>NC_091287.1:196497810-197963367 GCF_032444005.1 Ranitomeya imitator
CACACACATATATACACACACACACACACACACACACACACACACACATATATATATATACACACACATATATATACACACACACACACACACACACACACACACACACACACACACACACACACACACACATATATATATATATATATATATATATATATATATATATATATCTCTCCATCTTGGCCCCCCATATATCCATCCTGCCCCCCGTGGTCTCCATCCTGGTCCCCCCGTCATGTGTCTCCAGCTTGGTCCCCTCCTCATGTGTCTCCATCCTGGTCCCTCCCTCATGTGTCTCCATTGTGGTCCCCCCCTCATGTGTCTCCATCCAGGTCCACCCCTCATGTGTCTCCGTCCAGGTCCACCCCTCATGTGTCTCCATCCCTCCATCCAGGTCCCCCCCTCATGTGTCTCCATCCAAGTCCACCCCTCATGTCTCCATCCAGGTCCCCCCCTAATGTGTCTCCATCTCCATCCAGGTCTACCCCTGATGTGTCTATATATATATGGTTCAGGTAATGAATGTTGCATGCGCGAGTCTCTGCACATACTCTTCCTGCGCTTTTAAACCTGTCACCCCCAAAATCGAAGATGTGCTAAGCCCACCGGCATCAGGGGCTTATCTACAGCACTCTGTAATGCTGTAGATAAGCCCCTGATGTATTCTGAAAGATGAGAAAAAGAGGTTAGATTATACTCACCCGGGGGTATCCCGCTGCAGTTTGGATCCGATAGGCGTCGCGGTCCGGTGCGGGGCCTCCCATCTTCTTATGATGACGTCCTCTTGTGTTCACGCTGCGGCTCCGGTGCAGGCGTACTTTGTCTGCCCTGTTGAGGGCAGAGCAAAGTATTGCAGTGCGCAGGCACCGGGAAAGGTCAGAGAGGCCCTGCGCACTGCGGTACTTTGCTCTGCCCTCAACAGGGTAAAGTACGCCGGAGCCGCCGTGTGAAGACAAGAAGAGGACGACATCCTATGAAGATGGGAGGCCCCGGACCGGACCGCGACACCCATCGGATCGGACTCTGGAAAAGCGAAATGGCTTCTCACCCTCCAAAAGAAATTTAGCAAATTCTCCCCTCCCAAGTCCAAATGCCCCCCTCCCTTCTGAGCCCCACAGTGTATCTAAACCACATATAGCGTTCACGTTTAGCATTTCTGAAGTGATGATAGCCTGCATAACTTATGGATGCATGCCTCCAAAAGCACGGGCTGGGCATAACGTACTGGTGACCAGGGCTGTAGAGTCGGAGTCGTGGAGTCGGAGTTTGAGTTGGAGGTAGTTTTGGTTGGAGTCGGTAGAAATGTACCGACTCCGACTCCAGCTTTAAAAAAAATGTATTAATATTTCATAATTGAACTTTCATATGAATTTTAGATCTGTTACTCAAATATATATGTTCTATCAAACTATGAACAACAGTGATAAGCAGTTCTGCTGGAGATAGACATGTCTTACTACTTGTGTGTCACTGTTCTCCACTGCCCTTATCTAATCTTATACTTGGTTAACCTCATGCTGCCCCAACCCCCCTACTTACAATGTATGAAACTGAAAGTGAAAATGTGTTGCAAATTCTTAGTAGTAAAGCTCCTCCTCTAGACTAGATGTTTGGTGTGCGTCTTCCAAGCATCTCACAGCTGCTACTCTGAAGAGGAAGACTGTAAGAAATATTATCCTTTCAACAAACTTTGCATCAGTTAACTGTGAGTACATGAGGAATAACAGAATTTAATTTTGAAAAATATTTAGATCACAAGGACTGTGCAAAGCGTTCCCGCATAGAAGTCATCCCCATAAAAGAACACAGCCAGTACATTTCAGCAGAATTTTTCATGTGCACTAAAAGAAATTGAGAAATTTGACCGTTCATCAAAAATAACAGTGCAACAAGCGATTGTTACGAATTAGCCATTGGTGAAGGAGTCTGAGTCTGAGTCTGAGTCTGAGTCTGAGTCTGAGTCTGAGTCTGAGTCTGAGTCTGAGTCTGAGTCTGAGTCTGAGTCTGAGTCTGAGTCTGAGTCTTACCGACTCCATAGCCCTGCTGGTGACTGCAACGTACTGGGCACTACAGCAGCACTTTGAAATTTTCACTCGGCAACATTCATTGCTGCTTGTTTCTGGCAAATACACATGGAGTCAAAATCGTCAGTACACCTGTAGATAAATTCCCCAAGGGGTAAAATTTTCAAAATGGGGTCACTTGAGGGGGGATTCTGCGCTTCTAGCAATTAGGAGCTCTGTGTATGGAGTCCACAAACTGTTCTAGGAAAATCTGTGCTGCAGGACACAAATAGCACTCATTTATTCCAAGTCTCTCCGTATGGCTAAGTATTACTGTACAGCCACATATGGGGTATTGCCACGTTCAATAGTAACATAGTAACATAGTTAGTAAGGCCGAAAAAAGACATTTGTCCATCCAGTTCAGCCTATATTCCATCATAATAAATCCCCAGATCTACGTCCTTCTACAGAACCTAATTGTATGATACGATATTGCTCTGCTCCAGGAAGACATCCAGGCCTCTCTTGAACCCCTCGACTGAGTTCGCCATCACCACCTCCTCAGGCAAGCAATTCCAGATTCTCACTGCCCTAACAGTAAAGAATCCTCTTCTATGTTGGTGGAAAAACCTTCTCTCCTCCAGACGCAAAGAATGCCCCCTTGTGCCCGTCACCTTCCTTGGTATAAACAGATCCTCAGCGAGATATTTGTATTGTCCCCTTATATACTTATACATGGTTATTAGATCGCCCCTCAGTCGTCTTTTTTCTAGACTAAATAATCCTAATTTCGCTAATCTATCTGGGTATTGTAGTTCTCCCATCCCCTTTATTAATTTTGTTGCCCTCCTTTGTACTCTCTCTAGTTCCATTATATCCTTCCTGAGCACCGGTGCCCAAAACTGGACACAGTACTCCATGTGCGGTCTAACTAGGGATTTGTACAGAGGCAGTATAATGCTCTCATCATGTGTATCCAGACCTCTTTTAATGCACCCCATGATCCTGTTTGCCTTGGCAGCTGCTGCCTGGCACTGGCTGCTCCAGGTAAGTTTATCATTAACTAGGATCCCCAAGTCCTTCTCCCTGTCAGATTTACCCAGTGGTTTCCCATTCAGTGTGTAATGGTGACATTGATTCCTTCTTCCCATGTGTATAACCTTACATTTATCATTGTTAAACCTCATCTGCCACCTTTCAGCCCAAGTTTCCAACTTATCCAGATCCATCTGTAGCAGAAATAGAAAATGGAATAGAAAATGTGGGACAAATTTTGGTGCCATTTTTACCCACTTCTTTTGTGAAAATGTAAAACCTTTGGCTAAAACAAAATATTGGTTGGAAAATTTAATTTTTTTTTCTTCTCTGCCCAATGATTTAAAATTATGTGACACCCATGGTGTCAATATGATCACAGGCAACACCCCTAGATAAATTCATTGAGAGGTGTAGTTCGTATAATGGGGTCACTTATGGGATTCTGCTGTGCAAGGCCCCTCATGGGCTCTCCCAGTGAGTCATGGCACCTGCAAACCATAACAGTATAATTTCCTGAATTACATATTGAGTATTGGCGCACTCAGGAAAAATGGACCTCAGTTTGTTTTTAAAAAAAATAAATAATAATCCTGTTAACCCTTAAAAAAATTAAAAAATGAAAAACTTGGAGCTAAAACAACATTTTTAGCAGTTAAAATGTACCGTATTTTTCAGATTATAAGACGCACATTTGTTACTCCAAATTTTGGGGGAAAGTGGGGGGTGCGTCTTATTATCTGAATCTGTGTGCTGTGCTGTCGAGGGTGAAGTGGCTCTAAAGTGGTGTCAGGGGGCTGGGGTGGGCTGGCTTCGGGCTGCAGAGACAGCGGGAGGTCATATGCTCCCGCTCATTAGCCTCATGTAATATTCACTGCACCCGCTGTCCAACACCTCTGTGCTGAAGCCGCACTGAGTTGGTTGACGGGAGCGGTGCATATTGCATGTGCCTGCGCTCCCTTCCCCCTCCCATCATGAATATGCCACCCTGTCACTCTCAATGCTCCCTGCTGGCACGCACAGGGGGGGCAGTGTGCCATCAGCACAGGGGGGGGGGGGGGGGGGGGAGCAGTGTGCCATCAGCTCAGGGGGGGCAGTGTGCCTGGATGGGAGTTACATAGATACCAGGATGAGGGACATATATATGATTTGTAAGACGGACACTGGCATTATAAGACAGACCCCATTTAACATAAAATTATTTTTCTCTTTTTCTTCACCAAATTTGGGTTGCGTCTTATAATCAGGTGCGTCTTATAAAGCAAAAAATACGGTAATTTATTCTTTCTCCTTCACCTCATTGGGGGACACAGGACTGTGGTGTATGCTACTGCCGCCAGGAGGCTGACACTATGTAAACATAAAAAAAAGTTTAGCTCCTCCGCAGTATACACTTTGACACTGGCCGCAGGCGAGCCCAGTTCATGCTTAGTGTCTGAAGGAGGCACAGGTCTGGTTCCCAGACCTCCTGGACCCTTTTTTGGAAGCGAGACGGGCGACGGACCCTATTGAAGGGGTCCGATCTCCCCAAATTATCAACGGGCGAGCACATGGAGTGTTGCCTCCACGTATCCTCTTCCACGACGTGGGACTTGCCGGACTAAGCCCTGACCACCCTAAGGTAATGGAACCCTAGGCTGAACTGGTGCATACGGATTGTCTGTGCGGCCCCCACTGCATCACCAATGCTAGACAGCGGTGATAAAGGGGGGCGGATGGTCCCTCTCCTCATCCAATGGAAAGGAAGATGGAGTTGGGGTGCCTGCACAGTCTTTTGGTTACACACAGCCCCCTCACGCAAGCGCCGGCATTCAAGAGGGCTGTCTGTGGGGGGGCTATGAGGGCTCCTGAGACGCGCATCATACCGGGGGTCTGGAGGGCAGGACTGCTCTGCGGGCTCCTCGCTTTTTTGGACGACGCTGCGGTCTGGCTGCGACTAGTGGCCGGAGTTTTTTTTTACTGCCGGTGGTGCCGCTGTCTCCTTGTTTCTGGCGGCGCACTGCAGACCACCGTCGTCACTTCCGGGGCGGCCAATAATTTAGTCCCCGGCTTCTGTCAGGAAGTAGGCCGCGGACAGAAGTCCCGCCCCTTCCGGCCGCATCATTTTCCTGCGGCTCCGCCCCCTCCCTTTCCTTGACGAGCGCTGGAAGGCAAATTATAGGCCACAGAAGCTGCCGTTTCCGGTTCCGCCCACTAGTGAGGGCGCTCTTTTTCAAAAGGCAGCTCGGATTCTTCGCTCTGGGACAGGTTCCACAAGATGAATTGGGACACAGGACTGGGGTAAGTGCTGCTCCCCCCATTAAGCTCTGCATTGCTGTGGCCTATCTAGATCTTCCTGGTTATAGCATTGCAGGGCACCATGTCTAGAAAGGCCAAAACTCACACGTTACTATATACCGCATGTGTAGTCTGTCGGTCCACTTTTCCGCATGCCCAGAGTAATCGTCTCTGAGGCCTACGTCTCCAAATGCGCTCAGGAGCCCTCCCCTGCGACTCAGGTGGAAGCCGTGGTTTCTCCCCCCGGAATGGATCACGTCCTTGTCAGTCTATGGCATCCCTAACTAAGGCAATCGAGTCCCTGCAGACCCCGGCTGGGGCCAGGGACAGCGGTTCTCCTGCTGTTTAGAGGTCCTCTGACTCAGGAGCCTTCGGCCTGCAGGGGCCGCGCTCGCACTAGGCAGACACGGGGAAAGCGAACCCACATAGCGTCTCCTGGTCAGTCAGGGGCATCTCCGTCCTGGAGTTCCGCCTCTCGTTCACTTTCTCCAGTGGAGAGTGGTGAACTCGGTTTGGACTACGATTCCGAGGAATCCCTCAATCTAGAGGCGCCTGATTACCAGGAGTCAGTAGACAGTCTAATTGAGGCTGTCAACCAAACCCTGGGTATAGAGGACGAATCTACCTTGACCTCTGGACATAAGGTATCATTCAAGAGGGCCAAGCAGTCTCTTCGGGTGTTCGCGTCTCACCCCGAGTTTGAGGACTTGGTCCAACGTAACAGGGAGCACCCAGGCAGCGGGACAAAAGGCACTGAATGCTAGATACTCTTTTTTTGCTTCTGAACTGCGTAAGAAATGGGCAGAATCCCCTTCGGTAGATCCTCTGGTTTCCTCATTTGGCCTCTAATACACTGTTATCCCTTCCCAATGGCTCAGCTATTAGGGATCCTACTGATCGGCTTATTGGTAGTTTGGCTCATTCAGTCTTTGAGGCTTCAGGTTCAGCCCTCTCGCCCTCTTTTGCAGCGATGTGGGTAGCTAAGGTCATGATGTTCTGGTCAGAATCTTTGACCAAAGCTCTTCAGGAGAGGGATCTTCCAGTGGAATTGACTAAGATGTCAAATCAAATAGCTCTAGCTGGGAGCTACCTGATCAATGTGTCTTTAGACACAGCGAACTGTGCGGCTTCAGTGGCAGCAAGCCATCAGAAGGGCTCTTTGGTTGAGAACATGGAGAGCAGATTCTACCTCTAAGAAATCTTACAACTCTTCCTTATCAGGGGGGCCGATTATTTGGAGAAAAATTGGATCAGCTCATTTCTGATGCAACAGGAGGAAAAATCAGTTTTCTTCCACAGCAGAGGATTAACCCCTTCCCGACCTTTGACGCACCGTATGCGTCATGAAAACCTGTGCCATTCCGACCTGTGACGCAGCATATGCGTCATGGCCGGATTGGGCTCCTGCAGGCCGGGTGAAAGGGTTATCTGTAATTTCATTCGGCCTGCAGGGACAGGAGTTGTACCCATACCCCCCCCCCCCCCCGCCACCTTGGCTACGATCGCTCTGATTGGCAGTTTCACTTTCAACAGCCAATCAGAGCGATTTGTAATATTTCACCTAAAAAACTGGTGAAATATTACAATCCAGCCATGGCCGATGCTGCAATATCATCAGCCATGGCTGGAAACACTGATGTGCACCCACCCCACCCCACCGATCGCCCCCCCCCCCCCCAGCCCTCCGATCTGTGGTCCGCTCCCCTCCGTCCTGTGCTCCGCTCCCCCGTCCTCCTTTCCGCTCCCCCTGTGCTCCAATCCCACCCCCGTGCTCCAATCCAACCCCCCTGCACTCCGATCCACCCCGCGCACTCCGATCCACCCCCCCGCACTGCGATCCACCCCCGTGCTCCGATCCACCCCCCATGCTCCGATCCACCCCCCCGTGCTCTCCCCCCCCCCCCCACGCCATCATACTTACCGAGCCTCCCGGGGTCCGTCCGTCTTCTTTCCTGGGCGCCGCCATCTTCCAAAATGGCGGGCGCATACACACTGCGCCCGCCGAATCTGCCGGCAGATTCGTTCCAATGCGAATTTTGATCACTGTGATAAAACCTCACAGTGATCAAAATAAAAAAAAAAAAAACGTAAATGACCCCCCCCCCCCCCCCCCCCCCTTTGTCACCCCCATAGGTAGGGACAATAATAAAATAATTTTTTTTCCCCACTAAGGTTGGAGTTAAAATTAGGGTTAGGGTTTCGGTATGTGCACACGTATTCTGGTCCTCTGCGGATTTTTCCGCAGCGGATTTTGATAAATCCGCAGTGCTAAACCGCTGTGGATTTATGGCGGATTTACCGCGGTTTTTCTGGGCATTTCACTGCGGTTTTACAACTGCGATTTTCTATTGGAGCAGTTGTAAAACCGCTGCGGAATCCGCAGAAAGAAGTGACATGCTGCGGAATGTAAACCGCTGCGTTTCCGTGCAGTTTTTCTGCAGCATGTGTACAGCGATTTTTGTTTCCCATGGGTTTACATTGAACTGTAAACTCATGGGAAACTGCTGCGGATCCGCAGCGTTTTCCGCAGCGTGTGCACATAGCCTAATTCTAAAGATATGTGCACACGGTGCGGATTTGGCTGCGGATTCGCAGCAGTGTTCCATCAGGTTTACAGTACCATGTAAACATATGGAAAACCAAATCCGCTGTGCCCATGGTGCGGAAAATACCGTGCGGAAACGCTGCGTTGTATTTTTCGCAGCATGTCAATTCTTTGTGCGGATTCCGCAGCGTTTTACACCTGTTCCTCAATAGGAATCCGCAGGTGAAATCCGCACAAAAAACACTGGCTATCCGCGGTAGATCCGCAGGTAAAACGCAGTGCCTTTTACCCACGGATTTTTCAAAAATGGTGCTGAAAAATCTCACACGAATCCACAACGTGGGCACATAGCCTTAGGGTTAGGGTTGGAATTAGGGTTGTGGTTAGGGTTGTGGTTAGGGTTGTAATTAGGGTTATGGCTACAGTTGGGATTAGGGTTAGGGGTGTTTTGGGGTTAGTGTTGGAGGTACATCAGGGGTCTCCAAACGCAACATGGCGCCACCATTGATTCCAGCCAATCTTGTATTCAAAAAGTCAAATGGTGCTCCCTCACTTCTGAGCCCCGACGTGTGCCCAAACGATGGTTTACCCCCACATATGGTATACCAGCGTACTCAGGACAAACTGCACAACAATTATTGGGGTCCAATTTCTCCTGTTACCCTTGAGAAAATAAAAAATTGCTTGCTAAAACATCATTTTTGAGGAAAGAAAAATGATTTTTTATTTTCACTGCTCTGCGTTGTAAACTTTTGGGGGGTTTCTACTGTTTAGGCACACCAGGGGCTCTGCAAATGCAACGTGACGTCCGCAGACCATTCCATCAAAGTCTGCATTTCAAAAGTCACTACTTCCCTTCTGAGCCCTGACGTGTGCCCAAACAGTGGTTTACCTGTTATGACCTGGTGGTCAGGACAATAATGGACCTGGTGGTTAAGAGCACACAGAATAACCTGATAGTTACTGATAATAAAGGACGAGCTCTGGGACGTGGGAACTCTGCTGACCGCAATCCCTAAACCTATCAAACACACTAGAAATAGCCGTGGATTGCGCCTAACGCTCCCTATGCAACTCGGCACAGCCTAAGAAACTAGCTAGCCCTGAAGATAGAAAAATAAAGCCTACCTTGCCTCAGAGAAATTCCCCAAAGGAAAAGGCAGCCCCCCACATATAATGACTGTGAGTAAAGATGAAAATACAAACACAGAGATGAAATAGATTAAGCAAAGTGAGGCCTGACTTACTGAACAGACCGAGGATAGGAAAGGTTTCTTTGCTGTCAGCACAAAAACCTACAAAAAGACCACGCAGAGGGCGCAAAAAGACCCTCCGCACCGACTCACGATGCGGAGGCGCTCCCTCTGCGTCCCAGAGCTTCCAGCAAGCAAGACAACAAATTAAATAGCAAGCTGGACAAAAAAATAGCAAACCAAAGAAATACAAGCTGGAACTTAGCTTCTGATGGGAAGACAGGTCACAAGAACGATCCAGGAGGGAACTAGACCAATGCTGGAACATTGACAGGTGGCATGGAGGAAAGATCTAAGTGGAGTTAAATAGAGCAGCAGCTAACGAATTAACCTCGTCACCTGTGGAAGGAAACTCAGAAAAACCCTCCAGAGGAAGTCCATGGACAGAACCAGCCAAAGTACCATTCATGACCACAGGAGGGAGCCCGACAACAGAATAAACAACAGCGTACTCAGGAGAAACTGGACAACAACTTTTGGGGTCCAATTTCTCCTGTAACCCTTAAGAAAATAAAAAATTCTGTGCTAAAAAATTATTTTTGAGGAAAGAAAACGTATTTATTATTTTCACGGCTCTGCGTTATAAACTTCTGTGAAGCACTTGGGGGTTGAAAGTGCTCACCACACATCTAGATTAGTTCCTTTCGGGGTCTAGTTTCCAAAATGGGGTCACTTATGGGGGGTTTCTACTGTTTAGCCACATCAGGGTCTCTGCAAACGCAACGTGATGCCCGCAGAGCATTCCATCAAAGTCTGCATTTCAAAACGTCACTACTTCACTTCCGAGCCCCGACATGTGCCCAAACAGTGGTTTACCCCCACATATGGGGTATCAGCGTACTCAGGAGAAACTGGACAACAACTTTTTGGGTCAAATTTCTCCTGTTACCCTTGGGAAAATAACAAAATTGCAGGCTAAAAGATCATTTTTGAGAAAATAATTTTTTTATTTTATTTTCATGGCTCTGCGTTATAAACTTCTGTGAAGCACCTGGGGGTTTAAAGTGCTCAATATGCATCTAGATAAGTTTCTTGGGGGGTCTAGTTTCCAAAATGGGGTCACTTGTGGGGGAGCTCCAATGTTTAGGCACACAGGGGCTCTCCAAACGCGACATGGTGTCCGCTAACAATTGGAGCTAATTTTCCATTCAAAAAGTCAAATGGCGCGCCTTCCCTTCCGAGCCCTGCCGTGTGCCCAAACAGTGGTTTACCCCCACATATGGGGTATCAGCATACTCAGGACAAACTGGACAACAACATTTGGGGTCCAATTTCTCCTATGACCCATGGCAAAATAGGAAATTCCAGGCTAAAAAATCATTTTTGAGGAAAGAATAATTATTTTTTATTTTCATGGCTCTGCGTTATAAACTTCTGTGAAGCACCTGGGGGTTTAAAGGCTCAATATGCATCTAGATAAGTTTCTTGGGGGGTCTAGTTTCCAAAATGGGGTCACTTGTGGGGGAACTCCAATGTTTAGGCATACAGGGGCTCTCCAAACGCGACATGGTGTCCGCTAACAATTGGAGCTAATTTTCCATTCAAAAAGTCAAATGGCGCGCCTTCCCTTCCGAGCCCTGCCGTGTGCCCAAACAGTGGTTTACCCCCACATATGAGGTATCGGCGTACTCGTGGAGAAATTGCCCAACAAATTGTAGGATCCATTTTATCCTGTTGCCCATGTGAAAATGAAAAAATTGAGGCGAAAAGAAATTTTTTGTGAAAAAAAAAAAGTACTTTTTCATTTTTAGAGATCTATTTGTGAAGCACCTGGGGGTTCAAAGTGCTCACTATGCATCTAGATTAGTTCCTTGGGGTGTCTAGTTTCCAAAATGGGGTCACTTGTGGGGGAGCTCCAATTTTTAGGCACACGGGGGGCTTTCCAAACGTGACGTGGTGTCCGCTAAAGAGTGGAGCCAATTTTTCATTCAAAAAGTCAAATGGCGGTCCTTCCCTTCCAAGCCCTGCCGTGCGCCCAAACAGTGGTTTACCCCCACATGTTGGGTATCGGCATACTCAGGACAAATTGGACAACAACTTTCGTGGTTCAGTTTCTCCTTTTACCATTGGGAAAATAAAAAAAATATTGCTAAAAGATCATTAATATGACTAAAAAGTTAAATGTTCATTTTTTCCTTCCATGTTGCTTCTCCTGCTGTGAAGCACCTGAAGGGTTAATAAACTTCTTGAATGTGGTTTTGTGCACCTTGAGGGGTGCAGTTTTTAGAATGGTGTCACTTTTGGGTATTTTCAGCCATATAGACCCCTCAAATTGACTTCAAATGTGAGGTGGTCCCTAAAAAAAATGGTTTTGTAAATTTCTTTGTAAAAATGAGAAATCGCTGGTCAAATTTTAACCCTTATAACTTCCTAGCAAAACAAAAATTTGTTTCCAAAATTGTGCTGATGTAAAGTATACATGTGAGAAATGTTATTTATGTTGTGTCACATAACTCTCTGGTTTAACAGAATAAAAATTCAAAATGTGAAAATTGCAAAATTTTCAAAATTTTCGCCAAATTTCCATTTTTATCACAAATAAACGCATAATTTATTGACCTAAATTTACCACTAACATGAAGCCCAATATGTCACGAAAAAACAATCTCAGAACCTCTAGGATCCGTTGAAGCGTTCCTGAGTTATTACCTCATAAAGGGACACTGGTCAGAATTGCAAAAAACGGCCAGGTCATTAAGGTCAAAATAGGCTGGGTCATGAAGGGGTTAATAGTTTACCCGAGAAACATTTGAACCTCTATCATCCACGAGTTTACAGAACCTGACCCTGAAAACCGTTTTTCTAGTAGCAATCGCTACCGCTAGATGTGCAGGGGAGTTGCAGGCCCTATCAATGCATGAGCTCTACCTATTGGTCACTGCAGGTAGCATTATCCTTAGTTTAGATCCCTTCTTTATGCCTAAGGTGGCCTCGGACTTCCATAGGGGTCAGGATATTGTTACCCTCATTCTGCCCAAATCCTTCCCATACGAAAGAAGTCTTTCACACACTTGATGTTCGCAGAGTGTGAATTGGCCAGAACCTATTTATCCAGTTCTCAGGACGGAATAAAGGCAAGAAAGCGGCAAAAAATATGATTGTTAATTGGATCAAGCAAGCTGTCGGTCTGGCACATTCGTCGCAGAATCTTTCTCCTCCAGCATCATTGAAGGGCCCATTCTACCTGTTCAGTATCAACATCATGGGCAGAGAGAGGGAATTCATCTTCTGAGCAGATATGCAGAGCCTCCACCTAGTCGTCTGTCCATATGTTCACCAGACAATATAGACTGGCCTTTAATAGGGATTTAACATTTGGCAGAAGAGTTCTGCAGGCCTTTATCCCTCCCTAAGAAATTAGTTGTCGGTATTACTCCGATTCTGTGTCGTGGAAGGTGACTGGAGAAAATAGAATTAGTCTTACCGGTAATTCGGTTTCTAGGAACCTTCCACAACAGCACTAATTTCCATCCCTATCTAATATACTTATTGGATGATTCCTGCACCTTAGTGGTAACTATACATGCTAGTGTGTCCAGAAAAAACACTGGAGGTTGTAGGAAGTGAAGGGGTGTTTAACCTCTTTGTGTTTCCTGTCCTCCATTAGGGCGGTGAGACATCCTCCTATGCTGCTGTTGTGGAAGGTTCCTAGAAACTAGGAAGACTAATTCTATTTTTCTTTCACTAAAATTTTCCGTTAGACCTAATTTTTTTTTTTACTTTCGCAATGGTAACAGGAGAAAATGGACCATACATTTTGTTTTACAATTACTCCTGAGTATGCCGATACCCCATATGTGGGGGAAATCTACTGATTGGGCTCCCGTATACAGACAAGGAAAACAACACAGGCAAAATCTAATAGGCCCACCACTCATGATAATAATAATATTACTAATATGAGGAGACCAACGCCTATGTAAAGGATGTCACAGGACACACCACCAATATGCCAAAGCAAACAACCACAGAAAAAAATGGTGCAAAAAGTCCACAAAGTAATATACAACCAATTTTATTAAATATATAAATATGACAGCATAAGGGGAATGACAGTAATAGGTAAAAAAAGATGCGAACATCATATACAGTGCAAATGGAGCAGGCACGCACCACATATCAGCAGCCAAGCAAGATGCATAGCATGTATAGGGTAATGTAAAGTACTACATGCTCCGTACCAAGGCACCTAAATATACAGACGTATATAACCCGAGTCCATAAACAAATGGAGACAGATAGTGAGAGTGTATATAGAAAGAAACTAGCCAAAGAGCACCTTACCAGCTGCAGACACGGGGAGAGCGCCGGCTCCAACCCACCCCAACGCGCGTTTCGGAGATGTCCTTCCTCAGGGGGCGTGTCGAGTCGGTAACCATATGGGCTTTTTATATAAAAGCCCCAATCCAAATGAGCCGATGCGCAGAAGCGCCACATAATCAGGGCGCCAGACCGGTACCAGAAAGCATGGGCCCATGCGATCCAGCGCCGGGCCGCGACCCGGAAATGCAGCGGAAACCCCCTTGCGCATGACCGGAAGTGGAGTAACGGCCATATTGGAGCAGTGAGCATTGCCAGGAAGAAGTATAGTGTAATCCAAAGACCGGAAGTATAATTGCGGCCATGTTACTAAAGGGAAACACTGCCCAAACATATAGATCACATATACAAATGAAATCACTACGCAATATTAGCAGCAGCAGTGTAAGTATGTAGCGCTCCTAATTACCCCACAGTAACACCAATGATGACAGAATTGAATATATTGCTGCAAATATGCACAACCCACATACACATATCGCCACTCACTACCCATAATACATATCAACAATAACCAAACACAATCCTTAAATGCCAATGCGATGATACTGAAATGAAGAATAATACAGGATGACAAATATTAAACAACTATTATAACTATAATATAAGCATCACAACACATATAGCACAGGGTATATACATGAATGGTATTATATAAATAAGTGGATAATATATGCAACGAAAATCCTAATTCAAACAACAAATACATTATACGATGACGCCGCAGGAAGAGGGCCCATTGGTGTTCAATCTCATAGTAGATCTGGATCATAAATGGTCGACAAGACAGGGCATAATGATACTGAAAAATAAAAAACAAATAAATAATAAAGAAACAACATAATAAAAGATAAATTAAAACCAAAAAGACTGTACAGAGGTCCACACCTAGAGCCAACCCAAAGGAGGAGGTAGCTCACAGAAAGGGAGCAAACGAGAGATATTCGTTCAGGCCGTGTGGATGAACAGTATTCAACTGCCAGATCCATCTGGCCTCCAACTGACTAAGACGCTTGGACAGATTCCCACCACGAATATTGACTTTAATACAATCTATACCACGAACACGAAAAAGAGTACTATTACGATTGTGGAATAGTTTAAAGTTACGTGGGATCGTTTTGAGGGTAGCCGGCTCCACGTGAGTGGCCGCCGCCTCAATGCCCAGAACGTGTTCCCTAATACGGACTTTCAACTGTCTAGATGTAAGACCCACATATATGAGACCACATGGACACGTGGCAAAATACACTACGTAACGCGTTGAACATGTAATACGATGGTTAATTCTATATGTCCTAGTCCCCTCAGAGTTTTTAAATGTATCAGTACGGTCCACGTTAGGGCAGGCGACACAGTCACCACATGGAGCACAGCCCACCCTCCTAGGGAATCTGTCCAAGAATGTCTTTTTCTCATAATTATCGTAATGGCTGGATACCAGAAGGCCACGCAGATTCTTCCCTCGTCTGTACGCAAAATTAGGAAGTAGGAGGTCTCACATCCGGTCACGTGCTGCAGTGAAGTACTGACCCTGCGGCTCGTGACCTGGATGGGAGAACGTCTACCGTACTTCCCCCTCCTAGCGTGGCCACGTTAATTTGGAGTAAAAGTAAAAAAAAAAAAAAAAAAGTTACAGTAAAACACTCACTACTGTCGCCAACTCTAACTCCCAGCATGTTACAGGAGCTGCATGTTGGGAGTTAGGGCCTGTTTCCATGTGGCATAATACATCGGATTTGCTGCGGATTGGATGCTGCGTACATCCGTAGTGTCCAATCCGCAGCGTCCAGATGTTATAGTATAGCGGAGAGGATTTTAGGAAATCCCGTCTCCACTATGCGTGTATCCGGTTATGCGGCGCGTCTTTATAGACTGCATGCAGCATGTCTATCTTGCGGAGATGCTATCTCCGCAAGATATCGTAAATACCAGTCAATGAATACGATGCGGTGCTTCCGCATGTGCTCAATGAACACATTCGGATTCGCCGCGCATACAACAGGGGCTGGTGCTTTGGGCGGAGCGGGGCATCCGCTGCGTTCAAAGCGCTGAGTTTCCTGAATGAACGTGGAAACATAGCCATAGTTCTCCAAAGCACTTGACATACGGTACAATAAATGGCACCTATGAGATACGGTATTAAAGGTGATATGTTTTCTAAATACAGGCTGTCCAATGCATAGGCAGCGTGCATTAGTGTAGCAACAAGCTATATGGCTTCAGCTACTTTTTTCTCTGAAATGCCACAGCATTTCAGAGGAAAAAAGTGGCTAAAGTCACAGAGCCCACTGTTACGCTAATACCGTACATGCTGGCTATGCATTGAACAGCCCGTACTTTAAAAGCCACCTAAAGACTAGTCAGACAGGTCCCCAGCCACTTCTCCCCATCCGCTCCAAATGAGTGACAATTTTCTTACTGCGTGCGTACGTATACAGGAAGAGACCTGTCAGTGATTGGCAGCAGGAGGGGAAAAGCCAAAGGTACGGTACAGTGTGTTTTTCTCTGAAACGCCGTAGCATTTCAGAGTGAAGCATACCATACCTGGCTTACGGTAGATCATACAGCCAGTGTCTGATACATGCTGTCCGTGGATTACGGTAGCATGTGGTATCAGCTGTCAGGTTCCCTTTATACCGTAGTGTTTATGGTACTTCCGCATTGGGAGGTGAGCTGCATTCACATGTGGACTGATGCATGATTAGCAACTACAGTGTCATGCAGGTGCCTTGGTTGGTTCACTTTGATGTTAGGATGTCGGCACTATTCACTTCCCAATCCAGAAGCAATGGTGCCAGAAAAACCCTTTTAACCCATCAAAAAATACAAGATGTCACCAATCTGTACACACATTTTTTTTCATCATGCCGCATAAAAGTGATTGAAAATCACAAGTACGGTACCATACCACAACTTAATACCAATAAAAACTCCAGCTTGTTAAAAAAAACTCACACATACGGTGAACAGAAAAATTACCACAGTTAGTGGTCAATTACGGTATTGGTATTACCGTATTTTTTATTATGCATTGCCTATGGTACCGTATATTGGACTATCCTATTCCACAGCATTTTACAGACATTATCATCACTGTCCCCATTGGGGCTCACAATATCTCTATTTGTATGTGTTGGAAGCATGGGAGGAAAGCTGAGAATGCGGAGGAAACCCACACAAACCTGGGGACAACATACAAACTCCTTGCAGATGTTCTCCTTGGTGGGTTGTTCCATACAAGAGTGTAGCGCTACCTGTGGCCCTCCAGCAACAGATCCCCCACCATAACAGTGTCAGCAGCAGGACAAAGCACCGTACTGATACCATCATTTTGTATTTTCTTGCAGAAAGATAACGTTACCGTACTCTCCTGAAAAGATGTCAGTGCAGAGAAGGATTTCATATAAAATCCCTTTTAAACTTGAGGTAGTGAAGTACGCCAAAGAACATGGGAACAGGGTAGGAGAGAGACACTTCGGGCCACCTTCAACTGAAAAAATGATACCGGAATGGAGGAAACAGGAGGATTAGCTGCAAAAAATGGACAAAGAAAAAAAGTTTTCGTGGGCATGCTGCAAAGTGGCCACATTTAGAAGTGGATGTGAAAGAGTGGATCATACGTCACAGGAACAATGGATATTCTGTATCGACAAAAATGAACATTTATGAAGCTAAACGTCTTGCTGCAGAGAAAGGCATTCAGGTTCTTCACAGGATCACCTTCATGGTGCTATAGATTTATGAAGCGATGTGGCCTTGCTATGCGCACAAAAACGAAAATGGAATATGAAAAATGGATATGAAATGACTCAGATTGGGAACATGGATGAAGTCCCGTTGACCTTCGACGTTCCATCAAACAAAGCGGTTGATGTGAAAGGTGCCAAAACTATAGCCGTGAAGACCTCAGGTCATGAGAGAACCCATTATACAGGTGTTGTCCTGCTGTGCAGATGGTACCAAATTGCCTCCACTGCTGATTTTCAAGAGAAAAACCATGCCAAAAGAGGCAATCCCAAAAGGAGTCATTGTTCATGTTCACGACAAGGGACGGATGGATGAAAATAGCATGAAGATATGGATAGAAAAAGTGTGGTCCAAATGTCCTGGAGGGCTTCTGAAAAAAAAAAACTGCTCTATTAGTGCTGGACAGTTTAGGGCACATGTCACTGAAGCCACAAAAAAAAAAGATTTCAAGAAGAGAAAACCCATATTGCCGTAATTCCTGGGGGGCTTACCAGTCAGTTGCAACCTTTGGACGTTTCCATCAACAAGCCATTTAAAGTTTTCATGAGAGAAGAGTGGAATAAATGGATGGCTGTTGGAAACCATGATCTGACACCAACTAGACGAATTAAGAGGCCCACAATCACCCAAGTTTGTGAGTGGGTGAAAACCTCATGGCAGTTCGTTAAAGATGAAACCATTGTGAAGTCCTTCAAAAAATGTGGCATCAGCAATGCTTTAGATGGCTCTGAAGATGACATCCTCTATGAACAGAGTGAAGATAGTGATACTACTGATTCTGAGGAACCTTGCTTCATAAATATGGACAGTAGTGATGAGGAGTTCTTGGGGTTCCCTGATGACTGAGGAGTTTCTGTACTTAAATCAGTAATGGTTGTTAATGTTGCTGCTGAGTTCTGTTTACACTTCTATTGGTGAAATATTATTTATGTTATTAAATATTTTACCCCATTATTTGCTTCAAAACATTTTTTTCCTATTTTGAACCTCTAAAACTTAGCGGCGTCTTATGGTCTGGTGCGTCTTATAGTACGAAAAATATGGTAAGTGATTAGGCGACTTTATTCTTTCGGTTGGTGCGATTACATCGATACCAGATTTATATTGGGTTTTTATGTTTGGCTGCTGTCGGACTCTAAAAGACGTGTTTTATTGCAAACACAAGTTTTTGCATCACCATATTTTGAGAGCTAGAATTTTTTCATATTTTAGCCGACAGTCCTGTGACAGCGTGTTTTTTGCGGGATGAGCTGACTTTTTTATTGGTACCATTTTCGGGCATATGACATTTTTTTGATCACTTTCTATTCTGATTTTTGGGAGACAGAATGATCAAACACCATGAATTCAGGAATTACTTTATTTTTTAATGACGTTCCGTTTGTAGTAAAATTAATAAGACCGCTTTATTCTTTGGGTCAGTATGATTACAGCGATACCACATTTATATATATTTTTTTAACGTTTTATAGAAAAAATAATAATTTTTGCATACCAAATATGTGTACTTTTTTTTACTTGCCTGTATGGGACATCAGTTTTTATTTGTCTGATCACAGGTCTCTTACAATGCAATACACATATATTGCATTGTAAGAGACGTGTCAGTGTTACACAGGAAGATCGCTTGTTAGATTCGGCTGCAGGCTGAGCCCAACAAGCCACCATAGCTGGAAGTCATCACGTGCACTTAAATCAGTCATATCGCACAAAATAGTTAATAAATAACATTTCCCACATGTCTATTTAACATTAGCACAATTTGTTGTAAGGGTTAAAAGTTTTTTTTTTTTAAATTTACCACCTCACATTTGAAGTGACTTTGAATGACTTGTATGAGAGAAAATACCCAAAAGTGACACCATTCTAAAAGTTTATTTAACTTTCAGGTGCTTCACAGGAATTTTTAGAACGTGGAAGGAAAAAATAAACATTTACTTTTCTTTCACAAAAATTTTCCTTTAGACCTTTTTTTTTTCACAAAAATTTTCCTTTAGACCTACTTTTTTTTTTTTTTTTTTAAGGGTAAAAGGAGAAAATGGACCATACCAGTTGTGCAATTTATCCTGGGCATGCCGATACCTAATCTGTGGAGGAAGACTGCTGTTGGGTTGGGGTGCACGGCAGTGATTCGAAGGGAAGGAGTACCATTTGACTTTTTGAATGTAAAATTTGCTGGAATAGTTTGCGAACGCCATGTTGCGTTTGGATAGCCCCTGATGTGCTTAAACAGTGGAAACCCCATAACAATTGCCTCCATTTTAGAAACTAGACTCCTTTGGGAACTGATGTAGATGTGTATTGAGCACCTTGACCCTACTGGTGCTTCACAGATGTTTATGAATAGAGCCGTGAAAATAAAAAAAAATCCCATTTCTCCCAGATAAATAATTTTTAACTCCGAATTTTGCATTTTCAAAAGGGTAACAGGAGAAATTGCTCCATAAAATTTGTTGTGCAATTTCTCCTGAGTTTACCCATACCCCATATGTCTTCGAAAGACCACTTTTGAGGCACAGTGCAAAGGTCAGAAGGGAAGAAACGCCATATTATAGTGTACATTTTGCTCCACTTGTTTGAAAGTGATATGTTACATTGGCTGAACCTTCCATAAGTGACCTCATTTTACAAACTAAACCTCTCAATTAATTCATCTAGGGGTGCAGTGATTACATTAACACCACAGGTGTGTCAGACTTTTATACCATTGGGCAGTGAAGATAAGATAATTTACATTTGTACCACCAAGACTGTGCATTATAGCCTCAAGTGTAACATTTTCATACTGTGAAATGGGTAGAAATGGCACCAAAATTTGTTCCATAATTTATATTGAATGTGGCAATAACCCATTTGTGGCTGTGCAGTACTACTTAGCCATAGAGAGAGACTCGGGAGGGACAGAGCACTATTTGCCTCCTGGAATGCAGATTTTCCTAGAATAGTTTGCAGATTCCATATAAAGAGCACCTAAGTGATAGAAAACGGAATCCCCCCTTCAAGTGACACCATTTTGGAAATTATAACCCTTTGGGAATTTATCTACAGATGTTGTGCCAATTTTGACTCCATGGGTGTTTTCCAGAAACAGGCAGCAGTGGATGTTGCTGAGTGAAAATTGCAAACTGTCGAAGTGACCCAGTGCATTATGTCCAGCTCATGCTTCTGGAGACACATACCTGTAACTTAGGTGGGCTCTCACCTAATATATAAAGCTGAATGTGTGTGTGTGTGTGTGTATGTATGTCCGGGATTGGCATCTGCACCGTCGCAGCTACAGCCACAAAATTTTGCACAGTCACACATCTGGACCCCGAGAGCGTCATAGGCTAAGTTGTGAGGTGAAATTTTAACCCCGCGCTTTCCAATTCACCAAACCATTTTGCCCCTATCTACATAATGGGGAAAAGTGAAAGGAAAAGTGTTGGAGGCAAATTGACAGCTGCCAGATGTGAACAAGGGGGACTTAAAGAATGAGAGCGATGGCGCCAAAGAGTATATACCGTACAGTTGCTAAGGTGGGCCCCGACATGGGATACTCACCACACACGGGGATATGAACACACACACAAAATGTGCTTGAACACATATCACCCTCAGCACACATTTCACCACACATACACCAACCTCGCCACATAAAAGTCGAAACACAAAAGTCGCCGCTCAAAACTCGCCACATGCACAAACTAGGCTCACGCAAAACTCGCCACAAGTGCAAAACTCACCTCATGGAAAACTCTCCACACGCAAAACTTGCACACGCGAAAAATTGCCACATGCACAAAAGTTGCAACACATGCAAAAGTTGCCTCACACAAAACTTGCACATACTCAAAAGGTACTACACATAAAACTCACCACGCGCAAAACTCGCGATGCGCAAAACTTGCTGCACACAACTTGCTACACTAACCTGTCACATGCAACTCCACACACAAAAAGTTGCTACACGCATGTTGCCACACAAAACTCATCTCAGAAAAGTCGCTACATGCATGTCGCCACACGCAACTCAACACACACAACTTGACAAACGAAACTCGCCCTAAAACACACACAAGTCTGGTATTATCCTTCAAAAATAAAAATCTGATTAATAAGCAGACAAACTACAAGAGCAACAAATGTACCATATAGGAAATACGGCAGCTGTCAGTCACATGACCTGTCTATTATGTGTATGTGTGAGCTAATATATACTGCCAGGGGGAGGGCTTGCTGTTGGCTGGGGATTTATCAGGCTGCCAATTTAGTTTACAAATACTGAGGTAAAAATACTGACCAAATAACATGTGAATGCGGTCTAATACAGGAGGAGATGACACACAGGTATATACTATATACAGGAGAGATGGCACACAGGTATATACTATATACAGGAGGAGATGACACACAGATATATACTATATACAGGAGGAGATGACACACAGATATATACTATATACAGGAGGAGATGACATACAGGTATATACTATATACAGGGGAGATGACATACAGGTATATACTATATACAGGAGCAGACGACCTACAGGTATATACTATATACAGGAGGAGATGACACACAGGTATATACTATATACAGGAGCAGATGACCTACAGGTATATACTATATACATGAGGAGATGACACTCAGGTGTATGCTATATACAGGAGCAGATGACCTACAGGTATATACTATATACAGGAGGAGATGACATACAGGTATATGCTATATAGAAGATGACATACAGGTATATACTATATACAGGAGGAGATGACATACTATATACAGGAGGAGATGACATACAGGTATATACTATATATAGGAGGAGATGACATACAGGTATATACTATATACAGGGGAGATGAGACACAGCAGGTATATACTATATACAGGGGAGATGACAAACAGGTATATACTATATACAGGAGATGACACACTGGTGTATACTATATATAAGGGAGATGACAAACATGTATATACTGAGGTGAAAATGAAAGGTGTGAGGTGAAAATGAAAAGTGATTGCAAAAGGAGAGGAGTGAGGTAAAATAGTGGAGTGATCGGAAAATGACAGATGTGAGGTCGAAATGACAAGTGTTAGGGGGGAATGAGAGGAGTGAGGGAGAAAATGAGAGATGTGAGGGGGAAAATGAAAGATGTGATTGGGAAAATGAGAGGCATGATGGGAAAATAAGAGAAGTGAGGTGCTATAACTAACCACAGATATTTACTATGCCCAGGCAACGCCGGGCTCTTCAGCTAGTCACTACATAAATGCCAAACATGTTGGCGCCATATGTGATTTAGACACACTGGAGCTCAGAAGGGAGAGGGGCATTTGGATTTGAAAGAGCTGAATTTCTTTTTGGGGGTGAGGAGCTATTTCGCTTTTCCAGAGCCTTTGTGCTACCTGTAACGTGGAAGCGCGTATATTTCCATTAAGAGATGACGGACCCGAGTGTGAGGGCTTGTTTTTTTTGTGGATTGAGTTGAAGTTTTTATCGGGAACGGTTTACATAACCTTTATGATCACATTTATCCTGTGCTATACGCTGAGTACTTACGTTAGGGTTTCCATCTAAATCTCTGAGTGATGTGACAGATGAAACCCCCAAAGGATCCATTCACCATAATGATGCATCAGAGTTACTCTGGACTCCATCTGGCCTCTGTTCATCGGTGTTCTTTTCAGAAGTGCACAAAGCTGTGGCAGACGGCACTTTTATACAATGCTAAAAAGATGGACACCGCTGGATCACATGTCCTATGACGTCATAAGTGCCTCCATCTGCCTCATTATAGGGAATTTTCCTCCTGGACTTCGGTCTGAATTACGTATTTTAGGGATTTACACAGAAACTCCGGTGTAAGCGCTCAGCTTAGCGCAGGATAAATGTGCGCTGAGCATTACTGCGATCTCTGGGAGGCAGAATGAAAAAATCAACAACATGTGAAGAACTGGTTTTATTTCTTACACCGTTCCTCGGAACGGTATAAGTGATTAGGTAACTTTCTTTATTCTTCTGGTCAGTGCTATTACAGAGATACCAGATTTATATTTTGTTTTTGGCTGCTGTCATACAATAAAAGATGCTTTTTATTTCGAAGACTAGTTTTTGAATCACCATATTTTGAGAGTTACAATTTTTCCTTGTTTTTTGCTGGACAAGCTATTATTGGTACTATTTTTGGGCACATGTCATTTTTTGATCACTTACTATTCCGATTTTTGTGAGACCGAATGAACAAAAACAATTTCGCAATTTAGGAATTTTTTTTATTTTTTATGCTGTTCCACGTGTGGTAAAATTGGTAAGGCAGCTTTATTCTTTGGGTCAGTACAATTACAGTGATACCCTTTTTTTTCCTTTTTTGTTGCTTTTACACTATAAAAACTATTTTATAGGAAAAAATATTATTTTTGCATCGCTTTATTCTGAGAAATATAACTTTTTTTAAAACTGTTTTTTCAGTAAGTCATGGTAAATATTATGGTGTTATTCAAACTTAGAAATATTTGTCTCTAGGAAGGGGTGGTGGGAAGGGCATAAAACAAATCATCTAGGGTTTCAAGGGGGACAACTTCAATGAACAACATAGAACTACATAGCAGAAGGTGTTTAAGAGCTCAGTCCTTTCAAACCAATCTGATAAGTTTCTAAACGGAGGTCCGTTCTAGATTGCACTTCGGTTTGGGTTCTTGGAAGTTCTATCTGAAAGGGAACCTTTTCGCCATGTTCTGCCCATGTAAAGTAGGGCCAGCACCTCTAAGCCCTATGTGACATCATTCTAGAATGCTGTATGTATGCCCCCAATGCTCTCTCCATAAAACAAAAAATAGCTTTATTATACTCCCCTCTGTGGCAGTCCGGTCCGATTGGCTTCACTTTTCTTGATCTCCTCTCTTCTTGCTTTGTGTGGATTAGGCCTTCAACGTCATTCATACCCTACGCATGCGTATTACAGTATTTTGCTGTGGCTTGGCAGGGCAGAGAAGTGTTCCTGTGCAAGAGCACGATGCCGAGGACACGGACACGGTGTGGATGACGTAGAACAACTGAACTGGTGGGTGTAATCAAAACTATTTTTTGTCATTCGGAATGATGCCACATGGAGTTTATAGGTGCCCTGCCCTACTTTATATGGCAAAAACCTCGTCACAGGTTCCCTTTATTTCTGATTTTGATATTGTGCCAATCCGTGACCTGGAGCTGCCAGCATCTTGGACCACCTAAGGAAAGATATATATATTTTCTGTTGTTGTCAACGAACATTTTAACTTTTTTTTTTTTTTAAACAAAAGTTGGATGACTCCTTTAAATTAAATGTCACACCAGGTTATGTAATCTGAAAGCAGCATGACATAGGGGCCTAGAAAGTCAGAGTAGGGCTTGTTCAGGTTCAAATCTGGGCTCCTCAAAAGTAATGCGTGGAATTGGTAGAGTTGCCAAACATATTGTCAAAGTAAGGAATGTCTGTTTAGTAAAAATATGTTTGAGGGGTGACATGATTATATAGAAATACGCTAATGGTCATTCCACAATTTTTTCATTTTCTATTTCCATCATTGCTACATCAAAGTAGAATATAATTGACCCACATGCCATTTTTTCACATCAGCAATTAATTCCCCAAAATATAGAATGCCTTTTGCCTCATATGGATTTTTCCCCTTCCTTCCGTTTTAACATTGTAAGATAATTTAAACTGAAATCATTGGTTTAGTTAAGAACCTTAAATTCTCTTGTGGTATTTTTCTCTTTGTTTAGATTTCAAAGACGGTTGTTTTCTACATCTGCCAGAAGATTTGCAGTTGAAGTTGGTGCAGCTGTTATACTTTATACCATTATTAACATCTAATTTGGTGGCATGTTTGAGTCAATTCTGCATTTCTGAAAGATTTTCACTTAACCTTATTTCCAAGCTTATTGGTATATTCCATGCCCGGTAAGTAATTTGCATAATATGTTATATCAACCTGAATTTTTTTAAATTTGTATTATGCTTCCCCACGCACATCTTAATGTTTTGAAGTGTTCCTCAATAATACTTTTAACTCTTCCCCGACACCCATCTTATATGCATGGCTCATGTCTAGTGTGGATGTATGGTCTGGGGCTCAGGAGCTGAGGTCATGCTATACACAGCTGGTGCCGGCTGTGTTATCCAACAAGCACCTTCCTCAAACTGTGATTTTAGCTATCTTGTTAATTTTGCTTTGTACTGCAATATACTCCAGTAATTTGACACTATAAAAAAACAGAGCTATTTGGTACAGAAACCTTTGTTTGCAATTACAGAGGTCAGATGTTTCATGTCGTTCTTGACCAAGTTTGCACACACTGCAGCAGGGATTTTGGCCTACTCCCCCGTACAGATCTTCTAAAGATATTTCAGGTTTCAGGGCTGCTGCTGGGCAATATTGAGTTTCAGCTCCCTCCAAAGATTTTCTATTGGGTTTAGGTCTTGAGACTGGCTAGGCAACTCCAGGACCTTTAAGTGCTTCTTGTGGATTTACTCCTTAGTTGTCCTGGTTGTGTGTTTAGGGTCATTGTCATGCTGGAAGACTCATCCATGACCCATCTTCAATGCTCTTACTGAGAGGAGGTCATTGGCAAAAATCTTGCGATACATGACACCATCTATTCTCGCTTCAATACAGTGCAGCTGTCCTGTCTCCTTTTGCAGAAAAGCACCCCTAAAGTATGATATTTCTCCCACCATGCTTCATGGTTGGGAAGATGTTCTTGGAGTTGTACTCCTGCGGTTGTACTCCTCCTTCTTATTTCTCCAAATTTGGCGAGTGGAGTTAATACCCCAAAAAATATTTTGGTTTTATCTTACCACATGACCTTCTCCCATTCCTCCTCTGGATAATCCTGATGGTCTTTGTTGAACTTTAAACGGTCCTGGATATGTGCTGGCGTGAGCAGGGGAACCTTATGTTTCCTTCAGGATTTTAATCCATGATGGCGTAGTGTGTTGCGAATGGTAGTGTTTGAGACTGTGGTCCCAGCTCTCTTCATATCATTGACCAGGTTCTCCTGTGTAGATCTGGGCTGACTCCTGACATTTATCAGAATCCTCCTTACTCCAGGAGGTGAGATCTTGCATGGAGCCCCAGACCGAGGAAGATTGACAGTCATCTTGTGTTTCTTCCATTTTCTGCTTGCCTATTGTCCCGTAGCCCATCTCAGCCTTGTGCAGGTCTACAATTTTTTGTCTTTGGTGGCCTTAAAGGGAACCTGTCACCTGAATTTGGCGGGACTGATTTTGGGTCATATGGGCGGAGTTTTCGGGTGTTTGATTCACCCTTTCCTTACCCGTTGGCTGCATGCTAGCTGCAATATTGGATTAAAGTTCATTCTCTGTCCTCCATAGTACACGCCTGCACAAGGCAAGATTGCTTTGCACAAGGCAAGATTGCTTTGCACAGGCGTGTACTATGGAGGACAGAGAATGAACTTCAATCCAATATTGCAGCCAGCAGGTAAGGAAAGGGTGAATCAAACACATCCGAAAACTCCGCCCATATGACCCAAAACCAGTCCTGCCAAATTCAGGTGACAGAGTCCCTTTAAACTGCTTTTTGATCTTGGCCATGGTGGAGAGGTTGGAGTGTGATTTATTGTGTGTGGACAGGTGTTTTTTATACAGGTAACGCGTTCAAACCAGTGCAATTATATCAGTTAACAAGTAAAAAGGTAACAGGTCTGTGAGAGCCATAATTCTTACTGGTTGTTAAGGTGATCAAATATTTATGTTGTACAATAAAATACAATTTATTTCAAAATCATGTAATGTTATTTTCTGGCTTTTATTTTTAGATTTTCTCTCACAGGTGAAGTGAACGATATAAATTACAGATCTCTGTATTCTTTGTAGGCGGGAAGACTTGTAAAATCGGCATTGTATCCAATACCAAATACAGTGGGGAAAATTTGCAAAAGTCCAATCTTTCAACTTATAAAACTGTGATAAACACCATTTTTTTTCCAGTTGTGTACCTCCCAAAAAATTGCAATAAAAAGCAATTAAAATGTATTTATCATAAAATGAAGGTGGATCTCAGAAAATTGGTGTTACAAACTAATTTTATTCTCAAGTTCTGGATTTTTTGTATACCAGACAATATTTATTATAGTCAGTGCTAGCTGGCTTATGTACTAATTCTATTGGTTCTTCCTTTGGCATGTACGTGGTACTTGTGTGTCGTCCTTCATTTTAACCCCTTAACGACCGCCGATACGCCTTTTAACGGCGGCAGTTAAGGGTACTTAAACCACAGCGCCGTTACTTAATAGGCGCTGTGGAAAAAGTAAATAGCGCCCCCCAGAGTCCGATTTTCTCTGAGGTCTCAGCAGCCGGGGGTAGCCGAGACCCCAAAGAACATGATCGGGGTCGGTTTTACCGACCCCTGTTTTGTGATCGCCGGTAATTAACGGTTTACCGGCGGTCGCAAAAAAAAAAAGCGATGTGTAATTCTCTGTCCTCTGATGTGATCGCACATCAGAGGACAGAGAAATAGGGGGATTCGGGGACCCTATTATACTCCCCGGTGTCCCTGGGTCCTCCTGCTTCTTCTCCTGGCCGCTGGCGTCTTCTTTGGGAAACAAAATGGCGGGCGCATGCGCAGTGCGCCCGCCATCTGCTGGCCGGCAGGAGACAGCAGTTGGGGCTAAAATTAGGGTTAAGGTTGGGGCTAAATTTAGGGTTAGGGTCGGGGCTAAATTTAGGGTTGGGGCTAAATTTAGGGTTAGGTTTGGGGCTAAATTTAGAGTTAGGGTTGGGGCTAAATATAGGGTTAGGCCGGCGTCACACTCGGCGTAAGACAATACGATCCGTATATTACGGCCGTACTACGCGCGTAATACGCCAAAATGTCCCTGAAATCTAGTTCCGTAGTTAATGCGTTGCCTAGGTGTGGTCGCGTATTTTGTGCATGTACTGTTGCATGTGTAATCCGTATGTGATCCGTATGGCGTATTTTGTACGCAACATGCCACAATGGACATTTAACGGTTTTCTGGCCTGCAAATTATTTAAATCAGCATTAACAACACTATTTAAGCCCTCGACAACAGGTGGAACCCTCCCATCTGCCCTATTTGTGCTTGCGCTTATTTTGGCTGTGTTGTTTTCACCTTCCAAACATGTCTGACCATGTGTATTTAAGCACAACTCAGCAGGTGTTGTTTCACTGGCTGTTGTCGCGTCGCTTTGGTCAGCCATATCCGGTGAATGTTGATCCGCGAAGGAGGAGACGTAGATTGTGGGTGCATCCTCTATTGACCCAACGCCTGAGTAAAGGACATTTTCAGAGGCTCTATACAGCTTTGAGGTCACATCCTGACAAGTTCTATCTATATACTCGCATGACCATCAGGAGCTTTGATATGTTGTTGGAGATCATACGTCCAGGTAATCACGTATCAGGACACCAGGATGCGAAAAGCCATATCTGCTGAGGAGCGTCTTCTCCTAACCTTACGGTATGTATTATACATTCTCACATACTGTATGTTGATGATTTTTTTTTTTTATGTGTTGTGTTCTAGCAGGTTTTTTTAAAGTATAGGTGGACATTATGGCACAAGCACACAAACAAAACTGTGGTTATTGTTCCAGTAAAGTAACCAAGGGAAATTTTACTTTTTCTATAAGAAATAATGTGTTTGAAAATATACCATGCACTTGTGCTTCATCATTTTTTTTTACATTATTTTTTAAAAAGAATATTATCTTTATTTTTCTTTCAGCTTCCTGTCCACAGGCTTGTCCTATGCGGGACTACACCTTGAATTTCTGATTGGGTGTTCCACAATTTCTGCCATTGTTCGTTCAACCTGTTTGCAAATATGGGAGAAACTTCATGAACTTGTTATGCCTGAGCCCAAACAGGAGGATTGGCTCAAAATCGCCAGTGCATTCAAGAACACTTGTGACTTCCCTAACTGCATTGGAGCTGTGGATGGGAAACATATCGGGGTGCGTAAGCTGCCGAACTCTGGTTCCCAATTCTGCAATTACAAGCAGTTTTTCTCTGTAGTTCTGTTAGCTGTTGCTGACAGTAACTACAGGTTTGTAATTGAAGACTTTGGGGCCTATGGGCGAACTGGAGACTCTAGGGTCTTCAATTTCTCCATAATGGGTCGTCGGCTACGTGACAACCAGTTAAACCTCCCACCACCACAACAACTCCCAGGCTCCAATGCGGAAGCAGTGCCTTTTGTTTTGGTTGGAGATGAGGCTTTCCAACTGACGAGGCACGTCATGAGGCCTTATCCCAGGCACAACCTGGACCACCGGCGGAGGGTATTTAATATGAGACTTTCCAGGGCGTGGAGACTGGTAGAATGTGCCTTTGGGATTCTTGTTGCCAAATGGCGTGTTCTCCAGTCTGCCATTCAGCTCAGTGATGCTACAATCAATGAAGTAATAAAAGCCTGTGTTATTTTGCACAATTTTACCCGCATACATGATTGTTCCTCAGATAATATTGTTGATCACCTGATGGACAATGTGATTAGGCCTACCCCATATGTCCCTCCTCCGCGGCGTCCCCTTTCTGGGCTAAAAGTTTGTGATGTAGTCAGCAATTATTTTTTGTCTCCTCAAGGTGCCACTCCCTGGCAAGAATATGCCATTTTTCATGTGGAATTTTGATAAATTATAAATGTTTTTTGAGAAATCAAACAAATCTTTCTGTTGTATTTAATTAATTTACATATGGTTATGAGCCTAGCATGTGTGTGTGTGTGTGATGTAATAATGATTGGTCGACAGACATATTTTTTTTTTAGAAACGTAGTTTTTACTGAACCTTTTTTTTTTTGAGATTAGTATTTGAAACTAAACTTTGGATAACCTCTTGTATCTCAACATTTTAAACTGCCAATATAAGCAGAAAAAAAAACCAGCCCAACAAAGTGCTATGTCAGCACAAACATCATCAAGATTGTCAAAACAATATGATCTAAAAAAAATTAACAAAATTTACAAACAAAATTATAAAAAATAAAGATGATAAACACAAAAAATCACAAATCTTGATAGGTTGGTGGTGGAGATGTGTCTAGTTCACGGTCCTCATCAGGTGGCCTTTGTAGGCCCAATTGTCCTTGACCCTGTGAGGATGTGGTATTGGCTGGAGGAACATTAGGCCTGGTATGATGTTGGGCAGTCGGAAAAAATGGATTCTGAATAAACCCATAATGGTCCTGAACATATGGCCTGGAATCATTCCCCATACCAAAATGGCCATGTTGTCCAAAGCCAGGTTGGGACCAGCCTCCCGCACTGGGTCTGGACAAGTGGCCATATTGGGATGGTTGATGATATCCAGCCATATGGTACTGAGGTTGCCATGGTGGGTTTTGTGTGGGTTGGGGTTGAGTTGTCGGCTCACGTGGAGGGGGTGCTTCAGATCCCTGTTGAGCATGCGCCTGTTGGAATCTTTGAGGCCGCAGGATATTTTGTGGTGACATCTGCCACTGTTCAATCATCTCCATAAGCTGGTATGGGTAATTTGGGGGGGTGCATGCATCAATAAGGATCTGAATGCACCCTCTCACACGAAGCCTCAACTTACGCTCTATGGGCCTTAAATATCGTGCCAGGCTCCTTGTAAAGCCCTCCTCACCATCATCCTCATGAACCCTTGCCAGGTAGCTCAACACCCCAGCATCAATATTTCTCCTACTTTGTAGGAGCTCTCTCCCGCGGCGAGCACGCTGGGAAAACAATCCAGCCTGTGGTGAGCGCTCAAGGGCAACTGTAGGGCTGCTGCTGTTTGCTTGCTCATTCTGGCTAGGTGGTTCTGCTGCTGCTGCTGAAGACGGTGGTGCCTCTTCTTCTTGGGCTGCTGCTGATTCTGGAGCTGGCTGGGCAGATGAGGAGGATCCTGGAGGGATGGAGCCTGAGGGATCTAAAGATGGTCCAGCCACCTCTTCTCCTTCCCCAACTGGGTCAATGACAAACTCAGAATCTGACCCTGTCTTCCTGTCAGTGAGGTTAGACTGTGTTCTGTAATGTAAAAATATTTTGAGTACAAAATTGTTTTATATGAAAGATAATTAATAAAAAAAAAGGTTTAAAATGTGTTGTGAGGTTTCTACTTACGGCCTGAGGTCCATGCTGGGGTTCAAGAAAGTTAATCTATCAAAATAGATGTACTTTTTTTTTTTTTTGAGGAGGTGCATCTGCCCCACTCTTTTCCCGCTGCTGCCTCTCCCTCCTGTACTGATCGCGGATACTCCGCCATCTTGTTGTAACAGCACCCACTGAAACAAAAAACATTAAAACAAGATATTAGCCCATTATGCACAGTGGTCACACAAGGTGTAATTGACTACACAGATTTTAGTGTTGCATACGAATATGCATTTATGGAATACATTTATTATTAACTTTGTTAAAATAAGACAATTATAATGTAATGCCACAAGGACAGAGTCTGCTACCCTCTATTCCAGAAAGAACAATATTAGAAAAACATTGTTAAGGGATAAATGTTCAAACCATTATTGTAATTGGTTTATCATGTACAGCACCATGTACGTACTGGTGGGCTTTCAATTAAGTTCTATACTAATTAATAAATTAATGATTACAAATTCAAAGTAGTAAGGTACTGCTGTTTCACAAGAAAGTTACATTACAAACATGAGTGTACTTATTTGCCTCTGGGCATCACGTGGCTGCTGCTCATAATGTGGGAATAGGGCCCCACACACACTCCTCCATGCTGCCTCTTTTTGGGCCCTGTTGGCATAGTTTGGATCTCTTTGATCCCAAAGAACTGGCCTTTCTTGGACCAAAATAAGCAGCATGTCAACATTGATTAGGTGAGACATGGTGGATCTCACTCCGTGGAGGCGTGCAGCAGACTTTCGAGTTCACTGTCTGGCTTTTTGAGCAAATTAGCATGTCTCAGCTTCCTGATTAAGCCATTTGGACAATTCCTGACACCTGCCTGAGTGTAGCGTATTTCTCGCAAGTCACACGCATGGTCCGTATGCATTCCGTATTTTGCGCGCCCCCATAGACTTTCATTGGCGCATTTTTTGCGCAATACTCTGACAAACGCAGCATGCTGCGATTTTCTACGGCCGTAGGAAGCCGTATAATACGGATGCGTAATATACGGCTGATAGGACCTGACCCATTGGGAATAATTGGGACGTTTGTTAGGCGTGTTTTACGGACGTATTTTATGCGCTCTTACGTCCGTAAAACTCGCTAGTGTGACGGCGGCCTTAGGGTTGGGGCTAAATTTAGGGTTAGGCTTCTTTCACACTTGCGTCGGTACGGGGCCGTCGCAATGCGTCGGCCCGACATACCGACGCACGTTGTGAAAATTGTGCACAACGTGGGGAGCGGATGCAGTTTTTCAACTCATCCGCTGCCCAATCTATGTCCTGGGGAGGCGGGAGCGGAGTTACGGCCACGCATGCGCGGTCGGAAATGGCGGACGCGACGTACAAAAAAAGTTACATTGAACTTTTTTTGTGCCGACGGTCCGCCAAAACACAACTGATCCAGTGCACGACGGACGCGACGTGTGGCCATCCGTCGCGATCCGTCGGCAATGCAAGTCTATGGGCAAAAAACGCATCCTGCGGGCACATTTGCAGGATCCGTTTTTTTGTCCAAAACGATGGATTGCGACGGATGCCATATGACGCAAGTGTGAAAGTAGCCTTAGGGCTAGGGTAAGGGTTGGGGCTAAAGCTAGGGATAGGGTTGGAGCTAAAGTTAGGGCTAAGGTTAGGGTTGCGGCTAAAGTTAGGGCTAGGGTTGCGGCTAAAGTTAGGGTTAGAGTTGGGATTAGGGTTAGGGTTTGGATTAGGGTTCGTATTAGGGTTAGGGTTGGCATTAGGTTTACGCTTGGTATTGGGGTTAGGTTTGGGATTAGGGTTAAGGTTAGGGTTGGGATTAGGGGTATATTGGGATTAGGGTTAGGTTTGAGGTTAGGGTTGAGATTAGGATTAGGGGTGTGTTGGATTTTAGGATTTTGATTAGGGTTATGGTTAGGGTTGACATTAGGTTTGTTTGGGGTAAGGGTTGTGATTAGGATTATGGATCGGGTTGGGATTAGGATTAGGGGTGTGTTGGGGTTAGGGTTGGAGCTAGAATTGGGGGGTTTCCACGGTTTAGGTACATCAGGGGGTCTCCAAACACGACAGCCAATTTTGTGCTCAAAAAGTCAAATGGTGCTCCCTCCCTTCTGAGCTCTGCCGTGCGCCCAAACAGTGGGTTACCCCCACATATGGGGCATCAGCGTACTCGGGATAAATTGGACAACAACTTTAGTGGTCCAATTTCTCCTGTTACCCTTGTGAAAATAAAAACTTGGGGGCTACAAAATCTTTTTTGTTGAAAAAAAAAAATATTTTTTATTTTCATGACTCTGCATTCTAAACTTCTGTGAAGCACTTGGGCATTCAAAGTTTTCACCACACATCTAAATAAGTTCCTTAAGGGGTCTAGTTTCCAAAATGGGGTCACTTGTGGGGGGTTTCCTCTGTTTAGGCACATCAGTGGCTCTACAAACACGACGTAGCGTCCGATCTCAATTCCAGCCAATTCTGCATTGAAAAAGTCAAACGGCGCTCCTTCACTTCCAAGCTCTGCGGTGCGCCCAAAAAGTGGTTTACCCCCACATATGGGGTATCGGCGTGTTCAGGAGAAATTGCATAACAACATTTATGGTTACATTTCTGTTTTTACACGTGAAAATAAAATAAAATGGTTCTGAATTAAAATGTTTGCAAAAAAAGTTAAATGTTCATTTTTTCCTTCCACAATGTTTCAGTTGCTGTGAAGCACGTAAAGGGTTAATAAACTTCTTGAATGTGGTTTTGAGAACCTTGAGGGGTGCAGTTTTTAGAATGGTGTCACACTTCATTATTTTCTATCATATAGACCCCTCAAAATGACTTCAAATGTGATGTGGTCCCCAAAAAAAAATAGTGTTGTAAATATGAGAAATTGCTGGTCAACTTTTAACCTTTATAACTCCCTAAAAAAAAAATTTGTTTCCAAAATTGTGCTGATGTAAAGTAGACATGTGGGAAATGTTATTTATTAACTATTTTTCGTGACATATCTCTCTGATTTAAGTGCATAAAAATACAAAGTTTGAAAATTGCAAAATTTTAAAAATTTTCGCCATATTTCCGTTTTTTTCATAAATAATCACAAGTAATATCGAAGAAATGTTACCACTAACATGAAGTACAATATGTCACGAAAAAACAGTCTCAGAATCAGCGGGATTCGTTAAAGCGTTCCAGAGTTATAACCTCATAAAGTGACAGTGGTCAGAATTGTAAAAATTGGCTCGGTCATTAAGTACCAAATTGGCTCTGTCACTAAGGGGTTAATTGTTGTCATTATATTTGTTTATATGTAATTTGTTTTTTTATATGAGAATTACCTGTTTGGGAATAAAGATTGTATTTTTAAGTCAGCTGTTACATCATTTTCTTTTGGTCACCTTATACTCCCTATGACTGAGCTTATACGTATGCCCCTCTTTTTGGTTTAATGAGCGGTACCACGTGACCGCTGAACACAGGAAGCTCTGCCCGGAGACCAACAGACATGCAGGACCTCGCCAGGAGCAGGTGAGTTTGTGACAGCCGCTGCTCCCCTCCCCTAGCCAGCCAAACCCAGCCGCCCCCCCTCCCCCCCCCCCCCCCCCCGCCGACAATGACTCGAGTATGAGCCGAGAGAGGCACTTTCAGCCTAAAAAAATGGGCTGAAAATTTCAGCTTATACTCGATTATATAAAGTATTTTATACATTATAATGCATTATTAGGTAAAATTATGGTGGAAATCACAAAAGGTCGTCTTGTCATTCAAAAAAGCAAACCGCTATTAAAAAGAAAAAAAGTTATGGTTCTTGGAAGAAGGGCAGGATAAAATGAATTTACAAAAACAATAATTGGCTGCTTTGGGAAGGAATTACGGGAACCTGTCATCTGATTCATACTGTCCAAACTGCGTTCAGCATCAATCGGAGCCTGGCTGCCCAATTGCTGACAGGTATGTTCTTTGAAACGCTTATGCATTTCAGGAAAATATACTGTACTTCAAAGATCCAGTTAGGAACCATAGCTGGAGAAGAAACTAGTTTGCCAATGCCCCACCTTGCTCTTCCCAGCTCTAGGTGGTTTTGTTTTACCATTATTAAAGGGAATCTGTCACCCCCGGGATGTAAAGGACCTATTAATATGGGAATACAGGTAATAGAAATTTTACACTAGTCCTACCAGTATGCCTCATACTAATAGTCTTGTTGTGAAATTTATATTCTGTTTTCATGCTAATGATTTCTTCCATGTTCTGGGGTGTGCGGTGCCTGGAAGAAATCCCTGCCTCCTCTCCTCATTACAATACTGAATCCCTGAATGCAGTGCCCATAGAAAATAGGAAGAGATATGGATTTTTGAGGGACTGCAAGGAGCAGGAATTCGGGGCCATAACTGACATACATGGGAGGAGGTTAATATTATAATAAAGACAGGAGGCAGGGATTTCTTCCAGGCACCTTATGCCGAGAAATCTGGAAGAAATAATTAACCTAACACAACATTTCTCAGCAACAAGACCATTAACCCCTTTCTGACCTCAGACGGGATAGTATGTCTAAGGTCAGATCCCTGCTTTGATGTGGGCTCCAGCGGTGAGCCCGCATCAAAGTCGGGACATGTCAGCTGTTTTGAACAGCTGACATGTGCCTGCAATAGCGTCGGGTGGAATCGCGATTCACCTGCCGCTATTAACTAGTTAAATGCCTCTGTCAAACACCGACAGCGGCATTTAACTAGCGCTTCTGGCCATCGGGCCGAAAATTCGCGCATCGCTGACCCCCGTCACGTGATCAGGGGTCAGCGATGCGTCAGCATGACAACCAGAGGTCTCCTTGAGATCTGTATGGTTGTTAATGCCAGATTGCGGTGAGTGCCACCCTGTGGTCGGCTCTCATAGCAATTCAGCAATTCTACATAGGAGCGATCTATGCTTCGCTCCTATGTAGCAAAGCCGATCGAGTAGTGCTAGCTTCTAGCCTCCCATGGAGGCTATTAAAGCATGGCAAAAGTGTTAAAAAAGTTTTTAAAAATATGAAAAAAATATTAAAAATCACCCCCTTTTTGCCCCATTCAAAATTAAAGAAACAAAAAAATCAAATATACACACATTTGGTATCGCCGCGTTCAGAATCGCCCAATCGATCAATAAAAAAAGATTATCCTGATCGCTAAACGGCGAAGTGAGAAATTTTTTTTAACTGTTAGAATTATGGTTTTCTTTGGCGCCGCGACATAACATTAAAATGCAATAACGGGCGATCAAGAGAACATATCTGCACCAAAATGGTATCATTAAATACGTCAGCTCAGCACACAAAAAATAAGCCCTCACCCAACCCGAGATCACGAAAAATGGAGAAGCTACGGGTATCAGAAAATTTGCTCTATTTATTTATTTTATTTATTTTAAAATTAAAGTTTAGAATATTTTTCCAGGTCACCACCTGACAGCACCATGGAGGATGGCCTTCTTATCCATAGTGGGACAGGAAACCACGAGCGTTTAAAAGGACTCTCCCCCTTCCACCCTTCAGTGTTTTTCCTGTCCCACTGTGGATGGGAACGACGAAAATTCCGCCTGTCCCATGCCGAGAGTAAGGCCCCTTCCTTCCCGCTATATGGACTCTGCGCAGCTGGCACCTGAGTAATAGGGTCCCTCAGCAGCACCAGTGTAGCGCTAGGCTCCTGATGGAAAGGGTCGCTCGACCCGGGATGAAACCCCAGATGTACCTGCCTATTTTTTGCTCCTGCAAGGGCGCTCCCTTCGCAAGCGAATCCGGGGACATAGTGTGTTCAGGCATCTCAGGACGCCGACCGGGAATGCTGGGGTCTGTGGAGCTCAGTGCGGCGGGTCACTTCCGGTTAGCTGCTGCCGCGCGTGCCACTTCTGGGTCGCGGCCGGCAGCAGGCGGCGGCATCCTCTTCACTCCTACGCTCGGGATAGGAGCTCTGGGACAGGTGGCGCCGACAGTCCGGGATAAAAAGGTATGTGTGGGCTATAGGGGGTGCGCATTAGGTTTTCCAGCCTAGCAAGCAGCAGCAGCAGTAGTATGGAGGAGGCAAAATCCGACGCACTGCAGGACACCCAGGCACATGTGAGTTCCCACTTAGGTTTATGCTCCCTATAGCCTCAAATAAAGATACCATCAGCGATCTTTGTTATTTTAGGGGCTTCCCTCATCGGGGGGGTAAGAAGACCGGCAAGACTAAGAAGTGCCCTATTTGTGCCGTAAAACTTAAGGACTCCTGGCAGAAGTCGCTCTGCGAGTCTTGCACTAATCGTATTGTGGGAGAGGAACAGGCCTCCCTGATGACGAGCATGAGAGCCATTGTTAGAGAAGTGCAGGCTTTGATTTCTAACTTGTCGTTTCCCCAGTCTGTCCAGTCTGACCCCCAGGATCCTCCCAGGTCCAGGAAAAGACAGAGGGAGTCGGATCTGTTATCTGAGGACAGCTCTTTTAAATCTGATATGGAAGAGGAGGAATTGAGTAGGGACCCTCCTCAAAAAGGGAAAAAATATTTGTTCTCGTCTAATGATATAGATGAGCTTCTGGGAGCGGTCAGACAGACTATGCAGGTTGAGGAACCCTCAACCATTTAATCAGTTCAGGATGAGATGTTTGGGGGGCTGCGTTCGCAAACATCAAAAGTCTTCCCTGTAAATGCCCACATTCGTTCAATGATTTTAGAAGAGTGGGAAGAGGCAGAAAAAAGGATATCCATTCCTAGAGACTTTAGACTTCGTCTTCCCTTTGACCATGAGGAGGTCAAAGATTGGGAAGATATACCTAAAATTGACATCCCACATGCAAAGGTGTCTAAAAGAACTGCCATACCATTTGAGAACTCGAACTTAAAGGAGCCTATGGACAGAAAGGTGGATGGACTCCTAAAAAGAGCATGGGAAAGCTCTGCTGCAGTGATCCGCACAAATATAGCGGCAACATCTGTGGCGAGGGCAATGCATTTGTGGGTATATGACTTAAAAGATCAGTTGTCAGCTAGAACTGCTAGAGATTCTATTATAAAAGCTATCCCTCTACTCAAACTAGCAACCGGTTTTCTTGCAGATGCTGCTGCAGAATCGGTTTGGTTCACAGCTAGAGGCCAATCTTTATCAAACGCAGCCCGAAGGGCTATATGGTTAAAGAGCTGGTCAGGAGACGTTCATTCAAAAAAAATAAGTTGTGTTCCATTCCCTTTTCTGGGGGCAGGGTCTTTGGCCCCATATTAGACGATATTCTGGAGAAAGCTTCTGATGAAAAGAAGAGGTTTCCAGAGGAAAAACGGAAAAAATTCCAGCCCTTTCGCAGACCCTATTATGGTCAGAGATCAGACTATAGGGGTAAGGGAAAACAGGGGAGATGGAGCTACCAGAAAGGGGGAGAAAATAGGAACCAAAATAGGGATTCAAGTCCCTCAAACTCTGGGTCAGCGTTCCGGAGAAAATGACGCCACCAGGATAGGGGGGCGGTTGCTGAGCTACCTGGGGGAGTGGGAAAAGATTACCACAAGTCCTTGGGTCCTCCAGTTTATCTCCCAGGGGTACAGGATAGAATTCGACTCCCTTCCCCCAGAAAAATATTTTGTTTCCAACGCCCATCTCTCTTCGGTCTCCCCAATGTGGTCAGACATACAGGATCTCCTCCGGATGGAGGTAATATCTCCCGTCCCTCCTCACCAAATAGGAAGAGGTCATTACTCAGGTATCTTCTCTATAAAGGAACAGTCGAGAGAATCCCGAACCATAATAAACCTCAAGCCCCTAAACAAGTGGCTACAGTACAAAAGGTTCAAGATGGAGTCTATACGCTCCACAATTCCCCTTTTGAGAAAAGACGTGGTAATGTGTACTTTGGACTTAAAAAGTGCATATTATCACGTACCAATTTTTCCAGATCATCAAAAATACCTGAGGTTTGCGGTAGAAAAAGAAGGGTCAATTTTCCATTACCAATTTCGTTGCCTTCCATTTGGACTGGCGTCAGCACCCAGAGTTTTTACAAAACTCATCGTAGAAATTTTGTCTTACCTAAGAAAATGAGACGTCACCATAATACCCTGGACGGTTTCCTGTTAGTGGCATTCTCTGTGGGGCAGCTCAAAATCGATTGTCGGTTGGTGATCTCCACACTGCAGAAATTAGGCAGGGTGTTGAACTGGTCAAAGTCACACCTGACTCCAAAATCAAAGATACAGTTTCTAGGTGTCATACTAGATTCGAAGGTCAGAAAGTCGTTTCTTCCGGACAAGAGGCTGTCCGACCTGATAAAAAGAATTCATCAGTTTTCAAGAAGTCGAGTATCATTCAGGGATGCGATGAAGATCCTGGGTTTAATGACAGCCTGCATTCCATGTGTCAGCTGGAGCCAATTTCATTCATTCAGTTACAAAGAGCGGTTCTCACAGCATGGGACAGAAGACAATCTTCACTAGACAAGGAATTCTGCCTATTCCATCATGTCAGACAATCCCTACGCTGGTGGACTGTGCCAGGGAATCTCCAGGTCGGTGTCCCATGGATCCAGGCTCCAGCAGTCATGGTAACTATCAATGCAAGCCAGCAAGGTTGGGGCGGCCAGGTCCTCGGAAGATACTTCCAGGGACAATGGAATTTGGAAGACAGCAACAATTTCTCAAATCACAGGGAGCTGCATGCGGTATGGAAAGTTTTGTGTTCAGCCCGAATCTTATTGGAAAACAGACATCTAAAGATTCTATCGGACAAAACGACGACGGTAGCATTTCTTCATCAGGGGAGTCCAAGACCTCTGAAATTACAGCGTCTGGCAGATCGAATTTTCGCATGGGCGGAAAAATCGGTACTTTCAATTTTGGCAGTTCACCTATAAGGCTCAAAGAACCAGATTGCAGATTTTCTGAGCAGAGAGAAGCTATCACCTGTGGAGTGGTAGCTAAACAGCAAGTTCTTCAACGCCTTATGTGAACGCTGGGGAACCCCGACGGTGGACCTATTTGCGACCAGACGGAACGCGAAGGTCGGAACATTTTGTTCACTGAACCCTCAAGAGGATCCGGCCGGGGTAGATGCCCTCTCTGTCTTGGAGCAGGGGTCAGTTATATGCTTTCCTCCCTCTGGCATTGGTACCAAGAGTCCTCAGGAAAATATGCGAGGACAGAGCTCGAGTTATTTTGGTGGTCCCTTTCTGGCCCAAGAGGAGCTGGTTCCCTCTGCTAAAGAAGCTGTCAGTAGACAATCCTTACCATCTTCCAGAAAGGAAGGACTTGCTTTCCCAGGGTCTGATTCTTCATCAAAACCCAGGGAATCTGCAGTTAGCAGCTTGAATCCTGAACTGCAGATCCTGAAGGCAAGAGGCCTATCGGAAGGCGTGATTTCCATCCTACAAGCAGGTAGGAAGCCTGTGACTTCGGCAATCTATGTAAAAATTTGGAAAAAGTTCTGCAGTTTTTGTGGAGACACAACGATCGATGCTGATCACCCTAACATACCCAGAATTCTTGAATTCTTGCAACAAGGATTCAAGAAAGGGCTTAAACCAAGTACTTTGAGGGTCCAGATAGCAGCCCTCAGCGTGTTTTATGATTCTTCCCTTGCTGCCCACCCTTGGATTGCTCGGTTTTCTAGAGCAGTTCTGAGGCTGAGACCCCTAATCAGGAAGACTGTCCCACCTTGGGACCTTAACCTAGTCCTCAATGAATTATGTAAGGAGCCGTTGATATAGGAAAAGATATGAACATTGCTAATCTTTCCCTGAAAACAGTTTTTTTTAGTGGCCATTACATCAGCCAAAAGACTGGGGGAACTTCAGGCCCTGTCCATCCAAAACCCCTATCTACAGCTATTTGATGATAGGTTGGTCTTAAGACTTGATCCAGGTTTCCTTCCTAAGGTGGTCTCGGTTTCAAATATAAATCAGGAAGTGGTGCTCCCATCATTTTGCCAGTTCCCTAGAAACCAAAGAGATGTTCTTCCATAACTTAGACGTCAGGGAAACGGTACTTAAATACTTGGACATGACTAGGGCCTCGAGACGGGATAGTAATCTTTGTCCTTTACGGGGGTCCTAATAAGGGGAAGAAAGCATCAAAATCCACCATTGTGAGATGGATTCTATCCACTATTAGCCTAGCTTATCAGGCGCAGGGAAAGGATCCCCCAGATAGCCTTAAAGCTCATTCATCTAGGTCTATGGCCGCCTCATGGGCAGAAAACGGGGTGGCCTCGGTAGATCAGATTTGCAGAGCTGCATCTTGGTCTAGTATTAGCACCTTTTCTAAACATTACAAACTAGATGTAGTCTCTTCTCAGCTAGCGTTTGGCAGGAAGGGGCTTCAGGCAGTAGTCCCACCCTAGGACCAAAAAGTCTCCTTTGGTACTTCTCCATGGTGCTGTCAGGTGGTGACCTGGAAAACGGTAATTAATCTTACCAGTAATTATATTTCCAGGAATCTATCCTGACAGGACGATTAGTTCCCTCCCTAGTACAAAAATGTGGTATACTTATTTGAAGTAACATTTGTATTAAAATTATGTTCAAAATAAAATTCTCTTTTTGCATCCATCCAGAGGTGTTACTTTGGAAAATCACTGAAGGGTGGAAGGGGGAGGGTCCTTTTAAACTCTCATGGTTTCTTGTCCCACTATGGATAAGAAGGACGTCCTCCATGGTGCTGTCAGGATGGATTCCTGGAAATATAATTACCGGTAAGATTAATTACCGTTTTTTTTTACCACTTAGACACCAAACATGTCTAGGTTCTTTAGTATCTATGAACTCGTAATGACCTGGAGAATCAAAGTGGCTGGCTAGTTTTAGCATTTAGTGAACCTAGCAAAAAAGCCAAACAAAAAAAACAGTGTGAGATTGCACTTTTTTTGCAATTTCACTGCACTTGGAATTTTTTCCCCCGTTTTCTAGTACATGATATACAAAAACTAATGATGTCGTTCAAAAGAACTTGTCCCGCAAAAAATAATCCCCAACTTGGCCATATTAACGGAAAAATTAAAAAGTTATAGGTCTGGGAAGGAGGGGAGCAAAAAAATGAAAATACCCCGGGTCATGAAAGGGGTTAAGCACATTGTGTCTCAGAAGGGAAGGGGACACATTTTCTTTTGGATTGCAGAATTTTTGAAATTTCTTTTCAGGGACGAGGATACTTTTTGCTTTTCCAGAGCCTTTGTGGTACCAGTAACACGGAAACCGCTGTTTATTTTTGACATGGCGGACCTGAGTAGGCAGGGGTCGATTAAGGGTAGCCAGGGCCCCGGGCTGTTCACACACTGTGGGCCCCCCCGGTCATGTGACGGGGGTCACGTGACGGGGGTCATGATATACCCGAACCAGATTATTCCAGAAAAAGGGCCGGGCCCTACTCTACTGTAACCTAGGAAATATTTGTTAAAATCTGCAATACAATTTAGGTATATCTTGACCAATAATATCACATACAAGGAACAAATACCACCGCACCATGACCAGACCACAAATTACAACCACAGTGATCGAATAATAGCACATACAAGGGACAAATACCACCGCACCATTTCCAGACCACATATTACATTCACTGCATGTCATAGTGCCATGTTCTTCACAAATGAACTTCTTGCAGTCATTGCAAACAAATCGTCTTTTTGTCCTTCGATCGAGAACTAACAAAGCACAATTTGCGCTGTCCTGTAACACTGCTGGTGTCACTTGGAACTAGCCATTGTTTATTTACAATTATATTATTTACAAAACCTGTGAATAAACAGAAAATATTTAAAAAAAAAAAAAAATATGTCCAACAATAAACGTACTATGGGGTCAGGAGAGTCCCAAACACAGAAAATTGAAAATAACTGAAACAAATTTGAAAAACAAGTTCAAAATATCATCAAACATAAGCAGAAATATGTTACTTGTAAATACATAGAAGGTCAATGTCTGAGATTGACCAGTTTTAGAAATTTCAATTTATTCATGGTTCCACAGCAGAGTTAAATAAAACAATTTTTTTGTTTTGCTTTATTCTTAGAGGTATAGCTTTTTTAAATTTGCACTGCCGGAGCTTCATGGCATGTTAGTTTTGCAGGGCAAGGTTACATTTTCAGCGGTACCATTTTTATTTACATTTGTCTTTTTTGTTTGTGTTTTTATTGCACCTTTTGTTCGGCTGAATGCTAAGGCTATGTTCACACGTTGCGGATTTTCCCACGGATCTGCAGCGTTTGACGCTGCGGATCTGCAGCAGTTTTCCATTCGTTTTACAGTAGCATGTTAACCTATGGAAAACGAAATCCGCTGTGCACATGCTGTGGAGAAAAACGTGCAAAAACGCAGCGCTGTTTTTTCCGCAGCATGTCAATTCTTTGTGCAGATATGCAGCGTTTCTGCACCCATTGACTTGCATTGAATCAGGCACATCTGCAGCAAAACCGCTGATGTAAAAAAGATCTGAATTTTAGCTGCGGATGAAATGCTGTAGATCAGGAGGAGGGAAGAGTGTGGTTGGTGACTGTGTGCGATCAAGGTCTGGATGCTGTCCGTGGGTCTCCGGGGCTGTGCGGCGCTGTCTGGGGGTCTGCTGGCAGTCCAGGGGGTGTCTTTGGGGGTGGGTGTGTGTGTGGAGGCATCATCCGATGGGACTATATGTCCCATCCGGCTATGCCTGTGACCGTGATTGACTCATTAGCCAATTATGGGACAGTAGTAGTACAGCTAATGTGTTGAATGTAAAAAAACAAAGCAAAAAAAAAAACCATACACGCACATATACAGTACATACAGTACATGCAACATACAGTACATACTACATACTGTACATACTACATACAGTACAAAGTACATGCTACATACAGTACATGCTACATACAGTACATGGTATACAGTACATACAGTACATACAGTACACACAGTACATACAGTACACACAGTACATACAGTACACAGTACATACAGTACACAGTACAGTACGTACAGTACTTACATAGTACATATATTACGTACATAGTGCATACAGTATATACAATACACACAGTCCATAGTGCATACAGTATATAGTGCGTACAGTACATAGTGCATACAGTACATACTACATCTGTGTGCGTCCGGGGTGTGCGGGCTGTCTGTGGGTCTCTGGGGCTGTGCGGCGCTGTCCGGGGGTCTGCTGGCTATCTGGGGGGGGGGGGATCTTTGGGGGTGGGTGTCAAGTCCCATCCGGCTATGCCTGCTACAGTGAAAGTGATTGACACATTAGCCAATGATGGGACCGTAGTTGTCCCATCATCTGGCTAATGTGTTGAATGTAAAATATATATATATATATATATATATATATATATATATATATATATACACGCGCATATACAGTACATAATACATACAGTACCTACAGTACATGCAACATGCAGTACATACAACATACAGTACCTACAGTACATACAACATACAGTACATACTACATACAGTGCACAGTACATATTACATACAGTGCACAGTACATACTACATACAGTGCACAGTACATACTACATACAGTGCACAGTACATACGACATACAGTGCACAGTACATACGACATACAGTGCACACTGCATACAGTAAACACTACATATAGTATACAGAGTACATACTACATACAATACATACAGGACATAGTACATGCTGTGTATACTGTACATAAAGCGCATACAACATGGGGTACATGCAGTGCATACAACATAGAGTACATACTCACGAATCAACTTCATCCCGAAGCCATCGATCTCTTGTGAACAAAAAAATTTAAAATAATAAACCAACAATATACTCCCTGATCCGCAGAAATCCAATTAACACGAGTGTCCCACGACGGTCTCCCGTGGAGAGCTGCCACATCAGCTGATGCGACCACTCTCCAGGGGCTCTCTAGGTATGTCTAGAGAGCTGTCACATCTCCTGATGTGACAGCTCTATAGGGGAGATCGTCATGGGACACTCGCTATTAATTGCACTGCGTCGGACAGGGAGTATATGGTTTTTTTATTTTTTGCAGGCGATCGAGGGCGACGCGGGAATTAGGCATTGTTGTAAGTATGGTGAAATTAAGAATATTAAAATACTTTTTTCTGGCTGTCTTTTTTGTAACTCTCACGGCAAAAGGATTAATAATGGATAGGCGTCTTATTGACGCCTCTCCATTATTAACCGGGCTTAATGTCACCTGAAAATACAAAGTTGAAATTAACCCCTTATTACCCCATATCCCACTGCTACACGGGAGTGGGAAGAGAGGGGCTAAGTGCCAGAATTGGCGCATCTTGGAGATCCGCCATTTCTGGGGCGACTGTGGGCTGGTATTTGTAGAGGGGGTGGGGGGCAACATCCATGGCCCCTTCCTAGGCTATAAATATCAGCCTGCAGCTGTCTGCGTAGCCTTTTTGGCTATAAAATATAAGGGGACCCCACGTCAATTTTTTTTGGGGGGTCCCCTTATTTTAATAGCCAGTAAAGGCTACGCAGACAGCTGCGGGCTGATATTCATAGCCTGGAAAGGGGCCATGGGTATTACCCCATTCCCAGGCTACAAATATTTCCCCCCTCTGGTGCAGAAAATTGCACGGGAGCCCATACCATTTTTTCAATGATTAAACATTGTTCATTAAACATCGGCCTTGCTATTATATATCTATGGATATACAGTGGGGCAAAAAAGTATTTGGTCAGTCAGCAATAGTGCAAGTTCCACCACTTAAAAAGATGAGAGGCGTCTGTAATTTACATCATAGGTAGACCTCAACTATGGGAGACAAACTGAGAAAAAAAATCCAGAAAATCACATTGTCTGTTTTTTTAACATTTTATTTGCATATTATGGTGGAAAATAAGTATTTGGTCAGAAACAAACAATCAAGATTTCTGGCTCTCACAGACCTGTAACTTCTTCTTTAAGAGTCTCCTCTTTCCTCCACTCATTACCTGTAGTAATGGCACCTGTTTAAACTTGTTATCAGTATAAAAAGACACCTGTGCACACCCTCAAACAGTCTGACTCCAAACTCCACTATGGTGAAGACCAAAGAGCTGTCAAAGGATACCAGAAACAATATTGTAGCCCTGCACCAGGCTGGGAAGACTGAATCTGCAATAGCCAACCAGCTTGGAGTGAAGAAATCAACAGTGGGAGCAATAATTAGAAAATGGAAGACATACAAGACCACTGATAATCTCCCTCGATCTGGGGCTCCACGCAAAATCCCACCCCGTGGGGTCAGAATGATCACAAGAACGGTGAGCAAAAATCCCAGAACCACGCGGGGGGACCTAGTGAATGAACTGCAGAGAGCTGGGACCAATGTAACAAGGCCTACCATAAGTAACACACTACGCCACCATGGACTCAGATCCTGCAGTGCCAGACGTGTCCCACTGCTTAAGCCAGTACATGTCCGGGCCCGTCTGAAGTTTGCTAGAGAGCATTTGGATGATCCAGAGGAGTTTTGGGAGAATGTCCTATGGTCTGATGAAACCAAACTGGAACTGTTTGGTAGAAACACAACTTGTCGTGTTTGGAGGAAAAAGAATACTGCGTTGCATCCATCAAACACCATACCTACTGTAAAGCATGGTGGTTGAAACATCATGCTTTGGGGCTGTTTCTCTGCAAAGGGGCCAGGACGACTGATCCGGGTACATGAAAGAATGAATGGGGCCATGTATCGTGAGATTTTTGAGTGCAAACCTCCTTCCATCAGCAAGGGCATTGAACATGAAACGTGGCTGGGTCTTTCAACATGACAATGATCCAAAGCACACCGCCAGGGCAACGAAGGAGTGGCTTCGTAAGAAGCATTTCAAGGTCCTGGAGTGGCCTAGCCAGTCTCCAGATCTCAACCCTATAGAAAACCTTTGGAGGGAGTTGAAAGTCCGTGTTGCCAAGCGAAAAGCCAAAAACATCACTGCTCTAGAGGACATCTGCATGGAGGAATGGGCCAACATACCAACAACAGTGTGTGGCAACCTTGTGAAGACTTACAGAAAACGTTTGACCTCTGTCATTGCCAACAAAGGATATATTACAAAGTATTGAGATGAAATTTTGTTTCTGACCAAATACTTATTTTCCACCATAATATGCAAATAAAATGTTAAAAAAACAGACAATGTGATTTTCTGGATTTTTTTTTTCTCAGTTTGTCTCCCATAGTTGAGGTCTACCTATGATGTAAATTACAGACGCCTCTCATCTTTTTAAGTGGTGGAACTTGCACTATTGCTGACTGACTAAATACTTTTTTGCCCCACTGTATCTGTAGAGATATCTGTCTATCTATAGCAAGCGACACTACTCTGTCCTCCTCCTCCTGGACCTGTCCTCTGCCTTTGACACAGTGGACCATTCCCTATTACTACAGACCCTCTCATCCCTTGGCATCACAGACTTGGCCCTATCCTGGATCTCGTCATACCTAACAGACCGGACATTCAGCGTCTCCCATTCACACACCACCTTCTCACCTCGCCCCCTATCTGTCGGAGTCCCACAAGGTTCAGTCCTAGGGCCCCTGCTCTTCTCCATTTACACCTTTGACCTGGGACTGCTCATAGAATCTCATGGTTTTCAGTATCATCTCTATGCTGACGACACACAGCTCTACATCTCTGGACTAGATATCACCACTCTACTAACCAGAATTGCTCAATGTCTGTCCGCTATTTCATCCTTCTCCGCTAGATTTCTAAAACTTAACATAAACAAAACAGAATTCATTGTCTTTCCCCCATCTCACGCGACCCCCACAACGAACCTATCCATTACAGTAAACGGCTGCCCACTCTCCCCAGTCCCACAAGCTCGCTGTCTTGGGGTAATCCTTGACACTGATCTCTCCTTCAAACCACATATCCAAGCCCTTTCCACTTCCTGCCGCCTTCAACTCAAAAATATTTCACGGATCCGTACATTCCTAAACCAAAAATCTGCAAAAACCCTAGTCCATGCCCTCATCATCTCCCGCTTCGACTACTGTAACCTCCTGCTCTGTGGCCTCCTCTCTAACACTCTTGCACCGCTCCAATCTATTCTAAAATCTGCTGCCCGACTAATCTACCTGTCCCTCCGCTATTCCCCAGCCTCTCCCCTCTGTCAATCCCTTCACTGGCTCCCCATTACCCAGAGACTCCAGCACAAACCCCAAACCATGACATACAAAGCCATCCACAACCTGTCTCTACAATACATCTGTGACCTCGTCTCCCGGTACTTTCCTGCACACAACCTCCGATCCTCACAAGATCTCCTTCTCTACTTCCCTCTTATCTCCTCTTCCCACAATTGCATACTAGATTTCTCACGTGCATCACCCCTACTCTGGAACTCTCTACCACAACATATCCGACTCTCGCCTATCATCGAAACCTTCAAAAAGAACCTGAAGACCCACCTCTTCAGACAAGCCTACAACCAGCAGTAACCACCGATCAACCAAACCGCTGCACGACCAGCTTTACCCTCACCTACTGTATCCTCACCCATCCCTTTGTAGATTGTGAGCCCTCGCGGGCAGTGTCCTCTCTCCTCTTGTACCAGTTGTGAGTTGTATTGTTTAAGATTATTGTACTTGTTTTTATTATGTATACCCCTCCTCACATGTAAAGCGCCATGGAATAAATGGCGCTATAGTAATAAATAATAATATATCTATCTATAGATAGATATATCTATCCATATATCTATCAACTTTGAGTGTGGGTTGGACAAATGTAAAAGAGAAGGTTGGACAAGAAATGACATCACATTTTTTTGTAAAATAATCCTTATTTAGCTTTCAAAAATGCATACAAAAATGCATCAAATCAGCACAAGAAACGCATAAAAAAAAACGCACCTGCGTTTTCTGCCAAGAGATGCGGATTCAGTGCGGAAAAATCCACGGGCAAATCCGCAACGTGTGCACATAGCCTAAACCATAAGTGTCTTGCCTTTTTTATGATGGTTACTGAGGGGGTTAACTAGTGGGACAGTTTTATGCGTCCGGTCTTTGCAGATGCAGCGATACAAAATATATGTACTTTTTTTTTTTACATAAATAATTTTATTTAATGGAATATTTTTTTTTTTTTGTGCTTTATCTTTATTTGGAGATTTTAAAATTTTTTAATTCTTCTTTTTACATTATCCTACTATGGGACATCATCCTTATACTGACCGCTGATCTGTTACTCTTCAGTGTTTCAGTATTGGAGGGCATCAGAGCAGCGTCTGACAGGCAGGGGAGGAGGCGTGTCAGCTCCTGCTCTAAAAATTTCCCAAATTATATTAAATATAATTAAAACTGTCTTACCAAAAGATATTTTACATACAACAGGCAAGTTATCAGAGGGGCAATAGGACAATGGACTTATTAAGCAGAATACAAATGTGGTAGTACGGGCACATAGTGAAACACATTTGCATCCATGTATGTTAACCTTTCCTTTATGTGCACCCTGCAGTAGGCAGGTTAGTCATTAAAGGGAGTCTGTCACCCCTTTTTTTCTATATGAGATAAAAATATTATTCAATTTAGCATGAGCTCTGCATTACCGCAGTACCTTTCATATCCCGATTCCCCACCTTTGCTGAGAAAATACCTTTGTAATCTCTCTGGCGTCCTATGCAAATTACCCCAACCCAATTGGCGGGGCCTGTTCGCTGTCTTTCCCCCCGCTACCTGGCGTGCTGGATGTAATGAGATCTGTGAATAGCACAGGTCCCGTACAATTTCCTTGCGTGCGCATTAAAATGACCTTTCTCGCCTACGCAGCTCAAGACTTCCGAGGCAAAGAACGTCACGAAAAATGATGGCGCATGCGCAGTAACGATTCTTATGCTTTGCCCACTGTTGGGCAAAAACATACTGCGCACGCGCGAGAGGCCATTTCAATGTGCAAGCGCTGAAAATGTACGCGAACACAGGAAAGAAGAAAAATGCGTAGAGTAAGGCATGAGGTGGGGAGAGAAGGCGAATAAGTCCCGCCCATCGGACCGAGGCGATTTACATTCAACACCGAAGAAATTAGAAAGGTATTTACTCATCAAAGGTGGGGAATCGGGACGTATGAATGACACTGCTGTCATGAAGAGCTGAGGCTGAATTGAACCATATTTTTACCTCCTATCCAAAACAAAGGGGGTGACAGATTCCTTTTAACCACTTGGTTTGTATTTATGTTGGCACATTATAAGCTACATGGATCTTTGATATGCGGCATACTGAAAATGTCATGATCATATTTTCTTTATAGAATTTCTTATATACAGTATATATCCCAGTCACTTCACTGTAATATCAATTATTAGGTTTATATATGATTTAAGCACTTTGCACTTTTTTTTGCATTCTTTTTGCACATTTTTTTTCTTCTTGGAACCTAAACCAATTTTTTTTCTGGGAGGATATATGACTATACCAATTGTTCTTAAGACATTTGTATGCTGCTTAAGTCCATTGTCCTATTTGCCAGTCTACTAACTTTTTATTGAAATACCCGTTGTATCACATCTCACCACTTGCACCCTTAACCCGCTCCCGTCCCTCCTCATCCCTAACCTCGCAAAAGTCTTCATCCCAACCCTAACACAACTCTTCAACCTCTCACTTACAAACGGTGTCTTCCCCTCATCCTTAAAAGACGCATCAATCACACCTATTCTCCAAAAACCCTCCCTCGACCCATCCTCTGTGTCCAGCTATCGCCCGATATCCCTTCTCCCTTATGCCTCAAAACTACTGGAACAGCATGTCCATCTCGAACTGTCCTCTCACCTCTCCTCCTACTCCCTCTTTGACCGGTTACAATCTGGCTTCCGAACACATCACTCAACTGAAACTGCCCTAACTAAAGTGACCAATGACCTACTAACCGCCAAGAGCAAGCGATACTACTCTGTCCTCCTCCTCCTGGACCTGTCTTCTGCCTTCGACACTGTGGACCACTCCCTCTTGTTAGATTCTCTCATCTCTTGGCATCACAGACTTGGCCCTATCCTGGATCTCATCATATCTAACAGACCGGACATTCAGTGTCTCCCACTCCCACACCACCTCCTCATCTCGCCCCCTGTCTGTCGGTGTTCCCCAAGGCTCAGTTCTAGGACCCCTACTCTTCTCGATCTACACCTTCGGGCTGGGACAGCTCATAGAATCCCACGGTTTACAATATCATCTCTACGCTGATGACACGCAGATCTACCTATCTGGACCCGACCTCACTTCCTTACTAACCAAAATCCCACAAAGTCTGTCTGCTATTTCATCCTTCTTTTTTGCTCGTTTTCTAAAACTGAACATGGACAAAACAGAATTCATCATCTTTTCCTCATCTCACTTTACCCCTCCACCCGATCTATCCATCAATGTCCATGGCTGCTCACTTTCCCCGGTCCCGCACGCTCGGTGCCTCGGGGTCATCCTTGACTCTACCCTCTCTTTCAAGCGACATATCCAAGCCCTTGCCTCCTCTTGCCGATTCCAACTCAAAAACATTTTCCGGATCCGTGCATCCGTGCATTCCTTGACCATGAAACCACAAAAACACTAGTACATGCCCTTATCATCTCCCGCCTTGACTACTGCAACTTCCTACTCTCTGGCCTCCCCTCTAGCACTCTGGCACCACTCCAATCCATCCTAAACTCTGCTGCCCGACTAATCCACCTGTCTCCCCGTTACTCCCCAGCCTCTCCTCTCTGCCAGGCCCTTCACTGGCTTCCTATTGCCCAGAGGCTACAGTTCAAAACACTAACAGTGACATACAAAGCCATTCACAATCTGACTCCTCCATAGGTCTCCCGATACCTATCTACTCGCAACCTTCGATCATCTCATGATCTCCTTCTCTACTCCTCTTTCATCTCTTCCTCCCACAACCGCATCCAAGACTTCTCTCGTGCTTACCCTATACTCTGGAACTCTCTACCCCAACACATCAGGCTCTCACCTACCACGGAAACCTTCAAAAGGAACCCGAAGACCCACCTCTTCCGACAAGCCTACAACCTGCAGTGATCCCCAGTATACTGAACCGCCACATGACCAACTCTACCCTCACCTAGTGTATCCTCACCCATCCCCTGTAGACTGAGTCCTCGCAGGCAGGGTCCTTTCTTCTCCTGTACTTGTGTGTGCCTTGGTTTACTCATGTTTATTATACTTGTCTATATTTGCCCGTTCTCATGTAAAGCGCCATGGAATAAATGGCGCTATAAAAATGAATAATAATAATATAAAAGATTGTTTGGTAAAACAATTTTAATTATACTATTTAATAAAAGTTTGGAAATTTTAATTTTCTTGGTTTTATGCCTCATTTTCCTGTTTTATTGAATGGGGGTGTTGTAGTATTGAATTGTCTAAGAGGTTAGACCACATATTTGTAGGATTTTCTGTGCTTTGAAGAAACAGCTCCCACGGCCCATTTTTTGCATGGAGCATGTCAGTTAGGGGTTTAAGGCTGATAGCATTTACCTTGGTGGCCAAAAAGTTAAATTTGTCTCATCTGATTACAGCACCTTGATCCATACACGTGGGGAGTCTCTCATATGAAATTTGCCCAAATGAAAACAACCCATACAATTTTGTGTGTACGTAAAAGCGTTTTTCTGACCACTTTTCCATAAAGGTCAACTGTACAGCTTATTGTGCTCATATGGACAGATACTCCAGTGTCTGCTTGGGAACTCAGCCTCCCCTTCACGGTTACTTTTAGTGTCTGTGCTTCCTCTGACTAATGCGCTTGGACTGAGGGTTTTGGCAGACTGCCCTCTCTTGGCAGGTTTGTTCTTGTTCCATGTTGATTGTGGTTTTCATTTGACGATAATAGATTTGATGGTGCTCCGAGGGATCATCAGAGATTTGGATATTTTTTTTTCTAGCCCAACCCTGATTTGCACATCTCAACAACTTTGTCCCTGACTTGTTTGGAGATTTCCTTTGTCTTCTTGATTTTAGGTTAGTGGTGCCTCTTGCTTAATGGTTTTGAAGCCTCTGTTACCTTTCCGAAAAGGTGTGTATATGCTGACAGACCATGTGACACTTAGATTGCACACAGGTGGACTTCCTCTCACTAAGCATGTGACTTATGAAGGTAATTGCTTGCACCAGAAATTTTTAGGAGCTTGATCGCAAAAGGGGTGAATACATATGCAAATGCCAATTTTTAGTTATTTAATCCCATAAATTTTACTTTATGCCTATGTTTTTCTCACAAACCAAAGGGGTGAATACTTTCACAAGCCACTATATGCTTGGCATGTTTTTACCTATTAAATGGAAACTGTCACCTACTTTTTCGTATATAAACTGCTGCCACCGCCATTAAGGGCTTATATACAGCATTCTGTAATGCTGTAGATCAGGGGTCCCCAACTCCAGTCCTCAAGGCCCACCAACATGTCATGTTTTCAGGATTTCCTTAGTCTTGCCCAGGTAATAATTGCATCACCTGTGCAATGCAAAGGAAATCCTGAAAACATGACCTGTTGGTGGGCCTTGAGGACTGGAGTTGGGGACCCCTGCTGTAGATAAGCCCCCCATGTGACCTGAAAGATAAAAAAAAAGTTAGATTATACTCACCCAGGGGCGGTCCCGGTGCTTTCCAGTCCAATGGGTGTCGCGGTCTGGGTCTGGCGCCTCCCATCTTCATGCAATGAGGTCCTCTTGCTTCCTGTCGCGGCTCCTGCGCAGGCGTACTTTATCTGCCCTGTTGAGGGCAGAGCAAAGTACTGCAGTTCTCGGGCGCCGGCAAAGGTCTGAGAAGCCCAGCGCCTGCGCACTGCAGATTATCACAGTTATATCCGGCACTATATGCCAGGAGCTGTCACGGACCGCTCCCGGCACATTAATCCCCGGAACAGTGCGATCAAACAAGATCGCAGCGTTCTGGTGGCATTGGGAAGCATCGCGCACGGCATGGAGGGGGCTCCCACCCTGCATCAAAGTAAAAAAAAAAAAAATTTGACGGAAAAAAATATTTTTTTAACAAATGCCTAAATAAAGAAAAATTAATATTGTTCCAATAAATACATTCCTTTATGTAAATAAAAAATAAATAAGTACACATATTTGGTATCCCCACGTCCATAATGACCCGACCTATAAAACTGTCCCACTAGTTAACCCTTCAGTGAACACCGTAAAAAAATAAAATGAAGCAAAAAACAATGCTTTATCATCATACCGCCGAACAAAAAGTGGAATAGCACTCAATCAAAAAGACCGATATATATAAGCATGGTAACACTGAAAATCTCATCATGTCCTGCAAAAAATCTGCCACCATACAGCGCTATCGGCGAAAAAATAAAAAAGTTATAGCTCTCAGAATAAAGCGATGCAACAACAATTATTTTTTATATAAAATAGTTCTCATTGTATAAAAGCATCAAAACATAAAAAAATGATATAAATGAGGTATTGCTGTAAGGCTATGTGCACACGTTAAGGATTTCTCACAGAAAATTCCTGAGAAAAACCTGAAATTTTCTGCAAGAAATCTGCATGCGTTTTTGCCGCGTTTTTTTCCGGACATTTCCCAATGCATTTTGTAGTGGGAAATCCGCAAAAAAACCCCACAAAATTAATGAACATGCTGCATTTTTTACCACGATGCGTTTTTTTCGTGGAAAAAAACGCATCACGTGCACAAAAGATTTGGAATTCATTCTAAATGATGGGATGCTTATTGTCGCGTTTTTATCAGGAAAAAACATGAAAAAAAGTGAAAAAACAGCAACGTGTGCACACAGCCTAATAGAACTGACCCGAATAATAAAACTGCTTTATCAATTTCACCACACGCGGAACGATATAAACGCCCCACCCAAAATAAATTCATTAATTGCTGGTTTTTGTTTATTCTGTCTCCCGAAAATTGTAATAAAAAGCAATCTAATGTAATGTGCCCGATAATGGTACCAATAAAAACGTCAACTCGTTGTGCAAAAAAACAAGACCTCACATGACTTTGTGGGCCAAACTATGGAAAAATAATAGCTCTCAAAATGTGGTGATGCAAAAACAATTTTTTGCATTAAAAAGCGTCTTTTAGCGTGTGACAGCTGCCAATCATTAAACCCCGCTATAAATAGTAAATCAAACCCTCCTTTATCACCCCCTTAGTTAGGGAAAAATAATAAAATAAAAAAAGTATTTCTATTTTCCCGTTAGGGTTGGGGCTAAAGTTAGGGTTAGGGCTAAAGTTTGGGGGCTGGGGCTAGGGTTTGGATTGCGTGTATGGCTGGGATTGGGGGTGTGTCAGAGTTAGGGATGTGGTTAGTGTGTCAGAGTTAGGGATTTGGTTAGGGTTATTGTTGGGATTAGGGTTAGGAGTGTGTTGAGGTTAGGGGTGTGTTGGGGTTAGGGTTGGCATTAGGGTTAGTTGTGTTAGGGTTGGGATTAGGGTTAGGGCTGTGGTTATGGTAAGGATTGGGATTAGGCTTAGGGGTGTGTTGGGGTTAGGGTTGGAGTTAGAATTGGGGGTTTCCACTGTTTAGGCACATCAGGGGCTTTCCAAACACAACATGGTGTCCGATCTCAATTCCAGTCAATTCTGCGTTGAAAAAGTAAAACGGTGCTCTTTCCCTTCTGAGCTCTGCCGTGCGCCCAAACAGTAGTTTACCCCCACATATGGGGTAGCAGCATACTCAGGACAAATTGGACAACAATTTTTGCTGTCCAATTTCTCCTGTTACCCTTGGAAAAATACAAAATTGGGGGCCAAAAAATCAGTTTTGTGGGGGAAAAATTTTTTTTTTTTTTATTTTCGTGGCTCTGCGTTATAAATTTTAGTGAAACACTTGGGAGTTCAAAGTTTTCACAACACACCTAGAGAAGTTCCAAATTCCTGTGAAGCGCCTGAAGGGTTAATAAACTTCTTGAATGTGGTTTTGAGCACATTGAGTGGTGCAGTTTTTAGAATGGTGTCACTTTTGGGCATTTTCTGTCATAAAGATCCCTCTAAGTGACTTCAAATGTAATGTGGTCCCTGCAAAAAAATGGTGGTGTAAAAATGAAAAATCGCTGGTCAACTTTTAACCCTTATATCTCCCTAACAAAAATTGGTTCCAAAATTGTGCTGATGTAAAGTAGACATGTGGAAAATGTTACTTATGTATTTTGTGTGACATATATGTGTGATTTAAGGGCATGAAAATTCAAAGTTGGAAAATTGCGAAATTTTCGCCAAATTTGTTTTTTTTTCCACAAATAACCGCAAGTCATATCAAAGAAATTTTACCACTATTATGAAGTACAATATGTCACGAGAACGCAATCGCAATGTCAGAATCACCAGGATTCTTTGAAGCGTTCCAGAGTTATAACCTCATAAAGGGGCAGTGGTCAGAATTGTAAAAATTGGCCCAGTCATTAACGAGCAAACCACCCTTGTGGGTAAAGGGGTTAGTACACAAGCACTTCTGTCTGATATTTATATTTTGATTATTTCATGATCTATTTTCAAATAATAACTACTACTTTCACATAATTATATGTGCCTGGAGCGAGACGTTCAAAAGTGTTTTTCCTATTAAGCCTGCTGCGGATTCTGATTTATGATTAATGCCTACCAAATCTATATACATAATTGTCTAAGGGGTACTTCCGTCTGTCTGTCTGTCCTTCTGTCACGGATATTCATTGGTCCTGGCCTCTGTCTATCATGGAAATCCAAGTCGCTGATTGGTCGCTGCAAAGCAGCCACGACCAATCAGCGACGGGCACAGTCGAGTAGAAAATGGCCGCTCCATACTCCCTGCAGTCAGTGGCCGGTGCCCGCTCCCCGCACTCACTGTCCCCGGCGCTCCGCTCCCCGCACTGTGTCCCCGGCGCTCCGCTCCCTGCACTGTGTCCCCGGCGCTCCGCTCCCTGCACTGTGTCCCCGGCGCTCCGCTCCCCGCATGCTCCATACTCCCCTCCAGTCACCGCTAACACAGGGTTAATGCCGGCGGTAACGCATTCCGTTACCGCCGCTATAAACCCTGTGTGTCCCCAACCTTTTACTATTGATGCTGCCTATGCGGCATCAATAGTAAAAGAAAGTAATGTTAAAAAGCGGAAGAAAATGGCCGCTCCATACTCCCCGCAGTCAGTGGCCGGCGCTCCGCTCCCCGCAGTGTGTCCCCGGCGCTCCGCTCCCCGCAGTGTGTCCCCAGCGCTCCGCTCCCCGCACTGTGCCCCCGGCGCTCCGCTCCCCGCACTGTGCCCCCGGCCCTCCGCTCCCCGCACTGTGCCCCCGGCCCTCCGCTCCCCGCACTGTGCCCCCGGCCCTCCGCTCCCCGCACTGTGCCCCCGGCCCTCCGCTCCCCGCACTGTGCCCCCGGCGCTCCGCTCCCCGCACTGTGCCCCCGGCGCTCCGCTCCCCGCACTGTGCCCCCGGCGCTCCGCTCCCCGCACTGTGCCCCCGGCGCTCCGCTCCCCGCACTGTGCCCCCGGCGCTCCGCTCCCCGCACTGTGCCCCCGGCGCTCCGCTCCCCGCACTGTGCCCCCGGCGCTCCGCTCCCCGCACTGTGCCCCCGGCGCTCCGCTCCCCGCACTGTGCCCCCGGCGCTCCGCTCCCCGCACTGTGCCCCCGGCGCTCCGCTCCCCGCACTGTGCCCCCGGCGCTCCGCTCCCCGCACTGTGCCCCCGGCGCTCCGCTCCCCGCACTGTGCCCCCGGCGCTCCGCTCCCCGCACTGTGCCCCCGGCGCTCCGCTCCCCGCACTGTGCCCCCGGCGCTCCGCTCCCCGCACGCTCCATACTCCCCTCCGGTCACCGCTAACACAGGGTTAATGCCGGCGGTAACGCATTCCGTTACCGCCGCTATTAACCCTGTGTGTCCCCAACCTTTTACTATTGATGCTGTCTATGCGGCATCAATAGTAAAAGAAAGTAATGTTAAAAATAGTGCAAAAACAAAAAACCTGCTATACTCACCCTCCGCTGAGCCGCTGGTGCCCGCCGCCATCTTGCTTTCCCAGGATGCTTTGCGAAATTACCCATAAGACCTAGCGGTCTTGCGAGACTGCTAAGTCATATGGGTAATTTCGCAAAGCATCCTGGGAAAGCAAGATGGCGGAAGCCGCACGCTCATCTGTACAGCGCCGTTGGATCCCAGGAAGCGGAGAGACGGGATGCTGAGGAGCAGCGAGACGGGATGCTGAGGAGCAGCGACGAGAATGGTGAGTATGTTCAACTACAAGACGGGATGCTGAGGAGCAGCGACGAGAATGGTGAGTATGTTCAACTACAAGGGGCCCTCGGATCGTTAGGTGAGTATGTTTATTTTTTATTTTTTGAACCTGTGACATGCGTAACTCGGTAATATAGTACGTCACTGTGCAATATCCTACGTGGCTCTATGCTGTATAGTACAAGGTTGGGCAATATACTACGCCGCTGTTTAATATACTACGTGGCTGAACAATATACTACCTCACTCTGCAATATACTACGTGGCTCTGTGCTGTATACTACGTGGCTGGGCAATATACTACGTGGCTGGGCAATATACTACGTGGACATGCATATTCTAGAATACCCGATGCGTTAGAATCGGGTCACCATCTAGTAAATAAATAAACTTGCCTAATAGAATAAATGTCTCACACCTTTAAATTGCCATAATACATTTGTTCTCTAAAACTGTGCTAATGCACAATGCAAAAAACAGAACCCAAACTTATTTTTTGTTGTTTTCTTTATCCATGTTGGTTTCATATCCATACATTCAATATCTTGAATACTTTATACTTCATAATTGTTGTAGTAATTAAGAATTAGACCTCCAGACTGTACTGCGGACTCAAACAAGCTTTCTGGTTGCAGTTGGAGTAAGGCTGCCGTCACACTAGCAGTATTTGGTCAGTATTTTACATCAGTATTTGTAAGCCAAAACCAGGAGTGGGTGATAAATGCAGAAGTGGTGCATATGTTTCTATTATACTTTTCCTCTAATTGTTCCACTCCTGGTTTTGGCTACAAATACTGATGTAAAATACTGACCAAACACTGCTAGTGTGACGACAGCCAAACTGTGGACTGGACAATCCATATGCAAATGAGCACTTTGATTAGACAGGCGCAAGACAGAGACGCTGCCTGATGATCCAAGAAAACGCACCTACAGCGAAGTTTCGGGGACCTCTCACATTCTCAAGCCTCAGGTGTGAATGGACTGTCCACACAGTTACTCCTACTGCAGCCTGTAAGATTGAGACTTTTATTTCATTGGTGATTATTACAACTACTAGATGGTGGTCCATCTAACGCATCGGGTATTCTAGCATATGTAGCAGCCACATAGTATATAGCACAGGCCAAGTAGTATATAGGAGCCATGTAGTATGTAGCAGACACGCAGTATATAACACAGCCCACGTAATATATAACACAGCCCACGCAGTATATAACTCTGCCCACGTAGTATATAGCAGCCATGCAGTATATAACACAGCCTACGTAGTATATAACACAGCCCACGCAGTATATAACTCTGCCCACGTAGCATATAGCAGTCACGCAGTATATAACACAGCCCACGTAGTATATAGCAGTGTGGGCACCATATCCCTGTTAACAAAAAAATAAAATAAAAAAGTTAAATTCTCACCCGCTGGTCTCCAGCGTAGCTGTCTTGATGCGCGCTCTTCTGCCACCAGCTTCCGTTCCCAGCGATGCGTTGCAAAATTACCCAGATGACTTAGCGGTCTCGCAAGACTGCTAAGTCTTCTGGGTAATTTCGCAATGCATCTCTGGGAACGGAAGCTGGCGGCAGCAGAGCGCGCATCGGCGGACGACGTAAGGTGAGAATAGCAGGTTTTTTGTTTTTATTACTTTTAACATTAGATCTTTTTACTATTGATGCTGCATAGGCAGCATCAATAGTAAAAAGTTGGTCACACAGGGTTAATAGCAGCGTTAACGGAGTGCGTTAGCCACGGCATAACACGGTCTGTTAAAGCTGCCATTAACCTTGTGTCAGCGCTGACTGGAGGGGAGTACGGAGCGGGCGCCGGGCACTGCCTGGACGTAAGTAGGGAGGGACTAATTCTCGGCCGGACTGGCGGCCGCGACCAATCAGCGATGCCGGATTTCCGTTACAGACAGACAGACAGAAGGAAGTACCCCTTAGACAATTATATAGTAGATTATGACGTATTCAAGATATTGAATGTATGGAAATTAAACTTATATGGATAAAGAAAATAATGAAAAATAAGCTTGTGCCATTTTTTGCATTATGTACCAAAGGAATAAAGAACTTGTGACTTCCCAAACCTGAAAAAGTAAGAATCTCTCTTCTATAAAATCTGTTCACTGTTACCTGTACAAGATTACCTATGTTGTAAGCTGATTTTTTTTTTCTATAAGATAAATATTTTATTCTCAACTGGATGATTTTGTCTTTTATAATTTTATACACTATTACATAACCTTTTATTTCAGGTCTTCATTTGGAAACTGGATGTGTTCAAACCTTGAAAATACAATATTCGATGTGGACTATTTCAGCTTTTTGTTCTCAGCACTTGCAGGTAAAGTGTATTCTGTTTGATAAATTTCCAATTTGAAAGTTAATGGGGCTGCCCACTTTATTTTTAATTTAACAAATCTGTTGAGGACATGCAATTGGGGCACCTACTAATAAGTGTGAACCCCTTCACGTCCTATGACATATACGTCATCGGTCATGTCCTGCAGTCTATGCGGGCACACATGTTTTCTGGCACATGTCAGCTGATATCTTCAGCTGACATGTGCCCCTAACAGCCGTGGGTAGAATCACGATCCACACACAGCTCAAAACATATTAAATATCGCTGTCAATCTCCAACAGCGGCATGTAACATGGCCATGTCACATGACCGCTGGATGCCTATGGGTCTGCATGAGACCCCTGTGGTTGTCATTGCCGGCTTGCTATGAGCACTGCCCCGTGGCTGGCTCTTGTAGAAGATAATTATTTTAGCTAGATATAGCAGGGCTTAAGCCCTGCTGTGTGTAACACAAGCAATCGCAGCTTCTAGTTTCCCATAGATAATTGAAGCAAGTAAAAAGTTTAAAATAAAAAAAGTAAAAAAATATTTAAATTAAAAAAATCTATAAAAGTTTAAAACACCCCACCCCCCATTTGTACCATTCAAAATAAAAAACAAAAATACACATTTGTTATCGCCGCATTCAGAAACGCCCAATTTATCAAAATATATAAAGAATTAATCTAATCGGTAAACATCGTAATGAGGAAATACTGTATATACTCAAGTATAAGCCGAGATTTTCAGCCCATTTTTTGGGCTGAAAGTCCCCCTCTCGGCTTATACTCGAGTCATACCCAGGGGTCGGCAAGGGAGGGAAAGCGGGGGCTGTCTAATTATACTCACCTACTCCTAGCGCGGTCCCCGACTCCCTGGCGCCCCAGCTTCTTCCCGTACTGAGTGGTCACATGGTACCGCTCATTACAGTAATTAATATGCGGCTCCACCCCTTACTGTAATGAGCGGTAACGGTGACCGCTCAGTACAGTTAGAAGCTGCAGCACCGGTGAAGCAGGGACTGCACCGCGCCAGGAGCAGGTGAGTATAATGGGGAGCACTACGCGATATTCACCTGCTCCCCGTTCTGGGCGCCGCTCCGTCTTCAGCAATGAAGAACAAGACGTGCACTCTCGCTAATAATGGTGCAGACTGAACATGGAGGGATACTCCAGAATATAGTCCTGTACAACAACAGTCGCACTCAAAAAAGAGGTTTTCAGAATTTTTGTTTAGCCAAAAAACGTGTTTTTCTTTATTATTATGAACAAACACCAAAATAAAGGTATCACCGCAGTGTTTCAAGGTAACGTTTCGACCCACAGGGTCTTTCTCAAACCTTACTGAAACAAAAACAAAAAGTACAAGGTATCACAAAACATGAACACATAATATATTACAAAAATATTTACAAATACAAAAGTCCCTATAAATATTCTAAATTCGTGCTGTGTCGCCATGATAGTTGACAAGGCGACAGAATTGCAGGACCCAACAAGAAACTGAATAGATACAATGGTGAGAGACATCAGGCTGTCATTGGACGCTCTCATAGCAGTAAAGCACTAAAGGGATATCCGTGTTGCAAAAGGCTACAAGAGCGGGATGAACTGTGGAAGCACTATCATAAGGACACAGACTATATTAAAATCAACCAGTACTATAAACAAACAGTATATGTATGAGAACAGTAGTCTAAAGAGAACAATGATAGTCAAAAACAATATAAAAAAAACAATATTAAGCAGACATAATATCCTGGTACAGTACTATAGATGAAGGTATGGGATACCCAGGTGGTGGACACTACTAGCGGCAAGAAACTAACCTTCTAATAGTAGAAACCGAGCGGAGGGCACAAATCCCTAGAGGGGTGCAGGAGTCCCGTTAGGGACTATGAAAGAGAAGGCCACAGCGGTAAATATACTAATAGACTGATAGAGGCTGCAAGTCCAAAGCAAGGAAAAGAAGGAAAGCGGGCATAATTACCTATAATTGGAGAGTCACTGGTGTCTGCGGTGGTGGTGTGTGTGGGACCAGGGAGATGATGAGCGCCTTTTGTACTGGGCGGCAGGAAGTAAGGAGCGTGGGATGCGTAGGCGCACTATGCGGTGCACAGAGAGAGGTCTGGAGCGCTTGGAGTAGGAGAGCCAAGCCGCGCATGCACAGTGTGCGCAAAGCTGCGCTAAGGGTGAGGGGCACAGGTGCACTATGCGGTGAGCAGAGAGAGGTCTGAAGCGCTTGGGGCAGGAAAGCCAAGCCGCGCATGCGCAGTTTGGGCAAAGCTGCGCTAAGGGAGAGGGGCGGTGATCCCAGGGGGAGCCGTCTGCGCAGTAGCACAGAGTAGCGGTGTGACATGGAGCGTACAGGAGAGTATGCTAATGATGGTGTATATACTGTAAAAGGACGCAGAGTGCAGTCACCCCATCTTGTGATGAAGGGAAACTATAGCCCTAAGGCATGATGTGCTAAAAGCGCTGGTGGTATATAGCGAAGAAATAGAGGGGATCCTGCTGGGGGCTAACTGTATATGACATAGTGTGCGGGCAGAGATAATAAGGCCGTTGAGCAGGAATTGTATATTATAAAAATTTTACTAAATTATGACATTGTGCAGAGTGGAAAAAATAAAAGGAAATATGGTAAAAATATGGTTAAAATAAAGACATGAAAATAAAAATAAAAAACTGAAGATATTAAACTGGAAATATTAGGCTGAAAATATTACTAAGGCTGGAATGAGCTAGGGAATTAATAAAGTGACGGTAGAAAGTCTTCAGTGTCTTCTGCAGTGACACTCAGGTCAGAGGGCGCTGTGATGTGGTTAGTGCGCGCCCTCTGCCTGAACGTCGGTGCAGAAGATGCTGAAGATGGAGCGGCGCCGGAACGAGGAGTAGGTGAATATTGAAAGTGCCAGGGGCCTGAGTGACGGAGAGGTGAGTGTGATTTTTTTTTTTTATCACAGCAACAGCAAATGGGGCAAGTGTCTGTATGGAGCATCTATGGGGCCATAACGTTTGTGCAGCACTATATAAGGCAAGTGTCTCTATGGGGCCATAACGTTTGTTCAGCACTGTATGGGGCAAGGGTCTGTATGGGGCCATAATATTTGAGCAGCACTATATGGGGCAAGTGTCTGTATGGAGCATCTTATGGGGCCATAATCAGCATTTGTGCAGCATTATATTGAGCAAATGTGTCTATGGAGCATCTTATGGGGCCATTATTAACCTTTATGCAGGATTATATGGGGCATATTTTAATATGGAGCATCTTATGGGGCATCATAAACTTTATGGAGCATTATATGGGGCTCCTGATTCAATATGGATATTCAAAAACACTTAACCTACTGATGTCTTAATTAATTTTACTTTTATTGGTATCTATTTTTACTTTTGACATTTACCGGTAGCTGCTGCATGTCAAACCCTAGGCTTATACTCGAGTCATTAAGTTTTCCCAGTTTTTTGTTTCAAAATTAGGGGGGTCGGCTTATACTTGAGTATATACGATAATCAAAACTCCAGAATTATGTTTTCTTTTTTGTTGCAACGTTGCAATAAAATGCATTAACAGGTGATCAATACATTGTATCAACCCCCAAATGGTATCAATAAAAATGTCAGCTTTGCACACAAAAAATAAGCTCTGACGTGGCCCCAGAACCTGAAAAATAAGGACGCCTCAGCTCTCGGACAATGGTGCCATTTTTTATTTTTTTTGTGTAAACTTTGTTTTTTTGTTTTCACCATCTAAATAAAAAATAACCCATACATGTTGGGTGTCTAAAAACTCATAATAACCTGGAGAATCGTAATGGCAGGTCAGTTTTAGCATTCATTAAACAAAAATATATATAAAAAAAAACTTGTGAAATTGCATTTTTTTTTGCAATTTCACAGCACTTTGAGTTTTTTTTCCTGTTTTCCAGGATGTTATATGGTAAAACCAATGGTGTCAGGTCAATATGACCCTGTGGGATTGCGCGGTTACGCAAACACTGTTTGCCCCTGTATGGGCAGTGCCTGGAAGATCAATTCAGACACTGCCCATGGTAGCACGGCACACTGATGTCCTTTGGAAAGTCAGCAATTCATCTGCTGCATACAGTAAAATACGACAGAATTAGATAGAACAGTACATACATTTATAGGACATTTTGTAATTGTCCCAAATTTTATCAAATAATTTGCAATTCATACTGCATTGAAATACTGTACCAATTTATTGTATATTTAACCCATTTCTGACATGCGCACTATCCCGTCGAGGTGAGGTGGGCCCATATGACCACCGACGGGATAGTACGTCATATGCGATCGGCCGTGCTCACGGGGGCGCGCGGCCGGGTGTCAGCTGACCGTCACAGCGGACATCCGGCGCTATGTGCCAAGAGCGGTTTCGGACTGCCCCTGGCACATTAACCCCCGGAACACTGCGTTCAAACATGATTGCAGCTTTCTGGCGACATAGGGAAGCATCGCTCAGGGAGAGGGCTCCCTGCCTGCTTCCATGAGACCCACGGAGCAATGTGATGTGATTGCTTTGCTCCGAGGGTCTCCTACCTCCTTCTCCCTGCAGGCCCCGAATTCAAAATGGCCACAGGGCTGCTACCAGGTCCTGCAGGGAGGCGGCTTACAAGCGCCTGCTCAGAGCTGGTGCTGGTAAGCCAGGAGCACTGTCTGTCAGATCGCTGATCTGACACAGTGCTGTGCAAATGTCAGATCAGCGATCTGACACTATAGTGTGATGTCCCCCCCTGGGGCAATGTAAATAAAAAAATATTTACATGTGTAAAAAAAAAAAAAAAATTCCTAAATAAAAAAAATATATTGTTCCAATAAATACATTTCTTCATCTAAATAAAAAAAAAAAAAAAAACTAAAGCACACATTTTTAGTATCGCCGTGTCCATAATGACCCGACCTACAAAACTGTCCCACTAGTAAACCCCTTCAGTGAACACCGTCACAAAAAAAGAGGCAAAAAACGCTTTATTATCATACTGCTGAACAAAAAGTGGAATAACACGCGATCAAAAAAAAGGATATAAATATCCATGGTACCGCTGAAAACGTCATCTCTTGCAAAAAACGAGTCACCATACAGTGTCATCAGCGAAAAAATGAAAAAGTTATAGTCCTCAGAATAAAGTGATGCAAAAATAATTATTTTTTCTATAAAATAGATTTTATCGTATAAAAGCGCCAAAACATAAAAAAAATATAGAAATGAGGTATCGCTGTAATCGTACTGACCCGAAGAATAAAACTGCTTTATCAATTTCACCAAAACGGAACTGTATAAACGCCTCCCCCCAAAGGAATTCATGAATAGCTGGTTTTCGGTCATTCTGCCTTACAAAAATCGGAATAAAAATCGATCAAAAAATGTTAAGTGCCTGAAAATGGTTCCAATAAAAACATCAACTCGTCCCACAAAAAACAAGACCTCACATGACTGTGGACCAAAATATGGAATAATTATAGCTCTCAAAATGTAGAGACGCACAAACTGTGACAGCTGCCGATCATAAAAATCCGCTAAAAAACCCGCTATGGAAGTAAATCAAACCCCCCTTCATCACCCCCTTAGTTAGGGAAAAATTATACAATTTAAAAAATGTATTTATTTCCATTTTCCTATTAGGGCTAGGGTTAGGTTTGGGGCTGGATTACATTTACGTTTGGTATTAGGGTTAGGGGTGTGTCAGGGTTAGGGGTGTGGTTACGGTTGCCGTTGGGATTAGGGTTAGGGGTGTGTTTGGATTAGGGTTTCAGTTAGAATTGGGGGTTTCCACTGTTTAGGCACATCAGGGGCTCTCCAAACGCAACATGGCGTCCGATCTCAATTCCAGCCAATTCTGCATTGAAAATGTAAAACAGTGCTCCTTCCCTTCCGAGCTCTCCCGTGCGCCCAAACAGGGGTTTACCCCAACATATGAGGTATCGGCGTACTCAGGACACATTGGACAAGAACTTTTTGGGCTCCAATTAACCCTGTTGCCCTTGGGAAAATAGAAAACTGGAGGCTAAAAAACAATTTTTGTGAAAAAAAAAAAAAAAGAATTTTCTCAACACATCTAGATAAGTTCCTTGGGGGGGTCTAGGTTCCAATATGGCGTCACTTGTGGGGGTTTCTACTGTTTAGGTACATCAGGGGCTCTGCAAATGCAACGTGACGCCTGCAGACCAATCCATCTAAGTCTGCATTCCAAACGCCTCTTCCCTTCCGAGCTCTGCCATGCGCCCAAATGGTGGTTCCCCCAACATATGGGGTATCGGTGTACTCGGGACACATTGGACAACAAGTTTTGGGGTCCACTTTCTCCTGTTACCCTTGGAAAAATACAAAACTGGGGGCTAAAAAATAATTTTTGTGGAAAAAAAAAAAGAATTTTTATTTTTAACGCTCTGCGTTACAAACTTCTGTGAAGCACTTGGTGGGTCAAAGTGCTTACCACACATCTAGATAAGTTCCTTAGGGGGTCTACTTTCCAAAATGGTGTCATTTGTGGGGGGGTTTCAATGTTTAGGCACATCAAGTGCTCTCCAAACGCGACATGGTGTCCTATCTCAATTCCAGTCAACTTTGCATTGAAAAGTCAAATGGCGCTCCTTCCCTTGCGAGCTATGCTGTGCGCCCCACATATGGGGTATCAGCGTACTCGGGACAAATTGCACAACAATTTTTGGGGTCCAATTTCTCCTGTTACCCTTGGTAAAATAAAAGAAATTGAAGCTGAAGTAATTTTTTTGTGAAAAAAATGTAAATGTTCATTTTCTTTTAAACATTTCAAAAATAACTGTGAAACACCTGAAGGGTTAATAATCTTCTTGAATGTGGTTTTGAGCACCTTGAGGGGTGCGGTTTTTGGAATGGTGTCACACTTAGGTATTTTCTATCATATAGACCCCTCAAAGTGACTTCAAATGTGATGTAGTCCCTAAAAAAATGTTGGTGTAAAAATGAGAAATTGCTGGTCAACTTTTAATCCTTATAACTCCCTAATAAAAAAAAAGTTTGTTCCAAATTGTGCTCCTGTAAAGTAGACATGTGGCAAATGTTACTTATTAAGTATTTTGTGTGACACATCTCTGTTATTTAAGGACATAAAAATTCAAAGTTGGAAAATTGCAAAATTTTTTATATTTTCGCCAAATTTCCGTTTTTTTCACAAATACACGCAGGTAATATCAAATAAATTTTACCACTGTCATGAAGTACAATATGTCACGAGAAAACCTTGTCAGAATCATCAGGATCTGTTGAAGCATTCCAGAGTTATAACCTCATAAAGGGACAGTGGTCAGAAATGTAGAAATTAGCCTGGTCATTAACGTGCAAAAAACCCTTGGGGGTAAAGGGGTTAAGAAGTCTGAGTCAGTCCATTTCATGCAGGCTCCGACTGCACCAAAATGGATACAGACTCCCGACTCCACAGTCATGATGCCTTATAATATACAGTTGTGCTCGGCAGAATCTTTGCTTTCTTGGCCTTTTTTTCAGAGAATATGAATGATGACACCAAAACTTTTTCTCCACTCATGGTTAGTGGTTGGGTGAAGCCATTTATTGTCAAACTACTGTTTTCTCTTTTTAAATCATAATGACAACCCCAAAAAACCAAATGACCCTGATCAAATGTTGACATACCTTGGTGATTTTGGTCTGATAACATGCACAGAAGTTGACACACATGGGTTTTAATGGCTACTAAAGGTATCATCCTCACCTGTGACCTGTTTGCTTGTAATCTGTGTGTGCATAAAAGCTGAGTGAGTTTCTGGGATCCAGACAGACTCTTGCACCTTTCATCCATCCACTGACGTTTTTGGATTTTGAATCATGGGGAAAGCAAAAGAATCATCAACAGATCTACGGGAAAAGGTAGTTGAACTGTATAAAACAGGAAAGGCATACAAAAAGATATCCAAGAAATTGATAATGCCAGTCAGCAGCATTCAAACTGTGATTAACAAATGGAGAATCAAGGGCTCTTTGAAAACAAAACCATGGTCAGGTAAACCAACAAAAATGTTGTTCATAACTGCCAGGAAAATTGTTCTGGATGCAAAGAAAAAAACCACAGTGCAGTCCATGCAGCTGCAGTAAGACTGAGCTTCCAGGGAAAAAGCTAAAAATGCTACTTTAAAGCAGACTACCGAAGAAAATAAGTGGCCATCCATTTGTATACTCTCCTGGATTACAAAGATAATGCCTACGGGCCCCAAAAACCCCAATGGAGAGATTTCCCCAAGAACATTTTGGCCCACAGGAAAAAGGGAAGGCTGTAACCCAAGTCCCGGGTCCAAAAGCCCATATCCAGCGCTGTCAACAGTTAATCTTAATAACCGCTGCCTAAATAAAAAAAGGTAGGACATCAAAGCACCCACACTCCCAGAGAGTGCTGCAACAGAGGGGAGAAGATGCATTTAGATACCTGAGCCCACCTCTCCAGACACTTGTGATCCCCTAGTCACACCGATCAAGCAAAGCAAGTTACTGTCAGGGAGATGGGTTAAGCCGCTTGCTTAAAAGTCAGAGGCACAGTCTGCTCCCCCATACCAGCCGCAGACCAGGCACGGGTCTTTACAGCACCCAGAGGAAGAGATAACATCAGGCAGCTCTTTTTGGAGCACAGGTCAGCAAGTAGGACTCATTATGTACACATTCCTCCAGCATAAGTGAGGACAGTAGCAGATATCTGCTTTCACAGACAGAGGGAACAGAAATGGAAGTGCAAAACAGCTGACCTGTCCCAGCTTTCATGTGGGCTCACCGCTGGAGCCCACATCAAAGCGGGGGTACTGCCATCGAATGCACTATTCTTTCTGATGGCAGCAAGGAGTTAATACGTAATACTTAATTTCGCTGTAACAAACGTACTGTTTTGCTTTGTATTAACCTTTTTTTACACAGATTAGAAGTACATTCCAGCCACCTGAGGACCCAGAGAGATAAAAATGAAAGTACGGTAAGTTTTTTTTCTTCTTAATCATTAAATGTAAATTGTTTGAATAGCCCAAATAAATTACACATATGGAATGAAATGAAAGAATCCAATGCAGATATAATTGACTTACACGAAACTAAACTTGCTCAGGGAAAAAAAACTAAATTCACAAAGACTTTCAACACATTATACCATCATGTAACAATAAAAAAGCAGGAGTCGCGCTGATTATAAAAAATACTATTAATTTTCAAATCATAGACCAAATAATTGGTAATGAAGGCAGGTTCATAATTTTGGTGCGTACAATTGACAATTCATTGCACACTATAACCAATATTTATGCACCTAACAAATGTCAATTTACATTCTTAACCCCTTCATGACCTTGGGATTTTCCGTTTTTCCGTGTTTGTTTTTCGCTCCACTCCTTCCCAGAGCCATAACTTTTTTATTTTTCCGTTAATATGGCCATGTGAGGGCTTATTTTTTGCAGGACGAGTTGTACTTTTGAACGACATCATTGGTTTTAGCATGTCGTGTACTAGAAAATGTGAAAAAAAATTCCAAGTGCGGTGAAATTGCAAAAATAGTGCAATCCCACACTTGTTTTTTTGTTTGGCTTTTTTCTTAGGTTCACTAAATGCTAAAACTGACCTGATATTATGATTCTACTGGTCATTACGAGTTCGTAGACACCAAACATGACTAGGTTATGTTTAATCTAAGTGGTGAAAAAAAATTCCAAACTTTGCTAAAAAAAATAAATAAAAATTGCGCCATTTTCCGATACCCGTAGCATCTCCATTTTTCGTGATCTGGGGTTGGTTGAGGGCTTATTTTTTGAGCTCCAAGCTGACATTTTTATTGATACCATTTTTGTGCAGATACGGTCTTTTGATCGCCCGTTATTGCATTTTAATGCAATGTCGCGGCGACCTAAAACGCCGGAGCCCGCATCAAAGCGGGGCTTCTGACCTCGGACGTACTATCCTGTCCAAAGTCAGAAAGGGGTTAAAGTAATAGAAGAAATCTAAAAAAGGAAATATTATTAATATTTTTAGATTTCAAAGCAGTTCCAGATGAGACTATAGACTCAACTTCGACAATAAGAAACCCAAAATCAAATTTAAATAAATGGCTACACAAAGACCTCTGACACCTTTAGGTGTTTAAACTGTCTAAATAGTATTCATTTTATTCTAATAGGCATAAAGGTTTTTCAATGATTGACCTCTTACCAATATACACACACTGCAAAAATTAAAGCTGTAGAAATTGGTACGGTAACTTGGTCGGATCTCGCCCCATTGAAATTTAAGATCAAATCAAGATACACTATTAAAAGTTTTAGAATATGGAAATGCAATAGTTATATATTTCAACTCCCTCAGTATAAAAAAGAAATTGAAGGGGCATTAGAAAATTGTTTTAATGAAAATCCATCAAATTTATCACCATATACAATCTGGAGCGTCAATTAGGCCGGTATGAGAGGGATATTAAGTCAGAGCTTATCAAGATATCAGAGGGAAAAAAGGCAAATAATTGTGGAAACTGTTATGACCTGGTGGTTAGGAGCACCCGGAATGACCTGATAGTTAAACCTCATACAGGACGAGCTCTGGGATGTGGGAACTCTGCTGACCGCAAGCCCTAATCCTATCACACACACTAGAAATAGCCGTGGAGCGTGTTGTGAATTCTGTGGCAGAGCTCCCTCCTGTGGTCACAAGTGGTACTTCGGCTGATTCTGTCTATGAGCTTCCATTGGTGGAGGTGAGTGGTACTGCGGCTTCTGAGTTTCCTTCCTCAGGTAATGTGGTGAAGTCGTTAGGTGCTGCTCTATTTAACTCCACCTAGTGCTTTGCTCCTGGCCTCCAGTCAATGTTCTAGTATTGGTCTTGCTTCCTCCTGGATCGTTCCTGTGGCCTGTCTGCTCTGCATCAGCTAAGTTTTGCTTGTGTTATTTTTGTTTGCTATTTTTTCTGTCCAGCTTGCTTAATTGGTTTTTCTGGCTTGCTGGAAGCTCTGGGACGCAGAGGGAGCACCTCCGTACCCTTAGTCGGTGCGGAGGGTCTTTTTGCCCACTCTGTGTGGTTGTTTGTAGGGTTTTGTGTTGACCGCAAAGTTGTCTTTCCTATCTTCGGTCTGTTCAGTAAGTTGGGCCTCACTTTGCTAAATCTATTTCATCTCTGCGTTTGTATTTTCATCTCTGCTCACAGTCATTATATGTGGGGGGCTGCCTTTTCCTTTGGGGTATTTCTCTGAGGCAAGGTAGGCTTATTTTTCTATCTTAGGCCTAGCTAGTTTCTCAGGCTGTGCCGAGTTGCATAGGGAGCGTTAGGCGCAATCCACGGCTGCCTCTAGTGTGGTTGGATAGGATTAGGGATTGCGGTCAGCAGAGTTCCCACGTCTCAGAGCTCGTCCTATGTCTTTTGGTAATTGTCAGGTCACTTTGTGTGCTCTGAACTTCAAGGTCCATTGTGGTTCTGAATTACCTAATCATAACAGGAGCGTTCCTGACCAGACCTAGGCGCCTCGTCACAGCCTAAGAACTATCTAGCCCTAGAGATGGAAAATAAAGCCTACCTTGCCTCAGAGAAATTCCCCAAAGGTAAAGGAAGCCCCCCACATATATTGACTGTGAGTAAAGATGAAAGTCACAAACGCAGAAATGAAACAGGTTTCAGCAAAGGGAGGCCAGACTTACTAAATAGACAGAGGATAGGAAAGGTAACTTTGCGATCAGCACAAAAACCTACAAAAGACCACGCAGAGTGTGCAAAAAAGACCTCCGCACCGACTCACGGTGCGGAGGGACCACTCTGCATCCTAGAGCTTCCAGCTAGCAAGACAAAATCATGATAACCAGCTGGACAAGAAAACAAAGAACAACTAATAACTATCAGGAACTTAGCTTCTGCAGGAGAAGGCAGGTCACCAGAAAGATCCAGGAGCGAACTGAACAAATGCAAAAACATTGACAGCTGGCATGGATTAACGATCTGAGAGGAGTTAAATAGAGCAGCCAACCAAAGGATAAACCACGTCACCTGTGTAAGGAACCTCAGAAGCCGCAGCTTCACTCAGCCACCAGAGGGAGCCCATAGACAGAACTCGCCGAAGTACCATTCACGACCACAGGAGGGAGCTCGACAACAGAATTCACAACAGGAAACTATAAAACAAAAAAATTCATTAAAAGCCCTGCAAGATCAACTAAGCCCTCACCAGACCTTCATAAACAATCATAGGGTTAAGAATAGAACTTAAAGCCTGCTTATCAGTCGAATACGATACATACATAAGGAATATGAAAATTAATCACTATTGTTCTAATAATAAACCAACAAAACTCATGACTATCAAAGCGCAAAAAGCCAACTCAAGAATTACACTAATTGAAAATGAGAAAGGAGAAAGACAAGAACATCCAAAAGATGTATCAAAAGCATTTGCTGAATACTGAGGCATTATATAATCTAAAAAACGACTAAGGCTACTTTCCCACTAGCGTTAACTGCAATACGTTAAAATGCGTCGTTTTGCAGAAAAAACGCATCCAGCAAAATATTTTGCTGGATGCATTTTTTCCCCATAGACTTGTATTGGCGACGCATTGCGACGGATTTGCATACGTCGGTATACGTCTTTCGACGGATGCGTCGAAATTAGGCGACACGTCGTCTGGAAAAACGTAGATTGCAACGTTTTTTGGCTCCGACAAAAAAACGTGTCTCGGCGCATCCATCGGCATGCGTCTTTGGCTACAATGAAAGTCTATGAGTGACGGATGCGTCGAGACACGTCGTACGACGCAATGCAGCGCTACAATACGGTTTTTTCTACTGAGCATGCTCAGAAACAGGATTTTTTTAGCTAATTGGCCAGACATCCCCAAATAGACGGATCCGTCGAAATGCTGTATGCGTTGCATACATTTTGCACTTTATTGACGCATCCGTTTTTTTGGCAAAAAGACGTTTTTGTGACGGTTTGCAGTTAACGCTAGTGTGAAAGTAGCTAACAAACAATTCAACCAACAGAAGAATGCATAAACAATTTTTTTAAGAACCTGCAGTTACCAAAACTAGATTGTGAATAATAATCTTTATTTATAAAGCGCCAACATATTCTGCAGCACTTTATAGTTTAACCCCTTTTTGACCTCGGACGGGATAGTACGTCCGAGGTCAGATCCCCTGCTTTGATGCAGGGCTCCGCGGTGAGCCCGCATCAAAGCCGGGACATGTCAGCTGTTTTGAACAGCTGACATGTGCCCGTAATAGGCGCGGGCAGAATCGCGATCTGCCCGCACCTATTAACTAGCTAAATGCCTCTGTCAAACGCAGACAGCGGCATTTAACTACCGCTTCCGGCCGGGCGGCCGGAAATGATGTCATCGCCGACCCCGTTACATGATCGGGGGTCGGCGATGCGTCAGGATGGTAACCATAGAGGTCCTAGAGAGCCTAGCAGAGGCGATCGAGTTGTGCCTGCTTCTAGCCTCCCATGGAGGCTATTGAATCATGGCAAAAGTAAAAAAAAAAAAAAAAAAAAGTTGAAAAAAATGTGAAAAAAATAAAAAAAATATAAAAGTTTAAATCACCCCCCTTTCGCCCCAATCAAAATAAATCAATAAAAAAAAAATCAAATCTACACATATTTGGTATCGCCGCGCTCAGAGTCGCCTGATCTAGCAATTAAAAAAAAGCATTAACCTGATCGCTAAACGGCGTAGCGAGAAAAAATTTTGAAACTCCAGAATTAAGTTTTTTAGGTCGCCGCGACATTGCATTAAAATGCAATAACGGGCGATCAAAACCACGTATCTGCACCAAAATGCTATCATTAAAAACGTCATCTCGGCACGCAAAAAATAAGCCCTCAACCGACCCCTGATCACGAAAAATGGAGACGCTACGAGTAAATGGCACAATTTTTTTTTTTTTTTAGCAAAGTTTGAAATTTTTTTTCACCACTTAGATAAAAAATAACCTAGTCATGTTAGGTGTCTATGATCTCGTACTGACCTGGAGAATCATAATGGCAGGGCAGTTTTAGCATTTAGTGAAAAAGCCAAACAAAAAACAAGTGTGGGACTGCACTTTTTTTGCAATTTCACCGCACTTGGAATTTTTTCCCCGTTTTCTAGTACACGACATGCTAAAACCAATGATGTCGTTCAAAAGTACAACTCGTCCCGCAAAAAATAAGCCCTCACATGGCCAAATTGACGGAAAAATAAAAAAATTATTGCTCTGGGAATGAGGGGAGTGAAAAACGAACACGGAAAAACGAAAAAATCCCAAGGTCATGAAGGGGTTATGGTTGGGGTCAGACCTAACGTATAAAAATACTGTCCTTTTTTTATGGCCGAGATGCACAGAAAAGTTCCTGAACAGTGATTTGTATTCAATGCGAGGATGTGATTTTTTTTTTTCTGCAAAAAGTATCCGTGTGGCATCCGTACGGCGAGATTTTCTCGCCAGCTTGCAAAATGGGCATATGGGCTCAAATATTCATGAAAACATTTATACAGTCTCTCTCTATCTCTCTTCTCTCTCTCATATATATATATATATATATATATATATATATATTTATATATATATATATATATATGTGTGTATATGTATATATATATATGTGTATGTATATATATATGTATATGTATATATATGTATATGTATGTATATGTGTATATGTATATATATATATATATATATATATATATATATATATATATATATATATATATATACACGGTACAGACCAAAAGTTTGGACACTCCTTCTCATTTGAAGATTTTTTTTGTATTTTCATGACTATGAAAATTGTAAATTCACACTGAAGGCATCAAAACTATGAATTAACACATGTGGAATTATATGCCGTATATAGTCGAGTAGAAGCTGAGATTATCAGCTCAAAAAAATGGGCTGAAAGTGCCCCTCTCCGCTTATTCTCGAGTCATGGAAGGCGGGAGGGTCGGCGAGTGAGGGGGAGCGACACCTGTCAAATATTCACCTGCTCCCAGCGCTCCTGGCGCGGTCCACACTTCTTCGGGCACGGCAGCTTCTTCCCTTGTTCAGTGGTCACTGGCACCGCTCATTAAAGTTATGAATATGGACTCCACTCCCATAAGCGGTGCCACGTGACCGCTCACTATAGGAAGAAGCTGCCGCTCCCAGAGACGTGGGACATGCAGGGACCGTGCCAGGAGCGCCGGAAGCGGGTGAGCATTTCATATTCACCTTTCCGCGTTCCACCGCCGCCCCATCTTCCACGTCTTCTGCAGTGACTGTTCAGGTCAGAGGGCGCGATGATGTATTATTGTGCGCGCCGCTCTCTCCCCTAACAGTCAGTGCGGAAAGACGAGAAGCGGAGGAGCAGTGGGCAGCGATGAGAGGCGAGTAGAGATATATATATATATATATATATATATATATTTTAGTGCAGCAACAGCATTACATGTGGAACAATGCTATAAGGAGCGTCTATGGGGCCATAAAGAACCGTATGGAGCATTACATGTGGCACAATGCTATATGGAGCGTCTATGGGGCCATAAAGAACTGCATGGAGCATTATATGGAGCATCTATGGGGCCATAACTGCATGGAGCATTGTATCGGGCATCTTTGGGGACATAACTGCATGGAGCATTATATGGGGCATCTATGGAGTCATAACTGCATGGAGCATTATATGGAGCATCTATGGGGCCATAAAGAACTGCATGGAGCATTATATGGGGCATATTTGTTTATGGAGCATCTTATGGGGCCATAATGAACTGTATGGAGCGTTATATGGGGCCTATTTTGTATGGAGCATCTTTTGGGGCCATAATGAACAGTATGGAGCATTTTATGGGGCTCCTGATTCAATATGGATATTCAAAGACACTTAACCTAATGATGTCTCAATTAATTTTACTTTTATTGGTATCTATTTTTATTTTTTTATTATTTTTATTTTTGACATTTACCGGTAGCTGCTGCATTTTCCACCCTAGGCTTATACTCGAGTCAATAAGTTTTCCCAGTTTTTTGTTGCAAAATTAGGGGGGTCGGCTTATACTCGAGTATATACGGTACTTAGCAAAAAAAAAGTGTGAAACAACTGAAAATATGTCTTATTTTCTAGGTTCTTCAAAGTAGCCACCTTTTGCTTTGATGACTGCTTTGCACACTCTTGGCATTCTCTTAATGAGCTTCAAGAGGTAGTCACCGGAAATGGTTTTCACTTCACGGGTGTGCCCAGTCAGGTTTAATAAGTGGGAATTCTTGCCTTATAAATGGGGTTGGGACCGTCAGTTGTGTTGAGCAGAAGTCTGGTGGATACACAGCTGATAGTCCTACTGAATAGACTTTTAGAATTTCTATTATGGCAAGAAAAAAGCAGCTAAGTAATGAAAAATGAGTGGCCATCATTACTTTAAGAAATGAAGGCCAGTCAGTCTGAAAAATTGGGAAAGCTTTGAAAGTGTCCCCAAGTGCAGTTGCAAAAACCATCAAGCGCTTCAAAGAAACTGGCTGACATGAGGACCGCCCTAGGAAAGGAAGACCAAGAGTCACCTCTGCTTCTGAGGATAAGTTTATCTGAGTCACCAGCCTCAGAAATCGCAGGATAACAGCAGCTCAGATTAGAGACCAAGTCAATGCCACACAGAGTTCTAGCAGCAGACACATCTCTACAACAACTGTTAAGAGGCGACTTTGTGCCGCAGGCCTTCATGGTAAAATAGCTGCTAGGAAACCACTGCTAAGGACAGGCAACAAGCAGAAGAGACTTGTTTGGGCTAAAGAACACAAGGAATGGACATTCGACCAGTGGAAATCTGTGCTTTGGTCTGATGAGTACAAATTTGAGATCTATGGTTCCAACCACCGTGTCTTTGTGTGACACAGAAACGGTGAACGAATGTACTCTACATGCCTGGTTCCCACTGTGAAGCATGGAGGAGGTGTGATGGTGTGGGGGTGCTTTTCTGGTGACACTGTTAGGGATTGATTCAAAATTGAAAGCATACTGAACCAACATGGCTACCACATCATCTTGCAGCGGCATGCTATTCCATCCGGTTTGCGTTTAGTTGGACCATCATTTATTTTTCAACAGGACAATGACCCCAAACACGCTTCCAGGCTGTGTAAGGGCTATTTGACCAAGAAGGAGAGTGATGGGGTGCTACGCCAGATGACCTGGCCTACACCGTCACCAGACCTGAATTCAATCGAGATGGTTTGGGGTGAACTGGACCGTAGAGTGAAGGCAAAAGGGCCAAAAAGTGCTAAGCATCTGTGGGAACTCCTTCAAGAATGTTGGAAGACCATTTCCTGTGACTACCTCTTGAAGCTCATCAAGAGAATGCCAAGAGTGTGCAAAGCAGTCATCAAAGCAAAAGGTGGCTACTTTGACGAACCTAGAATATAAGACATAATTTCAGTTGTTTCACACTTTTTGTTAAGTATATAATTCCACATGTTAATTCATAGTTTTGATGCTTTCAGTGTGAATTTACAATTTTCATAGTCTTGAAAATACTGAAAATTCTTTAAATGAGATGTTTCCAATTTTTTTGGTCTGTACTGTATATAAATATATAATTTAGTACAGATCTAGATAGTAGAAAAGCCGGTAATTCAATTGCCTGCTTTTGCTCACTCCTTACCAAACCCGACAGGATATGAGACATGGTTTACACACAGTAAACCATTTTATATCCGTTATATTTTTACATATCCCTCCGTTATAATGTTAGTAGTGTGTGTGTGTGTGCAAAATTTAGGAGCTCTAGATGTTCAAATAAAGGGATAAATCACGTTTAAAACTGGTGTGGGCTCCCAGGCAATTTTCTGCGCCAGAGTGGGAAAGCCAGTGACTGAGGGCAGATATTAATAGCCTAGAGACGGACCATGGTTATTGCCCCCGGCTAAAAAAAATCTGCCCCCAGCCATCCCAGAAAAGGCACATCTGTAAGATGCGCCTTTTCTGGCACTTAGCCTCTCTTCCCACTCCCCTGTAGCTGTGGGATGATATAATAAGGGGTTAATGTCACCTTACAATATCAAGGTGGCAGTAACCTTTTATTACACCATATCCCTCTGCTACAGGGGAGTGGGAAGATGAAGGCTAAGTGTCAGACATGGCTTACACACAGTAAACCATTTAATATCTGTTATTTTTTTACATATTCCTCACTTATAATGTTAGATATATATATATTAGTGGGGCAAAATAGTATTTAGTCAGTCAGCAATAGTGCAAGTTCCACCACTTAAAAAGATGAGAGGCGTCTGTAATTTACATCATAGGTAGACCTCAACTATGGGAGACAAACTGAGAAAAAAAAATCCAGAAAATCACATTGTCTGTTTTTTTTAACATTTTATTTGCATATTATGGTGGAAAATAAGTATTTGGTCAGAAACAAACAATCAAGATTTCTGGCTCTCACAGACCTGTAACTTCTTCTTTAAGAGTCTCCTCTTTCCTCCACTCATTACCTGTAGTAATGGCACCTGTTTAAACTTATCAGTATAAAAAGACACCTGTGCACACCCTCAAACAGTCTGACTCCAAACTCCACTATGGTGAAGACCAAAGAGCTTTCAAAGGACACCAGAAACAAAATTGTAGCCCTGCACCAGGCTGGGAAGACTGAATCTGCAATAGCCAACCTGCTTGGAGTGAAGAAATCAACAGTGGGAGCAATAATTAGAAAATGGAAGACATACAAGACCACTGATAATCTCCCTCGATCTGGGGCTCCACGCAAAATTCCACCCCGTGGGGTCAGAATGATCACAAGAACGGTGAGCAAAAATCCCAGAACCACGCGTGGGGACCTAGTGAATGAACTGCAGAGAGCTGGGACCAATGTAACAAGGCCTACCATAAGTAACACACTACGCCACCATGGACTCAGATCCTGCAGTGCCAGACGTGTCCCACTGCTTAAGCCAGTACATGTCCGGGCCCGTCTGAAGTTTGCTAGAGAGCATTTGGATGATCCAGAGGAGTTTTGGGAGAATGTCCTATGGTCTGATGAAACCAAACTGGAACTGTTTGGTAGAAACACAACTTGTCGTGTTTGGAGGAAAAAGAATACTGAGTTGCATCCATCAAACACTATACCTACTGTAAAGCATGGTGGTGGAAACATCATGCTTTGGGGCTGTTTCTCTGCAAAGGGGCCAGGACGACTGATCCGGGTACATGAAAGAATGAATGGGGCCATGTATCGTGAGATTTTGAGTGCAAACCTCCTTCCATCAGCAAGGGCATTGAAGATGAAACGTGGCTGGGTCTTTCAACATGACAATGATCCAAAGCACACCGCCAGGGCAATGAAGGAGTGGCTTCGTAAGAAGCATTTCAAGGTCCTGGAGTGGCCTAGCCAGTCTCCAGATCTCAACCCTATAGAAAACCTTTGGAGGGAGTTGAAAGTCCGTGTTGCCAAGCGAAAAGCCAAAAACATCACTGCTCTAGAGGAGATCTGCATGGAGGAATGGGCCAACATACCAACAACAGTGTGTGGCAACCTTGTGAAGACTTACAGAAAACGTTTGACCTCTGTCATTGCCAACAAAGGATATATTACAAAGTATTGAAATGAAATTTTGTTTCTGAACAAATACTTATTTTCCACCATAATATGCAAATAAAATGTTAAAAAAACAGACAATGTGATTTTCTGGATTTTTTTTTCTCAGTTTGTCTCCCATAGTTGAGGTCTACCTATGATGTAAATTACAGACGCCTCTCTGTTGTGAGTTCTGTTTTTGGGCTCCCTCTGGTGGTTACTGATGGTACTGGGTGATTTGTGTTCTGCTGTCTTTGGTGTCCACCTGTTCTATTAGGATTTGGGAGTTTCCTATTTAACTGGGCTTTCTTGTCATTTCCCCGCCGGCTATCAAGGTTATCAGAGTGTTTTGTTACCTCAGCTTCTGGCTTCAGTAATCTTCAGGACAAGCTAAGTTTTTGATTTTCTTGTTCCACGTTTTGCTTTATTTTTGTCTTGTCCAGCTTGCATATAATTGTTTCTTTGCTGCTGGTTGCTCTAGTGGGCTGTAATTGCTCCTCATGTTCCATGAGTTGGAACATGAGTTCAAGTAATTGCAGGATGGTTTTTTGAAGGGTTTTTTGCTGACCGCGCAGTTTACTTTTGTATCCTCTGCTATCTAGTTTTAGCAGGCCTCATTTTGCTGAATCTGTTTTCATACTGTGTATGTGCCTTCCTCTCATTTCACCGTCATTATATGTGGGGGGCTGCTATTTCTGTGGGGGTATTTCTCTGGAGGCAAGAGAGGTCTGTGTTTCTTCTAATAGGGGAAGTTAGATCTTCGGCTGGTGCGAGACGTCTAGGATCAACGTAGGCACGTTCCCCGGCTATTGTTATTTGTGTGTTCAGGTTTAGGGTCGCGGTCAGCTCAGGTTCCATCACCCTAGAGCTCGTTGGTGCTTGTCCTTTTGTGATTCCCTGCCATTGGAATCATGACACCTCTCATCTTTTTAAGTGGTGGAACTTGCACTATTGCTGACTGACTAAATACTTTTTTGCCCCACTATATATATATATATATATATATATATATATATATATATATATATAATGTGTGTGTGTATATATATATATACATACACACACAATTATATTAAATTATCGGCTTTTTTTAACTCCATACCAAACCCAACAGGATCTGAGACATGGTTTACACACAGTAAACCATTTCATATCTGTTATATTTTTACATATTCCTCACTAATAATGTTAGTAATTTGTGTGTGCAAAATTTTGGAGCTCTAGGTGTTCAAATAAAGGGTCAAATCGCAGAAAAAACTGGCGTGGGCTCCCGCACAATTTTCTCTGCCAGAGTGGGAAAGCCAGTGACTGAAGGTAGATATTAATAGACTAGAGAGGGACCATGGCTATTGCCCCCCCCCCCCCCCTCCCCGGCTAAAAGCATCTGCAGGCAGCCATGGCAGAAAAGGTGCATGTGTAAGATGCGCCTATTCTGGCACTTAGCCTTTATCTTCCCACTCCCCTGTAGCAGAGGGATATGGTGTAATGAAATAACCTTTCATTGCTATTGTAAGGTGACATTAACCCCTTATTATCTCATATGTATATATATATAGATAGATGGATAGGATATATATATCTATCTATGTGTAGACATTTATTTTCTCTATTCCATTTTAACCTGACAGTGTGATTTTGCTGTGCACCGTACTGAATTACCGGCGTATCTATAGGACATTGGTGCGTATTTCTCGCAAGTCACACGTGTGGTCCATGTGCAATCCTTATTTTTCTCCCCTCCATAGACTTTCATTAGCGTATTTTTCTCGGAATAGGCTGACAATCACAACATGCTGCGATTTTCTCAGCCCGTAAAATTCGGCCTAGAAATATACGGCTGATGATAGCTGCCCCACAGAGAAACATTGGTCCGTGTGCAATGCGTTGTTTATGCGCCTCTCCCTCGTCCGTATTTCTCTCTAGTGTGACGCCGGCGTAACAGTTTCAAACACAAGTCATAAGTAACAACGTTAACAATACAATAATTAAAGCAAAATAGGACGACCCTGCTTGTGAGAGTTTACAATCTACAATGAGGGGGGAGATATAAAGTTAAGGTGTGTATTTCAATGATGGTCCAGCCATCTTGAGGGAGTGGGGGATAGATAAATAGTGAATGGGCTACACACGCATAAAATGACTTTGATTAGGGGACGTGATGGGCTGTTCTGATCAAATGTGTTTTGAGGGAGTGCCTAAAACTGCAATTTGTGCATGGTCCTAATTTCTTATGGTAGAGTATTCCAGGAGATTGGAACAGCGTGGGAGAAAACTTGGAGTCGGGAGTGGGAGGTATAGGTTAGTGCAGAGGTTAGTCGAAAGTAGTTTGCAGAGCGCAGCGATCGGCTAGGCTGATAGACAGAAATGAGGGGAGAGATATAAGGGGGTGCCGAACTGTGGAGAACTTTGTGGGTAAGAACAAGTACTTTGAATTGGATCCTCTAGTGCAGACGTCCCCAACTGTAGCTCAGGAGCCACATGTGGCTCGCGGTCCCAGGAATTGTGGCTCGCGACTGTCTGCCAGCTTGGTGCATTAGCTCCAGGTCTAGCAAACATGTATTAAGAGTACATCTCAAAATTGTGAATTTTCGAGCACAGAAGATCAGATCTGGATGCACATATACTGGTCTTAGGGGTTTAGAGATGTCTTAGGTATGGTATGCTGGAGGATGATTCTACCTATTAGAGGAGGTTCTTGAAGCTGGATGCAACAGTGTGTTGGGAGTCCTTGATGGGATAATACTGAATTGGGCCATTGTGGCCACTGGATCTTAGTGTACTGCTTTGGAGTGATTTCTGTGGAAAAGCTTCGGTTATCATTATACCCGTAATGGGGGCTTTGGTTGACACAACTTTGAGGGGGACAGAAGCAGAATGTTGCTCGTGACACCTCTCAGGAGCTTAATGTGGCTCGCGACCCTCTCTGTGCTAAATGTGGCTCTCAAGGTCAAAAAGGTTGGGGACCGCTGCTCTAGTGAATGGGCAGCCAGTGTAACGACTGGTGAAGAGCGGACACATCTGAGTACCGATTAGCCAGATGGACGACCCTGGCTCCTGCATTAAGGATGGACTGGAGAGGGGAATGTCGAGAAAGGGGGAGGCCAATTAATAGAGCTTTACAGTAGTCCAGGCGGGAGTGGATCAGGGCGACAGTGAGGGTTTTTGTTTAAATGGTGAGAAAAGGGCGGATTCTAGAGATGTTCTTTAGAAGTAACCAGCAAGATTGTATATGGGAGGTGATAGAGAGATTGGTGTCAAATGTAATGCCCAAACAGTGCGCCTGCTGCCGGGGTGTTATAATTGTGCCACCCACAGAGAGGGCAATGTCAGATTTAGAGAGGTAGGTGGCGGGAGCAGGAGAAGTTCAGTTTTGGAGAGGTTGAGTTTCAGATAGAAAGCGGACATGATGTTGGAAACTGCGGACAGTCACTGGCGTTCTGTAGTACCTCGGGGTAATGTCACGGGATGATGTGTATAGTTGTCATCAGCATAAAGATAGTACTGAAAGCCAAATCTGATGGTCTGTCCAACTAGGGCTGTGTAGAGAGAGAGAAGATAAGGGGGCCAAGGACTGATCCCTGAGGTACCCCAACATTGAGATGAAAAGGGGATGAAGTGGAGCCAGCAAACAAAACACTGAAGGAGCGGTCAGAAAGATTGGAAGAGAACGAGGAGAGGGCAGTGTTCTTAATGCCGAGTGACTGGAGCCTAGAGAGTAGGAGACGGTGGTCAACAGTGCCAAAAGCTTCAGAAAGATCGGGAAGAATGATCAAAGAGTGATCACCATTATGTTTTGCTGGCAGAAGGTCATTGGTACTTTTGAGTGCAGTTTCTGTCGAATGTAGGGGGTGGAAGCCGGACTGTGAAGGGTCTAGGAGGGAATGATTGGAGAGGTAATGGGTAAGGTGGGAGTAGACAAGGCGCTCCAAGAGGGTCAGTAGTGCATTAAGTTGGACGAGAAGAAGAGAGGAGCCTGGAGACTACTTCTTCTGTGATAAGATCAAATGTGGAGCGTGAGCCAGGAGAAATGCAGGGAGGGATGGGAGTCACTGCACCTGGTGTCTGGGAGCTGATTTCCTGACGGATATTATCTACAGTATTTTCTCTATAAAGTGGGAGGCCAGGTCATCCGCACAAATGTCTGTGATAGGGGCTTGTGCTTTTGGCCAGAGGAGGGAGTGAAAGGTATCACAAAGTTTCTTGGGGTTGTTGTATAGTGAGGAGATCAGGGTGGTGAAGTAGGTATGTTTGGCGAGGTGACGAGCAGAGTTATACTATTATTATTTGTTTATATAGCACCATTTATTCCATGGTGCTGTACATGAGAAAGGGGTTACTTACAGAGTTATAGATATCTAACAAAGAAACACCAACGCTACCAGAAGATGCCCTTTGCTGCTGGTATCAAAACAACCAAGTGCCGAGGTCGTCAGTGCATGTGCCAATAAAAATAAAATAAAATGGTACCGTGCTAAGGGGTAATATATACTACTGATCATGTGCATAAATCAGTAGAAGGTACAAACAAAATAGCCACCACTCCTAATTGCCCAGATAGAATGCCTGCTGCGTGTACTAAAGAACATGAGAATGGAGTGCATTAAGTATAACATTGAGCTAACATGCCGCAGGTAAGGACATTGCGGGTCAGACTCACCGAGATCCCCTGATGGATGTGGTGCCGGGGATGCCAGGGATATGAAGTGCGTAGTTGATCAGTACGGCTCGTGTGATGCTGGCCCTGAGAAACAGGTGCTGTACGAAGAGGCCAAAAACGGGTGGCCGCAGCCAGACGGGAAGGCGGTGAGTCGACGTGGAAACCAGGAACGCCCCGGCCGGTGGGGTCCCTGGAAACAGTGAAGGAGCAGAAAAATGGCCGACGGGAGCGCTAGCTGTGTGACGTCACAAAAAGTATGGAGCAGCGCTGGGACCAAGAAAGAAATCGACGCATTTCGAAGGAGCGCAGTCCTTATTCATCAGGGTTACCGCCTGCTTGGGAAGCCCAGTTAAATAGCCATGAGTGTACCACCCCTCACTCCTAACACCGCCCCTAAGTCTGCTAATACGATCTGATGCAAACCACCACTGCTGGCATGTAGCTTAGGTGGAGAACGTGGCGCCCAGAGCTAATAACATAGTCCATGCAGAGCTTAACATGGGGAAAAGTAACGTACCCCTGACACGGGTTCAAATCCTGTGTGTGAGAGCTCAAAATATAAAAACTGTGTACGTGTCTCATTTTTTCCCTCTATACCTACAGAGTAATGATTAAATCGGTTAAAAAAAATGCATAATGCTTTATTAACTAAATAAAATACGAGTGAAAAATAAAAAAACTACTACTATTAAATACTATTAAATACATGTAATAAAAAATATATAAAATATATATTTTAGGACACTTGCAGAGGAGTAAAGGAACGAGAGAAATCACTCTGTACCATCCCTATTGATTTTATAGTTGCATAGGGGGAATTTGAGTAAATAGACATAAAATGGATAAAAGGGGGGGTGGGAACCATCAGCGGATCATTGGTTCATCGCACCACTAAAATGCATAGAGCTCTAGCCCAAAATTAAGACCTTTTGGGGTCAAACAATTTAGTGAAAAAATCCATTTAGATTCCGCTCTTGACATTGTATCTATGAGATTGTCCCCCCCCCCCTCCCCCGGCATTCTGCTGGATTTTTTGAATTCCCATAACGAGCACCTTTAATACATTTGTTGTTTTTCTCAGAGAAATGGCTTGAAAGGGGATTGCCCATATGTCCTTTCTTAATGTTTATAAGGTGCTCCTTGATGCGTACCATAAGCCGCCTCTTAGTGCGGCCCACATACAGTTTTTTTTACATGGGCATTCAATTAAGTAATTAACCCTTGTAATGTAGCAGGTAATGTTGCTTTTGACACTAAAGGTAATCGAAGCATCAGAGTCGGTAAAGGTAACTTGTTTTGTTAAGGATTGTGTTTCTGCAACAAAAACAAGTGCCGCATGGAATGAATCCAGGAGCATTGTCCCTGGAAATACCAGCCTTTTGGCTTCTAAGTTATAGATATCGTCTACAGTAAACAAATTTACAATGACAGACCGGTACAGAGGGGAGAGGACACTGTCCTTGCGGACTTGCATTCTACGGGTTATAGGTTCTTAACATAAATTTGAAGTGGATGAAGTCTTCTGGTGTGCGAGGTTTCCTCCATAAGCATTCAGCACTCCTAGAGCATCGCTTGAGAAATAGAGTTTGCGATGTGAGCCAGGGCTGTTTTACTCTCTTCTTGTAGGTTCTGAGGCTGAGGGTAGCTACTTGGTCAAGGGTGCATCTGAGAAAAGTGTTATTGTAGTGGTGTACAGCCAGATCAGGACAGAAAAAAAGGAGATTGGGGACAATGATGTGTAGGAAGTCTGAAAGTGAATGAGGGTTAATGACTTGCAGATTTCTGAATGTGTGGTAGGAAGGAGTGTGCTGAGGTGGGCGAGGATTCTTAAGCGCGAAGGAGAGAATCTTGTGGTCAGAGAGGGGGAAACTGTGAGTTGTTTTTAGGTAGGAGATTGAACAGAGCCAGACAAAGACCAGGTGAAGGGAGTTATCGTCTTTGTGTCTTTCAGAGGTTGAGTGCTTGTGAGAGGCCTAGAGAAGTGGATAGTGATAGAAGCTGGGATGCTGATGTGGAAGTGGGGCTGTTAATTGGGATGTTGATGTCTCCCAGGATAAGGGTTGGGTAGTTCTGAGGACATGAAATGCGTCAGGCAGGCCGAGAAATGGTCAAGGAAGTGGGTGGGTGAGCCTAGGGGCCGATATATGACTGCTACTCTGAGGGAGAAGGGACAGAAGAGTCTGATAGTGTGGACCTCAAAAGAAGGGAATGAGAGTGAAGGAACTGAGGGGATGACCTGGTAGGTGCTTTATGGGGACAGGAATATGACGACTCCACTAACAGGTCTGTTTGTGGGTCACAGGGAATGAGAGAATTGTAAGCCACCATGGGAAATGGCAGCAGGGGAGACAGTGTCAGAATCCTGAATCCAAGAGAGTTGGTCATAAAGTAGTTGTGCAGTAAAGGAAGATTGTTACATACAGACCGTTGATTCCAGAGGGCAAAATTAAAAGGAGATGGAGTGCAACAAATGTTAATAAGATTAGTAAGGTTTCGATGTGAGGTAAGGGTTGAGGTTGGGGGATGGTGGACCGGGGTTGGGGGAGATGTCCCCTGAAAGCAGTAGGAGTAGGAAGATAAATAGCAAGTAGCTATTGGAATTGCAATTTTTGTGCAATATGTTTGGGCAATATGGCCTGAGGTATTTCAGGAATTGGAGCTGTACATGGGAGAGGGAAGTATAGAGGGGCTGATGTGTATGAGTCATGATGGAGGGGAGATGGTGCAGTGACTGTGGATGGCAAGGGAACACAAGGGAGGATAGAAATAAAGCACATGGATAAAAGGGGGAGCAAAGTGTGGGTTACCGGTCTCCTGCCCTGACTAACTGCCATTGATTAACTGCTTTTTTTATGCTTAGCTTCTGGGAATCTTTGCTGAGGGGATGCTTGCACCCCACACTGTGTGCATCCCTTACAATGCTTTTAAATTTATGGGCCACAATACAGGGTGGAGAGAGGGATTGTGGGAGCTGGTTTGGATAAATTAGAAGCATTTGCTCTACACAGCCGGGTGTGAATAGATGATCAAAGACAATAGTCCTGCCTCTGTCTCTATGCTATAACACCTTTCCCAAGATATTATCTACTGTGATCCCCATTTTGTAGATATACAACAGTGAGCTCTGAGTACAATGCTACAGATGAATTATAGCAAATATTCAATAAGCAGAGTTCATTAGAATATATTGCAGCAGATGAGACAGCAAGCAGAGGTGGGGAGTTGTACCATTAGAATATATTGCAGCAGATGAGACAACTATTAGTAACAATCCCTTTACAGAATCTGAAATAGAAGAAATAAGTAAACTAAAAAACAATAAGGCCCCAGGCCAAGATGGGTTCAGTAACGAATATTATATAGCTTACACAAATAAACTATCCCCCATATAACTAGAGTATTCAACACCACCTTAGGCCTCTTTCACACTTCCGTTGTTAGCAATTCGCCTCAATCCGTCATTTAGGGCAAAAAAACGGATCCTGCAAATGTGCTCGCATGATGTGTTTTTTGCCCATAAACTTGTATTAGCGACGGATTGCCACATATCGCGTCCGTCGTGCGACGGATCCGTCGTGTTTATGCGGACCGTTGTCACAAAAAAAGTTCAGTGTAACGTTTTTTTGTGCTTCGCGTCTGCCATTGTTGACCGTGCATGCGCGGCCGAAACTCTGCCCCCTCCTCCCCGGACTGCAGAATGGGCAGAAACACAATCCTTAACAAAACAAGTTACCTTTACCAACTCTCATGCTTCGATTACCTTTAGTGTCAAAAGCAACATTACCTGCTACACTACAAGGGTTAATTACTTAATTGAATGCCCATGTAAAAAAAACTGTATGTGGGCCGCACTAAGAGGTGGCTTATGGTACGCATCAAGGAGCTGCCCACGTCGTGCAGAGAATTCACAACGTCCGTCGGTACGTCAGCCCGATGCATTGCGATGGGCCATACCGACGGAAATGTAAAAGAGGCCTTAGGCTTCTTTCACACTTGTGTCGTCTGGCGGCCGTCACAATGCGTCGGCGCGACGTAACGACCGATGCATCAAAAATAATGAAAAACTGATGCAACGCATACAGTATTTTGACGGATCCGCTAGACGGTTCCGTCGAAAAACTGCATCCGTCTTGTCCGTTTTTACCAGCCTTTTTTTGACAGATCCGTTTTAAGGGAAACCTTTATATTGACTGATTTTACACCCCATCTTTGACAGGGTTTAGAGAAAGTGGCAGAGATGGAAGGAGTGCTTGTGAAGATTGCGACCATATGTTCTGATGTTATTTTTGAGACCAATAGGCTGGCAATAATAGTTCACAGGCGCATGCAAACACACACAGATTCTGGCTGGATGCTGGCTTCTGGCTGGATGCTGGCAGGTGTCTTGCTGGCACATTTGGGGTGACGCCCCAGGCCAGGTTTATATAGATTTGGGGCTGTCTAGCCAATTGGTTACTAAATCCTGATTCTGAGCATGTTCAGTGTAAAAAAAATTGTATTCCAGCGCTGGATTCCGTCATACGACGTGTCACGACGGATCCTGCGTCCATAGGCTTCCATTCTAGCCAACATGTATGCCGCAGGTTCAGTCGCGACACGTTTTTCCTACGCAGACAAAAACATTACATTGAACGTTTATATATTGTCGGCAGGCCTCACATGCTACCAGAAGGCTTATCAACCTCATTAGCCTAGTAAAGGTTGAGCAAATGCGTTCCTCACCCTGGATGGAGAGAAGGAATTTGATAGGATTCATTGGGGATTTCTCACTTCCGCCCTTGAAAAATTTGGCTTTACTGGCCCCATCATAAATGGAATAATGGCACTGTATAAAAATCCCTGGGCTAAAATAATAGCAAATAACTATTCTTTGGAAATCTTTAACATCATCAATGGAACGAGACAAGGTTGCCCTCCTCCACATTTGCTATAGTAATGGATCCATTCACAGAAAAAAATTAAACTTATTTTATAGTTTCTGACTTTTGATGGAATACCATTAATTAGAAGATTTATTCTATTTGCAGATTATGTATTTCTCACCATAACTAATCCTTTAGAATCACTTAGAGAGATAACCAAAACAATAGATTCATTTTTCAAGGTCTCCTTTTATAAATTCAACCAGAGCAAATCACAAATTTTGGACTTATGCTTGGATGAGGAACAAAAGGAGAGTATTAAAGAATTCAAGTATGTATGGGAAAAAGACACTATACCATATTTGGGAATTCAAATAACTAGGAAAACAAAAGACTTAATAGATACATATCTGTCCTTAATTCAGAACAACATAAAGATTGATATCACAAAGTTTGCCAAACAAGACACAAGATGTGTTGTCTCCCGAAAATACTTTATGTAGTTAGAACTATTCCCCTTGAGGTGTCTGAAAACTGGCTTCAGAAATTACATACCCAAGTGTCGGGATTATTTACCAAAAAGACCAAGGGTTGCTAACGCCACAATGCAATAACAGAAAAACAGTGGAGGCTCAAGTGTACCAAATATGATGTACTGCCTAACCAACTTATTCAAAGTCAAAAATGGATTAATAGCAATGATCACACACAATGAATATTACTGGGTCATTCCATGTCAAGTGAACCAATGATTTTTGGTTATAGTTAGTGATGAGTAGGGTTGAGCGAAACGGATCGTTCATTTTCAAAAGTCGCCGACTTTTGGCAAAGTCGGGTTTCATGAAACCCGACCCGATCCCTGTGTGGGGTCGGCCATGCGGTACGCGACTTTCGCGCCAAAGTCGCGTTTCATATGACGCGCTTGGCGCCATTTTTTTCAGCCAATGAAGGAGCGTGGGCAGAGTGATGACATAGGTCTTAGGAGCGTGGATGCCTATCGCCATGTTGTCGCTTGTGCACTGTAGCGATTTGCAATGTGTGAGAGAGAGAGAGAGAGAGGAAAAAAAAAATCCCATTGACTTTTCATTGGTTTCGTGTTTCGGTCGATCCTCGACCTTTCGCCATAATCGGCCGATTTCACGCGACCCGACTTTTGAGATAGTCGGGTTTCGCAAAACTCGACTCGACCCTAAAAAAGTCAAGGTCGCTCAACCCTAGTGATGAGCGAATATACTCGTTACTCAAGATTTCTTGAGCATGCTCGGGTGTCCTCAGAGTATTTTTTAATGCAAGGAGATTTAGTTTTTCTTGCTGCAGTTGAATGATTTACATCCAGGCAACCCCCACGTGTAATTATGCTGGCTAACAGATGTAAATCATTCAGCTGCAGCAAGTAAAACTAAATCTCCGAGCACTAAAAAATACTTGGAGGACCCCCGAGCATGCTCGAGAAATCTCGAGTAACGAGTATATTCGCTCATCACTAGTAATAGTGTGTCAGGGAATGCAAAATGTGAAGAAAAAAATTCTAGATTTTTTTTTTAATGGATTTTCAAAGTTCGGAAAAAGTGCGAATGTCAGTGTTGCTTGCCTTTACATTTCTCCTCATAACTCAGGCTAGTAAAAAGATAAACAAAATAAACACCATTTTACTCAGAACTGTATATACTTTCACCAGATATGTCACAAGAGTATCTTTGTTAATATTTTACCCATGCGAATGCAAACGCATAATTTTAAAATGCATTTCCGAACAAAAACGTTTAACTCCTTTGTGGCCTCGGTTGGGATAGTACGTCCGAGGTCAGAACCCTCGTTTTGATGCGGGCTCTGGCGGTGAGCCCGCATCAAAGCCTGAACATGTCAGCTGTTTGAACAGCTAACATGTGCCCGCAATAGCGGCGGGTGGAATCGTGATTCACCCGCCGCTATTAACTAGTTTAATGCTGCTGTCAAATGCTGACCATGGCATTTAACTACAGCTTCCGGCCATTGGGCCGGAAATGAGCGCATTGCTGACCCCCATCATGTGATCGGAGGTCAGTGATGCGTCGGCATGACAACTAAAGGTCTATTGAAGACCTCTATGGTTGCTGATGCTGGATTTCTGTGAGCGCCTCCCTGTGGATGGCGCTCATAGCAGTTCTGTAATTCTACTACATAGGAGTGATCTATGCATCGCTCCTATGTAGCAGAGCCGATCGAGTTGTGCCAGCTTCTAACCTCCCATGGCTATTGAATCGTATCAAAAGTAAAAAAAAGTTCTAAAAAATATGAAAAAAAATAATAAAACAATTAAATAAAAAATAAAAATAAAACATTAAAAAAAAAATTAAACCTACACATATCTGGTATCGCCGCGTTCAGAATCACCCGATATATCAATAAAAAAAGGATTAACCTGATCACTAAACGACGTAGCGAGAAAAAAGTTTGAAACGTCAGAATTAGTTTGTTTTTGGTCGCCACGACTTTGCATTAAAATGCAATAACGGGCGATCAAAAGAACGTATCTGCATTAAAATGGTATCATTAAAAACATTTGCTCAGCATGCAAAAAAATAAGCCCTCACCCGACCCGAGATCAAGAAAAATGGACACGCTGCAGGTATCGGAAAATTACACTATTTATTTATTTATTTATTTTTTAGCAAAGTTTGGAATTTTTGTTTACCACTTAGATAAAAAAAAAACCTAGACATGTTTGGTGTCTATGAACTCGTAATGACCTAGAGAATAATAATTGCAGGTCAGTTTTAGCATTTAGTGAACCTAGCAAAAAAAGCCAAACAAAAAACAAGTGTGGGATAGCACTTTTTTGCAATTTCACCGCACTTGGAAACTTTTTTCCTGTTTTCTAGTGCACGACATGCTAAAACCAATGATGTCGTTCAAAAGTAGAACTTGTCCCGCAAAAAATAAGCACTCAGATGGCCATATTGATGGAAAAATAAATAAAGTTAGGGCTCTGGGAAGGAGGGGAGCGAAAAAAGCTAGGGTCATGAAGGGGTTAATTTAAAAATGTTAAAAACAGGCACATGTGCACTGCTATGCTCCTAGCTACATCTGTACCAAAATATAAGTTGGGATCGTGATGGGATCATATTTAAAAAAAATAAAAAATAAAACTATTAGTGTCAATTCGAAAATCTTGAATTCAGATCTGTTCATTCTCTGGGCTAAAAGTGTTGGGTCTATATTTACCAAATAATCCATGATTTTTAGATGTTACTGTATTATTTTATTACTAGATGGTAGCCCGATTCTAACGCATCGGGTATTCTAGAATATGTATGTAGTTTATTTATGAAGATTTTAGAATAATACATTGAATACACAGGATTCGGCCGGCCACGACCAATTAGCGAAGCGTGGTTGAAATCCCGCACCAATTTGCGGCCGGACTGCGCCAGACGCTGATTGTTTGCGGCCGGCCACGTAGTATATAGCACCGCCCACGGAGTATATAGCACCGCCCACGGAGTATATAGCACCGCCCACGGAGTATATAGCACCGCCCACGGAGTATATAGCACCACCCACGGAGTATATAGCACCGCCCACGGAGTATATAGCACCGCCCACGGAGTATATAGCACCGCCCACGGAGTATATAGCACCGCCCACGGAGTATATAGCACCGCCCACGGAGTATATAGCACCGCCCACGGAGTATATAGCACCGCCCACGGAGTATATAGCACCGCCCACGGAGTATATAGCACAGCCCACGGAGTATATAGCACTGCCCACGGAGTATATAGCACTGCCCACGTAGTATATTGCACAGGCCGCGTAGTGTATAGCACAGGCCGCGTAGTGTATAGCACAGGCCGCGTAGTGTATAGCACAGGCCGCGTAGTGTATAGCACAGGCCACGTAGTGTATAGCACAGCCCGCGTAGTATATTGCCCAGCCCGCGCAGTACATTGCCCAGCCCGCGCAGCATATTGCCCAGCCCGCGCAGCATATTGCCCAGACCGCGCAGTACATTGCCCAGACCACGTAGTATATAGCAATGTGGGCATCCTATCCCTGTTAAAAAAAAAAAATGTAAATTAAAAATAGTTCTATACTCGCCCTCCGTTGTCCCCCAGATCGCGCGCTCCGGTCCCAAGAGTGCATTGCGGTCTCGCGAGATGATGACGTAGCGAGCCGACGGACGATTTTGTATTTTATTTATTATTTTTAACATTAGATCTTTTTACTATTGATGCTGCATAGGCCGCATCAATAGTAAAAAGTTGGTCACACAGTTAATAGCAGCGTTAATGGAGTGCGTTACACCGCGGCATAACGCGGTCCATTAACGCTGCCATTAACCCTGTATAAGGGCTGACGGGAGGGGAGTGCAGATCGGGCACTGACTGCGGGGAGGAAGGAGCGGCCATATTGCCGCCAGACTCTGTCGGTCGCTGATTGGTCGTGGCTGTTTTGCCTCGACCAATCAGCGACTTGGATTTTCATGACAGACAGAGGCCACGACCATTGAATATCTGTGACAGGAAGACAGACAGATGGAAGTGACCCTTAGACAATTATATAGTAGATGTTACAGCTTAGAAGCAGGAGAGGACAGAGGAGAAAGCTTTGTTCGGGCTCAATCTGAGAATGAACAGGGGTACACAGTGAATGCAGAGCCAGATGACAGGCAGCAGCTCGAACCTCCAAATGCCAAATTCACACCAAATCTTAACACCCATGCAACTTTATCTTAACTTTACCCATGCAATACAGGTCATGTATTGTACAAACCAGGACTACGAAGAGGAGGACAGTTTGTGAAAACAAAGGTTACAGGAAGCAGAACCCATCACAGGGACTCAGAAATACTGGACAGTCATTCCATGTAGTGAAACAGAAAAACAGTGAAACAGAAATAAAAGCAAGGATTTTTTCATTCAGCAAAGACAATGAAGTCCATGAAGTGGTAGAAGGCGGCACAAGATTGGCAATGGATGACATAACTGGTTATGTAGAAAAGCCGCGGAGACCCCATCACGTGTTTCTCAACGCAAGCAATAAATAGCCAGGTCTTTCACCGGGAAGGAACAACCACAGGAAGGGCAACATCCAAAAAGGAAAACCACCTATGCCAAAACATGGTATCCATCCACAGACAGCTGTTTCGGGGTATTTGCCCCTCATCAGTGTGGAGTAGGAAACTGGCTATTAGGAGCAGTGCCTAGTAAAAGGACTATAAACATAAGGATGAATGACCTCGGGGAGATCAAAACATCCTTTTACTAGGCACTGCTCCTAATAGCCAGTCTCCTACTCCACACTGATGAGGGGTAAATACCCCGAAACAGCTATCTGTGGATAGATACCATGTTTTAGCATAGGTGGTTTTCCTTTTTTGGATGCTGCCCTTCCCGTGGTTGTTCCTTCCCGGTGAAAGACCTGGCTTATGTTTATAACTGGTTGTTACCTGTGAATATGATTGGCACTGGTGACTGGCTAATGAACTCTCCAAAGATTGTGAAAATGACGTTGAATTGAATTATTTGCGTCCTTCTGGTCCAGCGCCATCCTTTGTTAATCCAAGAAAGCCAGATATTTTAAAAGTTAACAAAAATCAGATATTAACTCAGGTGGAGCCGAACACCATGACAGGCCGTACATACTCTTTGACGCGAAATGAAATGGCTATTGCTAGTAAGCGCTTACGGACAAGATGACATTTCACCCACTAGAAGGGACAAATTGATGATTAAGAGCCTGTTTAAAAACGTACTATTAATTGTTTGATTAGTTCATATTTTATTGAACAAGGATTTAACTACTGTACTATTCTTCTTAAACACTTCATAAATTACATGTTTAGTGATATAATGGCAAAAAAATTGTTACATGTATAAATAGGTGGTAAAAATATTGGTTCTTTTAATCTTGTTAACATACCGTATATACTCGAGTATAAGCCGAGATTTTCAGCCCAAAATTTTGGGCTGAAAGTGCCCCTCTCGGCTTATACTCGAGTCATGGTAGCGGTGGGGTCGGCAGGTGAGGGGGAGAGGGCGCTGAGGCATACTTACCTAGTCCCAGCGATCCTGACGCTTCCTCTGCCCGTCACACGGTCTTCGGTGCTGCAGCTCTTCCTGTCTGCGGTCACGTGGGACCGCTCATTAGAGAAATGAATACGTGGCTCCACCTCCCATAGGGGTGGAGCCACATATTAATTTCTCTAATCAGCGGTGCCGGTGACCGCTGATAGAGGAAGAGGCTGCGGCACCGAAGACCGTGTGACAGGCAGAGCGAGCGGGACGCCGGGAGCAGGTAAGTATGTAATATTCACCTGTCCGCGTTCCACCCGCCGGGCGCCGCTCTATCTTCGCGTCCTCTTGCTCTGACTGTTCAGGTCAGAGGGCGCGATGACGCATATAGTGTGCGCGGCGCCCTCTGCCTGATCAGTCAGTGCGGAGAGACGCCGGGACCGGACGCTGGGGAGCAGCAGCAGCAATGGCACAGCTTTCTATGGCACAGCTATGGGGCAATACTGAACGGCGCAGAGCACTAAATGGCAGCTATGGGGCAATACTGAACGGCGCAGAGCACTATATGGCAGCTATGCGGCAATACTGAACGGCGCAGAGCACTATATGGCAGCTATGGGGCAATACTGAACGTCGCAGAGCACTATATGGCAGCTATGGGGCAATACTGAACGGCGCAGAGCACTATATGGCAGCTATGGGGCAATAATGAACGGTGCAGAGCACTATATGGCACAGCTTTATATGGCACATCTATGGGGCAATGATGAACGGTGCAGCGCACTATATGGCACAGCTTTATATGGCACATCTATGGGGCAATAATGAACGGTGCAGAGCACTATATGGCAGAGCTTTCTATGGCACATCTATGGGGCCATAATGAACAGTATGGAGCATTATATGTGGCACAGCTTTATATGGAGCATCTTATGGGGCAATAATGAACGGTATGGAGCATCTATTTTTATTTTTGAAATTCACCGGTAGCTGCTGCATTTCCTACCCTAGGCTTATACTCGAGGCAATAAGTTTTCCCAGTTTTTTGTGGCAAAATTAGGGGGGTCGGCTTATACTCGGGTCGGCTTATACTCGAGTATATACGGTAATTAGCATAAGACTGTATTTAGAAAATCACAGTTGAGGATATGATCACCTTTTCTCTTTTGGTTTGTTCAATGCATTCAGGTTGAAAATGCTGATCAAGTTGTGTTATGATTAAGTTTATGTTTCCACGGTCAGGATTGCATCAGGATTTGCTCAGGATTTGATGCAGGTAAAATCTGCACCAAATCTGGGTCACTGGCAGGTCACCTGCGTTTTTGATGCGTTTTTCAAGCGGATTTGTGTGTGTTTTTGTAAGCTAAATAAAGATATACACAAATAAGAACTGTGATGTCATTTCTTGTCCAACCTATTCATTTACATACTCCATTAAAGAATAATGTTTACACAGATAGATAGATAACAGATAGATCTATCGTATCTATCTATCTATGAATCGCATCTATCTATCAAATCTATCTATCGTATCTATTTATCATATCTATTTATCTTATCTATCGTATCTATCTATTATCTGTCTTAGCTATCATTTATTATCTATCATATCTATCTATCGTATCTACCAATATATCTATCTATAAATATATCTATATATCTATCGATAGACAATTGATAGATAATAGATGGATAATAGATACGATAGATAATAGACGATGGGGAACACAATTTTTTAGGAGTTAGGTCAGACAACTGTTCTTAACTAATTTTTGGATGCTGAATCCAGAAATGATCTGTTTTTCTCTATCACGTCAAGTTTTTGAAGTATAGGATTTTTGTCTTCTCAAAAATATGTAAACTACTGTACCTAAAAAGTGTTTTTTTTTTTTTAAATAGTACAAATGTGAACTAAAAATGAACTATATAAGAAATAGGCATGACAAATATGTTTTTTAACACTATCATGTTTTTTTTTACAAAGGAGATATATATATATATATATATATATATATATATATATATATATATATATATATATATGCAAGTATTTAAGGTAAAAATGTACATTTATAGCTTTTTCTGGATTGTTTAACTTGAGGACAATCACGTTTGATGCTCCAGCAATAGTCAGCAATAGTCAGCCATCATATGTACATCCCATCTACCCTGGTAACGGTCTTCCATAACCTTCAAATCTTGGTGAATAACCTTGCTCATCGCTAACCGCACCAAGATTTTCTGGAAAGTTGGCAAGATGGCAATGCAGAAAATGTAGTTTAATACTCATGTTGCAACCAAGCGCTTTGTAGCTCTCCAATAGTTTCTGAACAATTTCTTTGTAATTACTTGCACATGTATTTACAAGAAAGTTCTTGACGACGTCTTTGAATGATAACCAAGCATTCTTCTCAAGATCTGACGTAGTCCCGGTGAAATGTTCATCTTTGATGAGCTGTCTAATTTGTGGACCATCAAACACAACCAGCCTTGATTTTTGTCAATGGACAGTCCAGGAAGTGCCAACATGATGCACTTAAAACAGTCGCCGTCAGTTGGCAATGCTTTTACAAATTGCTTCATGAGACCTAGTTTTATGTGCAGAGGTGGGAATAGTATATTCTTCCTGTCAAAAAGTGGCTGATGTAGAATGTTAGGATCTCCAGGTTTAAGACCAGGCCAATTCGACTCAACCCAATGCTTTTCTCGAGCTCTGCTATCCCACATACAGAGAAAGCAGGGATACTTTGTGTACCCACGTTGCTGACCAAGAAGGAAGCAAACCATTTTAAGGTCAACACAGATGATCCAATTGTGTGTGTCATATTTCAATAACTCTCTTTACATCTCCATGTTCTTCACGAAGAGAGACAGAATGCCCAATAGGGACTGCACCAAATAAATTGCAATTGTGTAGAAGGACACACTTAAGACTCCGCTTTGAGCTATCAATAAACAGTTGCCATTCATTTGGATTGTACATTGAAAGCCCTAATTCTTGTAGTAAACCAGGAATATTATGGCAAAACACAAAACCGCTGTCACACCGAAAGTACTGCAAAAATATACTTTCTCTAGTACGAAAGTATGATACCTTCGCTCCTTGTTCAAGTAACTGTTTCTCATTCAGCCTTGATGCTAGTAATTCTGAAGCTTTTTTTGATAAGCCCAATTCACGTGCTAAATCATTTAACTTGTGCTGATCAATTCCCTTACGAACTGAATCCTTGTGAATTTCAAATTCTGCATAATTGCTGTCACTGTGTTCGTCAACATCACTCAGAACTTCTAGAGATGGTAGCTGTTCGAAAACTGGCACTGGAATATCAGCTGAATGAGGCATTGGTCTGATAGCTGACGGTAGATTTGGATATTCTATTTTACTTTTATTTTTCCTGTTAAATCCTGATGTTTTCACTAAACAGAAGTAACAGTCTGTGGAATTACTTTTTTACTCTCTCCACACCATGGGGATACCAAATGCCAACTTTTCGCGTGTTCCTTTGGTCCACATCTGTAAACTGTCGACACACTGCTTGCACACTATGTGAGGGGCCCATGGCTTATCTTGATCACCGAGTTTTACTTTAAAATATGCAAAATATGCTTGTTTGACAAATGCACTGATGTTTGCCTTTTGAACTGGAATGGTGAAAACACCACAAATATAGCAGAAAGAGTCAGGGTTGTTTAGGCATTTACGACGAGAGGAAGAAGGAGCAGACATGATCTGAAACAAAGGAAATATGTACATATGTAAATAAAACACTGAGATGGAAAGTTACAAGCTTTGAAAACTAACAAAGAAAAAAATCATAAAAGATACATAAATTACAACTAAGCGCCCAATGTAAAGAGAAAAGCTATCACAAATCCTATTTATTCCTACTATGATAAATTTTTTGTGTAAAGATATTGATAATTATGACGTATTGGGAGCTGCACACACCTCTCACCACACTGTCTCAGTTGTGACTACTCTTCCAAGTTGCCACGTAGCTCTATATGAGTCGAATTGTAATCAGATAACAAGTCTTATTACAGATATCAGTGCAATTGTGCTTCTCTGGCAGGTAAGTTGTGGAGGAAAAACTTGACGTGCTAGAAAAAAACTGACTACGTTTTTGGAATCAGCATGCCAATTTTAGCATAAATCAGCTCAAAAACCTAACTCAACAAATTTTTTTTCAAATTGTTCCCTAATAGATTGATAAATAATAGATATATCTGTAAATAATACCAAGCCCGATGTTTAGTAATAAACATAACAAAATGGTAATAAAGAGTTGGGCCGGGATCACACATGTGAGAAACTCGAACGAGCCTCTAATCTTAATTCCCGGCACTGCCGCTGTCACTCGGGAGCAGAGCGTGCTGTTGTATGTAGCATTTCTATGTAGCTGGACTCTCTGCTCTCGAGTGCCGGCTGCAGTGCCGGGTATTAAGATGCGAAGCTCGTTCGAGTTTCTCACATGTGATCCCGGCCTTAAATAAAGACACACACACACACGAAATCTGCGTTAGTCACAATTTCAAGAAACTCGCACGAGTCTCCCACCTCAATACTCGGCACTGCCGCCGGCACTCGGGACCGGAGTGTGCGGCTGCATGTATTTCTATGTAGCTGAACGCTCCGGTCCGAGTGGTGGTGGCAGTGCGAGACTCGTGCGAGTTTCTTGCAAGTGTGACCCCGGCCTTCAGCGCAATATCTGTTTAATTTAAAAAAATATATTGATAAACAGCTGATTGTGAGAACAGTGTAGGTGATCGCTGGAGAGTTATCTCCAGCGATCATCTACAAGTTCTGCTACGTCTGGATGTTAGGCATCCAGATGTAGCAGAGCTGGACTCGTCATGGGACACTCGTTATTAAGGACTACGTCGGACTCAGGGAGTATACTGTTGGTTTGTTATTTTTTATTTTTTCCAGGAGACGAGGGCATAGCATAGATTGAGCGTACAATAAAGATATCAAAACTGTGTGGCGATTTAGTTCATTAAAATACTTTATTCTGCATGTGTGTGTGTTTTATTAACCTTTTCACTACTATGGGATTTCTAATGCTGGGTATCTTAGTGATGCCTCTCCATTACTAAGCGGGCTTAATGTCACCTAACAAAGGTGACATTAACCCCTTATTACCCCATACCCCACCGCTACAAGGGAGTGGGGAGAGGCTATGCGGCGGATGCGCCATTTCAGGGGCGGCTGGGAGCTGATTTGTCCCTTCCTAGGCTATGAATATCAGCCCGCAGCTGTCTGCATAGCCTTTCTGGTTATAAATTAAAGGGGGACCCCACATTATTTTTTGGGGGGTCCCACTATTTTAATAGCCAGTAAAGGCTAAATATACAGCTGCAGGATGATATTCATGGCCTGGGAAGATCCATGTGTATTAACCCCTTCCCAGGCTACAAACATCGGTCCCCCAGTCGCTGGCTTTCCCTCTCTGGCACAGAAAATAGCACGGGGGCCCACGCCATCCTTTTTATCAATATATGGACTCACTCAATTATGTGGGAAAAATTTATGGAATCACCCTCTAAATTTCAATTCCCAAAACTAACACCTTCTTCAAATTAGATCTGCTCGTTATTCTGCATCTAAAAAGGAGTGATCACACCTTGGAGAGCAGTTGCACCAAGTGGACTGACATGAATCATGGCTCCAACACGAGCAATGTCAATTGAGACAAAGGAGAGGATTATCAAATTCTTAAAAGAGGGTAAATCATCACACAATGTTGCAAAAGATGTTGGTTGTTCACAGTCAGCTGTGTCTAAAATCTGGACCAAATACAAACAACATGGGAAGGTTGTTAAAGGCAAACATACTGGTAGACCAAGGAAGACATTAAAGCATCAAGACCGGAATCTTAAAGCAATATGTCTTCAAAACAGGAAATGCACAACAAAACAAATGAGGAACGAATGGATGGAACCTGGAGTCAACGTCTGTGACTAAACTGTAAGAAACTGCCTAAAGGAAATGGGATTTACATACAGAAAAGCTAAACGAAAGCCATCATTAACACCTAAACAGAAAAAAACAAAGTTACAATGGGCCAAGGAAAAGCAATCGTAGACTGTGGATGACTGGATCAAAGTCATATTCAGTGATGAATCGCGAATCTGCATTGGGCAAGATGATGATGCTGGAACTTTTGTTTGGTGCCGTTCCAATGAGATTTATAAAGATGACTGCCTGAAGAGAACATGCAACTTTCCGCAGTCATTGATGATATGGGGCTGCATGTCAGGTAAAGGCATTGGGGAGATGGCTGTCATTACATCTTCAATAAATGCACAAGTTTATGTTGATATTTTGGACACTTTTCTTATCCCATCAATTGAAAGGATGTTTGGGAATGATGGCATCATTTTTCAAGATAATGCATCCTGACATAGAGCAAAAACTGTGCAAACATTCCTTGAAAAAAGACACATAAGGTGATGGTCATGGCCTGCAAATAGTCCGGATCTCTATCCAATTGAAAATCTTTGGTGGAAGTTGAAGAAAATAGTCCATGGCAAGGCTCCAGCCTGCAAAGCTGATCTGGCAACAGCAATCATAGAAAGTTGGAGCCAGATTGATGAAGAGAGTTCGACACTCATTAAGTCCACGCCTCAGAGACCGCAAGCTGTAATAAAAACCAGGGGTGGTGCAACAAAATACTAGTGATGTGTTGGAGTGTTTTCTTGTTTTTGTTTGTTTTTCATAACTCCTTAATTTTTTCCCACATAATTGAGTGAGTCCATAATTTTTCCCTCTGCTTGTTCTAAAAAAAAAAAAAAAAAAAAAAAAAAAAAAGGAACCATTACTGACTACAACATTTTTTTCTTAATTTCTTTTAGTGTTTATTAAAGCCAGAAAGTTGCCATTTGAAATGACTTTAGTTTTGTGCCATGTCTGTAATTTTGTAGAAAAAAAAGCAGATCAAACTACTGAATGAACATTCTTCAAGGCCGGTGATTCCATAATTTTTGCCAGGGGCTGTAGTATAAAGACAACTAACATGACAAGCTTGGAGAAAGATCTGAACTTTACTCAAGATTCAGAACAATGGGAAAAAATGTATTAAAACAATATATAAATCCAATATATGCACTACGCTGCATGTAACTTATTATAAATTGATCAGAAGATGGTACTTCACCCCATTTACACTTAAAGGGGTTGTCCACTACTTTCAGTTAACCCCCCAATGTATCCCCCCGGGGCCCCTAATGAATTTTATGAATACCTTCTGTTGCTGTTTTCGCGTGTGAGCGGCGCTATGGCGGCGGCTGAGTCCGGGTCACGTGACCCCCAGGCTGCAGCCGCCGCTAATTTCCGCCGACATCACGTCACGTCTTCCCGGGCCCCTAATGAATTTTATGAATACCTTCTGTTGCCATTTTTGCCTGTGAGCGGCGCTATGGCGGCGGCTGAGACCGGGTCACGTGACCCCCAGGCTGCAGCCACCGCTAATTTCCGCTGACGTCACATCAACTTCTAGACTCTGGAAATTGACGTGACGTCAGCAGCAGGCGTGACCCAGCCTCCACAGACAGCAGTCACTCAAGAGTGACTGGGGTGGGGGTGGGCGGGGCTGGGATCTGCTGGCCAGCCGTGCTCATGTGCTGAGATGTGCGGCAGCGGCGGGTGGGGGTCTGCGTGGTAAATCTGCCATCGGTGGATCTGCTGGGGGTGGGGAGTCGGCAGAAGATGCTGGAGTGTGAGCGGGGGGGGGGGGGGTGCAGTGGAGTCATTGGTGTGTGTGTCTCTGTATGCAGACATCATCCGATGGGACTGCAAGTCCCATCGGGCTATGCCTTCTACAGTAACAGTGAGTGACACTTTAGCCAATGATGGGACAGTAGTAGCATCATCTGGCTGATGTTGAAAAAAAAAAACACAAACATACATATACAGTACATACAACATACATTACACACATACAGAACATACACCATGTGACATGCGACATACAGTACAACATGTGACATGCGACATGACATGCACCATGCGACATACGACATGCACGATGCGACATACGACATGCACCATGCGACATGTGACATGCGATATGTGCCATGCGACATACAACATGCACCATGCCACATAAGTACATACAGTGTGTACATACAATATACATGTAGACATACAATACATAAAACATAGAGTACATACTCACCATCACTTGTCACTTTGTTCCCCGAAGCCAGTGTCACCTGTAAAAAATATTAAAATAACAAACACACACTATACTCCCTGATCCGCAGAAATCAAATTAAAACGAGTGTCCCACGATGATCTCCCGTGGAGAGCAGCAGCATCAGCTGATGCGACCGCTCTCTAAGGGCTCCAGGAATTCAATGATTCATAATGTATTCCCAACAATGTATTCCTACGCCCCTGTGAGAAAATAGTCCCTAGTCTTACTTCTGGCACTGCTGTGTGAGAAAGTTCCCATGCAGCTTTTGCCATAAAGTGAGACCCTGAACTGAGGTAATCTCAGTTATACACTGCAGGAGCCATTGTCTCCTGTCAGTGTGTCACTGGAGGTCTATAGAGCGGTGACATCACCCGATGTCACTGTTCTATGGGGGGAGATCGTCGTGGGACATTCGTTATTAATTGGACTACGACGGACAGGTAGTATATGGTTTATTATTTTTAATTTTTTGCAAGCGATCGAGTATGGCAAGTATGGTTAAATTAAGAATATTAAAATACCTTTTTCTGGCTGTCTTTTTTAACTCTTTCACTACTATAGGATTAATAATGGATAGGCGTCATATTGATGCCTCCATTATTAACCCGGCTTAATGTCACCTTACAATAGCAAGGTGACATTAACCCCTTATTGTCATTGTCCCATATCCCACCGCTACACGAAAGTGGGAAGAGAGGGGTTAAGTGCCGGAATTGGCGCATCTCACAGATGCACCATTTCTGGGGCGGCTGTGGGCTGGTATTTATAGCCAGGGGGGCCAATATCCATGGCCCCTCTCTAGGCTATGAATATCAGCCCACAGCTGTCTGCGTAGCCTTTCTGGCTGTAAAATATAGGGGGACCCGATGTCATTTTTTTTGGGGGGGAAGGGGGTCCCCCTATTTTAATAGCCAGTAAAGGCTAAGCAGACAGCTGAGGGCTGATATTCATAGCCTCGGAGGGGCCATGGGTACTGCCACCTTCCCAGGCTACAAATATTGGCCCCCGACCATCGGCTTTCCCCCTCTGGCGCAGAAAATTGCACGGGAGCCCATGCCATTTTTTTTCATTTTTTTAAAACTGAAAGTGCTCATTAACCCCTTTCTGCCAGCTGACGGAATAGTACGTTAGCTGGCAGTATCCCCCGCTTTGAGGTGGGCTAAGGCGGTAAGCCCACTACAAAGCCGCAGCTGTTTTCAATACAGAAAAAAATTTACATGATCGCTAAACGGCGTAGCGAGAAAAAGAAATCAAAAGCCTAAATTATGTTTTTTTGGTCGCCGCAATATTGCATTAAAAAACAATAACGAGCGATCAAAAGAACATATCTGCACAAATGTGGTATGATTAAAAACGTCAGCTCGGCACGCAAAAAATTAGCCCTCACCCGACCCGATACCTCAGAAAATATAGACGCTACGCATATCGGAAAATGGCGCAATTATTTTATTTATTTTTAGCAAAGTTTGGAATTTTTTTTCACCACTTAGATAAAAAAATAACCTAGACGTGTTTAGTGTCTATGAACTCGTAATGACCTGGAGAATCATAATGGTAGGTCAGTTCTATGCTGTGTGCACACGTTGCAGATATGGGTGCAGAATTTTCTGCACAAAATCTGCATCTCCTTGCATGAAACGCAGCTGCATTTTTGATGCGTTTTTTTTCACGTTTTTTTCACGGTATTTGCACGGTTTTGATGCAGGTTTTTTGAGTGGTTTTGATGCAGTTCTTGGTGCGGTTTTTGGTGCGTCTTTTGCGCTGTTTTGATTCAGTTTTTGCTGCAGTATTTGGTGCGTTTTTTTGCGTGGTTTTGATTCAGGTTTTTGATGTTTTTTATGCAGTTTTTGGTGCGGCTTTAATGCGGTTTTGATGCAGTTATGGTGCATTTTTGTATGCATTTTTGAAAGCTAAATAAAGATTATTGAACAAAAAAAAAAGATTTGTGATGTCATTATTGTCCAACCTCCTCTTTTACATTTGTCCAACCCACACTCAATTACACACACAGATAGACGATGGATGAAATGGATAGACAAATCTACATATAGATCTATGGATGCATACATCTATCTATTCATATATCTACCTATAGATATATCTGGATAGATATCTGTTGATGTATGGATTAGTGTAGGGTGCGTGTCGGATTACATCCGAATTAGCTGCAGATTGGATGCTGCATACTTGTAGTCCCATTGGATGATGCCTGCACACACACCCCAAAAGACCCCCCCCACAGCCCCGCACACACCCAGAACAGCCCCGCACACACCCAGAACAGCCCCGCACACACCCAGAACAGCCCCGCACACACCCAGAACAACCCCGCACACACCAAGAACAACCCCGCACACACCCACCGCCCACACAGTTCCCTCCTCCCGAACTGCAGCGTTTCTCGGACCACATCTGCAGCAAAACTGCAGATCTTTTTTACATCTGCGATTTTGCTGCGGATGTGCCCGACTCAATGAAAGTCTACGGGTGCAGAAAAGCTGCAGTTCAGAACAAGTGACATGCTGCGGAAAAAAAAGCTGCGTTTCGGTGCGGCTTTTTCCACAGCATGTGCACAACAAGTCTGCGGCTCCCATAGACATACATTGGTTGTGCACTACACTGCGGATTTGATGCAATTCTGTGCAGCAAAAAACCCTGCGGATCTGCGTTCCAATCCGCAACTTGTGCACACAGCCTTAGCATTTAGTGAACCTAGCAAAAAAGCCAAGCAAAAAAACAAGTGTGGGATTGCACTTTTTTTGCAATCTCATCGCACTTTGAATTTTTTTCACATTTTCTGTTACACGACAATGATGTCGTTCAAAGAACTTGTCCCGCAAAAGAAAAGCCCTCCCACGGCCATATTGACAGAAAAATTATGGCTCTGGAAAGAAGGGGAGCGATAAACGAAAAAGCTCCAGGGGTGAAGGGGTTTAGAAACATGGATATGGACATATCTATGGAAATAGACATAGATATATAGATACATATCTATCTATCTGTGTAATGGAGTGTGGGTTGGAAAAATGTAAGAGGAGGTTGGACAGAAATGACATCACAAATCTTTATGAAGATAGAGGAGGGAGGGGTTTGGGTGTGTTTTGGGGTGGGTGTGGTAGGTTCGGGCTTAGTGTCCAGTGCGATGCATCATGGAACTTGTAGTATTAGAGCACAATAACTCAGGAGAAAGGAAGTTGTCGATTAACCCCATGAGAGCTGGATCCAGCAATGAAGATGTGCTGCCACAGCGTGATAAAAGGTAATATTGCTAAAATAAACACAGCGGATGTCTTCAGTGGAACATAATAGCAAGATTTATGAAAAAAAAATTATTGTAGTGGACAACTTCTTTAACCCCTTTACCCCCAAGGGTGGTTTGCACGTCAATGACCAGGCCAATTTTTACAATTCTGACCACTGTCCCTTTATGAGGTTATAACTCCGAAACGCTTCAACGGATCCTGGTGATTCTGACATTGTTTTCTCGTGACATATTGTACTTCATGATAGTGGTAAAATTTCTTTGATAGTACCTGCGTTTATTTGTGAAAAAAACGGAAATTTGGCGAAAATTTTGAAAATTTCGCAATTTTCAAACTTTGAATTTTTATGCAATTATATCACAGAGATATGTCACACAAAATACTTAATAAGTAACATTTCCCACATGTCTCCTTTACATCAGCATAATTTTGGAACCAATTTTTTTTTTTGTTAGGGAGTTATAAGGGTTAAAAGTTGACCAGCAATTTCTCATTTTTACAACACCATTTTTTTTTAGGGACCATGTCTCATTTGAAGTCATTTTGAGGGGTCTATATGATAGAAAATGCCCAAGTGTGACACCATTCTAAAAACTGCACCCCTCAAGGTGCTCAAAACCACATTCAAGAAGTTTATTAACCCTTCAGGTGTTTAATAGGAATTTTTGGAATGTTTAAATAAAAATGAACATTTAACTTTTTTACACAAAAAATTTACTTCGGCTCCAATTTGTTTTATTTTACCAAGGGTAACAGGAGAAATTGGACCCAAAAAGTTGTTGTCCAATTTGTCCTGAGTACGCTGATACCCCATATGTGGCAGTAAACCACTGTTTGGGCGCATGGGAGAGCTCGGAAGGGAAGGAGCGCTATTTGACTTTTCAATGCAAAATTGACAGAAATTGAGATGGGACGCCATGTTGCGTTTGGAGAGCCACTGATGTGCCTAAACATTGAAACCCCCCACAAGTGACACCATTTTGGAAAGTAGACCCCCTAAGGAACTTATCTAGAGGTGTGGTGAGCACTTTGACCCACCAAGTGCTTCACAGAAGTTTATAATGCAGAGCCGTAAAAATAAAAAATCATATTTTTTCACAAAAATTATATTTTTGCCCCCAATTTTTTATTTTTCCAAGGGTAAGAGAAGAAATTGGACCTCAAAAGTTGTTGTCCAATTTGTCCCGAGTACGCTGATACCCCATATGTGGCAGTAAACCACTGTTTGGGCGCATGGGAGAGCTCGGAAGGGAAGGAGCGCCGTTTGACTTTTCAATGCAAAATTGACAGGAATTGAGATGGGACGCCATGTTGCGTTTGGAGAGCCACTGATGTGCCTAAACATTGAAACCCCCCACAAGTGACACCATTTTGGAAAGTAGACCCCCTAAGGAACTTATCTGGATGTGTGGTGAGGACTTTGACCCACCAAGGGCTTCACAGAAGTTTATAATGCAGAGCCATAAAAATAAAACAAAATTTTTTTCCCACAAAAATTATTTTTTAGCCCCCAGTTTTGTATTTTCCCTAGGGTAACAGGAGAAATTGGACCCCAAAAGTTGTTGTCCAATTTGTCCTGAGTACGCTGATACCCCATATGTGGGGGGGAACCACCGTTTGGGCGCATGGGAGGGCTCGGAAGGGAAGGAGCGCCATTTGGAATGCAGACTTAGATGGAATGGTCTGCAGGTGTCACATTGCGTTTGCAGAGCCCCTAATGTACCTAAACAGTAGAAACCCCCCACAAGTGACACCATTTTGGAAAGTAGACCCCCTAAGGAACTCATCTTGATGTGTTGTGAGAGCTTTGAACCCCCAAGTATTTCACTACAGTTTATAACGCAGAGCCATGCAAATAAAAAATATTTTTTTTTCCACAAAAATTATATTTTAGCCCCCAGTTTTGTATTTTTCCAAGGTTAGCAGGAGAAATTGGACCCTAAATGTTGTTGTCCAATTTGTCCTGAGTACGCTGATACCCGATATGTGGGGGGGAACCACCGTTTGGGCGCATGGGAGGGCTCGGAAGGGAAGGAGCATCATTTGGAATGCAGACTTAGATGGATTGGTCTGCAGGCGTCACATTGCGTTTGCAGAGCCCCTAATGTACCTAAACAGTAGAAACCCCCCACAAGTGACCCCATATTGGAAACTAGACCCCTCAATGAACTTATCTAGATGTGTTGTGAGAACTTTGAACCCCCAAGTGTTACACTACAGTTTATAACGCAGAGCCGTGAAAATAAAAAATCTTTTTGTTTTCCCACAAAAATTATTTTTTAGCCCCCAGTTTTGTATTTTCCCAAGGGTAACAGGAGAAATTGGTCCAGAAAAGTTGTTGTCCAATTTGTCCTGAGTACGCTGATACCCCATATGTTGGGGTAAACCCCTGTTTGGGCACACAGGAGAGCTCGGAAGGGAAGGAGCACTGTTTTACTTTTTCAACGCAGAATTGGCTGGAATTGAGATCGGACGCCATGTCGTGTTTGGAGAGCCCCTGATGTGCCGAAACAGTGGAAACCCCCCAATTATAACTGAAACCCTAATCTAAACACACCCCTAACCCTAATTCCAACGGTAACCCTAACCACACCTATAACCGTGACACACCCCTAACCCTAATCCCAACCCTATTCCCAACTGTAAATGTAATCTAAACCCTAACCCTAACTTTAGCCCCAACCCTAACTGTAGCCCCAACCCTAACCCTAACCCTAGCCCTAACCCTAGCCCTAACCCTAGCCCTAGCCCTAACCCTAGCCCTAACCCTAGCCCTAACCCTAGCCCTAACCCTAGCCCTAACCCTAGCCCTAATGGGAAAATGGAAATAAATACATTTTTTTTTATTTTTCCCTAACTAAGGGGGTGATGAAGGGGGGTTTGATTTACTTTTATAGCGAGTTTTTTAGCGGATTTTTATGATTGGCAGCCGTCACACACTGAAAGACCCTTTTTATTGCAAAAAATATTTTTTGCAATACCACATTTTGAGAGCTATAATTTTTCCATATTTTGGTCCACAGAGTCATGTGAGGTCTTGTTTTTTGCGGGACGAGTTGACGTTTTTATTGAAAACATTTTTGGGCACGTGACATTTTTTGATCGCTTTTTATTCCGATTTTTTGTGAGGAAGAATGACCAAAAGCCAGCTATTCATGAATTTCTATTGGGGGAGGCGTTTATACCGTTCCGCGTTTGGTAAAATTGATAAATCAGTTTTATTCTTCGGGTCAGTACGATTACAGCGATACCTCATTTATATCATTTTTTTATGGTTTGGCGCTTTTATACGATAAAAACTATTTTACAGAAAAATTAATAATTTTTGCATCGCTTTATTCTCAGGACTATAACTTTTTTATTTTTTTGCTGATGATGCTGTATGGCGGCTCTTTTTTTGCGGGACAATATGACGCTTTCAGCGGTACCATGGTTATTTATATCTGTCCTTTTGATCGCGTGTTATTCCACTTTTTGTTCGGCGGTATGATAATAAAGCGTTGTTTTTTGCCTCGTTTTTTTTTTTTTTCTTACGGTGTTTACTGAAGGGGTTAACTAGTGGGACAGTTTTATAGGTCGGGTCGTTACGGACGCGGCGATACTAAATATGTGTACTTTTATTGTTTTTTTTTTTTATTTAGATGAAGAAATGTATTTATGGGAATAATATATATTTTTTTTTTCATTATTTTGGAATATTTTTTTTAATTTTTTTTACACATTTGGAAATTTTTTTTTTTACTTTTTTACTTTGTCCCAGGGGGGGACATCACAGATCAGTGATCTGACAGTTTGCACAGCACTCTGTCAGATCACTGATCTGACATGCAGCGCTGCAGGCTTCACAGTGCCTGCTCTGAGCAGGCTCTGTGAAGCCACCTCCCTCCCTGCAGGACCCGGATCCGCGGCCATCTTGGATCCGGGGCTGGAGGGAGCAGGGAGGGAGGCGAGACCCTCGCAGCAACGCGATCACATCGCGTTGCTCCGGGGGTCTCAGGGAAGCCCGCAGGGAGCCCCCTCCCTGCGCGGTGCTTCCCTGCACCGCCGGCACATCGCGATGATGATCGCGGTGTGCCAGGGGTTAATGTGCCGGGGGCGGTCCGTGACCGCTCCTGGCACATAGTGCCGGATGTCAGCTGCGATAAGCAGCTGACACCCGGCCGCGATCGGCCGCGCTCCCCCCGTGAGCGCGGCCGATCGGCTGTGACGTACTATCCCGTCCAGGGTCAGATAAGCCCAGGGCACCTCGACGGGATAGTACGTCTAAGGTCACAGAGGGGTTAATAAAATCTTCCCAGCACAGTCACCATTGTGCTGAGGGCAATGCCGGAAAGCATATCTTTTGGGAATGTACCTCTATTAAAGAAACATGGAAAAAGTGGAACATCTGGTACAGCAGATTACACACAATAATATGACTCCACAATTATCAAATCTAGCAATAGGGATAAATGATATACCTATAGAAAATATCTATATAGTCTCACATATAAATAATGGTAACAAATCATTTAATTGCATCCCATTGGAATAGGAAAAATCCTCCCAAAATAGAGGACATCATAGAAAGAATAGTTGCACATAATGCTTACTAATTTAATCACGCCATAAGACACCATAGATTTCCTAAATATTAATAAAATTGGATCCCCTGGAATAAAGAATTTACAACATCATTCACCTAGTCCCCTCTAATCACAGGATATCAGGACAGGGAAAAAGAAAAAATCAGTGTGAAAATTCATCGGGTGTCTAACAAGGATCCCTCCTTTGCAATGGGAGAATTAACAATTGACAAAAAATAGCAAAATCTGTGCTTCAGTTATATTCAGCAGATAAACCCACTAAATAATATCAAGAAATACAGCACAAGTGGAAATAAAACATAACTTTTACTAAATATAAATGGATAAAAGTCAACACAAAGTCACCCAAACGTGATATAAAACACATGGGGTAAGGTCTCAACTATGAAACCCCCAAAAAACCCTATTCGGATTCAAAACACTCCACCTGCAGAGGCACTTGCGGAGGGAAAGCAGACCAAAGTATGGTTCAAACGCTAACTGCCAGAAACAAATACATATGAGTCGCAGAGCAAAACTCCATACAGATGGTTGCATGTGAAAAAATTATCACAAAATGACAAAACGTGGCACCTATATCATGGTGTCACTAATAATTATAGGATAAAAAATGGAAAACGGAACGATCTCACCGATTCCAAGATGCATGAGCAGGAGTACCGGAAAACCTCTGGTCAGGGAATACTCTGGAGTTTGATGAGAAGAGACGACAATGCCCTGTCATTCCCTATGGGGCTATCAATAAGCTATCGCCAGAGCTCCTGACCTTACAAGGGCAGTCCACAGCTACCCCTGTATCAACATACCCTGCACTCTTCCTGTGATCAGTTCTGACGCGTTTCCTCCAAGCCAATCATCAGGGGACCTGCTTGTGTAGAGAGATAAGTGCCTACGTGCTCAAAAAGGGAGACATTAGGTTCTGCCACCCCCTATGCTATCCTGCAGAGAGTGGGCAGTGTGTGGGGCCGGTCTTTAAATAGGAAGTGGTTCATCAGAATATTTAACCACTTAGTATGGGGCAAACGAGTCACCTATGTGGCGGCTGTGGGTCACACATAACACGCGTCGGGACTGACCACAGGGAGAGTGCAGGGCATGTTAAAACACAGGGGTAGCTGTGGACTGCCCTTGTAATAGTTGAGACCTTACCCCATGTGTTTTATATCACTTTTGGGTGACTTTGTTTTGACTTTTATCCATTTATATTTAGCGAGAGTTAACAACTGCAAAAGAAACGTAGGCTTGGAATACAAGAGATTTTTTTTTTTAAATCTAGAATTATTAGAAACGTAATTAGAAGTATATATATATTGTGTATTATTGGTTGATATAAGGTTAGTACAATTGTATTTTCTTTAACCCCTTAAGCCCGGAGGGTGGTTTGCACGTTAATGACCGGGCCAATTTTTACAATTCTGACCACTGTCCCTTTATGAGGTTATAACTCTGGAACGCTTCAACGGATCTTGGCGATTCTGACATTGTTTTCTCGTGAGATATTGTACTTCATGTTAGTGCTAAAATTTATTTGATATAACTTGCGTTTATTTGAGAAAAAACGGAAATTTGGCGAAAATTTTGAACATTTCACAATTTTCCAACTTTGAATTTTTATGCCCTTAAATCACACAGATATGTCATGCAAAATACTTAATAAGTAACATTTCCCACATGTCTACTTTACATCAGCACAATTTTGGAACCAATTTTTTTTTTGTTAGCGAGTTATAAGGGTTAAAAGTTGACCAGCAATTTCTCATTTTTACAACACCATTTTTTTTAGGGAACACCATTCTAAAGACTGCACCCCTCAAGGTACTCAAAACCACATTCAAGAAGTTTATTAACCCTTCAGGTGTTTTACAGGAATTTTTGGAATGTTTAAATAAAAATGAACATTTGACTCTTTTTCACACAAAATTTATTTCAGCTCCAATTTGTTTTATTTTATCAAGGGTAACAGGAGAAAATGGACCCCGAAAGTTGTTGTACAATTTGTCCTGAGTACGTTGATACCCCATATGTGGGGGTAAACCACTGTTTGGGCGCATGGCAGAGCTTGGAAGGAAAGGAGCGCCATTTGACTTTTCAATGCAAAATTGACTGGAATTGAGATGGGACGCCATGTTGCGTTTGGAGAGCCCCTTATGTGCCTAAACATTGAAACCCCCCACAAGTGACACCATTTTGGAAAGTAAGCCCCTTGAGGAACTTATCTAGATGTGTGCTGAGCACTTTGACCCAACAAGTGCTTCATAGAAGTTTATAATGCAGAGCCGTAAAAATAAAAAATCATATTTTTTCACAAACATGATCTTTTTGCCCCCAATTTTTTATTTTCCCAAGGGTAAGAGAAGAAATTAGACCACAAAAGTTGTTGTGCAATTTGTCCTGAGTACGGTGATACCCCATATGTGGGTGTAAACCATTGTTTGGGCGCATGGCAGAGCTCGGAAGGGAAGGAGCGCCATTTGACTTTTCAATGCAAAATTGACTGGAATTGAGATGGGACACCATGTTGCGTTTGGAGAGCCCCTGATGTGCCTAAACATTGAAACCACCCACAAGTGACACCATTTTGGAAAGCAGACCCCCTAAGGAACTTATCTAGATGTGTTTAGAGAGCTTTGAACCCCCCAAGTGTTTCACTACAGTTTATAACGCAGAGACGTGGAAATAAAAATTCTTTTTTTTTTCACAAAAATGATTTTTTAGTCCCCAGTTTTGTATTTTCACAAGGGTAACAGGATAAATTGGACACCAAAAGTTGTTGTCCAATTTGTCCTGAGTACGCTGATACCCCATATCTGGGGGGGAACCACTGTTTGGGCGCATGGCAGAGCTCGGAAGGGAAGGAGCACCATTTGGAATACAGACTTAGATGGATTGGTCTGCAGGCGTCACGTTGCATTTGCAGAGCCCCTGATGTTCCCAAACAGTGGAAACCCCCCACAAGTGACCCCATATTGGAAACTAGATTTCCCAAGGAACTTATCTAGATGTGTTGTGAGAACTTTGAACCCCCAAGTCTTTCACTGCAGTTTACAACGCAGAGACGTGAAAATAAAAAAATCTTATTTTTCCCAACAAAAATGATTTTTAGCCCCCCAAATTTTTATTTTCCCAAGGATAACAAGAGAACTTGGAACCCAAAAGTTTTTGTCCAATTTGTCCCGAGTACGCTGATACCCCATATGTTGGGGTAAACTCCTGTTTGGGCGCACCGGAGAGCTCGGAAGGGAAGGGGTACTGTTTTACTTTTTCAACGCAGAATTGGCTGGAATTGAGATCGGACGCCATGTCACGTTTGGAGAGCACCTGATGTGCCTGAACAGTGGAAACTCCCCAATTCTACCTGAAACCCTAATCCCAACGGTAACCCTAACTACACCCCTAACCCTGACACACCCCTAATTCTAATCCCAACCCTAATCCCAACCGTAAATGTAATCCTAACCCTAACTTTAGCCCCAACCCTATCCCTAGCCCTAACCCTAGCCCCAACCCTAGCCCCAACCCTAGCCCTAATGGGAAAATGGAAATAAATACATTTTTTTTAATTTTATTATTTTTCCCTAACTAAGGGGGTGATGAAGGGGAGTTTGATTTACTTTTATAGTGTGTTTTTTAGCGGATTGTTATGATTGGCAGCTGTCACACACTAAAAGACGCTTTTTTGTAGCAAAAAAGTTTTTGGGTCTCCACATTTTTAGACCTATAATTTTTCCATATTTTGGTCCACAGAGTCATCTGAGGTCTTGTTTTTTGCGGGACGAGTTGACGTTTTTATTGGAAAAATTTTTGGACACGTGACAGTTTTTGATCACTTTTTATTCCGATTTTTGTGAGGCAGAATGACCAAAAACCAGCTATTCATGAATTTATTTTGGGGGAGGCGTTTATACCGTTCCGCGTTTGGTAAAATTGATAAAGCAGTTTTATTCGTCGGGTCAGTACGATTACAGCGATACCTCATTTATATCATTTTTTTTTATGTTTTGGCGCTTTTATACGATAACTATTTTATAGAAAAAATAATTATTTTGGCATCGCTTTATTCTGAGGACTATAACTTTTTTATTCTTTTGCTTATGATGCTTTGTGGCGGCTCGTTTTTTGCGGGACAAGATGACGTTTTCAGCGGTACCATGGTTATTTATATCCATCTTTTTGATCGCGTGTTAGTCTACTTTTTGTTTGGCGGTATGATAGTAAAGCGTTTTTTTTTGGCTCTTTTTTTCTTTTTCTTATGGTGTTCACTGAAAGGGTTAACCAGTGGGACAGTTTTATAGGTTGGGTCGTTACGGACGCGGCGATACTAAATATGTGTACTTTTATTTTTTTTTAAGATAAAGAATTGTATTTATGGGAATAATATTTTTTTTAATTTATTTATTTAGTAATTTTTTTTTTTTTTTTTTACACATGTAGAATTTTTTTTTTTTTTTACTTTGTCCCTGGAAGGGACATCACAGATCGCCGATTTTGCAGTTTGCATAGCACTCTGTAAGATCGGTGATCTCACTCACATCGCTACAGGCTTACCAGCAACTGCAGTCGACCCGGAAGTACTCCCTGCAGGACCCGGATGCAGCCCCGCGGCCATTTTGGATCTGGGGACTGCAAGGAGAAGATGCTCGGTACAAGGTGAGCACATCACCTTGTACCGATCGTCTCAGGGAAGCACGCAGGGAGCCCCCTCCCTGCGCGATGCTTCCCTGTACCGCCGGCACACCGCGATCATGTTTGATGGCGGTGTGCCGGGGGTTAATGTGCCGGGAGCGTTCCGTGACCGCTCCTGGCACATAGTGCCGGATGTCAGCTGCGATAGTCAGCTGACACTCGGCCGCGATCGGCCGCGCTCCCCCCCGTGAGCGCGGCCGATCGCTATGACTTACTATCCCGTCGGTGGGAATTAAGGCCCACCGCACCTCGACGGGATAGTATGTCATATGGGATTAAGGGGTTAATAGGTAATAGTATGTTTATACCTGTTCATACAGATAAATGTTTTTGTTTTTTGAGAAAATGGGCTATACAGCATTTACTCCTGTTTTTTATCCTAGATACCCATTAATTTATCATTCTAATCTCTTAATAAAATTTGCTGTTGTCCTTCTTGCTTTTCCTCTGCCTATCTCTCCCATTACAATAAATGTCTTAAGTATAGTAAATTTTTAAGAAAAGATGTACTTAAAAGATAGAAGTGACATGCCACATGCACAGCTTGTAAGGCTGGTTTCAGAAAAACGCATGCGTTTTTTTGTGCAAAAAATGCTGCAGACAAAAACGCAAGTGTGAAACCACCCTTATTGATAAAAAAAAAAAAAAAAAAGTTTCTTTTTTTCTTTTCGGAAAAATATATAAAAATCTATTGAAACAAAATGAGGTCACTTGTGGGTATTTCTGGCTTCTGGGCATATCAGGTGCCCTCCTCATGTCACATTGTTCTGTAATATTTTCTAGCAAAAGTCAAAGGTTTGTCCTTCTTTTCTGAGCCCTGCCGTGTGCCCAAAAAGTATTTTCCTCCCATTTATGATGTATACTCAAAAGAAAATCAACAAAATTTATTGTGTATTTTCTCTTGTTACTTTTGTAAAAAAAAAATAAAATTGGGGACTAAGGGTTTTTCCCCACAAAAATATTGCTTATCTAATTTCCATGACTTAATACTATGATGTACCTATGGGTTGGTCCGCATACCCCTACATGATTTTTTTGAGGGGTGTAGCTTCCAAATGATTTCACTTTTGTGGGAGGTTTGAGAAATTGCATGACAAATTGTGGGACCCATTTTCTCTAAGGCTGGTTTCACATTTACGTTTAAGTCTGCAGCGTTTTAAACGCATCCGCAAGTGGTGGAAAAAACGCATGTAAACGCGTACAAACGCTGCATTTTTTAGACGCATGCATTAACGCATGCGGCTAAAAAAAAGCCGCGTTTGTACGCGTTTACATGCGTTTTTGATGCGCTTCCTGTCCGGAGCTAATGTCCGGAGATAAGTGACGTCAACAGTGTCCAGTGTCTGATTGGTTGCCGCCTGCTGCGAGCGACCAATCAGAAACGTGCCGTACTGTGACACACTCCGCCCGCCATTTTGGTGTGATTTTTGAATTTTTACCTCACAGCAAGTTTCTACTGCGTGGAGGCGGGCCTAGTGACGTTGCTCTTCAAGCTCCTGCCGAATTTCGAAAAAAAAAATGATAATACCATTTACCAAAACTATATATATTTTGTTGTGAAGTGGTTCAGTGACATTTTCACACCAATTTTGAACTTTTGTTTGGTGTTTTCTCCATATACTGCCTATTATTCACTGACTGTTATACTGAGAGACTGCCGTTTATTAACCTCTTCTTTGCCACATTGGGTATATTGCTCTATTATTTGCCACATAAGGACATTGTCCATTATTGCCCAGCAATTTCTCTGCAATATAAACTGCCTATTTAATACCTGATGGGCACACAAGTATGCGCCAGTATGGGTACTAAGAGCCTTTCCACATAATAATGAAATATTTTAAAATGTCATAGAACATACCAATATACATAGTTATTGATACATATTATTCATCATTTACATTATTGTTCTTAAGCAAAGAACCGTTGTTGTGGCATTTGCCACAACACGCAAAGTTGTCGTCTGATGTCTTTCATCCCTCCCCTCATAAGTATGTTCATGGATCCTGTGTAACTGTATCTTAAATAACAAGAATTGTCAAGAGCTGGTGAGTGCAGCCATTTTTTGTTCTTTCTTACTATTATTTATTAATTGTATTATTCTTACATTTGAATAAATAAAGTATATATGGATTCTATACTCCCGATTCTTTAGAATCGGGCTGCCATCTAGTATATATATATATATATATATATATATATATATATATATATATATATATATATATATATATATATATATATATATATATATATATATATATATATATATATATATATATACACACACCATAGGGCTACTGAAATTTTAACAGTTTGCTACTGTATCCTGTGTCATGATGGATCTTCGCATGGAGAGCTTTTATTTCAACCTGGAATTCAGCTTCAAGTTGTTTTTTACCTGTGCTTTTGCTTGGGAGCAAGACAGAAATCGCGAAAGATGGAGAAGGAGACAACGTAGGCGTTTTTGGAGGCACCCCATTATTGAACTACGTGAGAGCCGTGGAGCCTATCACACGCTCTATGCCGAGCTTAATGCCAACCCGGAGAAATTCCAGGAGTACACGAGAATGTCGCAAGACTCGTTCCGGGATTTGCTTTCTCATGTCCAAGGAGCCATACGGCGACAAGACACCCAGCTCCGTAGAGCGATTCCACCCAAGGAACGTCTGCTGGTTACATTGAGGTACGTTCAAAATCTAAACCAATGACAGTCCAAATTTAGGTTTTTCTGACATGTATTTTTTGTGTATTTTCCTTTTTGTTTTTATCGTAACCACACCATAAAAAGAATAGATTGTAATGTTTTTTGTGTGTGTGTTTTTCTTCCAGATTTCTGGCCACAGGAGAGCGTTTATTATCCCTCCACTTCCAATACCGGCTTGGAATATCCACCCTGTCTGGAATAGTTGTGGACACCTGTCGGGCTTTGTGGAATGTACTTCGGGATGAGTTTATACCCGTACCCACCGTGGACATGTAGCTTGAAATAGCAGAAAAATTCTGGAATGTGTGTAATTTCCCCAACTGTTTAGGAGCGGTGGATGGAAAGCACATCCGCATTATCAAACCTGCCAGAACAGGATCTGAGTTTTTTAACTATAAGAAATATTTTTCTGTTGTGCTCATGGCAATAGCTGATGCGGACTGTCCCTTCATCGCCGTGGACATTGGAGCTTTTGGCCGTGGCAACGATTCCCAGACTTTCAAGAACTCGGATATGGGCCAGCGTGTGTATGACAAAAATTTCAATTTTCCCCCGCCACAGCCTCTCCCCAACACTCAAGGTCCACCGCTGCCATTTGTTATGGGTCCGAAGAACAGTAGAGTGTACCCTTGGCATTCTGGTCGCTAAATGGCGCATTCTTGCATCAGCCATAAATCTAAAAGTGGAAACAGTCGACGAGATGGTCAAAGCCTGTGTGGTTCTCCACAATTATATAATGACTAAGGAGCGACCCAACATTGAACTGGATGAACCAGTTGCACACTCACTGCCCGATTTCCAGCATCACCCGCTGCGGTCGACTGCAGCTGTTGGTCACATGCAGGACCAATTTGCTGACTTTTTTTATTCAGATATTGGACGTGTGTCATGACAGGACAATGTTGTGTAAATGTCCTGTTGTAATTATATCTGTACCAGTAATTTTCTACAATGATGATAATATTTCTCATTAATAAACTTTAGTGTTGGTTGTGTTGACCATGTCTCCTATCTTTTTTCTCTCCAAACCAAGGTTGTGCTAAAACTGGCACTATTTGATCTGTACTTAATATCCGTTTTTGTAATCCAAAACCAGAAGTGGGTGATAAAGGCAGAGGTGCTAGTTAGTATGTTAATATCATAATTTACCTCTAATTGTTCCACTCCTTGTTTTGGTTTATAAATACTGATATAAAACACTGGCCACATACTGCTAGTAATGGCAGCCATGTTGCTTTATTGGTAAGCTTGTTGACGTCATTGCATCATGATTGTCTTGTCATGTATCCATTGGACACAAACTGAAGAGACAATCACTGTCACGCTATCTATACTCATCAAGTCAGGTGTCAGAAATAATGAATTCATGATAAACAATTACAGGCTCGTGAATTCACGATTTCTGACACCTGTGCAGGTGAGCATAGATATGTAGCGTGTGACCACCATTGTCCCCTCAATTTGTGTGTAATAGATTATGTATAAAGAAGAGAAAATGGGGGTTATACAAGGCAGTTCTCTACTCAACAGGTCATGTGTCATAACTAATGAGCTTTTTTACACCTGACCTGTTCAGTAGAGGACTGCACTGTATTTCCACCATTTTCTCTTCAGACTGCCACACTAGGCAGAGATTATGGAGATAGATGTTATATTTTTTGGCCCACCTCATATCTGTATACTAAAGACACACAAAGCTGCAGTCTTTTATTTATAACTAATGGAGCTATGATGTGGCCCAAAAAGTAAGTGTGTTGCGACGTTTCTTGGCGCACGGTGTGTGTTGCCAACGGCGATAGACACAATAAACCAAACATAATTGTGGCAAAGCAAACTTTTTTATTTTGTTAACAAAGTCAAAAAAATATTTTTTACTGCGCCGGCTTGGGGTAGAGTGATGTAAACGGGGGTGTGTGAAGAACTGAGGCCTGGCTAACCGTGGACGACGCAGAGGTGGCAGGAGAAGGGGCAATGAAACTCGAAGGGTCTGGAAGTTCGGGGATGGGGCTTGAAACATGAGAGGCTTGAGACGCACTGGAAGGGTGAGACAAAACTGACATTACAGACACATTGGTAGGTGAAGGGGTAGGAATGCTAAGAGTTCTCTGTTTTTTTTTCTGGCTTTTTTTTTTGGTTTTTGCCTGGTTGGGGGCCGTCTTGGTGGGCTCATATGCCGTGGCATGATAGCGGGTGACCTGTCTGGGTCCGGCTGCACGGTCTCATAGTCCATAGCGCTTGTCGAGCGGACGGCCATGCCAGGGTCCTGCTGCATCGTGGTGGGGGCAGTCCGGAAAGCCATGACAGGGTCCTGCTGCGTCGTGGTGGTAGCGGTCCGGAAAGCCATGCCAGGGTCCTGCTGCGTCGTGGTGGTGGCGGTCCGGAAAGCCATGCCAGGGTCCTGCTGCATCGTGGTGTCAGTGGAGGAGGTCCAAGGAGCAGCGGTTGTCACGGTGGTGGCGGTGGGATGTCCAACTGCACTCGTCATGGTGCTAGCGCTGTAGTGGAGTCAGTCTGGAAGGAATAGAGGTGGCCGTGCAGTGGTATGCAGCAGAGGTCAGCATTGAGGTTCATCGTGACAGTGAAGGCACAGTTGGATATGCCGCCACTGTCTGCTGGAAATACCGACCCTGCTGCATAGCCTGCACATAAGCAGCTTTGCAGGCTTGCATGACACTGAGCTGGAGATCAGGAGTAAGGTGTTCCGACATGCCCTACTCAATTTGGTTAAAAAAATGATGAGCTGGCCTCTGGAGGTCGACTTTCACTTGGTCAAGGCTTTTGGTGACCTCCTGGATACGGGCATTCAAGAGGTTATGTGAAACATCATTCGGTCACCTAAAGCCTTGATTGCTTCGTGTAAAACCGAGCTCAAGTGCAAAAACTCGGGCATGAGTGACCTGTCCGAAGCCCTCTGCCGCTGCCGGGATTAGCCCCCAAAAAAGGGGGCAGTGGAAGAGGACTGCGAAAGGGGAAGACCTGATGGACCAGCTCCCTGGTCTCCAGTTAGTGTGGAAGGCCCACTTGCTGCTGTGCTGCTGGATGGCTGGGACGGGTCCATGGCTGTCGGATGAAGGACCGCTCCAGAACCTGGGCCGACAATTGTGCTGTATGTGCTGTGAAAAAAGGAAAAATAGAATTATTTTCAAAAATTTACAGATTATGGTAATACAATACAACCTAAAGCATGTGATAAATACTTACATTCTCTGGGCAAGGACCGGTCTTAAAAATGCCAGAACGCGATGGTAGTTGTACGTTCGGATCCTTGCTCCTGAACCACTGGCAACACGACTCTCTTGACGCAGGTCCTTGTTGAAGCGGTCCTTCATCGAACGCCAACGTGTTTTTACTTTGTGCACTGTTAAAAAAACAAACAAAAACAAAACACATTATGGTCAGGAAATGGACTTTTTGCCGTGCTCAGACAACTGTGTGTGATGAGAGAAACTCCGGAGAGTTTCTTTCATCACACACAGTTGAGTGAGCACGGCCAAGGTCTCTGCTGCTTCACACTGCAGTGCAATACTTACCAAATGCACTACGGAACCGTGGCGGGGCATTGTCCCAGCCATCCCACATTGCTTGGGCCACCTCATTCCATAAATGGCGGAGCATGGTGTTGATCGAATGCAGTGGATCCCGGCTGTCCCACAACGGGACTCGCTCCTGGACCAGGGTGATTAGGAGGTCATTGTCAGTCAGGTCATCGTCCCATTGTGAAACCTAAAAATTAAAGAAAGTCTTTAAAGTTTGCTCAATTACATAAAGAAAAGAAAGACAAAAGATGCTGAGAAGTGGCATGAATAGGAAAGTCAACATACAAAAGGATTCCAGAAGAAAAAAAGAAATACGAGTGGAAAGAAAGGAAGATTCCAGAATATTACACTGAGGACAGTCCGCCTTGTATACGTACCCGCTGCAGTCTTCCCACCGGACCTTGACTCCGCTGCTCCTGCCCTGTCTGTGCCTCAGTAGAAGAGCTCTAAAAAAAAAAAAATTGGAAAGATCAAATTGTCACGTGTCGATGTGACAGTGAATACTTACCAAGCTGATGAGGCAAATACTCACCTCACTGACATGCTCCACTTCCGACTGACGTGGCTGAAACTCCTCACCAGATGAAGACTCCGAAGAAGACATTCTGATGCATGTAGAAAGAAAGAAATGGAAGAAATTAGGACATGTAGAGCCAAAAAATAGAAAATAAAGGCATTGGCTAGGATATACTCACATTGTTCAGGGACTTGTCCTCCAAGATGCGGCCTGTCCGTGTCTCGTCTTCTTCAGAGTCTGGTGAGAAGTGACCTGCAACTGTCCACACCCTCCCTTTTATCACCTTGATGGTAGGGGGTGGCTTATCAGTGTCTAGACATGGTTATCTCAATTGAAACGCATGCATTCAAAAACGCAACCAAACGCATGTGCGTAAAAACGCATGCGTTTACATAGACAGCAATGTATTTTTTGGACGCAATCGAACGCATGCGTTTTCTTGCGGCAAATAGACGCCTCTAGAAATTACTACATGTTTCATTTCCGCGGCAAGACGCAAGCAGTGAAAAGACGCACGCGTCGTCAAACGCGGCCAAACGCATACAAAAGAAACGCATGTGTTTTTAGTGTTAAATATAGGAAAACATGACGCATGCGTTTATATGCGGTACAAACGCAGCGTCACAAAACGCAAATGTGAAACCAGCCTTAGTTTTGTGAAAATTAATGCAACATTAACCCCTTCATGACCCAGCCTATTTTGACCTTAATGACCTGGCCGTTTTTTGGAATTCTGACCAATGTCCCTTTGAGGTAATAACTCGGGAATGCTTCAACGGATCCTAACGGTTCTGAGAGAGTTTTTTTTCGTGACATATTGGGCTTCATGTTAGTGGTAAATTTAGGTCAATAATTTTTGCGTTTATTTGCAAAAATTGGAAATTTGGCTAAAATTTAGAAAATTTCGCAATTTTCAGAATTTTTATTGTGTTAAACCAGAGAGTTATGTGACACAAAATAGTTAATAAATAACATTTCCCACATGTATACTTTACATCAGCACAATTTTGGAAACAAAATTTTTTTTTGCTAGGAAGTTATAAGGGTTAAAATTTGACTAGCGATTTCTAATTTTTACAACGAAATTTACAAAACCATTTCTTTAGGGACCACCTCACATTTGAAGTCAGTTTGAGGGGTCTGTATGGCTGAAAATACCCAAAATTGACACCATTCTAAAAACTGCACCCCGCAAGGTACTCAAAACCACATTAAAAAGTTTATTAACCCTTCAGTTACTTCACAGCAGCAGAAGCAACATGGAAGGAAAAAATGAACATTTAACTTTTTAGTCACAAAAATGATTTTAGCAACAATTTTTTTATTTTCCCAAGGGTAAAAAGAGAAACTGGACCCCAAAAGTTATTGTACAATTTGTCCTGAGTACGCCGATACCCCAAATGTGGGGGGGAACCACTTTCTGGGTGCACGACAGGGCTCTGAAGGGAAGGAGCGCCATTTGACTTTTTCAATGAAAAATTGGCTCCAATCTTTAGCGGACACCATGTCGCATTTGGAGAGCCCCTGTGTGCCTAAACATTTGAGCTCCCCACTTGTGACCCCATTTTCGAAACTAGACCCCCCAAGGAGCTTAGCTAGATGCATAGTGAGCACTTTGAACCCCCAGGTGCTTCACAAATTGATCCGAAAAAATGAAAAAGTACTTTTTTTCCACAAAAAATTTCATTTAACCTCAATTTGTTCATTTCCACATGGGCAACAGGATAAAATGGATCCTAAAAGTTATTGGGCAATTTCTCCTGAGTACACTGATACCTCACATGTGGGGGTAAACCACTGTTTGGGCATGCGGCAGGGCTCGGAAGAGAAGGAGTGCCATTTGACTTTTTGAATGAAAAATTAGCTCCAATCGTTAGCGGACACCATGTCGCGTTGGAGCTCCCCCACATGTGACCCTATTTTGGAAACTAGACCTCCCATGGAACTAATCTAGATGTGCGGTGACCACTTTAAACCCCCAAGTGCTTCATATAGAAGTTTATAACGCAGAGCCGTGAAAATAAAAAATAATTTTTCTTTCCTCAAAATTTATTTTTTTGCCTGCAATTTTTATTTTCACAAGGTTAACAGGAGAAATTGGACCCCAATAGTTGCTGCCCAGATTGTCCTGAGTATGCGGATACCCCATATGTGGGGGTAAACCACTGTTTGGGCACAGGTCGGGGCTCAGAAGGGAAGTAGTGACGTTTTGAAATGCAGACTTTGATGGAATGGTTTGCAGGCGTCACGTTGCATTTGCAGAGCCCCTGATGTGCCTAAACAGTAGAAACCCCCCATAAGTGACCCCATTTTGGAAATTAGACCCCCCAAGGAACTTATCTACATATGTGGTGAGCACTTTGAACCCCCAAGTGCTTCACAGAAGTTTACAACGCAGAGACGTGAAAATAAAAAATCATTTTTCTTTCCTCAAAAATTGTTTTAGCAAGCAATTTTTTATTTTTGCAAGGGTAACAGGAGAAATTGGACCCCAATAGTTGTTGCCCAGTTTGTCCTGAGTATGATGGTACCCCATATGTGGGGGTATACCACTGTTTGGGCGCACGTCAGGGCTCGGAAGAGAGGGATCACCATTTGACTTTTTGAACGCAAGATTGGCTGGAATCAATGGTGGCGCCATGTTGCGTTTGGAGACTGTTTGTGCCTAAACAGTGGAAACCCCTCAATTCTAACCCCAACACACCCCTAGCCCTAATCCCAACTGTAGCCATAACCCTAATCACAACCCTAACCCCAACATACTCCTAACCACAACCCTAACCCCAACACACCCGTAACCCTAATCCCAACCCTAACCCTATCCACAACTTTAACCCCAACACACCCCTAACCCTATCCATACCCCTAACCACAAGCCTAATTTTAACCCCATTTCCAACCCTAGCCCTAATTCCAACCCTAAGGCTATGTGTCCACGTTGCGGATTTGTGTGAGATTTTTCTGCACGATTTTTGAAAAATCCGCAGGTAAAAGGCACTGTGTTTTACCTGCGGATTTCCAGTGGATTTCCAGTGGTTTTTTGTGCGGATTTCACCTGCGGTTTCCTATTGAGGAACAGGTGTAAAACGCTGCGGAATCCGCACAAAATTGCGGAACATGCTGCGGAAAATACAACGCTGCGTTTCCGCACGGTATTTTCCGCACCATGGGCACAGCAGATTTGGTTTTCCATAGGTTTACATGGTACTGTAAACCTGATGGAAAACTGCTACGAATTCGCAGCGTCCAATCCGCGGCCTATCCGCTGCGGATCCGCAGCCAAATCCGCACCGTGTGCACATACCCTAACCCTAGCCCTAACCCTAGTGGGTAAAGGAAAAAAAAATATTTTCTTTCTTTTATTATTGTCCCTACCTATAGGGGTGATAAGGGGGGGGGGGGGGGGCATTTACTATTTCTTTATTTTGCGCATGTGCCCGCCATTTTGGAAGATGGCGGCGCCCAGGGAGAAGACGGACGGACCCTGGGAGGCCCGGTAAGTATGGGGGGGGGGGGGAATCTGACCATGGGGGGTGGATCGGAGGACGGGGGTGGCATCGAAGCACGGGGGGAGCTGGCAGGAGGAAGGGGAGCAGACAGGATGACGGAGGGGAGAGGAGCATCGGACGGAGGACCGGGGAGGAGATCGGTGGCGTGGGGGGGGTACATCAGTGTTTCCAGCCATGGCCGATGATATTGCAGCATCGGCCATGGCTGGATTGTAATATTTCACCAGTTTTTTAGGTGAAATATTACAAATCGCTCTGATTGGCAATTTCACTTTCAACAGCCAATCAGAGCGATCATAGCCCCCTGGGCTGAAGTACCACTCCCCCTGTTCCTGCAGATCTGGTGAAATTGGAGTTAACCCTTTCACCCGATCTGCATGGACGCGATCTTTCCATGACGCCACATAGGCGTCACAGGTCGGATTGGCACCGACTTTCATGACGCCTACGTGGCGTCAAAGGTCGGAAAGGGATTAATGTACAAGAAAAAATGTTGCAAAATTGAGATTTTCATTCTTCTTCCAGTTTGCTTTAATTTTTGTGATGCACCTAACAAATTAACAAACTTTCTTAATGCAGTTTTGTATATGTTGTAGATTTTAAAATGGGGTCTTGTTTGTGATTTTTCTGACAACCCCTTCCCTCAAAGTTACTTCAAAAGTGAATTGGTTCCTAAAAGTAATGTTATACATTTCTTTGAAATATTTATTTGAAATATTGCTGCAAAACATTTAACCTTTCTGACATCTTATAAAAAAACAATGCTGATATAAAGTTGACATGTGGTAAATGTTTTTTAATAACTATTTTTGTGGTATATCTAGCTGTTACACAGGCATAGAAATTCAAATTTACAAAAATTGAAAATTTGGCAAATTTCAGATATTTTGATGATGAACCTAAATATTAACCTTAACTTACTGTTGTCATAAAGTACAATGGGCCATGAAAAAAAAAAAACACAAAATTGGTCTCGTTAGGAAGGTGAAAATACACTTCGGCAGCAAGGGGTTACATTGTTAGTTGTTATTGAACTTTCATGGTTTTCTTTAACCCTGCTGTTATTATTATTATTATTATTATTTATTGTTATAGCGCCATTTGTTCCATGGCGCTTTACATGTGAGGAGGGGTATACATAATGAAAACAAGTACAATAATCTTAAACAATACAAGACCCTGCCCGCGAAGGCTCACAATCTACAAGGGATGTTCTTATCGCATTTACTTTACACTTGTACTGTTTTGGGTCAATGTGACACGACCTATTAAAATGTTGATTTTTAGCTACTGTGTTTTATTTGAATACCTATTTCTTTATTAAACTGTATGTGAACATGGTTTATCAGAAACAAATGTAAAATGTAGTTAAAAACTTAATTTTTATTTATTTTTTTCAGTAAAAGGTTACACTGACTGTTTGCAATTATGTTCGCTTGATATCATTCTGCACACAAATAAAAAACATGCTTTAGATTTCTATTATTATAACATGAAATCTAACTAAATATAACTGTTAACATATTTTATAAAACAACAAATGAAAAATAATGAAAACTTCCAATTGTGGTCGATTTCTCTCCATAAAACAAATGCGTTGTATGCCGAAACATCCAGAATCAAAAGCGTTGACAAGCTCTTCCAATTCAGCGTCAGTCAATAGACGTTTTCAAAACATTTTAGCCAAATTTGGAAATTATGCACAGTCTCAACTTGCACGAGGTAGAGTCAACACTATGAAATAAAAAAAGCAAACTATATAAATAAATCACAATGAAAGAAAAAAAAAACTATGACCAGTTTCAAAACAAAAAGAGCTTATATACTACAGTAAGGGCCCCATCGCTCTCCCAGCGATGAAGTAAGCGCAGTGTAACTGCTACGCTTGCAATGCTGAAGCCTCGCATTTGTGATGTTGCAGCATCGTAATCTCAGGGTGTATCTATATGTGCATGTGTGTGATTGGGCCCTAAAACAGACCCTGTTCAAATCTGTACTCAATGATCATCCATGCAATCATATAGCTCTCAACCATCCCTCATGCTGCGGGACTGTCCCGATTTTGATGCGCCGCAGTCCCGCAGGGGGCTCTACTTCTCCCGCACAGCCAGCAGGAGAAGCAGCCGACACGCCCCTTGTATTAGGTCACACCCCTCCGTTTTTGTTGTTGTTTTTTTTTTGCCGGGGCGTTGGTTGAGAGACGACATTCTGTGGTACGTGTGTGTGTGTTGCACTGCACACATACATGCAGCTAGTCTTGCTGTGCTTACAGTACAGGGCATTATAACCAAGAGTAGTGGCAGCAGCTAGAGCAATCCACTGCAGCCTGTTAGTTCGACTGCCACTGCACTGTCATAGGCACAGTATGTGTGTATATGTGTGTGTGTGTGTATATATATATATATATATATATATATATATATATATATATATATATATATATATATATATATATATATGTAAAAGAAGATTGTTACATACATAGCCATGCAGAGTTACCCAGAATCAATAATAACAGAATCATATAGGTACACCACTGCATGTATCTCCAGACAGTAGTCAGGAAAACAACTGCCAACCATAGGTAAACACCAAAACCGCACTAGCAGCATAAACTTCCCATAAAAATAACTTTATTAGTACAAAACACATAAAAAACTGTACAGCAGGTAATTGGACAACAGGGAAACGCAGGACACGCACTACATGTCGGTACATATGCCCGCAGGCTCAGAGCAGATTAGCTGCGACGGTATAGAAATACTACACTGTGGGACCCATACTTAATAATATAGGGAATCAATGCCCCAGACAGCGCACATAGTAACATACCAGAATAACACCAGTGTATAGTAAGTATAACTACCTGATACCATACACAGCCAAAGACTCCGAGCACACCCGACGTACGTTTCGGAGCTACCTGCTCCTTCCTCAGGGGGCGTCCTATACACTGGTGTTATTCTGGTATGTTACTATGTGCGCTGTCTGGGGCATTGATTCCCTATATTATTAAGTATGGGTCCCACAGTGTATGGCTTATACCTGTTTTAGTATTTCTATACCGTCGCAGCTAATCTGCTCTGAGCCTGCGGGCATATGTACCGACATGTAGTGCGTGTCCTGCGTTTCCCTGTTGTCCAATTACCTGCTGTACAGTTTTTTATGTGTTTTGTACTAATAAAGTTATTTTTATGGGAAGTTTATGCTGCTAGTGCGGTTTTGGTGTTATATATATATATAATGGATCCTTTATATATTACAGCAGTTATTGAGTTGAGCCAGTAGATAGTGGTGTTGTCAGAGTGCATGCAGAGTTCGCAGAGCTGAGCTACATTGCAATGTGCAGGATCTGTGAGGCAGCAGTGCGGACAGCGGCAGATGCTGAAATCTTAGCCTGCATTGTAAGCAGAGTTGCTGGGACACATGTGTCTCCGGTGTATAAGAAAGACATAGCTGAACTAGAGCGGGTGCAGAGAAGAGCGACCAAGGCTATTAGAGGACTGGGGGGTCTGCAATACCAAGATAGGTTATTACACTTGGGGCTATTTAGTTTGGAAAAACAAAGGCTAAGGGGTGATCTTATTTTAACATATAAATATATGAGGGGACAGCACAAAGACCTTTCTGATGGTCTTTTTAATCATAGACCTGAAACAGGGACAAGGGGGCATCCTCTACGTCCAGAGGAAAGAAGGTTTAAGCATAATAACAGATTCTTTACTGTAAGAGCAGTGAGACTATGGAATTCTCTGCCGTATGATGTTGTAATGAGTAAATCATTACTTAAATTTAAGAGGGAACTGGATGCCTTTCTTGAAAAGTATAATGTTACAGGTTATATATACTAGATTCCTTGATAGGGTTTTGATCCAGGGAACTAGTCTGTTTGCCGTATGTGGAGTCGGGAAGGATTTTTTTTTTCCCCAATGTGGAGCTTAGGCTACGTTCAGACTAGCGTTGTGCGCCGCTGCGTCGGCGACGCAACGCACGCAAAAACGCTGCGTTTTGCGACGCGTGCGTCGTTTTTTGCCGAAAAACGGACGCAAGAAAAATGCAACTTGTTGCGTTTTCTTGGTCCGACGCTTGCGGCAAAAGAGACGCATGCGTCGCAAAACGCAACAAACAAAAAGCATGCGTCCCCAATGTTAAACATAGGGGCGCATGACGCGTGCGTCGCCGCTGCGTCGCCCGACGCTAACCCGACGCACACTAGCACAACGCTAGTCTGAACGTAGCCTTACTCTTTGCCACATGTTTTTTTTTTGCATTCCTCTGAATCAACATGTTAGGGCATGTTAGCTTAGGCTATGGGTTGAACTAGATGGACTTAATGTCTTCCTTCAACCTTAATAGCTATGTTAATATGTTACATCTACAGCCCCAACTATACACTGGCATCATGTGTGGCCATTATACTGTATTTAGCATTTTATGTTTGTGTGTGTAGCCTATTCACTATCCCTATCTATTCCCCAACCCCTGAAGATGGCTGGACCATCATTGTAAATACATCATTGTAAATACACACCTGTACTTTGTATCTCCCCCACCTTATTGTAGATTGTAAGCTCTCACGAGCAGGGTCGTCTTATTTCGCTTTAATTATTGTATTGTTAACGTTGTTACTTATGACTTTTGTGTTTGAAACTGTTAAACTGTAAAGCGCTGCGGAATATGTTGGCGCTATAAAAATAAAGATTATTATCATTATTTAGCATGTGGGGCCATTATACAGTATGGAGCACTGTGTGGCCATTATACAGTATTGAGCATCATGTGGGGCCATTATACAGTATGGAGCATCGTGTGGCCATTATACCGTATGCAGCATGTGGGGCCATCATACAGTATGGAGCAATGTGTGACCATTATACAGTATTGAGCTTCATATGTAGCCATTATACAGTATAGAGCACTGGCCATTATACAGTATTAAGCATCATGTGGGGCCATTATACAGTATGGAGCACTGTGTGGTCGTTATACAGTACTAGCTGAAGAGCCCGGCGTTGCCTGGGCATAGTAAATATCTGTGGTTAGTTATAGCACCTCACGTCTCTTATTTTCCCATCATGCCTCTCTTTTTCTCCCTTACACCTCTCGTTTTCCCCCTCACTCCTCTCATTCTCCCCTAACACTTGTCATTTCGACCTCACATCTCTCATTTTCAAATCAATCCACTATTTTCCCTCACTCCTCTAATTTTGCACTCACACCCCTCATTTTCACCTCACACCTCTCATTTTCCCCTCAGTATATACATGTTTGTCATCTCCCTTATATATAGTACTAGCTGAAGAGCCCGGCGTTGCCTGGGCATAGTAAATATCTGTGGTTAGTTATAGCACCTCACTTCTCTTATTTTCCCATCACGCCTCTTATTTTCCCAATCACATCTTTCATTTTCCCCCTCACATCTCTCATTTTCTCTCTCACACCTCTCATTTTCTCCCTCACTCCTCTTTCCCCCCTAACACTTGTCATTTCAACCTCACATCTGTCATTTTCTGATCACTCCACTATTTTTCCTCACTCCTCTCATTTTGCACTCACACCTTTTCATTTTCACCTCACTCCTCTCATTTTCACCTCATCACCTCAGTATATACATGTTTGTCATCTCCCTTATATATAGTATACATCTGTATGTCATCTCCTGTATATAGTATATACCTGTATGTCATCTCCCCTGTATATAGTATATACCTGCTGTGTCATCTCCCCTATATATAGTATATACCTGAATGCCATCTCCTTCTATATATAGTATATTCCTGTATGTCATCTCCTCCTGTATATAGTATATGCCTGTGTGTCATCTCCCCTGTATATAGTATATATCTGTGTGTCATCTCCTCCTGTATATAGTATATACCTGTGTGTCATCTCCTCCTGTATTAGACCTCGTTCACACGTTATTTGCTCAGTATTTTTACCTCAGTATTTGTAAGCTAAATTGGCAGCCTGATAAATCCCCAACCAACAGGAAGCCCTCCCCCTGGCAGTATATATTAGCTTACACATACACATAATAGACAGGTCATGTGACTGACAGCTGCCGTATTTCCTATATGGTACATTTGTTGTAGTTTGTCTGCTTATTAATCAGATTTTTATTTTTGAAGGATAATACCAGACTTGTGTACGTTTTAGGGCGAGTTTCGTTTGTCAAGTTGTGTGTGTTGAGTTGCATGTGGCGACATGCATGTAGTGACTTTTATGAGATGAGTTTTGTGTGGCAACATGCGTGTAGCAACTTTTTGTGTGTCGAGTTGCATGTGACAGGTTAGTGTAGCAAGTTGTGTGCAGCAAGTTTTGCGCATGGTGAGTTTTGCGCGTGGCGAGTTTTATGTGTGGTGCCTTTTGAGTATGTGCAAGTTTTGTGTGAGGCAACTTTTGCATGTGTTGCAACTTTTGTGCATGTGGCAATTTTTCCGCGTGTGCAAGTTTTGCGTGTGGCGAGTTTTCCATGAGGTGAGTTTTGCAAGAGCCTAGTTTTTGCATGTGGCGAGTTCTGCGCGTGGTGAGTTTTGAGTGGCGACTTTTGTGTTTCGACTTTTATGTGGCGAGGTTGGTGTATTTGTGGTGAAATGTGTGCTGAGGGTAATATGTGTTCAAGCACGTGGTAGTGTGTGGCGCATTTTGTGTGTGTGTTCATATCCCCGTGTGTGGTGAGTATCCCATGTCGGGGCCCCACCTTAGCAACTGTACGGTATATACTCTTTGGCGCCATCACTCTCATTCGTTAAGTCCCCCTTGTTCACATCTGGCAGCTGTCAATTTGCCTCCTACACTTTTCCTTTCATTTTCTCCCATTATGTAGATAGGGGAAAAATAGTTTGGTGAATTGGAAAGCGCGGAGTTAAAATTTCACCTCACAACATAGCCTATGACGCTCTCAGGGTCCAGACGTGTGACTGTGCAAAATTTTGTGGCTGTAGCTGCGACGCCTCCAACACTTTTCCTTTCACATTTTTCCCCATTATGTAAATAGGGGCTAAATTGTTTGGTGAATTGGAACGCGCGGGGTTAAAATTTCGCCTCACAATATAGCCTATGATGCTCTCGGGGTCCAGACGTGTGACTGTGCAAAATTTTGTGGCTGTAGCTGCGACGGTGCAGATGCCAATCCCGGACATACACACATACACACACACACACACACACACACATTCAGCTTTATATAGTAGATTGAGCATCATGTGTGACCCTTATACAGTATGGAGCACTGTGTGGACATATTTTCTTTCTGTTTATAATTATTGTTTATGAAATTGTGATCAGCAGTGCTAAGTGGGTGTGGTTGGGGCGTGAATATGGCTGTGACAAGTTGGGAAATGGGTGTGGTCAGGGGCGTGGCCTAACATTTACTGCTTCGCGCGCCACTCCTTTCTCCCACTTTGCCTTCTTCAAAAGTTGGGGGGGAGGTATGCAATCAATATATCACAGCGGTGAGAATACACCCCCTCCTAGACAAACATGCAGTCTACACAAACCTTAAGCATACCTTTAGACGGGCACACATAAGCTTACATCCATGACACCGTAATCAAAAAATGGCTTTACAATATGCAATCTAAAGAACACAATTGAATAATTTGAGAAGAAAAGCATAGCGTATATGCTACATACCTGTAAAGATGTGTATTCACAGCTCAGTGTCCTCTCACAGAATCCAGTGTCTTCTCTCTCAGGATTGAAAGTGAAACTACCGTATATACTCGAGTATAAGCCAACCCGAGTATAAGCCGACCCCCCTATTTTTGCCACAAAAAACTGGGAAAACTTATTGACTCGAGTATAAGCCTAGGGTGGAAAATGCAGCAGCTACCGGTGAATTTCAAAAATAAAAATAGATGCTCCATACCGTTCATTGTTGCCCCATAGCTGTGCCATATAGTGCCCTGCGCCGTTCATTATTGCCCCATAGCTGTGCCATATAGTGCTCTGCACCGTTCATTGTTGCCCCATAGCTGTGCCATATATTGCTCTGCGCCGTTCATTATTGCCCCATAGCTGTGCCATATAGTGCTCTGCACCGTTCATTGTTGCCCCATAGCTGTGCCATATAGTGCTCTGCGCCGTTCATTATTTCCCCTTAGATGTACCATAGAAAGCTGTGCCATATAGTGCTCTGCACCGTTCATTATTGCCCCAAAGCTGTGCCATATAGTGCTCTGCACCGTTCATTATTGCCCCATAGATGTGCCATATAGTGCTCTGCGCCGTTCATTATTGCCCATTAGCTGTGCCATATAGTGCTCTGCGCCGTTTATTATTGCCCCATAGATGTGCCATATAGTGCCCTGCGCCGTTCATTATTGCCCCATAGCTGTGCCATATAGTGCTCTGCACTGTTCATTGATGCCCCATAGCTGTGCCATATAGTGCTCTGCGCTGTTCATTATTGCCCCATAGATGTGCCATATAGTGCTCTGCGCCGTTCATTGTTGCCCCATAGCTGTGCCATATAGTGCTCTGCACCGTTCATTGTTGCCCCATAGCTGTGCCATATAGTGCTCTGCGCCGTTCATTATTGCCCCATAGCTGTGCCATATAGTGCTCTGCACCGTTCATTGTTGCCCCATAGCTGTGCCATATAGTGCTCTGCGCCGTTCATTATTGCCCCATAGCTGTGCCATACAGTGCTCTGCACCGTTCATTGTTGCCCCATAGCTGTGCCATATAGTGCTCTGCGCCGTTCATTATTGCCCCATAGATGTGCCATATAGTGCTCTGCGCCGTTCATTATTGCCCCATAGCCTTGCCATATAGTGGTCTTCCCCCGTTCATTATTGCCCTATAGCTGTGCCATATAGTGCTCTGCACCGTTCATTATTGCCCCATAGCTGTGCCATATAGTGCTCTGCGCCGTTCATTATTGCCCCATAGCTGCCATATAGTGCTCTGCGCCGTTCATTATTGCCCCATAGCTGCCATATAGTGCCCTGCGCCGTTCATTATTGCCCCACAGATGCTCCGTATAAAGCTCTGCCATTGCTGCTGCAATAAAAAAAAATGCCATACTCACCTCGCTGTTTGCAGCTCCCGGCGTCTCGTCCCGGCGTCTCTCTGCACTGACTGATCAGGCAGAGGGCGCCGCGCACACTATATGCGTCATCGCGCCCTCTGACCTGAACAGTCAGTGCAAGAGGACGCGAAGACAGAACGGCGCCTGGCGTGTGGAACGCAGACAGGTGAATATTACATACTTACCTGCTCCCGGCGTCCCGCTCCCTCTGCCTGTCACACGGTCTTCGTTGCCGCAGCCTCTTCCTCTATCAGCGGTCACCATCAAAGCCCCCCCCCCAGCCATAGACCATACACTCGGACTATAAGAAGCACCCCCCATTTTCCTCCACATTTTATGAGGAAAAAAGTGCTGCTTCTTGTCCGAAAAATACGGTATTTTGTGTAAAACCTTAGGTTTTGCAGAATATAGCATGTCACTGCTTTCGGCATTTTTCATTAATTGAAACTAATGGGTGGTGAAAAAATATGCTGAGAACGTGGTGGTATTTGGTTTGCTGCATTTTTTTGTCCCCAAACCTGAGGAAGTAGAATGAAAATTTTTTTTGACTCTAAAATTTATCAGTATGCACAAGAGACAAATATAGCATAACAAAAACCAAGCAAAACCTGTTTTTTTGCAGCAAGTTTCTTAATGCCAAGGGAGCAGGTTTTGCAGCAGGAAAAAAAAAGCAGCGAAAACACAAAGGGTGAACATGGCCTTAGTCTTTGCAGTGAAATACTATGATCTTTTTCCTCACAACTTTTACTGTCAGCAAATTGTTTTCCAATTTATCCAGATGCGTCCTATTTAATATGTATTTACCGTAATCCTATGTATTGTAAAAATCCAGTCTCTTTTTTTTTTTTTACATGATGACAAATTGCTATTTTTTATCTTAATGTTTTATTTTTTTTTATTTAAAAGGATTTTCTACTGAACAGCTGTCATGGATGCAAAGTAATAAAAGAACTTCTAAAGTGAGCAGTACCAGAGTCTCCCCGATCACGCTTTTCTTGACAGATCAACCATTTTTTGCACATCACAGGACAGTCATGCAGGTATTATCATTTAATTCCAAAAAACAATTATGTTGCCTAGTATGGTAAAGTGTAGTGTACTAATACCATATGTATTGAAATAAGTATAAAACACCTGTAATAAAATGTATTATATAACCTCTTAAAAGGAGGGAGACTATTTTATTTTTTTCACCCTTTAACCCCTTCATGACCCAGCCTATTTTGACCTTAAAGACCTTGCCGTTTTTTGCAATTCTGTCCAGTGTCCCTTTATGAGGTAATAACTCAGGAACGCTTCAATGGATCCTAGTGGTTCTGAGATTGTTTTTTCGTGACATATTGGGCTTCATGTTAGTGGTAAATTTAGGTAAATAAATTCTGTGTTTATTTGTGAAAAAATCGGAAATTTGGCGAAAATTTCGCAATTTTCACATTTTGAATTTTTATTCTGTTAAACCAGAGAGTTATGTGACACAAAATAGTTAATAAATAACATTTCCCACATGTATACTTTACATCAGCACAATTTTGGAAACAAAATTTTTTTTTGCTAGGAAGTTATAAGGGTTAAAATTTGACCAGCGATTTCTCATTTTTACAACGAAATTTACAAACCCATTTTTTTTAGGGACCACCTCACATTTGAAGTCAGATTGAGGGGTCTATATGGCTGAAAATACCCAAAAGTGACACCATTCTAAAAACTGCACCCCTCAAGGTGCACAAAACCACATTCAAGAAGTTTATTAACCCTTCAGGTGCTTCACAGCAGCAGAAGCAACATGGAAGGAGAAAATGAACATTTAACTTTTTAGTCACAAAAATGATCTTTCAGCAACAATTTTTTATTTTCCCAATGGTAAAAGGAGAAACTGAACCACGAAAGTTGTTGTCCAATTTGTCCTGAGTATGCTGATACCTCATATGTGGGGGTAAACCACTGTTTGGGCGCACGGCAGAGCTTAGAAGGGAAGGAGCGCCATTTGACTTTTTGAATGAAAAATTGGCTGCACTCTTTAGCGGACACCATGTCACATTTGGAGAGCCCCCGTGTGCCTAAAAATTGGAGCTCCCACACAAGTGACCCCATTTTGGAAACTGGACCCCCCAAGGAACTTATCTAGATGCCTAGTGAGCACTTTAAACCCTCAGGTGCTTCACAAATTGATCCATAAAAATGAAAAAGTACTTTTTTTTTTCACAAAAAATTTCTTTTCGCCTCAATTTTTTCATTTTTACATGGGCAATAGGATAAAATGGATCCTAAAATTTGTTGGGTAATTGCTCCCGAGTACGCTGATACCTCATATGTGGGGGTAAACCACTGTTTGGGCACATGGCAGGGCTCGGAAGGGAAGGCGCGCCTTTTGACTTTTTGAATGGAAAATTAGCTCCAATTGTTAGCGGACACCATGTCGCGTTTGGAGAGCCCCTGTGTGCCTATGCATTGGAGCTCCCCCACAAGTGACCCCATTTTGGAAACTAGACCCCCCAAGGAACTTATCTAGATGCATACTGAGCACTTTAAACCCCCAGGTGCTTCACAGAAGTTTATAACGCAGAGCCATGAAAATAAAAAATAATTTTTCTTTCCTCAAAAATGATTTTTTAGCCTGGAATTTCCTATTTTGCCAACGGTAATAGGAGAAATTGGACCATAAATGTTGTTGTCCAGTTTGTCTTGAGTACGCAGATACCCCATATGTGGGGGTAAACCACTGTTTGGGCGCACGGCAGGGCTCGGAAGGGAAGGCACGCCATTTGGCTTTTTAAATGGAAAATTAGCTCCAATCATTAGCGGACACCATGTCGCGTTTGGAGAGCCCCTGTGTGCCTAAACATTGGAGATCCCCCACAAATGACCCCATTTTGGAAACTAGACCCCCAAAGGAACTAATCTAGATGTGTGGTGAGCACTTTGAACCCTCCAGTGCTTCACAGAAGTTTATAACGCAGAGCCATGAAAAAAAATAATAATTTTTCTTTCCTCAAAAATGATTTTTTAGCCCGCAATTTATTATTTTCCCAAGGGTAACAGGAGAAATTTGACCCCAATATTTGTTGTCCAGTTTCTTCTGAGTACGGTGATACCCCATATGTAGGGGTAAACTACTGTTTGGGCACATGCCGGGGCTCGGAAGTGAAGTAGTGAAGTTTTGAAATGCAGACTTTGATGGAATGCTCTGCGGGCATCACGTTGCGTTTGCAGAGCTCCTGATGTGGCTAAACAGTAGAAACCCCCCACAAGTGACCACATTTTGGAAACTAGACCCCCCAAGGAACTTATCTAGATATGTGGTGAGCACTTTGAACCCCCAAGTGCTTCACAGACGTTTATAACACAGAGCAGTGAAAATAATAAATACGTTTTCTTTCCTCAAAAATAATTTTTTAGCCCAGAATTTTTTAATTTTCCCAAGGGTTACAGGAGAAATTGGACCCCAAAAGTTGTTGTCCAGTTTCTCCTGAGTACGCTGATACCCCATGTGTGGGGGTAAACCACTGTTTGGGCACACGTCGGGGCTCAGAAGGGAAGTAGTGACTTTTGAAATGCAGAGTTTGATGGAATGGTCTGCGGGCGTCACGTTGCGTTTGCAGAGCCCCTTGTGTGCCTAAACAGTAGAAACCCCCCACAAGTGACCCCATTTTGGAAACTAGACCCCCCAAGGAACTTATCTAGATGTGTGGTGAACACTTTGAACCCCCAAGTGCTTCACAGACGTTTACAACGCAGAGCCGTGAAAATAAAAAATCATTTTTCTTTCCTCAAAAATGATGTTTTAGCAAGCAATTTTTTATTTTATCAAGGGTAACAGGAGAAATAGGACCCCAGTAATTGTTGCGCAGTTTGTCCTGAGTATGCTGGTACCCCATATGTGGGGGTAAACCACTGTTTGGGCACACGTCGGGGCTCGGAAGGGAGGGAGCACCATTTTAACTTTTTGAATAAAAGATTGGTTGGAATCAATGGTGGCGCCATGTTGCGTTTGGAGACCCCCTGATGTGCCTAAACAGTGGAAACCCCTCAATTCTAACGCCAACACACCCCTAACCCTTATCCCAACTGTAGCCGTAACTCTAACCACAACCCTAACCCCAACACACCCCTAACCCTAATTCCAACCCTAGCCCTAAGGCTATGTGCCCACGTTGCGGATTCGTGTGAGATTTTTCCACACCATTTTTGAAAAATCCGCAGGTAAAAGGCACTACGTTTTACCTGCGTTTTTACAGCGGATTTCCAGTCTTTTTTGTGCGGATTTCACCTGCGGATTCCTATTGAGAATCAGGTGTAAAACGCTGCTGAATCCGCACAAAGAATTGACATGTTGCGGAAAATACAACGCAGCGTTTCCGCGCTGTATTTTCCGCACCATGGGCACAGCGGATTTGGTTTTCCATATCTTTACATGGTACTGTAAACCTGATGGAACACTGCTGCGGATCCGCAGCGGCCAATCCGCTGCGGATCCGCAGCCAAATCCGCACCGTGTGCACATAGCCTAATTCTAAAGGTATGTGCACACGCTGCAGAAAACGCTGCGGATCCGCAGCAGTTTTCCATGAGTTTACATTTCAATGTAAACCTATGGGAAACAAAAATCGCTCTACACATGCTGCAGAAAAACTGCACGGAAACGCAGGGTTTACATTCCGCAGCATGTCACTTCTTTCTGCGGATTCCACAGCGGTTTTACAACTGCTCCAATAGAAAATTGCAGTTGTAAAACCGCAGTGAAATGCGCAGAAAAAACGCGGTAAATCCGCCATAAATCCACAGCGGTTTAGCACTGCGGATTTATCAAATCCGCTGCGGAAAAATCCGCAGAGGACCAGAATACGTGTGCACATACCGTAACCTACCCCTAACCCTAACCCTAGTTCTAACTCCAACCTTAGTGGAAAAAAAAAAAAATTCTTTATTTTATTATTGTCCCTACCTATGGGGGGACAAAGGGGAGGGGGGGGGGGGTCATTTACTGTTTTTTTTATTTTGATCACTGTGATAGGTTTTATCACAGTGATCAAAATTCACATTGGAACGAATCTGCCGGCAGGCAGATTCGGCGGGCGCACTGCGCATGCGCCCGCCACTTTGGAACATGGCGGCGCCCAGGAAAGAAGACGGACGGACCCCGGGAGGCTAGGTAAGTATGAGGGGGGGGGGGGGAGATCAGGGCACAGGGGCGGGGCGTCGGAGCACGGGGTGGGGGGGTGGATCGGAGCATGGGGGGGGTGGATCGGTGTGCGGAGGGGTGGATCGGTGTGCGGGCGGGTGGATCGGTGTGCGGGCGGGTGGATCGGTGTGCACGGGGGGTGGATTGGAGCACGGGGGTGGGATTGGAGCACGGGGGGAGCGGACAGGAGGACGGGGGAGCAGAGCACAGGACGGAGGGGAGCGGACCACAGATCGGAGGGCTGGGGGGGCGTGGGGTGGGGGCACAAAAGTGTTTCCAGCCATGGCCGATGATATTGCAGCATCGGCCATGGCTGGATTGTAATATTTCACCAGTTTTTTAGGTGAAATTTTACAAATCGCTCTGATTGGCAGTTTCACTTTCAACAGCCAATCAGAGCGATCGTAGCCACGGGGGGGGGGGGGGGGTGAAGCCACCCCCCCTGGGCTAAACTACCACTCCCCCTGTCCCTGCAGATCGGGTGAAATGGGAGTTAACCCTTTCACCGGATCTGCAGGGACGCGATCATTCTGTGACACCGCATATGCGTCACATGTCGGATTGGCACCGACTTTCATGACGCATACGCTGTCACAGGTCGGGAAGGGGTTAACGACCTATGACTTTTTTATTAGTCATAGTTAGTCTTCCCCTCTTTGATGTGGGCTCTGGCGCTGAGCCCGCACCTTTTCTGGCACATGACAGCTGATCTGATCAGCTATGTGCCCTAACAGCCACGGTTGGAATTGCGATCCATCTGCGGCTGTTAACTAGTTAAATGTCACTGTCAACGTCTGACAGCGGCATTTAACTTTGGCAAAGTTGCGTGTTGTAGCTCCACCCATCGGCACCTCTGTCACATGATCGCGCGATGCCAATGGGTTGGCATGACAACCCAGAGTCTGCAGGAGACCCCTGTGGTTGTCATTTCCGAATTGCTATGAGCGCCAACTGGTGGTCGGTGCTCATAAATGTGCATTTTTGTTACACAAAGCAGGGCTGTAAGCCTACTATGTATAACACAAGCAATCACATGATCATAGCTTCTAGTCTCCCATGGAGACTATTGAAGCAAGTTAAAGAAAAAAACTTTTTTTTTTTTTAATTTTCCAATCATTCCCCTTTTTCCCAATTCAAAATAAAACAATAAAAAAAACACACGTTTTATATTGCCACTTTAAGAAACGGACGATCTATTAATATATGAAAATTAATCCGATCAGTATATGACGTAGCGAGAAAAAAATCAAAATGTCAGAATTACTTTTTTTTGGTCTCTGTGACATTGCAATAAAGTGCTATAATGGCAATCAAAAAATCGTATCTGCCCCAAAATATTATGAAATAAAATGTCTGCTCGGTGCTCAAAAAATATGCCCTCATCCAGATCCTGAAAAATATAGTCTAGGGGTCTCGGAAAATGGCGTGTTTTTTTTTTTTTTCTTATTTTACAAACTTGATTTTTTCTCACCACTTAAATATAAAATAAACTACCGTATATACTACCGTATATACTCGAGTATATGCCGACCCGAGTATAAGCCGACCCCCCTAATTTTGCCACAAAAAACAGGGAAAACTTATTGACTCGAGTATAAGCCTAGGGTGGAAATGCAGCATTTACCGGTGAATTTCAAAAATAAAAATAGATCATTCTTGCCCCATAGCTGTGCCATATAGTGCTCTGCACCGTTCATATTTCCCCATAGCTGTGACATATAGTGCTCTGCACCGTTCATATTTCCCCATAGCTGTGCCATATAGTGCTCTGCACCGTTCATATTTCCCCATAGCTGTGCCATATAGTGCTCTGCTGTTATGACCTGGTGGTTAGGACAATAATGGACCTGGTGGTTAAGAGCACACGGAAAGACCTGATAGTTACAAAAATACAGGACCAGCTCTGGGATGTGGAAACTCTGCTGACCGCAATCCCTAATCCTATCACACACACTAGAAATAGCCGTAGATTGCTCCTAACGGTCCCTATGCAACTCGTCACAGCCTAAGGAACTAGCTAGCCCTAAAGATAGAAAAAATAAGCCTACCTTGCCTCAGAGAAATTCCCCAAAGGAAAAGGCAGCCCCCCACATATAATGACTGTGAGTTAAGATAAAAATCACAAACACAGAGATTAAATAGATATAGCAAAGAGAGGCCCGACTTACTGAACAGACAGAGGATAGGAAATGTGACTTTGCGGTCAGCACAAAAACTACAAAAAAAACACGCAGAGGGCGCAGAAAGACCCTCTGCACCAACTCACGGTGCGGAGGCGCCCCTCTGCGTCCCAGAGCTTCCAGCAAGCAAGACAAAAATCAAAATAGCAAGCTGGACAGAAAAATAGCAAACAAGAGAAACACAAGCAGGAACTTAGCTTCTGCTGGAGAAGACAGGTCACAGGAACGATCCAGGAGCGAACAGACCAATACTGGAACATTGACAGGTGGCATGGAGCAATGATCTACAGTCATGGACAAAAATTTTGAGAATGAGACAAATATTAATTTTTCCAAAGTCTACTGCTTCATTTTTTCTAAAGGCAATTTGCATATACTCCTGAATGTTAGAGTGATCAGCTTAACAGAAATTACTGTACTTGCAAAGTCAATATTTGCCCAGAAAATGAACTTTAACCTCCAAAACACATTTCAACATCATTGCAGTCCTGCCTTAAAAGTAGCAGCTAACATCGTTTTAGTGATTGATCCATTAACACAGGTGTGGGTGTTGATTAGGACAGGGCTGGTGATCAATCAGTCATGATTAAGTAAGAATGACATCACTGGACACTTTACAAGGAGGCTGGTGCTTGGTATCATTGTTTCTCTTCAGTTAACCATGGTTATCTCTAAAGAAACACGTGCAGCCATCATTGCACTGCACAAAAATGGCCTAACAGGGAAGAGTATCGCAGCTACAAAGATTGCACCTCAGTCAACAATCTATCCCATCATCAAGAACTTCAAGGAGAGAGCTTCCATTGTTGTCAAAATGGCTCCAGGGCGCCCAAGAAAGACCAGCAAGCGCCAGGACCGTATCTTAAAATTGTTTGAGCTGCGGGATCGGACTACCAGCAGTGCCAAGCTTGCTCAGGAATGGCAGCAGGCTGGTGTGAGTGCTTCTGCACGCACTGTGAGGCGGAGACTCTTTGAGCAAGGCCTGGTTTCAAGGAGGGTAGCAAAGAAGCCACTTCTCTCCAGAAAAAACATCAGGGACCGACTGATATTCTGCAAAAGGTACAGGGAGTGGACTGCTGAGGACTGGGCAAAGTCATTTTCTCTGATGAATCCCCTTTTCGATTGTTTGGGACATTTGGAAAACAGCTTATTCGGAGAAGAAGAGGTGAGCGCTACCACCAGTCTTGTCTCATGCCTGTAAAGCATCCTGAAACCATTCATGCGTGGGGTTGCTTCTCAGCCAAGGGAACTCACAGTCTTGCCTAAAAACACAGCCATGAATAAAGAATGGTACCAGAATGTCCTCCAAGAGCAACTTCTCCCAACCGTCCAAGAGCAGTTTGGCGACCAACAATGCCTTTTCCAGCATGATGGAGCACCTTGCCATAAAGCAAAGGTGATAACTAAATGGCTCATGGAACAAAACAGAGATTTGGGGTCCATGGCCTAGAAACTCCCCAGATCTTAATCCCATTGAGAACTTGTGGTCAATCATCAAGAGACGGGTGGACAAACAAAAACCAACAAATTCTGGCAAAATGCAAGCATTGATTATGCAAGAATGGACTGCTATCAGTCAGGATTTGGTCCAGAAGTTGATTGAGAGCATGCCAGGGAGAACTGCAGAGGTCTTGAAGAAGGGTCAACACTGCAAATATTGACTTGCTGCATTAACTCATTCTAACTGTCAATATAACCTATTGGTGCTCATAATATGATTGCAATTATATTTCTGTATGTGATATCAATATCAGACAAACACTAATAAAAACCAGAGGGCAGCAGATCATGTGAAAATATAATTTTGGTGTCATTCTCAAAAATATTGGCCATCACTGTAGGGACACTCAGGTTCGTGTGTGCCAGTGGTAATATATAATCATATAGATCAGTGTTCCCCAACTCCAGTCCTCAAGGCCCACCAACAGGTCTTGTTTTCAGGATTTCCTTAGTATTGCTCAGGTGATAATTGCATCACCTGGACAGGCAAGCATTCAATGACCTGTGTTATGACCTGGTGGTTAGGAGCACCCGGCACGACCTGATAGTTAAACTGACACAAGACAAGCTCTGGGATGTGGGAGCTCTGCTGACCGCAACCCCTAATCCTATCACACACATTAGAAATAGCCGTGGAGCGTTCCTGACTCTCCCTAGACGCCTCTTCACAGCCTAAGAGCTAGCTAGCCCTAGAGATAGAAAATAAAGCCTACCTTGCCTCAGAGAAATTCCCCAAAGGTAAAGGAAGCCCCCCACATATATTGACTGTGAGTTAAGATGAAGTCACAAACATAGAAATGAAACAGATTTCAGCAAAGGGAGGCCAGACTTACTAAACAGACAGAGGATAGGAAAGGTATCTTTGCGGTCAGCACAAAAAACTACAAAAGACCACGCAGAGTGTGCAAAAAGACCTCCTCACCGACTAACGGTGCGGAGATGCCACTCTGCATCCCAGAGCTTCCAGCTAGCAAGACAAAATCATGATAACCAGCTGGACAAGGAAACAATGAACAAATAGACTATCAGGAACTTAGCTTCTGCTGGAGAAGACAGGTCACCAGAAAGATCCAAGAGCGAACTGAACCAATGCAGGAACATTGACAGCTGGCATGGAGTAACGATCTGAGTGGAGTTAAATAGAGCAGCCAACCAAAGGATAAACCACGTCACCTGTGTAAGGAACCTCAGAAGCAGCAGCTTCACTCACAGCCACCAGAGGGAGTCCATGGACAGAACTTGCCGAAGTACCATTCACGACCACAGGAGGGAGCTCGACAACAGAATTGACAACAGTACTTCCCCCTTGAGGAGGGGTCACCGAACCCTCACCAGAGCCCCGAGGCCGATCAGGATGAGCCAAATGAAAGGCACGAACTAGATCGGCAGCATGAACATCAGAGGCAAAAACCCAGGAATTATCTTCCTGACCATAACCCTTCCACTTGACCAGGTACTGGAGTTTCCGTCTCGAAACACGAGAATCCAAAATCTTCTCCACCACATACTCCAACTCCCCCTCGACCAACATCGGGACAGGAGGATCAAAGGAGGGAACCATAGGCGCCACGTATCTCCGTAACAACGACCTATGGAACATATTATGAATGGCAAAAGAAGCTGGAAGATCCAAACGAAATGACACAGGATTAAGAACCTCAGAAATCTTATATGGCCCAATGAAACAAGGCTTAAACTTAGGAGAAAAAACCTTCATAGGAACATGACGAGATGACAACCAAACCAAATCCCCAACACGAAGTCGGGGACCAACACAGCGCTGGCGGTTAGCAAACCTTGAGCCTTCTCCTGGGACAATGTCAAATTGTCCACCACATGAGTCCAAATCTGCTGCAACCTGTCCACCACCGTATCCACACCAGGACAGTCCGAAGGCTCAACCTGCCCCGAAGAGAAACGAGGATGGAAACCAGAATTACAGAAAAAAGGAGAAACTAAAGTAGCCGAGCTAGCCCGATTATTAAGGGCGAACTCAGCCAAAGGCAAGAAGGACACCCAATCATCCTGATCAGCAGAAACAAAGCATCTCAGATATGTTTCCAAAGTCTGATTAGTTCGTTCGGTTTGGCCATTAGTCTGAGGATGGAAAGCCGAAGAAAAAGACAAATCAATGCCCATCTTAGCACAAAAGGACCGCCAAAACCTCCAAACAAACTGGGAACCTCTGTCCGAGACGATGTTCTCTGGAATGCCATGCAAACGAACCACATGCTGGAAAAACAATGGCACCAAATCAGAGGAGGAAGGCAATTTAGACAAGGGCACCAAATGGACCATCTTAGAGAAGCGATCACAAACCACCCAAATGACCGACATCCTTTGAGAAACAGGGAGATCAGAAATAAAATCCATGGAAATATGCGTCCAGGGCCTCTTCGGGACCGGCAAGGGCAAAAGCAACCCACTGGCACGAGAACAGCAGGGCTTAGCCCGAGCACAAGTCCCACAGGACTGCACAAAAAAACGCACATCCCGTGACAAAGAAGGCCACCAAAAGGATCTAGCCACCAAATCTCTGGTACCAAAGATTCCAGGATGACCAGCCAACACCGAACAATGAACCTCAGAGATAACTCTACTAGTCCATCTGTCAGGGACAAACCGTTTCTCCGCTGGACAACGGTCAGGTCTATCAGCCTGAAACTTCTGCAGCACGTGCCGCAAATCAGGGGAGATGGCAGACAAAATTACCCCCTCTTTAAGAATACCCGCCAGCTCCGGAACACCCGGAGAGTCGGGCACAAAACTCCTTGACAGGGCATCAGCCTTCATTCTTAGATCCCGGAAGGTATGAAACCACAAAATCAAAATGGGAGAAAAAGAGCGACCATCGAGCCTGTCTAGGATTCAACCGTTTAGCAGACTAGAGATAAGTCAAATTCTTGTGATCTGTCAAGACCACCACGCGATGTTTAGCTCCTTCAAGCCAATGTCGCCACTCCTCGAATGCCCACTTCATGGCCAACAACTCTCGATTGCCAACATCATAATTGCGCTCGGCAGGCGAGAATTTTCTAGAAAAGAAGGCACATGGTTTCATCACCGAGCCATCAGAACTTCTTTGCGACAAAACAGCCCCTGCTCCAATCTCAGAAGCATCAACCTCGACCTGAAACGGGAGCGAAACATCTGGCTGGCATAACACAGAGGCAGAAGAAAAATGACGCTTCAACTCCTGAAAAGCCTCTACAGCCGCAGAGGACCAATTGACCACATCAGCACCTTTCTTGGTCAAATCAGTCAACGGTTTAGCAATACTAGAAAAATTAGCGATGAAGCGACGGTAAAAATTAGCAAAGCCCAGGAATTTCTGCAGGCTCTTCACAGATGTCGGCTGAGTCCAATCATAAATGGCCTGAACTTTAACAGGGTCCATCTCGATAGTAGAAGGGGAAAAAATGAAACCCAAAAATGAAACCTTCTGAACCCCAAAGAGACACTTTGATCCCTTCAAAATCAAGGAATTCGCACGAAGGACCTGGAACACCATTCTGACCTGCTTCACATGAGACTCCCAATCATCCGAAAAGACCAAAATATCATCCAAATATACAATCATGAATCTATCCAGTTACTCTCGGAAAATGTCATGCATAAAGGACTGAAACACAGATGGAGCATTAGAAAGCCCGAATGGCATAACCAGGTACTCAAAATGGCCCTCGGGCGTATTAAATGCTGTTTTCCATTCATCGCCCTGTTTAATTCGCACAAGATTATACGCCCCTCGAAGATCTATCTTGGTGAACCAACTAGCCCCCTTAATCCAAGCAAACAAATCAGACAGCAGCGGCAAAGGATACTGAAATTTGACTGATCTTATTAAGAAGGCGGTAATCAATACAAGGTCTCAAAGAGCCATCCTTCTGGGCCACAAAAAAGAACCCTGCTCCCAACGGTGATGACGACGGGCGAATATGACCCTTCTCCAAGGATTCCTTTACATAACTCCGCATAGCGGCGTGCTCTGGCACAGATAAATTAAACAGACGGCCCTTAGGAAACTTACTACCAGGAATCAAATTAATAGCACAATCGCAATCCCTATGGGGAGGTAGGGCATCGGATTTGGGCTCTTCAAATACATCCCGGTAATCTGATAAAAACTCAGGGACTTCAGAAGGAGTGGAAGGCGAAATTGACAACAATGGAACATCACCATGTACCCCCTGACAACCCCAGCCGGACACAGACATAGATTTCCAATCCAACACTGGATTATGGACCTGTAGCCATGGCAACCCCAAAACGACCACATCATGCAGATTATGCAACACCAAAAAGCGAATATCCTCCTGATGTGCAGGAGCCATGCACATGGTCAATTGAGTCCAGTACTGAGGCTTATTCTTGGCCAAAGGCGTAGCATCAATTCCTCTCAATGGAATAGGATACTGCAAGGGCTCCAAGAAAAAACCACAGCGCCTGGCAAACTCCAAGTCCATCAAATTCAGGGCAGCGCCTGAATCCACAAATGCCACAACAGAATAGGACGACAGAGAGCAAATCAGAGTAACGGACAAAAGAAATTTAGACTGTACCGTTCCAATGGTGGCAGACCTAGCGAACCGCTTAGTGCGCTTAGGACAATCGGAGATAGCATGAGTGGATTCACCACAGTAAAACACAGCCCATTCCGACGTCTGTGTTCTTGCCGTTCAGCTCTGGTCAAATTCCTATCACACTGCATAGGCTCAGGCCTATGCTCAGAGAATACCGCCAGATGGTGCACAGCTTTGCGCTCACGCAAGCGCCGATCGATCTGAATGGCCAAAGACATAGACTCATTCAGACCAGCAGGCGTGGGAAATCCCACCATGACATCCTTAAGGGCTTCAGAAAGACCCTTTCTGAAAATTGCCGCCAGAGCACACTCATTCCACTGAGTAAGCACAGACCACTTTCTAAACTTCTGACAGTACACCTCCGCTTCATCCTGACCCTGACACAAAGCCAGCAAGATTTTCTCTGCCTGATCCACTGAAGACAAAATCATGATAACCAGCTGGACAAGGAAACAATGAACAAATAAACTATCAGGAACTTAGCTTCTGCTGGAGAAGACAGGTCACCAGAAAGATCCAAGAGCGAACTGAACCAATGCAGGAACATTGACAGCTGGCATGGAGTAACGATCTGAGTGGAGTTAAATAGAGCAGCCAACCAAAGGATAAACCACGTCACCTGTGTAAGGAACCTCAGAAGCAGCAGCTTCACTCACAGCCACCAGAGGGAGTCCATGGACAGAACTCGCCGAAGTACCATTCACGACCACAGGAGGGAGCTCGACAACAGAATTCACAACAGACCTGTGCAATACTAAGGAAATCCTGAAAACATGGCCTGTTGGTGGGCCTTGAGGACTGAAGTTGGGGAACACTGATGTAGATCACAGAAAGTTGAATAAACTAATTCCTTGATATCTGCAATCCGTTGTCATATTTCAGAGAAATCCACATTTTTATTTTTATATGTAAATGAGCTGTTAAGGAGTATGGGACGTAATCAGCCCCAGAGCTTATGAAAGGGGGGATTATCAATGTGATGTATAATGGCCACTCTCTGCTCTCTTGATCTCACTACATAGCTGTGTGTGGCTATAACTGACACATCTGCAGGTTCCTCTAAAGTGTTTCAGCTTCCATCCCACAGGCAGACAGGGTTTAAATGGAGCAGAGCTGTGAGAGCTGCTAATGTGCTTGTTAGGAGACAAAGGTCACTTCTTTTTTTGTGTTACATATCTCACATTGGCAACACCCCCTTTTATTAAACATAAACTTTGCAGGTTCTCGCGCAGATCTGTTCTGTTCATAGTTCTGAACTACTAATTTAGGTGTAAGAAAAGCATGGATATCTCTTAAGACATCAAGATTGCAGATATCAAGGTATCACTTTATTCATCTTCCTATGACCTGCATGGCCATGTAGACAGCTTAGGAGGGTTGATCCTACTGACAGATTTTATAAAAAAAAAAAAAACACCCTAAGATGCTACTGCCATGGTTTGCACTTCATTGCCTTTTAATACCTGTTAGGAGAATGGCCAATCCAAGTGATTTATCCACTAATAGTCTGCACAGCAGGAGACATGCGGACCATCACTGCAGTTAAGGTACCTTCACACTGAGCAACTTTCCAACGAGAACAACAACGATCCGTGACGTTGCAGTGTTCTGGATAGTGATCTCGTTGTGTTTGACACGCAGCAGCGATCAGGATCCTGCTGTGACATCGCTGGTCGTAGCTAGAAGTCCGGAACTTTATTTGGTCGTCAGGTCGGCGTGATTCGTCATGTTTGACAGCAAAAGCAACGATGCCAGCAATGTTTTTTCATGGAGCTAACAACCAGCGAGAATGATAAGTACGTCACTGGATCGCTCCTGCATCGTTCTGCTGTTGCCGTGTTTGACGTCTCCTAGCGACCTAAACAGCGACACTGCACCGACCGGCTCGTTGTCTATATCGCTGCAGCGTCGCTTAATGTGACGGTACCTTTAGGAGAATGCTCAACCCCTCTGGCTGTCTGTATTACTAGTCTGGACAGCAGGAGGCTGGCAGGCAATGAAGATTAGCTGTCATTTGAAAATGTTACTATACCTGTATTGTTCTGAAAATGGATGCTGATGGAGGGGCATATGACTAAAGGCTGATGAAGGGGTAGGGCATATGACTAAAGGCTCATGGAGACGTCTGTCAAGTTTGGTCTGATATCAGATCACGAGGCACTGACTGGCTGCATGTGTCCTGACCTGAGCATGACAGCTGCATAGAAATATATAAAGCTGTTACGCTTGGGTCAGGAAACCTGTGGCCAATCTGTGCTCGGACCGATTGGCACAGACATCTGAATGAGCCTTTAGTTTGAGACTTCTCTAACTAACCATCTTCTATTAAAAGTCCATTAGTGAGTGGAAGGGCTACAAAAATGTAAAAAAAAAAAACATTTACAAAAAATGAAAAGCAAATCCAAAGGTTCAATTTCCCCACTTATCCCATTCGTAAAAGGAAAAATAGAATTTAACCCCTTTCTGCCAGCTGTCGGGATAGTACATCAGCTGGTAGTATCTCCCGCTTTGAGGTGGACTCCGGCGGTGAGTCGACCTCAAAGCCACGACATGTCAGTTGTTTTCAACAGCTGACATGTGCCCGCAGTGGCCGTGAGCAGAATCGCAATCTGCCCTCTTCCATTAACTAGTTAAATTACACAGCGCGGCTGGAAGTATGCGCACCGCTGACCCCCCTCACGTGATCTGGGATCATCGGTGCGTTGCCATCACAACCAGAGGCCTCCTCAAGACCTCTATGGTTGTTGATGGCAGATTGCTGTGGTCGGTGCTCATAGCAATGCTGTAATTCTGCATAGAGTTGATCTGTGCACCACCTCTAGATAGCAGAGGCGATCGAGTAATGGATGCTTCTAGCCTCCCATGAAGGCTATTAAAGCATCCCGAAATTAAAAAAAAGTGTTTAAAAATATAAAAAAAATCATTTCAAATCACCCCCCTTTTGCCCCCAGTCAAAATAAAATAATAAAAAAAAAAATCAAACCTACACATATTTGGTATCGCCGCGTTTAGAATAGCCCGCTCTATCATAAAAAAAAAAGGATTAATATGATCGCTAAACGGCGTAACAAGAAAAACAAAGTGCCAAAATTACATTTTTTTGGTTGCCACTACATTGCATTAAAAGCAATAACAAGCAATCAAAAGAATAAAACTGCACAAAAGTGGTATAAATAAAAACGTCGGCTCGGCACGCAAAAAATAAGCCCTCACCCGACCCCAGATCATGAAAAATGGAGCCGCTACCGGTATCGGAAAATAGCGCTTTTTTTTTTTTAGCAAACTTTGGAAAAAAAATGTTACCAGTTAGATAAGAGAACCTAGACATGTTTGGTGTCTATGAACTCGTAATTACCTGGAGAATCATAATGGTAGTTCAGTTTTAGCATTTAGTGAACCTAGCAAAAAAAACAAACAAAAAGCTAGTGTGGGATTGCACTTTTTTGAAATTTCATCGCACTTGGACTTTTCTTCCCGTTTTCTGTTATGCGACATTGTAAAACCAATGGTATCTTTCAAAAGAACAACTCGTCCTGCAAAAAATAAGCCCTCACTTGGCCATATTAACGAAAAATAAAAAAGTTTTGGCTCTGGAAAGAAGGGGAGCGAAAAACTAAAGAAGCTCCAGGGGTTAAGGGGTTAAAAAAATTAGAGCAAAAGATAATAACCTAATTTGGTTTTTCAGAGTCTATAGAAGCCTAAAACATGGTATGATCTTTATCTAAGTCCTCTTGGATTTAACTGTAAAAAAAACTCTCACTGCCATGTAGCTATATTCATAAGGGGTTAACTTAGGGTGGGGGCTCATAATTAAGGGTTTATAAGGGGCAGCTGTTTGGGGCTCCAGTCCTTTTTGGAAGTGTATTTGGACAGCAAGGTGGCTTGCTGTTAAGGGAACTAGAAAAAAAAAATCTTTAAATCTTCAGCATAGCGAGTATGAGCGAGCTGAGTGTGGCCTGAGCGTAAGTGTGGACGGCGGTAAGTGTGACTTGTGATTCCGTGACTTTGGAGTCAGGGAGTTTCCAAGGGAGGAATTACTGAATTGCTGTCTGATTTTTATTAATACTTTGTATTTATTTTTTATTTTTTTTATTGAACTGTTCTGTCTGGTGCAATCCCCATTAAGAAATGTGCTCCACTCTTGTTAATGCCATGCAGTGCACAACTTGCCACATGTATGCAGTCCTTGAGCAGCCGGTCGAGGGTGCATACTGCTGTGCGAGATGTGAGCACATTGTGCATTTGGAAACCCAGATTCTGACTCTAAATGTGCAGCTGGCAACACTGAGATCCATAGACAATATGGAGAGGAGTCTTCTGCTCACGGAGCAGACGCTCAATGGGACAGATGGGGGGGGATGGTAGGATGGAGCTGCAGGACAATGAAGTAACAAGCTGGGTGACAGTTAGGAAGCGGGGTAGAGGGAAGAGTGCCAGGGAGGCTAGTCCTGATCTGGCACACCCCAATAAGTTTGCTAAGTTGGCAGATGAGGGGGGTGCCAGTACAAAGGTAGCACTGCTGCAGCCAGGCATGTCCTCTGAAAGCCGTAGGAGTGACTGCTCCAGTAAGGAGGGAAATAGGAGAGCAGGGCAGGCCAGACAGGTGCTGGTAGTGGGCGACTCAATTATTAGGGGAACAGACAGGGCAATCTGTCACAAAGACAGGGATCGTCGAACGGTGTGCTGCCTACCTGGCGCTCGAGTCCGACACATCGCTGATCGGGTGGACAGATTATTGGGAGGGGCTGGTGAGGACCCAGCGGTCATGGTGCACATTGGCACTAATGACCAAGTTAGAGGTAGGTGGAAGGTCCTTAAAGATGATTTCAGGGAATTAGGCTGCAAGCTGAAAGCAAGGACCTCCAACGTGGTATTTTCCGAAATACTGCCGGTACCACGTGCCACGCCAGAGAGGCAACGGGAGATTAGGGAGGTTAATAAGTGGCTCAAGAATTGGTGTAGGAAAGAGGGGTTTGGGTTCCTGCAGAACTGGGCCGACTTCTCAGTTGGCTACAGGCTCTACGCTAGGGACAGGCTGCACCTCAATGGGGAGGGTGCAGCTGTGCTGGGGGAGAGAATGGCTAGAAGGTTGGAGGAGTGTTTAAACTAGGAATTGGGGGGGGGAGGGTATTCATTTTATAGGAGGGGAAGATAGTGCAGATAGAGACCTGGGCACAAATAAGGAGGATGGGGGTGGCGGTGGCATGGGGGGTGGGGTTACAACAGTTAATAATTTAAGAAACAATAGAGGTACAGAGAGGAACATAAAGTGCATGTATACTAATGCCAGAAGCCTCGCCAACAAAATGGACAAATTAGAACTAATGTTGGAGCATAATTATGACATGATGGGGATATCTGAAACGTGGCTGGATGAGAGCCATGACTGGGCTGTTAACTTGCAGGGCTATAGCCTGTTCAGAAATGACCGTACAGATAAGCGAGGGGGAGGGGTGTGTCTGTATGTAAAATCGTCCTTAAAACCCATCCTGCGCGATAATATAGGTGAATTTAATGAAAATGTAGAATCCCTGTGGGTGGAGATAAGGGGAGGGGGAAAAAATAATAAATTACTGATAGGGGTTTGTTATTAATCTCCAAAAATAATGGAAGCAATGGAGAATATCCTCGTAAAGCAAAGAGTTGAAGCTGCGACTCAAGGAGAAGTCATTATTATGGGGGACTTCAACTACCCTGAAATAGATTGGGGAACAGAAACCTGCAGTTCCAGCAAAGGTAATCGGTTTTTGACAATTATGAGAGACAATTACCTTTCACAACTGGTTCAGGACCCAACAAGAAGGGGGGCACTGCTAGACCTAATATTAAACAACAGGCCAGACCGCATATCAAATATAAGGGTTGGGGGTTACTTGGGAAATAGCGATCACAAAATAATAAGTTTTCATGTATCCTTTAAAAAGATGTGTAGTAGAGGGGTTACAAGGACATTAAACTTTAGGAGGGCAAATTTCGAACGGATGAGAGAGGATCTTGGTGCAATTAACTGGGACGATATCCTGAGACACAAAAATACACAAAGAAAATGGGAGACATTTATTAGCATCCTGGATAGGACCTGTGCACAGTATATACCGTATGGGAATAAACATACTAGAAATAGGAGGAAACCAATATGGCTAAATAGAGCTGTAAGGGGCGCAATAAGTGACAAAAAGAAAGCATTTAGAGAATTAAAGGAAGTAGGTAGTGAGGAGGCGTTAAATAAATACAGAAAATTAAATAAATTCTGTAAAAAGCAAATCAAGGCAGCAAAGATTGATACAGAGAGAGTAAAAATAATCCTAAAATATTCTTTAACTACATAAATAGTAAGAAACTAAAAAATGATCGTGTTGGCCCCCTTAAAAATAGTCTGGGTGAGATGGTGGATGAGGATGAGGAAAAAGCCAATATGCTAAATGACTTTTTTTCATCAGTATTTACACAAGAAAATCCCATGGCAGACAAAATGTCTAGTGATAAAAATTCCCAATTAAATGTCACCTGCTTAACCCAGCAGGAAGTGCGGCGGCGTCTAAAAATCACTAAAATTGACAAATCTCCGGGCCCGGATGGGATACACCCTCGAGTACTGCAGGAATTAAGTACAGTCATTGATAGACCATTATTTTTAATCTTTAAAGACTCCATAATAACAGGGTCTGTGCCACAGGACTGGCGTATAGCAAATGTGGTGCCAATATTCAAAAAGGGGACAAAAACTGAACTCGGAAATTATAGGCCAGTAAGCTTAACCTCTACTGTGGGTAAAATCCTGGAGGGCATTCTAAGGGACGCTATACTGGAGTATCTGAAGAGGAATAACCTCATGACCCAGTATCAGCATGGGTTTACTAGGGACCGTTCATGTCAGACTAATTTGATCAGTTTCTATGAAGAGGTAAGTTCCGGATTGGACCCAGGGAACCCAGTGGATGTAGTCTATATGGATTTTCAAAAGCTTTTGATACGGTGCCACACAAAAGGTTGATACATAAAATGAGAATAATGGGGATAGGGGAAAATATGTGTAAGTGGGTTAAGAGCTGGCTCAGGGATAGGAAACAAAGGGTGGTTATTAACCCCTTAGCGACCGCCGATACGCCTTTTAACGGCGGCCGCTAAGGGTACTTAAACCACAGCGCCGTTAATCAACGGCGCTGTGGAAAAAGTGAATAGCGCCCCCCAAAGGCCGATTTTCTCCGGGGTCTCGGCTCCTGGGGGTAGCCGAGACCCCAGAGAACATGATTCGGGGGGTTTTTAACCCACCCCGCATTTGCGATCGCCGGTTATTAACCGTTTACCGGCGATCGCAAAAAAAAAAAAAAACGCGATCTCTTTTTAATTTCTCTGTCCTCCGATGTGATCGCACATCGGAGGACAGAGAAAAGGGGTCCCAGGTAGCCCCCCAATACTCACCTATCTCCTCCGATGCTCCTCGTGTCTCCCGGTGGGCGCCGCCATCTTCAAAATGCCGGCCTCCCGGCCGGCCCCGCAAGAATATTTGGGGTCTCGGCTGCCGGGGGTAGCCGAGACCCCAAAGAGCATGATCGGGGTCGGTTTTACCGACCCCTGTTTTGCGATCGCCGGTAATTAACTGTTTACCGGCGACCGTAAAAAAAAAAAAAAAGTAAAGTGTAATTCTCTGTCCCCTGATGTGATCGCACATCAGAAGACAGAGAAATAGGGGGATTCGGGGACCCTACAATACTCACCTGTGTCCCTGGATCCTCTTGCTGCTCCTCCTGGCCGCCGGCAGAAGAAAATGGCGGGCGCATCCGCAGTGCGCCCGCCATCTGTCTCCATCTGCCGGCCGGCAGGAGAACTGCAGTTGGGGCTAAAATTAGGGTTAGTGGTAGGGTTAGGGCTAGGGTTGGGGCTAAATTTAGGGTTAGGGTTGGGGTTAAATTTAGGGTTAGGCTTCTTTCACACTTACGTCGGTACGGGGCCGTCGCAATGCGTCGGCCCGACATACCGACGCACGTTGTGAAAATTGTGCACAACGTGGGCAGCAGCTGTAGTTTTTCAACGCATCCGCTGCCCAATCTATGTCCTGGGGAGGAGGGGGCAGAGTTACGGCCACGCATGCGCGGTCAGAAATGGCGGATGCGACGTACAAAAAACGTTTCATTGAACGTTTTTTTGTGCCGACGGTCCGCCAAAACACAACTGATCCAGTGCACGACGGACGCGACGTGTGGCCATCCGTCACGATCCGTCGGCAATACAAGTCTATGGGCAAAAAACGCATCATGCGGGCACATTTGCAGGATCCGTTTCTTGTCCAAAACGACGGATTGCGACGGATGCCAAACGACGCAAGTGTGAAAGTAGCCTTAGGGCTAGGGTCCAATTTCTCTTGTTACCCTTGTGAAAATAAAAACTTGGGGGCTACAATATCTTTTTTGTGAAAAAAAAATATTTTTTATTTTCACGACTCTGCATTCTAAATTTCTGTGAAGCACTTGGGCATTCAAAGTTCTCACCACACATCTAGATAAGTTCCTTGGGGGGTCTAGTTTCCAAAATGGGGTCACTAGTGGGGGGTTACTACAGTTTAGGTACATCAGGGGCTCTGCAATCGCAACATAATGCCCACAGACCATTCTATTAAAGTCTGCATTCCAAAAAGGCGCTCCTTCCCTTCCGAGCTCTGCCGTGCGCCCAAACAGTGGTTTACCCCCACATATGGCGCATCAGCGTACTCAGGATAAATTGGACAACAACTATTGCAGTCCAATTTCTCCTGTTACCCTTGTGAAAATAAAAACTTGGGGGCTACAATATCTTTTTTGTGGAAAAAAAAATATTTTTTATTTTCACGACTCTGCATTCTAAACTTCTGTGAAGCACTTGGGCATTCAAAGTTCTCACCACACATCTAGATAAGTTCCTTTGGGGGTCTAGTTTCCAAAATGGGGTCACTTGTGGAGGGTTTCTACTGGTTAGGTACATCAGGGGCTCTGCAAACGCAACATAATACCCGCAGACCATTCTTTCAAAGTCTGCATTCCAAAACGGCGCTCCTTCCTTCCGAGCTCTGCCGTGCGCCCAAACAGTGGTTTACCCCCACATATGGGGTACCAGCATACTCAGGACAAATTGGTCAACAACTTTTGGGGTCCAATTTCTCTTGTTACCCTTGTGAAAATAAAAACTTGGGGGCTAAAAAATCTTTTTTGTGAAAAAAAAATATTTTTTATTTTCACGGCTCTGCATTATAAACTTCTGTGAAGCACTTGGGCATTCAAGGTTCTCTCCACACATCTAGATAAGTTCCATGGGGGGTCTAGTTTCCAAAATGGGGTCACTTGTGGGGGATTTCTACTGTTTAGGCACATCAGGGGCTCTCCAAACGCGACATGGCGTCCGATCTCAATTCCAGCAAATTCTACATTAAAAAAGTAAAACGGCACTCTTTCTCTTCCAAGCTCTGCGGTGCGCCCAAACAGTGGTTTACCCCCACATATTGGGTATCGACGTACTCAGGAGAAATTGCACAACAACTTCAGTTGTCTAATTTCTCCTGTTACCCTTGTGAAAATAAAAATTTGTGGGCAAGAAGATCATTTTTGTAGAAAAAATGCGATTTTTTTTTTTTTTTTTTTTTTTTTTTTCACGGCTCTACATTATAAACTTCTGTGAAGCACATGGGGGTTCAAAGTGCTCACCACACATCTAGATATGTTCCTTAAGGGGTCTAGTTTCCAAAATGGGGTCACTTGTGGGGGGTTTCCACTGTTTAGGCACATCAGAGGCTCTCCAAACGCGACATGGCGTCCAATCTCAATTCCAGCCAATTCTACATTAAAAAAGTAAAACGGCGCTCATTCACTTCCAAGCTCTGCGGTGCGCCCAAACAGTGGTTTACCCTCACATATGGGGTATCGACGTATTCAGGAGAATTCGCACAACAACTTTTGTGGTCTAATTTCTCCTGTTACCCTTGTGAAAATAAGAATTTGTGGGCGAAAAGATCATTTTTGTGTAAACAAAAGCGATTTTTTATTTTCACGGCTCTACGTTATAAACTTCTGTGAAGCACTTGGGGGTTCAAAGTGCTCACCACACATCTAGATAAGTTCCTTAAGGGGTCTAGTTTGCAAAATGGTGTCACTTGTGGGGAGTTTCCACTGTTTAGGCACATCAGGGGCTCTCTAAACGTGACGTGGCGTCCGATCTCAATTCCAGCCAATTCTGCATTGAAAAAGTCAAACGGCGCTCCTTCACTTCCAAGTTCTGCGGTGCGCCCAAAAAGTGGTTTACCCCCACATATGGGGTATTGGCGTGTTCAGGAGAAATTGCATAACAAAATTTATGGTTACATTTCTGTTTTTACACTTGTGAAAATAAAAAAAATGGTTCTGAATTAAGATGTTTGCAAAAAAAAGTTAAATGTTCATTTTTTCCTTCCACATTGTTTCAGTTCCTGTGAAGCACGTAAAGGGTTAATAAACTTCTTGAATGTGGTTTTGAGAACCTTGAGGGGTGTAGTTTTTAGAATGGTGTCACACTTCATTATTTTCTATCATATAGACCCCTCAAAATGACTTCAAATGTGCTGTGGTCCCTAAAAAAAAAATGGTGTTGTAAAAATGAGAAATTGCTGGTCAACTTTTAACCCTTATAACTCCCTAACAAAAAAAAATTTTGTTTCCAAAATTGTGCTGATGTAAAGTAGACATGTGGGAAATGTTATTTATTAACTATTGTTCGTGACATATCTCTCTGATTTAAGGGCATAAAAATACAAAGTTTGAAAATTGCAAAATTTTAAAAATTTTCGCCATATTTCCGTTTTTTTCATAAATAATCGCAAGTAATATCGAAGAAATGTTACCACTAACATGAAGTACAATATGTCACGAAAAAACAATCTCAGAATCAGCGGGATCCGTTGAAGCGTTCCAGAGTTATAACCTCATAAAGTGACAGTGGTCAGAATTGTAAAAATTGGTCTGGTCATTAAGTACCAAATTGGCTCTGTCACTAAGGGGTTAATGGAGCACACTCGGACTGGGTAGCGGTTAGCAGTGGGGTACCACAGGGGTCAGTATTGGGCCCTCTTCTTTTTAACATATTTATTAATGACCTTGTAGGGGGCATTCAGAGTAGAATTTCAATATTTGCAGATGACACTAAAGCCCCCGTCACACACAGCGAGATCGCTAGCGAGATCGCTGCTGAGTCACAAGTTTTGTGACGCAACAGCGATCTCAGTAACGATCTCGCTATGTGTGACACGTAGCAGCGACCAGGCCCCTGCTGTGAGATCGCTGGTCGTGTCGGAATGGCCTGGGCCATTTTTTGATCGTTGAGGTCCCGCTGGGTAGCACACATCGCTGTGTTTGACACCTTACCAACGACCTCGCTGACAGGACGTCCCATTGAATCATCATGAAATAGCATCCTTGTACAGGTCGCTACAGGTCGCCGCATCGCTGCTGCGTCGTTGGTGAGATCTCACTGTTTGACATCTCACCAGCGACCACATAGCGACACTTGAGCGATCCCTGACAGGTCGTATCGTTGTCGGAATCGCTCAAGCGTCGCTATGTGTGACGGGGCCTTTAACTCTGCAGGGTAATTAATACAGAGGAGGACGTATTTATATTACAGGATGATTTATGTAAACTAGAAGCTTGGGCTGATAAATGGCAAATGAGCTTTAATGGGGATAAATGTAAGGTCATGCACTTGGGGAGAAGTAATAAGATGTATAATTATGTGCTTAATTCTAAAACTCTGGGCAAAACCGTCAATGAAAAAGACCTGGGTGTATGGGTGGATGACAAACTCATATTCAGTGGCCAGTGTCAGGCAGCTGCTACAAAGGCAAATAAAATAATGGGATGTATTAAAAGAGGCATAGATGCTCATGAGAATATAATTTTACCTCTATACAAGTCACTAGTTCGACCACACTTAAAATACTGTGCACAGTTCTGGTCTCCGGTGTTTAAGAAAGACATAGCTGAACTAGAGCGGGTGCAGAGAAGAGCGACCAAGGTTATTAGAGGACTGGGGGGTCTGCAATACCAAGATAGGTTATTAGACTTGGGGCTATTTAGTTTGGAAAAACGAAGACTAAGGGGTGATCTTATTTTAATGTATAATTATATGAGGGGACAGTACAAAGACCTTTCTGATGATCTTTTTAATCATAGACCTGAAACAGGGACAAGGGGGCATCCTCTGCGTTTGGAGGAAAAAAGGTTTAAGCATAATAACAGACGCGGATTCTTTACTGTAAGAGCAGTGAGACTATGGAACTCTCTGCCGTATGATGTTGTAATGAGTGATTCATTACTGAAATTTAAGAGGGGACTGGAAACCTTTCTGGAAAAGTATAATGTTACAGGGTATATACACTAGATTCCTTGATAGGGCGTTGATCCAGGGAACTAGTCTGATTGCCGTATGTGGAGTCGGGAAGGAATTTTTTTCCCCAATGTGGAGCTTACTCTTTGCAACATGGTTTTTTTTTGCCTTCCTCTGGATCAACATGTTTGGGCATGTTAGGTTAGGCTATGGGTTGAACTAGATGGACTTGTAGTCTTCCTTCAACCTTAATAACTATGTAACTATGTATTAGGAGTAATATTGGCAAATACCTCCAATTAGAATTTTGATTCACTGTCGCTTAAGCCATGTCGATAGCGTTGCAGTAGCTTTAGATATCCATGGTTACGACCACCAACAATCAACTGTCACTATGAGTATCGGCAACCATGGATACTTAAGCAATGCCCCTGCACATGGGGTAAGCGACATAGCGAAGTGGAAGAATTGTACTATATTCCTAATTAAAGGTATTTTGTAATATTATTACTACTACACTTTCTACATATTGGGATGGGATCTTGGAGATAGGAATTACCCTTTAAGTCTAAAATAGCAGGTGTAATTACCAGTGTGATGTGTATTGGCCACTGTCTGCTCTCCTGATCTCATTGCAGATCTGTGTGTGGTTATAACTGACACATCTGCAGCTTCCTCTCTGCTTCAGGTATCATCTCACATGCAGACAATGTTCAATATTCTTGCAATACAGAAGAGCTCAAGATTTGCAAAAAATGTGTTTACAAGAAGACATTTAATTTCTCCTATGTTACAGTAGTTACTTGTCTCATACTGGTAATACCACTTTTATTTAAAATAAGCTCAGGAGGTGGAGTTATCTTCATATACAAACAGCAGATCTTTTATTTGCATGTGAGTTAGCACTAGAACCACAATTCTACATCACTGCAAAGGCCCTTGAAAGGGGAGGAGCGAGATCACAGAAGAGCATATCCCTCAACTTTTCAGTCCTTACAAAGTAAATTTTCCTGTATTGAGGCCCCTTAGTGTTACCACACACTACAATACTTCTTTAGTGGCTCCCATAAAGTATGATGCCAACAAATGTGCCCCCCAAACACAGTAAGATACCTCCACAAGCACAGTATGATGACCCTACAGTACCCCCACAAAATATGATAACCCCACAGCATGATGGTCTCCATAGTCCTCCACACACAGTATGATGGCACCGCCACATCCCTATACACAATATGATGTCCCCTCCACTCAGTTCTCCATATAGTATGATGGCCCTCCATGCACTATAGTGGACCTATCTTAACCCTAGTCACTTCATAATGGCCTGCACACATTATATTTGTCTCCACTAGCCCTTCAAACAGTTTAATAGCCCCCCACTTGTTATCCAGAAAGTGTAATGGCCCCCTCAAATAGTCATCTATAAAATACTAGATGGTGGCCCGATTCTAACGCATCGGGTATTCTAGAATATGCATGTCCACGTAGTATATTGCCCAGCCACGTAGTATATTGCTCAGCCACGTAGTATATTGCCCAGCCACGTAGTATATTGCCCAGCCACGTAGTATATTGCCCAGCTACATAGTATATTGCCCAGCCATGTAGTATATTGCCCAGTTACGTATTGCCCAGCCACATAGTATATAGCACAGCCCACGTAGTACGGTATATTGCCCAGCCACGTAGTATATTGCCCAGTCAGAGGAGAGGAGCGAGCACAGCTCAGCACAGAGCCACGTAGTATAGAAAATAAAAATAAACATTTACTCACCTATAGCCCGTTGAAGTCCTGCTATACTTGCCCTCCGCCGCCTTTCTCGCTCCTCTCTACACTCCCGGGACTGCTCCATTGGAAGCGGCAGCTTCCACTCCCAGCGGAAATACATTTCTTTATCTAAATAAAAAAAACAAACAAAAGTACACATATTTAGTATCGCCGTGTCCGTAACGACCCGACCTATAAAGCTGTCCCACTAGTTAACCCCTTCAGTGAACACCGTAAAAAAATAGAGGCAAAAAACGCTTTATCATACCGCCGAACAAAAAGTGGAATAACACGCGATCAAAAAGACGGATATAAATAACCATGGTACTGCTGAAAACGTCATCTTGTACTGCAAAAAACGAGCCACCATGCAGCGTCATCAGTGAAAAAATAAAAAAGTTATAGTCCTCAGAATAAAGTGATGCAAAAATTATTTTTTCTATAAAATAGTTTTTATCGTATAAAATGCGGCAAAACATAAAAAAATGATATAAATGAGGTACCGCTGTAATTGTACTAACCCGAAGAATAAAACTACTTTATCCATTTTACCAAACACGGAACGGTATAAATGCCTCCCCCAAAAGAAATTCTTGAATAGCTGGTTTTTGGTCATTCTGCCTCACAAAAATCGGAATAAAAAACGATCAAAAAATGTCACGTGCCCGAAAATGTTACCAATAAAAACGTCAACTTGTCCCGCAAAAAGCAAGACCTCACATGACTCTGTGGACCAAAATATGGAAAAATTATAGGTCTCAAAATGTGGTAACGCAAAAAATATTTTTTGCAATAAAAAGCGTCTTTTATTGTGTGACTGCTGACAATCATAAAAATCCGCTAGAAAACCCGCTAGAAAAGTAAATCAAACCCCCCTTCATCACCCCCTTAGTTAGGGAAACATAAAAAAAAATAAAAAATGTATTTATTTACATTTTCCGGCTAGGGTTAGGGCTGGGGCTAGTGTTGGGGCTAGGGTTAGGGTTGGGGCTAAAGTTAGCGTTAGGGTTGGGGCTAAAGTTAGGGTTGGGGCTAAAGTTAGGGTTAGGGTTGGGGCTAAAGTTACGGTTGGGGCTAAAGTTAGGGTTTCATTTACAAGTGGGATTAGGGTTAGGGGTGTGGTTAGGGTTATGGTTGGGATTAGGATTAGGGGTGTGTTGGGGTTAGGGTTTCAGTTAGAATTGGGGGTTTCCACTGTTTAGGCACATCAGGGCTCTCCAAACGCGACATGGCGTCCGATCTCAATTCAAGCCAATTCTGCGTTGAAAAAGTAAAACAGTGCTCCTTCCCTTCCGAGCTCTCCCTTGCGCCCAAACAGGGGTTTACCCCAACATATTGGGTATCAGCAAACTTTGGACAAATTGGACAACAACTATTTGGGTTCAATTTCTCTTGTTACCCTTGGGAAAATAAAAATTTGGGGGACTAAAAAAAACAACATTTTTGTGTGAAATTTTTTTTTATTTGCGTTATAATCTCTAGTGAAACGCTTGGGGGTTCAAAGCTGTCAAAACACATTCAGATAAGTTCCTTAGGGGGTCTACTTTCCAAAATGGTGTCACTTCTGGGGCGTCCGACAGACAGCGGTAATTCTGCATTTGTCCACTATGCGCTCAGTGGCGCCGGCTAGATTTTATCTAGGTTGTCCGGGGTTAATCTAGCTGGTACTCGGATTGGAGGCTGGGGCACACCCACGGCCTTTAAATAGTTCTTCTGAACTTTGGGCGTCGCCGATTATAGCTTGTGCCTGGTGATCTCGGTTCGGAGTGGTGGTCTTGGAGTGGAAATATATCTGGTGGTGTATGATCCTTTGTCATATTTCTCCTTCCTATATTCGTGTTTTGTTTTGCCCTGTGCACATTATAGTGTTTTCCTGAGTGTGTTTGTGGCGTGGTGCGTTTTTGGTTTTCCCAGTCTGTACTTTCTGTAAGGTTTTTTGTGAAGATTCACTGGGTGGAGAGTGGAGGTTTCAGTTAGTATTTGACTCTGGATTTCAGGGAGTTAAACCAGATTACGGTTCGTGATCCATACCCTATGCCACTGATACCTGATTTGTTCAACCAGGTGGCAGGTGCTAAGTGGTTTACCAAGCTTGACCTCAGGGGGGCGTACAACCTCATAAGAGTCCGTCAAGGTGATGTGTGGAAGACGGCTTTTAATACTCCAGAGGGTCATTTTGAAAATTTGGTGATGCCATTTGGGTTGACAAAAGTACCTGCAGTATGTCAACATTTCATAAATGATGTGTTCTCGCATGTTTTGGGGAAATTAGTTATTGTGTACCTTGATGACATTCTCATATATTCCTGCGACCGTGATACTCATTTAGAGCATGTTAGGCAGGTGTTACAGCTTCTCAGAGAATAAGCTTTATGCAAAACTTGAGAAATGTGTATTTTCGGTTCAGGAGTTGCCTTTCGTGGGTTATATTGTGTCCGCTTCTGGGTTTAAAATGGACGCCGCTAAGGTGCAAGAGGTACTGCGTTGGGAATGGCCTGATAACCTAAAAGCGCTTCAGCGGTTCGTTGGGTTTTCTAACTACTATAGGAAGTTTATCAAGGATTTTTCGACCATTGCTAAACCGCTTACTGACATGACGAAAAAGGGTACCAATTTCTCCGTCTGGCCTGAGGCTGCTGTGCGCGCATTTGAATTTCTTAAGAACAGTTTTGCTTCGGCCCCCATTCTGGTGCAGCCGGATGTATCGAAACCATTTACCGTGGAAGTCGATGCATCTGAGGTTGGTGTGGGGGCGGTGCTGTCACAAGGCTCATCCTTGAGCGAGTTGCGTCCTTGCGCCTATTTCTCCAACGTAACTACGATATCGGCAACAGTGAATTGTTGGCTATCAAGTTGGCCTTTGAGGAATGGCGGCACTTTTTGGAAGGGTCAGTTCACCAGGTTACTGTTATTACCGACCATAAGAATTTGCTTTATTTTGAGTCTGCCAAGCGTCTGTCCCCCAGGCAGGCTCGCTGGGCATTGTTTTTCTCGCGGTTTAAATTTTTTGTTACTTACGACCTGGGTCTAAGAACACGAAGACTGATGCTTTGTCCAGGTGTTTTCCGGGGGGAGAACCTCGGGAAGAACCCGTACACATCATCCAAAAGGGTGTAGTGGTCTCGGCTCTCACAACCGAGGTTGAGGCTGAGATTGCCGAGGCTCAGAAGGAGGTACCACCTGAGCTTCCCAGTAATAAATTGTTTGTACCGCTCCATCTTCGCCTAAGTGTATTGGCGGAGCATCATGATGCTGTCCTGGCTGGCCACTCAGGGGTTTAGGGGTACCTTGGGGTTGGTGTCGCGTCGCTTTTGGTGGCCCAAAATCCAACAGGACGTGGTCTCGTACGTGTCAGCATGCACCACGTGCGCCAGGGCTTAGACGCCCCGCTCCCGTCCTGCTGGCACACTACTTCATCTCGAGGTACCCAGTAGGCCGTGGATGGAGATCTCCATGGATTTTATCACAGACTTGCCCTCCTCAGCTGGGAACACGGTCATCTTGGTGATTGTTGATCGGTTCTCAAAGATGTCGCATTTTGTGTCCTTACCTTCGTTGCCTAACGCTCAGGTATTTGTGCAGGAGGTGGTCAGACTTCATGGGATCCCGTCTGACATCGTGTCTGATAGGGGTTCTCAGTTTGTGGCAAAATTTTGGAAAGCATTTTGCTCACGACTGCGGATCAAGTTGTCACATTTTTCGGCGTTTCATCCGCAGTCAAATGGTCAGATCGAGCGGATGAACCAAAATTTGGAGCAGTACTTACGCTGCTTTGTTTCTGACAACCAGGAGGAGTGGTCGACGTTCCTTCCTTTGGCTGAGTTTGCCATAAATAATCACCGCCCAATCTTTTGGTGAGTCTCCGTTTTTTTGTGTTTACGGGCACCATCCTCAATTTTGTACTTTGAGTCAGGGGGGCTCTTCCGGCGTCCCGGAGGAGGACCAGTTAGGAGCACAACTGTCATCAGTCTGGAGGAGAGTGAAACAGCGCCTGTTGAGCGTGGGGGCAAGGTACAAACGTGTGGCTGACTGTAGACGTGTGCCCGGTCCGGACCTGAGTGTGGGTGACTGGGTGTGGTTGTCCACAAATAACATAACTCAAAATACCATCCCTTAAATTGGGTCCCAGGTTGATTGGTCTGTTTAGGGTCACTGCCATCATTAACCCGGTAGCCTACCAATTGGAGCTCCCTACGGTATATAAGATCCACAATGTGTTCCACAGGTCTTTATTAAAAAAGGTGGTGGGTTCCGTGGATGCGGCGCCGATGCCACTTCCAGTTTTGGTGTATGGCAATTTAGAGTTTGAAGTCCCCAAGGTGGTTGACTCTCGAGTGGTGCGCCGCACTTTACAATACCTGGTACACTAGCGTGGTTATGGGCCTGAGGAGAGGTCTTGGGTACCAGCCTCCGATATTCATGCGGACCAGCTGGTCAGTATGTTTCACCGCCGCCATCCGGAAAAGCCAGGTCCTATAAGTCGTGAGGGCCCTGGGGTCCCTCGTAGAAGGCGGGGTACTGTCATGTTGGACGCTATTCACACTAGGGCGTCCGACAATTCTGCTTTCGTCCACTATGCGCTCAGTGGCGTTGGCTAGATTTTATCTAGGTTGTCCGGGGTTAATCTAGTTGGTACTCGGATTGGTGGCTGGGGCACGCCCACGGCCTTTAAATATTTCTTCTGAACTTTGGTCGTCGCCGATTATAGCTTGTGTCTTGTGCCTGGTGATCTCGGTTCGGAGTGGTGGTCTTGGAGTGGAAATATCATATCTGGTGGTGTATGATCCTTTGTCATATTTCTCCTTCCTATATTCGTGTTTTGTTTTGCCCTGTGCACATTATAGTGTTTTCCTGAGTGTGTTTGCGGCGTGGTGCATTTTTGGTTTTCCCGGTCTGTGCTTTCTGTAAGGGTTGGTGTGAAGATTATCACTGGGTGGAGGGTGGAGGTTTCAGTTAGTACTGAATCAGGAGTCAGGGTCAGGCCTGGCGGCCCAGACAAGCACACCATCAGTGTAATCTCTGGGAGAGGGACAGACAGGGTTTCCCTAGTCTTAGGGAAATTGCAGGGGCCCGGGTTATTAGCTTTAGCCTACCTAGGCTCCCCGTGACGGGTATCTACTGTTTAGGTGCATCAGGGGCTTTGCAAATGCAATGTGACACCTGAAGACCAATCTATCTAAGTCTGCATTCCAAATGGCGCTCCTTCCCTTCCGAGCTCTGCCATTCGCACAAACGTTGGTTCCCCCCACATATGGGGTATCAGCGTACTCAGGACAAATTGGATAACAACTTTTGGGGTCAAATTTTTCCTGTTACCCTTGGGAAAATACAAAAATGGGGGCTAAAAAATAATTTTTGGGAAAAAAAAAAATAATTTTTATTTTCACGGCTCTGCATTATAAACTGTAGTGAAACACTTGGGAGTTCAAAGCTGTCAAAACACAGCTAGATAAGTTCCTTAGGGGGTCTACTTTCCAAAATGGTGTCACTTGTGGGGGGTTTCAATGTTTAGGCCCATCAGATGCTCTCCAAACGTGACATGGTGTCCCATCTCAATTCCAGTCAATTTTGCATTGAAAATTAAAAAAAAAATTAAAATCAAAATTGTGCTGATGTAAAGCAGACATGTGGGAAATATTACTTATTAATTATTTTACATGACATATCTCTGTGATTTAAGGACATAAAAATTCAAAGTTTGAAAATTGCAAAATTTTCTCCAAATTTCCGTTTTTTTCACAAGCGTAAGTTATATCGAAGAAATTTTACCACTATCATGAAGTACAATATGTCATGAGAAAACAAAGTCAGAATCGCCAAGATCCGTTAAAGCGTTCCAGAGTTATAACCTCATAAAGGGATAGTGGTCAGAATTGTAAAAATTGGCCCGGTCATTAATGTGCAAACCACCCTTGAGGGTAAAGGGGTTAAACTCCCATCTAAAGAGGAGTGTATTAGATTATGCCATTACAGATATGTACATGGTAAATATTGGCACCTTCATAGTCACCCCACAAACGCACCTGTCAGATCACTGCCAACTTCTCCCATGCATGAAATCTATAACATAGTAACATAGTTACTAAGGTTGTAGGAAGACTTTAAGTCCATCTAGTTCAGTGTTCCCCAACTCTGGTCCTCAAGAGCCACCAACAGGTCATGTTTTGAGGATTTCCTTAGTATTGCACAGGTCATTGAATGCTTGCCTGTCCAGATGATGCAATTATCACCTGTGCAATACTAAGGAAATCCTGAAAACATGACCTGTTGGTGGCTCTTGAGGACCGGACTTGGGGAACACTGATCTAGTTCAACCCATAGCCTAATCTAACATGCCCTAACATGTTGATCCAGAGGAAGGCAAAAAAAACCATGTGGCAAAAAGTAAGCTCCACATTGGGGAAAAAAATTCCTTCCCGACTCCACATATGGCAATCAGACTAGTTCCCTGGATCAAAACCCTATCAAGGAATCTAGTGTATATAACCTGTAACATTATACTTTTCAAGAACGGAATCCAGTCTCTTAAATTTCAGTAATGAATCACTCATTACAACATCATACGGCAGAGAGTTCCATAGTCTCACTGCTCTTACAGTAAAAAAAACATTCGTGCAAAAGCTTCAGCAGAGCGGCCTTTTCCACTTTCCGTCCTATAAATGGTCCAAGACTTCAGCAATAAAATATCAAGAGGCTCCCAACAGACCAAAAATACAGTAAATGCTCCACCACTTATGCAACTACGAGTACAAGCCTAAGCCAGAATGAGTAAACCAAGAAAATACATCAATGATGTATTCTATACCATGGCCAGATTGTCTGACCTTTAAAAAGTGAACTATAAAAGACCAAAAGAAAAACAGACCAATGGTTTGTCAGAGAATGTAAAGCCGTACAAAAGTCCCTTAGAAGAGCCTCAAACGGCAATCACAGAGACCCCAACCATCCAGGTCTTAGGGATGCCTAGGACACCATACAAAATCAATACAAAACCACCCTCAGGAGCAAGGAGCAGAGTTACGTCTTCACCAAAGTTAACAAACTCCAAGACTCCCGCCAACACTCCTTCTGGGAACTATGGAACCACATGTACAAAAAAGCAAGAAAAATATGCTCATCTAAAATGGCAATATCTGGTTTCAGTACTTCAGAGAACTTCTACAAAGTCATCCCGAAGGTAGAACTGAAACCAGAACAGAAAAACATAATGGAAAAACCAAAAGCAATGGAGAATGGAGGAAAAAGTCAAACCTTTCCAATACTGACTGGATAAACCAAGATAACGACTTTTGGGTTTTCATTGGCTGAAAGCCATAATCCTCAACATAAACAGAAATAAACACTTGAAATAGATCACTCTGTAATGACTAACTAACTATATATATATATATATATATATATATATATATATATATATATATATATATATATATATATATATATATATATAGTACAGACCAAAAGTTTGGACAGACCTCATTTAAAGATTTTTCTGTATTTTCATGACTATGAAAATTGCACATTCACACTGAAGGCATCAAAACTGAATTAACACATGTGGAATTATATACTTAACAAAGTGTGAAACAACTGAAAATATGTCTTATATTCTAGGTTCTTCAAGGTAGCCACCTTTTTGCTTTGATGACTGCTTTTTGCACACTTTTGGCATTCTTTTGATGAGCTTCAAGAGGTGGTTACTGGGAATGGTTTTCACTTCACAGGTGTGCCCTGTCAAGTGGGATTTCTTGCCTTATAAATGGGGTTGGGACCATCAGTTGTGTTAAGCAGAAGTCTGGTGGATACACAGCTGATAGTCTTGATGCCTTCAGTGTAAATTTACAATTTTCATAGTAATGAAAATACAGAAAAATCTTTAAATGAGAAGGTGTGTCCAAACTTTTGGTCTGTACTGTTTATTTGTTATATTATACTATATTTTTTTAAAGCTATTTTTTCTATTTCCAACAGATAGTTTGCAACAGTTTGTCCTCAGTGAGACCAAGGCACCAGTGTTTTGATATCTTGCAGAATGCAGTGACTAAACATTTGGTAAGCTCCTCTGAATTATTTTTATTTTTGAAAAGTGTTTAAATGTCCCTTATGTATCTTGATTTTTTATGACAAGTCTCATCTATTGATTCCGAGAGCTTGGGAGATGAAACAGAACAATCTTTGCATACTTTACTAAGCAGGCTTGCTAGTGTATCATCACACAGCCAAGTTCAATTATGGTCAGACAAATAAAACTTCCTGTCAAAAGATGTAGCCAATAGGAATTGAGACATGAGCAGAAATGTGAAACTTAGCCATTATTATTATTATTATACATTTTTATAGCGTCATTTAATCCATGGCGCTTTACATGTGAATACGGGGCAAATATAGACAAATACATTAAACATGAGCAAATAAGGCACACGGGTACACAAGGAGGGAGGACCGTGCCCGCGAGGGCTCACAGTCTGCAGGGGATGGGTGATGAAACCTAGGAGAGGGTAGGGCAGGTTGTGCGGCGGTTCAGTAACTAGACTAGTGACTAGAGAAAATAAAAGTTAGTACAGTGTAGTTTTAGGCATAGCGTAAAAAATAATTATATGCGTCTGGTAAATTTATAGGGAGGGGCATTAGAGTAGTGAACATCTATATTTTTTTGTTTAATACAACCTTTTTTTACATCTGATTTTTCTTTTCATTTTCTTTTTCTACATTTTATCTCTTTTTTTTTTTCTCTGTTTTTTTTTTATAAAATAAAGTGTACCCTATTACACAAGCCCCACATATTACATGTTTTTGCACCACTTCCACACACATACCAGGGGGTTTGGGAAAGGAAAAAAAAATGGCCCATTCGTCAGACACGGAGTTAGCCAGTGAGGAAGATCCCACATTCCTCTATTCCTCATCCTCCTACTACTCATCTAGCGAGGAAGGACCCCCAACAAGGCGCCCCTAGGACCCAGGCAACTCCTGCAGCAATCGATCTCATATGGATTGCACCCCCTGAAAATTATCAGCCTGTCATTCCGGATTTCATCGGCAACTCAGGAATCCAGTTTGACACCACTGGCTTCACTGAACTTAATTTCAAATTCTTTTACAGTGATGAAATAATAAAAAATGCTAAAAAAAAAAAAAAAAAAACTTACATAAGCATCCCATAGTTTTTAATGCATTCCACATTTTTTGTGCACATGCTGCATTTTTTTCCGCAGAAGAATCGCATTCCGAAAAAAAAACGCAGCATGTTCATTCTTTGTGCAGAATCGCGGCAATTCGCCATACCTAGGAATGCATTGATTAGCTTACTTCCCGCATGGGGCTATGCCCACCAAGCAGGAAGTAAGCGGATTATGTGCGGTTGGTACCCAGGGTGGAGGAGAGGAGACTCACCTCCAGGCCCTGGGAACCATATACCTGTAAAAAAAAAAAAAAAGAATTAAAATAAAAAATTGTGATATCACCTTCTGGCGGCCTCCGCAGCCCTCCCGCTCCTCGCGATGCTCCAGTTCCCAGCAATGCCCCGCGACAACGACCTGTGATGACGCAGCAGTCTCGCGTGATGCCACGTCATCTGGGGCCATTGCCGCGAGGCATCACTGGGAACGGGAGCTGCCGGGTGCATCGCGAGGTGCGAGAAGGCTGCGGGGGCCGCCAGAAGGCGAGAATATCATGATTTATTTATTTTATTATTTTTAACATTATTGCTTTTTACTATTGATGCTGCATAGGCAGGATCAATAGTAAAAAGTTGGTCACACTTGTCAAACACTATGTTTGACACGTGTGACCAACCTGTCAATTAGTTTTCCAAGCGATGCTACAGATCACTTCGAAAACGCTCGCATTTGGCAAGCTAATTACGCTTGCAAAACGCTAGTGTTTAGTGGGAATATGCATGCCAATTCTGCATGCGTATTTCCCGCAGCAGGGAGTTGCAGAATAGCTGCAGAAATTTGAGGCAATTCTGCAACGTGTGCAAATAGCCTGACTCTAGCCATCCAGTTGTTATTTTATCACCATGAAACAGGAGTTATGAGACAAGATGGATACACAAAGACAAAATGGAGTATGTTTACTCTCAAAGATAACTATATAATAACTTTTTTTTTCGATTGTTCCAGCTTAAGATTGACATATTGAAATAGTCTTAAATTGCTGTGTATCTAGGGCCCAATTCATTAAAGAAATTATACCAGAATTCCGGTGTAAATCACTTTGAAACATTGACGAGTTACTGCCAAATTTGCAACTTGGTGTCTTCACGCCAGCAAAAATGGGTAGAGATGGGGAGCGATAGGAGTGTGATGCAACAGCTTGCCAAATTAATGTCGAGATGTGGCATCCCTTACATCAGAAAAATTGCTTTAGGGCTCTTCCACATGTCTTGATATTTCTGGTAGTGTTGAAACCAGTACCGGAGATGTCCGTGTGTTTCATACGCGTGGCAACCATCTGCCTCATCAGTATCACACTTACCAAATCCTGAGAAAACAAAATAGATGGTAGGTATCACTCAACTGTGTAGGTGGGTGCTGTGAAGTATGACAGAAAGTCACATAAATTGAACATAATAAGCTTCTGCACTCAAGGTTGCAATAAAATGAAAATTTATATGTAGACATGAATTACAGACATTAAGCCAACGTTGTGGCCCGTTTGTGGCCTTTATCAAGTTAAGTCCATAGAACGCAAAATACAAAAATGAATAAATAAAAACTGAGAAAATACATCCTATACAGTGGAAAATATATACAGCAGTTTACATGCAGAACCTAAGAGCTGCTAGAATCATATCAAGAACAAAGATATACAGGCATAATAGAAGCAGAAAAAAGGACAAATGGCCTTGAGGAAGCTCAAAGATGGAGGAGGTATGCAGGGTATGCGGTTGGCTCCAAAATAGAGGGTATGCACATTAGGTGCTCTCTAATATAAAAAAGACAAAATGTATTAGTATATAAAATAAGAGGTCAAAATGAGTATGAAAATCAATGAAAACAAGAAAATTAAAATGAAAAGTTTAAAAAAAAAATACGGTAATTGAAAAAAGACAATATAATGTTCAAAGGAGAATGCTGAACTCTATCAGGGAACATGACCATGGACTGGCAATGGGGGTTTGAGAGGTTTTTAACTATAAGTTAAAAATTGTTATAAGTTAAAGTGGAATGCAGGAAGTACCAGGGAGGGATATTGTAGGTACTGTAACAGGACGTCAGGATCTAGTTCTCCTTGCTGCTGGGAAGAGATATAGAGTAAGTTTGAGAGCGTCCATTTATAGCATGTGTGGGGCCATGGTCTGCGGATTGGTCATGTGACAAGCTACATGACTGGAGTAAGGAGCGGTGGCCGTGTGAGGTAGTACGCTTGCGTGCTTTGTGAAGCAGCCTTAATACACCCACAAGGTCCCGTGTCGAACCTGCGCAAGTGCCGAGCAGTGGCGCAGGTCGAGTGAAGTTTAGTGTACTGGGGGAGATTGAGGAGCTGGAAAAAAGTATATGCGTGGAGTAGACAATGAAAAGGACTATTATTATACAGGAAAATTCTGAGCAACATTCTTATATGGATGAGGAGTGGATTGAAGGAATGAAGGAAAAAAGCGGAGGGAGTTTAAAAAAAAAAACAGAAAAAATGAAGAACAGATAATGAAAAATAGCCTAAAATAAAAATGGAAAAATTAAAATACAATTTTAAATATAATAGAGGTAAAGAAAAAAGTTATAATTTGTATAAAAATAATTACTGAGAGGGAAAATAACTCAAATATAAAGTGAAATATATGAAAAAAATAATCTGGATAATAAAAAGGAAAAAAGCATATACAGAATGGGAGGGATAGGGCTATGCAACAGCACATGTGAAAAAGACTTGTGTATATTAATAGATCATAAACTGAACACGTCAACAGTGTGATGCAGCAGCAAAAAAGGCAGATACAATTCTGGGATGAATTAACAGAAGCATACAGACTCTAGATCACATGAAGTCATTATTGCCTTCTACTCCTCTTTAATCAGACCTCATTCCTCTTTGGTCAGACCTCATCTGGAATAATGTGTCCCATTTTGGGCACCACATTTTAACCCCTTCAAGATGCAGCAACCCTTTTTCTTTTTTTGTGTTTTCGTTTTTCGCTCCCCTCCTTTCCAGAGCCATAACTTTATTTTTATTCGGACTCCCATGACAGCACTACGAGAGAGGATCCGCCCTTCAGGAACAGGAAACCTACAGATACAAAAGGGCGGCACCTCTCCCCATGCATCAGTTGGTTTCCTGTTCCTGGAGGGACTGGATCCTACAAGAAGATTGCTAGCAGATTCCAGGCCGGCCGGACCGATTCGGGTAGCGAGGGGGTCTCCTACCTCGGCCGGTGCGGGGTACCTGAAGCAGACACGGTGGCTCTGGCAGGGCTGCACGGCAGTGTCTGATCAGCGTGGAGCGGTCGCCAGGGGGTGTCCGGTCTCCGGAAGCCGCGCGTGGTATGTATAAAGGTCCTCCTCCCTTGGGGGGGTCGGCAGCATTGTGGGGGCGCCCTCGGAGTCTCCCGGCATGGTCTCGGCGTCCCACGCTGTTCACAGCGCTGACAGGAAGCGCTGTGGACTAGGGGTGACGTCGGGGGGCGGAGCCGGCGGTGTCTTCCGGGTCGCGGAGCTTCTGCGCATGCGCAGGAGCTCCAAGATGGCGGCGCCCACCGGTAAATGTGCGCCGATCACCCTCAGGTGTCGGCTGATCCCCTGCAGCTGCGGGGGGGGGGGTGGAAAGTGGCTACAAGCGCGGCATAATTACGCTGGCCGAAGGAGGGGCTATATATCGGCTCCAGGTGCGCGATCCTTGCTCCTGGTCTCCAAACTGAAGATGGAGTCTGATCAGGATCAGCAGCCTCTGCTGCTGGATGAAGTGCCTCAGAAATCCATGGAGAAGGATCGTGAGAAAAAGAGCGATGGGTCTGGCCGCAGAAGCTCCTCCAGACAGGGGTCTGGAGCATCAGCCAGAAAAGATCCCCCTCGTACTTCGGTATCTTCTGGGTGTGGGGCAGCCACTGGTAAGTGACCTTCGAGAAAGTTCACTTAGTGACTAGTGTCCCCTCATATGTTTTGTGCAGGGAAAGAAAAGCGTCAGTAAGGCGAAGCATAGGGAGTGTGCCATCTGCGGGGTCCCCTTGCCTGACTCACACCCTAAAAAACTATGTGACCCCTGTATCCAGCAGACGGTGAGGTCCTGGAAGGAGGGGAGGGGGTATAGCATGTAGATCTTACATTCTAGTCTACCTTACTTATCCCCTTAGGTAGCAGAAGAGTCCTCTTCTATTGCGGCCAGTCTAAAGGAAATGGTTAGAATGGAGGTCAAGCAGTCCATTAAGAACCTTTCACAGACAGGAGGCTCTAAGCAAAAAACTCAGTGGGCATCTGATTCGTCTGTGGATAAGGACAGGAGCAAGGAATCGGACGATTCAGCAGCTTCATCCTCCTCTTCGGAAGAAGACGCTGCTCGGTTTTGCCTACCCATAGAGAGGATAGACAAATTAATAAAGGCGGTCAGAGGCACAATGGGTATAACAGAACCCAAGCCTCAACTATCTAAAGAACAAATGATGTTCAGCGGGTTAGAACAGAAAAAGCGCAGAGTCTTTCCTTTAAATGAGAAAATACAGGAACTTATCAACAGGGAGTGGAGAAAACCAGAGAGAAAAGGCTCCTTACCACCTGCGCAGAAACGTCGGTACCCTTTTGATGACCCAGCAGTGGGTAGCTGGGAGAAGGCCCCAAAGCTGGATGCAGCAATTGCCAAGGTAGCAAAGCGATCCTCTCTCCCGTTTGAGGATATGGGGACACTTAAAGACCCCCTGGATAGGAAAGTGGATACCTTCCTAAAGGGAACCTGGGAGATGGCAGCCGGCTCCTTAAGACCTGCGGTGGCGTCAACCTGCACGGCAAGGTCAATGATGGTCTGGCTGGACCAGTTGGAGACCCAATTAAAACAGGGGGCCTCTAGAGATTCCATACTCTCAGCGTTACCAATAATCCAGGAGGGGGCGGCTTTTTTATCGGACGCCTCAATTGACTCCGTAAAGTTGGCAGCTAGAGCAGCAGGACTTTCTAATGCTGCAAGGAGAGCCCTATGGCTGAAATGTTGGCCGGGGGATATGCAGGCGAAAGCAAAGCTCTGCGCTATCCCTTGTAAAGGCGAGTATCTATTTGGGCCTACCCTGGATGAGCTCCTGGAGAAGGCAGGGGATGATAAGAAAAAGTTTCCCAATCTTTTCACTCCATATCGCCGTCCCTTCAACAAAAGAAGGTTCAATCGGGGAGGAAGGCGCACCTTCTCACCGGGTAGGATCGTTCCAGATGGGATGATAAGCGAAAAAGAGGCACAGGTCTCATGTTTCGCCGTAACCCGACGGAAAACAAAAAACAAGACCAATGACTGGCAATCCCGGTGGGAGGGAGACTGTCGCATTTCTCGGCAGAGTGGTCAAAAATCACAAACAGTGTTTGGATAAAAGACACTGTTTCCCATGGTCTCAGACTTGAGTTTGTCCATACCCCACGGGACAAATTCCAGTTAACACCCTGGCGTTCATCTCCCACTGAACAATTTGCCTTAGAAGAGGAAGTGAGGACTCTTTGCTCCAAAAATGTTTTGATTGAAGTGCCGTATTCTCAGGCAGGGAAGGGGTTCTACTCTCCCCTTTTCCTAATTCAAAAACCGGATATGTCTTATAGGACCATTATAAACCTTAAGGGTCTCAATAAGTTTTTGGTAAAACATACCTTCAAAATGGAGTCCATCAATTCGACAATAAAAATGCTTTTCAACAATTGTTTTATGGTAGTAGTGGATTTGAAAGATGCCTACTATCATGTACCCATTCACGCTGATTTCCAACAATACCTAAGGGTAGCAGTACTAATGGGGGGTAGGATTCAACATTTTCAGTTCAGGGCACTTCCCTTCGGGATAACTTCTGCTCCTAGAGTGTTCACTAAAATAATCGCTGAAGTCATGGCACATTTAAGAGAATCAAATGTCCTTATAATTCCCTACTTGGATGATTTCCTCATTGTAGGGAACTCAGTAGATCACTGTCTGTCACAATGGGAGGTTACTAAAGCCAAGCTAGAACACCTGGGTTGGATCATAAACTTCGAAAAATCTAAGTTACAGCCCCTAAATATTCAAAAGTTCCTGGGTCTAATGTTGGATTCAGTGACACAACAGTGTCTCCTCCCTATAGAAAAAATAGATCTAATTCAAATGTATGCGTTAAAAACAATCAATACACCTTCCATGACACTTAGGCAAGCAATGTCTCTACTTGGGTCACTCACATCTTGCATTCCAGCAGTTAAGTGGGCTCAGTTCCACACCAGATCCCTACAGAGAGAAGTCTTGTTCCATGACAGAGCCTTGGGAGGCGCGTTAAATGGGAAAATAACGTTAGGGCCAACCACGCTAAATTCCCTTAGGTGGTGGTCAGATAAAAAGAATTTATCAGCGGGGGTTCCCTGGATAGTAAATGTGTCCCGGGTGATAACCACAGATGCCAGCTCTTCAGGGTGGGGAGCCTACATGGGGGACATGGTGGTCCAGGGACAATGGGAACCCTTCACAACATTCTCATCCAACCAAAGGGAGTTGTTGGCGGTTGAATTGGCTGTTAAAAAATTCCTCATATATCTGCAGGGCCAGCACGTCAGAATTCTGTCGGACAACAGAGTTGCAGTCGCTTACATAAACCGGCAAGGGGGAACTCGTTCCGAGACATTGATGCAAATCACGGATCGATTGTTCCAGGTGGCAGAGCACAATTTTCTATCTTTGACGGCTCTCCACATCAAAGGAAAGGAAAATGTGGCAGCAGATTTCCTCAGCCGAAACGTGTTAAGACAAGGAGAGTGGTCTCTCAACAAAGACATTTTCAATCTGATCGTCTGCAGATGGGGTCAACCAGTGGTAGACCTGTTCGCCACCAGAAACAACAGAAAAGTAAAACTTTTTTGCTCGCTAAATCCCAGGGAGAATCCCTTGGCGGTGGACGCGTTTCTGATAAAATGGGATTTTCCACTGGCCTATGCTTTCCCACCACTGAACCTGATACCTCTAGTGGTGAGGAAAATCAGGGAAGATCGAGCGAAAGTCATCCTTATCGCCCCCTTTTGGCCCAGAAGAACCTGGTTTGCCTGGCTCAAGACAATGTCTGTATCGGTTCCCTGGGTACTACCAGAGATCCCGAACCTGCTTTCTCAGGGACCGATCTCCCATCCACAAGTGGCAGCGCTCCATTTAACGGCGTGGAGTTTGAACGGTCACTATTAGTGGGGAAAGGCTTCTCTCCAAATTTAGTCGAGACACTCCTAAAGAGTAGAAAGCAAATAACTACAAAAATCTACTCTAGAACTTGGAGGAAGTTCTTGTCTTGTTCAAGATTTGACATCCGAGACGGGGTACCAATACAACAAATTTTAGAGTTCCTACAGAGGGGTCTCGAGTTAAAACTCTCAACTAGTACCCTTAGAGTACAGGTCTCAGCTCTGGGTGCCCTGTTTTCATGCAATATAGCTAACAATTATTGGATAGCGAGGTTTATGAAGGCAGTTAGTAGATCTAGACCGGTATATAAGGATAGAACAAGTTCCATGGGATTTAAATTTAGTTCTGTCCTCTCTAACAAAACCCCCCTTTGAACCTCTGCAAGAGGCCTCGATCAAAATGTTGACGCTTAAGACAGCCTTCCTGATTGCCATAACCTCAGCTCGCAGGATAGGGGATATCCAGGCACTTTCTAGAGCTCCTCCATACACAGAAATCTTATCAGACAGAGTAGTCCTTAGACCAGACCCGGCATATCTGCCGAAGGTAGCGACACGTTTCCATAGATCACAGGAGATCGTTTTGCCATCCTTTATTCCTAATCCCTCTAATCCTAAAGAGCAGGAGCTTCATACGTTAGACGTTAGGAGATCTCTCCTTCAGTATATCTCAGCCACTGATAATTGGAAAAAAGATGGAGCACTGTTTCTTTCCTTCCAAGGTCCAAGGAAAGGATTTAGAGTGTCAAAATATTCACTAGCCAAATGGATTAGGGAAACTATCTCTCTAGCTTATACAGCAGGTGGGGGGCCAGCTCCGCAGAATCTAAAGGCACATTCCACCCGGGCCATGGCGTCATCCTGGGCAGAGAGATCTGGAGTGTCAGTGGAGCAAATATGTAAGGCGGCCACTTGGTCATCTCCTTCCACTTTCTTTAAACACTATCGGTTGGATTTGGGGTCCTCCTCTGATCTCTCCTTTGGGTTAAGGGTGCTACAGACTATAGTCCCTCCCTAAGGTAGCTTACATCTCTGTAAATCTCTCGTAGTGCTGTCATGGGAGTCCGAATAAAGCATTAAGCTACTTACTGGTAGCGGCATTTTTCGGAGGCCCATGACAGCACCCTTAGTTCCCTCCCTATTCACGTGGGGGTAGCACTTCCTATAGTGTATATAATGATAGATTTCACGAGTGGTATCTAGTTCGATACAATGGATTGTTTTGTATATAAACTGTATATAATGTATATTTGTGTACCACTAACCGCGGTAGTCCTCTCAAGCTCTGAAATACAACTGATGCATGGGGAGAGGTGCCGCCCTTTTGTATCTGTAGGTTTCCTGTTCCGGAAGGGCGGATCCTCTCTCGTAGTGCTGTCATGGGCCTCCGAAAAATGCCGCTACCAGTAAGTAGCTTAATGCTTTCCTTCAATATAGCCATGTGAAGGCTTATTTCTTGTGGGATGAGTTGTACTCTTGAATGACACCATTGGTTTTACCATGTCTTGTACTAGAAAACGGGAAAAAGTTGCAAGTGTGGTGAAATAGCAAAAAAAGTGCAATCCCACACTTTTTTTTTGTTTGGCTTTTTTGCTAGGTTCACTAAATGATAAAACTGACCTGCCATTGTGATTCTCCAGGTCATTACGTGTTCATAGACACCAAACATGTGTAGGTTCTCTTTTATCTAAGTGGTTAAAAAAAAAAATCCAAAGTTTGCTTTAAAAAAAAAAAAGTGCAATTTTCCCATACACGTAGCATCTCCATTTTTCATGAGGGCTTATTTTTTGAGTGCCGAGCTGACTTTTTAATAATACCACGTTTGTGCAGATACTTTCTTTTGATCGCCCGTTATTGCATTTTAATGCAATATCGCAGCGACCAAAAAAAGGAATTTTGGCGTTGAGATTTTTTTTTCGCTACGCCATTTAGCAATCAGGTTAATCCTTTATTTTATTGATATATTGATAGATCGGACGATTCCGAACTCTGCGATACCAAATATGTGTAGGTTTGATATTTTTTTTATTTTTATTTTGATTGGGGGGAAAGGGAAGTGACTTGAACTGTTATATTTTTTTTATTTTTTTATATTTTTAAACACTTTTTTTTTTTAATTTTGGCATGCTTGAATAGCCTCCATGGAAGGCTAGAAGCATCCACTACATACAGATCACCTATATGCAGCAGAGTTACAGGCTTTGTATGAGCGCCGACCACAGGGTGGCGCTCATAGCAGTCTACCATCAACAACAATAAAGGTCTCGAGAAGACTTCTGGTTGTGATGGCAACGCACCAATGACCCCCGATCACGTGACGGGGGTCAGCGGTGCACGTACTTCCGGCCGTGCGGCCGCAGCGCTTGTTGACAGCGGCATTTAACTAGTTAATGGGCATGTGCGGATCACGCCTATTGCAGGCACATGTCAGCTGTTGAAAACAGCTGACGTGTCGCAGCTTTGAGGTGGGCTCACCGCCGGAGCCCACCTCAAAGCGGGGCATACTGCCAGCTGACTTACTATTCCGTCAGCTGGCAGAAAGGGGTTTAGGGCATAAAAATTAAAAGTTTGAAAATTGCTAAATTTTCGCCAAATTTCAGATTTTTTTCACAAATAAACGCAAGTCATATAGAAGAAATCTTACCACTATCAGGAAGTACAATATGTCACCAAAAATCTTCTCATAATCAGTGGGATCTGTTGAAGCGTTAGTTATTACCTCATAAAGGGAAAGTGCGCAAAATTAAAAAAAAATGGCTTGGTCACAAAGGTGAAAACAGGCTTCGGAGTCAAGGGTTTTAACAGAAAAGATACTGTACCCAAAATATTGATAGCATTCAGTTTTGCAAAATGGATTGCTGAAGCCATCAGGTTTTCTTTCCACTGGAGCTAAGGGGCCTAAGCCAATCACTAGCAAATAGCCAGTCCTCCAATAAATGTTACTGTTGGCACAATGCAGTTAGGCTATGTTTCCACGGTCAGGAAACCTTCAGGATTTGCTGCAGATTGGACGCTGCATACAGCCATAGCGTCTAATCTGAAGCGTCCAGATGTTAAAGCAATAGTGGAGGGGATTTTATGAAATCCCATCTCCAGTATGCGTGCAGGGCCGCATCCAGCGGTCGTGCGTAAACGGACATGCGGCGCGTTTTTTCAGATCGCAGCATGTCTATTTCTCTTGCGGAGACGCTCCATCTCCGCAAGGTAAATAACTCAGTCTATGAATACGATGCGGTGATTCCGCATGTGTTCAATGACCACATCCGTAATCACCGTGCATACAGCAGGGGCAGTGCTTTGGACGGAGCGGGGTATCCGCTGCGTCCAAAGCGCAGAGTCCTGAACGTGGAGATATAACCTTAGGCAGGTAAAGTTTTCCTGGCTTTAGCCAAATCCTGGTTCAGACTGCCAGATAGATATGTCCAGTGGCAGATACTGTCCAGTGGCAGTGATGTTTACTCTACTGAAAGGCATGCATGCTGCTGCTCAGCCATGGAAACCTATGCCTTGAAACATCCGGCACACTGTTTGTGTATAGATGTTAATGCCAGAGAAGGTTTGGAACTCAGTTTGTAGTTTAATGACTTATTCACCATGTGACCTCATCACTTGGTGAATTTGCTATGCTACCTTATTGTGTCTGTGACTTTGTGGCTCAGTTGCCCTGATTCCTAAATGCTTTCTCATTAATATCATGTACATACAGTTAGGTCCATATATATTTGGACAGACATTTTTCTAATTTTGGTTATAGACATTACCACAATTAATTTTAAACAAAACAATTCCGATGCAGTTGAAGTTCAGACTTTCAGCTTTCATTTGAGGGTATCCACATTAAAATTGGATGAAGGGTTTAGGAGTTTCAGCTCCTTAACATGTGCCACCCTGTTTTTAAAGGGACCAAAAGTATTTGGACAAATTCAATAATTTAACCCCTTTCTGCCATTGGACGTACTATTCCGTCCATGTGGGGTGGGCCCTACTTCCCAAGAACGGAACAGTACGTCCAGTGCGATCAGCCGCGCTCACGGGGGGATCGTGGCCGGGTGTCAGCTGCCTATCGCAGCTGACATCTAGCACTATGTGCCTGGAGCGGTCACGAACCACCCCCGGCACAATAACCCCCGACACACTGCGATCAAACATGATCGCAGTGTTCCGGCGGTATAGTGAAGCATGGCGCAGGGAGGGGGCTCCCTGCGTGCTTCCCTGAGACCCCCGGAGCAACGCGATGTGATCGTGTTGTTCCGAGGGTCTCTTACCTCCTTCCTCCCTGCAGAAGGCCCGAATCCAAAATGGCCGCGGCATCCGGGTCCTGCAGGGAGGTGGCTTCACAGCGCCTGCTCAGAGCAGGCGCCAGGAAGCCCCCCTGATGTGCACGTCAGATCGCTGATCTGACACAGTGCACAGCAAAGTGTCAGATCAGCGATCGGTCACTTTACTGTGATGTCCCCCCCTGGGGCAAAGTAAAAAAAAAAAAAAATTTCCATGTGTAAAAAAAAAAAAAAAAATTCCTAAATAAATAAAAAAATATATATATTATTTCAATAAATACATTCCTTTATCTAAATAAAAAAAAAAAAAAAAAAAGTACACATATTTACTATCGCCGCGTCCGTAACGACCCGACCTATAAAACTGTCCCACTAGTTAACCCCTTCAGTGAACACCGTAAAAAAAAGAGGCAAAAAATAACGCTTTATTATCATACCGCCGAACAAAAAGTGAAATAACACGCGATTAAAAAGACGGATATACCGGTAAATAACCATGGCACCGCTGAAAACGGCATCTTGTCCCGCAATAAATGAGCCGCCATAAAGCATTTTAAGGATAGCTTACATGATATTATAGTTGAGATCCTGTTTAATATTATTTCCTTCTATATGCCATACAGCATCATCAGCGAAAAAATAAAAAAGTTATAGTCATCAGAATAAAGCGATGCAAAAATAATTATTTTTTCTATAAAATAGTTTTTATCGTATAAAAGCGACAAAACATAAAAAATGATATAAATGAGGTATTGCTGTAATCGTACTGACCTGAAGAATATAGCTGATTTTTGGGTATTCTGCCTTACAAAAATCGGAATAAAAAGCGATCAAAAAAGTCACGTGCCCGAAAATCTTACGAATAAAAACGTCAACTCGTCCCGCAAAAAATAAGACCTCACATGACTCTGTGGACCAAAATATGGAAAAATTATAGCTTTCAAAATGTGGTAACGCAAAAAAAATATTTTTTGCAATAAAAAGTGTCTTTTAGTGTGTGACTGCTGCCAATCATAAAAATCCGCTAGAAAACCCGCTATAAATAGTAAATCAAACCCCCCTTCATCACCCCCTTAGTTAGGGAAAAATTAAAAAATTAAGAAAATGTATTTATTTCCATTTTCCCGTTAGGGTTAGGGCTACAGTTAGGGTTGGGGCTAGGGTTAGGGCTACAGTTAGGGTTGGGGCTAAAGTTAGGGTTAGGGTTTGGATTACATTTACGGTTGGGAATAGGGTTGGGATTAGGGTTAGGGGTGTGTCAGGGTTAGGGGTGTGGTTAGGGTTACCGTTGAGATTAGGGTTAGGGGTGTGTTTGGTTTAGGGTTTCAGTTATAATTGGGGGGTTTCCACTGTTTAGGCACATCAGGGGCTCTCCAAATGCGACATGGCGTCCGATCTCAATTCCAGCCAATTCTGCGTTGAAAAAGTAAAACAGTGCTCCTTCTCTTCCGAGCTCTCCCGTGCGCCCAAACAGGGGTTCACCCCAACATATGGGGTATCAGCGTACTCAGGACAAATTGGACAACAACTTTTGGGGTCCAATTTCTCCTGTTACCCTTGTGAAAATAAAAACTTGGGGGCTAAAAAATCTTTTGTGGAATTTTTTTTTTATTTTCACGACTCTGCGTTATAAACTTCTGTGAAGCACTTGGGCATTCAAAGTTCTCACCACACATCTAGATAAGTTCCTCAGGGGGTCTAGTTTCCAAAATGGGGTCACTTGTGGGGGGTTTCTACTGTTTAGGTACATCAGGGGCTCTGCAAACGCAACATAACGCCCGCAGACCATTCTATCAAAGTCTGCATTCCAAAACTGCGCTCCTTCCCTTCCGAGCACTGCCTTGCGCCCAAACAGTGGTCAACCCCCCCCCCCCCCCACACACACACAAACACACACACACACACACACACACATGGGGTACCAGCATACTCAGAACAAATTGGACAACTACTTTTGGGGTCCAATTTCTCTTGTTACCCTTGTGAAAATAAAAACTTGGGGGCTAAAAAATCTTTTTTTGTGGAAAAAAAATATTTATTTTCACGGCTCTGCATTATAAACTGTAGTGAAACACTTGGGGGTTCAAAGCTCTCACAACACATCTAGATGAGTTCCTTAGGGGGTCTACTTACCAAAATGGTGTCACTTTTGGGGGGTTTCAATGTTTAGGCACATCAGTGGCTCTCCAAACGCAACATGGCGTCCCCATCTCAATTCCAGTCAATTTTGCATTGAAGTCAAATGGCGCTCCTTCCCCTCCGAGCTCTGCCATGCGCCCAACAGTGGTTTACCCCCACATATGGGGTATCAGCGTACTCAGGACAAATTGTACAACAACTTTTGGGGTCCAATTTCTTCTCTTACCCTTGGGAAAATAAAAAATTGGGGGCGAAAAGATCATTTTTGTGAAAAAATATGATTTTTTATTTTTACGGCTCTGCATTATAAACTTCTGTGAATCACTTAATGGGTCAAAGTGCTCACCACACATCTAGGTAAGTTCCTTAGGGGGTCTACTTTCCAAAATGGTGTCACTTGTGGGGGGTTTCAATGTTTAGGCACATCAGTGGCTCTCCAAACGCAACATGTCGTCCCATCTCAATTCCAGTCAATTTTGCATTGAAAAGTCAAATGGCGCTCCTTCACTTCCGAGCTCTGCCATGTGCCCAAACAGTGGTTTACCCCCACATATGGGGTATCGGCGTACTCAGGACAAATTGTTCAACAACCTTTGGGGTCCATTTTCTCCTATTACCCTTGATAAAATAAAACAAATTGGAGCTGAAGTAAATTTTTTGTGAAAAAAAGTTAAATGTTCATTTTTATTTAAACATTCCAAAAATTCCTGTGAAACACCTGAAGGGTTAATAAACTTCTTGAATGTGGTTTTGAGCACCTTGAGGGGTGCAGTTTTTAGAATGGTGTCACACTTGGTTATTTTCCATCATATAGACTCCTCAAAACGACTTCAAATAAGATGTGGTCCCAGAAAAAAAATGAGAAATTGCTGGTTGTGACGATCCGTACAAAAACAAAAGTGGACCCTCTGGACCGTGACGACGATCCCCTCACGGACGACCTAGCCAGATGGACCGCCCCCTATGCAGGGAGCATTGGGGGCAGGCCCGTGAGGGACTATCGCCACGGAAGCTGGAAGACCTAGATGGAAAAAGCACGAGAAAATGGACTGGCAGGAGCGGAAGGGATCACAGGATAGGTGGATAATGCTGCACTGCAGCAACAGTGGAAATGGCGAGAGCACTGCAGAAACCAAGGGACTAACCAGGTACGCGGAGACACAGGGAGAGACGGGAACACGCCAAAGACACAGGAACAGACGAGGTGCCGTAGAGACACAAGGACCAACAGGGATACGGCAGAGACACAGGAACTGGCGTGGTACTGCAGAGACTCAGGGACAGACGGGAACACCACAGGGACACTGGAACTGGCTAGATACTGTGGAAAAAGGAGAGACCCAAAGTCAGAGAGCATAGAATGCACGGGGGGACCACGGGCGACCAAGAGCACAAAAGAGCACAAATGAGCATCAGGCACAGATGGGCGACAGGAAGCGGTATACATACCGGCGCGAAGAACACTTCCGGGTAATGGTCCTCCAGGGGAATAGAGAGGATGAGAAGGAGCGCCCAGCAAGAGGATCAGAAGTGCGCACGCGCAGTGCTGAATCTGGCATGTGCGTGCGCCCGACGAACATCAGAGGTCGGGAGCAAGTGCAGAGAGGAAGACACGTCAGGAGAGGATGCGTGACGGAACGCCGAAGACAGTTGAGTATGAGTGGGCGGAGCTGGCGGCGGCATAACAGTACCCCCATCCTTAAGTCTCCTCTTACCCTTAAGGCTGGAAAGAAACCTAGCCAAAATTCGAGGAGCCTGAATGTTTTCCCGTGGCTCCCAGGACCTCTCCTCAGGCCCAAAACCCTTCCAGTCCACCGAAAACAAAGTTCTACCCCTACATCTTTTCATGGCCAAAATATCCTTTATCTCAAAAATATTGTCCGCAGAAACCGATGACGGTGAAGACGAGGTCGAGGCATGAAACTGATTAAAAACCACAGGTTTAAGGAGAGAAACATGAAAAGAATTGGGAATAAGAGAGGCAGGTAACTTGTGTTTGTAAGAAACATTGTTAATACGTGCCAAGACCTCAAAAGGACCAATGTAGCGAGGACCCAGTTTGTGCGAAGGAATTTTGAGGCGAATAAATTTAGACGAACGCCAGACCTTATCACCAGGATGGAATACAGGAGAATAGAGACGCCTTTTATCCGCATGTCTCTTCATCCTAAGCTGAGCAAATTCGAGAGCCAGACACTGGAGAATTCCCTAGACAGTAGATCCGCCGCTGGCACAGAAGAGACAGGCGGAAACGGTAGAGGAAGTCCAGGATGTTGTCCATAAACGATAAAAAATAGAGACTTGGTAGAGGCTTCACTGGTATGATTATTATAAGAAAATTCGGCCCATGGTAGTAAGTCGAACCAATCATCTTGATGAGCATTGGAGAAATGCTGGAGATAAGTCACCAGAATTTGATTAGTACGCTCCACTTGGCCATTGGATTGATAGGCCGAAGAAAAGTCAAGGGAGATGTTCATCGACTTACAGAGAGACCTCCAGAATTGAGCGGTGAATTGGACTCCTCGATCAGAAACGATATGCCGTGGTAGACCATGAATGCGAAAAATATGTTGAACAAAAATCTTTGCCAACACAGGAGCCGAAGGCAAACCAGAGAGAGGAATGAAATGAGCCATTTTAGAGAAACTGTCAACTACCACGAGGATGACGGTGCAACCAGAAGAACGAAGCAGATCAGTAATAAAATCTACTGCAATATGTTGCCATGATGTAGAAGACCTGAAGGCAGCCGCCTAGGAACCTTGTTCTCCGCACAGGACGGACATGACTCAACAAAACTTCGGACATCCTTCAAAAGAGTTGGCCACCAGTAGTAGCGGGATATGAGATTGAAAGTTTTCTTGAAGCCGGTATGGCCTGCCAGCTTGGAGGCATGTCCCCAAAGTAAAACGCGTCCCTTGTCCTTCTCAGAGACAAAGGTCTTACCCGGAGGTAAAGAGGTCAGGGAGACTGGAGCAACCGTGATGAGTCTAGTTGGATCAATGATGTGCGTGGTCTCCTCCGCATCCACTGGCGAAAAGGATCTGGACAAGGCATCAGCCTTGAAGTTTTTTTCACCAGGTAAAAAACTGAGTTCAAAGTCAAATCGGGCGAAGAATACATCCCTCCTGGCTTGTCGGGGGTTCAGTTGGTGTGCAGAACGAATGTACGCCAAATTCTTATGATCCGTATAGATTATAAAGGGATGTAGAGCTCCCTCCAGCAGATACCTCCACTCCTCCAGTGCCAATTTGATGGCCAAAAGTTCTCTATCACCAATGGAATAATTTCTCTCTGAAGACCAGAAGATCTTGGAGAAGAAGCCACAAGGCACAAGGCGACCCGAAGAGGACCTCTGAGAAAGCACAGCTCCAGCTCTGATAGCGGAGGAATCAACCTCCAGGAGGAAGGGTTTATTAGCTTCGGGGCGATGGAGCACAGGAGCTGAGGCGAAAGCTTCCTTGAGAGACAGGAAAGCCTCTTCGGCCTCAGCTGGCCAAAGATGAAGATTGACACCTTTCTTTGTCAGAGATGAGATGGGAGCCGACAGGAAAGAAAAGTAAGGAATAAACTGCCGATAATAGTTTGCGAATCCTAGGAAATGCTGGATTGCTTTTACTCCGAGTGGACGTGGCCAATTGAGTATGTCAGAGACCTTATCCGAATCCATACGAAGACCAGAATCTGAGATGATGAAACCCAAGAGCGGCAATGATGATTGTTCAAAGGCACATTTTTCAAGTTTTGCATACAGCCGATTTTCTCTTAAACGAAGAACTTGACGGACATCTCTCTTGAGAAGGTAGATCTGGTGAAAACACTAGGATATCATCCAAATATGCAACAAACGCAGGTATAAAGTAGATCCCGGAAAACGTCATTCACCAACTCTTGAAAGACGAAAGGAGCATTACATAAGCCAAAGGGCATCACCAAATACTCATAATGACCGTCACAGGTGTTTAAACGCAGTCTTCCATTCATCTACTGAATGAATTCGGATCAAATTATAAGCTCCTCTGAGATCCAGTTTAGTGAAGATGCGTGCTCCTCGTAAACGATCGAAGATTTCCGAGATGAAAGGAAGAGGATACTTATTCTTGATCGTGATGTTATTGAGGCCACGATAATCTATGCAAGGTCGAAGGGAACCATCCTTCTTGACAAAAAAAAACCCAACTCCTGCATGCGATGGAGATTTCCGAATGAAGCCTCTGGCCAAATTCTCTTGTACATATTCGGACATGGCTTGAGTCTCGGAGGGAGACAGAGGATATATGGGACCCCTGGGAGGAGTAGAACCAGGAATAAGATCAATCGGACAATTGTAAGGTCGATGCGGTGGTAGGACCTCTGCTTCTTTCTTGTTGAAGACGTCCGAAAATGCTGAATAAACTGAAAGCAGATTTGCTAGTTCAGAAGGAGAAGAGCAAATAGGCTTGACAGGAAGTAGGCATCTATTCAGACAAGACTGTCCCCAACTTAAAACGTCTCCAGTTCGCCAGTCCAGGGTAGGTTCATGATTTCTTAACCAGGGAAGACCAAAAACAAACGAATTGGATAAAGACGGCAGAACATAAAAAGCCAACTTCTCATGATGAAGAGCTCCAATTTGAATCTCGACCTCCTCGGTGACTAAAGAAACGGACACCCGCAAACGCTGACCATCGACAGAAGCTATTTGCCTAGGAACCTGCAAGGATCTGACAGGAATCTCGAGTCTTTTAACAACCTCGAGTTGGACAAAATTCCCAGCAGCAACTGAATCTACGTAAGCCTCTAAGGCAGCGGTTCTCAACCTGGGGGTCGCGACCCCGAGGGGGGTCGAACGACCAAAACACAGGGGTCGCCACCCAGTGGCGTAGGAAGGGGGGTGCGGAAGGGGGGTGCGGGGGGGGGACGGTCCGCCCCGGGCGGCACAATGCGGGGGGCGGCCGGCGCTGCAGGAGGAGAAAAAAAAAAAAAGACGCCCCTTTAAATCTTCGGGCGGCGCCGTCCGCCGCCACGAGCAGGCTCCCCCCCGCCCCCGCCCCCGGCTCTAATACTCACCTCTCCTGGTTCCTGCGGCTTCAGCGTCCTCTGACTCTGAGACGTCTCAGAGCAGAGGGCGCGATTACGTCACTACTGTGCGCGCCGCTCAGCCTCTCTGTCCTGAGCGTCGCAGAGCCGGAGAGACGCTGACTGCACCGGACCTGCGCTAGGAACGGGAGAGGTGAGGATTTTACTGTTTTTGTTTTTTTTTTCTTTATGTCTGACTGTCTGGGGGCAATGCTGGACACACTGGGGCAATACAGGAGACTATGGGGCAGATTGCTGGACACACTGGGGCAATACAGAAGACTATGGGGCAGATTGCTGGACACACTGGGGCAATACAGGAGACTATGGGGCAGATTGCTGGACACACTGGGGCAATACAGGAGACTATGGGGCATATTGCTGGAGACCATGGGGCAGAATGCTGGACACACTGGGGCAATACTGAAGACCATGGGGCAGATTGCTGGACACACTGGGGCAATACAGGAGACTATGGGGCAGATTGCTGGACACACTGGGGCAATACTGGAGACCATGGGGCAGATTGCTGGACACACTGGGGCAATACAGGAGACTATGGGGCAGATTGCTGGACACACTGGGGCAATACTGGAGACCATGGGGCAGAATGCTGGACACACTGGGGCAATACAGGAGACTATGGGGCAGATTGCTGGACACACTGGGGCAATACAGGAGACCATGGGGCAGATTGCTGGACACACTGGGGCAATACTGGAGACCATGGGGCAGATTGCTGGACACACTGGGGCAATACTGGAGACCATGGGGCAGAATGCTGGACACACTGGGGCAATACAGGAGACTATGGGGCAGATTGCTGGACACACTGAATACTGGAGACCATGGGGCAGATTTCAGGACACATTGAGGCAATGCTGGAGACCCTGGGGCAGGCTTCTGGACATACTGGGGCAATACTGGAGTCCATGGGGCAGATTGCTGGACACACCGGGGCAATACTGGAGACCATGGGGCAGAATGCTGGACACACTGGGGCAATACAGGAGACCATGGGGCAGATTGCTGGACACACTGGGGCAATACTGGAGACCCTGGGGCAGATTTCTGGACACATTGAGGCAATGCTGGAGACCCTGGGGCAGACTTCTGGACACACTGGGGCAATGCTGGACACTGGGGCAGATTGCTGGACACACTGGGGCAGACTGCTGGACACACTGGGGCAATGCTGGACACACTGGGGCAATGCTGGACACTGGGGCAGATTGCTGGACACACTGGGGGTAATATGCTGGACACTGGGGCAGATTGCTGGGCAACATGGGGGTAATATGCTGGACACAATGGGGCAGATTGCTGGACACACTGGGGCAATGCTGGACACACTGGGGCAATGCTGGACACTGGGGCAGATTGCTGGACACACTGGGGGCAGTGCTGGACATACTGGGGGTAATATGCTGGACACACTGGGGGTAATATGCTGGACACACTGGGGCAGATTGCTGGACAACATGGGGGTAATATGCTGGACACACTGGGGCAGGACTTGAGGCATGGGCAGAATGTAGATACGGGGCATGATTGGAGACACGGGGCAGGATTGGATCATGGGGCAGGACGGATACGATGGAGGCTGGTGGGGCAGGATGGGGATATCATATGGGGTAGAATGGATACTCATGAGGGCAGGATGCGAGAACATATGGCTGGAGCCAGGAATGAGATAAACGGGGCCAGGGTGGGGAATAGTGTTACCATAGGGGCTAATTAAGGGATATTATTACTGCAGTGATGTATTTATTTTATTTTTTGAGTATACTGTTTTAAATGAGAATACAATACATAATGCATATCAGATATTTACATTCCGAATCATAACTAATAAAATTACAGTTTTAAAGTAGCCACCAAAATTATTTTTGGGGTTGGGGGTCACCGCAACATGAGGAACTGTATTGCGGGGTCACGGCATTAGAAAGGTTGAGAACCACTGCTCTAAGGAGAAGCGAGAAGACCCCAAATGTAAAATCACAGACAGAATCAGAGGTGGAGAGGAATCACAGCTACCTAGGAAGGCCTCTCTTACCTGTCCTAGGCGGAGGCGTTTCCCGGATTCAGAGGACAGGTACGTAGAAGATGAGAGGAACTGCCGCAATAGAAGCATAACCCCTGTGCAGTGCAAGTGTCTCCTTACGGCGTTGTTCGGCGGGCTTGAGACGATCTACCTGCATGGGCTCAGGAGAAGAGGTTGTTATCATAGTACTCTGAGGAAGAGAAGCACCCCGGGTAACCGAAGACAAGCGAGTAAACCTCCTTTCTCTGACAACCTCCCAAGAGCGCTCCTGGAATCGCAAATCTATGCGAGTCGCCAAAAAAATTAGATCATCCAGAGTAGTAGGAGTGTCACGCTCTGCCAGCTCATCCGTAATTCGGGAAGACAGACCTCATCAAAACGCTCCCACCAGGGCCTCATTGTTCCACCCTAAATCAGAGGACAGTGTTCGGAAACGGATGGCGTACTGAGCTACAGAAAGGGTACCCTGGTGAAGGTTAAAAAGAGACTCAGTAGTAGATACCAGATGACCGGGTTCATCAAATACCTTGCGGAAGGTATCTAAAAACGATAAAGTTGAGAGACCACCGGATCATCTCGCTCCTAGAGGGGGTTAACCCAAGCCAAAGTCTCGCCTTCCAAATGGGAAATCACAAAAGCTATTTTAGCTCGGTCCGTAGGGTAAAGCAGCGGGGACAACTCAAAATGTAATTGACACTGATTGAGAAACCCTCAACACAATTTAGGATCCTCCCCCATAGCGAGGAGGTCTGGCCAGACAAGGCGAGGGCTGCGGAGCGGAGGCCTGGATTGGAGCTGAAACGGCGCCCTGAAGGGAGAGAAGACAATTGTCAACAGAGGCCATGAAATTCAAAATATGGGACTGAGCGTCCCGTTGTTGGCTAAGCTCCTGCTGGAGAGTCGCTAGCTGTGAAGCGTTACTTGGGTTTGTAGACTGTAAAGCTGCGAGACGGGTCTCCCATGTTTTTAAGAAAGGACATGATTCTCGTCTGGTTCTCCCGCAAAAAAAGCAACTCTTTTTTGAGTGGCGGCAACACCAGCGGGGTCCATGGCCTGATGCTACTGTGACGTTCCCTACAAAAACAAGAGTGGACCCTCTGGACCGTGACGACGATCCCCTCATGGACGACCTAGCCAGATGGACCGCCCCCTATACAGGGAGCGTTAGGGGCACGCCCGTGAGGGACTATCGCCACGGAAGCTGGAGGACCTAGACGGAAAAAGCATGAGAAAACGAACTGGCGGGAGCGGAAGGGATCACAGGATAGGTGGTTAATGCTGCACTGCAGCAACAGTGGAAATGGCGAAAGCACTGCGGAAACCAAGGGACTAACCAGGTACGCGGAGACACAGGGAGAGAAGGGAACACGCCAAAGACACAGGAACAGACGAGGTACCGTAGAGACACAAGGACCGACAGGGATACGGCAGAGACACAGGAAATGGCGCGGTACCGCAGAGACACAGGGACAGACGGGAACACCACAGGGACGCTGGAACTGGTGGGATACTGTGGAGAAAAGAGAGACCCAAAGTCAGAGAGCATAGAATGCACGGGGACCACGGGTGGCCAAGAGCACAAAAGAGCACAAATGAGCATCAGGCACAGATGGGCGATAGGAAGCGGTATACATACCGGCGCGACGAACACTTCCGGGTAACAGTCCTCCAGGGGAATAGAGAGGACGAGAAAGAGCGCCCAGCAAGAGGATCAGAAGTGATCACGCGCAGTGCTGAATCTGGCATGCACGTGCGCCCGACGAACATCAGAGGCTGGGAGCGAGTGCAGAGAGGAAGATGCCGCAGGAGAGGAGGTGTGACGGAACGCTGACGACAGGTGAGTGAGTGGGCGGAGCTGGTGGCGGCATAACTCTGGTCAACTTTTAACCCTTATAACTCCCTAACAAAAAAAAATTTGGTTTCAAAATTGTGCTGGTGTAAAGTAGGCATGTGGGAAATGTTACTTATTAAGTATTTTGTTTGACATATCTCTGTGATTTAATTGCATAAAAATTCAAATTAGGAAAAATTGCAAAATTTTCAAAATTTTCGCCAAATTTTAGTTTTTTTTTCACAAATAAACGCAGGTAATATCAATGAAATTTTACCACTGTCATGAAGTACAATATGTCACAAGAAAACATTGTCAGAATCACTGGGATCCGTTGAAGCGTTCCAGAGTTATAACCTCATAAAGGGACAGTGGTCAGAATTGTAAAAATTGGCCCGGTCACTAACGTGCAAACCACCCTTGGGGGTAAAGGGGTTAAAATAAAATGTTCATTTTTAGTACTTTGTTGAAAACCCTTTCTTGGCAATGACTGCCTGAAATCTTGAACTCATGGACATCAGCATACGCTGTGTTTCCTCCTTTTTGATACTCTGCTAGGCCTTCACTGCTGTGGTTTTCAGTTGCTGTTTGCTCGTGGGCCTTTCTGTCTGAAGTTTAGTCTTAAACAAGTGAAATGCATGCTCAATTGGGTTGAGATCAGGTGACTGACTTGGCCATTCAAGAATATTCCACTACTTTGCTTTAATTAACTCCTGGGTTGCTTTGGCTTTATGTTTTGGGTCATTGTCCATCTGTAGTATGAAACAACGACCAATCAGTTTTGCTGCATTTGGCTGGATCTGAGCACACAGTATGTCTCCGAATACCTCAGAATTCATTCGGCTGCTTCTGTCCTGTGTCACATCATCAATTGTTATGATCCGGTGGTCTAGGAGCAACATGGAACAAGCTCTGAAGAACGTGGTAACTGTCCTGACCGCAGTCCCTAAGCTCAACACAACACTAGAAGTAGCCGTGGAATGCTCCTAACTCTCCCTAGGCATCTCGTCACAGCCTAAGAGCTAACTACCCCTAAAGAAAGAAGCAGGAAAGCGATCTTGCCTCAGAGAAAATCCCCAAAGTATAGATTAGCCCCCCACAAATAATGACTGTGAGTGGAGAGGGAAAATACATACACAGAATGAAACTAGGATGAGCACAGGAGGCCAGTCTAGCTAAATAGATAGGACAGGATGGAATACTGTGCGGTCAGTATAAAACACTACTAAAATCCACGCAGAGTTTACAAAAAAAACTCCACACCTGACTAAAGGTGTGGAGGGCAAATCTGCCTCCTAGAGCTTGCAGCAAGACAGAATAAATTCACACTGATAAGCTGGACAAACAAAGAAAGCACAGAATGGATAAGTCCACAACCTATGGGCAGAAAAGAGCAAGCAAAAACTTAGCTTAGCTGAACTGGTCAGGATAACAGGGAACTCCAAAGAGATGTGAATCCAACCAGAAACCATTTACAAGTGGCACTGGCTGAAGACAGAGCCAGACCTAAATAGCCGAGCAGAAGAGAAGATAAGTGGAGGCAGCTGATGACAGCTAACTCCAAGGAGCAGCCATACCACTAGAAACCACAAGAGGGAGCCCAAAAGCAGAACTCACAAAAGTGCCACTTACAACCTCCGGAGGGAGCCCAAGAGCGGAATTCACAACAATCAATAAACACTAGTGACCCAGTGCCACTGGCAGCCATGAATGCCCAAACCATCACACTGCCTCCGCTGTGTTTTACAGATCATCTGGTATGCTTTGGATCATGAGCTGTACCACGCCTTCGCCATACTTTTCTCTTTCCTTCATTCTGGTAAAGGTTGATCTTGGTTTCATCTGTCCAAAGAAAGTTATTCCAGAACGGTGCTGGCTTTTTTAGGTGTGTTTTTTTTTTAGCAATGTCCAGTCTAGCCTTTTTATTCTTGATGCTTAGGCTGGGTTCACACTGCGCTACTGTGACCCGTTTAACGAACTACGTTACACCACGGCATAATGCGGTGTAGCGTAGTCCGTTAACGCCGCCATTACTTTCAATGGCGGATGCATCGCTAGCGCACGCCCACAGTGGGCGTGCGCTAGCGATGTGTTGTCATTGAGTGACGGACCCGAGATGCGGGCTGCAGCGTTTCTGGGTCCATCACTGCTAGCGCAGATGGAGCTAGCAGATGCTCCATCTGCGCTAGCGCAGTGCCAAAGTCGGCACTTGCGTTAGTGCAGTCCGTTTAACTGATGTGTTGAACGGACTGCGCAACGCAAGTGTGAACCTAGCCTTATAAGTGGCTTGCACCGTGCAGTGAACCCTCTGTATTTACTTTCATGCGGTCTTCTCTTTATGATATATTTGGATATTGATACGCCTTCCTCCTGGAGAGTGTTGTTCACTTGCTTGGCTGTTGTGAAGGGGTTTCTCTTCACCATGGAGATTATTCTGCGATCGTCCACCTCTGTTGTCTTCCGTGAGCGCCCAGGTCTTTTTGCATTGATGAGTTCACCAGTGCTTGCTTTCTTTCTCAGGATGTACCAAACTGTAGATTTTGCCACTCCTAATATTGTAGCAATTTCTCGGGTGTTTTTTTCTGTTTTCGCAGCTTAAGGATGGCTTGTTTCACCTGCATGGAGAGCTACTTTGACCGCATGTTTACTTCACAGCAAAACCTTCCAAATGCAAGCACCACACCTCAAATCAACTCCAGGCTTTTTATCTGCTTAATTGAGAATGACATAACGAAGGGATTGCCCACATCTGTCCATGAAATAGCCTTGGAGTCAATTGTCCAATTACTTTTGGTCCCTTTAAAAACAGGATGGCACATGTTAAGGAGCTGAAACTCCTAAACCCTTCATCCGATTTTAATGTGGATACCCTCAAATGAAAGCTGAAAGTCTGAACTTCAACTGCATCTGTTTAAAATTCATTGTGGTAATGTCTATAACCAAAATTAGAAAAATGTTGTCTCTGTCCAAATATATACTGTATGGACCTAACTGTAGTTTACGGTATGTAATATTTAGGTTGAAGAAATTTCACAAACTAATTTGTGCAATGATGGCAACCTATCACAGTACCACCCTCTAATTTTGTTTGCTTTTACAAATATTTTTTATTAAAAAAATAGGTTGTTCTAAAGAGCTGATTGCATGACTATGTGCTTGATTTTAACCCCTTCCCGACCTTTGACGCCACGTAGGCGTCATGAAAGTCGGTGCCAATCCGACCCATGACGCCTATGTGGCATCATGGAAAGATCGCGTCCCTGCAGATCGGGTGAAAGGGTTAACTCCCATTTCACCCGATCTGCAGGGACAGGGGGAGTGGTAGTTTAGCCCAGGGGGGTGGCTTCACCCCCTCGTGGCTACGATCGCTCTGATTGGCTGTTGAAAGTGAAACTGCCAATCAGAGCGATTTGTAATATTTCACCCATTATAACGGGTGAAATATTACAATCCAGCCATGGCCGATGCTGCAATATCATCGGCCATGGCTGGAAATACTAATGTGCCCCCACCCTACCCCACCGATCGCCCCCCCAGCCCCCCGATCTGGCCGGTATACTGCTCCGGCTCCCCTCTGTCCTGTGCTCCGCTCCCCCCCGTGCTCTTGTCCGCTCCCCCCGTGCTCCAATCACCCCCCCGTGCTCCAATCACCCCCCCTCCACTCCGATCCACCCCCCCCCCGGTGCTCCGTTCCACCCCCCCGTGCTCCATTCCAGCCCCCCCGTGCTCCGTTCCACGCCCCCCGTGCTCCGTTCCACCCCTCCCGCGCTCCGATTCCCCCCCCCCCCCCGTGGTCTCCCCCCCACCCCATCATACTTACCGATCCAGCCGGGGTCCCGTCCGTCTTTTCCCTGGGCGCCGCCATCTTCCAAAATGGCGGGCGCATGCGCAGTGCGCCCGCCGAATCTGCCAGCCAGCAGATTCGTTCCAAAGTGCATTTTGATCACTGAGATAGATTATATCTCAGTGATCAAAATAAAAAAAATAATAAATGACCCCCCCCCCCCCCTTTGTCACCCCCATAGGTAGGGACAATAAAAAAATAAAGAAATTTTTTTTTTTCCACTAATGTTAGAATAGGGTTAGGGTTGGGGGTAGGGATAGGGGTAGGGTTAGGGTTTCGGTTTGTGCACACGTATTCTGGTCCTCTGCGGATTTTTCCGCTGCGGATTTGATAAATCCGCAGTGCTAAACCGCTGCGGATTTATGGCGGATTTACCGCGGTTTTTCTGCGCATTTCACTGCGGTTTTACAACTGCGATTTTCTATTTGAGCAGTTGTAAAACCGCTGCGGAATCCTCACAAAGAAGTGACATGCTGCGGAATGTAAACCGCTGCGTTTCCGTGCAGTTTTTCCGCAGCATGGGCACAGCGATTTTTGTTTCCCGTAGGTTTACATTGAACTGTAAACTCATGGGAAACTGCTGCGGATCCGCAGCGTTTTCCGCAGCGTGTGCACATACCTTTAGAATTAGGCTATGTGCACACTGTGCGGATTTGGCTGCGGATTGGCCGCTGCGGATTCGCAGCAGTGTTCCATCAGGTTTACAGTACCATGTAAACATATGAAAAACCAAATCCGCTGTGCCCATGGTAAGGAAAATACCGAGCGGAAACGCTGCGTTGTATTTTCCGCAGCATGTCAATTCTTTGTGCGGATTCCGCAGCGTTTTACACCTGTTCCTCAATAGGAATCCGCAGGTGAAATCCGCACAAAAAACACTGGAAATCCGCAGAAAATCCGCAGGTAAAACGCAGTGCCTTTTACCCGCCGATTTTTCAAAAATGGTGCGGAAATATCTCACACGAATCCGCAACGTGGGCACATAGCCTTAGGGTTAGGGTTGGAATTAGGGTTGTGGTTAGGGTTGGAATTAGGGTTGTGGCTACAGTTGGGATTAGGGTTAGGGGTGTGTTGGGGTTAGTGTTGGAGTTAGAATTGAGGGGTTACCACTGTTTAGGCACATCAGGGGTCTCCAAACGCAACATGGCGCCACCATTGATTCCAGCCAATCTCGTATTCAAAAAGTCAAATGGTGCTCCCTCACTTCCGAGCCCCGACGTGTGCCCAAACAGTGGTTTACCCCCACATATGGGGTACCAGCATACTCAGGACAAACTGCGCAACAATTACTGGGGTCCAATTTCTCCTGTTACCCTTGTGAATCAAAAAAAATGCTTGCTAAAACATAATTTTTGAGGAAAGAAAAATGATTTTTTATTTTCACGGCTCTGCGTTGTAAACGTCTGTGAAGCACTTGGGGGTTCAAAGTGCTCACCACATATCTAGATAAGTTCCTTGGGGGGTCTAGTTTCTAAAATGGGGTCACTTGTGGGGGGTTTCTACTGTTTAGGCACATCAGGGGCTCTGCAAACGCAACGTGACGCCCGCAGAGCATTCCATCAAAGTCTGCATTTCAAAACGTCACTACTTCAATTCCAAGCCCCGGCATGTGCCCAAACAGTAGTTTACCCCCACATATGGGATATCACCGTACTCAGGAGAAACTGGACAACAAATATTGGGGTCAAATTTCTCCTGTTACCCTTGGGAAAATTAAAAAATTCTGGGCTAAATAATTATTTTTGAGGAAAGAAAACGTATTTATTATTTTCACGGCTCTGCATTATAAACTTCTATGAAGCGCTTGGGGGTTCAAAGTGCTCACCACACATCTAGATAAGTTCCTTTGGGGGTCTAGTTTCCAAAATGGGGTCACTTGTGGGGGGTTTCTACTGTTAAGCCACATCAGGGGCTCTGCAAACGCAACGTGACGCCCACGGAGCATTCCATCAAAGTCTGCATTTCAAAACGTCACTACTTCACTTCCGAGCCCCGGCATGTGCCCAAACAGTGATTTACCCCCACATATGGGGTATCAGCGTACTCAGGAGAAACTGGACAACAACTTTTGGGGTCAAATTTCTCCTGTTACCCTTGGGAAAATAAAAAATTGCAGGCTAAAAGATCATTTTTGAGAAAATAATTTTTTTTTTTTTATTTTCATGGCTCTGCGTTATAAACTTCTGTGAAGCACTTGGGGGTTCAAAGTCCTCACCACACATCTAGATTAGTTCCTTTGGGGGTCTAGTTTCCAAAATGGTGTCATTTCTGGGGGATCTCCAATGTTTAGGCACACAGGGGCTCTCCAAACGTGACATGGTGTCCGCTAATGATTGGAGCTAATTTTCCATTTAAAAAGCCAAATGGCGTGCCATCCCTTCCGAGCCAGCCCTGCCGTGCGCCCAAACAGTGGTTTACCCCCACATATTGGGTATCAGCGTACTCAGGACAAACTGGACAACAATATTTGGGGTCCAATTTCTCCTATTATCCTTGGCAAAATAGGAAATTCCAGGCTAAAAAATCATTTTTGAGGAAAGAAAAATTATTTTTTATTTTCATGGCTCTGCGTTATAAACTTCTGTGAAGCACCTGGGGGTTTAAAGTGCTCAATATGCATCTAGATAAGTTCCTTGGGGGGTCTAGATTCCAAAATGGGGTCACTTGTGGGGGAGCTCCAATGTTTAGGCACACAGGGGCTCTCCAAACGCGACATGGTGTCCGCTAACAATTGGAGCTAATTTTCCATTCAAAAAGTCAAATGGCGCGCCTTCCCTTCCGAGCCCTGCCGAGTGCCCAAACAGTGGTTTACCCCCACATATGAGGTATCGACGTACTCGGGAGAAATTGCCCAACAAATTTTATGATCCATTTTATCCTACTGCCCATGTGAAAATGAAAAAATTGAGGCGAAAATAATTTTTTTGTGAAAAAAAAGTACTTTTTCATTTTTACAGATCAATTTGTGAAGCACGTGGGGGTTCAAAGTGCTCACTATGCATCTAGATAAGTTCCTTGGGGCGTCTAGTTTCCAAAATGTGGTCACTTGTGGGGGAGCTCCAATTTTTAGGCACACGGGGGCTCTCCAAACGTGTCATGGTGTCCGCTAAAGAGTGGAGCCAATTTTTGATTCAAAAAGTCAAATGGCGCTCCTTCCCTTCCAAGCCCTGCCGTGCGCCCAAACAGTGGTTTACCCCCACATATGAGGTATCAGCGTACTCGGGACAAATTGGACAACAACTTTCGTGGTTCAGTTTCTCCTTTTACCATTGGGAAAATAAAAAAATTGTTGCTAAAAGATAATTTTTGTGACTAAAAAGTTAAATGTTCATTTTTTCCTTCCATGTTGCTTCTGCTGCTGTGAAGCACCTGAAGGGTTAATAAACTTCTTGAATGTGGTTTTGAGTACCTTGAGGGGTGCAGTTTTTAGAATGGTGTCACTTTTGGGTATTTTCAGCCATATAGACCCCTCAAACTGACTTCAAATGTGAGGTGGTCCCTAAAAAAAATGGTTTTGTAAATTTCGTTGTAAAAATGACAAATCGCTGGTCAAATTTTAACCCTTATAACTTCCTAACAAAAAAAAATTTTGTTTCCAAAATTGTGCTGATGTAAAGTAAACATGTGGGAAATGTTATTTATTAACTATTTTGTGTCACATATCTCTCTGGTTTAACAGAATAAAAATTCAAAATGTGAAAATTGCGAAATTTTCAAAATTTTCGCCAAATTTCCGTTTTTATCACAAATAAACGCAGAATTTATTGACCTAAATTTACCACTAACATGAAGCCCAATATGTCACGAAAAAACAATCTCAGAACCGCTAGGATCCGTTGAAGCGTTCCTGAGTTATTACCTCATAAAGGGACACTGGTCAGAATTGCAAAAAACGGCAAGGTCTTTAAGGTCAAAATAGGCTGGGTCATGAAGGGGTTAAACACTTTGGCAATGTGACCTTAAACTATTCAGCAACTTTTCATAAATTCTTTGTAAATGTATTCAAATGAGGTTATATATTTTTCTGTCACCATAAGGGAACCGCATGTTACCATATCTTTAAATCACTAGCTTTAGTTTTTAAAATGGGAGATGTGGTGTAATGAAATTAATGAAATACACAATTCATGGTAACAAAGTGAAATTTGCAAAAAAAACTTCCGCACATTTATTGGGAATTTTTATGATAAACTATCATTACATGGGTCAAAGTACTTAATTAATAACTAAATAGCTGCATTTATTGCAATTTCAAATTTGGCGCTTTCTCTTTGCCTGTTTTTGTAGTGTAGCTCTGGAGCATTTCTCTTGATTGTCTAGCAGTACTCTTCTGCAAAAGCCCTGCTATGTGTAGCACAAGCGATCGGACGATCCCCGCTTCAAGTCTCCTATCAGGACTATCAAAGCATGTAAAAATAAAAAAAATTAAAGTTCAAATCACCCCCCTTTTGTCCTATTTGAAAATAAAACAAATAGAAAAAAATAAATACATATGTTTGGTATCACTACGTTCAGAAAAGTCCAATCCTTTCAAGATTTAAAGAAAATTAATTGAATCGGTAAACTGCATAAATAGAAAAATAATCAATTTTTTTTTGCCACCACAATATTGCAATAAAATGCAAAAACAGTTGATCAAAACATCATATCTACCCCAAAATGATAATAAAAATGCCAGCTCAGGGAACAAAAAGTAAGCCATTACCCATCCCAAGATCCCTAAAAATAGAGATGCTGCGGGTCTCAGAAAATGGCAACATAAGAAATTTTTCCGCTCTTTCAAATTTCTGATTTTTTTTCACCACTTAGATAAAAAAAAGAACCTATACATGTTTGGTATCGTGCTGATCTGAGGAAAAATATTGCCAGATCAGTTTTAGAATGTAGTGAAAATGGTAAATAAACAGAAAAATAATTGTGGAATTGCTTTTTTTTTTCCGCAATATCCCCTCACTTTGAATGTCTTTTTTTTATTTTCCAGTACACTATATGGTAAAATCAATGGTATCATTCAAAAGTACAACTTGTCCCACAAAAAATCAAGCCTTCATACGAGTATAATGATGGAAAAAATTAAAGTTCTGGCTCTGGGAAGAATGGGTAGGAAAAAAAACAAAGAGCAAAAAGCGGAAAATCGCAAGGTGGTGAAGGGGTTAAAACTATTCCATGCTGCCTTTGTCGATCGTATGAAGTATGTAATTGAACTGAATGTCCTTTAACCCCTTAATGACAACTGATACTCATTGAAACGGCTGCAGAGATCGAGATTAAGCGTATAAAGCCTCTGAGGTCCGAAAATCTCCAGGATCTCAGCTACTGGGGTAGCTGAAACACTGGAGAACATAAGGGCCTGATTTTCCTGTTCTCAGTCACATAATTGCCATTATTCATTGAATATTCAATTCTGTCCCCCCCGGCCCTCCACATCATCTTCATGATTTTTCATTTGCAGTGCACCCGCCAAGGTCTTCTGGCTGATACCTGGAAACAATAGGGAATTTTTCCTATTGGTTCCATTTCATCACTGCGAGAGGCACTATTACAGTGATTAAAATAAAAAAAAATATATTTATATCAAATCCCCCTTGTCATCCCCTTACTTGGATAAAAATTATAAAATAAAAAATTATATAATTTTTTTCATGGGTTCGGGTTCTGTTAGGGTTGGATTTAGGATTGGTGTTCTTTCAAAAGTAACTACTTGCGTTTGCATTGAGTGCTCAGGTGTTGTGAATTCTGTGGCAGAGCTCCCTCCTGTGGTCACAAGTGGTACTTCGGCTGATTCTCTCTGTGAGCTTCTGTTGGTGGAGGGAAGTGGTACTGCGGCTTATGAGTTTCCTCCCTCAGGTGATCTGGTGAGGTCGTTAGGTGCTTCTCTACTTAACTCCACCTAATGCTTTGATCCTGGCTTCCTGTCAATGTTCCAGTGTTGGACTTGCTTTTCCCTGGATCATTCCTGTGGCCTGCTGCTCTGCATAGCTAAGTTCTTCTTTGCTATTTGTTTGCTATTTTTTCTGTCCAGCTTGTCTAATTTGTTGCTGGAAGCTCTGGGACGCAAAGGGTGTACCTCCGTGCCGTTAGTTCGGTACGGAGGGTCTTTTTGCCCCCTTTGCGTGGTTTTCTTTAGGGTTTTGTGTAGACCGCAAAGTTACCTTTCTATCCTCGCTCTGTTAAGAAAGTCGGGCCTCACTTTGCTGAATCTATTTCATCTCTACGTTTGTCTTTTCTTCTTAACTCACGGTCATTATATGTGGGGGGCTGCCTTTTCCTTTGGGGTATTTCTCTGAGGCAAGGTAGGCTTATTTTCTATCTTCAGGCTAGTTAGTTTCTCAGGCTGTGCCGAGTTGCATAGGCAGAGTTAGGCGCAATCCACGGCTGCCTCTAGTGTTGTTTGGAGAGGATTAGGGATTGCGGTCTGCAGAGTTCCCACGTCTCAGAGCTCGTTCTATGATTTTGGGTTATTGTCAGATCACTGTATGTGCTCTGACCGCTATGTCCATTGTGGTACTGAATTGCCTTTCATAATAGTACAGGAAGCCAAAAGTACTAATGATTCTCAATAGAGGGAAAGGAGAAGTTCTGAGACCATTTTTTTTTCTTTGCACTGTGTTTTGCCTTTTTTTTCCCCTAGACATTTGGGTGGTTCATTACCCAGGTGTAGTAGCGATGGACATTAGAAGTCTGTCTTCATTTGTGGATCAGCTCTCGGCAAGAGTACAAAAGATTCAAGACACTATTGATCAGAAATCTATGTTAGAACCAAGAATTCCTATTCCTGATTTGTTTTTTGGAGATAGAACTAAGTTTCTGAGTTTCAAAAATAATTGTAAATTATTTCTGGCCTTGAAACCTCGCTCCTCTGGTGATCCAGTTCAACAGGTTTTGATTGTTATTTCTTTTTTGCGCGGTGACCCTCAGGACTGGGCATTTTCTCTTGCGCCAGGAGATCCTGCATTGAGTAATATCGATGCGTTTTTCCTGGCGCTCGGATTACTGTACGATGAACCTAATTCAGTGGATCAGGCAGAGAAAAATTTGCTGGCTCTTTGTCAGGGTCAGGATGAGATAGAGGTATATTGTCAGAAATTTAGAAAGTGGTCCGTGCTCACTCAATGGAATGAATCTGTGCTGGCAGCTATGTTCAGAAGGGGTCTCTCTGAAGTCCTTAAGGATGTCATGGTGGGATTTCCTATGCCTGCTGGTTTGAATGAGTCTATGTCTTTGGCCATTCAGATCGGTCGACGCTTGCGTGAGCGTAAATCTGTGCACCATTTGGCGGTATTACCTGAGCTTAAACCTGAGCCTATGCAGTGCGATAGGACTTTGACCAGAGTTGAACGGCAAGAACACAGACGTCTGAATGGGCTGTGTTTCTACTGTGGTGATTCCACTCATGCTAACTCTGATTGTCCTAAGCGCACTAAGCGGTTCGCTAGGTCTGCCACCATTGGTACGGTACAGTCAAAATTTCTTCTGTCCGTTACCTTGATCTGTTCTTTGTCATCGTATTCTGTCATGGCATTTGTGGATTCAGGCGCTGCCCTGAATTTGATGGACTTGGAGTATGCTAAGCGTTGTGGGTTTCTCTTAGAGCCCTTGCAGTGTCCTATTCCATTGAGAGGAATTGATGCCACGCCTTTGGCCAAGAATAAGCCTCAATACTGGACCCAGCTGACCATGTGCATGGCTCCTGCACATCAGGAGGTTATTCGCTTTCTGGTGTTGCATAATCTGCATGATGTGGTCGTGTTGGGGTTGCCATGGCTACAAGCCCATAATCCAGTATTAGATTGGAAATCCATGTCGGTGTCCAGCTGGGGTTGTCAGGGGGTACATGGTGATGTTCCATTTCTGTCAATTTCGTCATCCACCCCTTCTGAGGTTCCAGAGTTCTTGTCTGATTACCGGGATGTATTTGATGAGCCCAAGTCCGATGCCCTACCTCCGCATAGGGATTGTGATTGTGCTATCAATTTGATTCCTGGTAGTAAATTCCCAAAAGGTCGACTGTTTAATTTGTCCGTGCCTGAGCACGCCGCTATGCGCAGTTATGTGAAGGAATCCCTGGAGAAGGGGCATATTCGCCCGTCATCGTCACCATTAGGAGCAGGGTTCTTTTTTGTAGCCAAGAAGGATGGTTCGCTGAGACCTTGTATACAGGTCCTTCTCAAAAAATTAGCATATAGTGTTAAATTTTATTATTTACCATAATGTAATGATTACAATTAAACTTTCATATATTATAGATTCATTATCCACCAACTGAAATTTGTCAGGTCTTTTATTGTTTTAATACTGATGATTTTGGCATACAACTCCTGATAACCCAAAAAACCTGTCTCAATAAATTAGCATATCAAGAAAAGGTTCTCTAAGGGTACCGTCACACAGTGCAATTTTCATCGCTACGACGGTACGATCCGTGACGCTCCAGCGTCGTAACAATATCGCTCCAGCGTCGTAGACTGCTGTCACACTTTGCAATCTACGACGCTGGAGCGATAATTTCATGACGTATGTGCGATGTAGATGCCGTTGGTTACTATGCGCACATCGTATACGATATATGTTACACCATGCAATCATGCCGCCACAGCGGGACACTAGACGACGAAAGAAAGTTTCAAACGATCTGCTACGACGTACGATTCTCAGCGGGGTCCCTGATCGCAGGAGCGTGTCAGACATTGCGATATCGCTCGAACGTCACAGATATATCGCTCGAACGTCACGAATCGTGCCGTCGTAGCGATCAAAATTTCACTGTGTGACGGTACCCTAAACGACCTATTACCCTAATCTTCTGAATCAACTAATTAACTCTAAACACATGCAAAAGATACCTGAGGCTTTTATAAACTCCCTGCCTGGTTCATTACTCAAAACCCCCATCATGGGTAAGACTAGCGGCCTGACAGATGTCAAGAAGGCCATCATTGACACCCTCAAGCAAGAGGGTAAGACCCAGAAAGAAATTTCTCAACAAATAGGCTGTTCCCAGAGTGCTGTATCAAGGCACCTCAATGGTAAGTCTGTTGGAAGGAAACAATGTGGCAGAAAACGCTGTACAACGAGAAGAGGAGACCGGACCCTGAGGAAGATTGTGGAGAAGGACCGATTCCAGACCTTGGGGAACCTGAGGAAGCAGTGGACTGAGTCTGGTGTGGAAACATCCAGAGCCACCGTGCACAGGCGTGTGCAGGAAATGGGCTACAGGTGCCGCATTCCCCAGGTAAAGCCACTTTTGAACCATAAACAGCGGCAGAGGCGCCTGACCTGGGCTACAGAGAAGCAGCATTGGACTGTTGCTAAGTGGTCCCAAGTACTTTTTTCTGATGAAAGCAAATTTTGCATGTCATTCGGAAATCAAGGTGCCAGAGTCTGGAGGAAGACTGGGGAGAAGGAAATGCCAAAATGCCTGAAGTCCAGTGTCAAGTACCCACAGTCAGTGATGGTGTGGGGTGCCATGTCAGCTGCTGGTGTTGGTCCACTGTGTTTCATCAAGGGCAGGGTCAATGCAGCTAGCTATCAGGAGATTTTGGAGCACTTCATGCTTCCATCGGCTGAAATGCTTTATGGAGATGAAGATTTCATTTTTCAGCACGACCTGGCATCTGCTCACTGTGCCAAAACCACTGGTAAATGGTTTACTGACCATGGTATTACTGTGCTCAATTGGCCTGCCAACTCTCCTGACCTGAACCCCATAGAGAATCTGTGGGATATTGTGAAGAGAAAGTTGAGAGACGCAAGACCCAACACTCTGGATGAGCTTAAGGCCGCTATTGAAGCATCCTGGGCCTCCATAACATCTCAGCAGTGTCACAGGCTGATTGCCTCCATGCCACGCCGCATTGAAGCAGTCATTTCTGCCAAAGGATTCCCGACCAAGTACTGAGTGCATAACTGAACATTATTATTTGATGGTTTTTTTGTTTGTTATTAAAAAACACTTTTATTTGATTGGATGGGTGAAATATGCTAATTTATTGAGACAGGTTTTTTGGGTTATCAGGAGTTGTATGCCAAAATCATCAGTATTAAAACAATAAAAGACCTGACAAATTTCAGTTGGTGGATAATGAATCTATAATATATGAAAGTTTAATTGTAATCATTACATTATGGTAAATAATGAAATTTAACACTATATGCTAATTTTTTGAGAAGGACCTGTAGATTACCGCCTTCTAAATAAGATCACGGTTAAATTTCAGTACCCCTTGCCATTGTTATCTGATTTGTTTGTTCGGATTAAGGGGGCTAGTTGGTTCACCAAGATAGATCTTTGTGGTGCGTATAATCTGGTGCGAATCAGGCGAGGAGATGAATGGAAAACTGCATTTAATACGCCCTAGGGTCATTTTGAGTATCTAGTGATGCCATTCGGACTTGCCAATGCTCCATCAGTGTTTCAGTCCTTTATGCATGACATCTTCCGAGAGTACCTGGATAAATTCCTGATTGTGTACTTCGATGACATTTTGATCTTTTCGGATGATTGGGAGTCTCATGTGAAGCAGGTCAGAACAGTTTTTCAGGTCCTGCGTGCTAATTCTTTGTTTGTGAAGGGATCAAAGTGTCTCTTTGGTGTGCAGAAGGTTTCATTTTTGGGGTTCATCTTTTCCCCTTCTACTATCGAGATGGATCCTGTTAAGGTCCAAGCCATCCATGATTGGACTCAGCCGACATCTCTGAAAAGTCTGCAAAAGTTCCTGGGCTTTGCTAATTTTTATCATCGCTTCATCTGCAATTTTTCTAGTATTGCCAAACCATTGACCGATTTGACCAAGAAGGGTGCTGATTTGGTCAATTGGTCTTCTGCTGCTGTGGAAGCTTTTCAAGAGTTGAAGCGTCGTTTTTCTTCTGCCCCTGTGTTGTGTCAACCAGATGTTTCTCTTCCGTTCCAGGTCGAGGTTGATGCTTCTGAGATTGGAGCAGGGGCTGTTTTGTCGCAGAGAGGTTCTGATTGCTCAGTGATGAAACCATGCGCTTTTTTTTCCAGGAAGTTTTCGCCTGCTGAGCGAAATTATGATGTGGGCAACCGAGAGTTGCTGGCCATGAAGTGGGCATTCGAGGAGTGGCGTCATTGGCTTGAAGGAGCTAACCATCGCGTGGTGGTATTGACTGATCATAAGAACTTGACTTATCTTGAGTCTGCTAAGCGGTTGAATCCTAGACAGGCTCGTTGGTCGCTGTTTTTTGCCCGTTTTGACTTTGTGATTTCGTACCTTCCGGGCTCTAAAAATGTGAAGGCGGATGCTCTGTCTAGGAGTTTTGTGCCCGACTCTCCGGGTTTGTCTGAGCCGGCGGGTATCCTCAAGGAAGGAGTAATTGTGTCTGCCATCTCCCCTGATTTGCGGCGGGTGCTGCAAAAATTTCAGGCTAATAAACCTGATCGTTGTCCAGCGGAGAGACTGTTTGTCCCTGATAGGTGGACCAATAAAGTTATCTCTGAGGTTCATTGTTCGGTGTTGGCTGGTCATCCTGGAATCTTTGGTACCAGAGAGTTAGTGGCTAGATCCTTTTGGTGGCCGTCTCTGTCGCGGGATGTGCGTGCTTTTGTGCAGTCCTGTGGGATTTGTGCTCGGGCTAAGCCCTGCTGTTCTCGTGCCAGTGGGTTGCTTTTGCCCTTGCCGGTCCCGAAGAGGCATTGGACACATATCTCTATGGATTTTATTTCTGACCTTCCCGTTTCTCAAAAGATGTCAGTCATTTGGGTGGTCTGTGATCGCTTTTCTAAGATGGTCCATCTGGTACCCTTGTCTAAATTGCCTTCCTTCTCTGATTTGGTGCCATTGTTCTTCCAGCATGTGGTTCGTTTACATGGCATTCTAGAGAATATCGTTTCTGACAGAGGTTCCCAGTTTGTTTCAAGGTTTTGGCGAGCCTTTTGTGGTAGGATGGGCATTGACTTGTCTTTTTCCTCGGCTTTCCATCCTCAGACTAATGGCCAGACCGAACGAACCAATCAGACCTTGGAAACATATCTGAGATGCTTTGTTTCTGCCGATCAGGATGACTGGGTGTCCTTTTTGCCTTTGGCTGAGTTCGCCCTTAATAATCGGGCCAGCTCGGCTACCTTGGTTTCGCCATTTTTCTGCAATTCTGGGTTCCATCCTCGTTTCTCTTCAGGACAGGTTGAGTCTTAGGACTGTCCTGGTGTGGATACTGTGGTGGACAGGTTGCAGCAGATTTGGACTCATGTAGTGGACAATTTGACCTTGTCCCAGGAGAAGGCTCAACGTTTCGCTAATCGCAGACGCCGTGTGGGTCCCCGACTTCGTGTTGGGGATCTGGTTTGGTTATCTTCTCGTCATATTCCTATGAAGGATTCCTCTCCTAAGTTTAAACCTCGTTTCATTGGTCCGTATAGGATTTCTGAGGTTCTTAATCCTGGGTCTTTTCGTCTGACCCTTCCGGATTCTTTTTCCATACATAACGTATTCCATAGGTCATTGTTGCGGAGATACGTGGCACCTATGGTTCCATCTGTTGATCCTCCTGCCCCAGTTTTGGTGGAGGGGGAATTGGAGTATATTGTGGAGAAGATTTTGGATTCTCGTGTTTCTAGACGGAAACTCCAGTATCTGGTTAAATGGAAGGGTTATGCTCAGGAAGATAATTCCTGGGTTTTTGCCTCTGATGTCCATGCTCCCGATCTTGTTCGTGCCTTTCATGTGGCTCATCCTGGTCGGCCTGGGGGCTCTGGTGAGGGTTCGGTGACCCCTCCTCAAGGGGGGGGGTACTGTTGTGAATTCTGTGGCAGAGCTCCCTCCTGTGGTCACAAGTGGTACTTCGGCTGATTCTCTCTGTGAGCTTCTGTTGGTGGAGGGAAGTGGTACTGCGGCTTATGAGTTTCCTCCCTCAGGTGATCTGGTGAGGTCGTTAGGTGCTTCTCTACTTAACTCCACCTAATGCTTTGATCCTGGCTTCCTGTCAATGTTCCAGTGTTGGACTTGCTTTTCCCTGGATCATTCCTGTGGCCTGCTGCTCTGCATAGCTAAGTTCTTCTTTGCTATTTGTTTGCTATTTTTTCTGTCCAGCTTGTCTAATTTGTTGCTGGAAGCTCTGGGACGCAAAGGGTGTACCTCCGTGCCGTTAGTTCGGTACGGAGGGTCTTTTTGCCCCCTTTGCGTGGTTTTCTTTAGGGTTTTGTGTAGACCGCAAAGTTACCTTTCTTTCCTCGCTCTGTTAAGAAAGTCGGGCCTCACTTTGCTGAATCTATTTCATCTCTACGTTTGTCTTTTCTTCTTAACTCACAGTCATTATATGTGGGGGGCTGCCTTTTCCTTTGGGGTATTTCTCTGAGGCAAGGTAGGCTTATTTTCTATCTTCAGGCTAGTTAGTTTCTCAGGCTGTGCCGAGTTGCATAGGCAGAGTTAGGCGCAATCCACGGCTGCCTCTAGTGTTGTTTGGAGAGGATTAGGGATTGCGGTCTGCAGAGTTCCCACGTCTCAGAGCTCGTTCTATGATTTTGGGTTATTGTCAGATCACTGTATGTGCTCTGACCGCTATGTCCATTGTGGTACTGAATTGCCTTTCATAACACTCAGGTATGCATCACGGATCCCCTCATTTTTTGGGGGGTGTTTAACAGCCGTGGGGCGCAGACTCTAGCTTGTTACTCGAGCACCCGCAATACTCTATGAATACCCAACCATCCGATGCAAACTCGAGTTGCAAACACTTGCGCTAAACACTAGCTGTCACATCGTCTTTTTTTTTTTCTTTTTAGTTTTGAAAAAAACTATTCCTAATTTCAACCCTATAATCAAGTAGCAAGCAAGTGCTCTGAACACTAATGACGTCATATTCAATATGACGACCTAATGTTATCAAATTCTGTGTTGTATCTGTGGGTTCAAAATGATCATTGTACTCCTGGATAAAATCCTTGAGAGGTGCTGGATAGTGAGGGGATGGGGTGTAACTAGTCAGAACCCACTACAACTAAAAACAAAGCAGGAAGATAAATGAGGGAATACACCTAGCTTGAGAGCTCATGCCAGCAATCCTCCAAGTGGTTCCAAGACTTAACTAGTCGACTTCTACCACTTACAAAAGACAGAGGTAAATAGAGCGATCACCGACACCTTGCTGATGCGACTAAAGGTATTTACCGTATATACTCGAGTATAAGCCGACCTGAGTATAAGCCGACCCCCCTAATTTTGCCACAAAAAACTGGGAAAACTTATTGACTCGAGTATAAGCCTAGGGTGGAAAATGCAGCAGCAACCCGTGAATTTCAAAAATAAAAATAGATGCTCCATACTGTTCATTATTGCCCCATAGCTGTGCCATATAGTGCTCTGCACCGTTCATTATTGCCCCATAGCTGTGCCATATAGTGCTCTGCACCGTTCATTATTGCCCCATAGCTGTGCCATATAGTGCTCTGCGCCGTTCATTATTGCCCCATAGCTGTGCCATATAGTGCTCTGCGCCGTTCATTATTGCCCCATAGCTGTGCCATATAGTGTTCTGCGCCGTTCATTATTGCCCCATAGATGTGCCATATAGTGCTCTGCACCGTTCATTATTGCCCCATAGATGTGCCATATAGTGCTCTGCACCGTTCATTGTTGCCCCATAGCTGTGCCATATAGAGCTCTGCGCCGTTCATTATTGCCCCATAGCTGTGCTATATAGTGCTCTGCGCCATTCATTATTGCCCCATAGCTGTGCCATATAGTGCTCTGCGCCGTTCATTATTGCCCCATAGCTGTGCCATATAGTGCTCTGCACCGTTCATTATTGCCCCATAGCTGTGCCATATAAAGCTGTGCCATTGCTGCTGCAATAAAAAAAAATGCCATACTCACCTCTCTTGCTTGCAGCTCCCGGCGTCCGGTCCCGGAGTCTCTCCGCACTGACTGATCAGGCAGAGGGCGGCGCGCACACTATATGCGTCATCGCGCCCTCTGACCTGCACAGTCAGTGCGGAGAGACGCCGGGAAGATGGAGCGGCGCCCGGCGTGTGGAACGCGGATAGGTGAATATTACATACTCACCTAGTCCCAGCGGTCCTGATGCTCCCTCTGCCTGTCACACGGTCTTCGGTGCCGCAGCCTCTTCCTCTATCAGCTGTCACCGGCACCGCTGATTAGAGAAATGAATATGCGGCTCCACCCCTATGGGAGGTGGAGCCGCATATTCATTTCTCTAATCAGCGGTCCCACGTGACCGCTGAACAGGGAAAGAGCTGCAGCACCCAGAGACCGTGGGACGGGCAAGGGAGCGTCAGGACTAGGTGAGTATGCCTCAGCGCCCTCTCCCCCTCACCCGCCGACCCTGCCGCCCACCGTGACTCGAGTATAAGCCGAGAGGGGCACTTTCAGCCCAAAATTTTGGGCTGAAAATCTCGGCTTATACTCGAGTATATACGGTAAGCCTCCAGCAAGGTTGTGTTAATCAGCAGCAGATGGTGGAGATCACAGCTAGGTCCTAGAGGGAGAAGGATATCACTCCACAGCAGAATGTGCGTGCAGAGTCAGGTTTAGTTACCTTCTAGAGCAAAAAAGGGGAGAAGCCAGCGCAGCCTAAGGTTAAGACGCAATACATAAAGTGCAAATGCACATATTAAAGGGACTCTGTCACCTGAATTTGGCGGGACTGGTTTTGGGTCATATGGGCGGAGTTTTCAGGTGTTTGATTCACCCTTTCCTTACCCGCTGGCTGCATGCTGGCTGCAATATTGGATTGAAGTTCATTCTCTGTCCTCCATAGTACACGCCTGCGCAAAGCAATCTTGCCTTGTGCAGGCATGTACTATGGAGGACAGAGAATGAACTTCAATCCAATATTGCAGCCAGCATGCAGCCAGCGGGTAAGGAAAGGGTGAATCAAACACCCGAAAACTCCGCCCATATGACCCCAAACCAGTCCCGCCAAATTCAGGTGACAGGTTCCCTTTAATTTCTAACTGTATTTTCAAAATGAGACATTTAGCAAACAATTGATCAATTCTTTGAGCCACCCCGCCTCTTCACGGCAATCTCATATTGGGGCAGTCCTACACTACGTTTTTTATATTCGATGTGCCATAAAGGCCTCCTAAATGAACTAAAAGCAAGACCACATTAAAAGCATGCTGTACCTGGAGCATTACTGAGTCACCCCCATGGTGCCAGAGTAGGCAAGCGAGGGGGTTGACCTCATTTTGAAAATACAGTTAGAAATTAATATGTGCATTTGCACTTTGTGTTGCGTCTTAACCTTAGGCTGCGCTGGCTTCTCCCCTTTTTTGCTCTGTTATTGGTAAGTGGCTGACCACCACTGTTGTCGTGCGCCGCGCCTTTTTATGTGCGCCATTCTTTCTGTGTCTCAGTGATTGATAGGCTTCTGTACACACACATAGCAGCCCTGCCCTGCCTCAGGCTTTGTTTAATTATGTGTTGTGAATTCTGCTGCCGAGCTCCCTCCTGTGGTCGTGAATGGTACTTCGGCGGGTTCTGTCTATGGGCTCCCTCTGGTGGCTGTGAGTGAGGCTGCGGCTTCTGAGGTTCCTTACACAGGTGACGTGGTTTGTTCTTTGGTTGGCTGCTCTGTTTGACTCCTCTCAGATTGTTACTCCATACCAGCTGTCAATGTTTTAGCATTGGTTCAGTTCGCTCCTGGATCTGTCTGGTGTCCTGTCTTCTCCTGCAGAAGCTAAGTTCCTGATTATTATTTTTGCTCATTGTTTCTTGTCCAGCTGGTTATCATGATTTTGTCTTGCTAGCTGAAGCTCTGGGATGCAGAGTGGCCCCGCCGCACTGTGAGTCGGTGCGGAGGTCTTTTTTGCACACTCTGCGTGGTCTTTTGTAGGTTTTTGTGCTGATCGCAAAGTTACCTTTCCTATCCTCTGTCTATTTAGTAAGTCTGGCCTCCCTTTGCTGAACCGGTCTCATTTCTGAGTTTGTGACTTTCATCTTTACTCACAGTCAATATATGTGGGGGGCTTCCTTTACCTTTGGGGAATTTCTCTGAGGCAAGGTAGGCTTTATTTTCCATCTGTAGGGCGAGATAGTTCTTAGGCTGTGACGAGGCGCCTAGGGTCTGGTCAGGAGCGCTCCACGGCTATTTCTAGTGTGTGTGATAGGATTAGGGCTTGCGGTCAGCAGAGTTCCCACATCCCAGAGCTCGTCCTGTATGAGGTTTAACTATCAGGTCATTCCGGGTGCTCCTAACCACCAGGTCATAACAGTACAGCTGGCCCAAAGTATTAATGCATCTCAATAGAGGGATAAGAGAAGTTCTGAGACCATTTTTTTTTCTTTGCACTGTGTTTTGTCTTTCTTTTCCCCTAAACCTTTGGGTGGTTCAGGACACAGGTGTAGAGATGGACATTCAAGGTCTGTCCTCTTGTGTGGATCATCTCACTGCAAGGGTACAAAACATTCAAGATTTTGTGGTTCAGAATCCGATGTTAGAGCCTAGAATTCCTACTCCTGATTTATTTTCTGGAAATAGATCTAAGTTTCTGAATTTCAAAAATAATTGTAAACTGTTTCTAGCTTTGAAACCCCGCTCCTCTGGTGACCCCGCTCAACAAGTAAAAATCATTATTTCTTTAATGCGTGGTGACCCTCAAAACTGGGCATTTTCCCTTGCGCCAGGAGATCCTGCATTGCGTGATGTTGATGCGTTTTTTCTGGCGCTTGGATTGCTTTATGATGAACCAAATTCAGTGGATCAGGCAGAGAAAATCTTGCTGGCTTTGTGTCAGGGTCAGGATGAGGCGGAGGTGTACTGTCAGAAGTTTAGAAAGTGGTCTGTGCTTACTCAGTGGAATGAATGTGCCCTGGCGGCAATTTTCAGAAAGAAAATTTTCTGAAGCCCTTAAGGATGTCATGGTGGGATTTTCCACGCCTGCTGGTCTGAATGAGTCTATATCATTGGCCATTCAGATCGATCGGCGCTTGCGTGAGCACAAAGCTGTGCACCATTTGGCGGTGTTCTCTGAGAATAGGCCTGAGCCTATGCAGTGTGATAGAACTTTGACCAGAGCTGAACGGCAAGAACACAGACTTCGGAATGGACTGTGTTTTTACTGTGGTGATTCCTCTCATGCTATCTCCGATTGTCCTAAGCGCACTAAGCGGTTCGCTAGGTCTGCCACCATTGGTACGGTACAGTCAAAATTTCTTTTGTCCGTTACTCTGATTTGCTCTCTGTCGTCATATTCTGTTATGGCATTTGTGGATTCAGGCGCTGCCCTGAATTTGATGGACTTGGAGTTTGCCAGGCGCTGTGGTTTTTCCTTGGAGCCCTTGCAGCATCCTATTCCATTGAGAGGAATTGATGCTACGCCTTTGGCCAAGAATAAACCTCAATTCTGGACGCAATTGACCATGTGCATGGCTCCTGCACATCAGGAGGATTTTCGCTTTTTGGTGTTGCATAATCTGCATGATGTGGTCGTTTTGGGGTTGCCATGGCTACAGGTTCATAATCCAGTGTTGGATTGGAAATCTATGTGTCCGGCTGGGGTTGTCAAGGGGTACATGGTGATGTTCCATTGTTGTCAATTTTGCCTTCCACTCCTTCTGAAGTCCCTGAGTTTTTATCAGATTACCGGGATGTATTTGAGGAGTCCAAATCCGGTGCCCTACCTCCTCATAGTGACTGCGATTGTGCTATTAATTTGATTCCCGGTAGTAAGTTTCCTAAGGGTCGTCTGTTTAATTTATCTGTGCCAGAGCACGCTGCTATGCGGAGTTATATAAAGGAACCCTTGGAGAAGGGTCATATTCGCCCGTCGTCGTCACCATTGGGAGCAGGGTTCTTTTTTGTGGCCAAGAAGGATGGCTCTTTAAGACCTTGTATTGATTACCGCCTTCTTAATAAGATCACAGTCAAATTTCAGTATCCTTTGCCGCTGATGTCTGATTTGTTTGCTTGGATTAAGGGGGCTAGTTGGTTCACCAAGATAGATCTTCGAGCGGCGTATAATCTTGTGCGAATTAAACAAAGCGATGAATGGAAAACGGCATTTAATACGCCCGAGGGCCATTTTGAGTACCTGGTTATGCCATTCGGGCTTTCTAATGCTCCATCTGTGTTTCAGTCCTTTATGCATGACATCTTCCGAGAGTACCTGGATAGATTCATGATTGTATATTTGGATGACATTTTGGTCTTTTCGGATGATTGGGAGTCTCATGTGAAGCAGGTCAGAATGGTGTTCCAGGTCCTTCGTGCGAATTCCTTGTTTGTGAAGGGGTCAAAGTGTCTCTTTGGAGTTCAGAAGGTTTCATTTTTGGGTTTCATTTTTTCCCCTTCTACTATCGAGATGGGCCCTGTTAAAGTTCAGGCCATTTACGATTGGACTCAGCCGACATCTGTGAAGAGCTTGCAGAAGTTCCTGGGCTTTGCTAATTTTTATCGTCGCTTCATCGCTAATTTTTCCAGTATTGCTAAACCGTTGACTGATTTGACCAAAAAAGGTGCTGATGTGATCAATTGGTCCTCTGCGGCTGTAGAGGCTTTTCAGGAGTTGAAGCGACGTTTTGCTTCTGCCCCTGTGTTGTGCCAGCCAGATGTTGCGCTCCCTTTTCAGGTTGAGGTTGATGCTTCTGAAATTGGAGCAGGGGCTGTTTTGTCGCAAAGAAGTTCTGATGGCTCAGTGATGAAACCCTGTGCCTTCTTTTCTAGAAAATTCTCGCCTGCTGAGCGCAATTATGATGTGGGCAATCGGGAGTTGTTGGCCATGAAGTGGGCATTCGAGGAGTGGCGACATTGGCTTGAAGGAGCTAAACATCGCGTGGTGGTCTTGAAGGATCACAAGAATTTAACTTATCTCGAGTCTGCCAAACGGTTGAATCCTAGACAGGCTCGGTGGTCGTTCTTTTTCTCCCGTTTTGATTTTGTGGTTTCATACCTTCCGGGATCTAAGAATGTGAAGGCTGACGCCCTGTCAAGGAGTTTTGTGCCTGACTCTCCGGGTGTTCCGGAGCCGGCGGGTATTCTTAAAGAAGGGGTAATTTTGTCTGCCATTTCCCCTGATTTGCGGCGTGTGCTGCAAAAGTTTCAGGCTGATAGACCTGACCGTTGTCCTACGGAGAAACTGTTTGTCCCTGATAGATGGACTAGTAGAGTTATCTCTGAGATTCATTGTTCAGTGTTGGCTGGTCATCCTGGAATCTTTGGTACCAGAGATTTGGTGGCTATATCCTTTTGGTGGCCTTCTTTGTCACGGGATGTGCGTTCTTTTGTGCAGTCCTGTGGGACTTGTGCTCGGGCTAAGCCCTGCTGTTCTCGTGCCAGTGGGTTGCTTTTGCCCTTGCCGATCCCGAAGAGGCCCTGGACACATATTTCTATGGATTTTATTTCAGATCTCCCTGTTTCTCAAAGGATGTCGGTCATTTGGGTGGTTTGTGATCGCTTCTCTAAGATGGTCCATTTGGTACCCTTATCTTAATTGCCTTCCTCCTCTGATTTGTTGCCATTGTTTTTCCAGCATGTGGTTCGTTTGCATGGCATTCCAGAGAACATCGTTTCGGACAGAGGTTCCCAGTTTGTTTCGAGGTTTTGGCGGTCCTTTTGCGCTAAGATGGGCATTGATTTGTCTTTTTCTTCGGCTTTCCATCCTCAGACTAATGGCCAAACCGAACGAACTAATCAGACTTTGGAGACATATCTGAGATGCTTTGTTTCTGCTGATCGGGATGATTGGGTGTCCTTCTTGCCTTTGGCTGAGTTCGCCCTTAATAATCGGGCCAGCTCGGCTACTTTAGTTTCTCCTTTTTTCTGTAATTCTGGTTTCCATCCTCGTTTCTCTTCAGGGCAGGTTGAGCCTTCGGACTGTCCTGGTGTGGATGCGGTGGTGGATAGGTTGCAGCAGATTTGGACTCATGTGGTGGACAATTTGACATTGTCCCAGGAGAAGGCTCAATGTTTCGCTAACCGCCGGCGTTGTGTTGGTCCCCGACTTCGTGTTGGGGATTTGGTTGGGTTGTCATCTCGTCACGTTCCTATGAAGGTTTCCTCTCCTAAGTTTAAGCCTCGTTTCATTGGGCCTTAAAAGATTTCTTAAGTTATTAATCCTGTGTCATTTCGTTTGGACCTTCCAGCTTCTTTTGCCATCCATAATGTGTTCCATAGGTCGTTGTTGCGGAGATACGTGGCGCCTATGGTTCCCTCCTTTGATTCCCCTGCCCCGGTGTTGGTTGAGGGGGAGTTGGAGTATGTGGTGGAGAAGATTTTGGATTCTCGTGTTTCGAGATGGAAACTCCAGTACCTGGTCAAGTGGAAGGGTTATGGTCAGGAAGATAATTCCTGGGTTTTTGCCTCTGATGTTCATGCTGCCGATCTTGTTCGTGCCTTTCATCTGGCTCATCCTGATCGGCCTGGGGGCTCTGGTGAGGGTTCGGTGACCCCTCCTCAAGGGGGGGTACTGTTGTGAATTCTGTTGTCGAGCGCCCTCCTGTGGTCGTGAATGGTACTTCGGCGGGTTCTGTCTATGGGCTCCCTCTGGTGGCTGTGAGTGAGGCTGCGGCTTCTGAGGTTACTTACACAGGTGACGTGGTTTGTTCTTTGGTTGGCTGCTCTGTTTGACTCCTCTCAGATCGTTACTCCATGCCAGCTGTCAATGTTTTAGCATTGGTTCAGTTCGCTCCTGGATCTGTCTGGTGTCCTGTCTTCTCCTACAGAAGCTAAGTTCCTGATTATTATTTTTGCTCATTGTTTCTTGTCCAGCTGGTTATCATGATTTTGTCTTGCTAGCTGAAGCTCTGGGATGCAGAGTGGCCCCGCCGCACCGTGAGTCGGTGCGGAGGTCTTTTTTGCACACTCTGTGTGGTCTTTTGTAGGTTTTTGTGCTGATCGCAAAGTTACCTTTCCTATCCTCTGTCTATTTAGTAAGTCTGGCCTCCCTTTGCTGAACCGGTCTCATTTCTGAGTTTGTGACTTTCATCTTTACTCACAGTCAATATATGTGGGGGGCTTCCTTTACCTTTGGGGAATTTCTCTGAGGCAAGGTAGGCTTTATTTTCCATCTCTAGGGCTAGATAGTTCTTAGGCTGTGACGAGGCGCCTAGGGTCTGGTCAGGAGCGCTCCACCGCTATTTCTAGTGTGTGTGATAGGATTAGGGCTTGCGGTCAGCAGAGTTCCCACATCCCAGAGCTCGCCCTGTATGAGGTTTAACCCCTTTACCCCCAAGGGTGGTTTGCACGTTAATGACCGGGCCAATTTTTACAATTCTGACCACTGTCCCTTTATGAGGTTATAACTCTGGAACGCTTCAATGGATCCTGGTGATTCTGACATTGTTTTCTCGTGACATATTGTACTTCATGACAATGGTAAAAATTCTTTGATAGTACCTGCGTTTATTTGTGAAAAAACGGAAATTTGGCGAAAATTATGAAAATTTCGCAATTTTCCAACTTTGAATTTTTATGCAATTAAATCACAGAGATATGTCACACAAAATACTTAATAAGTAACATTTCCCACATGTCTACTTTACATCAGCACAATTTTGGAACCAAAATTTTTTTTTTGTTAGGGAGTTATAAGGGTTAAAAGTTGACCAGCAATTTCTCATTTCTACAACACCATTTTATTTTAGGGACCACATCTCATTTGAAGTCATTTTGAGGGGTCTATATGATAGAAAATACCCAAGTGTGACACCATTCTAAAAACTACACACCTCAAGGTGCTCAAAACCATATTCAAGAAGTTTATTAACCCTTCTGGTGCTTCACAGGAATTTTTTGAATGTTTAAATAAAAATGAACATTTAACTTTTTTTTCACAAAAAATTTAATTCAGCTCCAATTTGTTTTATTTTACCAAGGGTAACAGGAGAAAATGGACCCCAAACATTGTTGTACAATTTGTCCTGAGTATGCCAATACCCCACATGTGGGGGTAAACCACTGTTTGGGCGCATGGCAGAGCTCGGAAGCGAAGGAGTGCCATTTGACTTTTCAATGCAAAATTGACTGGAATTGAGATGGGACGCCATGTTTCGTTTGGAGAGCCCCTGATGTGGCTAAACATTGAAACCCCCCACAAGTGACACCATTTTGGAAAATAGACCCCCTAAGGAACTTATCTAGATGTGTGGTGAGCACTTTGACCCACCAAGTGCTTCACAGAAGTTTATAATGTAGAACCGTAAAAATAAAAAATCATATTTTTTCACAAAAATTATCTTTTTGCCCCCAATTTTTTATTTTCCCAAGGGTAAGAGCAGAAATTGGACCCCAAAAGTTGTTGTACAATTTGTCCTGAGTACGCTGATACCCCATATGTGGGGGTAAACCACTGTTTGGGCAGATGGGAGAGCTCGGAAGGGAAGGAGCGCCGTTTGACTTTTCAAAGCAAAATTGACAGGAATTGAGATGGGACGCCATGTTGCGTTTGAAGAGCCACTGATGTGCCTAAACATTGAAACCCCCACAAATGACACCATTTTGGAAAGTAGACCCCCTAAGGTACTTATCTAGAGGTGTGGTGAGCACTTTGACCCACCAAGTGCTTCACAGAAGTTTATAATGCAGAGCCGTAAAAATAAAACAAAATTTTTTTCCCACAAAAATTATTTTTTTAGCCCCCAGTTTTGTATTTTCCTGAGGGTAACAGGAGAAATTGGACCCCAAAATTTGTTGCCCAATTTGTCCTGAGTGCGATGATACACCATATGTGGGGGGAACCACTGTTTGGGCACATGGGAGGGCTCAGAAGGGAAGGAGTGCCATTTGAATGCAGACTTAGATGGAATGGTCTGCAGGTGTCACATTGCGTTTGCAGAGCCCCTAATGTACCTAAACAGTAGAAACCCCCCACAAGTGACACCATTTTGGAAAGTAGACCCCCTTAGGAACTTATCTAGATGTGTGCTGAGCGCTTTGACCCACCAAGGGCTTCACAGAAGTTTATAATGGAGAGCCGTAAAAATAAAACAAAAATTTTTTCCCACAAAAATTATTTTTTAGCCCCCAGTTTTGTATTTTCCCGAGGGTAACAGGAGAAATTCGAACCCACAATTTGTTGTCCAATTTGTCCTGAGTGCGCTGATACCCCATATGTGGGGGGGAACCACTGTTTGGGCGCATGGGAGGGCTCGGAAGGGAAGGAGCTCCATTTGCAATGAGGACTTAGATGGAATGGTCTCCGGATGTCACATTGCATTTGCAGAGCCGCTAATGTACCTAAACAGTAGAAACCTCCCACAAGTGACACCATTTTGGAAACTAGACCCCCTAAGGAACTCAGCTAGATGTGTTGTGAGAGCTTTGAACCCCCAAGTGTTTCACTACAGTTTGTAACGCAGAGCCGTGAAAATTAAAAAAAAAAATCTTTCCCCCCAAAATTATTTTTTAGCCCCCAGTTTTGTATTTTCCCGAGGGTAAGAGGAGAAATTCAACCCCAAAAGTTGTTGTCCAATTTGTCCTGAGTACGCTGATACCCCGTATGTTGGGGGAAACCACTGTTTGAGCGCATGGCAGAGCTCGGAAGGGAAGGAGCGCCATTTGGAATGCAGACTTAGATGGAATGGTCTGCAGACGTCACATTGCGTTTGCAGAACCCCTAATGTACCTAAACAGTAGAAACCCCCCACAAGTGACCCCATATTGGAAACTAGACCCCCCAGGGAACTAATCTAGATGTGTTGTGAGAACTTTGAACCCCCAAGTGTTTCACTACAGTTTATAACGCAGAGCCGTGAAAATAAAAAATCCTTTTTTTCCCACAAAAAATGTTTTAGCCCCGAGTTTTGTATTTTCCCAAGGGTAACAGGAGAAATTGGACCCCAAAAGTTGTTGTCCTATTTGTCCTGAGTACGCTGATACCCCATATGTTGGGGTAAACCCCTGTTTGGGCACACGGGAGAGCTCGGAAGGGAAGAAGCACTGTTTTACTTTTTCAACGCAGAATTGGCTGGAATTGAGATCGGACGCCATGTCGCGTTTGGAGAGCCCCTGATGTGCCTAAACAGTGGAAACCCCCCAATTATAACTGAAACCCTAATCCAAACACACCCCTAACCCTAATCCCAACAGTAACCCTAACCACACCTCTAACCCTGACACACCCCTAACCCTAATCCCAACCCCATTCCCAACCGTAAATGTAATCTAAACCCTAACTGTAACTTTAGCCCCAACCCAAACTGTAGCCCTAACCCTAATCCTAGCCCTAACCCTAGCCCTAACCCTAGCCCTAACCCTAGCACTAACCCTAGCACTAACCCTAGCCCTAACCCTAGCCCTAACTCTAACCCTAGCCCTAATGGGAAAATGGAAATAAATACATTTTTTTAATTTTTCCCTAACTAAGGGGGTGATGAAGGGGGGTTTGATTTACTTTTATAGCGGGTTTTTTAGCGGATTTTTATGATTGGCAGCTGTCACACACTGAAAGACGCTTTTTATTGCAAAAAATATTTTTTGCGTTACCACATTTTGAGAGCTATAATTTTTCTATATTTTGGTCCACAGAGTCATGTGAGGTCTTGTTTTTTGCGGAACGAGTTGACGTTTTTATTGGTAACATTTTCGGGCACGTGACATTTTTTGATCGCTTTTTATTCCGATTTTTGTGAGGCAGAATGACCAAAAACCAGCTATTCATGAATTTCTTTTGGGGGAGGCGTTTATACCGTTCCGCGTTTGGTAAAATTGATAAGGCTGTTTTATTCTTCGGGTCAGTACGATTACAGCGACACCTCATTTATATCATTTTTTTATGTTTTGGCGCTTTTATACGATAAAAACTATTTTATAGAAAAAATAATTATTTTGGCATCGCTTTATTCTCAGGACTATAACTTTTTTATTTTTTTGCTGCTGATGCTGTATGGCGGCTCGTTTTTTGCGGGACACGATGACGTTTTCAGCGGTACCATGGTTATTTATATCTGTCTTTTTGATCGCGTGTTATTCCACTTTTTGTTCGGCGGTATGATAATAAAGCGTTGTTTTTTGCCTCGTTTTTTTTTTTCTTACGGTGCTTACTGAAGGGGTTAACTAGTGGGCCAGTTTTATAGGTCGGGCCGTTACGGACGCGGCGATACTAAATATGTGTACTTTTATTGTTTGTTTTTTTTTATTTAGATAAAGAAATGTATTTATGGGAATAATATTTTTTTTTTTTTCATTATTTTGGAATATTTTTTTTTATTTTTTTTTACACATTTGAAATTTTTTTTTTTTTACTTTGTCCCAGGGGGGAACATCACAGATCAGTGATCTGACAGTTTGCACAGCACTCTGTCAGATCACTGATCTGACATGCAGCGCTGCAGCCTTCACAGTGCCTGCTCTGAGCAGGCGCTGTGAAGCCACCTCCCTCCCTGCAGGACCCGGATTCGCGGCCATCTTGGATCCGGGGCTGGAGGGAGCAGGGAGGGAGGTGAGACCCTCGCAGCAACGCGATCACATCGCGTTGCTGCGGGGGGCTCAGGGAAGCCCGCAGGGAGCCCCCTCCCTGCGGGAAGCTTCCCTGTACCGCCGGCACATCGCGATCATCTTTGATCGCGGTGTGCCGGGGGTTAATGTGCCGGGGACGGTCCGTGAGCGCTCCTGGCACATAGTGCCGGATGTCAGCTGCGATAGGCAGCTGACACCCGGCCGCGATCGGCGGCGCTCCCCCCGTGAGCGCCGCCGATCGCGCTGGACGTACTATCCCGTCCATGGTCATAGGGGCCCACCCCACATGGACGGGATAGTACGTCCGATGTCAGAAAGGGGTTAACTATCAGGTCATTCCGGGTGCTCCTAACCACCAGGTCATAACAATTATGCACCTGTGCCTCAGCCTGTCTCACTCTTCATCTGTGGTTCTGGATGGACAGTGTGGAGGTTGGATCCGAAATGTCTGTCTGGACCTGGTCAACCTTTATCCTCGCTTGCCTACTCTGGCTCCATGGGGGTGACTCCGTAATGCTCCAGGTACAGCATGCTTTTAATGTGGTCTTGCTTTTAGTTCATTTAGGAGGCCTTTATGGCACAGCGAATATAAAAAACATAGTGTAGGACTGCCCCAATATGAGATTGCCGTGAAGAGGCGGGGTGGCTCAAAGAATTGATCAATTGTTTGCTAAATGTCTCATTTTGAAAATACAGTTAGAAATTAATATGTGCATTTGCACTTTATGTATTGCGTCTTAACCTTAGGCTGCGCTGGCTTCTCCCCTTTTTTGCTTAGTTACCTTCTACATCCGGATCTAGAATAGCTGTCTGACACACCGTGACAGTTGCTCTTTAAACTTCATGCAAAAAATTAAGGCTTGAGGCCACTTTTACATGTATTCAGGTTTTTTTTTAATTAAATGACGCTTCAGGTAGTGATTGGCTGCAGCAGTGATATGTCCTTATTGGGTTGTCAATAATGCAGCGTAAACTAACTATAGCAGCAAGGGACTGTAAAGCTTTAGATGTAGAGTGGCAATGAATTTCTAAATTGCTTATGACATCTTATTACTATTTTGACCTATACCTTCATCATGTTGAGTTTTGATAGGAATGCCTCTGACCTGAAAAGCCATCACAAGCTAGTATATGGTGCCACCATTTTAGCCAATAAATATAATTCTACTAAATTTGATAGTTGAGTAAAATAACACTAGCGACCAAGGAGATTGGTGCTGCTGACAGAAAACACAAGTTCTGTGTGACAAACCCGTAGAGAAAGGTGATCAAATACAAACTGGATATTGTCGCTCTAAACAGCTAGTAGACGGCCATGGGGGAAAAAAGACGTGCAATGATTAATCTGTCGTTAAGAGTTTAATGTATGGGGGCGTGGCCTAGCGAGCGATGTGAACAGACGTGTGCTGGATCTCCCTACCTGCACTGTCCGCCATAAAGCATTTTAGAGGCGCCGCAGAACGCCTATACCGTGCGCAGGAATGCCCGGGGTCCCATTGAGCAGAGTGGAACAAGCAGGGTTGGGTGAAGATAAGCCGGACCCGGCAATGACACTCTCAAAACAGAAGGAGACGGTACTGGCGGGAAGCGCTAGGATCCAAGATGGTGCCGAGTCGGTGGAGGAATTGACAAAAGCAAGTGCTGTGTACTGCAAGCTGGAGGTGATAACCAAGCTGGAGCGGTTCGCAAGGTTGGTGGAGGCTGGTAAACTGCGAGCGGAGGCTGAAGGTGAGGGGTCCGGAGGACTGGGAGAACCGGGGGAATAGTTGAAAGGAAGAGATGGAGCACAGAGTGGTTTGGTGGAGCAGGAGTCCCCAGAGAGAAATGATGCAGTTAATGAGATGGGAGCCATATCACCTGCAGAAATGACCTCACAGACTGGTTCGGCTGTGACTGTGGTGATAACAGAAATGGAAGAACCTACGCTGAAAGATTTTTTTTTTTTAGTGGTGATATACTGTAAATCTGCTCTTGCTGCTCTGAACCTGCGAGTGGATTATTTGAAAGAGGAGATGGTGTCCCTTAACTCAGCTATGCGCAAAGTGGAGAAGAGAGTGGAGGTGGTGAAGGAACGTGTTGGGAGTGTGGAAGATCAGATGAACGTACTGTTGAAAAGGGAACAAAAGTATATTCAGTGTATCGCAGAGTTGGAATTTAAAACAGACGATCTGGAAAATCGTTCCTGCAGGAATAATTTGAGAATAATTGGTGTGCCAGAAAAAGTGGAAGGGAGTAATCCCACTGATAACATTGAGTCGTGGATGAAAAATACTGTGGGGTGCGATAGCCTCACTAGATTATTTGCCGTGGAAAGGGCACATCGGGTCCCTACCAGACCTCTACCCCTAGGGTCTGCCCCAAGAGCTAGCCTGGCCAAAATTCTGAATTACCGTGATCGGGTTATCCTGTGGAGGAAGGCCCGGAACTGTGATGGCTTAACTATTGATGGGAACCGGATCTCCATCTACCCTGACTACTCTGCAATGGTCCAAAAGCTTAGGATGAAGTTTGGAGAGGTCAAGAGGAGACTGCGAGTCCTGGGCCTGAGTTACTCAATGATTTACCCAGCTAAACTCAGTGTGGTGGCTATGGATCGGGTGCACTTTTTTCAAAATCCTGAGGAGGCCACTCAATTTCTGGACCTGAATGCTAAGCATATTGGAGCAGAGCGGACCCGTTGAAGTTAGATTTAAGTGTCCGTAGGACAGATGTTAACTCCTGGAAAGTTTTACGTTAGTTTACATTTGACTGTATTGGTCACTTTTGACATGTTTTGTTATTGTTCTAAAGTGGTTGTGTTCGGCGGCGCAACAGTCCGTTCATTTTAATTTAGGTGGGAGGGAGAGAGATAGTTGGGAAAAGGGTTGTTCTTCTAGGCTGTAAAACAGCGTTCCCAGATCTCGTATAGAGAGAGTAAGTTTGATTTTTACTCAGTGTTTATAAATTTCCCGAAGGGGCAACGGTGAGAAGTTAGGGGGTTGAGGGAAGGGTAAAGATAGGTTGGTAAAGGGGTGGAGGGGGAAGGTTTAGAGACCTTAGCGGGCCTGAATCAAATTATCATCCATATAAGATAGAATGGGAGGTAAAATTTTAAGTTGGAACATCAGGGGTCTGTGTTGAAACAGATATATAATAAACTTTGGCACTCAACTTTTGTATGCAGAAAAATTTATTTTGGCAGCCACTTGTACAACAGACGGTTCGGTCAAAAGAATGACCTTCCTCAGTATGCTGCAATGAATATTGGAGTACAATACATCATCCATGTACATAATTTATAATTTACATAATGTAATAGAAACTAATACAACAACATGATAGTGCACTGATGGTGAGGGATGGGAATTGAAAAATAGGACCCTTCTTCGATTTTGAGCCACATATATATTCGTTCATTAGTACAAAGGTATGACTTGTTCTCCAGTACTTTCTTTTTCCTTTTTTTTTCTTTTCTTGTCATTTTTCTTCTTTTCAATTCCCATCCCTCACCATCAGTGCACTATCATGTTGTTGTATTAGTTTCTATTACATTATGTAAATTATAAATTATGTACATGGATGATGTATTGTACTCCAATATTCATTGCAGCATACTGAGGAAGGTCATTCTTTTACCGAAACGTCTGTTGTAGAAGTGGCTGCCAAAATAAATTTTTCTGCATACAAAAGTTGAGTGCCAAAGTGTATTATATATATTCTCTGGTGTGGGAACCCTCTTTGAGCACCAATTCAGCTGTGCCACGCTATACTTTACTATTATGTGTTGAAACAGAGACAGTCAGTGATATGCTTACAGGAAACTCACCTGGTGGAGCAAAAAGTAGCTATGTTGCAAAAGAGATGGGTGAGAAAGGCGTATCACTCGACATTCTCAATTTACGCCAGAGTAGTGTCAATACTGATACATACAAGTGTCCCGTTTGAGGAGATAGAGGTTATAATTGATAAAGATGGTCAATATGTGTTTATAGTATGTAAGATACTCAATAGATTAATGTGTATTGTGTCATTATATATTCCTCCGCCATACTCAAAGAAAAAGCTACAGGAGATTCTGGAAATATCAGGTAGATGGGATGGAGTTCCTCTCCTTATAATGGGTGATGTGAACAATATAGCTAATGACCACTGGGACAAGGGTAGGCATGCATTGTTGAGAGGGGACGGGAATGTTACCCCTTTTGGGAATTATCTAAGAGAAATAGGATGGATAGATTTATGTCGGGTACTTAATGTTGATAAATATATTTATTCATTCTATTCGATGGCGTACGGCTCTCTGTCTCGTATAGATGTGGCTTTCGGAAACGAAGAAATGAATAACTTATTACAAGAGGTGGAGTACAAGCCTAGAGTTTTATCGGATCATAGCCCAGTATTGGTATCATTACAATTGGCAGATCAGGGTAAATTAGGGGGGATGGGATGGAAAACTCACCCTTCCTGGTTACAGCTTTTGGATATGGAAAAGTTGGGGAGGAATTAGTGGAATTTTTTAGGATAAAGGAAGGGAGGGCAGGGACTCACGTAGTATGGGATACTATGAAGGCGTTCCTGAGAAGAATCCTATTTCGGGACATTTCAAGGCATAAAACCAGGTCTAAAAACCAAGATAAAGCTGTGATGGAGGAATTGAAGGCAGCGGAGAAAGCATTAAGCACTCAATGTACAAGGGACATGCAAAACCAAATGAAGGCGGCGCAGGCAGAGGTCAATCAACTGCATATGCGCAAAGCAGAAAGGTTGAGAGTGTTTCAAAAGGAAACATTTTACACGGAGGGGGAAAAGGTGGGACATTTGCTCTCAGTAGTGGCCTCTGCGCAGCGGGATTCTTCTCATGTATATTCCATAAAATCAGAGGAGGGAATAGTGGTTACTCAAGGGGAACAAATTTTGGAAGTCTTCTGGAAATTTTATAGTGAATTATATTCCTCTTGGGTGCAAAAGGAAAAAGAGGAGTTAAATAGATATTTGGAAGAGGTCAATTTGCCGAGACTAAGTAAAGAGGATTGTGAGTGGATGGATAATCCGCTTGGGGAGGAAGAATTGAAGGCATCTCTGGTAGACGTGGCGGGGGGCAGGGCTCCAGGGACAGACGGCATTCCTGCAGAGGTTTATAAAATTCTTAATGCAGAATTAATAACCAAATTGGAATGGGTATTTAACGAGTCGTTGGAGAGGGGAGTGCTGCCTCAATCAATGAGAGAGGCCATTGTTGTGGTCATTTCTAAAGCTAACAAAGACCCACAGCTGCCAGAGTCTTATAGACCAATTTCACTCCTAACGGTCCTCATAAAGATTTTGGCAAAAGCCTTGGCGAACAGACTGACCCAAGTGATTTATAAATTGATTCATCCAGACCAATCTGGCTTTATGCCCAATCAACTTGAGGCTATATTTAAACATGCAAATTCCTGCTGATAATGGGGGTAAGAGAGCAGTGGTGTCTTTAGATGCCCACAAAGCCTTTGACTGTGTAGAGTGGAATTACTTGTGGTCGGTGCTGGAACGCCTGGGGTTTGGGCCCAAATTTATCTCTTGGGTGAAGTTGCTGTACTCTGCTCCAACGGCAAAAATTGGAGTTAATAATAAATTGTCAGAGCTTCTCATTGTTTAGAGGTACTAGACAGGGGTGTCCGTTGTCCCTGTTGCTTTTTGCTTTAGCTGTTGATCCGTTGCCTGCTAAAATAAGAGGAGCACAAGAGGTGAAGGGCTTTATTTATGGTATGAAGGAGGAAAAAGTTGTCTTATATGCGGATGATATCTTGCTATATGCTATTCTTGGAGGATTCGGAGGAGATCCTGAGCAAAGCGGTGGCTATAATTGAGGAATACGGGAAGTTTTCGAGACTCATGTTAATTTGGGACAAATCATGTATTTTGTTGATAGATGGGGACTATGAAGGTAGAGGAAAGGGGGAAATATCCACAAAATTGAAGGTGGTTCATAAATTCAAATATTTGGGGATTGCTCTTCCTTTAACTAGTTTTGAGTACTTGAATTTAAGTCCGTTATTGCAAAAAATACGTATTAAAATTTTGGAGTGGAATAAATTACACTTGGCGGTAGTTGGTAGGGTTAATCTTTTAACCCTGCTGTTCTGTTTGCATTTGCTATACACTTGTACTGTTCCCGGGTCAATATGACCCGACTGTTATGGTCAGGTGGCCTTGGAGCAGCATGAAATGACCTTCGCTGGAGCAGTGGTAACTTTACTGACCGCAAACCCTGATCCTATCACCGCAACTAGAAGTAGCCGCGGGGTGTGCCTAACCAGACCTAGACACCTCGACACAGCCTAAGGACTAAATATACCTAAAGATGGAAATATGAAAACTCTCTTGCCTCAGAGTAGACCCCCAAAGGATAGGTAGCCCCCCACAAAAAATTACTGTGAATAGGAGAGGAAAAGACACACGCAGACAGAAAACAGGGATAAGCAAAGGAGGCCACTTCTACCTAGATAGGAAAGGAAAGTACAGGATACTATGCCGTCAGCATAAAACACTACAAAATATCCACAGCACAAAAATACAAAAACTCCACCACCTAACTAAAGATGTGGAGAGTATATCTGCGACTCCAGCGAGTCCAACTAGACTGAGAAAAACATCAGGCACAGTCTAGCAGGAACAAAATAGAAACAAGATAAGCACAGAAAACAAACACACAGCAGTGTGTCTAAAAAATGAAACAAAACACTTACAGTGGGGCAAAAAAGTATTTAGTCAGTCAGCAATAGTGCAAGTTCCACCACTTAAAAAGATGAGAGGCGTCTGTAATTTACATCATAGGTAGACCTCAACTATGGGAGACAAACTGAGAAAAAAAAAATCCAGAAAATCACATTGTCTGTTTTTTTAACATTTTATTTGCATATTATGGTGGAAAATAAGTATTTGGTCAGAAACAAAATTTCATCTCAATACTTTGTAATATATGCTTTGTTGGCAATGACAGAGGTCAAACGTTTTCTGTAAGTCTTCACAAGGTTGCCACACACTGTTGTTGGTATGTTGGCCCATTCCTCCATGCAGATCTCCTCTAGAGCAGTGATGTTTTTGGCTTTTCGCTTGGCAACACGGACTTTCAACTCCCTCCAAAGGTTTTCTATAGGGTTGAGATCTGGAGACTGGCTAGGCCACTCCAGGACCTTGAAATGCTTCTTACGAAGCCACTCCTTCGTTGCCCTGGCGGTGTGCTTTGGATCATTGTCATGTTGAAAGACCCAGCCACGTTTCATCTTCAATGCCCTTGCTGATGGAAGGAGGTTTGCACTCAAAATCTCACGATACATGGCCCCATTCATTCTTTCATGTACCCGGATCAGTCGTCCTGGCCCCTTTGCAGAGAAACAGCCCCAAAGCATGATGTTTCCACCACCATGCTTTACAGTAGGTATGGTGTTTGATGGATGCAACTCATTATTCTTTTTCCTCCAAACACGACAAGTTGTGTTTCTACCAAACAGTTCCAGTTTGGTTTCATCAGACCATAGGACATTCTCCCAAAACTCCTCTGGATCATCCAAATGCTCTCTAGCAAACTTCAGACGGGCCCGGACATGTACTGGCTTAAGCAGTGGGACACGTCTGGCACTGCAGGATCTGAGTCCATGGTGGCGTAGTGTGCTACTTATGGTAGGCCTTGTTACATTGGTCCCAGCTCTCTGCAGTTCATTCACTAGGTCCCCCCACGTGGTTCTGGGATTTTTGCTCACCGTTCTTGTGATCATTCTGACCCCACGGGGTGGGATTTTGCGTGGAGCCCCAGATCGAGGGAGATTATCAGTGGTCTTGCATGTCTTCCATTTTCTAATTATTGCTCCCACTGTTGATTTCTTCACTCCAAGCTGGTTGGCTATTGCAGATTCAGTCTTCCCAGCCTGGTGCAGGGCTACAATTTTGTTTCTGGTGTCCTTTGACAGCTCTTTGGTCTTCACCATAGTGGAGTTTGGAGTCAGACTGTTTGAGGGTGTGCACAGGTGTCTTTTTATACTGATAACAAGTTTAAACAGGTGCCATTACTACAGGTAATGAGTGGAGGAAAGAGGAGACTCTTAAAGAAGAAGTTACAGGTCTGTGAGAGCCAGAAATCTTGATTGTTTGTTTCTGACCAAATACTTATTTTCCACCATAATATGCAAATAAAATGTTAAAAAAACAGACAATGTGATTTTCTGGATTTTTTTTTTCTCAGTTTGTCTCCCATAGTTGAGGTCTACCTATGATGTAAATTACAGACGCCTCTCATCTTTTTAAGTGGTGGAACTTGCACTATTGCTGACTGACTAAATACTTTTTTGCCCCACTGTATCTTTGCTGAATTTTTTCAGCAAGCAGGAGAGGCCAGGCAGAGGATCAACACTTCCAAAGGAACATTGACTACTGGCAAGGACTAATGAGTCCTGCACAGCTAAATACCCCAGTCAGAATTGCAATTAGCCGAAACACCTGTCCAAGACTGCTGCTCAGGAACAACTGCATTACCATCAACAACCACCGGAGGGAGCCCAAGAGCAGAATTCACAACACCCGACCTATTAATTCTTGATTTTTAGCTACGCTAAGGCTAGGTTCAGATTGCATTAGAGCAATCCGTTTAGCGTCTAGCACTAGCGGATTGCGCTAACGCAATGTTTTTTAAGGGGTCGCGTTAAACGTCCCCGCTAGCGCAGATCTCCGATCTGCGAGAGTGGGGAACGGACCTGGGACGCTGCAATCAGCGTCCGCGGCGCGCCACAAAACACTGGCACATCGCTAGCGTGTGCCGAAAATGGCACGCGCTAGTGATGCGCGTCCCCATTGCTGTGAATGGGCGCGCTAACAGACGCGTTGCACGGCGTTAATTTCGCCGTGCAACGCTGTCCGTTAGCGCGGTCCCATTAACGCAATGGGAACCTAGCCTAAGTGTTTTATTTGAATAGTTTTTTCATTATTATATTGTACTAGCTGAAGAGCCCGGCGTTGCCTGGGCATAGTAAATATCTGTGGTTAGTTATAGCACCTCACTTCTCTTATTTTCCCATCATGCCTCTCATTTTCCCAATCACATCTTTCATTTTCCCCCTCACATCTCTCATTTTCTCCCTCACACCTCTCATTTTCTCCCTCACTCCTCTCATTTCCCCTAACACTTGTAATTTCGACCTCACATCTGTCATTTTCCGATCACTCCACTATTTTCCCTCACTCCTCTCATTTTGCAATCACACCTTTTTATTTTCACCTCACACCTCTCATTTTCACCTCAGTATATACATGTTTGTCATCTCCCTTATATATAGTATACACCTGTATGTCATCTCCTGTATATAGTATATACCTGTTTGTCATCTCCCCTGTATATAGTATATACCTGCTGTGTGTCATCTCCCCTGTATATAGTATATACCTGTATGTCATCTCCTATATATAGTATATACCTGTATGTCTTCTCCTATATATAGTATATACCTGTATGTCATCTCCTCCTGTATATAGTATATACCTGTATGTCATCTTCTATATAGCATATACCTGTATGTCATCTCCTCCTGTATATAGTATATACCTGTAGGTCATCTGCTCCTGTATATAGTATATACATGTGTGTCATCTCCTCCTGTATATAGTATATACCTGTGTCATCTCCTCCTGTATATAGTATATACCTGTAGGTCATCTGCTCCTGTATATAGTATATACCTGTATGTCATCTCCTCCTGTATATAGTATATATCTGTGTCTCATCTCCTGTATATAGTATATACCTGTGTGCCATCTCTCCTGTATATAGTATATATCTGTGTGTCATCTCCTCCTGTATTAGACCGCATTCACACGTTATTTGGTCAGTATTTTTACCTCAGTATTTGTAAGCTAAATTGGCAGCCTGATTAATCCCCAGCCAACAGGAAGCCCTCCCCCTGGCAGTATATATTAGCTCACACATACACATAATAGACAGGTCATGTGACTGACAGCTGCCGTATTTCCTATATGGTACATTTGTTGCTCTTGTAGTTTGTCTGATTATTAATCAGATTTTTATTTTTGAAGGATAATACCAGACTTGTGTGTGTTTTAGGGCAAGTTTTGTTTTTCAAGTTGTGTGTGTTGAGTTGCGTGTAGCGACATGCATGTAGCGACTTTTATGAGATGAGTTTTGTGTGGCAACATGCGTGTAGCAACTTTTTGTGTGTCGAGTTGCATGTGACAGGTTAGTGTAGCAAGTTGTGTGCAGCAAGTTTTGCGCATGGCGAGTTTTGCGCATGGTGAGTTTTATGTGTAGTACCTTTTGAGTATGTGCAAGTTTTGTGTGAGGCAACTTTTACATGTGTTGCAACTTTTGTGCATGTGGCAATTTTTCCGCGTGTGCAAGTTTTGCGTGTGGCGAGTTTTCCATGAGGTGAGTTTTGCACTTGTGGCGAGCTTTGCGTGAGCCTAGTTTTTGCATGTAGCGAGTTTTGCGCGTGGCGAGTTTTGAGCGACGACTTTTGTGTTTCGACTTTTATGTGGCGAGGTTGGTGTATGTGTGGTGAAATGTGTGCTGAGGGTAATATGTGTTCAAGCATGTGGTAATGTGTGGCGCATTTTGTGTGTGTTCATATCCCCGTGTGTGGTGAGTATCCCATGTCGGGGCCCCACCTTAGCAACTGTCCGGTATATACTCTTTGGCGCCATCGCTCTCATTCTTTAAGTCCCCCTTGTTCACATCTGGCAGCTGTCAATTTGCCTCCAACACTTTTCCTTTCACTTTTCCCCATTATGTAGATAGGGGCAAAATTGTTTGGTGAATTGGAAAGCGCGGGGTTAAAATTTCACCTCACAACATAGCCTATGACGCTCTCGGGGTCCAGTCGTGTGACTGTGCAAAATTTTGTGGCTGTAGCTGCGACCCCTCCAACACTTTTCCTTTCACTTTTTCCCCATTATGTAGATAGGGGCAAAATTGTTTGGTCAATTGGAAAGCGTGGGGTTAAAATTTAACCTCACAACATAGCCTATGACTCTCTCAGGGTCCAGAGGTGTGACTGTGCAAAATGTTGTTGCTGTTGCTGCCACGCCTCCAACACTTGTCCTTTCACTTTTTTCCCCATTATGTAGATAGGGGAAAAATTGTTTGGTGAATTGGAACGCACGGGGTTAAAATTTCGCCTCACAACATAGCCTATGACACTCTCGGGGTCCAGACGTGTGACTGTGCAAAATTTTGTGGCTGTAGCTGCGACGGTGCAGATGCCAATCCCGGACATACACACACACATTCAGCTTTATATATTAGATGTGAACATGGTTGATCATAAACAAATGAAAAATTTAAATTTAAACTTAATTTATTTTTTTCATATAAAGGTTACACAGGCTTTTTACAATTATCTTTGATTGTTGGCATTCTGCACACAAATAACAAAGAAGCTTTACATTACTATTACTAAAACATGAAATTTAACTTTTTGAAAACAATATTTATAAATCAACAAATGAAAAATCATAAAAACTTCACCCTTTTTAGAAAGAAAAAAGAAAAACTGAACATGTTCATGCGTTTTTACACTGAACACAATAAGACACCTGTCCTTTCCACAGATATTTTGAACATCCAGCACATGTCAGATTAGTCTTATTGTCACAGGAAGATGGACAGAAGCTACATCTCTTCTTTTTTTTTTTGCTGGTAGCTGTGCTGCTGGTAGCTGTGCTGGTGGAGGCCGTGGATGTGGAGTCTCTTTCTTGAGCATGCTGGACACTTTTTACAATGGCTGTTGCTCCTTCACTTCTGGGGGTCACTTTTCTGCTCTCAATATATGGACTAACCAGGGATTTGCCCAATTCTTCAAGAAATAATCTTCTTTTATGCAGCTTATTCCAGTTCCAATCGGGGTCGATTTCTCTCCATAAGACAAATGCATTGTATGCAGAAACGTCCAGTATGCTATAAAATAAAATCATTGGCCACCGATTGGTTTTGCGTTTGCATGTATATGTTGATATTGCTTGGTCTAAAGTATCAACTGCTCCCTTTGTGGCATTATAATCCAAAATAATGTCAGGCTTTCTGTCTTCTCTATTACTTACGGCATTGTCATGGTGCATTGTGCTCATTAGAATTACCTAAGTTTGGAAAAGAAAAGAATAGCTGTAAAGATATGTATTCACAGCGTCAGTCAATAGACATTTTAGAAACATTTTTATCCAAGTTTTGAAAAAAAAGAATACCTGTAAAGATGTGTATTCACAGCTCAGTGCTCTCTCTCTCACAGATTCCAGTGTCTCTTTCACAGAACTTAGCTTCAGGGTGTAAGTCAAATGACTGGTGTCCAATTTATAAGACAACAGTGTCTTCTCTCACAAACTGAAAATGCATTTGACTAAATAAATACTTGATTGCTGATGACCGTGAAACCCCCAGCCTTTTAATGATAGACAACCAGTCTCCTCTCTCACAAACAGCAAATGGATAATACTAGATAATTACTTGTTTACTGATAAGAACAGTGAAACCACCACCATTTTGAGATGAAGTACACATAAAAAAAAACATAACTTTTGCAGTCAGAAATAATCAGAGACCTGTAGAACAGTATAAAATGCTATCGGGTCATATTGACCCGAACAGTACAACTGTAACTATCAGCGTGTAGCAAAAAGTAAACAAAACAAAAAAAAAATATATAGAGCTCCACAAATGAGTTGAACTCAAGATACCAGTAGTTTCAAATCCTCGTATAAAAAAATCTACAGGGTCTCAAAAATCATTTCGGGTCATATTGACCCGAACAGTACAGCAGGGTTAAAGGTTGGGGGGAGGAGTCAGGGAGGGTACAAACACCTAATAGCCTGAGGTTTTTGCTAAAGACGGACGCATTCACTGAAAGTCTGGAAGGTGGGCATTTTAGGAAGGTAGGTACTCAGTATTGCACTATTAATTTAATCCACAGGGTGTGGGAAAATATGAAGCATATCAGTGGGGTGAATGGCCTCACTAGATTTTCACCTATATGGGACAACATGTATTTGCAAGAATTTAGGCAGATGAAGGGTTTTCGTTCCTGGATAGATGCAGGTATTGGAAGGATGGGTCAGCTGTTTAGTCAGGGCAGCCTTAAAACGTTTGAGGCGCTGCAGGAAGAATTTCAGTTGTCACGGTTTGAACTGTATCAATATAAGCAGATTTCCCATGCATATCAGGCACAAAGTAGAAGGAGGCCTATAGTGTTGCAAGTAGACCTTATGTTGGATTTTATTCTTAAGAACAGTTGCACGAAGGGGGCGATATCGGAGGCATACGGGTATCTTCTATTTGCTTTTCTTGCTAAACATGCTATTATATATTATTAGAGATTGATAATGATAGATGGGAATCGATTTTAGAATTTGTGCCTAAGATTTCTATGAGTGAACCTGGGAGGTTATCACAGTTATTTGTAATTTATAGGGCCTACAGAACCCTTGAAAGGTTATTCAAAGCTGGATTGAGGCCTAATTCCGAATGCCCGAGGTGTTCACAATCTCAGGCAGGCATATTGCATATGTTGTGGCATTGACCCAGATTGTCTTCCTTTTGGATAGTGGTATTAAACCGTATTGAATTGGTGTATAGATGCATTGTCCCTAGAAACCCATTGATATGCATATTGGGATACGTGGAGGAAATTAAAATGGATAATATGACCAAAATAGTAATTGCAAGTCTATTCTTCATCGCAAGAAAGCTGATTGCTAAATTTTGGATCAGAGAGGAACCTCCGACAAGTAGAGACTTTCTTATACTGACGGATCATTTACTCCTACTGGAAAGAAGTATTTACACTAAGAGAAATAAGTTGGATCTCTTTTACAAGCTATGGCAACCATGGATTGACTGGAGCTAATGTGTTGAATGGAAGTATGTGGTTTTGTGAGACTCAGGAAATAAAAATACTTGATATTTAACTACCGTATATACTCGAGTATAAGCCGACCCCCCTAATTTTGCCACAAAAAGCTGGGAAAACTTATTGACTCGAGTATAAGCCTAGGGTGGAAAATGCAGCAGCTACCGGTGAATTTCAAAAATAAAAATAGATGCTCCATACCATTGATTATTGCCCCATAGATGCTCCATATAAAGCTGTGCCATATATAATGCTCCATACCATTGATTATTGCCCCATAGATTATCCATATATAGCTGTGCCATATAGAATGCTCTGCACCGTTCATTATGGCCCCATAGATGCTCCATATAAAGCTGTGCCCCATATACAATGCTCTGCATCGTTCATTATGGCCCCATAGATGCTCCTTATAAAGCTGTGCCATATAGAATGCTCTGCACCGTTCATTATGGCCCCATAGATGCTCCACATAAAGCTGTGCCCCATATGCAATGCTCTGCACCGTTCATTATGGCCCCATAGATGCTCCTTATAAAGCTGTGCCCTATATGCTCTGCACCGTTCAGTTTGGCCCCATAGATGCTTATTATAAAGCTGTGCTCTATATGCTCTGCACCGTTCAGTTTGGCCCCATAGATGCTCATTATAAAGCTGTGCCCTATATGCTCTGCACAGTTCAGTTTGGCCCCATAGATGCTTATTATAAATGTGTGCCATATATGCTCTGCACCGTTCAGTTTGGCCCCATAGATGCTTATTATAAATGTGTGCCATATATGCTCTGCACCGTTCAGTTTGGCCCCATAGATGCTTATTATAAATGTGTGCCATATATGCTCTGCACCGTTCAGTTTGGCCCCATAGATGCTCGTTATAAAGCTGTGCCCTATATGCCCTGCACCGTTCAGTATGGCCCCATAGATGCTCGTTATAAAGCTGTGCCCTATATGCTCTGCACCGTTCAGTATGGCCCCATAGATGCTCCACATAAATCTGTGCCATATATAACGCTGCTGCTGCAATAAAAAAAAATGTTACTTGAGTTAAACTAATGTAATGAGAATTACTTGTAATATCCTGTCATTTCTAATAAAAATCTATCTGATTAAAAAAAAATTAATGTATAAAGTAATGCTCAGATAATCCCTTCAAAATCATTGTCATTCAAATGTACACACAGGTGTTTATGATGAATCCCTCTCTCTAAATAGAAGAAACAACACTGGTGTTTCTGGTACCACGCAAATCTAGAGTTGGGGATATAGATCTTACATACAGTGTATAAATAATTTACTTATCGCTTTTTACTTAAAATGTCAGTTTATAATGCTACAAATAGTTTCCACAGCAGACCTAGATCTTGCATACTCTATATGTATGATCTATAGCCCAAATTCTCTAGATTTGCAGTGTTAGCAGAAACACCAAAATTGTTTTCTTCTATTTATAGAGAGGTATTGAGCATAAATACCTGTGTAAGTTTGATATACCATGATTTTTGAAAGGATTATCTGAAGCTTACTTTATAAGCAATTCTTCAATATATATGCAATTCTTATGGCCTACTTTCTAACTCACATCTCTCCAGTCCGTCCTTAACTCTGCTGCCCCATTAATTAATCTCTCTCCTGGATACTCCTCTGCTTCACCCCTCTGCAAATCTCTTAATTGGCTCCCAATTTCCCAGCGTATCCAGTTCAATTTAACACTGACCTACAAAGCCACCATAACCTCTGTCCCCTGTATGTTTCCAAACTAATTTTGCGATATCTTACCTCATGTCATCTTCGGTCCTCCATAGATCTGCTTCTCTTTTCCACACTTATTTGTTCCTCATCCAGTCGCCCCAAGGCTTCTCCTGAATATCCCCCATCCTCTGGAATTCTGTGCCCCCACATGCCTGATTATCCACTACATTCCAATCCTTCAGACTGAACTTGAAAACCCATCTCTTCAAGAAAGCTTACAATGATCACACTGCCACCTCAACACTAACGGAGGTACTGGAACCTCCAACCTATTGTCTCCTTCCCCATCATCCTGTAGAATGTAAGCCCGCAAGTGCAGGGTCCTCTTCATTCTGTACCAGTCTATCATTTTTAGTTTGCTTACTGTAAGTGATGTTTGTATTTTGTATGTAACCCCTACTCATGTACAGCACTATGGAATCAATGGTGCTATATAAACAATACATGCAATTATTATTGATATATTAATCATTGCATGTCTTTTTTTCCCATGTCCGTCCACTGGCTGTTTAGCTAGACCGGTGTTCCCCAACTCCTGTCCTCAAGAGCCACCAACAGGTCATGTTTTCAGGATTTCCTTAGTATTGCACAGGTCATAGAATGCTTGCCTGTCCAGGTGATGCAATTATCACCTGTGCAATACTAAGGAAATCCGGAAAACATGACCTGTTGGTGGCTCTTGAGGACCGGAGTTAAGGAACACTGAGCTAGACAGTATCCAGTTTGTATTTAAATTTAATAATTGTTTGAGGTTTTTAGAAAGTCTGTTTGGAATGCATGGATTTGCTAAACGAAAAAACTTCTGTGTTGTTTTTAATGTGACATAGAGAGTTGTCTTAATTTATCTCACTCTTTTACAGGTTGGCTTGGCGATAGTTCCTGACAGTACTATTGGATCCATCTTGCATGCTGTAAATAATCTTCTTGACCAAAGTTGTAACCCAACTGAGAATTTGTATGTGTTCTTGGCTTCCAGCTGTTACAGCGTTTTCAATTTCTTACTGACATTAGAGAAGGATGTTGAACATGTACAAAAAAGGTAAAAAAATATGTTTTCCTGTGAAGCTTAACGCCTTATTGACCAAACCAATTTTGACTTTAACCCCTTTACCCCCGAAAGGTGGTTTGCACATTAATGACAATAATTTTTACAATTCTGACCACTCATTTTATGAGGTAATAACTCTAGAGCGCTTCATTGGATCCCACTGATTCGGAGACTGTTTTTTCGTGACATATTGTACTTCATGAGAGTGGTAATATTTCTTCGCTATAGCTCGCGTTTCTTTGTGGGGAAAAATGGAAATTTGGTGAAAATTTAGCAATTTTCAAACTTTGAATTCTTATGCCCTTTAATCACAAAATAGTTAATAAATAACATTTCACACGTCTACTTTACATCAGCAAAAAATTTTAAATCGCATATTTTTGTTAGAAAGTTATAAGGGTTAAAGGGGCTCTGTCACCCCCTCCAGCCGTTAGAAACTAAAAGAGCCACCTTATGCAGCAGTAATGCTGCATTCTGACAAGGTGGCTCTTTTAGTTATTGCTGCAGTCAAAGCAGAAATAAAGCGTTTTATAATTTCGCAAAAATACCTGTCTTTAGTCGCGGAGGCAGGTCTTAACCTCCCTGCTGCACACGCCACACTGCCGTCACTCAAGGCTTCTTCGCCACCGCTCCCTCCGCGCTGTTTTCAAATCAAATCCGGCGCCTGCGCTGTTTTGTTCTGCCTGGGGCAGGCGCAGTGAGCGCTGCCCGTCTGACCTCAGATGCAGTCTCGAAGACTGCGCCTGTGCGGCCACCCAGCTTGTGAATCCCAGCCCCGCAGTGTGTTATGCATTATGCATGACTGTCTCTCTTCGCTTTAGAAATGTCAAATATGTGGACACTATATGGGGTTTAGGATCACAGTGGGGCTCAGATTAGGGGGCGGGGCATTTGGATTTGGGAGAGCAGAATTTACTGAATTTCTTTTGAGGGGCCAGGAGCCATTTCGCTTTTTCAGAGCCTTTGTGCTACCAGTAATGTGGAAGCCCCTATATTTCCGTCAACAGATCATGGACCTGAGTGGGGGCTTGCTTTTTTAAAGGGAACCTGTCACCCCGTTTTTTGAGATTGAGCTATAAATACTGTTAAATAGGGCCTGCGCTGTGTGTTCCTATAGTGTATGTAGTGTACCCCGATTCCCTATGTATGCTGAGAAATAACTTACCAAAGTCGCCGTTTTCGCCTGTCAATCAGGCTGGTCAGGTCGGGAGGGCGTGGTGACATCGCTGGTTCTTCCTCAGCTTTACGTTGGTGGCGTAGTGGCGTAGTGGTGAACAAGCAGCGCGCGATCTGCGCTGTAATCCCTTGCATCGGTGGGGGCGGCCATCTTCCTGGGGCCGCGCGTGCGCAGATCGAGTGCTCTGCTGCACGGGGCTTCAGGAAAATGGCCGCGGGATGCCGCGCGTGCGCATTAGAGATCGCGGCGGCCATTTTCCCAAAGCCGAGTTTGCATCTCGGCTTTGGGAAAATGGCCGCCGCGATCTCTAATGCGCACGCGTGGCATCCCGCAGCCATTTTCCTGAAGCCCCGTGCAGCAGAGCACTCGATCTGCGCACGCGCGGCCCCAGGAAGATGGCCGCCCCCACCGATGCAAGGGATTACAGCGCAGATCGCGCGCTGCTTGTTCACCACTACGCCACTACGCCACCAACGTAAAGCTGAGGAAGAACCAGCGATGTCACCACGCCCTCCCGACCTGACCAGCCTGATTGACAGGCGAAAACGGCGACTTTGGTAAGTTATTTCTCAGCATACATGGGGAATCGGGGTACACTACATACACTATAGGAACACACAGCGCAGGCCCTATTTAACAGTATTTATAGCTCAATCTCAAAAAACGGGGTGACAGGTTCCCTTTAATTGCATTACCTTTTATTGGGAACATTTTACATAACATTGAAATCACTTTTCCGCCACTCTATGTTGAGCACTTTGGGGTTTCCATCTAAATCTCAAAATTGTCTCTTCAGTGAGGAAGAGGACTAGAACTCTAGTGCCACCTATTAGAAGTAGCAATCCTAACAGTCAATGTCAACCCTTTAACGAGCCTTGTCACATGACTTAGGTTAAGAGCCAAACCAGATCTCATTTTGCAGACAGTGTTTCGGGATACTGCCCCTCGTCAGTGCAAAGTGGAGATCTGGTTTGGCTGAGAGAGAGGCGTCTGACCGAGATCCAAGAAGTATCGTTTCTCCTTACGGAGAGTGACATGTTAAGCATGTCGAGATGAGGAGACTTAAAGCCGCACTGCTCCTCTGAGGAAAAATGCATATTGTCTCTTCAGAGAGGAAGAGGACTAGAACTCTAGTGCCACCGATTGGAAGTAGCAATCCTAACAGTCAATGTCGACCCTTTAACGAGCCTTGTCACATGACTTAGGATAAGAGCCAAACCAGATCTCAATTTGCAAAGTCATGTGACAAGACTCGTTAAAGGATCGACCTTGACCCTTAGCGTAAATGTGCGCCGAGCCGTACTGCAATCTTTAGAAGGCAGAATGAACAAGTCAACAGCAGGTAAATAATTGGTTTTATTTATTTTTTCATTCCTCGTGTAGTATAAGTGATATAGAAACTTTATTTTTCGGGTCAGTGCAATTACACCAATACCTGATTGATATCTTTTTTTGTTTGTTTTTTTTGTTTGGCTGCTGTCACACAATAAAAAAGGTTTTTTATTGCAAAAGCATCACCATATTTTGAGAGATATAATTTTCCCATATGCCCACAAAGTTATGTCAGGGGTTGTTTTTTACGGGATGAGTTGACATTTTTGGGCACATTACATGTTTATATCACTTTCTATTTGGAACTTTTAAGAGGCATAATAAATAAAAACCAGGAATTCATGATTAGATAAGATTAGATAAGGCAGTTTTATTCTTCGGGTCCGTACGTTTACAGTGATACATTTATATATATTTTTTAGGTTTTGGCTCTTTCACACAAAAACTATTTTATAGAGAAAATAATTAATTTGCGTTGTTTTATTCTGAGAGAGATTTTTCCGATGACGGAACTGCATGATGGCTTGGTTTTTTTGCAGGACACGATGACGTTTTCAGCAGTACCATGTTTATATTAATCTTTTTGATTACATTTTATTTGATGTTTCGTTCTTCAGTATGATTATAAACATACTTTTTTGCCATGTTTTTTCATGGTGTTCACTAAAGGGGTTAAGTAGTGGGATAGTTTTATAGATCAAGTTGTTCCGGACTCAGTGATACCAAATATCTGTGCTTTTATTGTTTATATATTTTTGTTCATAAAAATATTCATTAGTACAATTTTTTTTTTAATATATATATTTTTGCACATTTTGTAAAAGGTTTTTACTCTTCGCCACGACAGCACCCCACATGAGAGGGATCCGCCCATAGGAACAGGAAACCTACAGAATAAAAGGAGGCGATCCCCTCTCCTCCTCAGTTTTAGGTTTCCTGTTCCTATTGGAATCTGAGCATACCTACAGATGAAGAGGATTCCTGGGCCATGCATCCGCCTGTGTGATTCTGTGGGTACAGCAGGGGCTGCAGCACCAGAAGCAGCGGCGGGGGAGCCCCTGCTTGCAGCCTCACCCCTCGTCTGGTCGGCGATCCATGGTCCAGAGGTGGTCCGCCCAGCTCCATGAGGGCGCGCGCGCTGCAGCAGCCGGCTTTCAATCCTCCTGCGGCCACATGGTAAAGAGAAGCGGCCCGTCTAACCCGGAAGTAGCCAGAGCACTTCCGGGTTGGTCCGGGGAGGCAGGAGATTCGGCACCAAATTTAAAAAGCAGCGCAGCCGTCGGACCGGTGTGTGTGAGTATGGCTTCATCGGCCGACGATGCGCACCTGCCTGCAGCAGAACAGCGTCCTCCCAGCAAAGAGAGAAGCGCCAGAAGCAGCACTAAGAGTGGTAATCGCCCTCTAGAAAAGCGATCCACCGCCAGACAGAATGTCAAAGACCATTTACCTAAAGCTCCGCCTCCAGAACCGGTAACTTTCAGCTTCACTGGGTGAGTTTTAAAAGATTCTCTTCCTATATGCTGATATATGTTCCTCCTGTGTCCCTCTCCTTTTAGACTAAGAAACGGACACACAAGTCCAATCATAAAGAATGCGCCCTATGTACACAACCTCTTACGGATTCTTACACAAAAAGGTTATGCTCAGAGTGTATCACTCTAACCTTACATCAGGAAAATGTAATGACACCTGCAGATGTAAGAGCCATAATTCGGGAAGAGATGCAGGGCTTGGCGCAAAAAATTAGCTCCAGTACCCGCCTACCAAGCAGGTCCCTGTCTCCAGTGGACTCAGATTCAGAGGATGTACATAGATCCTTGGAAAATTCTAAATCCCAGTCAAGTTAATCCGAAAACGAAGGGGGTCTTTGTCTACCAAGTAGCAGTATAGATAACCTAGTAAAATGCGTCAGAAGCACAATGGAAAGCCAACATGGGGGATTCAGGCCAGCTATTTCTAGAACATGCACCGCCAGGTTGCTGCTAGTTTGGATGGAACAGCTGGAGGAACAAATTAGAGGAAGAACTTCGAAAGAACCAATTCTACCGAAAATCCCTCTAATGAAAGAAGCGATAGCATTCCTTGCAGATGCATCGGCAGATTCGCTTCGCTTAGCAGCCAGATCAGCCGGCCTAGTGAATACAGTCCGGCAAGCACTCTGGTTAAAAAACTGGAAGGGGGACGCACAGGCAAAAGCAAAACTTTGTGCGATCCCTTGCCAGGGTGAGTTTCTTTTTGGAAAAACATTGGATGAGCTCCTACAGACAGCAGGAGAGAGAAAGAAAGGGTTCCCTAATTAATCTCTTCCTTCTTACAGGAGAGCCTTTAGAAGACGCCCCTTTAACAGAAACAGACCATTTGAAACTCAAAGGGAGCGCTGCGAGACAAAGGATCCAAAACAAAAAGGTGCATTGTTTAGCGGATCCTATAATGCCAGACGAAACAAGTACCGCTAATCATGAAGTAGGCGGCAGATTAAAATATTTATTTCAAAATTGGAAACGAGTAACATCTAGCCAATGGATGCTTGACATTACACAATTCAATTTGAAATTGTAATTGGATCGAATCCCTTGGGATTCTTTTATAGTAACATCACTAAAAGGACAGGAACAACAAGAGGCTCTTGAATCAGAAATCCTATCTGATTCAAAAAAGAAAGCATTTGCACTACTAAAGCAGGATGGCACCATTGAAGCTCTAAAAAACTATAGGGAGAAAAATACTTTATCTAAAAAACTAATTAAAGCTGCCAAAAAGGAAACAGAGAAGCACATTGCTAAGGAGAGTAAAACTAATCCCAAACTGTTCTTCAACTATATCAATAGTAAAAGAATAAAAACTGAAAATGTAGGCCCTTTAAAAAATAGTGAGGAAAGAATGGTTGTAGATGACGAGGAAAAAGCTAACATATTAAACACCTTCTTCTCCACGGTATTCACGGTGGAAAATGAAATGCTAGGTGAAATCCCAAGAAACAATGAAAACCCTATATTAAGGGTCACCAATCTAACCCAAGAAGAGGTGCGAAATCGGCTAAATAAGATTAAAATAGATAAATCTCCGGGTCCGGATGGCATACACCCACGAGTACTAAGAGAACTAAGTAATGTAATAGATAAACCATTATTTCTTATTTTTAGGGACTCTATAGCGACAGGGTCTGTTCCGCAGGACTGGCGCATAGCAAATGTGGTGCCAATATTCAAAAAGGGCTCTAAAAGTGAACCTGGAAATTATAGGCCAGTAAGTCTAACCTCTATTGTTGGTAAAATATTTGAAGGGTTTCTGAGGGATGTTATTCTGGATTATCTCAATGAGAATAACTGTTTAACTCCATATCAGCATGGGTTTATGAGAAATCGCTCCTGTCAAACCAATCTAATCAGTTTTTATGAAGAGGTAAGCTATAGGCTGGACCACGGTGAGTCATTGGATGTGGTATATCTCGATTTTTCCAAAGCGTTTGATACCATGCCGCACAAGAGGTTGGTACACAAAATGAGAATGCTTGGTCTGGGGGAAAATGTGTGTAAATGGGTTAGTAACTGGCTTAGTGATAGAAAGCAGAGGGTGGTTATAAATGGTATAGTCTCTAACTGGGTCGCTGTGACCAGTGGGGTACCGCAGGGGTCAGTATTGGGACCTGTTCTCTTCAACATATTCATTAATGATCTGGTAGAAGGTTTACACAGTAAAATATCGATATTTGCAGATGATACAAAACTATGTAAAGCAGTTAATACAAGAGAAGATAGTATTCTGCTACAGATGGATCTGGATAAGTTGGAAACTTGGGCTGAAAGGTGGCAGATGAGGTTTAACAATGATAAATGTAAGGTTATACACATGGGAAGAAGGAATCAATATCACCATTACACACTGAATGGGAAACCACTGGGTAAATCTGACAGGGAGAAGGACTTGGGGATCCTAGTTAATGATAAACTTACCTGGAGCAGCCAGTGCCAGGCAGCAGCTGCCAAGGCAAACAGGATCATGGGGTGCATTAAAAGAGGTCTGGATACACATAATGAGAGCATTATACTGCCTCTGTACAAATCCCTAGTTAGACCGCACATGGAGTACTGTGTCCAGTTTTGGGCACCGGTGCTCAGGAAGGATATAATGGAACTAGAGAGAGTACAAAGGAGGGCAACAAAATTAATAAAGGGGATGGGAGAACTACAATACCCAGATAGATTAGCGAAATTAGGATTATTTAGTCTAGAAAAAAGACGACTGAGGGGCGATCTAATAACCATGTATAAGTATATAAGGGGACAATACAAATATCTCGCTGAGGATCTGTTTATACCAAGGAAGGTGACGGGCACAAGGGGGCATTCTTTGCGTCTGGAGAAGAGAAGGTTTTTCCACCAACATAGAAGAGGATTCTTTACTGTTAGGGCAGTGAGAATCTGGAATTGCTTGCCTGAGGAGGTGGTGATGGCGAACTCAGTCGAGGGGTTCAAGAGAGGCCTGGATGTCTTCCTGGAGCAGAACAATATTGTATCATACAATTATTAGGTTCTGTAGAAGGACGTAGATCTGGGGATTTATTATGATGGAATATAGGCTGAACTGGATGGACAAATGTCTTTTTTCGGCCTTACTAACTATGTTACTATGTTACTATCTTTACTATCTAAAAAAGTCTTGATAAAAGTTCCCCAGGATCAAGAAGGGAAGGGGTTTTATTCCCCTTTATTTTTGACTAGCTGAAGAGCCCGGTGTTGCCTGGGCATAGTAAATATCTGTGGTTAGTTATAGCACCTCACTTCTCTTATTTTCCCATCGTGCCACTCATTTTCCCCCTCACATCTCTCATTTTCTCCTTTACACCTCTCATTTTCCCCCTCACTCCTCTTATTTCCCCCTCACTCTTCTCATTCCCCCCTAACACTTGTCATTTCGACCCCACATCTGTCATTTTCCGATCACTCCACTATTTTCCCTCCCTCCTCTCATTTTGCACTCACTCCTTTTCATTTTCACCTCACACCCCTCATTTTCATCTCACACCTCTCATTTTCCCCTCAGTATATACATGTTTGTCATCTCCCTTAAATAGTATACACCTGTATGTCATCTCCTGTATATAGTATACACCTGTATGTCATCTCCCCTGTAAATAGTATATACCTGCTGTATGACATCTCCTGTATATAGTATGTACCTGTGTCATCTCCCCTGTATATAGTATATACGTGTCAATTCCCCTGTATATAGTATGTACCTGTATGTCATCTCCCCTGTATATAGTATATACCTGTGTCATCTCCTTCTGCATATAGTATATACCTGTATGTCATCTCCTCCTGTATATAGTATATACCTGTCATCTCCCCTGTATATAGTATGTGTGTGTCATGTCCTCCTGTATATAGTATATACCTGTGTGTCATCTCTCCTGTATATAGTATATACCTGTGTCATCTCTCCTGTATATAGTATATATCTGTGTGTCATCTCCCCTGTATATAGTATATATCTGTATGTCATCTCCTCCTGTATTAGACTGCGTTCACACGTAATTTGGTCAGTATTTTTACCTCAGTATTTGTAAGCTAAATTGGCAGCCTGATAAATCTCCAGCCAACAGGAAGCCCTCCCTCTGGCAGTATATATTAGCTCACACATACACATAATAGACAGGTCATGTGACTGACAACTGCCGTATTTCCTATATGGTACATTTGTTGCTCTTGTAGTTTGTCTGCTTATTAATCAGATTTTTATTTTTGAAGGATAATGCCAGACTTGTGTGTGTTTTAGTGCGAGTTTCATGTGTCAAGTTGTGTGTGTTGAGTTGCATGTGGCTACATGCATGTAGCGACTTTTGTGAGATGAGTTTTGTGTGGCGACATGCGTGTAGCAACTTTTTGTGTCGAGTTGCATGTGACAGATTAGTGTAGCAAGTTGTGTACAGCAAGTTTTGCGCATGGCGAGTTTTGCGCGTGGCGAGTTTTATGTGTGGTGCGTTTTGAGTATGTGCAAGCTTTGCGTGAGGCAACTTTTGCGTGTGTTGCAACTTTTGTGCATGTGGCAATTTTTCCACGTGTGCAAGTTTTGCGTGTGGCGAGTTTTCCATGAGGTGGGTTTTGCACATGTGGCGAGTTTTGCGTGAGCCTAGTTTTGCATGTGGCGAGATTTGCGCGTGGCGAGTTTTGAGCTGCGACTTTTGTGTTTCGACTTTTATGTGGCGAGGTTGGTGTATGTGTGGTGAAATGTGTGCCGTGGGTGGTATAGGTGTTCAAGCACGTGGTAGTATGTGGCGCATTTTGTGTGTTTATATCCCCGTGTGTGGTGAGTATCCCATGTCGGGGCCCCACCTTAGCATTTGTATGGTATATACTCTTTGGCGCCATCGCTCTCACTCTTTAAGTCCCCCTTGTTCACATCTGGCAGCTGTCAATTTGCCTCCAACACTTTTCCTTTCCCTTTTTCCCCCATTATGTAGATAGGGGCAAAATTGTTTGGTGAATTGGAACGTGCGGAGTTAAAATTTCACCTCACAACATAGCCTATGACGCTCTCGGGGTCCAGACGTGTGGCTGTAGCTGCGACGGTGCATATGCCAATCCCGGATATACACACACACATTCAGCTTTATATATTAGATTAATAAACCAGATGGTTTATTTAGAACTATCATAAATCTCTAAAAATTTTATTCTTTTTTGTATAACCATACTTTTAAGATGGGATCCATTGGTTCTACAATCAAACTTTTGTTCCCTAGGTGTGTGATGGCGGAGATAGACCTAAAAGATGCCTACTATCATCTTACCGGTGGTGTTCGGCATGTATGGTATCTAAGGGTAGCGGTCAACCTGGCAGGACAGGTTCGTCACTTCCAATACGTGGCAATGTCCTTTGGGCTATCTATGGCCCCCCGCATCTTTACAAAAGTAATACTAGAAGTAATGGCTTACCTACGCCAACAGGATACTCTAATAATACCCTACCTGGATGATTTTCTAGTAGTAGGAGATTCTATATCTCAATGTAAACATTGATTATCTAATACCATCTCGTCCCTACAGGAGTTAGGTTGGATCGTCAACTTAAAAAAATCCAGGCTGAATCCAGACATTTCTAGGAATCCAGCTAGACTCTGTAAGTCAGAAGTGCTTCCTTCCACAGTCTAAAAAAATTTACTATACAATCAAGGGTGTCAGGGGCAATACAGAACCCACACATGACACGAAGGAAAGCTATGTCTTTACTGGGATGTTTATCTTCATGTATTCCAGCCGTGCCGTGGGCTCAATTTCATACCCGACCATTACAGTATGAAGTCTTGTATGTTCAGGGGAAATCACAGGAACATCTGGAAAGTAAACTAACTCTTTCCGGAAATGTTATAGAATCTCTAACATGGTGGTTAGATATAGAGCACCTTTCAAATGGAGTACTTTGGATTATAGATCCTTCCAGGATAATCACCACCGATACTAGCCCCTCGGGGTGCGCTGCCCATATGGGGGATAGTCTAGCACAAGATATCTGGGATCAGACAGAGGCAACATATTCTTCAAATTGGAAAGAATTAAGAGCAGTAGCATATGCCTTAAATCATTTTCTTCCACAGATCCGAGGAGCAGATGTAAGCGTTTTCTCGGACAATTACACAGTGGCATATTGGAACCATCAAGGTGGTACAAGGTCGGGAAGTCTGATGACCATAGAATCAGATATCTTCCAGTTAGCAGAAACTCATGTCGCATCCCTAACAGCCCTTCACATCAGAGGCATAGAAAACATACAAGCAGACTACCTCCGCCAAAACATGCTGCGTCAGGGAGAATGGACTCTCAACAGACTCAGTTCAAAATGATAACGAAGTCATGTGGTACCCCACACAAAGATCTATTTGCCACGAGAGAGAACAGACAAGTCAAAAGTTCGCTTCCCTGAACTTGATGGATCATCCAGACATGTTGGACTCTCTTCAGCATCCCTGGAGGTTCGAACTAGCATATGCCTTTCCTCCGATGTCTCTGATTCCACTAGTGATCAGAAAGATCAGGAGGGAGCAAGTAAGGGTGATTCTTATCGCACCCTTTTTGCCAAGGAGACCGTGGTTCTCTTGTCTCCATGCCATGTCTCTATGCGACCCGTGGATTCTTCCATCAGACCGGAAACTGCTGTCCCAGGGCCCTTTTTTCCACCCACAAGTGAAAGGTCTTCACTTGACGGCGTGGAATTTGAAAGGCAGCTATTAAGTTCAAGAGGGTTTTCAAAAGATCTAGTGAGCACTCTTTTACTAAGTAGGAAGAGATCTACCACTCTAATATATAGTAGGGTATGGAAAAAATTCTTAGCTTTTTATATAAAAACCTTCACTGGGCAAGTCCCAGTGATACATATTCTAGAATTTTTACAAAAAGGTTGAGAATTAGGGTGATCAGTGAACACCTTAAGAGTACAAGTCTCAGCATTAGGAGCCCTATATGGATGCAATATAGCAGCTGATAGGTGGATCTCCAGATTTATAAAGGCTTGTGAACGTAGAAACCCGGTCCACATTCCCCGGTTACCTCCGTGGGATTTAAATCTAGTACTTGAGGCCTTAACTGGGCCCCATTTGAACCACTAGATTCTATACCCCTAAGCGTTCTAACATATAAAGTAGCCCTGTTGGTAGCTTAACCTCGGCTAGAAGGGTTAGTGTGACATCCAGGCCCTCTCAGTAGACCCACCTTTTTTATTAATATTCCAAGATAGGGTAGTCCTAAAACCAGACCCCTCATACCTCCCTAAGGTAGCATCCACCTACCACAGGTCACAGGAAATTTTTCTCCCTTCCGTCTTTGATACACCTTTAACTCCAGAGCAACATAAATTTCATACCTTAGATGTCAGAAGTGCCATCCTGGCCTATATAGAAAGGTCTCAGACATGGAGGCAGAGTAGGGCTCTGTTTGTTTCCTTTCAGGGCCACAGGAAAGGACATGGGGTCACAAAAGCTACCTTATTTCGGTGGATCAGAGAAGCTATCTGCTTGGCCTATATATCAAAAGATGAAGTACCTCCAGTAGGCATATAAGCACATTCGGCAAGCGCTATGGCTTCCTCTTGGGGGGGGAACAAGCAGACGTACCAATTCATTTGATATGTAAGGCCGCCACTTGGTCAACACCTTCTACCTTTTACAACCATTATAGACTTGATCTATCTCTATCTTCTGACCTGGCTTTTGGTAGAGCTGTACTTAGTACAGTAATCCCGCCCAGATAACGGCTCTCTGAAAATCTCTCATGTGGGGTGCTGTCGTGGCGAAGAGTAAAAAGCCGGATTACTTACCGGTAATGATCTTTTAATTAGTCCACGTCAGCACCCATTTACTACCCTCCCTAATTAGGCACAATTTCCTCCTTTTAAGTTCACAGATAATGGTTGTATAGAGTTTAAGATATTTTAATTGTTCAATATGAGTTAATACTAAAACTTTGCGGTTCCCTTTATACTCTGAAAACTAAACTGAGGAGGAAAGGGGGCCGCCTCCTTTTATTCTGTAGGTTTCCTGTTCCTATGGGCGGATCCCTCTCTCTCATGTGGGGTGCTGTCGTGGACTCCTTAAAAGAGCATTACCGGTAAGTAATCCGGCTTTTTTACTTTGTCCCGCTATAGGACTTTCACTTTTTGCAGGATGATCGCTTGTATAGCATAGAAATGCAGGCACATCCCTATGCTGTGCAGACTGTCAGCGCTGCACTGACTGGCAAACTTTCTGATCATGCTCTGAACATGATGAAGCAACTTTTGCTAGCTCTGGTGACCAGGATTTCCTCATGAAGAATCCAGGTCACAATAGCAATGATCAAGACCCTGCGATGACTTCGCGGTGTCTCCGATCCAAGGACAGAGGTTTTCTTCCCTCTGCCTGCTCTCGAAATGCAGCAATTGAGTTCAGTCGCAGCATTTACTGGGTTAAAGTGCCGTAAGCGGTACTGGACCACTCCTGGCACTGAGAGCCTGGTGTCAGCCTCTGTTTGTGCAAAATCACCGCTGCGTATCCATTCATCCCAGATCAATAAGTGCCAGGTCACAGGGATGTATGGATACGTGTCAGTGGGAAAGGGGTTAATGACCAAGCCAATTTTTACAATTCTGTCCACTATCACTTTGTGGTAGTAACTCTAGAGCACGTCAACAGATCCCGCTGATTGAGTTTTTTCGGGACCTGTTGTACTTCATGATAGTGTTAAAATATATTTGATGTGTCTTGCGTTTTATTTATGGAATAAAAACTTCTATTTGGCAAAAATTATGAAAATTGTCAATTTCCAACTTCTTTTTTGTGCCATTAAATCAGAGATTGACACACTAAAACAGTTAATAAATAACATTTCCCACAAGTCTACGTCAGCACAATTTTGAAAACTTTATTGTTTTGTTTGGAAATTTTAAGGGTTAAAAATTGACCAGTGATTTCTCAATTTTCCAACAAAATTTACAAAACCATTTTTTGGGGGGAACATCACATTTCAAGTGACTTTGAGGGGCCTATATGACAACAATCAGCAAGAGATCGGAAATTGTAGCTGATTTATATTAGATATATATATTGATACCAATTTTCCCCAGACAGGGGCAATAACACAACTAGTCAGCCAGCCTGGAAATTACCAGCAGCTGCAGGTATCCATACCAGATATTGCTTTCCCCCTGATGAACCACCTAAACAGGGGGAGAAACGCATTGGTAGGCTACACCTTTTATATGGGTCACTGGTTAATAGGTTTACACTTGGGTACTGCCCTTGTCAGGGCGGGAGAAAGGAGGGGCACAACAGGGAGTGATAAAGGGACTGGGATAATTCCTTCTCCCTTTTCATCCCCCATTCCCTGCCCCCGCCCCTCCCTCTCTTCAGTGGTCCAGAGAAGGAGCGATAAATCTTTTTGGTGAGATCAAACCAATTTTTTAACTAGAGCACTGTTAAACATGAGCACTTGCACTTTGATATATCAATGTTTGTTTGTCCAGTGTACACATTGGCTGATAATTTTTTTGACAAAATTATTAAGAGTTCTGTTTTATTAATTTCCTAGCCCTCCTGCAATTTCAGGGCCTATATGACAGAAAATATCCAGAAGTGACACCATGCTAAAAACTGCACCCCTCAAGGTGTACAAAACAACATTCAAGAAGTTTATTAACTCTTTAGGTGCTTTACAGGAACTGACGCAATGTGAAAGGAAAAAATAAGCATTTAACTTGTTTTCACAAAAATTTTATTTGGGACCCAATTTTGTTTATTTTGACAAGGTTAGCAGGAGAAAATGGACCCTAAAAATTGTTGCGCAATTTCTCCTGAGCACACCAAAACTCCATGTGTAGAGGAAAACCACTGTTTTGGCACAAGGCGGAGCTTGGTAGGAAAGTGGCATCATTTGACATTTTGAAGGTAAAATCACTTTTGGAGAGCCCCTAATGTGCCTAAACAGTGGAAACCCCCCAACAAGTGACCGCCATTTTTGAAACTAGATCCCTCAAGAAACTTATCTAGATGTGTGATGAGTAGTGTTGAGCGATACATAGTTACATAGTTATTAAGGTTGAAGGAAGACTATATGTCCATCTAGTTCAACCCATAGCCTAACCTAACATGCCCTAACATGTTGATCCAGAGGAAGGCAAAAAAAACCCATGTGCAAAGAGTAAGCTCCACATTGGGGAAAAAAATTCCTTCCCGACTCCACATACGGCAATCAGACTAGTTCCCTGGATCAACGCCCTATCAAGGAATCTAGTGTATATACCCTGTAACATTATACTTTTCCAGAAAGGTATCCAGTCCCCTCTTAAATTTAAGTAATGAATCACTCATTACAACATCATACGGCAGAGAGTTCCATAGTCTCACTGCTGTTACAGTAAAGAATCCGCGTCTGTTATTATGCTTAAACCTTTTTTCCTCCAACCGCAGAGGATGCCCCTTGTCCCTGTTTCAGGTCTATGATTAAAAAGATCATCAGAAAGGTCTTTGTACCATCCCCTCATATATTTATACATTAAAATAAGATCACCCCTTAGTCTTCGTTTTTCCAAACTAAATAGCCCCAAGTGTAATAACCTATCTTGGTATTGCAGACCCCCCAGTCCTCTAATAACCTTGGTCGCTCTTCTCTGCACCCGCTCCAGTTCAGCTATGTCTTTCTTATACACCGGAGACCAGAACTGTGCACAGTATTCTAAGTGTGGTCGAACTAGTGACTTGTATAGAGGTAAAATTATATTCTCCTCATGAGCATCTATGCCTCTTTTAATGCATCCCATTATTTTATTTGCCTTTGTAGCAGCTGCCTGACACTGGCCACTGAATTTAAGTTTGTCATCCACCCAGGTCTTTTTCATTGACGGTTTTGCCCAGAGTTTTAGAATTAAGCACATAATTATACATCTTATTACTTCTCCCCAAGTGCATGACCTTACATTTATCCCCATTAAGCTCATTTGCCATTTATCAGACCAAGCTTCTAGTTTACATAAATCATCCTGTAATATAAAATTGTCCTCCTCTGTATTGATTACCTTGCAGAGTTTAGTGTCATCTGCAAATATTGAAATTCTACTCTGAATGCCCCCTACAAGGTCATTAATAAATATGTTAAAAAGAAGAGGGCCCAATACTGACCCCTGTGGTACCCCACTGCTAACCGCTACCCAGTCCGAGTGTGCTCCATTAATAACCACCCTTTGTTTCCTATCCCTGAGCCAGCTCTCAACCCACTTGCACATATTTTCCCCTATCCCCATTATTCTCATTTTATGTATCAACCTTTTGTGTGGCACCGTATCAAAAGCTTTTGAAAAGTCCATATACACTACATCCACTGGGTTCCCTTGGTCCAATCCGGAACTTACCTCTTCATAGAAACTGATCAAATTAGTCTGACATGAACGGTCCCTAGTAAACCCGTGCTGATACTGGGTCATGAGGTTATTCCTCTTCAGATACTCCAGTATAGCGTCCCTTAGAATGCCCTCCAGGATTTTACCCACAGTAGAGGTTAAGCTTACTGGCCTATAGTTTCCGAGTTCAGTTTTTGTTCCCTTTTTGAATATTGGCACCACATTTGCTATACGCCAGTCCTGTGGCACAGACCCTGTTATTATGGAGTCTTTAAAGATTAAAAATAATGGTCTATCAATGACTGTACTTAATTCCTGCAGTACTCGAGGGTGTATCCCATCCGGGCCCGGAGATTTGTCAATTTTAGTGATTTTTAGACGCCGCCGCACTTCCTGCTGGGTTAAGCAGGTGACATTTAATTGGGAATTTTTATCACTAGACATTTTGTCTGCCATGGGATTTTCTTGTGTAAATACTGATGAAAAAAAGTCATTTAGCATATTGGCTTTTTCCTCATCCTCATCCACCATCTCACCCAGACTATTTTTAAGGGGGCCAACACTATCATTTTTTAGTTTCTTACTATTTATGTAGTTAAAGAATATTTTAGGATTATTTTTACTCTCTCTGGCAATGAGTCTCTCTGTCTCAATCTTTGCTGCCTTGATTTGCTTTTTACAGAATTTATTTAATTTTCTGTATTTATTTAATGCCTCCTCACTACCTACTTCCTTTAATTCTCTAAATGCTTTCTTTTTGTCCCTTATTGCGCCCCTCACAGCTCTATTTAGCCATATTGGTTTCCTCCTATTTCTAGTATGTTTATTCCCATACGATATATACTGTGCACAGGTCCTATCCAGGATGCTAATAAACGTCTCCCATTTTCTCTGTGTATTTTTGTGTCTCAGGATATCGTCCCAGTTAATTGCACCAAGATCCTCTCTCATCCGTTGGAAATTTGCCCTCCTGAAGTTTAGTGTCCTTGTAACCCCTCTACTACACATCTTTTTAAAGGATACATGAAAACTTATTATTTTGTGATCGCTATTTCCCAAGTAACCCCCAACCCTTATATTTGATATGCGGTCTGGCCTGTTGTTTAATATTAGGTCTAGCAGTGCCCCCCTGCTTGTTGGGTCCTGAACCAGTTGTGAAAGGTAATTGTCTCTCATAATTGTCAAAAACCGATTACCTTTGCTGGAACTGCAGGTTTCTGTTCCCCAATCTATTTCAGGGTAGTTGAAGTCCCCCATAATAATGACTTCTCCTTGAGTCGCAGCTTCAACTCTTTGCTTTACGAGGATATTCTCCATTGCTTCCATTATTTTTGGAGATTTATAACAAACCCCTATCAGTAATTTATTATTTTTTCCCCCTCCCCTTATCTCCACCCACAGGGATTCTACATTTTCATTAAATTCACCTATATTATCGCGCAGGATGGGTTTTAAGGATGATTTTACATATAGACACACCCCTCCCCCTCGCTTATCTGTACGGTCATTTCTGAACAGGCTATAGCCCTGCAAGTTAACAGCCCAGTCATGGCTCTCATCCAGCCACGTTTCAGATATCCCCACCATGTCATAATTATGCTCCAACAACATTAGTTCTAATTCGTCCATTTTGTTGGCGAGGCTTCTGGCATTAGTATACATGCACTTTATGTTCCTCTCTGTACTTCTATTTCTTAAATTATTAACTGTTCTGACCCCACCCCCCATGCCACCGCCACCCCCAACTTCCTTATTTGTGCCCAGGTCTCTGTCTGCACTATCTTCCCCTCCTATAAAATGAATACCCTCCCCCCCAATTCCTAGTTTAAACACTCCTCCAACCTTCTAGCCATTCTCTCCCCCAGCACAGCTGCACCCTCCCCATTGAGGTGCAGCCCGTCCCTAGCGTAGAGCCTGTAGCCAACTGAGAAGTCGGCCCAGTTCTGCAGGAACCCAAACCCCTCTTTCCTACACCAATTCTTGAGCCACTTATTAACCTCCCTAATCTCCCGTTGCCTCTCTGGCGTGGCACGTGGTACCGGCAGTATTTCGGAAAATACCACGTTGGAGGTCCTTGCTTTCAGCTTGCAGCCTAATTCCCTGAAATCATCTTTAAGGACCTTCCACCTACCTCTAACTTTGTCATTAGTGCCAATGTGCACCATGACCGCTGGGTCCTCACCAGCCCCTCCCAATAATCTGTCCACCCGATCAGCGATGTGTCGAACTCGAGCGCCAGGTAGGCAGCACACCGTTCGACGATCCCTGTCTTTGTGACAGATTGCCCTATCTGTTCCCCTAGTAATTGAGTCGCCCACTACCAGCACCTGTCTGGCCTGCCCTGCTCTCCTATTTCCCTCCTTACTGGAGCAGTCACTCCTCCGGCTTTCAGAGGACATGCCTGGCTGCAGCAGTGCTACCCCTGTACTGGCACCCCCCTCATCTGCCAACTTAGCAAACTTATTGGGGTGTTCCAGATCAGGACTAGCCTCCCTGGCACTCTTCCCTCTACCCCGCTTCCTAACTGTCACCCAGCTTGCTACTTCATTGTCCTGCAGCTCCATCCCACCATCCCCCCCCTCTTCTGTCCCATTGAGCGTCTGCTCCGTGAGCAGAAGACTCCTCTCCATATTGTCTATGGATCTCAGTGTTGCCAGCTGCACATTTAGAGTCAGAATCTGGGTTTCCAAATGCACAACGTGCTCACATCTCGCACAGCAGTATGCACCCTCGATCGGCTGCTCAAGGACTGCATACATGTGGCAAGATGTGCACTGGATGGCATTAACAATCGTGGAGCACATTTCCTAATGGGGACTGCACCAGACAGAACATTTCAATAAAAAAAAAATAAAAATAAATACCTTCCGATATTTGAAAGTATCGGATTGTATCGGCCGATATCCGAAAAATATCGGATATCGCCGATACCCGATACCAATACAAGTCAATGGGACACAAATATCGGAAGGTATCCTGGAATGGTTCCCAGGGTCTGAAGGAGAGAAAACTCTCCTTCAGGCCCTGGGATCCATATTCATGTAAAAAAATAAAGAATAAAAAATATGGATTTACTCACCCCTCCGACGGACCCTGGACCTTAGCGGTGTAACCGGCAGCCTCCGTTGATAAGAATGCAGGGTGAAGGACCTTCGATGACGTCGCGGCTTGTGATTCACATGATCGCTCACGCGACCAATCACAAGCCGCGACGTCATCGCAGGTCCTTCACTCGCTCATTCTTAGGAACGGAGGCTGCTGAATGCAGCGGTTACAACCAGGGCGCGTCAGAGGGTGAGTATATCAATATTTTTTAGTTTTATTCTTTATTTTACACATGAATATGGATCCCGATATCGCAAAAATATCGGAACTCTGTATCGGAATTCTGATACCGCAAATATCGGCCGATACCCTATACTTGCGGTATCGGAATGCTCAACACTAGTGATGAGCACCTTGAAGCCCCAGGTCCTTCACAGAACATTATAATGTAGATATGTGAAAATAAAAGAAATATAATTATTTCCACAAAAATTTTCTTTTAGCACTACATTTTACATTTTCACAAGAGTTAACAGGAGAAAATGGACCCCAAATATTGTTGTGCAGTTTTCCCGAAGTACACCGATGCTGCATGTGTGGAGGAAAACCACTGTTTGGGCTCACGGCAGAGCTCAGAAGGGAAGGAGCAAGGACTGACTTTTTGAAAACACAATTGGCTGGAATCGAGAGAGAATGCCATTTCGTGTTTGGAAAACCCATGATATGCCTAAATAGTTGAAACCCACCCCACATACAAGTGACCCCATTTTGGAAACTATTCCCCTCAAGGAACTTATCTAGATGTGTGGTGAGGACCTTAACCCCCAGGTCCTTCACAGAAGTTTGTAACATAGAGCTAAGAAAATGCAAAATATAATTTTTCTGCAAAAATATTCTTTAACCCCTTTACCCCCAAGGGTGGTTTGCACGTCAATGACCAGGCCAATTTTTACAATTCTGACCACTGTCCCTTTATGAGTTTATAACTCTGGAACGCTTCAACGTATCCTGGTGATTCTGACATTTTCTCGTGACATGTTGTACTTCATGATAGTGGTAAAATTTCTTTGATATTACCTGCATTTATTAGTGAAAAAAACAGAAATTTGGCGAAAATTTTGAAAATTTCGCAATTTTCCAACTTTGAATTTTTATGCAATTAAATCACAGAGCTATGTCACACAAAATACTTAAGTAACATTTCCCACATGTCTACTTTACATCAGCACAATTTTGGAACCAAATTTTTTTTTTGTTAGGGAGTTATAAGGGTTAAAAGTTGACCAGCGATTTCTCATTTTTACAACACCACTTTTTTTAGGGACCACATCTCAATTGAAGTCATTTTGAGGGGTCTATATGATAGAAAAGACCCAAGTGTGACACCATTCTAAAAACTGCACCCCTCAAGGTGCTCAAAACCACATTCAAGAAGTTTATTAACCCTTCAGGTGTTTCACAGGAATTTTTGGAATGTTTAAATAAAAATGATATATGCTAGCCACCTTAGGGAGAGACCCAAGTTGGGCTAAATGTAGCGGGACGAAAGAGACCGAAAAGCCCTCTACTTAAAGGAAATACATAGTGTATGCTTTCCTGAAACGGAAAGTACTTGCAAGCGGCATAATACAAAGAATAGCAGGTTTACCCAGAATCCTTTGCAGTAGGCAGAGCTATGCAAATCATCTCTTTCCACCCCTGTCTAATCCACAGCGCTTGGAACCGCCAAGCGTGCAATGCTGCGGATTAGTTTCTAAATTTACACAGCCAACCAATTCCTACCTGTGGACACATGTTTCGGGCTTTAGGCCCTCATCAGCACAGGGCTGGAATTGGTTGGCTGTATGGAGTGGGGCTCGGTGAGCAAACGATACATATATGCTAGCCACCTTAGGGAGAGACCCAAGTTGGGCTAAATGTAGCGGGACGAAAAGCCCTCTACTTAAAGGAAATACATAGTGGATGCTTTCCTGAAACGGAAAGTACTTGCAAGCAGCATAATACAAAGAATAGCAGGTTTACCCATTTAACTTTTTTTCACAAAAAATTTACTTCAGCTCCAATTTGCTTTATTTTACCAAGGGTAACAGGAGAAAATGGACCCCAAAAGTTGTTGTACAATTTGTCCTGAGTACGCTGATACCCCATATGTGGGGGTAAACCACTGTTTGGGCGCATGGGAGAGCTCGGAAGGGAAGGAGTGCCGTTTGACTTTTGAATGCAAAATTGACAGGAATTGAGCTGGGACGCCATGTTGCATTTGGAGAGCTACTGATGTGCCTGAACATTAAAAAAAAAACACAAGTGGCACCATTTTGGAAAGTAGACCCCCTGAGGATCTTATCTGGGTGTGTGGTGAGCACTTTGACCCACCAACGGCTTCACAGAAGTTTATAATGCAGAGCCGTAAAAATAAAACAAAATTTTTTTCCCACAAAAATTATTTTTTAGCCCCCAGTTTTGTATTTTTCCAAGGGTAACAGGAGAAATTGGACCCCAAAAGTTGTTGTCCAATTTGTCCTGAGTACGCTGATACCCCATATGTTGGGGTAAACCCCTGTTTGGGCACACAGGAGAGCTCGGAAGGGAAGGAGCACTGTTTTACTTTTTCAATGCAGAATTGGCTGGAATTGAGATTGGACGCCATGTCGAGTTTGGAGAGCCCCTGATGTGCCTAAACAGTGGAAACCCCCCAATTATAACTGAAACCCTAATGCAAACACACCCCTAACCCTAATTCCAACGGTAACCCTAACCACACCTCTAACCCAGACACACCCCTAACCCTAATCCCACCCCTATTCCCAACCCTAACTTTAGCCCTAGCCCTAACCCTAAATTTAGCCCTAACCCTAAATTTAGCCCCAACCCTAACTGTAGCCTTAACCCTAGCCCTAACCCTAATGGGAAAATGGAAATAAATACATTTTTTTTTTTTTTTTTTTCCCTAACTAAGGGGGTGATGAAGGGGGGTTTGATTTACTTTTATACCGGGCTATTTAGCGAATTTTTTATGATTGGCAGCCGTCACACACTGAAAGACGCTTTTTATTGCAAAAAATATTTTTTGTGTTACCACATTTTGAGAGCTATAATTTTTCCAGATTTGAATCCACAGAGTCATGTGAGGTCTTGTTTTTTGCGGGACGAGTTAACATTTTTATTGGTAACATTTTCGGGCACGTGACATTTTTTGATCGCTTTCTATTCCGATTTTTGTGAGGCAGAATGACCAAAAACCAGCTATTCATGAATTTCTTTTGGGGAGGCATTTATACCGTTCTGCGTTTGGTAAAATTGATAAAGCAGTTTTATTCTTTGGGTCAGTACGATTACAGCGATACCTCATTTATATCTTTTTTCATGTTTTGGCGCTTTTATACGATAAAAACTTTTTTATAGAAAAAATAATTATTTTTGCATTGCTTTATTCTGAGAACTATAACTTTTTAAATTTTTGCTGATGATGCTGTGTGGCGGCTCGTTTTTTGTGGGACAAGATGACGTTTTCAGCGGTACCATGGTTATTTATATCCGTCTTTTTGATCACATGTTATTCCACTTTTTGTTTGGCGGTATGAGAAAAAAGAGTGGTTTTTTGCCTCGTGTTTTTTTTTTTTGTTTTTTGTTTTTTTACGGTGTTCACTGAAGGGGTTAACTACTGATATAGTTTTATAGGTGGGGTCGTTACGGACGCGCCGATACTAATTTGTGTACTTTTATTGTGTTTTTTTTTTATTTAGATAAAGAAATGTATATATAGGAACAATATTTTTTTTTGGTGGGGGGGGGGATTTTTTTGGAATTTTTTTTTTCACATTGGAATATTTTTTTTTTTTCTACACTATAACATTGCCCCAGGGGGGGGCATCATGTTATAATGTAAGATCGCTGATCTGACACTTTGCTGTGTCAGAGCAGGCGCTGTGAAGCCACCTCCCTCCCTACAGGACCCGGATGCCGCGGCCATCTTGGATCCGGGCCTGCAAGAAGGAGGAGGTAAGAGACCCTCGCAGCAACGCGATCACATCGCGTTGCTGCGGGGGTCTCAGGGAAGCCCACAGGGAGCCCCCTCCCTGCGCGATGCTTCCCTATACTGCCGGCACACCGCGATCATGTTTGATCGCGGTGTGCCGGGGGTTAATGTGGCAGGGGCGGTCCGTGACCGCTCCTGGCACATAGCACCTGGTGTCAGCTGCGATAGGCAGCTGACACCCGGCCGCGATCGGCTGTGCTCCCCCCGTGAGCGCGGCCGATCGCTATGACGTACTATCCCGTCGAGGGTCAGATAGGCCCAGGTCACCTCAACGGGATAGTACGTCCAAGGTCAGAAAGGGGTTAAGCTCCCAATTTTTTATTTTCTTAAGGGTAACAGGTATAAATGGGCCCCAAAATTTGTTGTGAAGTTTCTCCAGACTGTGCCAGTACCCCATGTGTAGGGGGAAACTACTTTTGAGGCCCAGTGCGAAGCTTAAAAGGAAAGAAACACCATATTGGTTCAGATTTTTCACATTGGCAAAAACCCTTAGGTGCCAGAACAGTAGAAACCTCGCCATAAGCGATGTTGTTTTACAAACCACACCACTCAGTGAATTCACCTAGGGGTGCAGTGATCATTTTGACACCAGATGTGCGTTACAACAATTTATACCATTGGGCGTTAAATAAAGAATAATTACATTTCTTCCACCAAAATGTTGGTTTAGCCCCAAATTTTTATAAGGACTAATAGAAAAAAAATGGACTTCTGTTTATTGTTCAATTTCTCCTTAGGCTATGTGCACACGTTCAGGATTTCTTGCAGAAAATTCCTGAGAAAATCCTGAAATTTTCTGCAAGAAATCAGCTTGCGTTTTTGCCGCATTTTTGGTGCGTTTTTGATGCGTTTTTTTCCGGACATTTTCCAATGCATTTATAGTGGAAAATCCGCAAAAAAAAAAACCCGCAAAATTAACCCCTTCATGACCTTGGGATTTTTCGTTTTTCACTCCCCTCCTTCCCAGAGCCATAACTTTTTTATTTTTCCATCAATTTGGCCATGTGAGGGCTTATTTTTTGCGCGACGAGTTGTACTTTTGAACGACATCATTGGTTTTAGCATGTCGTGTACTAGAAAACGGGAAAAAAATTCCAAGTGCGGTGAAATTGCAAAAAAAAGTGCAATCCCACACTTGTTTTTTGTTTGGCTTTTTTGCTAGGTTCACTAAGTGCGAAAACTGACCTGCCATTATGATTCTCCAGGTCACTACGAGTTCATAGACACCTAACATGTGTAGGTTATTTTTTATCTAAGTGGTGAAAAAAATTCCAAACTTTGCTAAAAAAAAAAAAAATTGCGCCATTTTCCGATACTCGTAGCGTCTCCATTTTTCGTGATCTGGGGTCGGTTGAGGGCTTATTTTTTGCGTGCCGAGATGACGTCTTTAATGATAGCATTTTGGTGCAGATACGTTCTTTTGATCGCCCGTTATTGCATTTTAATGCAATCTCGCGGCAACCTAAAAAAAACGTAGTTCTGGCATTTCAAATTTTTTTCTCACTACGCCGTTTAGCGATCAGGTTAATGCTTTTTTTTAATTGATCGGGCGATTCTGAGCGCGGCGATACCAAATATGTGTAGATTTGATTTTTTTTTTTTTATTGATTTATTTTGATTCGTGCGAAAGGGGGGTGATTTAAACTTTTATATTTTTTTTTATTTTTTTCACATTTTTTTTAACTTTTTTTTTTACTTTTGCCATGCTTCAATAGCCTCCATGGGAGGCTAGAAGCAGGCACAACTCGATCGCCTCTGCTACATAGCAGCGATCTACTGATCGCTGCTATGTAGCAGAAATGGAGGTGTGCTGTGAGCGCCGACCACAGGGTGGCGCTCACAGCCACCGGTGATCAGTAACCATAGGGGTCTCTAGGACCTCTATGGTTACCATCCTTACACATCGCCGACCCCCGATCATGTGACGGGGGTCGGCGATGACGTCATTTCCGGCCGCCCGGCCGGAAGCGGTGGTTAAATGCCGCTGTCTGCGTTTGACAGCGGCATTTAACTAGTTAATAGGTGCGGGCAGATCGCGATTCTGCCCGTGCCTATTACGGGCACATGTCAGCTGTTCAAAACAGCTGACATGTCCCGGCTTTGATGCGGGCTCACCGCGGAGCCCTGCATCAAAGCAGGGGATCTGACCTCGGACGTACTATCCCGTCCGAGGTCAGAAAGGGGTTAATGAACATGCTGCGTTTTTTACCGCGATGCATTTTTTCGCGGAAAAAAGCGCATCATGTGCACAAAACATGCGTAATTCATTCAAAATGATGGGATGCATATTGTATGCTGTTTTTTGCGGTTTTATAGCCTTTTTATCGCGAAAAAACTGTGAAAAATCAGCAACGTGTGCACATAGCCTTAATGTTCCAATACCCTGCATGTAATTAGGAACTACTTTTGAGGCACAGTGCAAAGCTCAAAAGTGAAAGAGCGCGATAATATTGTGCAGATTTTACTGTTACGGTTTGAGCTTGCCACGACACACTAGGAGAGTCTCTGAGATGCCAGAACAGTAGAATAATAAGTGACCCCATTTTACAAACTAAACCTCTCAAGGAATTCATCTAGTAGTGCAGTGATCGTAACACCACAGGCCTGTCATAGAATTTTATAACAATGGGCAGTGAAGAAAAAATGTTTACCACCAAAATTTTGTTTTAGACCCAGATTTGACATTTTCACAAGGGGAAATGGGTAAAAATGGTACCAAAATTTGTCCCACAATTTCTACTAAATGTAGAAATTCCCCATATGTCACTGTATCGTCATACTGCTTAGCCACACGGCGAGACTCGGGAGGGACAGTGCGCTATTTGGCTCCTGGAGTACAGATTTTCTTAGAATAGTTTGCAGACTCCATATACAGAGCCCTTAAGTGCTAGAAGAGCAGAATCCCCCTCAAGTGATCCCATTTTGGAAATTGTACCCTTGCCAAACATGTGGACACTAAAGGTGGTTAATTCACACTTGCACTCAGAAGAGAGGGGGTCATGTAGATTTGGGAGAGGACAATTCGCTCAATTTCTTTTGGGGTACGAGGAGCCATTTCACTTGTCCAGAGCCTTTTTACTTTCAGTAGCGTAGAAGCCCCCAATATTTCCTATATTTCCCACTGACCTGAGTGGGGACATGCATTTTTTTGTGAATTTAAGTTTTATTGGGAACATTTTACATAACATGTAGGATCACATTTTTCCTGCACTCTACGCTGAGCACTTACTTTTGGATTTCTATCTAAATCTCCGAGTGATGTGACTGATGCAACCCCAGGGGATCCAATCACTATAGTGAAGCAGCAGAGCTACTTTGGACTATGTCTGGCCCCTGTTCAGCTGAGTTCTTCTTTTTCAAATGTGCACAAAATTGTGGCGGGCTCCTGTTTTTATACACACCAAATAAGACTGACACCTCAGAATCACAGGTCAGACGGCGTCCAGAGCACAGAGCGCAGAAGAAACAATCAACAGCAGGTGAAGAATTGGTTTCATTTATTTTTTTACACCGTTCCTCGTACAGTGTAAGTGAATAGGCGGCTTTATTCTTCGGGTCGGTGCGGTTACAGCAATACCAGCGATATTTCGGTATTTCTTTTTGGCTTCTGTCACACACTAAACTATGCTTTTTATTGCAAAAGCTACTTGCATCCCCATATTTTGGGAACTATAATTTTTCCATATTTCAGCCAACAAGATGACATTTTCAGTGGTACTATTTGTACTTAAATTTGTCTTTTTGATCACGTTTTATTCCACTAGATAGTGGCCCGATTCTAACACATTAGGTATTCTAGAATATGCATGTCCACGTAGTATATTGCGCAGCCCATGTAGTATATTGCCCAGTCAAGTAGTATATTGCCCAGCCACGTAGTATATTGCTCAGTCACGTAGTATATTGCCCAGTGACGTAGTATATTGCACAGCGACGTAGTATACAGCACAGACACGTAGTATATTGCCCAGCTACGTAGTATATTGCCCAGTCACGTAGTATACAGCACAGACACGTAGTATATTGCCCAGTCACGTAGTATACAGCACAGAGCCACGTAGTATACAGCACAGAGCCACGTAGTATATTGCCCAGTCACGTAGTATATTGCCCAGTTACGTAGTATACAGCACAGAGCCACGTAATATATAGCACAGCCCACAGAGTATATCACACAGCCCACATAGTATATAACACTGCCTATGCAGTATACAGCACAGAGCCACGTGGTATCTAACACAGCCCACGTAGTATACAGCAGTGTGGGCACCATATCCCTGTTAAAAAAAATTATAATAAAAATAGTTATATACTCACCTCCTGGGATCCACCAAAGCTCCGGCGATAGGTGCGCGGCTGCCGCCATCTTCCGTTCCCAGGATGCATTGCGAAATTACCCAGATGACTTAGCGGTCTCGCTAAGTCTTCTGGGTAATTTCGCAATGCATCGCTGGGAACAGAAGATGGCGGCAGGCGCGAGCAGCTCAGCAGACAATGGAAGGTGAGTATAGCAGTTTTTTTGTTTTTTTATTATTTTTAACATTACATTTTTTTACTATTGATGCCGCATAGGCAGCATCAATAGTAAAAGGTTGGGGACACACAGGGTTAATAGCGGTGGTAACGGAGTGCGTTACCCGCGGCATAACGCGGTCCGTTACCTCCGGCATTAACCCTGTGTGAGCGGTGAGTGGAGGGGAGTATGCGGGCGCCGGAAGTGACCCTTAGACAATTATATAGTAGATACTGCTATATATATATATATATATATATATATATATATATATATATATATATATATATATATATATATATATATATATATATATCTGCAGTTCATCTAAAGTGATTATGGGCCTCTTGGCTGCATCTCTAATCAGTCGTCTTCTTGATGAAAGTTTAGAGGGACTGCCGGGTCTTGGTAGATTTGCAGTGGTATGATACTCCTTCCATTTCAATATGTTCACTTGCACATTGCTCCTTTGGATGGTTTAAAGGGCCGCTGTCACCCCCCTGCAGCCGTTATAAACTAAAAGAGCCACCTTGTGCAGCAGTAATGCTGCATTCTAACAAGGTGGCTCTTTTAGTTTTGTGTTCAGGTATTATTAAAATAAAGCGTTTTGAAACTCTGCAGAAATACCTGTCTTTGTCCACGGAGGCGGGTCTGAAGCCTCCTCTGTGAAGTGCCCAACAGCCGTCACTCACATCTTCTGGGGCGATGGTCGCCGCCCCCTGCACGCTGTTTTCTTTTCAAATCCAACGCCGGCGCTGCGTAAATATTTGTGGGGCAGGCGCAGTAAGCTCTGGCTGTCTGACGTCACAGCCAGGCTTGCAGACTGCGCCTGTGCTGGCAGTGCGGCCACCCACCTCGGGAATCCCTGCCCCGCAATGTGTTATGCATTATGCACAGTGCGGGGCTAGGATTCCTGGGAATGCGCACTGCATGTCTCAGACTCTCACCCACGTCCCCGCCTTCCAGCCTCTGGCTATTCAGCTGAGCTCATCCTGCCGCCGCCTCCTTCTGCTCATAGCAATCGCCGGGAAAGAAACAACCTACGAAACTTGCCTGCTAGCTGGCTGGAGGGCGGGGGACGTGGGTGAGAGTTGGATTTGAAAAGAAAACAGCGCGCAGGGGGCGGCGACCATCGCCCCAGAAGATGTGAGTGACGGCTGTTGGGCACTTCACAGAGGAGGCTTCAGACCCGCCTCCGTGGACAAAGACAGGTATTTCTGCAGAGTTTCAAAACACTTTATTTTAATAATACCTGAACACAAAACTAAAAGAGCCACCTTGTTAGAATGCAGCATTACTGCTGCACAAGGTGGCTCTTTTAGTTTATAACGGCTGAAGGGGGGTGACAGTGGCCCTTTAAGTTTTGGAAATAATTTTGTATCCAAATCCAGCTTTAAACTTCTCTTAACAATATCACGAACCTGCCTGTTGTGTTCCTTGGTCTTCATGATGCTCTCTGTGCTTCAAACAGAACCCTGAGACTATCACAGAGCAGGTGCATTTATACGGAGACTTGATTACACACAGGTGGATTATATTTATCATCATTAGGCATTTAGGACAACATTGGATCATTCAGAGATCCACAATGAACTTCTGGAGTGAGTTTGCTGCACTGAAAGTAAAGGGGCCGAATAATATTGCATGCCCCTTTTAAGTTTTTGAATTTCCACAAAAATTTAAAATAACCAATAAATTTTGTTCAACTTCAGGGGGCCGAATACTTTCGCAAGGCAATATATATATATATATATATATATATATATATATATATATTTGTCTAAGGGTCACTTCCGTCTGTCAGTCCTTCTGTCTGTCACGGATATTCATTGGTAGCGACCTCTATCAGTCATGGAAATACAGCCACGACCAATCAGCGACTGGCACAGTCCGGAAGAAAATGGCCTCTCCTTCCTCCCCGCAGTCAGTGCTCGGCGTCCGCATACTCCCCTCCGGTCACCGCTCACATAAGGTTAATGCCGGTGGTAATGGACCGCGTTATGCCGCGGGTAACTCACTCCATTACCGCCGCTATTAACCCTGTGTGACCAAGTTTTTACTATTAATGCTGCCTATGCAGCATCAATAGAAAAAGGTCTAATGTTAAAAATAATTAAAAAAGTAAAAAATCATCATATACTCCCCCTCCGGCGCCTTTCCCGCGACGTCATCATAGGCACGCCTGCGCGAGAAGGACCTCTCATGACGTCACAGTCATGTGACCGTTATGTCATGGCAGGTCCTTCTCGCGCTGGCGCGAAGAAGCTGCGGTACCATAGAACAGGCAGGGACAGCGTCAGGAGCAGGTGAGTATTTCACGTTCACCTGTCCGCGTTCCATCCGCCGGGCGCCGCTCCATCTTCCCGTCCTCTTGCAGTGACTGTTCAGGTCAGAGGGCGCGATGACGTATTAGTGTGCGCGCCGCCCTCTGCCTGAACAGTCAGTGCTGAAAAACGGGACGCTGAGGAGCAGCGACAAGAGGTGAGTATGTGGTTTTTTTTTTGTTTTTTTTATAGCAGCTGCAGGCTTACATGTGGCACAATGCTGTATGGAGCGTCTATGGTTCCATAAAGAACTGCATGGAGAATTATATGGGACATCTATGAGGCCATAATGAACTGCATGGAGCATTATATGGGACATCTATGGGGCCATAACTGCATGGAGCATTATATGGGGCATCTATGGGGCCATAACTGCATGGAGCATTATATGGAGCATCTATGGGGCCATAACTGGATGGAGCATTATATAGGGCATCTATGGGGCCATAACTGCATGGAGCATTATACTATGTGACTGGGCAATATACTACGTGGACATGCATATTCTAGAAAACCCGATGCGTTAGAATCGGGCCACCATCTAGTATGCGTGCGTGTGTGTATATATATATATATATATATATATATATATATATATACAGTTAGGTCCATATATATTTGGACAGAGACAACATTTTTCCAATTTTTGTTATAGACATTACCACAATGAATTTTAAGCAAAACAATTCAGATGCAGTTGAAGTTCAGACTTTCAGCTTTCATTTGAGGGTATCCACATTAAAATTGGATGAAGGGTTTAGGAGTTTCAGCTCCTTAACATGTGCCACCCTGTTTTTAAAGAGACCAAAAGTAATTGGACAGATTAAATAATTTTAAATAAAATGTTCATTTCTAGTACTTGGTTGAAAACCCTTTGTTGGCAATGACTGCCTGAAGTCTTGAACTCATGGACATCACCAGACACAGTGTTTCCTCCTTTTTGATGCTCTGCCAGGCATCCACTGTGGTGGTTTTCAGTTGCTGTTTGTTTGTGGGCCTTTCTGTCTGAAGTGTAGTCTTTAACAAGTGAAATGCATGCTCAATTGGGTTGAGATCAGGTGACTGACTTGGCCATTCAAGAATATTCCACTTCTTTGCTTTAATAAACTCCTGGGTTGCTTTGGCTTTATGTTTTGGGTCATTGTCCATCTGTAGTATGAAACGACGACCAATCAGTTTGGCTGCATTTGGCTGGATCTGAGCACACAGTATGGCTCTGAATACCTCAGAATTCATTTGGCTGCTTCTGTCCTGTGTCACATCATCAATAAACAATAGTGACCCAGTGCCACTGGCAGCCATGAATGCCCAAGCCATCAAACTGCCTCTGCCATGTTTTACAGATGATGTGGTATGCTTTGGATCATGAGCTGTACCACGCCTTCGCCATACTTTTCTCTTTCCATCATTCTGGTAGAGGTTGGTCTTGGTTTCATCTGTCCAAAGAATGTTCTTCTAGAACTGTGCTGGCTTTTTTAGATGTTTTTTTTAGCAAAGTCCAGTCGAGCCTTTTTATTCTTGATGCTTATGAGTGGCTTGCACCGTGCAGTGAACCCTCTGTATTTACTTTCCTGCAGTCTTCTCTTTATGGTAGATTTGGATATTGATACGCCGACCTCCTGGAGAGTGTTGTTCACTTGGTTGGCTGTTGTGAAGGGGTTTCTCTTCACCATGGAGATTATTCTGCGATCATCCACCTCTGTTGTATTCCGTGGGCGCCCAGGTCTTTTTGCATTGATGAGTTCACCAGTGCTTTCTTTCTTTCTCAGGATGTACCAAACTGTAGATTTTGCCACTTCTAATATTGTAGCAATTTCTCGGATGGGTTTTTTCTGTTTTCGCAGCTTAAGGATGGCTTGTTTCACCTGCATGGAGAGCTCCTTTAACCGCATGTTTACTTCACAGCAAAACCTTCCAAATGCAAGCACCACACCTCAAATCAACTCCAGGCCTTTTATCTGCTTAATTGAGAATGACATAACGAAGGGATTGCCCACACCTGTCCATGAAATAGCCCTGGAGTCAATTGTCCAATTACTTTTGGTCCCTCTAAAAACAGGGTGGCACATGTTAAGGAGCTGAAACTCCTAAACCCTTCATCCAATTTTAATGTGGATACCCTCAAATGAAAGCTGAAAGTCTGAACTTCAACTGCATCTGAATTGTTTTGCTTAAAATTCATTGTGGTAATATCTGTAACCAAAATTAGAAAAATGTTGTCTCTGTCCAAATATATATGGACCTAACTGTATATATATATATATATATATATATATATATATATATATATATATTTGGTAAGTATATATATATACAGTATGTATATGTATGTATGTGTGTGTGTATATATATATATATATATATATATATATATATACAGTACAGACCAAAAGTTTGGACACACCTTTTCATTTAATGAATTTTCTGTATTTTCAGGACTATGAAAATTGTAAATTCACTATGAAGGCATCAAAACTATGAATGAGCACATGTGGAATTATATACTTAACAAAAAAGTGTGAAGCAACTGAAAATATGTCTTATATCCTATGTTCTTCAAAGTAGCCACCTTTTGCTTTGATGACTGCTTTGCACACTCTTGGCATTCTCTTGATGAGCTTCAAGAGGTAGTCACCGGAAATGGTCTTCCAACAATCTTGAAGGAGTTCCCAGAGGTGCTTAGCACTTGTTGGCCCTTTTGCCTTCACTCTGCGGTCCAGCTCACCCCTAACCATCTCGATTGGGTTCAGGTCTGTTGACTATGGAGGCCAGGTCCTCTGGCGTAGCACCCCATCACTCTCCTTCTTGGTCAAATAGCCCTTACACAGCATGGAGGTGTGTTTGGGTTCATAGTCCTGTTGAAAAATAAATGATGGTCCAACTAAACGCAATTCGAATGGAATAGCATGCCGCTACAAGATGCTGTGATAGCCATTCTGGTTCAGTATGCCTTCAATTTTGAATAAATCCCCAACAGTCACCAGCAAAGCACTCCCACACCATCACACCTCCTCCTCCATGCTTCACGGTGGGAACCAGGCATGTAGAGTCCATCCGTTCACCTTTTTAGCGTCGCACAAAGACACGGTGGTTGGAGCCAAAGATCTCTAATTTGGACTCATCAGACCAAAGCACAGATTTCCACTGGTCTAATGTCCATTCCTTGTGTTCTTTAGCCCTAACAAGTCTCTCCTGCTTGTTGCCTGTCCTTAGCAGTAGTTTCCTAGCAGCTATTTTACCATGAAGGCCTGCTGCACAAAGTCTCCTCTTAACAGTTGTTGTAGAGATGTGTCTGCTGCTAGAACTCTATGTGGCATTGACCTGGTCTCTAATCTGAGCTACTGTTAACCTGCGATTTCTGAGGCTGGTGACACAGATAAACTTATCCTCAGAAGCAGTGGTGACTCTTGGTCTTCCTTTCCTAGGACGGTCCTCATGTGAGCCAGTTTCTTTGTAGCGCTTGATGGTTTTTGCAACTGCACTTGGGGACACTTTCAAAGTATCCCCAATTTTTCAGACTGACCTTCATTTCTTAAAGTAATGATGGCTACTCGTTTTTCTTTACTTAGCTGCTTTTTTCTTGCCATAATACAAATTCTAACAGTCTATTTAGTAGGACTATCAGCTGTGTATCCACCAGACTTCAGCTCCACACAACTGATGGTCCCAACCCCATTTATAACGCAAGAAATCCCACTTATTGAACCTGACAGGGCACACCCGTGAAGTGAAAAACATTTCCGGTGACTACCTCTTGAAGCTCATCAAGAGACTGCCAAGAGTGTGCAAAGCAGTCATCAAAGCAAAAGGTGGCTACTTTGAAGAACCTAGAAAATAAGACATATTTTTAGTTGTTTTACACTTTAAGTATATAATTCCACATGTGATAATTCATAGTTTGGATGCCTTCAGTGTGAATTAATAATTTTCATAGTCATGAAAACACTGAAAAATCTTTAAATGAGAAGGTGTGTCCAAACTTCTGGTCTGTACTGTGTGTGTATGTGTGTGTGTGTATATATATATATATATATATATATATACTAGATGGTGGCCCGATTCTAACACATCGGGTATTCTAGAATATACATGTCTACGTAGTATATTGCCCAGCCACATAGTATATTGCCTAGCCACATAGTATATTGCCCAGTGACGTAGTATATTACCCAGCCACGTAGTATATTGCCTAACCACATAGTATATTGCCCAGTCACGTAGTATACAGCACAGAGCCACGTAGTATACAGCACAGACACGTAGTATACTGCCCAGTCAAATAGTATGCACCATATCCCTGTTAAAAAAAAAAAAAAAAAAAGAATTAAAATAAAAAATAGTTACATACTCACCTTCCGGAGCCTCTGGATCGAAGCGGCCGGTTACCGCTGCTCCTCGCACACTCCGGTCTGAAGAGTGCATTGCAGTCTCGCGAGATGATGACGTAGCTGTCTCGCGAGACCGCACGTCATCATCTCGCGAGACCGCAATGCATGGAGCGTTCACCGGGGCGTCGCGAGGAGCATCGCTAACCGGCCGCTTCGATCCGGGGGCCAACGGAGTGTGATTATGTAACTATTTTTTATTATTTTTAACATTAGATATTTTTACTATTCATGCTGCATAGGCAGCATGAATAGTAAAAAGTTGGTCACACATGGTTAATAGCAGCGTTAACCGAGTGCGTCGCGGTCAACGCTGCCATTAACCCTCTGTGAGCGCTGACTGGAGGGGAGTATGCGGGCGCCGGGCACTGACTGCGGGAAGTAAGGAGCGGTCATTTTCTTCCGGACTGTCCCCGTCGCTGATTGGTCGTGGCTGTTTTGCCGCGACTAATCAGCGACTTGGCTTTCCATGACAGACAGAGGCCGCGACCAATGAATATCTGTGACAGAAAGACAGACAGACGGAAGTGACCCTTAGACAATTATATAGTACGGTAGATATATATATATATATATATATATATATATATATATATATATATATTTATATATATATATATTTATTTTTTTTTTACCTTTTCCCTCTGTACGACTTTCACTTTTTTTTTTACTTTTGATTGCGGGTATAATCCATTGCAATGCACCAGCATTGGATTGTGTTATACCTATATTGCAAACTTTTGACACCATGTTGTGAGCATGACCTCAGAATCTTTCCGGAGTTTCGTTATGACCTGCAGGTCACCATGGCAATGATCAGGCATGCGCGATGATGTTGCAGGGACGCCAAAATGAAGGCAGAGGTAGCTTGCGGCCCTCTGCCTTGCTCCTGAATGTTGAGGAAAAAGTTTGAAGTCCTGTAAAATTGCAAAGAAAGTGCAATTCCACAATTTTTTATTTTTTTATTGTGTTCACTAAATGCTAAAACTGACCTGTCTTTTTGATTGTCCTGTTCATTATGAGTTCATAGATGACAAACATGTATAGTTTTAAGTAGTAAATTGAGTTATTAGTGCTTCGTCTTCTGTTACTGGACAAAAACTGCTGCTAAGGAAACTTATTTTCTTGTGGCGCAGAGGCCGACAGTTGTGGTAAGTAACCATATAGAACGTAGAAAGGAAGCACCAGCATGTGAGACCACCTGTCTCACCCCACATTTCCCTCCACATACTGCCACAATGCTTAGTGAATGTCCGTAGCTAAAATAAAGGACCTGTAACCACAAAGGAAAGAGTGAGTCTTGTCTTTCTAATGTATATAAAAAATTTCCAATGTTTCTAAAAAAAAAAAAAAAAAAACATTTTCTGAAACCCGTAGTGTCTCCATTTTTCGTGATCTGGGGATTATTGTTATTATTATACATTTTTATAGCACCATTTATTCCATGGCGCTTTACATGTGAATACGGGGCAAATATAGACAAATACATTAAACATGAGCAAATAACAAGGCACACAGGTACATAAGGAGGGAGGACCCTGCCCGCGAGGGCTCACAGTCTGCAGGGGATGGGTGATGAAACACAAGGAGAGGGTAGGGCAGGTTGTGCAGCGGTTCAGTAACTTCAGGATCACTGCAGGCTGTAGGCTTGTCGGAAGAGTTGAGTCTTCAGGTTCTTTTTGAAGGTTTCTATGGTAGGCGAGAGTCTGATGTGTTGGGGTAGAGAGTTCCAGATTATGGGGCAAGCACGGGAGATGTCTTGGATGTGGTTTTGGGAAGAAGAGATGAGAGGGGAGTAGAGAAGGAGGTCTTGAGAGGATCGGGGGTTGCGTGTAGGTAGGTATCGGGAGACCATGTCACAGATGTATGGAGGAGACAGGTTGTGGATAGCTTTGTATGTCATTGTGAGGGTTTTGAACTGGAGTCTCAGGGCGATAGGAAGCCAGTGAAGGGCTTGACATAGGGGAGAGGCTGGGGAATAGCGGGGAGACAGGTAGATTAGTCGGGCAGCAGAGTGTAGGATGGATTGGAGTGGTGCCAGAGGTTAGTCCAGAAAGTAGGAGGTTGCAGTAGTCGAGGCGGGAGATAAGGGCATGCACTAGCGTTTTTGCGGTGTTGCGGTCAAGGAAAGCACGGATCCGGGAAATATTTTTGAGTTTGAGACGGCAGGAGGAGGCAAGGGCTTGGATATGTGGCTTGAAAGAGAGGGCAGAGTCGAGGATCACCCCGGGGCACCGGGTGTGTGGGACTGGGGAAAGTGAGCAGCCATTGACATTGATGGATAGGTCTGTTGGAGGGGTAGAGTGAGATGGGGGAAAGATGATGAATTCTGTTATGTCCATGTTCAGTTGTAGAAAGCGAGCAGAAAAGAAGGCTGAAATAGCAGACAGTGCGGGATTTTGGTAAGTAAGGAGGTGAGGTCAGGTCCGGATAGGTATATCTGCGGGTCATCAGCGTAAAGGTGGTACTGCATACCGTAGGATTCTATGAGCTGTCCCAGGCCGAAAGTGTAGATGGAGAAGAGTAGGGGTCCTAGAACAGAGCCTTGAGGAACACCGACTGACAAGGGATGGAGTGAGGAGGTGGTGTGGGGGAGGGAGACACTGAATGTTCGGTCTGTCAGATATGATGAGATCCAGGAAAGGGCCAAGTCTGTGATGGCAAGAGATGAGAGGATTTGTAGCAAAAGGGAGTGGTCCACAGTGTCAAAGGCAGAAGACAGGTCCAGGAGAAGGAGGACAGAGTAGTGTCGCTTGCTCCTGGCAGTTAGTAGGTCATTGGTGGCTTTAGTTAGGGCAGTTTCAGTTGAGTGATGGGAACGGAAGCCTGATTATAACCGATCAAAGAGGGAGCAGGAGGAGAGGTGGGAGGACAGTTCAAGATGGACGTGTTTCTCCAGCAATTTGGAGGCATAAGGGAGAAGAGATATCGGGTGATAGCTAGACGCAGAGGATGGGTCGAGGGAGGGCTTTTTGAGGATGGATGTGATCTTGGCATGCTTGAATTATGAGGGGAAGACACCTGTCATGGTGGAAAAGCTGGTTTTGGAGGAGCAGAGTTGAGCAGCTAAGAGGGACAGTGGGCGCTGTGGGCCAAAGCTTTCTCTGATCGTATCGATCTTCTGTTTAAAGAAAGAGGCAAAGTCATCAGCAGAAATGAGGGGGGAGGTGCTGGGGAACGGAGTAGAAAATTGAAAGTATTGAAAAGCTGTTTAGGGTTGTGAGAGAGGGAGGATATGAGTGATGAGAAGTATGTTTGTTTTGCGGCAGTGAGCGCAGACTTGAAGCTGGCGAGGGACTGCTTGTATGCAGTGAAGTGGTCGGCTGAGCGGGATTGCTTACATCTCCGCTCAGCAATCCTGGAAGCCAGTCTCAATTCTTTGGTCAGGCTGGTCAGCCAGGGCTGCCTGTTGATTGTACGAGTTTTACTATGCATGAGCGGGGCGGCCGAATTGTTTGCTGTTATTGTGGTGTTATAAAAAGTGGCAGCAGCATCTGTGTCATGAAGGGAAGCTATGTCTGTAAGAGGGAGAAGGGACTCCGAGAGTGATTGTAAGTTGAGATGTTTGAGATTTCTGCAAGGGAGTTTGTGGAGTGGGGGTTGCACATTAGGAGAGGAGAAGAGAATGTCAGTAGGTTGTGGTCAGACAGGGGGAGGGGTGTTTTAGTGAGATTAGTAAGGGAGCAGAGGCGGGTGAAGATGAGGTCCAGCATGTGGCCATCTTTGTGAGTGGCCTCAGAGGACCATTGAGTGAGGCCAAAGGAGGTAGTCAGTGATAGAAGTTTAGAGGCAGCTGAGGTGGAAGTGTCAATGGGGATATTGAAATCACCCATGATGATAATGGGGATGTCGACAGAGAGGAAATGAAGTAGCCAGGTGCTGAAGTGGTCGAGAAAGGTGGAGATGGCTAGATCTTGGGGGCGATAGATAACAGCCAGCTGGAGGTTGGAGGGGGAATAGATGCGGACAGAGTGCACCTCAAATGAGGGAAGAGTAGCAGAGGGTGGTAGCGGGATTGGAGTGAAGGAGCAGGTGTCGGACAGGAGCAAGCCAACTCCTCCACCACGTTTGTTGCTGGGGCGAGGGGTGTGAGAGAGGTGGAATCCGCCATAGGAGAGCGCAGCTGGAGAGGCCGAGTCAGAGGGGGTGAGGCCGAGGAAGGAGAGTTTGTTGGTGATGAAGAGGTCATGGATAAATGGCAGTTTGTTGCAGACGGAGCGTGCGTTCCATAGTGCTCCAGGTAGGGGGACCGGGGGAGTGGGGGCTGGATGAATGGGTATGAGGTTATCATGGTTGGGAAAACGTGGAGAGGATCGTGGCAGGGGGTTAGAAATGAGTGTGGGGATGTGTTGGGGAGGGCCAGGATTTGGGGATATGTCACCAGCAATGAGGAGTAGCAGACAGAGCATTAGAAGGTGGGAGCAGGATAGGAAATGGTGCGGCCGTGTGTGTCTGGAGAAAAAGGATTGTATGTGGGGGAATAGTTCTGAGGAGAAGGTGAGATGGCTGGGGAGGATGGAGGAAGAAATGATTAGTTCCTTACTAGGTGGAGTGATTGCAGGAGATTGTAAGAAGGAAAGTAGTATGGGGGTGAAAGAGAAAAGAAGCCGAAACATTGTAGTGGTTGGTATTCTGTTACCTTCCAGTCAATTCCAGTCCAATTCAGTCTAATTCAAAATCATAATTAAAAAGATGTAATTCAGTCTAATTCAAAATCATAATTAAAAAGATGTAATTCAGTCTAATTCAAAATCATAATTAAAAAGATGTAATTCAGTCTAATTCAAAATCATAATTAAAAAGATGTAATTCAGTCTAATTCAAAATCATAATTAAAAAGATGTAATTCAGTCTAATTCAAAATCATAATTAAAAAGATGTAATTCAGTCTAATTCAAAATCATAATTAAAAAGATGTAATTTAAAAGATGGATGTTAAAAGATGAATGCAGCAGACTGCGTCTGTAGCAGACTCCTGCATGTGAATATATCCCCAGTTAAGGCCAATCAGGTGTGAATGAGGAGGTGGCTGGGTGTGGGAGACCAGATGTAGAGAGTTAAGCAGAGGTCATAAAGAGAGGGAGTGGTTGGACTGACCACTCAGAGATGCCAGAATAACATAATGAGAGACATGAAAAAGGTCATGGTAAGAAAACATACTAAAAAGGATTATATGTGCTGCAGCAAGACACTCAGATCCAGGGGAAGCATGAAAAAATCAATGCAATATACAGAGACATTCAGGAGCCAGGGAGAGCTGGGAAAAGTTAGTGCATACCATGGAAAAATCAATGCAATATACAGAGACATTCAGGAGCCAGGGAGAGCTGGGGAAAGTTAGTGCATACCTGTGGGAAGAGGAGAACAGCTGGATTAGATGGTGCAGATGATGATAATATTGTAGTAGTGATGGGTGATGGGGATGGGTGAAGGCTTTATTTTTGCGCGCCGAGCTGACATTTCTCAGCTCTGCAATACCAAATGTGTATTTATTTTGAATGGGGCAAAAGTGGGGTGATTTGAACGTTTATACATTTTTACATTTTTTTTTTTAAATCTTTTTTTTTTTTACTTGCTTCAATAGTCTCCATGGGAGACTAGAAGCTGTGATCATCCGATCACCTATGTCATGCTAACCCATCGTCGAGAAGTGCTCGCTTCCGGCGTGATCATCTTAAATGCTGTTGTCAGAGATTGAATGGCATTTAGCTTTTCCACCCGTGGCTGTTAGGGGCACGTGTCCGCTGATAAAATCACCTGACATGGGCCAGAAAAGGTAGACTCATCACCAGAGCCACATCACCTGTGCTTCATAGGTCGTAAAGGGGTTAAGGACATGGTTGAACTCCAAAAGGAAGGATCAGTGGTTTGGAGTCCAGACTTTGATGAGATAGTCTTCGGGCGCAATGTCGCATTTGCAGAGACTTTAACCCCTTTCTGCCAGCTGACGGAATAGTACGTCAGATGGCAGCATCCCCTCGCTTTGAGGTAGGCTTCGGCAGGGAGCCCTCCTCATAGCTACGACATGTCAGCTGTTTTCAACAGCTGACATGTGCCCGCAATGGGCGTGAGCGGAATTGCGATCCACCCGCACCCATTAACTAGTTAAATGCAGCTGTCAAACGCTGTCAGCGGCATTTAACAAGTGCTGAAGGCCGTGCGGCCTGAAATACGTGCACCGCTGACTGCTGTCCCGTGATCGGGGGGGGGGGGGGTCATCGGTGCGCTGCCATCACAACCAGAGGTCTCCTGAAGACATCTACGGTTGTTGATGACGGATTGCTATGAGCGCCACCCAGTGGTCGGTGCTCATAGCAAGGCTGTAATTCGGCTACATAGAGGTGATCTGTGCATCACCTCTATGTAGCAGAGGCGGTCGAGTAATGGATGCTTCTAGCCTCCCATGGAGGCTATTGAATCATGCCAAAATTAAAAAAATAAATAAATTTGTTTAAAAATATAAAAAAAAAATAATAATCATATTTTTCATGTATCGCCGCGTTCAGAATCGCCCGATCTATCGATAGAAAAAAGGATTAATAATAATAATAATAATTTTTATTTATATAGCGCCAACATATTCCGCAGAGCTTTACAAATTATAGAGGGGACTTGTACAGACAATAGACATTACAGCATAACAGAAATACAGTTCAAAACAGATACCAGGAGGAATGAGGGCCCTGCTCGCAAGCTTACAAACTATGAGGAAAAGGGGAGACACGAGAGGTGGATGGTAACAATTGCTTTAGTTATTCGGACCGGCCATAGTGTAAAGGTACTGTCACACTAGACGATATCGCTAGCGATCCGTGACGTTGCAGCGTCCTCGCTAGCGATATCGTCCAGTGTGACCGGCAGCAGCGATCAGGCCCCTGCTGGGAGATCGCTGGTCGGGGAAGAAAGTCCAGAACTTTATTTCGTCGCTGGACTCCCCGTAGACATCGCTGAATCGGCGTGTGTGACACCGATTCAGCGATGTCTTTGCTGGTAACCAGGGTAAACATCGGGTAACTAAGCGCAGGGCAGCGCTTAGTAACCCGATGTTTACCCTGGTTACCATCCTAAAAGTAAAAAAACAAACACTACATACTTACCTACCGCTGTCTGTCCTCCAGCGCTGTGCTCTGCTCTCCTCCCGCTCTGGCTGTGAGCGTCGGTCAGCCGGAAAGCAGAGCGGTGACGTCACCGCTCTGCTTTCTGGCTGCCCGGCGCTCACAGCCACACCAGAGAAGCAGAGCGCCGAGGACAGACGGCTGTAGGTAAGTATGTAGCGTTTGTTTTTTTACTTTTTAGGATGGTAACCAGGGTAAACATCGGGTTACTAAGCGCGGCCCTGCGCTTAGTTACCCGATGTTTACCCTGGTTACCGGGGACCTCGGGATCGTTGGTCGCTGGAGAGCGGTCTGTGTGACAGCTCTCCAGCGACGCTGCAGCGATCCGGATCGTTGTCGGTATCGCTGCAGCGTCGCTATGTGTGACGGTACCTTAAGGCTCGGGTGTTCATGTAAAGCTGCATGAACCAGTTAACTGCCTAAGTATGTAGCAGTACAGACACAGAGGGCTATTAACTGCATAAAGTGAATGAGAACATGATGCGAGGAACCTGATTGTTTTTATTTATTTTTTTATTTAAATAGGCAATAGGTTTTTTTTTTTTTTGTTTTTTTTTTAATAGGCCACACAGGGATCGTTAGGTTAATACACTGAGGCGGTAGGCCAATCTGAACAAATGAGTTTTTAGGGTACGCTTAAAACTGTGGGGATTGGGGATTAATCGTATTAACCTAGGTAGTGCATTCCAAAGAATCGGCGCAGCACGTGTAAAGTCTTGGAGACGGGAGTGGGAGGTTCTGATTATTGAGGATGCTAGCATGAGGTCATTAGCGGAGCGGAGGGCACGGGTAGGGTGGTAGACTGAGACCAGAGAGGAGATGTAGGGTGGTGCCGAGCCATGGAGTGCTTTGTGGATGAGGGTAATAGTTTTGTATTGATTGATTTACTGTATTGATTGATTGTATTGATTTGTGTAGATTAACCTGATCGCTAAACGGCGTTGCGAGAAAAAAAATCAAACCGCCAAAATAACATTTTTTTGGTCACTGCGACATTGCATTGAAATGCAATAACGGGCGATCAAAAGAACGTATCTGCACAAAAGTGGTATCATTAAAAATGTCAGCTCGGCACGCAAAAAAATAAGCTGTGACCCAACCCTGGATCATGAAAAATGGAGATGCTACAGGTCTTGGAAACTTGCGTAATTTTTTTTTTTTTATTTAAATTTTTTTTTTTTTTATTTAAATTTTTTTTTTTATTTAAATTTTTTTTTTTATTTAAATTTTTTTTTTTTTAAACTTAGAGGAAAAAAATTACCACTTAGATACAGTTATATGAAAAAGTTTGGCACCCCTATTAATCTTAAGCTTAATGTTTTATAAAAAAAACCTGCACCTGCATACTCACCTTCCAAGCGGACGGGAACTGCCTCCTGACACAACGGACACCTGGGTGTGCAGGTCCGGTATCTGAACCTGAAGCAAGCAGCCCAGCCGCTCAACGATCTCTACACGGCTGCATCCAGTAGGTAATAGAATATCAATAGTTACCACCTACTGTTGCGGTATAGTATTATTACAACCCAGGCTCAGTAGGAGAGCCACAATTAGCTATACTACGCATATAGAGGATCAATGCATCCCTTCTCTTCTGAGCATATAATAACCGGCAAACTGGACTAATAGTAGTGGCTGCCGCCCACGATCATAAGGAGTTTCTATCTGTCACACTAGGATCACGGACGGGAACCAGTTTCATATATCTAATAACTGTTGGACACCGTAATGTTTCTGCCTTGAAATGAGGTTTATTGTACTAACAGAAAATGTGCAATCTGCATTCAAACAAAATTTGACAGGTGCGTAACTATTGGCACCCCACCAGAAAAGTGACAATAATATTTAGTAGATCCTCCTTTTGCAAAAATAACAGCCTCTAGTCGCTTCCTGTAGCTTTTAATGAGATCCTGGATGAAGGTATTTTTGACCATTCCTCTTTACAAAACAATTCCAGTTCAGTTAAGTTTGATGGTCGCCGAGCATGGACAGCCCTCTTCAAATGATCCCACAGATGTTCAATGATATTCAGGTCTGGGGACTGGGATGGCCATTCCAGAACAGTGTAATTGTTCCTCTGCATGAATGCCTGAGTAGATTTGGAGCGGTGTTTTGGATCATTGTCTTGCTGAAAGATCCATCCCCTGCGTAACGTCAACTTTGTCACTGATATATGAACATTATTGTCAAGAATCTGCTGATACTGAGAGGAATCCATGCGTCCCTCAATTTAAACAAGATTCCCGTGCCGGCATTGGCCACACAGCCCCAAAGCATGATGGAACCTCTACCAAATTTTACTGTGGGTAGCAAGTGTTTTTCTTGGAATGCTGTGTTTTTTGGCCGCCATGCATAACGCCTTTTTGTATGACCAAACAACTCAATCTTGGTTTCATCAGTCCACAGGACCTTCTTCCAAAAAGAAATTGGCTTCTCCAAATGTGCTTTTGCATATTTCAGCCGACTCTGCTTGTGGTGTGCTTGCAGAAACGGCTTCTTTCGCATCACTCTCCCATACAGCTTCTCCTTGTGCAAAGTGCGTTGTACACAGTGACACCATCTGCAGCAAGTTGATGCTGCAGCTCTCTGGAGGTGGTCTGAGGATTGTCCTTGACTGATCTCACCATTCTTCTTTTCTGCCTTTCTGATGTTTTTCTTGGCCTGCCACTTCTGGCCTTAACAAGAACTGTACCTGTGTTCTTCCATTTTCTTACTATGTTCCTCACAGTGGAAATTGACAGGTTAAATCTCTGGGACAGCTTTTTGTATCCTTCCCCTGAACAACTATGTTGAATAATCTTTGTTTTCAGATCATTAGACAGTTGTTTTGAGGAGCCCATGATGCCACTCTTCAGAGGAGATTCAAACAGGAGAACAACTTGCAAGTGGCCACTTTAAGTAGCTTTTCTCATGATTGCATACACCTGGCTATGAAGTTCAAAGCTCAATGAGGTTAGGAAACCAAACAAAGTGCTTTAGTAAGTCAGTAAACAGTAGGTAGGAGTATTTAAAACAAGAAAATGATAAGGGTGCCCATACTTATGCACCTGTTAAATTTTGTTTGAATGCAGACTGCACATTTTCTGTTAGTACAATAAACCTCAGTTCAAGGCAGAAACATTACTGTGTCCAACAGTTATTAGATATATGAAAGTGAAATAGCTGTTGCAAAAAAAGCAATTTTTATAAAACATTAAGCTTAAGATTAATAGGGGTGCCCAAACTTTTTCATATAACTGTAAAAGAGAACCTAGACATGTTTTGTGTCAATGAACTCGTAATGACTTGGAGAATCATGTTGTCAGGTCAGTTTTAGCATTTAGTGAACCTAGTAAAAAATCCAAACAAAAAACAAGTGTGGGATTGCACTTTTTTTGCAAATTCATCGCATGTGGAAATTTTTTAACGTTTTCTGTTACAAGACATGGTAAAACCAATGGTATCGTTAAAAAGTACAACTCATCCTGCAAAAAATAATCCCTCATGTGGCCATATTGACGTAAAAATAAAAAAGTTATGGCTCTGGAAAGAAGGGGAGTGAAAAACGAAAATGAAAAAATGGGGTTAAGGTGCCAACACACCGTAAACCATTCCCCAGGTGACTCCAACTACATCCCTTAAGGAATTTATCTAGGGGTGTGGTGAGCATCTTGAACCCACAGGTGCTTCACAGAATTTTAAAACACTTGACCGTGAAAACGAAAAATTGTTTTACCCCCCAAATTTTCTTTTAGCCCCAAATTTTTCATTTTCACAAGAGTAGCAATTGAAAATTGGCCAATTTCTCCTGATACACCGATGCCCCATATGTGGGGGAAAGCAACTGTTCGAGCACACAGAAGAGCTCCAAAAGAATGGAGCACCGTTTTGGAAAGCAGACTTTGCTTGTTTGGTTTGCGGTTACAATGCCACACTTGTAGAGCCGTTGTATTACCCAAACAGTAGAACCAAAAACACACACACGTGACCCCATTATGATCTCGAGGTATATTTAGGTAGGGTTTTACTGTTATTTGAATTCATAATGTGGCATATGTAGGTTATGCAGAATACATAACGGTGCAATGGAATGTTGTAATAGAGTAAATCAGAAATAAAAAATAATCCTTAGACATGTGTAAAGATTCCTTTATGCATAGGCCAGGTTTGTTGTGGCAGGTGTCCTTTCTTATCCCACTTCTGTCACACACTTGACACCTTTTTTTGCGACATCCCTCTTGTCCTTATACTTGACCACCAGTAGGTTTTTGGTCCATTGAGACCTTCTCTCACCCTTTCTTCTCTCACCCTTTCTTACCAGCTGCGTTATTAATGACCTAGGGAGGCCTGTCCAGTTTTTGCACATAGCACCACATGCTGCGTTAGCTCTGGCAGAGAGTACCTTGAAGATTGGGATGCTGATGTAGAAGTTATTCACGTAGAGTTAGCAGCCCTGATCCAGCAGTGATCCATCAATTCCTACACAATTTTCCAAAATCACTTCCAGAAGAGGTTGGCATTCAGGGGGGTCATTCCAGGAGTATCCTCCTTTGTAAACTCTAAGGCTTCTTTTACACTTGCCGTGATTTTGAGGCCCGTTTTTGCGACCCCAATAGATTTCTATGGGGCTGCGAAAATGGGCCGCATAAATTTGTCGGAGCGCGTTACGCCGTATGGCCGTGAGGGCCATGTTTACGGCCGTGAAAAAATATTGAGCCTGCTTGTTATTTTTCACGGCTTACGGACACGGCACCTATTAAAAATCAATGGGGCCGCAAAAACAACTGAAGCTTGTTTTTGCGGTGCACCGTCATGAATGTATTTGCGAATCGCCGTTTTTTTCCCCCTACTATTCTAAAACCAGAAAAACGGCGATCCGCAAGATTTTTGCGGCAGACCGTGAAAAATACGGCCCTCTAAAAAGGCCCGCAAAATTGGGCCGCAAAAATCACGGCAAGTGTAAAAGAAGCCTAAATCCGTGAGCTCTGAGGTACTTAAACATAGTTTGTACATTTTTATTCCTTACCCTGCCCTCTTATTGGGCAGGTGTTGCCAATATTTGTTTACCCTTGAAGTGGATTACCGACTTGCTCTTCAGTAAATTTATTGCAGAGGTGATCAATGATTGATCAAACTTTGAAACATTGGTCAAAGTTGGGGTCCTCATGGAGTTGACACTGTACAGTGCATTATCATTATAATGCAAAAATTTGTGAATGACCTCAAAGTGTGAGAAATCTGAAAACTGAAATGTAATATACAGTATCAGCACTCCAATATTACTTAACTTCTTGCTTCTTTACTATCCCGATATGAAGCACAAGGTTTCCAAACTTCATCATTTCTACTGCATCTTCAGGGTCCAATTAGCAAATTATAAAGTGCAGTTTTTGTTAAGAAATTTGTGGGCTTACGAAGAGATCCATCATAATTAAAAATCAATCTTTATATATAAAATGAGTGTATGTGTGTGTGTATGTATTGGCAACCAATCACTAAGCATCTTTCATTTCACCAGAGCTGTTGCTATGAGGAACAGTTTTCCTTGTAGACAGTTGTGGTAACTGAGGCCTATAATTCTTATCATTTCTATGGTGTCATCTTCCTTCTGTAAAACTGGAAATAACATAATATATTACCGTGCCGACACAGACCACCCTCTGACACAGACTGCAGAGGGAGTCCAGTATCACACAAAATAGGATTAGATAGACAGCTCAGCAGATAGTATCACACAGGATAGGATTAGATACACAGCTCAGCAGTCAGTAATACAGGATAGGATTAGATACACTGCTGCGTGTTCAAGAGTTGGAACTGCCAAAAATCTGTTCATCTTTGCACCGGAAGGAAAAAACGAAAATGTTGTTTATCAAAAGGCTCTTGAATGAGATGGAAATAAAATACCATATATACTCGAGTATAAGCCGAGACCCCTAATTTTGCTACAAAAAACTGGAAAATGACTCGAGTATTAGCCTAGGGTGGGAAATACAGCAGCTACTGGTATAAAAATAGATACCAATAAAAGTAAAATTGAGACATCAGTAGGTTGTTTTTGAATATCCATATTGAATCAGGAGCCCCATATAATGCTCCATACAGTTTATGATGGGCCCCATAAGATGCTCCATATTAAAATATTCCCCATATACTGCTGCACAAAGGTTAATAATTGCCCCGTAAGATGCTCCATAGAAACATTTGCCCCATACAATGCTGTATAAAGGTTGATTATGACCCCATAAGATGCTCCATAGATTATGCCCCATACAATGCTGCATAAAGGTTGATGGCCCCATAAGATGCTCCATAAAAACATTATGCCCCATAAGATGCTCCATACATTATGCCCCATAAGACGCTCTATACATTATGCCCCATAAGACGCTCCATACATTATGCCCCATAAGACGCTCCATAGATTATGCCCCATAAAATTCTCCATAGATTATGCCCCATAAGATGCTCCATACATTATGCCCCATAAAATGCTCCATAGATTATGCCCCATAAGATGCTCCATAGATTATGCCCCATAAGATGCTCCATACATTATGCCCCATAAGATGCTCCATACATTATGCCCCATAAGATGCTACATACATTATGCCCCATAAGATGCTACATACATTATGCCCATAAAAAGCTCCATAGATTATGCCCCATAAGATGCTCCATAGATTATGCCCCATAAGATGCTCCATACATTATGCCCCATAAGATGCTCCATACATTATGCCCCATAAGATGCTCCATACATTATGCCCCATAAGATGCTCCATACATTAAGCCCCATAAGATGCTCCATACATTAAGCCCCATAAGATGCTCCATAGATTATGCCCCATATGCTGTTGCTGCGATAAAAATAAAAAAATTACATACTCACCTCTCGTCGCTCAGGCCCCCGGCACTTGCGATAGTCACCTGTCCTCCTCGTTACACCGCTACGCGCCGCTCTGTCTTCCGGCTCTCTGACTGTTCAGGCAGCGGGGTCAGGTGAATGTTACACAACGCTCACCCTTCCCCGATATACTCACCTGCTCCCGGCATGGTCCCTGGCAGCGTCTCACTGTCAAATGGTCTCCGGGAGCTTCTTCCTATGTTCAGCGGTCACGTACCACTCATTAAAGTAATGAATATGCGTCCATATTCATTACTTTAATGAGCGGTACCGCGTGACCGCTGAACACAGGAAGAGCTGCCGGAGACCATCGGACATGCAGGGGCCGCGCCAGGAGCAGGTGAATATGCGACAGCCGCCACTCCCCCTCCCACGCTGACCCCCTGGGACAATGACTAGAGTATAATCCGAGAGGGGCACTTTCAGCCTAAAAAAATGGGCTGAAAAGCTCGGCTTATACTCAAGTATATACAGTACTATCAATACTTAGGTAATCGTTTAATTTGTGTTGCAAATCTGTAGTGTTGAGTATATGATGTGAAATGTTTTTATGTGCAATATAATCATTGTAATTTGTTATGACTAACCACAGTTAGTTACTATGCCCGGGCAACGCCGGGCTCTTCAGCTAGTTAATAATAAAATCAAAACCAATTAAAAAATTAGTGCCTCATGAAGGGGATGCTACTGAATCGTGACCTTTTATATCACAGTATGTAGCTGTTTATCTATCACTACAGTGATTATCAACGAAATGGCGTGCTATATAAAAAAAAAGTCTTGTGACCCACCCCTATAATTAATCATATAGAGATAAATGCTGAAAGTCACTTATGTTCACCCATCCTGGTATATTCTAAGGCCATGTGCACACGTTCAAGTTTTTTTTGCGTTTTTTCGCGCTAAAAACGCTATAAAAACATTAAAAACGCATACATTATGCATTCTATCATTTAGAATGCATTCTGCATGTTTTGTGCACATGGATGCGTTTTTTTCCGGGGAAAAAATGCATCGCAGTAAAAAAAAATGAGCATGTTTATTATTTTTGTGGATTTTCAGCATTTTTCCCGCAATTCTATGCATTTGGGAAAAAACGCGTCAAAAACTCGTGAAAATCGCTGTAAAAACGCATGCGGATTTCTGGCAGAAATGTCCGGTTTTTTTTTCAGGAAAATTTCTGCAAGAAATCCTGATGTGTGCACATACCCTAACACCTTCCGGGTATATGCCCCCCACTATTCTAGTATATTCTCCCCCAGCCCATCCTGGTATATGATTCCCCCCATCCTTTTATTTGTTTACTTGCTTTGACTCTAAAGGTACCTTCACACTTAGCGACGCTGCAGCGATACCGACAACTACGTCGATCGCTGCAGCGTTGCTGTTTGGTCGCTGGAGAGCTGTCACACAGACAGCTCTCCAGCGACCAACGATCCCGAGGTCCCCGGGTAACCAGGGTAAACATCGGGTTACTAAGCGCAGGGCCGCGCTTAGTAACCCGATGTTTACCCTGGTTACCAGCGTAAAAGTAAAAAAAAACAACCACTACATACTTACCTACCGCTGTCTGTCCCCGGCGCTCAGCTTGTCTGCACTCCTCCTGCACTGACTGTGAGCACAGAGGCCGGAAAGCAGAGCGGTGACGTCACCGCTCTGCTTTCCGGCTGACCGACGCTCACAGCCAGTGCAGGAGGAGTGCAGAGAAGCAGAGCGCCGGGGACAGACAGCGGTAGGTAAGCATGTAGTGTTTGTTTTTTTTACTTTTACGCTGGTAACCAGGGTAAACATCGGGTTACTAAGCGCGGCCCTGCGCTTAGTAACCCGATGTTTACCCTGGTTACCAGTGAAGACATCGCTGGATCGGTGTCACACACGCCGATCCAGCGATGTCTGCAGGGAGTCCAGCGACGAAATAAAGTTCTGTACTTTCCTCAGCGACCAACGATCTCCCAGCAGGGGCCTGATCGTTGGTCGCTGTCACACAGAACAATTTCCTTAACGATATCGTTGCTACGTCACAAAAAGCAACGATATCGTTAACGATATCGTTATGTGTGAAGGTACCTTAAGTTTGCAATTTTAAAAAGGGGTAACAAAAGAAAACAAACAGTACAATTTGTTATGCAGTTTCTCCTGAGTACATCAATACCCCATAAGTGATTGAAAACTGCTTTGAGGCACAGTGCAAAGTTCAAAAGGGAAGGAGCGCCATATTACAGTTTGGATTTTCTTCACTGGTTTGAGAGTGGCGTGATTCAGATGAAGCCCCCAAGGGATCCATTCACTATAATGAGGCAGCAGAGTTACTCTGGACTCCGTCTGGCCCCTGTTCAGCAGTGTCATTCTTTTCAGAGGTGCACAAAACTGGCATACCGTGCTTTTTCATACGAGTAAACAGACGGACACCACCGTATCACAGGTCAGATTTTCGCAGAGCATAGAATAAAAGTGCCAAAAAAACCTTGTAATATTCACTGACATAAAGCACTATATTCAAAAAAGAAACTGAATAAACACAATAAAACTTAGCATTTAATAAATAATATACTAAAAAATAATATACTTAAAAATAATAACCACATCACACATATGAAACAATGTCCTTTGTTTGGCTGAAAGATATAGGGTGAACAATATCCCTGGTTTACAAACTATCTAATATATAAAGCTGAATGTGTGTGTGTGTGTGTGTGTGTGTGTGTGTGTGTGTGTGTGTGTATGTATGTATGTATGTCCGGGATTGGCATCTGCACCGTCGCAGCTACAGCCACAAAATTTTGCAGTGTCACACGTCTGGACCCTGAGAGCATCATAGGCTATGTTGTGAGGTGAAATTTTAACCCCGCGCTTTCCAATTCACCAAACAATTTTGCCCCTATCTACATAATGGGGAAAAAGTGAAAGGAAAAGTGTTGGAGGCGTCGCAGCTACAGCAACAAAATTTTGCACAGTCACACATCTGGACCCTGAGAGCATCATAGGCTATGTTGTGAGGTGAAATTTTAACCCCGCGCTTTCCAATTCACCAAACAATTTTGCCCTTATCTACATAATGGGGAAAAAGTGAAAGGAAAAGTGTTGGAGGCAAATTGACAGCTGCCAGATGTGAACAAGGGGGACTTAAAGAGTGAAAGTGATGGCGCCAAAGAGTATATACCGTACAGTTGCTAAGGTGGGGCCTCGACATATGATACTCACCACACACAGGGATATGAACACACACACAAAAGGCGCCACAAACTACCACGTGCTTGAACACATATACCACCCTCAGCACACATTTCACCACACATACACCAACCTCGCCACATAAAAGTCGAAACACAAGTCGCCGCTCATAACTCGCCACGCACAAAACTCACCACGTGCAAAACTAGGCTCACGCAAAACTCGCCACACGTGCAAAACTCACCTCTTGGAAAACTCGCCACACGCAAAACTTGCACACGCGGAAAAATTGCCACATGCACAAAAGTTGCAACACATGCAAAAGTTGCCTCACACAAAACTTGCACATACTCAAAACGCACCACACATAAAACTTGCCACGTGCAAAATTCGCCATGCGCAAAACTTGCTGCACACAACTTGCTACACTAACCTGTCACATGCAACTTGACACAAAAAGTTGCTACACCCATACAAAACTCATCTCACAAAAGTCGGTACATGCATGTCGCCACTCGCAACTCAACACACACAACTTGACACATGAAACTCGCCCTAAAACACACACAAGTCTGGTATTATCCTTCAAAACAAAAAATCTGATTAATAAGCAGACAAACTAGAAGAGCAACAAATGACCTGTCTATTATGTGTATGTGTGAGCTAATACATACTGCCAGAGGGGAGGGCTTCCTGTTGGCTGGGGATTTATCAGGCTGCCAATTTAGCTTACAAATACTGAGGTAAAAATACTGACCAAATAATGTGTGAATGCGGTCTAATACAGGAGGAGATGACACACAGATATCTTCTATATACAGGAGGAGATTACACACAGGTATATACTATATACAGGAGGAGATGACACACAGATATATACTATATACGGGAGCAGATGACACACGTATATACTATATACGGGAGCAGATGACACACGTGTATATAATATACGGGAGCAGATGACACACGTATATAATATATACAGGAGGAGATGACACACGTATATACTATAAACAGGAGGAGATGACATACAGGTATATACTATATGCAGGAGGAGATGACACATACATATATACTATATACAGGGGAGATGACACAGGTATATACTATATACAGGAGGAGATGACATACAGGTATATACTATATACAGGAGGACATGACACACAGGTGTATACTATATACAGGAGGAGATGACAACCTGGTATATACTATATACAGGGGAGATGACATACAGGTACATACTATATACAGGGGCGATGACACCCAGATATATACTATATACAGTGGAGACGATACACAGGTATATACTATATACAGGAGCAGATGATATACAGGTATATACTATATACTGGAGGAGATGACACATGTATATACTATATACAGGAGGAGATGACATACAGGTATATACTATATAAAAGAGGAGATGACATACAGGTATATACTATATAAAAGAGGAGATGACATAGGTATATAGAGGAGATGACATACAGCAGGTATATACTATATACAGGGGAGATGACATATAGGTATATACTATATACAGGAGATGACATACATGTATATACTATATATAGGAGGAGATGACATACAGGTATATAGTATATACAGAAGAGATGACATACAGGTATATAATATAGTAGATGACACATGGGTATATACAATATACAGGAGGAGATGACATACAGCAGGTATATACTATGTACAGGGGAGATGACATACAGGTATATACAATATACAAGAGAAGACATACAGGTATATACTATATATAAGGGAGATGACAAACATGTATATACTGAGGTGAAAATGAGGGGTATGACGTGAAAATGAAAAGGTGTGAGTGCAAAATGAGAGGAGTGAGGGAAAATAGTGGAGTGATAGGAAAATGACAGATGTGAGGTCGAAATAACAAGTGTTAGGGGGGAGTGAGAAAAGTGAGCAGGAAAATAAGAGGAGTGAGGGGGAAAATGAGAGGTGTAAGGGAGAAAATGAGAGGCATGATGGGAAAATAAGAGACGTGAGGTGCTATAACTAACCACAGATATTTACTATGCCCAGTCAACGCCGGGCTCTTCAGCTAGTCTGTAATAATAATCTTTATTTTTATATAGCGCTAACATATGCCGCAGCACTTTTACAGTTTTTGCACAAATTATCATCACTGTCCCCATTGGGGCTCACAATCTAGATTCCCTATCATTATGTCTTTGGAATGTGGGAGGAATCCCACGCAAACACGGAGAGAACATACAAACTCTTTGCAGATGTTGTCCTGGGTGGGATTAGAACCCAAGACCCCAGCTCTGCAAGGCTGCTGTGCTAACCACTGCGCCACCGTGCTGCCTGTACCCTACCTTGCCGCAGTGGTTGGCACCCTAAGTCCTGCACAATGGTGCCCCTGCTCAACGTACTCTCTCCCTAATTCATTCTCATGGGCCCTGTCGTGTAGGAGAAGATAGCAAATCAAACAGACCATTCAATTCAGACAAACCATTAAACAACCGGTGGCGCAGTGGTTAGCACTGCAGCCTTGCAGCGCTGGGGTCCTGGGTTCTAATCCCACCCAGGACAACATCTGCAAAGAGTTTGTATGTTCTCTCCGTGTATGCGTGGGTTTCCTCCGGGCACTCCGGTTTCCTCCCACATTCCAAAGACATACTGATAGGGATTCTAGATTGTGAGCCCCATTGGGGACAGTGATGATAATGTGTGCAAAACTGTAAAGCGCTGCGGAATATGTTAGTGCTTTATAAAAATAAAGATTATTATTATAAATAACCGGAATTGTCATCAATAATAATCAATAACATGTGCTCTGATATATTGCACATTACCCAGTTCAATATTGTGTGCTCAAAAACATTGCACACTCTATTATTGCACCTATTCCTAAAAGCAATCTAAAGATAAGCTTGGGAATATAACTGTAAACATATACACTGCACCTAGGTTTCCCTACCTACCTGTGGAGGTTGGCACCCTATAACCCTGCGCAATTGGTGCCCCCGCTCGTCGTCTATCCCTGATAAACCCTATAGGTCCTTGTCTATGAGAGAACTTAGGGACATTCCAATATAAATAGGGTACACCCTTTATCAAAGTAACAAAGGTAGAGAGCCTACGTTGAATGGGGGTGCCACTGCGCAGGACTTAGGGTGCCAACCTCTGCAGCAAGGTAGGGTCAGATAGTTTGTTAACCAGGGATATTGTGCACCCAGTATCTTTCACCTAAACAGTGGACATTGTTTCAAGGTCATATGTGTTTTGTAGTTATTATTTTTTAGCATATTATTTTTTAGTATATTATTTATTAAATGCTAAGTTTTATGGTGTGTATTTTTTGTATATAGTGCTTCATGTCGGTGAATATTACAGATGTCCACAGTGCCCCCATCTGCCTTATAGGGAATGTTCCACTGGGGGTTCCATATGAATTTCAGAGATTTACACAGAAACCTCAGTGTAAGCGCTCATCACAAGAGCACAGGATAAATATGAGCCAAGTTTTACTGCGATCTTTGTGAGATAAAATGAACAAATCAACAGCAGGTGAAGAATTAGTTTTATTTTTTTTATGCCGTTCCTCATGCGGTATATAAGTGATTAGGCGACTTTATTCTTTGGGTCTGTGCAATTACAGTGATACCAGACTTATATCGGGTTTTTAGGTCTGGTCACTGTCACACACTAACAGACAGTTTTTATTGCTCTAATTTTTGCATCACCATATTTTGAGCTGTAATTTTTCCATATTTCTACCGACAGAGTTATGTGATGGCTTGTTTTTTGCAGGACAAGTTGATTACTACCATTTTTGGGCACATGCCACTTTTTGATCGCTTTCTATTCCGATTTTATGGGAGGCAGAATGAACGAACACCAGCAACTCAGGAATTTTTTTGTGTATGTTTTATTGCCATTCTTCGTGTGGTAAAATTGATAACGCAGCTTCATTCTTCGGGTCAGTACGATTACAGCGATACCACATTTATATTTTTTTATGTTTTGCCACTTTTTCACAATAATAACTTTTCTTTCTAGAATAAAATAATTGTTTTTGCATCGCTTTATTCTGAGAGCTATAATTTTATTTTTCTGTTGTTGGAGCTGTATGGCGGGTTATTTTTTGCTGGACAAGATGACTTTTTCATCGCTACCATTTTTATTTTGATTTGTCTTTTTGATTGCGTTTTATTCCACTTTTTGTTCGGCAGCATGATGAAAAAGCAAAGGGTTTGGCGCCGTTTTTTAGTTTTTGTTTTTTTTTGTATGGTGTACACTGAAGGTGTAAAGTAGTGTGACCGTTTTATTTGTTTGGTCGTTAAGGATGCAATGATGTCAAATATGTGTACTTCTTGTTTTTGCATAAATATGCGTATTTATTGGTTTAATATTTTTTTTATTTTATTTAGTGATATATATATATATATATATGTGTATATATATATATATATATATATATATATATATATATATATATATATATATATATATATATATATACATATATATATATATATATATATAGTTTTAAAACTTTTTTAACTTAGTCCCTGTATCGGACTTCAAATTTTTTTTCGCTGGTCTCATTCAATGCAGTACACATGTATTGCATTGTATGAGACCTGACAGTTTCACATTGTCAGATTGCTTGTTAGACTGAGCTGCTGGCTGAGTCTAACAAGCCACCGTAGCTGGCAGACCCGGAGGTCATCACGTGACATCCGGCTGCCATGACAAGACGTCCGGCTGCCATGACAAGGCAGGAACCTTCGTGATGTGATCAGATTTCATCACGGGGGGGGCGTCAGAGAGGTGAGTATAGCGATCGTGGCAGATGGCAAAGGGCTAACATATTTAAGTCTGATCCAATCAGGTCTTGATGATGTCACCTGTCAGAGCTACCGCTCTGCACAGGAATCGCAGCACTTACAGAGACCACAAACTGCTCATAAACGTCGGCAAAGCACAAGGCAGTCTCAAAGCGGTTAAGTAACATTTGTCAGCATAATTTTCAAACTCATTTTTTATATTGCTCTATCTTCCCATGAACTCTGACCAGCTGCCCTGTCCATGTTGTAGAAAAACCTCCCCACAGTATGATACTGCCGCCACCATGTTTAACATTGGGGGATAGTGTTTTCATGGTGATGTGCAGTGTTATATTTAAGACACATATAGCATTTTGCATGTAACCCTACTTTTGTTTTATCTGATCGGAGCACCGTCCTGGCACATGGACCATCGGGCACTTCTGGCGAATGCCAGAACGGCTGGCGGCAGTAGTGGGCCGCTTGCCAGCGCCGACTACCACCCCCAGCACTGACTACCCCCCCAGCACCGACTCACCCCAACCCTCCCCCCCTTGCCAGCGCCGCCACATTCAACTATACCGGTGTCTATGACGCAATGATGGAGGAGAGAGCACGTCTGCCGACGCTCCCTCTCCCGTCATTCCCCGCTCTGACTCTGCCTGTGCGCGATGATGTCATATCACTGCATTACATTCTATGGGGGCTGGCTGCATTACATTCTATGGGGGCTGGCTGCATTAAATTGTATGGGGACTGGCTGCATTACATTCAATGGGGGGAGGGAGGGCTGTATTACATTTTATGGGGGAGGGCTGTATTTCATTTTATGGGGGAGGGCTGTATTTCATTTTATGGGGGAGGGCTGTATTACATTCTATGGGGGAGGGCTGTATTACCATTCTATGGGGGAGGGCTGTACTACATTCGATGGGGGGGCTGTATTACATTCGATGGGGGGGTGTATTACATTCGATGGGGGGGCTGTATTACATTCGATGGAGGGAGCTGTATTACATTCGATGGGGGGCTGTATTACATTCTATGGGGGGTTGTATTACATTCTATGGGGAGCTGTATTACATTCTATGGGGGGCTATATTACATTCTCTGGGGGCTACATTATATCCTATGGGGCTGTATTATATTCTATGGGGAGGTGGGCTGTATTACATTCTATGGGGGCTGTATTATATTCTATGGTGGGCTGTATTACATTTTCTGGGGGCCATATTATATTCTATGGGGGGCTGCATTATATTCTATGAGGGATGATTGCATCATACTATGAGGGGGCTACACTATATTCTATGGGGAGCTGCATTATACTATATGAGGGCTGCATTGTATTCTATGGAGGGGCTACATTATATTCTATGGGGGGGCTGCATTATGCTCTATGAAAGGGCTACCATATATTATATATGCAGTGGCTACATTATACTATGTGAGGGGGCTGCATTATATTCTCTGGGGGGTTACATTATACTCGGGGCTACAATATATTCTGTGTGGTGGCTGCAATATACTCTGGGGTGGCATCATTATACTATATGTGGGCTGCATTATACTGTATTGAGGACTATGGAGAATACATTATACTATATGAAGAACTATGGGGTACATTATACTATGGGAAGTGAATTGTACTACATGGATTACAATGGCGGGGCATTATACTATATGGAGCACTATGAGGAATGTATTCTACTATTTGGAGGACTGTGGCAGTTCATTATACTATATGGAGGACTGAGGAGTGTATTATACTATATGGAGGAATTGTAGTGTATTTTAATACATAGAGGACTATGAAGAGTGTATTATACTATATGGAGGACTGAGGAGTGTATTATACTATATGGAGGACTGAGGAGTGTATTATACTATATGGAGGACTGAGGAGTGTATTATACTATATGGAGGACTGAGGAGTGTATTATACTACATGAAGGACTATGAGGAGTATATTATACTATATGGAGGAGTGTATTATACTATATGGAGGACTGAGGTGCACATTAAAATATATGGAGGACTATGGGGTGTATTATACTATATGGATGACTGAGGAGTGTATTATACTATATGGAGGACTGAGGAGTGTATTATACTACATGAAGGACTATGAGGAGTATATTATACTATATGGAGCAGTGTATTATACTATATGGAGGACTGAGGTGCACATAATATATGGAGGACTATGGGGTGTATTATACTAAACAAGCAAAATGCTGCCTATTTATTGAGTGATTGGATTGTTTACAGTATGTGGGAACTGAAAACCTTGTTCTCAGCAGCACATCGCCGGTGTAAACTGTAGATGTGGTGCTGATGACATGAAATTTGAGTGGGGACAGATTGATCTAATTGTGATTGTTTTTTTCCCTTCATTCTTTCTCAGTTGGTGTAAAGAGGCTGGGAAACAAGCGAACGACTTCAGTATTGTCGATCACACTCGTTTAGTGGCCTGAGATCAGCGCATGTAAATACAACAGAAATGATTCGCAGGGAGACCAGGCAAGGATGACGACAGTTGTAGTTAGCACCCTGTGCCTGGGAATAGTTCTAACTCTACTGCTTTTCCCAGCCGCCAGAGCATTTAGTTCTTGTATGTGTAATGATTTTTAGGGTTGATGTCAGCTGCGTAATGTCAGCTGCCATCAGTCCCTGGTGAAAGTAATGGAGAGGTGTCTATCAGACATTCCCACTACTAGCCCAGACCTGGCGAGACCCAGCGACTCTGAAGAGCGGTGACGGTAGTAATAATACTGCTCTTCACAGTCGCCGAGCTCAGCGCAAGACCCGGAATATCTGAAGAGCGGTGACGTTACTGATGTCACCGCTCTTCAGAGTCACCGGGTCTCGTGCTGCGCAGCAGAACCAAAAGTAGCTGTAGGCAAAGTATATGGAGCATCAGAATGAGGTTCCATAGCCTTTGGTCGTCTCAATCCCTTCATTATCTACGAGATCCGGTTATGTAGGTAAAGTAGCGGCTTTTCTTGGTACTGCAACTAAAAGCAATAAATAGGACTGAGCTGTAATGCTGGATACAGCTGTGAGTATATGTTATATAGTCGTGTTACACTCCTCTCACTTCTTGTAACCTACAAGTGTACAAAGATATTATACAGTCACCATGTGACAATTGGACCTGTGTAACTTCAAATGCCAGGGCTGAATTTTAGTCCCAGTCCGGCCCTGCACATGGTAGTTATGTCCCCTACATGTCTTTTTGCAAACTACAAACAGGACTTCTTATGGCATGCTTTCAAAAATAGCTTTCTTCTTGACACTCTTCCATAGAGGCCAGATTTGTGGAATATATAACTTAATAGTTGTACTGGGGACAGATTCTCCTACCTGAGCTGTGGACCTCTGCAGCTCCACCAGAGTGACAATCGGCCTCTTGGCTGCTTCACTAATTATTACTATACTTGCTTGGGGTGTCAGTTTAAGTGAGCTGCAATGTCTTGGTAGGTTTGCAGTTGTGCCATACTCCTTCCATTTTTGGATGGTGAATTAAACAGTTCTCCGTGAGATATTCAGGGCCTAGGCCATTTTTAATAAACTACCTTTCCCTTTGTCTTCTCCACAACTTTATTCCTGACCTGTCTGGTGTCTTCCTTGGTTTTCATGATGATGCTTGATCCCTAATATTCTCAAGGCCTCAAACCTCTGAGGCCTTCACAGAGTTGCTGTAGTTGTACAGAGAATAAATTACACGCGGGTGGACTCAATTTACTAATTGTGACTTCTGGAGGCAATTAATCACTCAGGATTATTTTAGGAGTATCAAAGAGTTGAAAACAAATGCTTTTTATCATTTTCAGATTTATATTTTTAAAATAATTGGAAAAGCATGTATCATTTCCTTAACATGTCACAAATTCTTGCTACTTTGCGTTGGTATATCACATAAAATCCCAATAAAATGCATTTAACCAAGCCAATTTTGACGTTGATGACCAAGCCAATATTTTGAATTCTGACCAGTGTCCCTTTTTGTGGTTATAACTCTGGAACGCTTCAACGGATTCCACTGATTCTGAGATTGTTTTTTTCGTGACATATTGTACTTCATCATAGTGATAACATTTGTTTGATATGACTTGCTTTTAGTTGTGAAAACATAGGAAATTAAAATATAATATTTAATTTTTAATATTTAAATCATGTTATGTCACACAAAATGGTTAATAAATAAGAGTTCACACATGTCTACTTTACATCAGCACAATTTTTGGAACATAATTTTTTTTGTTAGGAAGTTAGAAAGGTTAATTGTTAAAGTGACTTTGGGGATGACTATATGACATAAAATACCCAAAAGTGACACCATTCTAAAATCTGCACTCCTCAAAGTCCTCAAACCCACATTCATGAAGTTTATTAACCCTTCCGGTGCTTCACAGAAGCTAAATCAATATGGAAGGAAAAAAATTAACATTTAAACTTTTTGAAAAAATTTTACTTTAGCTCCAAATTTATTTTTTTCACAAGGATAGCAGGAGAAAACGGACCCTAAAATTTGTTGTTCAGTTTATCTGGCATACGTCGATAACCCATATGTAGGGGAAATCTACTGTTTGGGTATACAACAAGACTCGGAAGGGAAGGAGCAACGTTTAAGTTTTTGAATGAAAAAATTTCTGGAATCGTGAGTGGAAGTTATGTTGTGTTTGAAGAGCCCCTGATGTGTCTAAACAGTGGAAACCCCTGACAAGTGACCCCATTTTGGAAATTTGATCCCTTAGGGAATCTAAATGTGTCATGAGCACCTGGAATCCCCAAGTTCTTTACAGAAATTTATAACGTAGAGCTGTGAAAATAAAAAATAAATCACATTTTACCAACAAAAACAAACTTTTTGCCCTATTTTTTTTGTTTTCACAAGGGTAATAGGAGAAAATGGACCCAAAAATTTGTTGTGCAATTTCTCCTTAGTATGGCGATAGCTCATATGTGGAGAAAAAACACTATTTGGGCGCACAGCATAGCTCGGAAAGGAAGGAGTAAGGCTGGGTTCACACTGCGTCAATGCAGTCCGTTAGACGGACTACGTTAGACCCCGGCATAAACGCGTTGTAACGTAGTCCATTACGGCCGCCATTGACTGCAATGTCGGACGCATCGCTAGCGCACGCCCGTAATGGGCGTGTGCTAGGGATGTGCCGTCATTGAGTGACGGACCCGGAGACGCGGGCTGCAGCGTTTCCGGGTTTGTCACTGTTAGCGCAGATAGAGCTAGCAGATGCTCTATCTGCGCTAGCGATGTGCCAAAGTCGGCACTTGCGTTACAGCAGCCTGTTTAACGTATGTGTTGTACGGGCTGCTGTAACGCAGTGTGAACCTAGCCTTATGTTTAGGAGTGCAGACTTTGATGAAATGGTCTGCAGTCGTCATGTTGCGTTTGGAGAGCTCCTGATGTTCCTTAACAGTGAAAACCCCCACAAGTGACACCATTTTGGAAACTACACCCCTCAAGAAATTTATCCAGGAATATAGTGAGCATTTTGAACCAACATGAACTACAAACTTTGATAACATTAGGTAGTCATATTGAAAATTTTCATTTTTCACAAAAATGTTTTTAGCCCCAAATTTGTAATTTTCACAGTAGATAATAAGAGAAACTGGACCCCGTAATTTGCTGTGCAATTGGTCCCGAACTCGAATATGCCCCATATGCGGTCAGAAACTTATGCTTAGGCACATGGCCAGCCTAGGAAAGGAAAAAGCTCTATTTGCCTGGGATAGATAGTGAATTCCATGTCGCATTTGAAGAGCCACTGACATGTGAAAACAGCAGGAAACCCCTGATGGTGACCCCATTGTTAAAGCTGCACCTCTCAATGAATTAATCGGTGGCTGCATTGACTATTTTGTAACATCCATGCAAAGTTTTATTCTGGAGAATTGCAAATCTGTCTAGTACCCATACATTGTGTCCCAATACAGTGTAGAGCCCCCATATATTGTAGCACCCCCATACATTGCGCCCAGCTTTTGCTTTTGGTGATACCCTGTAAATTAAGTGCCTTTTCTCCATTACAATTGTGCCAAACATGTGGCCGCTTACTGTGGTTTAGGCACAGTGGGGTTCAGAAGGAGGGGGGCATTTGGATTTGGGAGTGCAGAATTCGCTGGAATTTATTTGAGGGGGGTGCAAGCCATCTCGCTTTCCGGAGTCTTAATTCTAACAGTTACATGGGATCCTCAGTGACAGATGACGGACCTGTTATTTTGGGAAATTTACCCGAAAACCCTGCTATCATAGTAAAAATGTTATTTTTTCTGTATAAAAGTGGGTTTTTTTGTCGCCATATTCTGAGCACTGTAACTTTTTATTTTTTGGTGAACAGAGCTGTATGAGTGCAGATTTTTTTTTTGTACTATTTTGGGGTACATAATTTTGATCGCTTTTTATTCAGACGTTTCAGACACAGAATGAACAACACCAAGCAATACAGTTGTTTTAATTTTTTTGCACTGTTCACCATGCGGTAAAAGTGATAAGACCGATTTGTTGGGTCTGTCGATTACAGCAGTACCAGATTTTCATTGTTTTTTGGGGGTTTTTTGATTTGCTATTTTTACACACTAAAAACAATATTTTAGCAAAATGAATTTGTTTTTGCATCGTCCTATTCTGACAGCTGTAACTTTATTTTTTTGCTGAATGAGCCATATTAGGGCTCATTTTTTTGTGGGATGGTTTAGTGTTCTCATTTATATCATGTTTTACATATGACTTTTTGATTGTTTTTTGTTCATTTTTTGTGAGTCACTATCATGAAAAAAAGAAAGAAAAAATGGACGGCACCGCTGCAGATTTGTGACCATAAGCCGATACAGTCCAAAGGTGTTACGACCAACCTGTATGGTTGTGTGCTATAATTAAAGATCACAGGTGCTCTTCTTGGAAACAGGTAAATCCACTTGTATAAAAAAAAAGAAGGCACTCACCGATCTAAAGCTTTCTTGCTTTATTGAATCTTCATTAAAAATTCATGGCCGGGAGAGTGAGGACAGGAGCCCCTGTGAGCAGGTGTGAACGACGGCCGTTTCAAGCTATACCAGCGCTTCTACGGGTCAGTGTGTGGACACACTGACCCGTAGAAGCGCTGGTATAGCGCGAAACAGCCATCGTTCACACCTGCTCACGGTGCTCCTGTCCTCACTCTCCCGGCCATGAATTTTTATGAAGATTCAATAAAGCAAGAAAGTTTTAGATCAGTGAGTGCCTTCTTCTTTTTTCTTATACAAGACTATCATGAAAAAGTGACATTTTTGGCGTGTTTTTTATTGTTTTTTAGTGTTCACCAAACGGAATAAACAACATGTCCGTTTTATAGAGCGGGTCGTTCCAGATGCGGAAATTACAATTACCGTATTTTTTGGATAATAAGACGCACGGTTTCCCCCAAAATTTTGGAGGAATATGGGGGTGCATCTTATAATGTGGATATACGTTACCGTTGCTGCAGGCCGCAGTCTGGGATGAGGGGGTGTCCGGCAGTGCTGCGGGGGTGTCTGGTGCTGCTGTGGTGGACTCCGGGAAAATGGCCGCCTGGGGGTGGCGCATGCGCAGATGGAGATCTCGGCACCAAGTTCTCGGGAGATGAGATGAAGAAACCATGGAACTGCGGGGGACTCAGGACTTTCGCAAAATGTCGTCAGGGCCCCCTGCATCAGCACCGGAGACCCCCACAGTGCCGGACACTCGAACCAGCATCGGACACCCGCAGCGGCACGCCGCACATTGGAATACCCCCTCATCCCAGCCTGCAGCATGACCCCACTCCTGCCTCCTCCAGCAGGTACCCTGGGACCCCTCTTCACGGCAGCCACCACCCCCGGTAAGCAATAAGGTGCATGGATTATAAGAAGCACCTCCATTTTATTAAAAACTAATTTTTTCCTATTTTTCTCCTCAAAATTTGGGGTGCGTCTTATATTCCGAAAAATACGGTATGTGTACTTTTTTGTTTATTGTTTTATCACAAACGCTGCGTGTTGTATGGTGAAATGGATTTTTAGTTATTTGTGTGCGCTTTTTGGCGTTTTTTTTTTTTTTTTTTTTCGTTTTTTTTACTGTTTTACATATATTATTTTACTTTTTTTCGCTTTTATTTACGTTTTTCACTGTGGGATCTTTATAATTTTTACTTTGATCGCTGGTCTCATACACTACTGTACTCATGTACAGCAGTGTATCAGAATGTCAGTGACTCACTGAATGGTGCCTGTGAGACTCAGCTTATTGCTGGCTCTCACAGGCCACCGTACCCTGTGGTCATCACATGACCTCAGGGTACCATGGTAACCATTTGGATCCACGATCGTGGGGGTCCGATGGCTACTGTGGGGGTCTTGTAACCCTTTTGTAACAACTTAAATACCGCTCTCATATACAGCTGACACCTGCGGGAACCTCCTCTGCTTTATTCAGTGAATGCAGATTGCTACATTAGTGACATAGAATCTTATCAGTAGCAAATGACATCTCCTATATATAGGGGATGGGAGGTAGGACGGGCTCTTTCTCTATCCCTCCTTCCTCCTCGCTCACTCCATAACTCTCTACATAGATGATGGTTACTGCTGATAAGATTCTCTCTGTAACAATCTTTATTCAATAAAGACAGATTTTACCCATGAATTACCGTATATACTCGAGTATAAGCCGACCCGAGTATAAGCCGAGACCCCTAATTTTGCCACAAAAAGCTGGGAATACTTAATGACTCGAGTATAAGCCTAGGGTGGGAAATGCAGCAGCTACTGGTAAATTTCAAAAATAAAAATAGATACCAATAAAAGAAAAATTAATTGAGACATCAGTAGGTTGTGTTTTTTAATATCCATATTAAATCAGGAACCCCATATATTGCTCCATACAGTTCATGATGGGCCCCATTTAATGCTCCATACAGTTTATGATGGGCCCCATAAAATGCTCTATAGAAATATTTGCCCCATACATTGCTGCACAAAGGTTGTTGGCCCCATAGATGCTCCATTGAAACATTTGCCCCATACAATGCTGCGTAAAGGTTAATAGTGGCTCCATAAGATGCTCCATAGAAACATGTGCGCCATAGAAACATGTGCCCCATACAATGCTGCATAAAGGTTAATAATGGCCCCATAAGATGCTCCATAGAAACATGTGCCCCATATAATGCTGCACAAAGGTTGATGGCCCCATAAGATTCTCCATAGATTATGCCCCATAAGATGCTCCATAGATTATGTCCCATAAGATGCTCCATAGATTATGCCCCATAAGATGCTCCATAGATTATGCCCCATAAGATGCTCCATAGATTATGCCCCATAAAATGCTCCATAGATTATGCCCCATAAGATGCTCCATACATTATGCCCCATAAGATGTTCCATACATTATGCTTCATAAAATGCTCCATAGATTATGCTTCATAAAATGCTCCATAGATTATGCCCCATAAAATGTTCCATAGATTATGCCCCATAAAATGCTCCATAGATTATGCCCCATAAAGGTTGATGGCCCCATAAAATGCTCCATAGATTATACCCTATATGCTGTTGCTGCAATTAAATTAAAACAAAATAATCACATACTCGCCTCTCGTCGCTCAGGCCTCCGGCACTTGCTATATTCACCTCTCTCCGGTCCACTGCCGGGCGGCGCTCTGTCTTCCGCGCCCTCAGCAGTGACTGTTAAGGCAGAGGGCGGCACACACACTAAATAAGTCATCGCGCCATCTGACCTGAACAATCACAGCCAGAGGACGCAGAAGACGGAGCGGCGCCCGGCGGTGGAACGGGGAGAGGTGAATATCGCGCAATGCTCACCCTCGCCCGATATACTCACCTGCTCCCGGCACGGTCCCTGCTTGTCAGTGACAGATGGTCTACGGTGCCGGCAACTTGTTCCGGTGTTCAAGTGGTCACATCGTACCAGAGACGCGCCAGGAGCAGGTAAGTATGATTTGACTGATGCCGCTCATCCCCCCCCCCCCCCCCCCCCGCCGACCCCCTGGGACAACGACTCAAGTATAAGCCAAGAAGGGTAATTTCAGCCCACAAAAATTTGCTGAAAATCTCGGCTTATACTCGAATATATACGGTAATTGAGATTTTTTTTAAATAAAAGGTCCGTCCAGGAAGAAAAAGCAGATTGCTCTAAGATATATTACAAAATTGCTTATTTCCACATGTATCGGTACTATATATTTGTAAAGTAAAAATTAAAACAAGTTACTCTAAGTTTGTGGTTGTAAAGTGAAACAATGTGGAAAAATTTACAGGGTATGAATACTTTTTCAAGACACTGTAATAATTCCATCATGTGTGATACAGCCCGCAAAACCATGTATCTAATCCCAACATCTGTGATAAAGTTTGTGTATCTAATCCTATCATATGTGGTACAGTTCATATATCTAATCCTATTATGAGGATGTGTGATGCAGTGTGCTGAGCCATGTATTTAATCACAAATCACAAATGATTGGATATATGGCTATGCAGAATTATCAAACATGATGGGATTGGATATACAAACTGTATCAAACATGAGTCTGCTGAGCCATGTATCTAATCTTATTGTGTAATGCAGTCTGCTAAACTGTGTATGTAATCCCATCATAAATGATGCAGCCCATTGAACAGTCTAATCCTTTCTTGTGTGACACATGATTAGATACATGGTTCAGCAGACTTTCACACATTTTAGTATTAGATACACCGATATCTGTGTCAGTATTGGGCCCTCTTCTTTTTAACATATTTATTAATGACCTTGTAGGGGGCATTCAGAGCAGAATTTCAATGTTTGCAGATGACACTAAACTCTGCACGGTAATCAATACAGAGGAGGACAATTTTATATTACAGGGTGATTTATGTAAACTAGAAGCTTGGGCTGATAAATGGCAAATGAGCTTTAATGGGGATAAATGAAAGGTCATGCACTTGGGTAGAAGTAATGAGATGTGTAAGTATGCGCTTAATTCTAAAACTCTTGGCAAAACCGTCAATGAAAAAGACCTGGGTGTATGGGTGGATGACAAACTCAGGTTATTAGAGGACTGGGGAGTCTGCAATACCAAGATAGGTTATTACACTTGGGGCTATTTAGTTTGGAAAAACGAAGACTAAGGGGTGATCTTATTTTAATGTATAAATATATGAGGGGACAGTACAAAGACCTTTCTGATGATCTTTTTAATCATAGACCTGAGACAGGGACCAGGGGGCATCCTCTGCGTCTGGAGGAAATAAAGTTTAGGCATAATAACAGACGCGGGTTCTTTACTGTAAGAGCAGTGAGACTATGGAACTTTCTGCCGTATGATGTTGTAATGAGTAATTCATTACTTAAATTTAAGAGGGGATTGGATACCTTTCTTGAAAAGTATAATGTTGCAGGGTATATATACTAGATTCCTTGATAGGGCTTTGGTCCAGGGAACTAGTCTGATTGCCATATGTGGAGTCTGGAAGGAATTTTTTTCCCCAAAGTGTAGCTTACTATTTGCCACATGGGTTTTTTTTTTTTGCCTTCCTCTGGATCAACATGTTAGGGCATGTTAGGTTAGGCTATGGGTTGAACTAGATGGACTTAAAGTCTTCCTTCAACCTTAATTACTATGTTACTTTGTAGTATAGACATGTTAGTATCACTTTGCAGTCACCACCAAAATGTCTCTGCACTGTGATCCTAAACTTGAACCTTCCTTATCCTTTTGCAAACGGCCAGAAGAGAAGGGGAGCAGTGATATCACACACATGTGATCACATCCTGTCCATATTTACTGCAGTAGTAATGTGATCTAGCAGTACACTAGGTTTTCATGTTATGCCAATTTTCTGATATTTATTTAGAGAAGACTTCGCAACATTGCAAATAACAAACATGTCTAAACACTATTGCAAATTATAAAGTTACAGTAATTGCACTACAAAATGTTGACCTCATTCAGTTACAACTTATTTTTGCTTGTCACCTTCTACTGTAAGGAGGTGACGGGGACCCTCATGCTCCCCCCTCTTTGATCTACTAATTGTGTGGGGTTCCCTAATGTTCATTAATGTGTGTTATGAACTGTAATGTAAATGTACTATGTGTTGTGTATAGCATTAGGGCGAGGATAGGATGTAAGGTAGTATAGAACAATAGTGGGGCTAGAACAGAGGGGGGGCATGTTAGAGAGGGAGAATAGGAGTGCTAGTTTAAGTACAGGCAGCATAGGGGGTTTTCCAGGGAGGATGAGTTAGTGCACTGCAGAGCAGTAGGATATAGGAGAGAGACTTAGGGCAGCCTTGCACAGGGCAAGGAGTAAGGAGCAGCAGTGAGAGGGAGAGTCTGGCAGCTGTGGGGATAAAGTTGCTATGGCAGGAAGGGGCCCCAGGCTGAGAGTTGTGCAGTCGTCCATCAGCTTAGACAAGACCTTTCCAAGGAGGATCCGGGGTCTACGACCAGGGTAGGTGAAACTGAGACGGCGAGCCTGGCACCTTTTCCTTTTGAAACCGGATGAGGGAATGGTAGGAAGCTGGTCGGACTGAAGGCACGGACAGGACACAGATTGTCCAGGAGTGGGACAGATTGTCCAGAAGTCGGACAGATTGTCCAGAAGTCAGGCAGGGATTGCCAGAAGAGAGACAGTGTTGTCAGGAAGAACCGAGGCTGCCCGGAAGGCAGGGAAAGAGCTGGACATGTCGCTCTGCATACACTGTGCTGCATTTGTTATGGATACTCTAGTGCTAAGTAGTGATGAGCGAGTATACTCGTTGCTCGGGTTTTCCGGAGCATGCTCGGGTGGTCTCCGAGTATTTGTAACTGCTCGGCTGAATGATTTACAGCTACTAGCCAGGCTGAGTACATATGGAGGTTGTCTGGTTGCTAGGGAATCCCCACATGTAATCAAGCTGGCTAGTAGCTGTAACTCATTCAGCTGTGGCGATGAAAACTAAATCTCCGAGCAGTCGTAAATACTCAGAGACCACCCTAGAGTGCTCGGGAAAACCCGAGCAATGAGTACACTCACTCATCACTAGTGCTAAGTAAAGTTGAACCATTGAAAAAGAGCATTGTCTCTGGAATGGTTTGTGGAGCTCGTGGAAACCGATCCGGAGTGACGGAAATCGAGGGGACTCTGACAGTAAATCTGAGAGTGTTGTTGCGCACACTACACATGCAGCAGAAGGGACATTGTATTTCATCTGTGGGGTGCCAGGGTGTGAGCACAGTATATCTTGTTGCCATGACTACCACCCTGGCCGCCTTACAGGATTGGCAGTATCAGCACAATGCCTTAGGTGCAGAGAGCGGAGGAGCCTTGAAAACGGTAAAGATAGCTGCCGTTAGAGACTTAAAGATGGTGCCGAACACTGACATGAAGATGGCGGTCAGTGGTGCGAAAAATGGGAGCAGTGCCGCACATTGTGGGTGTCATAAACGGAAAAGGGTGTGAAGACAAGGTTGGCAGAAGTGGTGGCCTGAGCCGAGGACACGTTCCATAGAGACTGGTGCCCGCCCCAGATGGGCGCAGTGCAGAAAGAAGCCCTGACCGCTGAAGCAGATCCCTGAGGAATAGGGGTGGCCTGAAGCTGAACGGGTGGAGCAGTCTGAAATGGTTCCACCAACGAACGGGCAGAGTCCGGAAGAAAGGAACGTTGCAGCTGCAGATGACTCCATTGTCACCAGAGTTACCAGACTCCATGCAGCAGCGCAGCATGTCCTTCTGTAGAGGAATCAGGCAGCAGGACTAGGAGCGGTCCGTGGCCCAGTTGAAGTCCGACCCGGGGTCTGGTGGATGGCGGAACTGGAGGACTGGTTCCTGTTAGGCCTGCCAGAATGGAAGATTGCCGAGAGCTGGAACGCTATGTATATGTAGAAGCTGTAACCGGAAGGAGCAGTCGAGAGCAGGACATGTCATGGCCATAATCCCAAGTTCACACCACCGCAGTGAAGGACCATCGCAGCCGGATGATTTCCCTGTGAGTGCAACACCAACCCTTACCCCCTTACATGCTCCTGCCCAGGCATCCTCTCCGGTCCCCATACCTCCCTGCTGCAGCTAGCTAGACAAGCCCTGGTTCCCTACAGCAAAAGAGGCCCGGTAGATGGCGGTTGTCATTGCAGAGAAGAATGGCGGGAGGGCCAAATTGTGGAAGAGCTGTGGCAGTCAGGTGGAGGAAATATATCCGGCTGGATGACACGTGGCACGATCAAATATTTTAACCCTACCCGACAGTATGGGTTTATTCAAGAGGTCGAGACCAGAGACAAGATATGTCAAGGCCGGGTCCATCATGTTTGAAGGTCCTATACACAAGTGGGTCCAAGGGACTTTCATCAGGGAAGGGAGGACCCAGGGGACCGTATGCGATGGCAGTGAAAATGGTCTCCAGCATCGAGGAGAGACAGGTGCAGAGGCGCAGTATTGTATGCGGCCACCTGCAACGGTCGCTACCCCCACAGTAAGCCGAAGGGCAGAAGCGCCTTTGGAGGAAATGGTAGCCGCAGTCAGGTCACAGGAGCGGAAGGCTCCAAGTTCGCAGAGCCGGCCACAGGAGGAGGAGCTTCGGGCCACATTTTCATCATAATTTAGGATCTGAATGCGGCACATTATGCTGGCCGCCTGCCCTGTATCGATTAGAGGTTACCCCTTTAAATTGACATGTAGTGCCAGTTGCAGAGATTACAGCAAAGGAGAGACTGTTCCGCTTCTCCGGAATGGCCAGGAACCCTGGATGGCACCAGTACTGGGTGTCAGTGGTGACTAATACGGTCACAGTTTAAGGACTTTTGTTTGTTTTCCCCTCCTCCAAGTTTGTCATTTGCGCACCCCGAAAGGGTTAATCACCCATGGTCACCAGAATGGACTGTGTGTGGCTACCTTAGGTACTGTACTGCTTTTACCCTGAACTGCCCCTGCAAACGTACTAGCAGCACACTTGTTTTAAAGGGATCGTACTCTACTAAAGGAGGGAGGGGGAAAACTTGAACAGGAGGACCCGATGCGCAAGCCGGGTCAGGACTATATGTGTTGTGAATTCTTTTGTCGAACTCCCTTCTGTGGTCGTGAATGGTACTTCGGCGAGTTCTGTCCATGGACTCCCTCTGGTGGCTGTGAGTGAAGCTGCTGCTTCTGAGGTTCCTTACACAGGTGACGTGGTTTATCCTTTGGTTGGCTGCTCTATTTAACTCCACTCAGATCGTTACTCCATGCCAGCTGTCAATGTTCCTGCATTGGTTCAGTTCGCTCTTGGATCTTTCTGATGACCTGTCTTCTCCAGCAGAAGCTAAGTTCCTGATAGTTATTATTTGTTCATTGTTTCCTTGTCCAGCTGGTTATCATGATTTTGTCTTGCTAGCTGGAAGATCTGGGATGCAGAGTGGCATCTCCGCACCGTTAGTCGGTGCGGAGGTCTTTTTGCACACTCTGCGTGGTCTTTTGTAGTTTTTTGTGCTGACCGCAAAGATACCTTTCCTATCCTCTGTCTGTTTAGTAAGTCTGGCCTCCCTTTGCTGAAACCTGTTTCATTTCTGCGTTTGTGACTTTCATCTTTACTCACAGTCAATATATGTGGGGGGCTGCCTTTTCCTTTGGGGAATTTCTCTGAGGCAAGGTAGGCTTTATTTTCTATCTCTAGGGCTAGCTAGCTCTTAGGCTGTGAAGAGGCGTCTAGGGAGAGTCAGGAACGCTCCACGGCTATTTCTAGTTGTTGTGATAGGATTAGGGCCTGCGGTCAGCAGAGCTCCCACATCCCAGAGCTTGTCCTGTGTGAGTTTAACTATCAGGTCGTGCCGGGTGCTCCTAACCACCGGGTCCATAACATATATGGGCTGTTGCTGAGTTGGAGATTGGGTCAGTGTGTTCGTTTAAAGTGACTTCCTGTGTTTGGATACCCAGAGCAGGAAAGGACTGGCCAACGGGCCTGAACTGTTGTTATTTAGCACCTTATGTGTTCGGGTCTCAGGAGCAAGGGGACCGGAGTCGATCGTACCCGAGTTAAAAGAACTTGAACTATGTTCCAGGGTTCCAGCCGAGTGGGACTGCGGCCATCGGTGACCCATCGGCAGCGTTGGACATAGACTGTAATCACTGTAAAAATGTTAAATGTTTTTGAAAAAAAAAATTTCTAACAGTTTTAAGTTACTGGTGCCGCCATGGTCGGGGACGACCATGTTTTAGAAGAGAGTGTAAGGAGGTGACGGAGACCCGCATATGCTTCCCCCCTCTTTGGTCCACTAATAGTGGGCAGTTCCCTAATGTTCATTAATGTGAATGTAATTGATGTGTGTGTAATTGAGGTGGTACTGTAATGAAATTATACTATGGGTTGTGTGTAAGATTAGGGATAGGATATAAGGTAGTATAGAACAATAGTGGGGCTAGAATAGAGGGGGGCATATTAGAGAGAGAATTGGAGTGCTAGTTTAGGTACAGGCAGCATAGGGGTTTTCCAGTGAGGAGGAGTTAGTGCAGTGCAGAGAAATAGGAGAGAGACTTCCTGGTTAGGGAGCAGAGCCCGGGCAGCCTTGCTCAGAGCAAGAAGTAAGGAGCAGCAGTGAGAGTGACAGTGCCAGCCGTGGGGATAAAGCTGCTACGGCAGGAAGGGGCCCAAGGCAGAGAGTCATGAGGTTGTCCATCAGCTTAGACAGGACCGTTCTGAGGAGGATCTGGGGTCTACGACCGGGGCAGGTGGTGCTGAGACGGCGAGCCTGGCACCTTTTCCTGAATGGTAGGAAGCTGGTGGGACTGAAGGCACGGACGGGACAGAGATTGTCCAGGAGTGGGACAGAAATTGTCTAGAAGGCAGGCAGGGATTTGCCAGAAGAGAGACTGTTTTTGTCAGAAAGAACCGAGGCTGCCCGGGATGCAGGGAAAGTGCAGGACATGTGGCACAGTGTACACAGAACGACATTTGTTATGGATACCCTACTGCTAAGTAAAGTTGAACCATTGGAAAAAAAACATTCTCTGAAATGGATTGTGGAGCTCGTGGAAACAACCAGGAGTGATGGAAGCCGAGAAGACTTTGACAGTAAATGTGAGAGTGTTGTTGCGCAAACTGCACATTCTGCAGAAGAGACATTGTATTTCATCTGTGGGGCACCAGGGTGTGGGAACAGTACAGTACTGCCTTACACTGCATCGGATCGTCTTTTACAATTGTCAAACAGTAATCTGAAAGCATTGATGGATTCCTGTTGTGAATTCTGCTTTTGGGTTCCCTGCAGTGGTTGTAGGTGGTAATGCAGTTGTCCCTGAGTTGCAGTCCTGGTCAGGTGTTTCTGCTGATTGCAGTTCTGACTGGGGTATTTAGGTGTGCAGGATTCATTAGTCCTTGCCAGTTGTCCATGGTTCTGGGAGGTTTTGGATCTTTGTCTGGTTCCTCCTGCCTTGCTGCCAATTCAGCAAAGATAAGTGTCTGGTTTTTGTTTCTGTGGCACACATGCTGTGTGCTTAATAATTCTGTGCTATTCATTTGTTTTCTCTTGTCCAGCTTAGATTGTGTCAGTGTTTTCTCAGTCTTGTTGGATTGGAGTTGCAGATATACGCGCCACATCTTTAGTTAGATGGTGGAGTTTTTTGTATTTTCTGCTGTGGATATTTTTGGAAGGATTTTAATACTGACCGCTTAGTATTCTGTCCTATCCTTTCCTATTTTAGCTAGAGTGGCCTCTTTTGCTAAATCCTGTTTCCTGCCTGCGTGTGTCTTTTCCTCTACTACTCACAGTCAATATTTGTGGGGGCCTGCCTAACCTTTGGGGTTCTGCTCTGAGGCAAGGTAGAATTCCTATTTCCATCTATAGGGGTATTTAGTCCTCCGGCTGTCGAGGTGTCTAGGATTTGTTAGGCACACCCCACGGCTACTTCTAGTTGCGGTGTTAAGTTCAGGATTTGCGGTCAGTACAGTTTACACCAACTCCAGAGAAAGTTCCATGCAGCTCCAAGGTCACCGGATCATAACAGATTCCATTTTCTCTTACATCTTTTCTCCATAGCCGCAATATCTTAGTGAAATCTCTCACCGTGCTCATCGCTCACTGCTTTGCAGTTTGATGGAGTCTAGCTATTAATGTAAGAAACGAATCTTTAAGGACACGGTATAGCCAAGAGCCTTATACAGTTAGGTCCATATATATTTGGACAGAGACAACATTTTTCTAATTTTGGTTATAGACATTACCACAATGAATTTTAAACAAAACAATTCAGAAGCAGTTGAAGTTCAGAGTTTCAGCTTTCATTTGAGGGTATCCACATTAAAATTGGATGAAGGGTTTAGGAGTTTCAGCTCCTTAACATGTGCCACCCTGTTTTTAAAGGGACCAAAAGTAATTGGACAGATTCAATAATTTTAAATACAATTTTCATTTTTAGTACTTGGTTGAAAACCCTTTGTTGGCAATAACTGCCTGAAGTCTTGAACTCATGGACATCACCAGACACGGTTTCCTCCTTTTTGATGCTCTGCCAGGCCTTCACTGTGGTTTTCAGTTGCTGTTTGTGGGCCTTTCTGTCTGAAGTTTAGTCTTTATCAAGTGAAATGCATGCTCAATTAGGTTGAGATCAGGTGACTGACTTGGCCATTCAAGAATATTCCACTTCTTTGCTTTAATAAACTCCTAGGTTGCTCTGGGTTGCTTTGGCTTTGTTTTAGGTCAGTGTCCATCTGTAGGATGAAACGACGACCAATCAGTTTTGCTGCATTTGGCTGGATCTGAGCACACAGTATGTCTCTGAATACCTCAGAATTCATTCGGCTGCTTCTGTCCTGTGTCACATCATCAATAAACACTAGTGACCCAGTGCCACTGGCAGCCACGCATGCCCAAGCCATCACACTGCCTCCGCCGTGTTTTACAGATGATGTGGTATGCTTTGGATCATGAGCTGTACCATGCCTTCGCCATACTTTTCTCTTTCCATCATTCTGGTAGAGGTTGATCTTGGTTTCATCTGTCCAAAGAGTGTTATTCCAGAACTGTGCTGGCTTTTTTAGATGTTTTTTAGCAAAGTCCAGTCTAGCCATTTTATTCTTGATGCTTATGAGTGGCTTGCACCGTGCAGTGAACCCTCTGTATTTACTTTCATGCAGTCTTCTCTTTATGGTAGATTTGGATATTGATACGCCTACCTCCTGGAGAGTGTTGTTCATTTGCTTGGCTGTTGTGAAGTGGTTTCTCTTCACCATGGAGATTATTCTGCGATCGTCCACCACTGTTGTCTTCCGTGGGCGCCCAGGTCTTTTTGCATTGATGCGTTCACCAGTGCTTGCTTTCTTTCTCAGGGTGTACCAAACTGTAGATTTTGCCACTCATAATATTGTAGCAATTTCTCGGATGGTTTTTTCAGTTTTCGCAGCTTAGGGATGGCTTGTTTCACCTGCATGGAGAGCTACTTTGACCACATGTTTACTGCACAGCAAAACCTTCCAAATGCAAGCACCACACCTCAAATCAACTCCAGGCCTTTTATCTGCTTAATTGAGAATGACATAACGAAGGGATTGCCCACACCTGTCCATGAAATAGCCTTGGAGTCAATTGTCCAATTACTTTTGGTCCCTCTAAAAACAGGGAGGCACATGTTAAGGAGCTGAAACTCCTAAACCCTTCATCCAATTTTAATGTGGATACTCTCAAATGAAAGCTGAAAGTCTGAACTTCAACTGCATCTGAATTGTTTTGTTTAAAATTCATTGTGGTAATGTCTATAACCAAAATTAGAAAAATGTCTCTGTCCAAATATATATGGACCAAACTGTATGTTTTAAGTAGATTATCCATCAATTCTTTATTGTTACCTGCTTTAGTTTCCCAAAATATTAGTTACCACTAATGTGAATGCTACCTAGACATTCAACCTTTTCCTTGGCCTGCAACAGAAAAACTCATTATCTTGAAGAAGCTTAGGAATCTGGAGTCCAATAAACACTCCTTCCTTTCCTTGCCTAAAGGTACCGTCACACATAACGATATCGTTAACGATATCGTTGCTTTTTGTGACGTAGCAACGATATCGTTAAGGAAATCGTTGTGTGTGACAGCGACCAACGATCAGGCCCCTGCTGAGAGATCGTTGGTCGCTGAGGAAAGTCCAGAACTTTATTTCGTCGCTGGACTTCCCGCTGACATCGCTGGATCGGCGTGTGTGACACCGATCCAGCGATGTCTTCACTGGTAACCAGGGTAAACATCGGGTTACTAAGCGCATGGCCGCGCTTAGTAACCCGATGTTTACCATGGTTACCAGCGTTCTGCTTCCTGCACTGGCTGTGAGCGCCGGTCAGCCGGAAAGCAGAGCGGTGACGTCACCGCTGTGCTTTCCGGCCGCTGTGCTCAGTCAGTGCAGGAGGAGTGCAGAGAAGCAGAGCGCCGGGGACAGATAGCTGAAGGTAAGTATGTACTGTTTGTTTTTTTACGTTTACGATGGTAACCAGGGTAAACATCGGGTTACTAAGCGCGGCCCTGCGCTTAGTAACCCGATGTTTACCCTCGTTACCCGGGGACTTCGGGATCGTTGGTCGCTGGAGAGCTGTCTCTGTGACAGCTCTCCAGCGACCAAACAGCGACGCTGCAGCGATCGACATCGTTGTCGGTATCGCTGCAGCGTCGCTTAGTGTGACGGTACCTTAACTCAACCTTGGAAATTTATCAATGAGATAAGGTGTGGTTCAGTTGAGTTTGTTGACATAAAGTCTCGGTCTTGAGAGGAAAAATGCTTCATGACAAAACACCCTCTTCTTCCTCACTGGACTGAGTTCTTCTATATGTGGTACTCAGTGTATTGCAGATGAAATGTTTGGATACTTTAAAGTCCGCTGCTTCCTTAAAACCCCTTTCCTAATGGGGGCATCTGGCAGAAATGGCAGTTAGATCGGTTGTCTCTCTCCAGATTATTGGGACTGCAAAAGGCATAGATTGCCTCTTTCTATGCAACCACGGAGTAAGATGTGATCTATTGCAGCATATGTGCGGAGCCCAACCCTTGTCCTGATCTTCTATTCTGCAGCCAAAATGCAGGTTGTAGGTTTTCCTTATGTTAGTCAGGTTTCACCTTTGTGAAACAAGTGACTTCTCCCCATCGTTAATGCAAGAACAAAGCATATCTGAGAAAAACATAGAATTATGCCAAAATACTAAGAATCTAAGCAAAGATATCCTAAAACCGTATACCTTACACAGACAGCATTGATAAAAATAGGTGATGCAACTGTAATTTGGATTATGCCTACAGAACTGAGTTGGCATTGTTTGATTGGTCACTCGAAAATGATAAAATACTGAATGCTCAATAGACTATATAGATGATGTAATAGATTAGCTGCTAACAATGCCATAATGATGAAGTAATAAAGACGCAATTTTCCTGTAAGCATGCATGACAGGTTTCAAAAGTAATTGCAACCTCTTCTGGATCTTTAAAATTACAGCTAATCAGCAAATATTCATTTTCACACATCATTAAATACAACTGTTCGCATCTCTGAAACAATTTGGCTGTGGTAGGCTACATTCACATTTGCGTTACTGGGCGCAGCGTCATCGACGCATACCGACGCATGCGTCATGCACTCCTATCTTTAACATGGGGGGCGCATGGACATGCGCCGGTATGCGTTATACTGCGTTTTACGACGTATGCATCATATAGACGCACAAGACAGGGTGCAGAGGACGCTACTTGTAGCGTTTTCCCTGCGCCGAAAGTCTTGATCAATAGGGTCTTATGACAACGCATGCGTCGCAAAACGCAGCGTTTTGTATTTGCGTTGTTGGTTGCGTCGCGTCGCCGACGCTGCGCCCAACAACGCAAATGTGAACGTAGTCGTAGAATGTTACATAGCAATAACCTGCTGATTGATTCCCTTTAGTCCATGTTCCCACGTTCAGTAATGTAAGGCAAAATCAGGAGTGAAGCAATCAGAGGAAAATATAATAGAAACATATAACAAAGGCAAACACCAGCGCTACCAATAGAAAAGATACCCTTTGCTGCTGGTATCAAAACAGCCAGATGCCAGGGCGGTCAATGTAAGTAAACAATATTAGTAAAACAGGAGGATACCGCGCTAAAGGGAATTATCTGTGCTGAGGAATCAATATACCAACAGGTGGAGTATACCAAAGTTATTAATAAACTCCCCGCTGAGTCCCTGCTACATATAATGGAAAAAATAAAAAATAAATAAATAAAAAATGGAGGGATAAGTGCACTGTGATAAATACTATGCTGAGCACAACGTGGTACCAGAGGTGTTGGCATTAACCAATATGAGTCTGACTCACCGAAGTCTGATGTTAGACGTAATGCCAGAGGTACCAAGGATCCGAGCGCCCTGAAAGAGTCCGGCACATGAGACGCTGATCCTGAGGAACAAGTACTGGGCGAGGAGGCCAGCGCCAGGTGGCAGCAGCCAAACAGGAAGGCTGTGAGTCGCCGTGGAAACCAGGAACGCCCCAGCCGGTGGCGTCCCTGGAAACAGTGAAGGAAAATAAAAAATGGCCGACGGGAGCGCTCACTGTGTGACGTCACAAAAAGCGTGGAGCAACACTGGGACCAAGCAAACAACCGACGTGTGTAGAAGGAACGCAGTCCTTCATCAGGCTTACCGTCTGCTTGGGAAACCCCACTAAATAGCTACTAGTGTCCTGCCCCCCACTCCTAACACCGCCCACAGGGCTGATACTGAAATTTACTGTGCCTCACCGCTGTTACTGTGTAGCCTGAAGCTAGAGAGGTGGCGCTCAGGGCTAATGCACCTGTACACCGAGGGGAGAAACACCCTGCGTGCCTGACACAGGTTCGAACCCAGTAGGTAAGGACTCAAAACGTTAAAATATATATATATGTGAATTTCTTTGAATTATATGTGTTTAAAACTATTGTTTTATTTAATCAATAAAGCATCTTGCAATCTTTTAATCATTAAATTATATTAAAAGAAATTTCATTCGAAACGCGTCGGTTGTTTGCTTGGTCCCAGTGTTGCTCCACGCTTTTTGTGACGTCACACAGTGAGTGCTCCCGTCAGCCACTACATTTGAAGACCACTACATTGGTCAGCCAGCTTTCGCACTTTGTCCAGCACAGAATCTATTAACTCTTTGCCTATTGTATAGTGCCCACGAGCATAGTTGTTAGCAGCATCTTCTTTTCCAGTAATAAGCTGCTCTGGGTGGAACAAGGTTTTATATAGTCCAGTCCTAGTCTCATCTTTGACAGTTTCTTCTACATCAACAAACACTGCTCTTGGTACATGCTTTCCAGATCCAGTCTCACTGAAGAAGGTGCCAAAAGAAGAGTCCACGGATTGTGTGGTTCTGCCAGTTTCTATTACCCCATCTGGTTGGATGCCATGTTCCAAGCAGTACAGCTCCCAGCAGGAGTTTCCCATCTGAACACCTGCCTGGCCTACATGGACAGATATGCATTCCCTCATGATTTCCCCGTTGGCTTTTCACCTCCACACAGCCGCCTTCCCAGCTAGCCAAACTACCAGTATTAAAGAAAACCATCAATTTAACCCATTTCCAACATTTTGCATAATAGTATGCTGATGTCGGACACCCTCCCTTTGACGTGGGCTCCGGCGGTGAGCCCACATATTTCACTGCACATGTTGGCTGTTTTGAATAGCTAACGTGCTCGGAGCAGCCGCGGGTGGAATCGTGATCCACCCCCGGCTAGTAACCCGATAGAGTTTGACAGCGGCATTTAATATGCACTTCCAGCAATCACGCAGGAAATCAGCCCATTGGTGATCGTGGGTCACCGATGGGTTGGCAAGACAACCAGAAGTCTCCTGCAGACCTCTATGGTTGTCACTGTCTGATTGCTATTAGCGCCGCCCGGTGGTCGGAGCTCATAGCAAGTGAGTAATTCTGCTACATACAGGCGATCTGATCATCCCCTGTATGTAGCAAAGCCGATCGGGTTATGGCAGATTCTAGTCTCCCATGGAGACGATTGAAGCATGACAAAAGTTAAAAAATAATGTCTTTAAAAATATGGAAAAAATAAAAGTTCAAATCCACCCCCTTTTCGCCCCATTCAAAATAAAACAATACAAAAATTTAAACATACACATATTTGGTATCGCCGAGTTCAGAATTGCCTGATCTATCAATAAAAAAAAGATTAACCTAATCGCTAAACGGCGTAGCGATGAAAAAAAGTAAAAGGACCAGAATTACGTTTTTTTGGTCGCCATGACATTGCATTAAAATGCAATAAAGGGCAATCAAAAAATCGTATCTGCACCAAAATGGTATCACTAAAACGTCAGCTAGGCACACAAAAAATAAGCCCTCTCCCAACCCCTCACCCAAAGAGATGCTACAAGTATTGGACAATGGCGCACATTTTTTTTTCTAACAAGTTTGAATTTTTTTTTCACCATTTAGATAAAAAAGAACCTATATGTTTGGTGTCTATGAACTCGTAATGACCTGGAGAATCATAATGGCATGTCAGTTTTAGCATTTAGTGAACATGGTAAAAACCATAAAAAACTATTCTGGGATTGCATTTTTTTGCAATTTCACCACACTTGGATTTTTTCCCATTTTCCAGTGCACTATACACTATATGTTAAAACTAATGGTGTCGTTCAAAAGTACAACTCGTCCCACAAAAAACAAGCCCTCACATGGTCATATTGACAGAAAAATAAAAAAGTTATGGCTCTGGGAAGAAGGGGAGCAAAAAATAAAAACTCAAAAACGAAAATATCTCCTAGGGTTAAAGAGGATACCATACACCATTGGTAGTATTGATGTTACTTTTATATTCCTAGTCGCTCTTTACCATTTTGTTAGTTTTCTATCTGCATTGCAGTAGCATTGTACGAACATTAAGATCCCCTATTCTTTCATTTCCCATTGCCTTCCAACCCTTACTTATATCTTCCAGCAATTGTCTGCTGTTTCTCCTCCTCATTTGTAGGCTTTTTTGCCCTGTCGGTTATAACTGTTTTTAAATTTTGTGAAATTAATAAAAATGCGTTTTTTTATTTTTGTTTGGATTTGCTTTTGGTCAGCTGCTGCGTCCATTCACCTGATTGAGTTGATTCTTTAAGTGCCTAACACTGTTTTTTGGACCCATGAGGTTGATTGAAGATGTCCAACCAAGTTACTGTGGTTCCTAGCAAGGACACACTTTGGTTAATAAGCTTGTCAAATTTATCAAAGTTGATAGCAATTTATTCCATGTGTTAAAAAGGTCTTAAATATAGAATTAGCCATTTCAATTGGTTAACATACATAGTTAAGTTAATACATAGTTAAAATTGTAGTAAATACTTTCCCTTGCAGGGATTTTCTATGGGGAGAATGCATTTCCTTACTGTCCTTGCTGCCAAATGTTCTGAAGCTGATGTTACAGAATCTTCAAGTTAGTCAGGCATGCCATCAAGAGCTACCCGTGATTGCCCAGCTGCTTCGTCTGCTACTCCAAAATGCGCAGCTAAGAAGTCATATGATGACGAATGCATTTCTTGTACAGCAGACCCTTCAGGATGTTATGGTATGATAATTTACTATATACAAAATGTTTGTGAATGCAAAACCTAAATTTTTGGTCATTGCTAACAGAATAAGTTGTTTCATCTAAACTGTGGTTCATAGGGACCAATCATGGATTTTCATATTATGGATACTTAGTAGTGATGAGTAGTGTTGAGCGATACCTTCCGATATCGGAAAGTATCGGTATCGGTTTGGATCGGCCGATATTCAAAAAATATCGGATATCGCCGATACCCGATCCCAATGCAAGTCAATGGGACCAAAATATCGGAATTAAAATAAACCCTTTCTTTCCTTGTAGGTTCATTCTACATGAAGGAAAACAACTAAGAATAATGTAGGATGTATTGGGGGAGGTGGCGGAGACATTAAAGGCAATGAGGATTAGCCCAATCAAATAGAATAGCATGATTTTTTTTTTTTTTAAAGACGTTCGGATTGAAAAAGATATTGACTATGTAAATTTTTTTTTATTTTGTCAGATATTGATGTTTCACTATTCCACGACCTTCCCCTTCTTTTTTTTCCTTTTCCCACACTTTCATCTTCATCATCATCAGCATCTTTGACATCAACTTCTTCACCTTATTCATCTTCTTCTTCATCTTCTACCTATTTTTTTTTTTTATTACATTCTTCATATTCATTTTCTTCAACTATTATTATTCTTCCTATTCTACATATTCTTTTTATTCCACTGTTATTATTCTTCCTATTCTAATTCTTCATCATATTCTCATTTGTGTCAGGCATTCCCGTAGTTATCTATAAAAGTTTGAAGATTACACCTTCCGTTCTGCCAGTCACAAAAGTTACATTTGTCCGCGTTCAGTTTGGCCTGCAGCATCAGGCTTTATCCAGGGGCACCACGAGGAGGAACGGACTCACCCCCATACACTGCTTAGTCTTCTTCTGCATATAATTTAGATAATATCTTTTGCTCTGATATTAAGTGTTATGCTTAATGTTCTTCTGCTCTTTGTTCTGCAGCCTCTTGTTCTTCTGCTTCTCGGTCTTCCATGTCGTCGTCTCCAGGGTCGTCGTCTTCAGTGTCGTCATCTCCGCCGTCGTCGTCTCCGCCGTCGTCGTCTCCGCCGTCGTCGTCTCCGCCGTCGTCGTCGTCGTCATCGGGGTGGTCTTCCGGGTCGTCGTCGTCATCGGGGTGGTCTTCCGGGTCGACGACTTTAGGGTCTTAAACTTGGAAATGTAGCAGAAGGTACAAGAAGGCTGAGAAAATGCCAAGAACCAGCTGATGGAACTGGAACTCGGATGGCTACCCGAAGGTTCAAGAGCCTATGGAACTACCGAGGACCAGCTGACGTTACTGGAACCCGGTTACTAAGCAGGAGGTACCCGTGCTAAAAAGCACTACCAAGGACCGCCTGACGTTGGCGGAACTCGGATACCCAGAAGGAGGCACCTAAGCCAAAGGCTCTGCCCGGAACCAGCTGACGTTACTGGAACCAGGATGGGGAGCAGAAGGTACAAGAGCAAAAGACACTGCCGAGAACCAGCTGATGGTACTGGAACCCGGATGGGTAGCCGAAGGTCCAAGAGCCAATGGAACTACCGAGGACCAGCTGACGTTACTGGAACCCGGTTACTAAGCAGGAGGTACCCGTGCCTGAAAGCACTACCAAGGACCACCTGACGTTGGTGGAACTTGGATACCCAGAAGGAGGCACCTAAGCCAAAGGCTCTGCCCGGAACCAGCTGACGTTACTGAAACCAGGATGGGGAGCAGAAGGTACAAGAGCAAAAGACACTGCCTAGAACCAGCTGACGGTGCTGGAACCAGGTGGTGGACCCGAAGGCCCACAGGAGAGGAGAGAACAGCTAGGCCGCGAGGCAGCCGCAGTTACCGAACCCCAACAGTCCTACAGGGGGAGCTGGGCCTACTGGCACTACAGAACCAGCCTTGACTACCAGTTCACGCAGCCCACATAGGAAGCTCCTAAACTGGAGGCACCCTGGAGTTGGCTAACTCGACCGCACCACGACGGGGCAAGCATAGGCGTCTCAGTGAAGTTGACACAACCCGGAAACAGCTGACGGTGCTGAAACCAGGCTTGGCACGAGGGAGTACCTGTGACAAGAACACTGCCGAGAACCAGCTGGCGGTGCTGGAACCCGGATGCGTTGCCCCAGTGTGCAAGAGCCAATGGCACGACCGAGGACCAGCTGACGGTGCTGGAACCCGGTTACTAAGCTGTAGGTGCCCACGCTTAAAAGCACTACCAAGGACCGCCTGGCGTTGGCGGAACTCGGATACCCAGGAGGAGGCACCTAAGCCAAAGGCTCGGCCCGGAACCAGCTGACGGTGCTGGAACCAGGTGGTGGACCCGAAGGTCCACAGGAGAGGAGAGAACAGCTAGGCCGCGAGGCAGCCGCAGTTACCGAACCCCAACAGTCCTACAGGGGGAGCTGGGCCTACTGGCACTACAGAACCAGCCTTGACTACCAGTTCACGCAGCCCACATAGGAAGCTCCTAAACTGGAGGCACCCTGGAGTTGGCTAACTCGACCGCACCACGACGGGGCAAGCATAGGCGTCTCAGTGAGCTTGACACAACCCGGAAACAGCTGACGGTGCTGAAACCAGGCTTGGCACGAGGGAGTACCTGTGACAAGAACACTGCCGAGAACCAGCTGGCGGTGCTGGAACCCGGATGCGTTGCCCCAGTGTGCAAGAGCCAATGGCACGACCGAGGACCAGCTGACGGTGCTGGAACCCGGTTACTAAGCTGTAGGTGCCCGCGCTTAAAAGCACTACCAAGGACCGCCTGGCGTTGGCGGAACTCGGATACCCAGGAGGAGGCACCTAAGCCAAAGGCTCGGCCCGGAACCAGCTGACGGTGCTGGAACCAGGTGGTGGACCCGAAGGTCCACAGGAGAGGAGAGAACAGCTAGGCCGCTAGGCAGCCGCAGTTACCGAACCCCAACAGTCCTACAGGGGGAGCTGGGCCTACTGGCACTACAGAACCAGAATTGACTACCAGTTCACGCAGCCCACATAGGAAGCTCCTAAACTGGAGGCACCCTGGAGTTGGCTAACTCGACCGCACCACGACGGGGCAAGCATAGGCGTCTCAGTGAGCTTGACACAACCCGGAAACAGCTGACGGTGCTGAAACCAGGCTTGGCACGAGGGAGTACCTGTGACAAGAACACTGCCGAGAACCAGCTGGCGGTGCTGGAACCCGGATGCGTTGCCTATTAAAGATTGTCTTCCTAGAGCCCCAACTAGCGGTGTTGGAGCAAAGGGTAAGCAGGGGGAGATGAGTGTAGGCCGAAGCCTGCACTGGAGGCAGCTTTGTGTCTGCGTTGCGTTTGCAGGACACTTTGCCGGCTACACACTGGGGGAACAGCTGGCGTTGCTGAACCCCACTAACACAATGGCGTGTGTTTTTCTCTGTGCAGCTAGCACTTGCGGGCAAAAACTAGCGATGTTAGAGCCCGTGTTGAAGCAGGAGGAGGAGGAGAGGAGCAGAGTGTAGGCCGAAGCCTAGTTGAACCAATTTCAAAGGAAACCTTTAACCCCCCCCTCAGGTGTTACAAAGTACAAGAGACACACCTTGTGCAGTATTAATGCTGCACAAGTGAAAGGTTGCTCTATTAATTTGTCTACTTTCACACGCTGAATGAAAGACATACACAATTTACCCCATTCTACAGTCAAACTGTAGTGGATGCGTGACTTGGTTTTTTGATGAGACGCAGCACAGGTGTCCAAAATAACGCCTTGGTGCTTGGCGCAGCTTCCTGAGCGTTGTTATTTGCTGTACAGGAGTCTGCGCTCTTGTGTTATCCCTTGGCAATGCCCTGTTAGCGCTGCCCATCTTATGACATCATTTCATGTTGGCCGGTGCGGTTAACGATGGCCATAAATCCCAGACCCACAGTGTCTTTTCATAAAGCCACACTGCGGTGCTGGGATTCGTGGCCTTGAGCAGTAAATATTTTGGCCGCTCACACACGTCCTTACACCTGCTTCAGACTGGGCGGCCTCTGCTGATCCCTTCTCGCATGTCGCGGCCATGAGGCTGCACAGTCTGAAGAAGGCGGAAGGAGATGAGTTAAGACAGGCGAAGATATGCACTGCTCGTGCCCATCAATCACACCCTCGCAGTCAAAATAATTAAGACAACGAGGAGCATTTTATTCAGGCAGGGCGGACGCACAGGCGCAACTAGCCAACCGATGATGTCAGAAGACGGGAAGCGCTACCAAGGGGGGTGCTGCGTATCATTAGAAAGGAAAGTCACACCTCAGGGACAGTGGAATGGTCTCAAAGAGACACATTTTGTACGTGTTGAGTTCCACGTGGGCAAGGATAAAAAGTCAGCCACCTTGTACAAATGCAGCAGTACTGCTGTACAAGGTGGCTGTTATACATAGAAACACCTGGGGGAGAGGGGGCCAGGCTCCCTTCAATTTCAGTTCATGTGCCTGCGTGGCGTTTGCAGGACACGTTGCCAGCTACACAGCAGGGGAACAGCTGGCGTTGCTGAACCCCACTAACACATTGGCTGGTGTTTTTCTCTGTGCAGCTAGCAGTTCCGGGCAAAAACTAGCGGTGTTAGAGCCCAGGGTCAGCAGGAGGAGGAGGAGAGGAGCAAAGTGTAGGCCGAAGCCTGCACTGGTGGAAGCTTTTGGTCGGTTGTGCCAGCGTGGCTTGTGCTGGACACGATGCCGACTACACAGCAGGGGAACAGCTGGCGGTGCTGAACCCCACTGACACATCACCTAGTGTTTTTTCTGTGTAGACAACACTTCCAGGTGTCAACTGACAGTGTTGAAACCCAGGGAATCAAAGAGGAGCAGAGTGTAGGCCGAAGCCTGCAGTGGAGCAAGTGTAAAGGGAACCTTTAACCCCCCCCCCCCCCCCCAGGCATTTGTTGCTGAAAAAGCCATCTTGTACAGCAGTAATACTGCACATGGAAAATGGTGGCTCCGAAAATAATGCTCCTTGCAAACGCTGAAGTACACACTCATATAATGTGTCCCCTCACACCGTCAAACCATCCCGGAAGTGGGACTTTCCTTTGTAATGTGACACAGCACAGCCGTCATTCCAACCCCCTTGGTGCCGTGCGCCACCTCCTCAACGTTGTTTGGTTCTGTCACGGAGCCCGCGCTGTAATGTTATCCCTTGGCCATGCACAGTTAGCGGTGCCCGTCTTCTGACATCATTTAGGTGTCAGGCTGGCAGTGCCTGTGCGTCAAAGCTGCCCGAGATCCAACCTTGCAGTGTCATCAAATGTAATCCCACTGCGGGCCAGGGATCCATGGGCATGCGCAGTGCATATCATCGCCTCTCACTCACCTCCTTCATGCTTCTTCAGACTGTGCGGCGTCACGGCCGTGGCATGCTATTAGGGATCAGCTGACGCCGCCTAGTCTGAAGAAGCATGAAGAAGGGGAATGAGAGGCTAGTATATGCACTGCGCATGGCCATGGATACCAGGCCGACTGTGGGATCACATTAGACGACACTGCGAGGTGGGATTTCGGGCAGCGTGGACACACAGGCGCAGCCAGGACGACAACAAATGATGTCAGAGGACGGGCAGCGCAAACTGTGCATGGCCAAGGGATAACATAACAGTGCAGGGTCCATGACGGAATCAAACAACGCTAAGGAGGCAGCGCACGGTGCCAAGGGGGTAGCAATGACGGCTGTGCTGCGTCACATTACAAAGGAAAGTCCCACCTCTGGGACGGTTGGACGGTGTGAGGGGACACATTACATGAGTGTGTAGTTCAGCGTTTCCAAGGAGCCTAATTTCAAGAGCGACCTTTCCCTTGTGCAGTATTAGTGCTGCACATGGTGGCTCTTTCAGTAACAAACGCCTAGGGGGGGGGACAGGTCCCCTTACATTTTAGTTGTGCCAGCGTGGCGGTCGCATGACACGTTGCCGGATACACAGCTGGGGATCAGCTGACGTTACTGAACCCCAATAACAGAGGAGCGACTGTTGACTGTGCACACAGCACTTCCAGGCACCAACTGGCGGTGTTAGAGCCCAGGGACAGCAGGAGGAGCAGATTGGAGGTATTACCGCACACACAGCTGGGGATCAGCTGACGTTACTGAACCCCAATAACAGAGGAGCGACTGTTGACTGTGCACACAGCACTTCCAGGCACCAACTGGCGGTGTTAGAGCCCAGGGACAGCAGGAGGAGCAGATTGGAGGTATTACCGCACACACAGCTGGGGATCAGCTGACGTTACTGAACCGCAATAACAGAGGAGCGACTGTTGACTGTGCACACAGCACTTCCAGGCACCAACTGGCGGTGTTAGAGCCCAGGGACAGCAGGAGGAGCAGAGGAACAGAGTGTAGGCCGAAGCCTGATTGGAGCAAGTTGAAAGGGAACCTTTAACCCCCCCCCCCCCCCCAAGACGTTTGTAGCTGAAAGAGCCATCTTGTGCAGCGCTAAGGATGCAAAAGGAAAAGGTTGCTCTTTTAATTATGCTCCTTGCAAACACAGAAGTAAACACTAAAAATGTGTCCCCTTATACCGTTAAACCGTCACGGAGGTGCGAATTTCCTTCGTAATGGGACACAGCACAGCTGTCATTCCTATCCCCTTGGTGCCGTGTGCTGCCTCCTCAGCGTTGTTTTTAGCTGTCACGGAGCCTGCGCTGTTCTGTTATCCCTTGGCCATGCCCAATTAGCGCTGCCTGTCTTCTGACATAATTTGGTGTCAGGCTGTCAGTGCCTGTGCGTCCACGCTGCTCCAGATCCCACCTCGCAGTCTCGTCTAACGTAATCCCACTGCGGGCCTTGGATCCATGGGCATGCACAGTGCATATCCTCGACTCTCACTCCCCTCCTTCCCTCTTCTTCAGACTGTGCGTTGTCACGGCCGTGGCATGCTATTAGGGATCAGCTGACGGCGCACAGTCTAAAGAAGGCGGAGGGAAATGAGCGAGAGCCCGAGGGGAAGATATGCACTGCGCATGCCCATGGATCCCAGGCCCGCAGTGTGACTCAATCAGAAGACACTGCGAGGCGGGATCTATGGCAGCGCGGCCGCACAGGCGCAGCCAGCCTGACACCAAATTATGTCAGAAGACAGGCAGCGCAAATAGGGCATGGCCAAGGGATAACAGAACAGCGCAGGCTCCGTGACAGCTTAAAACAACGCTGAGGAGGCAGCGCATGGCATCAAGGGGGTAGGAATGACGGCTGTGCTGCGTCACATTACGAAGGAAAGTCCCAGCTCTGGGACGGTATAACGGTATCCGTGAACACATTTTATAAGTGTTAAGTTCTGCGTGTGCAAGGAGCCCCAAAAAAATAGCTACCTTTTCCTTGTGCAGCATTACTGCTGCACAAGATGGCTCTTTCAGTAACAAACGACGGGGGGGGGGGGCAGGTTCCCTTACATTCAGGTTGTTGTGCCAGCGTAGCGGTCGCAGGACACATTGCCGGCTACACAGCTGGGGATCAGCTGACGTTACTGAAACCCAATAACACTGGGTCGTATGTTTTGACTGTGCAGCCTGCACTTCTGAGCCGCAACTGGCGGTGTTGGAGCCCAGGAATAGCATTTCAGGTGGTAGAAAGATGAACACAGCAGAAGACCTGGATGACACCCAATTAATTAATCAGGCAGAGGAGTGGCAAATTCCTGCGAGATCCAGGCCTGGTTCATTTTCAGGAAAGTAAGCCGGTCAACGTTATCGGAGGATAGTCGCATGCGACGGTCTGTTAGTACACCACCTGCGGCACTAAAGACACGTTCCGATAAGACACTAGCCGCAGGGCAAGCCAGCACCTCCAATGCATACTGACTTAGCTCTGGCCATGTATCCAGCTTAGAGACCCAAAACTTGAACGGGGAAGAGCTGTCGGGGAGTACAGTAAGAGGGCAAGCCATGTAGTCTGTCACCATCTGACGGAACCGTTGCCTCCTGCTGACTGGAGCCGCCGGTGATGGTGTAGACATTTGGGGCGGGCACACAAAAGTGTGCCAGAGTTGTGCCATACTCGGCTTGCCTTGGGCAGAGGCACTGCTTCTGCTCCCTCTTTGGGCAGAGCCTCCCCCACTGCCTCGACGCACTGAGCTGCTTTGTAAAGCACTAGCAGCACTCCTCTCAGTTGGACAGGAGAAGATGATGGAATTCACCAGTGTGTCGTGGTACTCCCGCAATTTACGTTCCCGGGTCAACGCAGGGATGAGGTTTTGGACGTTGTCCCGGTAGCGAGGATCGAGGAGGGTGAACACCCAATAATCAGGCATGTTGAGAATGTGGTCGATGCGGCGGTCATTTCTCAGGCACTGCAGCATAAAATCCACCATGTGCTGCAGAGTGCCAACCGGCCCAGAAACGCTGTCCCCTGCTTGAGACATGATCTCTGCCCGCTCGTCATCACCCCACCCTCGCTGTACACACTGACCACTGGACAATTGTGTCGCTCCCTCCTCTGGACGGAGCTCTTCCTCGTCCATTGACTCCTCCTCATCCTCCTCACAAATTGGCCCCTGCGTACCCCTTTGTGAGGAACCACGTGGCGCTGACTCTCCAGAAGCTGATGGAAAAGGTGACTCCTCATCCTCCACCTCTTCCACCACATCATCCCTTAACCCTTGCAAAGTTTGCTGAAGCAGGCAGATAAGGGGGACAGTCATGCTGACTAGTGCATCATCTGCACTTGCCATCCGCGTGGAATAATCAAAAGGACGCAAAACCTGGCAGACGTCCTTCAGAGTGGCCCACTCTGTGGTTGTGAAGTCTGATCGGCGCTGACTGCGACTTCTTTGCGCCTGATGCAGCTGGTACTCCATAACTGCTTGCTGCTGCTCGCACAACCGCTCCAACATATGTAACGTGGAATTCCACCGGGTAGGTAGGTCACATATGATGCGGTGTTCCGGAAGGCGGAATCTGCGCTGCAGAGCAGCAATGCGGGATCTGGCCAAGCTGGAACGCCGCAAGTGAGCACACTCTAGGCGGACCTTGTGCAGCAGGGCATCAAGATCCGGATAGTCCCTCAGAAAACTCTCAGAAAAGAGTGAGGTTGCCAAGGGCCAAAGCTGCCACCAGATTTCGGCCATTGTCACACACTACCATGCCTGGCTGGAGATTCGCTGGCAGTAACCACACATCGCTCTCCTGCTTGATGGCATTCCAGAGCTCCTGCGCTGTGTGGCTTCGATGCCCCAATGAAACTAGTTTCAAGACGGCCTGCTGACGTTTGGCCACGGCTGTGCTCATGTCGGTCATAGGTAAACGTTCACGGGTCCATGTGGGGGTGGACTGTGACGGATCCTGCAGAGAGGAATCAGAGGAACTGGTGTAAGAGGAGGAGTCGATGCGTACAGACTGGATTCCTGCAATCCTTGGAGTGGGCAGGACACGTCCTGCGCCACTCGCACGATCTGTACCTGGCTCAACAACATTAACCCAATGGGCAGTGAGGGAAACATATCGCCCCTGTCCATGCTGACTGGTCCACGCATCGGTGGTGAGGTGGACCTTGCTACTGACGGCGTTCAGTAGCGCATGTTTTATGTTTGCCTCAACATGCCTGTGCAGGGCAGGGACAGCCTGCCTGCTGAAGTAAAAGCGGCTGGGCACCTTGTACTGTGGGACTGCCAATGCCATCAAGTCACGGAAGCTGTCAGTCTCCACCAGCCTGAACGAGAGCATTTCCAGGGACAACAGTTTGGCAATGCCTGCATTCAGAGCCTGTGCTCGTGGGTGGTTGGCCGAGAATGCCCGCCTTTTCTCCCATGCCTGTACTACCGATGGCTGTAGAGTAGACTGGGAGTGTGAGGATGACTGGGAAGGTGGTGCTGCGGGTGGAATTACACAAGGTCTCTGGGAGGAAGCCAAACCAGCTGTGCGTGAGCTGGAGGAAGAGGCAACACGAGCTGAAGAGGTGGTAGCTGCCGCTGTTGGTTGGCCTACATCTTCAGTGTGTTTCTGTAACTCCACCGCGTGCCTGGTCCGCACATGTTTCCACATATTTGTGGTATTGAGGTTGCTGACATTTTTCCCTCTTTTTACTTTATGATGACACAGCTTGCATTTGACAAAACAAATGTCATCTGCAACTGTGTCAAAAAAGGACCAGGCACTGCAAGTCTTGGGAGCGCCCTTTTTGGCTTTGGAAAGAGACAGGCTCCTAACGGGTGCCAAAGTGGAGGCTACAGGCTCCGCAGTCTTCCCCCTCCCTCTCCCTCTTTGGCCCGTAAGAGGAAGCTCTTCCTCTGAGCTGCTCCCACCACCTTCCTGTTCCTCACGCCACGATGGGTCAAGGACCTCATCATCTCCACTACCCTCTGCCACCAACTGCTCCTCCTGGGTAGTCTCAGCAGCACAGTACGCACGAGAAAGCGGCACCTGAGTTTCATCATCAGATGCGTACTGCGCTGTGGTCACCGGAGGCACTGGCCCACCTGCCTCTTCAGAGTCAGAGAGAAAAAGGTGTTGGGCATCACTGCACACTGCCTCTTCTTCCATTTCTCCAATGCTGCTTGGCTGGCCCCCTGTTTCCAAGCCAAGAGATTCAGAGAACAGAAGTAGAGACGGCTCCTGTCCTGGGCTCTCTGACTGCCTGGCCAATTTGGCAGGTGGTGAAGAGACAGATGGCTGCTCTCCAGTGCTCTGTGCCTGAGAGGATGTGGCACTAACTGAAGTCGATGCCGAGGCGTTAGCTGCCATCCACCCGACAACGGCTTCAATTTGGTCTTCACGCAGCAGCGGTGCACGGCGCTCTCCGACAAAGCTGCGCATGAAGGACTGTTCCCTGCTGAAACTGAGTGACGACGAGTCACCGGCGCCCGCAGCAGGCACAGAATCACCACGTCCTCTCCCTGCTCCTCTCCCTGCTCCGCGCCCACGCCCACGTGCCTTACTCCCTGCCCTCTTCATCTTGGTTGACAGATAAAGATAAGCAGAAAAGTATTAAGGCCTTAGTGTGCTTATTCCTGTAATGCTCCTCCTAACAGGTGTAAGAAACACTAATGTTGTAAATTGTGGACTAAACTTTATTATTTTTCAAATGTGGCCTACACAAGTGTTAAGTTGTGTTTGGTGAACTTAACTTTTTTTTTGGTGCAGATCGGGCTACAGAGCTAGTTTAAATCACACGGAGACCGTGCAGACAGCCGTAAACGGCGCTGCAAGGCCAAAAAACCCTCCTCTAGGTTATCCTATATAGTGTTTTTCCACTATTTAGCTGGATACAAGTGGAAAGACACTAATAGGAATTTTTTTTTTCAAATTTTAAACTGGCTGCACTATTTGAAAAAAAGGAAATTGTTTTTCAAGGTATGAGGCAGTAACGCACCCTGAGCTGAATCCAACCGGCTATGGCTGCACACAGACTACAGGGCGAGCTGCGCTCACACAGAGACCGTGCAGACAGCCGTAAACGGCGCTGCAAGGCCCAAAAAAACCCCTCTAGGTTATCCTATATAGTGTTTTTCCACTATTTAGCTGGATACGAGTGGAAAGACACTTATAGGATTTTTTTTTTTTCAAATTTTAAACAGGCTGCACTATTTGAAAAAAAAGGAAAATTTTTCTCAAGGTATGAGCCAGTAACGAACCCTGAGCTGAATCCAACCGGCTATGGCTGCACACAGACTACAGGGCGAGCTGGGCTCACACGGAGACCGTGCAGACAGCCGTAAACGGCGCTGCAAGGCCAAAAAACCCTCCTCTAGGTTATCCTATATAGTGTTTTTCCACTATTTAGCTGGATACGAGTGGAAAGACACTAATAGGAATTTTTTTTTTCAAATTTTAAACAGGCTGCACTATTTGAAAAAAAGGAAAATTTTTCTCAAGGTATGAGCCAGTAACGAACCCTGAGCTGAATCCAACCGGCTATGGCTGCACACAGACTGCAGGGCGAGCTGGGCTCACACGGAGACCGTGCAGACAGCCGTAAACGGCGCTGCAAGGCCCTAAAACCCCCCTCTAGGTTATCCTATGTAGTGTTTTTCCACAATAGAGCTGGAGACTGGTGGAAAAACACTAATAGGAAATTTGAGAAAAAATGTGCAGCAGGCTGCACTAAGAGCAAAAAAGAACAACTGTGTGAGGCAGTGTGAACCCCCCCTGAGCTGAATACAACCGGGTATATGGCTGCACACAGACTACAGAGTGAGCTGCACACACACACACACACACACACAGAGACCTTGCAGAACGCTGTTAAAACAGCGCTGCAAGGCAAGAGCAAGGTGAACAGTGAAGAACACACAGCGTTTTGCTAAATTAGCCTTTGGAAAGGAAAATAAAGCAATTAGCAAGCTCAACTGGCCCTCAGTTAGAACACAGCGTCCTGTCCCTAACTGAAATCACAGCAGAGTGAGCGCAAAATGGCGGCAGCGCTTTTTTATAGTGCAGAGTGACATCATTTCAGCAGCCAATCCCAGCCTTGCCAGTACTTACATGCCCACCATGCTAAACAGGATGTGCCCACACTTTCATTCATTCCTCATTGGCTGCTGCGTTCAATTTGAATTCTGGGAACTTCCGATTCCGGTATCCGATACGCGGGAAGTATCGGAATTCGGTATCGAATTACATGTGGGGTTTGCCTGATTGCTAGGGAATCCCCACATGTACTTATGCTGGCTAACAGATGTAAATCATTCAGCTGCGGCAATAAAAACTAAAACTCTGAGCACTAAAAAATACTCGGAGGACACCTGAGCGTGCTCGGGAAATCTCGAGTAACGAGTATATCAGCTCATCACTAATCCTTAGCAATCTGTGTATACTGTTTTTAACCCCTTTACGACCTCCACCATACTAGTACGGTGGAGGTGGCTTCCCTCCCTTTTGATGCGGGCTCCGGCGCTGAGCCCACATCTTTCCTTGGACATGTCAGCTGTTTTGAACATCTGACATGTGCCCGCGATAGCTTCAGGTGGAATCGCGATCCACCTGCAGCTATTAACTAGTTAAACACGCGCTTCTGGCCATCGGGCCAGAAATCCTGCCACCAGTGACCTTCATCACGTGCTCACGGGTCTCCGGTTCGTTGGCATAACAACCAGAGATCTCCTGGAGACCTCTATGGTTGTCAGTGCCGGATTGCTATGAGCGCCGCCCAGTGGTCGGCACTCATAGCAAGTGCGTAATTCTACTACATAGAGGCAATCTGATCATCGTCTGTATGAAGCAGAGCCGATCGGGCTATGGCAGCTTCTAGTCTCCCATGGAGGCTATTGAGCATGCCAAGTTTTTAAAAATATAAAAAATATATAAAAGTTCAAATCACCCCCTTTGGCCCCATTCAAAATTAAACAATTAAAAAAACACCTATTTAGTATCGCCGCATTCAGAATCGTTTCATCTATCAATAAAACAAAAGGATTAACCTGATAGCTAAACAGCGTACCGAGAAAAAAGTCAAAACACCAGAATTACTTTTTTTTGGTCACCGCAACATTGCATTAAAATGCAATAACGAGCATTCACAAGATTTTATCAGCACCAAAATGGTATCGATAAAAACAACAGCTCAGCACACAAAAATTAAGCGCTCACCCCACCCAAGATCACTAAAAATGGAGGCGCTACAGGTCTCGGAAAATGGCGCAATTTTTTTTTATTATTTATAAATTTTGGATTTTTTTCATCACCCCTAAATAAAAAAGAACCTATACATTTTTGGTGTCCTTGAACTTGTAATGACCTGGAGAATTGTAATGGCAGGTCTGTTTTAGCATTTGGTGAACATAGTAAAAAAAAAAATCCAAAAACCGTTGTGTAATTGCACTTTTGTTTTCAATTTTACCGCACTTGGAATTTTTTTCCCATTTTGAATACAGAATATGGTAAAACCAATGGTGTTGTTCAAAAGTACAACTTGCCACGCAAAAAAGAAGGGAAGCAAAAACGAAAAAGGGCAGGGTCTTGATGGGGTGAAATAATGATGTGTGTGTGGAGAGGGGAAATATTGACCTAAAAAATAAAATTTTCACAAAAGTCCTAAAAGTACATAAAGAAAACCAAATGGAACTTATAAGTCAAAATACTACTTTGTATTTGTTTAAATAAATAAAATATCACATGTCCAGTACACAGAAACTCCTAATGAATGATTGTCAAAATTATATATCTAAAATCTAATTCATTTGAGAAAGTGAATTTATGTACTTGTACAGCTGTGGTCAAAAGTTTACATACCCTGGCAAAATTTTTGCTTACTTTGCCTTTTTTTCATAGAATATGAATAACAGCAAAACCTTTTCTCCACTCATGGTTAGTGGCTGGGTGAAGCCATTTGTCAAACTACTGTGTTTTCTCTTTTTAAATCATGTCAACCCAAAACATCCAAATGACCCTAATCAAAAGTTCACATACCCCAATTCTTAATACCGTGTATAGCCCCCTCTAACATCAATGACAGCTTGAAGTCTTTTGTGGATGAGGTTCTTTATTTTCGGAGATGGTAAAGCTGCCCACTCTTCTTGGCAAAAAGCCTCCAGTTCCTGTAAATTCCTGGGCTGTCTAGCATGAACGGCGCCCTTGAGATTTCCCTAGAGTGGCTCAATGATATTGAGGTCAGGAGACTGAGCCAGTCCAGAACCTTCACTTTGTTGTGCTTTAGACAATGACAGGTCGACTTGGCCTTGTGTTTTGGATCGTTGTCATATGGAACGTCCAAGTACGTCCCATTTGCAGCTTCTGGGCTGATGATTGCAAATTTGCCTCCAGTATTTGCTGATAACATGCTGCATTCATCTTTCCTTCAACTTTGACCAAGTTTCCTGTGCCTTTGTAGCTCACACATCCCCAAAACATCAATGATCCACCTCCGTGCTTTACAGTAGGAATGGTGTTCCTTTCATCATAGGCCTTTTTGACCTCTCTCAAAATGTAACGTTTATGGTTGTGGCCAAAAAGTTCAATTTTTGTCTCTTCACTCCAAATTATCTTGTTCCAGATGTTTTGAGGTTTGTCTCTGTTCTGTTTTGCATATTGTAGGCTAGATACTTTCTGACATTTGCGCAGTAACGGCTTTCTTCTGGCGACTCGACCATGCAGCACATTTTTCTTCAAGTCCCTCCTTACTGTGCATCTTGAAACAGTCACACTGCTAGTTTTTAGAAAGTTTAGCATTTCAGCTGATGTTATTTGTGGGTTTTTCTTTGCATCCCAAACAATTTTCCTGACGAAATTTTTGTTGGTCTTTCTGACCGTGGTTTGATTTTTACAGAGCCCCTGATTAACCATTTGTTAATCACAGTTTGAACGATGCTGACTGGCATTATCAATTTTCCTGTTGATCCGTTGACAATTCTTTTGCTTTCCCCATGACTCACAATCCAGAAGTGTCAGTGGCTGGATGCAAGAGTCTGTCTGGATCCCAGAAACTCACTCACTCGACTTTTATGTACAAACACTGATTGCAAGAGAACGGGTCACAGATGAGGATGTTACCTTTAGTAGCCTTTCAAACCCATTTGTGTCAACTTCTGTGCATGTTATCAGTACAAAATCACCTGGATATGTGAACGTTTGATCATGGTCATTTGGATGTTTTGGATTGTCATTATTATTTACAAAAAGAAAACACAGTAGTTTGACAATAAATGGCTTCACCAAACAACTAACCATGAGTGGGGGAAAAGGTTTTGGTGTTATCAGTCATATTTTCTGAAAAAAAGGCCAAGAAAACAAAAATTCTGCCGGGGTATGTAAACTTTTGAGCTCAACTGCCTATAATCTAATAAATTAAGTTGACTATCTATGGAGTATACACGTAAGGTTTTACTCACTTGGCTGCACTTAAGGAAATACTCCTGGTTACATCACAGAGAGCAGCCATCTCTGTGACACCTACCTTCCAATCGATTACGTGGCCATTAGCCTCCTTACATTTTTCCCCCTCTGCCTAAAGCCATGGGGCTTTTCACTTTCTACTGCCAGAGAAGGGATTCTTGAGGACATTGGCATTACCATGTAGCTTTCCTGCTCTATAATTGAAATAAGTTGAAATCTTGCAGGGCTAAGAACCAGTGGGTGACCCTACCATTTTTACCCTTTGTTTCCATCATCCATCTGAGTTGGAGCATGGTCGGATACCAATCTAAACTTACATCCCACCAGATAGTACCGTATTGTGTCCACCGCCCACTTTATGGCCAAGCACTCCTTCTCTATGACCGAATAATTCCTCTCACATAAGGAAAGCTTCCTACTCAGGTAGAGAACAGGGTGCTCCTCCCCGCGTATCTTCTGAGAAAGGACTGCTCCTAAACCGACATTTGAGGCGTCTGGAGTATACACAGGGCTCCTTTAATTTTTAGAAATGCCATCTCTGCCTCTTCAGACCATTTGACCATTACTAATTTCATCCTCTTAAGTAGGTCAGTCAGGGGAGCGTCAATCATGTCGAAGCTTGGGATGAACCTCCTGTAGTGTCCTACGATCCCCAGGAAGGCTCGAACTTGCTTTTTAGATAGAGGTCTTGGCCATGTTTGGATTGCCTCCACTTAAAACCCCAAATCAGTAATCTTACCTCTCCCCACTACAATTCCCAGTTATTTTGCTTCTTCTTTCCCCAAGGCACACTTCTTCGGGTTGATTGAAAACCCCGCCTTCCTTACAGCATCAAACACTACCTGGACCTTTTCCAGATGACTCTCCCAGTCCAGGCTAAAGATAACAATATCGAACAGGTTTTCCTGCTACTTATTGCTTAAGGAGTGAAAGAATTCTATCCATAGCTCTCTGGAAGGTCTCCTGGGCCTTCTGCAGTCCAAATGGCATTTGGACATACTGGAAGCACCCGTCCGGCATAGAAAACGCAGTCTTCTCCTTGGCTCCCTGTGCTCCATGGGGCCCAAGTCATGCAACGAACTTGGAGACCTCATTCAACTTCCTATAGTCATTGCAGAACCTCCATTCCCTATCGGGCTTTGGGACCAGGACATTCGGGCTTGACCAACCTTAATGACCCCGAGTTTAAACATATTCTCCATCTCCTTGGAGATCACTTCTTAACGGTCCGCTGGAATCTGATAGGGCTTCATGTTTACACGCACATGTGGCTCCGTCAGAACTTTGTGTTCTACAACCTTTATGCATCCCTGCAATTCCGAGAACAAGTCCCTGTTCTTCTGGAGCAACTCCCGGCACTTCTGTTTTTGGGCCTTCGACAGCATGTCCGCTATGGTGACACCTCCTACCTCGCCTTCTGGCTGGCTCAGCAAGCACGGAGTTTGAGCCAGCTCTCTGTGTAGTCATGGCGTGATTACGTTTATATTGTAGACCTGATTTGGTTTCCATCTTCCTGGTTGAGGAATCCTATAGTTTACATCACCAAACTTCACCACCTCATACGGCCCTTGCCATTTGGACATAAACTTTATCTCCACAGTAGGACTGTCTTCCGGATGGAACTGCCTTACTCTGGCTGACCGGTGGTAGACCCTGGCCTGAGCTTCTTGTGCCTGGAGGAGATATCCTTTTACGATGGGCATCACCTTCGCAATCCTGCTGCATCGGTACCATGTGTTCAATGACGCTTCTGTGGGCTGTGACTTCGGCTTCGCAGGTTTCCTTGGCTATATCCAGGAGACCTCATGGATGTTGGCCATACAGAAGTTCGCATGACGAAAACCATGTAGAGGCCTGTGGAACCTCACGAATGGAGAACAGATATGGTAAGAGACAGTCTCTGTCTCTACCGTCCTTTTCCATGGCTTTCCTCAGCATACTCTTCAGCGTTTTATTAAAACTTTCGACAAGGCCATCTGTTATTTGCTGGACCTTTCATAGCTCCCTCATCACCTTACTCATAAAAGGTGTTCCGGTCGGTCAGGATCTCCTTTGGCAAACCTGTTTGGGAAAAAAGATGGACCAACTCCGCGCTCCCGCCGTGTCCGCTCCCGTGCGCCGGTCCCCCAACATTCTGTTGGGGACGGGGCACGCCACTCTCCCACTGTGCCCCCGGGTGCAAGGTCTCCTCGGGTCCCGCGCTGTCCGCGCATTCGCACGCCCAGGCTTCGGCCTCACGCTTGTCAGATACGCTAAGTCCTGACCCGGAAGTGATCTTGCCGGCGCCCCGAGGATCAGGTATATCTGGCGGCTTCGGCCATTCTTCAACACCTGAATATTGTTTCCTGCAATTGTCCTGTGCAGGTGCTCTCCCAGGTCCCTGTACGCTACCAGTGTGTGCTCTACTCTTCTCTGTCCCTGTACGCTACCAGTGCATGCTCTACTCTATGCCTGTACCCTTCCAGTATGCGCTCTGCTCTGTCCCTGTACGCTACCAGTGCATACTCTGCTCTTCTCTGTCCCTGTACGCTCCCATTGCGTACTCGTCTCTCTCTGAGATCCTGTGTCCCTGGAGTGAACTCAGCCTTGTCCTGGATTCCGTGGTATCCTGTCCTCTGCATCGTCTGGTCCTCGGTGAGTATCCTGATTCTTGGGCTGTCCCTCTGGCACTAGCTATTGCAGTTACCTTCCTCCCGGCCCGCCCCTAACGGTCCCTGTATAGGGGTCGGTTCCACCTGGCCAGCTCACCCAGGTTTGGTTGGCACCGCGATCCAGTGGGTCCACTTCTGGACTTGTAACAGAATAATCAGGCCATGGACCCTGCTGGTGTCTCCGCGACTGTTCAAAAGGAGTTGGTGTACTTGAGAGAGAATCAGATGCGCATAGTGTCTTTTATGAAGACTATGGAGTCTCGGTTGTCCGCCTTGCAGGCCTCAGACCCAGGAAATGCTTCCCAGCTCGACAGTCTAAAACAGGAGCTTGGTCAGCAGCGTGACACCCAGACTCACATGTTAAGCTATATGGCTTCTGTGGATGACCGTTTGCTATCTCTTCAGTCCGCTGCCTCGGTCTCTATACAAGTGTTGTCTCGTAATCCCGATCCTACCCCGCACCCTTCACCCTGCCTTGGTAAACCCCCCTTCGGTATAATGGTGACCCCAAGTTGTCGTTTTTTTTTTTAATCAATGCCGTTTATATTTTGAGTTATCATCGCATCAATACCCCACCGATCGGGCTAAGGTAGCGTTTGTGGTTTCCCATTTAGAGGGTGAAGCTCTGGCTTGGGTTAATCCTTTGTGGGAGAGGGATGATCCCATAACCTCTCAGCTTTCAATCTTTTTGGAGACTTTCCGCATTGTATTTGACAAACTTGGCGGCGTAGCTTCGGCCACTGAGTCCCTTTTTAATCTCCACAAAGGCTCTCTTACCATCGGACAATATGCCATTCGTTGTTATACTTTGTCCTCGGAATTGGGGTGGAATAACAAGGCGCTGGTCGGAGCATTCTGGCGGGATTGTCGGGCTGAAGTAAGGATGAACTTATGGGTCGGACTACCCCTACTGTTGTGAATTCTGCTCTTAGGCTCCCTCCGGTGGTTATGAGTGGTAGTGCTGCGGTAGTTGGATCGCAGCATTTATCAGGTGTATCTATTTTTTGCAATTTGGGCTGGGCTATATAGCCTTGCTTGATCATTTAGTCAGTGCCAGTTGTGCATTGTTTTTGGAGGATTCACATCCCTTCTGGTCTCTCCTGTTTGCTGTGCTTTTCTTCAAAGATAAGTCCTGGCTTTGTTTTTGCTGTCCACCTGCTGTGGACCTTATAGTTCTGTGCATTTTTCATGTTTTGTCTTGTCCAGCTTTGTCTGTGAAGGATTTTTTGCAGCCAAGCTGTGTCTCTGGAGATGCAGATATACCCTCCATGTCTTTAGTCAGATGTGGTGATTTGTATATTCTGTGGTGGATATTTTCTAGTGTTTTAATACTGACCGCATAGTACTCTGTTCTATTCTTTCTTTTTAGCTAGTATGGCCTCCTATGCTAAATCCTGATTTCATGTCTGCGTATGTTATTTCCCTCTCCTCTCACAGTCAATATTTGTGGGGGGCTGTCTATCCTTTGGGGATTTTCTCTGAGGCAAGATAGGTTTCCTGTTTCTGTCTTTAGGGGTAGTTAGTTCTTAGGCTGTGTCGAGGGGTCTAGGGAGTGTTAGGTACCCCCCACGGCTACTTCTAGTTGCGCTGCTAAGTTCAGGGTTTGCGGTCTGTACAGGTACCACCTTCTCTAGAGTACGTCTCATGCTGCTCCAAGGCCACCAGATCATAACACCCTACCTCCCTAGAGGATTTAATTTCCCTGGCCACACATGTTGATTTACGCTTCCAGGAGCGTTCCCGTGAGTCCGTTCATGAGAGAAGGTACTCTCCAGTTTCTGCCACCAATAGGCCTCCCAGCCCTTGGTCCTCAGCGTCTCCTTCCGTTCCTGCACCTTAACCTATGCAGGTGGATTGGGTTATAATGGCAGATCAGTGTCGGAAAGAGAGGGTTGTGCAAGGGCTTTGTTTTTATTGTGGTAGTGCCTCGCACTTACTCCGATCTTGCCCCGTACAACCTGGAAACTCCTCCGCCTACGTCTGGTAGGAGAGGTCCCCATAGGTGTATGTGATTCCTCTAACCTTAACCATGTCAGTTCAAATTATTTTTGAGAATAGGTGCTCCTCTGATTTGGCGTATGTGGACTCGGGCGCGTCAGGCAACTTTATAAGTCCAGAGCAGGTCAGCAAGCTTCAGATTCCAGTCAGAGTTCTGGAGGAACCCTAGTTAATTTCCTCAGTAGATGGAAGACTTTTGCGAGAGACCATCACGAAGGTTACGGAAGAGGTGAAGTTGCGAGTAGGAGCCCTGCATCGCGAGAGGATTGCATTCTACGTTCTGCCCAATTTGTCTCACACAGTCCTTCTCGGGTTACCTTGGTTGACGGCGCATGAACCTATCCTTGACTGGGGTTCGGGGAACGTTCTCTGTTGGGGTCCGCACTGCCATGATCTTTGCCTCTTATCGGTCCGTCCAGTTGGAGAGGTTCAACCCGTCTCCGCTCCCGTCGGATTGCCAGTGGCTTATTGGTCCTTCGCGGATGTCTTTTAGAAGAGAGAGGCAGAGACTCTTCCTCCACATCGGCCGTACGATTGCCCGATTAAACTTATTCCTGGCTCTGCACCCCCTAGGGGTAGAATCTATCCGCTATCCTCGACGGAGGCACTAGCCATGTCTGAGTATTTCCTGGTGATTCTGGCCTAGGGCTTTATCTGAAAATCATCTTCACCCGCAGGCACCGGATTCTTCTTTTTTCAAAAAGAAGGTTCACTGCATTCATGTATTTACAGAGGTCTTAATGAGATTAATGTCAAGAACAAGTACCCCCTGCTGCTCATCCCTGAGCTTTTTGATCTTCTGTGAGGAGCAAGAATCCCCACTAATCTGGACCTTCACGAGGCCTACAACCTGGTCCGAAGTCGCTCCGGGGACAAGTGGAAGACCTCTTAACACCCGGGACGGTCATTTAAAGTATTTAGTTATGCCGTTCGGTCTCTGCAACGCTCCCGCAGTTTTTCAAGAGTTGGTTAATGACATCTTCTGTGATCTGTTATACTCCTGTGTGGTGGTTTACCTGGATGACATTTTGGTTTTCTTCCCAGACCTGCCTACCCACAGAATAAATGTTTACAAGGTACTGTTGCTATTACAAGAAAATCAGCTTTATGCCATGTTCGAGAAGTGCGTTTTCGAACAGACCTCCTTACCTTTCCTGGGTTATGTTATCTCCAATTCCGGTCTCTCGATGGTTACCGAAAAGGTGTCTGCCATTCTCAGTTGGCCACAACCTCAGGGGATTAACGTCATTCAACGTTTCCTCAGCTTTGCAAACTACTACCGGCAATGTATTTCTCATTGCTCATTCAACCATTACACCGATGCCTCTACCTTGTGCCAGTCATTACACTGGTTACCCATCCACTCAAGAATCCAGTACAAAACTACTACCCTCATCCACAAAGCACTCCATGGCTCAGCACCACCCTACATATCCTCTGGTCTCAGTCTACCACCCTACCTGTGCCCTCCGCTAATGACCTCAGGTTAGCATGCTCAATAATCAGAACCTCCCACTCCCGTCTCCAAGACTTTTCACGTGCTGCGCCGATTTTTTGGAATGCACTACTTAGGTTAATACGATTAATCCCCAATCCCCAGTTTTAAGCGTGCCCTAAAAACTCATTTGTTCAGATTGGCCTACCGCCTCAACGCATTAACCTAACTATCCCTGTGTAGGGCCCATTAAAAAAAAAAACATAATTGGGTTCCTCGCATCATGTTCTCATACACTTTATGCAGTTAATAGCCCTCTGTGTCTATACTGCTACATACTTAGGCAGTGAACTGGTTCATGCAGCTTTACATGAACACCTGAGCCTTACACTATGGCTGGTCCGACTAACTAAAGCAATTGTTACCATCCACCTCTCGTGTCTCCCCTTTTCCTCATAGTTTGTAAGCTTGCGATCAGGGCCCTCATTCCTCTTGGTATCTATTTTGAACTGTGATTTCTGTTATGCTGTAATGTATATTGTCTGTACATGTCCCCTCTATAATTTGTAAAGCACTGCGGCATATGTTGGCGCTATATAAATAAAATTATTATAAGAATTTGGCAACATGAAGCAGGCAAAGCGTTGCTGCAGGGAAAAAGATTCCACTCCCATAAAAAACAGATTGATGATATTTCAGCAAAATTTTTCACTTGTTCTCAAAGAAGTAGAAGAGTTTAATCGTTCATCAAAACTGACTGTGCACGAGGCAATTCCTTTGTACCCTGAAATTGTTAGAGATGTTGCCCATGTGGTTTTACTGCTTTGCCACCACCCCAAGTTAGTGTAGCGAGGTTGTTATCTGGCCTTAAAATAATTAGGTCAGATTTGAGATCATCTATAAAGGAGGATCTGATGGAGTTGATACTATTTCTCAGAACAAATTCATAGACTGCACGAATGCTATTCCCAAGGGTCACCAATCTAACCCAAGAAGAGGTGCGAAACCGGCTAAATAAGATTAAAATAGATAAATCTCCGGGTCCGGATGGCATACACCCACGAGTACTAAGAGAACTAAGTAATGTAATAGATAAACCATTATTTCTTATTTTTAGGGACTCTATAGCGACAGGGTCTGTTCCGCAGGATTGGCGCATAGCAAATGTGGTGCCAATATTCAAAAAGGGCTCTAAAAGTGAACCTGGAAATTATAGGCCAGTAAGTCTAACCTCTATTGTTGGTAAAATATTTGAAGGGTTTCTGAGGGATGTTATTCTGGATTATCTCAATGAGAATAACTGTTTAACTCCATATCAGCATGGGTTTATGAGAAATCGCTCCTGTCAAACCAATCTAATCAGTTTTTATGAAGAGGTAAGCTATAGGCTGGACCACGGTGAGTCATTGGACGTGGTATATCTCGATTTTTCCAAAGCGTTTGATACCGTGCCGCACAAGAGGTTGGTACACAAAATGAGAATGCTTGGTCTGGGGGAAATTGTGTGTAAATGGGTTAGTAACTGGCTTAGTGATAGAAAGCAGAGGGTGGTTATAAATGGTATAGTCTCTAACTGGGTCGCTGTGACCAGTGGGGTACCGCAGGGGTCAGTATTGGGACCTGTTCTCTTCAACATATTCATTAATGATCTGGTAGAAGGTTTACACAGTAAAATATCGATATTTGCAGATGATACAAAACTATGTAAAGCAGTTAATACAAGAGAAGATAGTATTCTGCTACAGATGGATCTGGATAAGTTGGAAACTTGGGCTGAAAGGTGGCAGATGAGGTTTAACAATGATAAATGTAAGGTTATACACATGGGAAGAAGGAATCAATGTCACCATTACACACTGAATGGGAAACCACTGGGTAAATCTGACAGGGAGAAGGACTTGGGGATCCTAGTTAATGATAAACTTACCTGGAGCAGCCAGTGCCAGGCAGCAGCTGCCAAGGCAAACAGGATCATGGGGTGCATTAAAAGAGGTCTGGATACACATGATGAGAGCATTATACTGCCTCTGTACAAATCCCTAGTTAGACCGCACATGGAGTACTGTGTCCAGTTTTGGGCACCGGTGCTCAGGAAGGATATAATGGAACTAGAGAGAGTACAAAGGAGGGCAACAAAATTAATAAAGGGGATGGGAGAACTACAATACCCAGATAGATTAGCGAAATTAGGATTATTTAGTCTAGAAAAAAGACGACTGAGGGGCGATCTAATAACCATGTATAAGTATATAAGGGGACAATACAAATATCTCGCTGAGGATCTGTTTATACCAAGGAAGGTGACGGGCACAAGGGGGCATTCTTTGCGTCTGGAGGAGAGAAGGTTTTTCCACCAACATAGAAGAGGATTCTTTACTGTTAGGGCAGTGAGAATCTGGAATTGCTTGCCTGAGGAGGTGGTGATGGCGAACTCAGTCGAGGGGTTCAAGAGAGGCCTGGATGTCTTCCTGGAGCAGAACAATATTGTATCATACAATTAGGTTCTGTAGAAGGACGTAGATCTGGGGATTTATTATGATTGAATATAGGCTGAACTGGATGGACAAATGTCTTTTTTCGGCCTTACTAACTATGTTACTATGTTACTATTCAGTACATTTTGTTGAAAACTGTTTTTGCAGAGTGTATAATAAACTGTAAATATGCAAAGTTTTTTTGTTCTAAAGTTGTATTCCAATAAATATATTTTATGTTCTATTTAAATGGCTTTATTATTGTATTATAATAAAGATTAAAAGCCTGATGTTACCATTTTTCTACAGGGAATGTATCACTTAAACATGAGCCAGGTATGAGGGAGTCTCAGTCGTGGCGTTGGAGTCGGTGTCATGGGAATTGAGGAGTCAGAGTCGGAGGTTTGGCTTACCGACTCAACAGCCCTGATTTCTAGTGCCAGTCTTCCTTTCCCAGTCAAAATAAAGCTCTGCACTGTACTATCTATGATGGATCTTATTGTAAGTACAGTTGTGGCCAAAAGTACACCCCAGCAATTCTGTCAGATAATACTCAGTTTCTTCCTGAAAATGATTGCAATCACGAATTCTTTGGTATTACTATCTTCATTTAATTTGACTTAAATGAAAAAACACAAAAGAGAATGAAGCAAATAGCAAAACATTGATCATTTCACACAAAACTCCAAAAATGGGCCAGACAAAAGTATTGGCACCCTCAGCCTAATACTTGGTTGCACAACCTTTAGCCAAAATAACTGCGACCAACCGCTTCCGGTAACCATCAATGAGTTTCTTACAATGCTCTGCTGGAATTTTAGACCATTCTTCTTTGGCAAACTGCTCCAGGTCCCTAATATTTGAAGGGTGCCTTCTCCAAACTGCCATTTTTAGATCTCTCCACAGGTGTTCTATGGGATTCAGGTCTGGACTCCTTGCTGGCCACCTTAGAAGTCTCCAGTGCTTTCTCTCAAACCATTTTCTAGTGCTTTTTAAAGTGTGTTTTGGGTCATTGTCCTGCTGGAAGACCCATGACCTCTGAGGGAGACCCAGCCTTCTCACACTTGGCCCTACATTATGCTGCAAAATTTGTTGGTAGTCTTCAGACTTCATAATGCCATGCACACGGTCAAGCAGTCCAGTGCCAGAGACAGCAAAGCAACCACAAAACGTCAGGGAACCTCCGCCATGTTTGACTGTAGGGACCGTGTTCTTTTCTTTGAATGCCTCTTTTTTTCTCCTGTAAACTTTGTTGATGCCTTTGCCCAAAAAGATCTACTTTTGTCTCATCTGACCAGAGAACATTCTTCCAAAACGTTTTAGGCTTTTTCAGGTAAGTTTTGGCAAACTCCAGCCTGGCTTTTTTATGTCTTGGGGTAAGAAGTGGGGTCTTCCTTGGTCTCCTACCATACAGTCCCTTTTCATTCAGACGCTGACGGATAGTACGGGTTGACACTGTTGTACCCTCAGACTGCAGGCAGCTTGAACTTGTTTGGATGTTAGTAGAGGTTCTTAATCCAACATCCGCACAATCTTGCGTTGAAATCTCTTGTAAATTTTTCTTTTCTGTCCACATCTAGGGAGGTTAGCCACAGTGCCATAGGCTTTAAACTTCTTGATGACACTGCGCACGGTAGACAGGAACATTCAGGTCTTTGGAGATAGACTTGTAGCCTTGAGATTGCTCATGCTTCCGCACAATTTGGTTTCTCAATTCCTCAGACAGTTCTTTTGTCTTTTCTTTTCTCCATGCTCAATGTGGTACACACAAGGACACAGGACAGAGGTTGAGTCAACTTTAATCCATGTAAACTGGCTGCAAGTGTGATATAGTTATTGCTAACACCTGTTAGGTGCCACAGGTAAGTTACAGGTGCTGTTAATTACACAAATTAGAGAAGCATCACATGATTTTTCGAACAGTGCCAATACTTTTGTCCACCCCCTTTTTATGTTTGGTGTGGAAATATATCCAATTTGGCTTTAGGACAATTCTTTTTGTGGTTTTCTTAATTTAAGACAAAATAAATGAAGATAATACCAAAGAATTTGTGTTTGCAATCATTTTCAGGAAGAAACTGAGTTTTATCTGACAGAATTGCAGGGGTGTCAATACTTTTGGCCACAACTGTAGGTGCACATAATGAAAGGTATCTTGTCAACTTTACTGTGCTTTCTAAAGGCTATGGATAAAAGGTATTGTCAGTCTCCAATTCCAGTAGGGTTTTTATCCACTCATTACGGATAGGGGGTTAACTTTGGTTTTCCAATTTTACTATGTGTAGCAGGCATACAAACTGACTGTTTGTTTTTTTATTTTGCATTTAGAATTTGAAGAGTTGTGAAATTCAAGAACAGTGGCTTACAGATCTACAGTACTGCTTCAATGTCTATCTTACAAAACAGATCCAAGAGTAGGGTGTAGATGCTTTTTTTTGTTTTAAGAATGTTGGATTACGTCTTCACATTGTGATGAAAAATGTCTTAAATTAAACTGTGAAGACCTGAATATGTTTGCGTCCTGGACAACAAAAATGTCTATTGTTAATTGATAACTTTTTTCTTTTCAAATAGTTTTAATGGCGCAGGTTTTTTTTTCAAATGTACATGTTCTTAAAGTATTCGTTTTGTTTTTTTCAATTCTTTCTATCACACATGCACATTTTACTGGCACATATTGAACCTGTCATTTACAGCAAAATCTACTTTCCAAATCGTTACATGGGTTTTGAATTGCACATAACTCTATATAGTATTTGGTGCTAACCTTTACTCATGAACTAAGGACTAGATTTGGCATAATGTATTTTTCAATAAAAGTCTACTTAAAGGTTGCCTTTGTAACATTTTTATTGTTCCAAGGATTTAAAAAAGTTTAAATTGTCTTATATAGCAGGGGGAGTTCATGTGGTTCTAAAACATCCGTAGCTTACACCCATTGTGTTCTATTGCATCATTGTCGCCACACACTCTACAACATATTATCGGATGATTGTCAGTGACCCCAACAAGTATGAGCAGAATTCTTACCATTTTGCAGAGTTAGGGAAAAACTGAAATGGTGCCTGACAAGAAATAACACTGCCGGTCTGGAAATGCACAGTACCACTATATGGTGTAAAATCACTACGATTACCTTCCTACAGTTACTGAATGACATAGCTATACAGCATCTGTATAAGAATACTATTGTGTGGTAACTGAATAACCCCGCCGGCAGAGGAGTATTTTTAACCGAGTGCAATTTTGTAATAGAAGCTGTAGGTATATGTAATGTTAACTCGCTATCTATACATGAAAACATTAATATACTCCATGAATGGAGGTGATTCTAAACCTATATTATATTGTACACGAATGGGAGCCGACAATCAAGATGATCCCAGTCCCATATAGTGACACACTACTGTATACAATCTAATACAACGAAAGCAGGCAGAGTGTTATTATAATCTAGGGGATCTGATTAGTAGGGGTTTTGTCAGAATCTCCCTAACCTTAGAATAACGTGTAAAAAGGAATTTGGCACTCAAATATTCGGTGCTAAAATAATATAATTTTTGCACATAGAAAAAACAGGAGGGATCCATTAAAACAGTTGACGTTTTGGCCTTAAATGGAACTAAAATATAACAGATATAAATATAATTACACAAACGTATGAATCATTATACATCAGTCTATCATACAATAGAAAAGGGGATCTCATATAGGATATATAAGAAGTCTTAGTAATAAAATAAAAGGACATGAGAAATAGATACTCAATACATCATAATGGAGTAGCAAGCAGATAGACCATGAGCGTGACTTTAGATCATCTAATAAAGTAAAAGTCACAGAGGTAAGTACTATTGAAATGGGGGAATGACCCAAAGATAACAATTGAGTAAAGCAAAAAACAACTTTACCAGATGGTGGATGAAATGTCAATAGCAATTGCTGTAAAGGCTGAAAAAAAGGTAAATAATCATTGCTATAAGTCATATGGCAAATAGGTTTGAAAAAAATAAAGACCCGACACAGAATCAGTGGACGAAAAGATAGCTGAAGCCTAATAGTAAATCAGCAAACCGAACACTCACCGGTGAAGCCTTTAGTGAAGATGAGACGGACAGCACTGCAGGGAAAAGCACTACCTTGCTTGTGGAAGGTCCTGAATAATGTGCTTCATGACCGCTGTAAATGGAGATTCGTGCTGAAATAGGTAATGATGCACTTCCGGTTATCTTCCAGTCATGTGGTATCAGCATGTGCGCTTGAAAGGAAGTGACGCTTGTAATAAGAAATGTTGCTGCTGGGCGCCATGTTGGGAAACAGATGACACTTCATAGTAATATGAAGTAAATTCTTATCATGTCATAAATGTGACTGATAGCAACAAGAGTCGCCTGGGTATCATATTAGTAGAAACAAGTTGAAACTACATAATAAGCAAAAGCTACCTCTCTGCATAATTAATATGAAAGGACAAATATTTTTAAAGATGTATTACTATCGCATTGTTGCAAAACCTAGGCTATATAGAGCCAATGAAGGATATCAACATAGGGAGATTTGGAATGAAGAATGACAGAAAAAGAGGGATTATATAAAAGAAGAAATAATGTAATGTGCACCATAAAATAACAAAAGGAAAAGAACTAAGGAAAAAGTCACCATACCATATCCTGTACAGAAAAAGGATCAACCGATCCGTGTCTGAAAGGAAAAAAGAATTTTGAAAATAGAAATTTCATAGTCCCTGTATGGGGTCCTTTGGGTTCAAGAGTGCCCAACCTATGTATCCATAAGGATTCTCGACATTTCAATATTTTAGTCCTATTACCTCCTTTTCTGGGTACAGGAATATGCTCCAAAACTCAGAACTTTGTGAAACGGAACAGGTAAGTAAGCTTTTCCACATTGGATTTGGACTTGTGTTGTGACATGAGTTCTCGTATATGCTGGGTAGTCTCACCAACATATACGAGACTGCATGGACATTTTATAGCGTATACAACATAAGATGAGTTGCAAGTGAACAAGCCACAGATCTCAATTCCCTTGCCTGTATGGGGATGAAAAATGTTCTCCCCTTTCTGTATGTTGTACTGTGGACAATGGAGGCATGGAAATGTGGCTCATTTGGGGGTATTCAGAAAAGTCTGTATAGAGGTTTTTTCAGTCAGAGCATACATTCACAGGAACCGCTTTGTTTCGGATATTGGGCGGTCGACGAAAGCAAGGCAAAATAGGATCTTTGAATTCTTCCATTTTGGGAGAGCTGGCTGGTAGTAAATGCCAGTATTTCTGAATACTTGTGTTTATTTTGTACACAGACAGATGAAATGTATGTACAAATGGAACTCTGTGGCCCATTTTAACTTTCGGTCAGTTTTGTGAATATCTGCATTGACGAATGTCTGAGGATGACGTCTATTTAGAAATTTGTTTTCAATCTTGTCCAATATCTTATTTCTGGTCTGTGTATTGGAAACAATCTGGTTTATTCGGCTAAATTGGGTCATGGGAATGGATTTCTTAGTTGCTGTTGGATGGCAACTAGAAAAGAACAACAGATTATTGCGATCAAAGTTCCATCAGGTAATTTCATGATCATAGTGTAAGCAGGTTGCGGGATGTAGTGACGCAAGGGATTCAGAGCAAGGCTTAACAAATTAACGATTTAATTGGAACAATAGAGGAACTCCTCACAGGAAAACTCAGGAAAAGAAATCTGATGTCATTGGAATCACTGAAACTTGGTGGGACGATACACATGACTGGAATACAAGGCTAGAAGGACACAACTTATTTGCAAGAAACAGACTTGATAAACGAGTACTTGATAAACATTGTATGTTAGAAAGCACAAAGATTGAAGCTTCAGAGACTGGGAGTTCTGTGGATACTATTTGGGTAAGAATACAAGAAGAGAACAACGGAAAGGACACCATTGTAGGCATTTATTACAAGCCGCCTGTGCAAACTGAAGATATGGCCGAACTATTTATGCATCAAATGGACACGTTCACCAAAAAATATGACATGGTTGTCATGGGAGATTTCAACTATCCAGACATTTGTTGGGAATCTCTCTCAGGCAAAACTAACAGGTCAAGCAAATTCTTAAGGTACCTTCACACTCAGCGACGCTGCAGCGATACCGACAACGATGTCGATCGCTGCAGCGTCGCTGTTTGGTCGCTGGAGAGCTGTCACACAGACTGCTCTCCAGCGACCAACGATCCCGAGGTCCCCGGTAACCAGGGTAAACATCGGGTTACTAAGCGCAGGGCCGCTCCTGTACTGGAGGAGTGCAGAGAAGCAGAGCGCCGGGGACAGACCGGTAGGTAAGTATGTAGTGTTTGTTTTTTTTACGTTTACGCTGGTAACCAGGGTAAACATCGGGTTACTAAGCGCGGCCTGCGCTTAGTAGCCCGATGTTTACCCTGGTTACCAGTGAAGACATCGCTGGATCGGTGTCACACACGCCGATCCAGCGATGTCTGCAGGGAGTCCAGCGACGAAATAAAGTTCTGGACTTTCCTCAGCGACCAACGATCTCCCAGCAGGGGCCTGATCGTTGGTCGCTGTCACACAGAACGATTTCCTTAACGATATCGTTGCTACGTCACAAAAAGCAACGATATCGTTAACGATATCGTTATGTGTGAAGGTACCTTTATCCTCTCTTGCTGACAATTTTATCTTCCAAAAGGTGGTAGAGAAAACAAGGGGATCTGCTACCTTGGATCTAATCCTTATAAACAGGGAGGAAATGGTTGAGGAGATTAGAGTGGCTGGGACCCTAGGAGGTAGCAACCATGCTATTTTAGAATTTTGGATAACTAGAGGAGGAAGACCTGTGAAGACTCAGACGTCAAGGTTAGATTTCAGAAAGGCAGATTTTAAGGGACTCAGAGAATCGGAGGGATCCAATGGCTGGATATCCTTAAGGACACAAATGTTCAGGAAGGATGGGAAATCTTGAAAAATGAGATTCTCAAAGCATTTAAGGAAACCAGGATGGATGAACACAAAACTTAAACACATGCTAAAAAGGAAGAAATAAATGTTTATCAAATGGAAAGATGGAGGCATATCTAAAGAAGAATGTAATGCTGGCTGCAGAACCTGCAGAGCACAAATCAGATTAGCTATATCTGACAATGAATTAAGGCTTACAAGAGACGTCAAAAGCAATAAAAAAAAGTATTTTGGGGATATGTGAAAAGTAAAAGAAAAGTCAAAGATGCTACAGGATGAAAATGATGAAATGGTAAGAAAGGATGTTGAGAAGGCCGAACTTTTAAATTCCTATTTTGCATCTGTTTTCTCTCAGAAAGAAAGTCCTTATTGGAAAAAATTACTAAGCATGGAATGGACAATGCAACTGTTAGATGGATTCATGACTGGCTTAGTGATCGGACCCAAAGAGGGGTCGTAAATGGCTGCTCATCCAGTTGGAAGAATGTCTCAAGTGGGATACCACAGGACTCTGTCCTGGGCCCTGTACTGTTCAACATCTTTATCAATGATTTATAGATGAAGGAATTGAGGGTAAACTGATTAAATTTGCTGATGACACAAAGCTAGGAGGGATAGCTAATACTAGAGAAGAAAGGATTCAAAAAGATGTAAATAAACTGGAACAGTGGGCAGCAACTAACAATGATTTTTAACAGGGAAAAATGCAAAGTACTTCATCTGGGCAATAAAAATGAAAAAAAGCATATACAGAATGGGAGGAATAGGGCTAAGCAACAGCACATGTGAAAAAGACTTGGGTATACTAATAGATAACAGACTGAACATGAGTCAACAGTGTGATGCAGCAGCAAAAAGGCAAATACAGTTCTGGGATGTATTAGCAGAAGCATAAAGTCTAGATCACCTGAAGTCATTATTGCCCTTTACTCCTCTTTGGTCAGACTTCATCTGGAATAATGTGTCCAGTTTTGGGCACCACATTTTAAAAAGACATCAACAAACTGGAGCAAATTCAGAGAAGAGCTACCAGAATGGTGACTGCTCTGCAAACCATATCCTATGAGGAACGTTTACAGGATTTGGGAATGTTTAGCTTGCAAAAAAGAAGACTGAGAGGAGACTTAATAGCTGTCTACAAATATCTCAAGGGCTGTCACATTGTAGAAGGATCATCTTTATTCTCATTTTCACAAGGAAAGAAAGCAGTGGGCTGAAACTGAATGGGAGGAGACACAGATTAAATATTAGAAAAAACTTTTTGACATTGAGGGTAACTTACAGGGTTACAGTCTGTTTAGAAAGGATCGTAAAAATCGGAGAGGAGGAGGGGTTTGTCTCTATGTAAAGTCTTGTCTAAAGTCCACTTTAAGGGAGGATATTAGCGAAGGAAATGAGGATGTCGAGTCCATATGGGTCGAAATTCATGGAGGGAAAAATGGTAACAAAATTCTCATTAGGGTCTGTTACAAGCCCCCAAATATAACAGAAACCATAGAAAGTCTACTTCTAAAGCAGATAGATGAAGCTGCAACCCATAATGAGGTCCTGGTTATGGGGGACTTTAACTATCCAGATATTAACTGGGAAACAGAAACCTGTGAAACCCATAAAGGCAACAGGTTTCTGCTAATAACCAAGAAAAATTATCTTTCACAATTGGTGCAGAATCCAACCAGAGGAGCAGCACTTTTAGACCTAATACTATCTAATAGACCTGACAGAATAACAAATCTGCAGGTGGTTGGGCATCTAGGAAATAGCGACCACAATATTGTACAGTTTCACCTGTCTTTCACTAGGGGGACTTGTCAGGGAGTCACAAAAACACTGAACTTTAGGAAGGCAAAGTTTGACCAGCTTAGAGATGCCCTTAATCTGGTAGACTGGGACAATATCCTCAGAAATAAGAATACAGATAATAAATGGGAAATGTTTAAGAACATCCTAAATAGGCAGTGTAAGCGGTTTATACCTTGTGGGAATAAAAGGACTAGAAATAGGAAAAACCCAATGTGGCTAAACAAAGAAGTAAGACAGGCAATTAACAGTAAAAAGAAAGCATTTGCACTACTAAAGCAGGATGGCACCATTGAAGCTCTAAAAAACTATAGGGAGAAAAATACTTTATCTAAAAAACTAATTAAAGCTGCCAAAAAGGAAACAGAGAAGCACATTGCTAAGGAGAGTAAAACTAATCCCAAACTGTTCTTCAACTATATCAATAGTAAAAGAATAAAAACTGAAAATGTAGGCCCCTTAAAAAATAGTGAGGAAAGAATGGTTGTAGATGACGAGGAAAAAGCTAACATATTAAACACCTTCTTCTCCACGGTATTCACGGTGGAAAATGAAATGCTAGGTGAAATCCCAAGAAACAATGAAAACCCTATATTAAGGGTCACCAATCTAACCCAAGAAGAGGTGCGAAACCGGCTAAATAAGATTAAAATAGATAAATCTCCGGGTCCGGATGGCATACACCCACGAGTACTAAGAGAACTAAGTAATGTAATAGATAAACCATTATTTCTTATTTTTAGGGACTCTATAGCGACAGGGTCTGTTCCGCAGGACTGGCGCATAGCAAATGTGGTGCCAATATTCAAAAAGGGCTCTAAAAGTGAACCTGGAAATTATAGGCCAGTAAGTCTAACCTCTATTGTTGGTAAAATATTTGAAGGGTTTCTGAGGGATGTTATTCTGGATTATCTCAATGAGAATAACTGTTTAACTCCATATCAGCATGGATTTATGAGAAATCGCTCCTGTCAAACCAATCTAATCAGTTTTTATGAAGAGGTAAGCTATAGGCTGGACCACGGTGAGTCATTGGACGTGGTCTATCTCGATTTTTCCAAAGAGTTTGATACCGTGCCGCACAAGAGGTTGGTACACAAAATGAGAATGCTTGGTCTGGGGGAAAATGTGTGTAAATGGGTTAGTAACTGGCTTAGTGATAGAAAGCAGAGGGTGGTTGTAAATGGTATAGTCTCTAACTGGGTCGCTGTGACCAGTGGGGTACCGCAGGGGTCAGTATTGGGACCTGTTCTCTTCAACATATTCATTAATGATCTGGTAGAAGGTTTACACAGTAAAATATCGATATTTGCAGATGATACAAAACTATGTAAATCAGTTAATACAAGAGAAGATAGTATTCTGCTACAGATGGATCTGGATAAGTTGGAAACTTGGGCTGAAAGGTGGCAGATGAGGTTTAACAATGATAAATGTAAGGTTATACACATGGGAAGAAGGAATCAATATCACCATTACACACTGAACGGGAAACCACTGGGTAAATCTGACAGGGAGAAGGACTTGGGGATCCTAGTTAATGATAAACTTACCTGGAGCAGCCAGTGCCAGGCAGCAGCTGCCAAGGCAAACAGGATCATGGGGTGCATTAAAAGAGGTCTGGATACACATGATGAGAGCATTATACTGCCTCTGTACAAATCCCTAGTTAGATCGCACATGGAGTACTGTGTCCAGTTTTGGGCACCGGTGCTCAGGAAGGATATAATGGAACTAGAGAGAGTACAAAGGAGGGCAACAAAATTAATAAAGGGGATGGGAGAACTACAATACCCAGATAGATTAGCGAAATTAGGATTATTTAGTCTAGAAAAAAGACGACTGAGGGGCGATCTAATAACCATGTATAAGTATATAAGGGGACAATACAAATATCTCGCTGAGGATCTGTTTATACCAAGGAAGGAAGACGGGCACAAGGGGACATTCTTTGCGTCTGGAGGAGAGAAGGTTTTTCCACCAACATAGAAGAGGATTCTTTACTGTTAGGGCAGTGAGAATCTGGAATTGCTTGCCTGAGGAGGTGGTGATGGCGAACTCAGTCGAGGAGTTCAAGAGAGGCCTGGATGTCTTCCTGGAGCAGAACAATATTGTATCATACAATTATTAGGTTCTGTAGAAGGACGTAGATCTGGGGATTTATTATGATGGAATATAGGCTGAACTGGATGGACAAATGTCTTTTTTCGGCCTTACTAACTATGTTACTATGAGGGTGCTCAATGAGTAGAACAGGCTGCCACGAGAGGTGGTGAGTTCTCTTTCAATTGAAGTCTTCAAGCAGGCTGGACAGATATCTTTCTGGGATGATTTAGTGAATCCTACTTTGAGCAGGCTGTTGTACCAGACTACCTAGGAGGTCCCTTCCAACTCTAACATTCTATGATTCTATGAGAAAACAGTTAAATTGAAAAGGAAAACTTGCAATGTAACAGTCCAGAAATCAAATCTATAGTGCCATTAAGGTCCTCAACCGCAAGTGACCCCATGAGGGTTGTACTGGCAATGGCCGATGAAGTGTCCCGAGATGGGGTCCTGTTATGAACAGGTGATTCAGAACCACAATGGACCAAGTGGTTAAAGGGACACTGTCACCTGAATTTGGAGGGAACAATCTTCAGCCATGGAGGCGGGGTTTTGGGGTTTTTGATTCACCCTTTCCTTACCCGCTGGCTGCAATATTGGATTGAAGTTCATTCTCTGTCCTCCGTAGTACATGCCTGCACAAGGCAAGATTGCACCTTGTGCAGGCATGTACTATGGAGGACAGAGAATGAACTTCAATCCAATATTGCAGCCAGCATGCAGCCAGCGAGTAAGGAAAGGGTGAATCAAAACCCCGCCTCCATGGCTGAAGATTGTTCCCTCCAAATTCAGGTGACAGTGTCCCTTTAAGAGCACACAATGTGACCTGATAGTTACTAACATAGGACGAGCTCTGAGACGTGGGAACTCTGCTGACCGCAATCCCTAATCCTATCATACCACACTAGAGGTAGCCGTGGATTGCGCCTAACGCTCCCTATGCAACTCGGCACAGCCTGAGAAACTAGCTAGCCCTGAAGATAGAAAAATAAGCCTACCTTGCCTCAGAAAAATTCCCCAAAGGAAAAGGCAGCCCCCCACATATAATGACTGTGAGTTAAGATGAAAATACAAACACAGAAATGAAATAGATTTTAGCAAAGTGAGGCCCAACTTACTGAACAGACCGAGGATAGGAAAGATAGCTTTGCGGTCACCACAAAAACCTACAAACAACCACGCAGAGGGGCAAAAAGACCCTCCGCACCGACTAACGGTACGGAGGTGCTCCCTCTGCGTCTCAGAGCTTCCAGCAAGCAAGAAAAACCAATATAGCAAGCTGGACAGAAAATATAGCAAACTAAAGTAACACAAGCAAAACTTAGCTTATGCAGGGCAGACAGGCCACAAGAACGATCCAGGAGAAAGCAAGACCAATACTGGAACATTGACTGGAGGCCAGGAACAAAGAACTAGGTGGAGTTAAATAGAGCAGCACCTAACGACTTAACCTCGTCACCTGAGGAAGGAAACTCAGAAGCCGCAGCCCCACTCACATCCACCAGAGGAAGCTCATAGACAGAACCAGCCGAAGTACCACTCATGACCACAGGAGGGAGCTTGACCACAGAATTCACAACAGGATCCCACAGATTACGCCAACTTCTGGTGGCAGCGGTCGGTGACCGGTTTTACCCACTGAGCCCCTAGTCCATAAGCCTGTGCAGCTAAAGCAAAGAGAGTTGCCAAAATCATGGTGTCAAGCGTGAGATGCTGCGCTCTGGCCAGCAGAGGAGATCACAACTTAAATGTACTGCAGCCTTCTCTCGTTTCCCTACGCAAGGGCAGTCTCGCTTTCAGCCGGGCGCATGGTGCTCTCCAATCTCACCGTCCTGCCTGAGTGTCCAGGAGAAGCCAGCTGCATCATGTCACGGCACTGATGCTCGGGGCGCGGCGTGCGCTGCTCACCCTCCTGCACTCCCTGATGACGGGGAAACTAACTGCAGCTTCATTCGCTTTCGGCTGTTTCCTGTTTAACCACGCCCCTGGGTTATGGGGCCTGTACGGTCCCCTATTTCTTCCCCCGGGCAACATGGGACGCAGCCTCGATGGTTCTGAAGCCGGCTCAGTACAGGTACCCGCAGCCCGGTCTGTCTCCTTACACTCCCCCTCTCCTTTAACTCACCATTCCACGGGTGAGAGTTCCTTCATCAGACGTTCACACTCCTTCATTTCTCAAACAATTCGCTGCCAAATAGACTGATTTTGTCTATAACGAGTAGGAGGTATTCCAGCTGTTGCTTACTCTTTACAGCGTGGTTCAGAATGAGTGGTGGATGACAGGAGCACATGCGGGTTCAACGAATTGGCCATCTTGGAGGTTTCAGACCTACACACTTCTCTTGGACTGGGGAGTGGTGGACTATCCAAGCCTGAGAACGATGCCAGTGGCTCTTCTTCATCACAATCTGGAACCACGGGAGTGAATGCTTTGCTGGGGCTTGACTCTCTCTCCTTTTCTCCAGAGTCCTGAGACAGACAAAGATGCAACATGCTATGGTGGACTGTTCGGGCAGTTGCCCCCTATTCTTCAGGTTGAACTTCTTACACTGGACCATCGGCTCCAACTTGGCGTTTCCCCGATACAGGGTCTTTTCCCATCGATGTTCTAACTTGCCCCATGGCTGCTTGTTTCAGACCAGTACTTGCTCTCCTGCCTTAAGAGCTGTCCCTCGAAGGGGTTCGCTTCATGGTGTTCTAGTTCACAGAACTTGGTCTGCACCAGTCGATGAAGAGTCTGCAGCCGATGTGGATGTTCTTGGAACCAGGATGACACCACCATCCGTGGGTAGTCTTCTGGATCCAGTTCCAGCTCTGTGATCTCCCATCCTTTCCGCCTGAACAGCAGGGTATACGGAGTGTATCCGGTTGTACTGTGCACTCGGATGTTGTACACCCAGACCTATTCAGCCACGTACTCGGGCCATTGTACCTTCCGATCTGCCTCCAATGTTCTCAGCATCTTAATTAGTATCTGATCAAAGCGTTCACATGCTCCATTCCTTTCAGGATAAGGCATCATCCTTGACTTTTCAATCTGATACAGACAATGTAACTCCTCAATCACTCGGCCTTGAAAACACAAGCGCTTTGGTTGGAATGAATCCTCTTCAGGCAACCGTACACTCAGATGAAGTCTCAACAGATTGCCTGCGCAGCGGACTCAGCAGTCTGATCACGAGTCGGAGTCACCACCGCAAACTTGGTAAAGTGGTCGGTCATCAAAAGACAATGAGCTGGACTCACGTCAAGTAGTCGATCATTAATATCTCTAATGGAGCAGAAGTCACGATGGTCTGTGTGGGGGCTCTCTGTTCTGGGGGGTTTAGCCAGTTCCCAGCTGTGACATTGCTGATAGGCCTCCTCCACGGAAGTCTTCAATCGTGGAGGAGCTTCTGTAACTATTGGAACGTCTTGTCTGGACTGAAGTGAGCCCCTCTCCCATGGGCCTCCGTAGCCACTATGCCGGTCATCTTCATTGGGAGCACCACTTGCCAGGTGATCCCCAACTCCTGTACCAACTACACTTTTCTTTACAGCAAGTTGTCTTCTAATTGGAGCCTCTCTCACTGTCTGAGAATCTGCTGAGCCACCGAGGACAGAGCGTCTTTCACTCTGGCTGGGGAGTCACCACAAAGCCACCCATTGTCTCAATTGGGCAATTTCCCTGTCTTCCTGTTGGAGCCGCACCCAGTCATCTCTGTTGTCCTAGCACTCGTTCTCCAGATGCCTCTCCCATCTGTCCCTACGTCGCCGCCAACAACCTGGCGAAGTCCCGGAAGCCAGGAATCTCTTCTGCTTCCAACTCTTCATCTCGGTCACATCCCAGTCCCATGAGTCACTCGGAACATAGCATCAGCATGCGTATTCTCAGCTCCTTTTCGTTATGCGATCTTGTATTGATACTTTGCCATGCTGGCCACCCATCATTGGTCCAGGGCCCCCAGTTCTGCATTTTATAGGTATGCCAGGGGGTTGTTCTTGGTGCACACCAAGACCCTGAGAAGTATTCAGCAAATTTTTCAGTCATGGCCCACACTAATGCCAGCAATTTCAACTTGAAGGAACTATAATTATCCGGGTTCCGTTCTGAGTCATGGAGAGACCAACTCGCGTAGGCAATCACTCGTTCCATCCCTTCCTGCATTTGTGATAGCATGGCCCCCAGACCATGTAGACTTCTATCGGTGTGTAGAATGAAGGGCTGGGACAAGTCTACATTGGTAAGTATTAGGGCCTCGGTCAAAGCCATCTTCAGGGCTAGGAAGGCTTCTTCCTGGCTAACTCCCCACTGAATGGTCTGATTCTCTGCACCAGACGGCACTCCTTTTAACAGTTCCAGCAGCGGAAACTGACTGCAGCTTCGTACGCGTTTCTCTGTTTCCAGTTTAACCACACACCCTCATCCTGGGTTATGAGGCCTGTCCGGTCTCCTATTTCTTCCCCCAGGCAACATGGGACGCAGTCTCGACTGTTCTGGACCCGGCTCAGTACAGGTACCCGCAGCCCGATCCACCTCCTTACAATAGTATAAAAAAATTAATAGAGTATTAATCATGATGTAACGTAAATTGCAATTCCGGCCATATGTGATTGAGTTCAAAATGAAAGCACAAGAGGGAGTACAACGTGCCCGGCCAAATTCAAAAGACATCATCAATATAGCATTGCCAGATTAAGGCAATACTGTCACCAAAGAGAAATAAATTCTCCAGCAAAACCAACATAAGACATTCCATACAAAAATTCACCATATTGTTATCATAAGAGGAGGTAGTCAGTAACTTGCCTACTGCATCCAAACCCTTGTGTTTATATGGATGTATATAAACTGTTTAGGTCCCACGTTACTAAGAGGGATGTAGTAGGGGCATGTTTTAGTTTACATATGGTGCTGATAAAATCACCTGTATCAAGTAAGTAGGACTTAGATTTCCTGACCAAATGTGTTAAAATTCTTTCAAGTAATATACTTAATGGAGATAGAACGGAGTCTGACGCCACAATAGGATGTTCAGGTGGTTTGAGACACTTATGAATTTTAGGCAATATATACACTGCAAGAGTAATTGGATGCTGATTAATCAAAAATTCACCAACTTTACTGTCAATAGTACCATTCAATAAGATTAGAAGATAATGGTTGGTAAATAGTAGAATCAGATTATTGTCTCATAATCTCCTCCATAATAATCAGTTTTATACATAATTACAATTGCCCCCCCCTTTATCAGCGGGTTTGATTATCTGTTTATTTGTTTTAGTTAGTTTCCCACACTTGATGTTCCAACTTTGACATTAGTCGAACAGTGAAAATTCCCGTTACATACAGTACAGACCAAAAGTTTGGATACACCTCATTTAAAGATTTTTCTGTATTTTGATGACTATGAAAATTGTACATTCACACTGAAGGCATCAAAACTATGAATTAACACGTGGAATTATATACTTAGCAAAAAAGTGAAACCGAAATTATGTCTTATATTCTAGGTTCTTCAAAGTAGCCACCTTTTGCTTTGATGATTGCTTTGCACACTCTTGGCATTCTCTTGATGAGCTTGAAGAGGTAGTCACCGGAAATGGTCTTCCAACAATCTAGAAGGAGATGCTTAGCACTTGTTGGCCCTTTTGCCTTCACTCTGCGGTCCAACTCACCCCAAACCATCTTGATTGGGTTCAGGTCTGGTGACTGTGGAGGCCAGGTCATCTGGCGTAGCACCCCATCACTCTCCTTCTTGGTCAAATAGCCCTTACACAGCCTGGAGGTGTGTTTGGGGTAATTGTCCTGTTGAAAAATAAATGATGGTCCAGCTAAACACAAACTGGATGGAATAGCATGCCGCTGCATGATGCTGTGGTAGCCATGCTGGTTCAGTATGCCTTCAATTTTGAATAAATCCCCAACAGTGTCACCAGCATAGCACCAACACACCACCTCCATGCTTCATGGTGGGAACCAGGCATGTAGAGTCCATCCGTTCACCTTTTCTGCTTCGCACAAAGACACGGTGGTTGCAACCAAAGATCTCAAATTTGGACTCCTCAGACCAAAGCACAGATTTCCTTGTGTTCTTTAGCCCAAACAAGTCTCTTCTGCTTGTTGCCTGTCCTTAGCAGTGATTTCCTAGCAGCAACTTTACCATGAAGGCCTGCTGCACAAAGTCTCCTCTTAACAGCTGTTGTAGAGATGTGTCTGCTGCTAGAACTCTGTGTGGCATTGACCTGGTCTTTAATCTGAGCTGCTGTTAACTTGTGATTTCTGAGGCCGGTGACTCTGATAAACATCCTCAGAAGCAGAGGTGACTTTTGGTCTTCCTTTCCTGGGGCGATCCTCATGTGAGCCAGTTTCTTTGTAGCGCTTGATAGTTTTTGCCACTGCACTTGGGGACACTTTCAAAGTGTTTCCAATTTTTCGGACTGACTAATTCCACATGTGCTAATTCATAGTTTTGATGCCTTCAGTGGGAATGTACAATTTTCATAGTCATGAAAATACAGAAATATCTTTAACCCCTTTCTGCCAGCTGACGGAATAGTACGTCAGCTGGCAGATCCCCTGCTTTGAGGTGGGCCCCGGCGGTGAGCCCACCTCAAAGCCGCGACATGTCAGCTGTTTTGTACAGCTGACATGTGCGCGCAATGAGCGCGAGCGGAATCGAGAACCGCCCGTGCCCATTAACTAGTTAAATGCCGCTGTCAAGCGCTGACAGCGGCATTTAACTAGCGCACGCGGCCGGAAGTGCTCGCGGTGCATTGCCATAACAACCAGAGGTCTCCTTGAGACCTCTATGGTTGTTGATGGCCGATTGCTGTGAGCGCCACCCTGTGGTCGGCGTTCAAAGTACACCTGCATTTCTGCTACATAGAGGTGATCTGTACTTCACCTCTATGTAGCAGAGCCGATCGTGTAGTGCATGCTTCTAGCCTCCTATGGAGGCTATTGAAGCATGCCAAAACATACACATATTTGGTATCGCCGCACTCAGAATCGCCCGATCTATCAATAAAAACAAACGATTAACCTGACCGCTAAATGGCATAGCGAGAAAAAAAATCAAAACGCCAAAATTATGTTTTTTTGGTCGCTGCGACATTGCATTAAAATGCAGTAACGGGCGATCAAAAGAACGTATCTGCACCAAAATGGTTTAATTAAAAACGCCAGCTCGGCACGCAAAAAACAAGCCCTCACCTGACCCCAGATCACGAAAATTGGAGACGCTACGGGTATCGGAAAATCGCGCAATTTTTTTTTTTTTTTTTTTTTGCAAACTTTGGAATTTTTTTTCACCACTTAGATAAAAAATAACCTAGACATGTTAGGTGTCTATGAACTCGAAATGACCTAGAGAATCATAATGGCAGGATAGTTTTAGCATTTGGTGAACCTAGCAAAAAAGCCAAACAAAAAACAAGTGTGAGATTGCACTTTTTTTGCAATTTCATCACACTTGGAATTTTTTCCCCGTTTTCTGTTACATGGCATGGTAAAACCAATGGTATCGTTCAAAAGTACATCTCGTCCCGCAAAAAATAAGCCCTCACTTGGCCAAAATAAAAAAGTTATGGCTCTGGGAAGGAGGGGAGTAAAAAAACAAAAATGGAAAAAGCTCCGGGGGTGAAGGGGTTAAATGAGAAGATGTGTCCAAACTTTTGGTCTTTACTGTATGTCATATATAAACATATCAACCTTCTTGTTAGACTGGTTTCACATTAGCATTTGGCTGAGCTTCGGAGGGCGTACTTGCTCCATTAAGCTCCGCCAACTTCAGCACTTCCATTTAGCTCTGCCTACTTTTGCAAACATTCTGCGTACCTATCTTTAACATTTGGTACGCAGGACATGTGGATGTGTTGTTTTGACATGCCCACCGATCGCACAGAAAAGCAACATGTTGCGCTTGACCAGCAAGTTTCCTTGCTCTGGTGATCCGGATGTTTTCATGACAACTCTGCTCATCATGGCAGCGATCGGGACCCCGCGTCTCGCCACAGGGTCTCTGAGTCAAAGGAAGAGGGGCTGTCAGGCCTGTGCCGCCTTCCAGAATGCTGCGTTCGTGTTCGATTGCAGTATTTTTGTGACCGCTCCTGGCACCTAGTGCTGACACCTGGTGCGGCCAATCGCTCAGACGTAATGATCCATCAATGGTCAAATTGGCCCAGATCACATGAACAGATCATTACGTCTGATGTCAGAAAAGGGGTTAAACCACAAGGTATCCACTGAGCTCTGAAATATTCAGCTATGGCAAAGCAGTGCAGTTCCAAATTGATCAAATGTCTAGTCATGTCTCTGGTTTGATATTCATTTGAGGGTATTTGTAAAAAAAAGTCACTCGATATGATGAGATATAATGTCAGCTACTTCATTTGTGCTATATGAAAGAAATTCACTTGTCATCCTTCAAGAAAAAGGTGCTCACAAAAGAGTAATGACAATTGTTGAACGGCTGTGTGGCACTCTTATAGGGTGGTGAAATAAGGTTCCACCCCATAGACAAGTGTAAACAAATTTGGCACTCCAATATTCGATGCTGAAATAATATATTTATTGCACATAGCAAAAATAGGAGGGTTCCACTAAAACAGTTGACGTTTCAGCCTAAAATGGACATCTTCAGAACTAAAATATAACAGATGAACAAATATAATTAAACAAACATACAGGTCCTTCTCAAAAAATTAGCATATAGTGTTAAATTTCATTATTTACCATAATGTAATGATTACAATTAAACTTTCATATATTATAGATTCATTATCCACCAACTGAAATTTGTCAGGTCTTTTATTGTTTTAATACTGATGATTTTGGCATACAACTCCTGATAACCCAAAAAACCTGTCTCAATAAATTAGCATATCAAGAAAAGGTTCTCTAAACGACCTATTACCCTAATCTTCTGAATCAACTAATTAACTCTAAACACATGCAAAAGATACCTGAGGCTTTTATAAACTCCCTGCCTGGTTCATTACTCAAAACCCCCATCATGGGTAAGACTAGCGGCCTGACAGATGTCAAGAAGGCCATCATTGACACCCTCAAGCAAGAGGGTAAGACCCAGAAAGAAATTTCTCAACAAATAGGCTGTTCCCAGAGTGCTGTATCAAGGCACCTCAATGGTAAGTCTGTTGGAAGGAAACAATGTGGCAGAAAACGCTGTACAACGAGAAGAGGAGACCGGACCCTGAGGAAGATTGTGGAGAAGGACCGATTCCAGACCTTGGGGAACCTGAGGAAGCAGTGGACTGAGTCTGGTGTGGAAACATCCAGAGCCACCGTGCACAGGCGTGTGCAGGAAATGGGCTACAGGTGCCGCATTCCCCAGGTAAAGCCACTTTTGAGCTACAGAGAAGCAGCACTGGACTGTTGCTAAGTGGTCCCAAGTACTTTTTTCTGATGAAAGCAAATTTTGCATGTCATTCGGAAATCAAGGTGCCAGAGTCTGGAGCAAGACTGGGGAGAAGGAAATGCCAAAATGCCTGAAGTCCAGTGTCAAGTACCCACAGTCAGTGATGGTGTGGGGTGCCATGTCAGCTGCTGGTGTTGGTCCACTGTGTTTCATCAAGGGCAGGGTCAATGCAGCTAGCTATCAGGAGATTTTGGAGCACTTCATGCTTCCATCGGCTGAAATGCTTTATGGAGATGAAGATTTCATTTTTCAGCACGACCTGGCACCTGCTCACAGTGCCAAAACCACTGGTAAATGGTTTACTGACCATGGTATTACTGTGCTCAATTGGCCTGCCAACTCTCCTGACCTGAACCCCATAGAGAATCTGTGGGATATTGTGAAGAGAAAGTTGAGAGACGCAAGACCCAACACTCTGGATGAGCTTAAGGCCGCTATTGAAGCATCCTGGGCCTCCATAACATCTCAGCAGTGTCACAGGCTGATTGCCTCCATGCCACGCCGCATTGAAGCAGTCATTTCTGCCAAAGGATTCCCGACCAAGTATTGAGTGCATAACTGAACATTATTATTTGTTGGTTTTTTTTGTTTGTTATTAAAAAACACTTTTATTTGATTGGATGGGTGAAATATGCTAATTTATTGAGACAGGTTTTTTGGGTTATCAGGAGTTGTATGCCAAAATCATCAGTATTAAAACAATAAAAGACCTGACAAATTTCAGTTGGTGGATAATGAATCTATAATATATGAAAGTTTAATTGTAATCATTACATTATGGTAAATAATGAAATTTAACACTATATGCTAATTTTTTGAGAAGGACCTGTATATATTGTTATACATCAGTCCGTAATACTAGAAGAAAAACTGTTTTAAACGTGATGCTCATTCAAATTCACCTGTGGAAATTATGAAAACCACACCTGAGACCAAATAAAAAGGGAGAAGTTGACTCAATCTTTGCATTGTGTCCATGTGTGCAACACTAAGCATGGAGAACACAAAGAAAAGAACTGTCTGAGGACTTGAGAACCAAAACAGTTGAATATCAACATTCTCAAGGTTAGAAGTCCATCTTGAGGGATCTTGATGTTCCTTTGTCCACGATGTGCAACATAATCAAGTAGTTTACAACCCATGGCACCTGTAGTCCCTGAACGTGGACTACAGAGAAAAATTGATGAAAAGTTGCAATGTAGGATAGTACTTATGTTGGCTAAGCAGCCCCAATAAAGTTCCAAAGAAATTCAAGCTATCCTGCAGACTCAAATGGCATCAGTGTCAGCGCAAACTATCGGTCAACATTTTAATGACCCAGAAGGACCCCACTGCTGACACACACAGAAAAAAGGTAGGCTGCAGTTTGCCAAAATGTATACGAGTAAGCCAAAATTCTTCCGAGAAAGCGTCTTGTGGTCATATGAGACTATGAAAAATATTGGAGCTATAATTCCATGTCAATCATCTGTATCCTATTGGGCATGGAATTATAAAAACCACTTCAGCATGTTTAGTTGTAACATGGCACCTGTCCAGCTTCAAAGGATTCACACCGCCACCAGCTAGTTGGTATACAACCTTCTACAGGAAAACCCCCTGTGAATCCAAGCCATGTAACCGGAGTCTTGTTCAGCCAACTAGGATAAAGGAATTATGGAAATACTATTCTTCCTAGCTGTACATGGTTTATATTTCTGAGATCCCCAGAACCTGGCAAGCATCTGCCTGAGTCTCAATCCATTCTAACACCCACGGGAATGGAGATAGGTAGAACAGCCAGTAGCAGCTATGTAGCAAAACTGTGTTTAGTCTCTGAGTAGCAGGGGCCCGGCCTAATCCGATGGCGCCAGTGCCTCCATCTATCGCCAGAAAGCACTTATGATCGTAGGTTTTGGGAGATTTAGCTCCAAACCTTCAGGGGAGGGGATTTAGTTTCAGCCCAGAGGGCAGGAGGGGAGTGATCCAGAGGGTTAGATGATTGTTTAAAGCATGTCCCATTGCTTTTTCTTTGGGGAGGTCTCGACGACATATTGTGTGGGGGAGAAGACCACGAACAGAGGGGACCACAAGCCTCCCATGTGGCAGTCCCTTGCCAGCTAGCCAGGCCTTTCATCTAACTGGTAACTGACTATATATTCTGCTTATATCTTTTGTCCTACCTCTATTGTATTTGCATATCTGACCATTATGTATAACCAGTGTGTATATTGTCTAGTGTGCCTTTAAGGCAATTAAATATAGAATTTAATCTTGGGCTGCTCTTTTATCTCAATCCAGATGTCCGTTTATCAGTTTAGTATCACACGCTATCGGAGCTGGTTTCTGGCCCGATTTAACCCTGTTAAGGGACCAGGCGTATATCGAACGAGGAACTGCTGGCAGTCCTACCAGGCAGATAAGATTCTGTTTCACTGGGGATAGTGAAAGGGGCCTCAGCCTGTCAGGGTTGTGGGCGAGTTTGGTGACACGTCAGTGACTGCGTGGTTCACCTCTCATTCCCCGTGTCTGTTAAAACTGCCAAGCGAGGTGTGGATCCTTTACATTCTTCACAGAGACCAAGATAGAGCTTTTTGGTAAAGCATATTATTCTTCTGTTTAACAAAAAAGAACACAGTACCTACATACAAATATGATGGATGTTTTGGGTTATTTTGCTGCCTCTGGCACTGGGTGCCTTGACTGTGTGCAAGGCATGAAATATGAAGACTAGCATCGGATTTTATGACGCAATGTAGTGCCCAGTGTCAGAAAGGTTGGTTTGTGTCCTAGGTCGTGTGTCTTCCAGCAGGACAATGACCCCAAGCATACTTCAAGAAGCATTCAGAAATGGATGGAAACAAAGTGCTGGAAAATTCTGAAGTGGTTAGCAATGAGTCTGGATCAATATCCTATTGAACACCAGTGGAGAAATGTTAAAATTGCTTTTGGGAGAAGGCACTCTTCAAATATGAGATACAGTTTGCAAAAGAAGTGGTAAAAAATTCCTGTCGTTATAGGAAGTAATTGATTGCAGTTATTTATTCCAAATGTTGTGCAACTATTAAGTTGAGGGTGCCAACACTTCTGTCTGCCCTTTTTTTGAGATTGTGATGTCCAATTTGTTTCTTTTTGTTGTTTTATGTTCCAGTGCAAATAAAGGAAATAAACGTGTATAACATAATGTGTAATTGTAATAATTTTCTGCAGCAATTTCAAGGGTGGCAACACTGTTGGCCATTCTTGTATGTATCTTTTAGTGTGTGATAGTAGCCATGCATTAAAATCCAATACAAATCTGGTATCGCTGTAATCGCACCAACCCGAAGAATAAAGTTGTCTAATCATTTATACCGCATGAGGAATGGGTTTAAAAGTTAAATAAAACCAAATCTTGACCTGCTGTTGATTTGTTCATTCTGCTTCCCAAAGATTGCAGTAAGGCTCGACTCACATTTATCTTGCTCTCTACATGGAGCACTTACACCAGTGTTTCTGTGTAAATCTCTTAAATACATGATTCAGATGAAGACCCCTGCGGAAGATTCCCTATAATAAGGTAGATGGAGATGCTTTGGACTCTTTGACCTATGATCCAGGGGTGGTGGTTGTTTAACCCCTTACCGACTTCTGCCGTACTAGTACGGCGGAGGTCAGATCCCCTGCTTTGATGTGGACTCTGGCGATGAGCCCGCATCAATGCCGGGATATGTCAGCTGTTTTGAACAGCTGACATGTGCCCGCAATAGCGGCAGGTGGAATCGCGATTCACCTGCCGCTATTAATTAGTTAGTTAAATGCCGCTGTCAAATTCTGACAGTGGCATTTAACTACCGCTTCCTGCCATTGGGCCAGAAATGAGCGCATCGCTGACCCCCGTCACATGATCGGGGGTCAGCGATGCGTCGGCATAACAACCAGAATTCTCCTTGAGACCTCTATGGTTGTTGGTGCCGGATTGCTGTGAGCGCCACCCTGTGGTCGGCACTCATAGCAATGCAGTAAATCTACTACATAGGGGCGATCTGATGATCGCTCCTATGTAGGAGAGCCGATCGAGTTGTGCCAGCTTCTAGCCTCCCATGGATGCTATTGAAGCATGGCAAAAGTAAAGAAAAAATGTTTTTTAAAAAAATAAGAAAAAAATATAAAAGTTTAAATCACCCCGCTTTCGCCCCATTCAAAATAAAACCATAAAAAAACAAACCTACACATATTTGGTATCGCCGCATTCAGATTCGCCCGATCTATCAATAAAAAAGGATTAACCTGATCACTAAACGGCGTATCAAGAAAAAAAATTGAAACGCCAGAATTGTTTTTTTGTTGCCATTGGTAGTATTAAAATATAATAACAGGCAATCAAAAGAACGTATCTGCACCAAAATGGTATCATTTAAAATGTCAGCTCAGCACGCAAACAATAAGCCCTCAACTGACCCCAGATCATGAAAAATGGAGACGCTACGGGTATTGGAAAATTGCTCCAATTTTTTTTAGTTCATTTTTTTTAGTAAAGTTTGGATTTTTTTTTACCACCTACATAAAGCGTAACCTAGACATGTTTGGTGTCTATGAACTCGTATAGACCTGGAGAATCAAAATAGCAGATCAGTTTTAGCATTTAGTGAACCTAGCAAAAAAGGCAAACCAAAAAACAAGTGTGGGATTGCACTTTTTTTTCCAATTTCACCGCACTTGGAATTTTTTTCCCATTTTCTAGTACATGACATGCTAAAATCAATGATGTCGTTCAAAAGTACAACTTGTCCCGCAAAAAACAAGCGCTCACATGGCCATATTTACGGAAAAATAAAAATGTTATGGCTCTGGGAAAAACGAAAATGCAAATGCGCGGCCTGCCACAGTTTTGTGCACTTCTGAAAAGGACACCACTTAAGAGAGGCCAGTCTGAGTCCAGCGTAACTCTGCTGCCTCATTATAGTGAATGGACCCATCGGGTTTTAATCTGACTCATGTCATATGGAGATTTAGATGGAAAGACCGATGTAAGAACTCAGCATAGAGCAGAGGTTTTAGGTGCTTTAAATGTTATGTAAAATGTTCCCAATAAAAGCTTCAACTCAACCCACAAAAAGCAAGTCCCCGCTGAGGTCTGTCAATGGAAATATACGGGACTTCCACTTACTGAATCCTTGAGCACAGCCCAGATTGTAAAAAGACCAGTAGCCAACCGGTTGGTGTGAACTCTGCCGGTAGTCATACAGTGCTAGTTGGGGTAAGGGGACCCAGGCAACCTAAATCAGGTGGTAGATACAGCCACCCAGTACTTCATACGGAACTCTGCCTCAAGGTGGGACTCATGCTAGCCCGTACAAGCCCACGAGCATGTGAAATAGAAACAACTTGTTGGGGTCAGTCAGAACCAAGCCCATACTGAGAGGATAACCTGGAGTGAGGATGGCAGGAGACCAGTTTCCCCTAAAGCGGTCTCATGAACTAGAAGTGCCACGGACCAGGAAATATGGCTGCCAACTGCCCTCTGACTGCTGAACTCATGGACTGTGGGTTTACAATGTATGCCCAGGCACACAGCGTTGCCCCAGTGGGTGAACCCATACTGTGCCAGGTGCATGTCAATGGACACCAGGCATAGGCTGTCTTGGACTCAAGGAGCCAGTGACACTTGTCTATGGGTCATTAATCAATGGGTTTGAACCCACTGGAAGAAAAGTCTGCTATTTGTATACACGGCAAACTCCGCAAGTATCCAGCAGAGGTTACTTTTTCCACTTTGTGGCAGTTAAACATGTGGTGGGAGTGGTGAAGTCCCTTCCTTACAGGACTTTTTTGAGACTTGCCCCTATTCTGGTCCCTGTGGGAGAGTAAAATTAACCCTCATAGAGTAAAGGTTTGTCCAGGCGTGGAACCCAAAGATCCCAAGTCAGGGATACCGGCTGTAGAGGTCACCCTCATAGAAAGAGTTTAAGCCCAACAGGTTTCTCCTTGAGGTGCTGGCAGGAGAGGTCATGTAGACCACATCTATCCCAGAGCTGCAAGTGTACCAGTGGACTTTTTGGACAGCTCCAGGATCCCAGTCTGACCCGGGCACAGAGAAGGGGTGATAGAGGTAAAGGGGATAGCTCAGCAACCAGGGGCAGAAGCAGTTTACCTTGTATGACGATCAACCAGGAGTTGCTATGTCAGGTTGACAAAATCTGGGAAGAAGAGTAACAGCTGGCAGCAACCCAATCGTACCAACGGGCAGTGCTCGAGATTACCAACAAGCACATGCTGGGTGGTCTCCTTCATTTAAAAGGACACAAGAGCAATGGTTCTTTTTGGCTCCGGATTTATGCTGAGGTTCAGAGGTAATGAGTCATGCCCAGTGTGTCAGCTGACCACTGATCCATTGCAAGTTTCAGTAGTCCATTGGTTCCTTCGTCTATTATAGAGTGTTACGAGCTTGGTGGTAGAACCCAATAGACAGAGGAAAGCCAGGAGGGGTGTGACTAAGCGAACATCAGGCTCTTCGCTAGAGCCCCTGATGATAGGGTTAGACTTGGCTCCGGATGGATGCCAGGTGCTACTCCAGGACAGCACCGGGGGCAGGAAGCTGTGACAGCAGCTGCAGGCAGGTACAGCTGGTATAAAGACAGACTGCAGGTATACTGGCAGGCGCAAACCAGAACAAGGTATACTGATTGGCATGGCTGAAAGGTAGGCAGGTACTGGCAGACTGCTGGTAGGCAGGCAGGTGCTGACGTGTACAGGCAACGTCTGGCAGGCACAGCTGATATATAGGCAGTTGCTAGTGGACTCAGCTGATAGGCAGGCGGGTACAACTGATATATAGGCAAGCAGGTGCTTTTGGTCACAGCTGGAATACTGGAACATACGGCAAGTACAGGCAGGCAAACTGACTGTCAGGTACTGGGGATCTGAGAACTAACAAGTGTGCAGACTTTTGACATAACATGTTGCTCAAGCACCCCTCAACAGGTGGAGAGTAACTCCCAGCCATTAACTAGGGACACTTTAAGATGGCACACGCTGTCCCATTGAGACCAAGAGGGTGCTCACAGGAGGAGGAAGTGCAGGATGGAGGCCACTGCGTTCAGCGAGTCAGCATACCTGCCGGGAGAGGGGAGAAGCATGCAGGGACGCCAGCGCTACAGGACCCTTTCTTTATGCCCCCTCATCAAGTTTATGAGGGACATTAATGTTCTCCCACAATCTCTCTTCGGGACTGAGACCCCCTTCTAATCCACGAGAAAAATGTTTTTTTTTACGCTTTCCCTTTTAGTGGAATAGAGTATTCACTACCTTGAAAACCTCTTCAATGCTGACTGCAGTGGGTGTGGTGCTCGGGTCCTTCAACAGGAAGCTGAAGACGATAGGCTTAATGAGAGACATTTGGAAGGAATTGGGAATCTGTAAATAGGCCGGGAGTTTAAGCTTGTAAGCTACAGATTTAACTTGTTTGAGAACCTTGAATGGACCAATCAAGCGAGGAACCAACTTATACAAGGGTAGCTTTAGACAGACATATTTTGGACAGACATATTTTGAAGAAAGCCAAACCTTATCCCCAAAACGAAAGAAAGGTGAATTCAGACATCTCTCGTCCATGTATCTGTTTATCTGTTAGGAGAATTTAATCAAAATGGTCTTGTCTTCCCAGGTCTTAGAAAAGCCCTTGATGAGAGTTTCAGCAGCAGTAGTGCCTTGGTAGTAGACACAGGGAACATAATATTGGGGTGTTGACCTTAGACCACAAAAAATGGGATTTAGCAGAGGATTCACTCACATGGTTGTTGTATGAGAATTCTGCCCAATCACTGTGGTAAGCATTGATGAAATGCCACAGGCGGTTGGTCAGGATCTGGTTGACATGCTCCCCCTGGCCATTGGATTGAAGATGGTAGGCTGGAGATGCACCTAAGGTGACATTTAGTAGTTTGCAGGGAGCTCTCCAGAATAGAGACTATACCAGATGACTACACTGTGTGCAGAATTATTAGGCAAGTTGTATTTTGATCACATACTTTTTATACATATTGTCCTACTCCAAGCTGTTCAGGCTTGTGAGCCAACTACCAATTAAGTAAATCAGGTGATATGCATCTCTGTAATGAGGAGAGGTGTTGTCTAATGACATCAAAACCCTATATAAGGTGTGCTTAATTATTAGGCAACTTCCTTTCCTTTGGCAAAATGGGTCAGGAGAGAGATCTGAAAAGTCCAAGATAGTGAGATGTCTTGCAGAGGGATGCAGCAGTCTTGAAATTGCCAAACTTTTGAAGCGTGATCACCAAACAATCAAACGTTTCATGGCAAATAGCCAACAGTGTCACAAGAAGCGTGTTGGGCAAAAAAGGAGCAAAATAACTGCCCATCAATTGAGGAAAATCAAGCGTGAAGCTGCCAAGATGCCATTTGTCACCAGATTTGCCATATTTCAGAGCTGCAATGTTACTGGAGTAACAAAAAGCACAAGGTGTGCGATACTCGGACATGGCCAAGGTATGGAAGGCTGAAAAACAACCACCTTTGAACAAGAAACATAAGATAAAACGTCAAGTCTGGGCCAAGAAATACCTTAAGACTGACTTTTCAAAGGTTTTATGGACTGATGAAATCAGAGTGACTCTTGATGGGCCAGAGGCTGGATCAGTAAAGGGCAGAGAGCTCCACTCCGACTAAGACGCCAGCAAGGTGGAGTTGGGGTACTTGCATGGGCTGGTATCATCAAAGATGAACTTGTGGGACCTTTTCGGGTTGAGGATGGAGTGAAGCTCAACTCCCAGACCTACTGCCAGTTTCTGGAAGACAACTTCTTCAAGCAGTGGTACAGGAGGAAGCCGGTATCGTTCAAGAAAAACATGATTTTCATGCAGGACAATGCTCCATCACATGCCTCCAGCTATTCGACAGCGTGGCTGGCCAGTAAAGGCCTCAAAGAAGAAAAAATAATGACATGGCCTCCTTGTTCACCTGATCTGAACCCCATAGAGAACCTGTGGTCCCTCATAAAATGTGAGACCTACAGGGAGGGAAAACAGTACACCTCTCGGAACAGTGTCTGGGAGGCTGTGGTGGCTGCTGCACGCAATGTTGATCATAAACAGATCAAGCAACTGACAATCTATGGATGGAAGGCTGTTGAGTGACATCATAAAGAAAGGTGGCTATATTGGTCACTAATTTTGGGGGGTTTTGTTTTTGCATGTCAGAAATGTTTATTTCTAAGTTTTGTGCAGTTATATTGGTTTACCTGGTGAAAATAAACAAGTGAGATGGGAATATATTTGGTTTTTATTAAGTTGCCTAATAATTCTGCACAGTAATAGTTACCTGCACAAACAGATATCCTCCTAAGATAGCCAAATCTAAAAAAAAAAACACTCCAACTTCCAAAAATATTAAGCTTTGATATTTGAGTCTTTTGGGTTGATTGAGAACATAGTTGTTGATCAATAATAAAAATAATCCTCTAAAATACAACTTGCCTAATAATTCTGCACACAGTGTATATAGAGAGTAAACTATATCCATTATACTATATATATTCAATATATTGAATATATATTCAATATATTGGTTGAACTTCTCAGCAAGCACAGAGGCAGATGGGAGACTGGACAGCAGAGTAAATTAGCCCATCTTAGAGAAACAATCCACTTCTAACCACATGACGGTACATCAGCCAGATCAGTAATGAAGTCCATTGCGATATGCTTCCTGTGAGCAAATGGTACATGCAAGGGAAGGAGCCTGTCAGAAGCTGTTTCGGGGTCTTATTCTGGGCACAGAACGGACAGGTCAAAACTAAATCCGCAATATCTTTGTGCAGGGCTGGTCACCAATAATGCCGTGAAATGAGAAGAGCAGTTTTCTTCTATCCTGGATGACCAGACAATTTAGACGAGTTACCCTAGTGAAGAACCCGCTTCCTGTCCAGTTCAGCGATGAAAGTCTTTCCAGATGGGACCGAGAGAGGTCCAGCGGAGTGACAGTAACTATTTTAGACGAATCAATGATGTGTTTAGTCTCTTCCTCCTGGTCTGATGAAAGAGAAAAAATTGTAGCGGTCTGTGGAGCACTGCGATAGGGTCATTCCATATCAAGTGATACAAATATGAATATTTTTTTTATACCTGACTAATTACAAATTAAGTTTTTAATTTTTTTTCTTCATCAGTTCATTTTTTACAGACTTCTAAAGTTTTGAAAAAGTACAAATTTTGGCCTGGTATGGCTTTACATTTTTTATCATATCTCGGGCTAGAATTAAGATAAAGATGTGGGAGAGGCATCATTTTTCTCAGAAAGGTACAGACTTTCATTTGATTTGTTACAAGACTATGTTCCTTTATATTTTGTTTTGGAGAAATCAAATTCAAAATTTTGATGTGCAGTTGTGAAAAAAGTATGTTTTAAACTTGTGAAAAAAAATGCATGTGTGTTACTTGTGTTCTTGTTTATATTTGTACAGGGATTCAACTTGTGTCCTATCAAATGTTGTTTTTTTAAGCCTTGAATCATCTGACTTTAAGTTAAGAGTATGTACGGCCTGTCATGGTGTTCAGCTCCTCCTGAGTTAATATCTGATTTTTGTTAAAGGGAACCTGTCACCCCGAAAATCGCGGGTGAGGTAAGCCCACCGGCATCAGGGGCTTATCTACAGCATTCTGTAATGCTGTAGATAAGCCCCCGATGTTACCTGAAAGAGGAGAAAAAGACGTTAGATTATACTCACCCAGGGGCGGTCCCGCTGCTGGTCAGGTCGGATGGGCGTCTCCGGTCCGCTGCGGCGCCTCCTATCTTCTTTCCATGACGTCCTCTTCTGATCTTCAGCCACGGCTCCGGCGCAGGCGTACTTTGCTCTGCCCTGTTGAGGGCAGACAAAGTACTGCAGTGCGCAGGCGCCGGGCCTCTGACCTTTCCGGCGCCTGCGCACTGCAGTACTATCCTCTGCCCTCAAGAGGCTAGAGCAAAGTACGCCTGCGCCGGAGCCGTGGCTGAAGATCAGCTTGTAATGAAGATGGGAGGCGCCGCAGCGGACCGGAGACGCCCATCCGACCTGACCAGCAGCGGGACCGCCCCTGGGTGAGTATAATATAACGTCTTTTTCTCCTCTTTCAGGTAACATCTGGGGCTTATCTACAGCATTACAGAATGCTGCAGATAAGCCCCTGATGCTGGTGGGCTTACCTCACCCGCGATTTTCGGGGTGACAGGTTCCCTTTAACTGTTAAAATGTCTGGTTTTCTTGGATACACAAAGGATGGCGCTGGACCAGAAGGATGCAAAAAAGCCATTTCTACTTCATTTTCACAACCTTTGGAGAGTACAGTAGCCAGCCACAAGCGCCAATCATATTCACTGGTCACATAACCAGTTATGTCATCCATTGCCAATTTTGTGCCGTCTTCTACCACTTCATGGACTTCACTGTCTTTGCTGAATGAAAAAATCCTTGTTTTTATTTGTTTCACTACATGGAATGAAAGTGTGGTATTGCTGAGTCCCTTTGGTGGGTCCTGCTTCCTGTAAGCGATGTTTTAACAAACTCCTCTTTGTAGTCCTGGTTTGTACTATACATGGACTTGATGTTAAGAATATTTTTCTCACTCCATTTGAAAAGTTGCATGGGTGTTAAGATTTGGTCTGAATATGGCCGCTGGAGGCTAGCTCGAGCTGCTGGCCTGTCATCTGCTCTGCATTCACTGTGTACCCCTGTTCATTCTCAGGTTGAGCCTTAACAAAGCTTTCTCCTCTGTCCTCTCCTGCTTCTAAGCTGTAACATAAAATAATACAGTGATATCTAAAAATCATGGATTATTTGGTAAATATAGACCCCACACTTTTAGACCACAGGCTGAACAGATCTGAATTCAAGATTTTCGAATTGACACTGTAATAGTTAAATTTTTAAATATGATCCCAAATTGAATTTTGGTACAGATGTGTCCAGGAGCATAGCTGTCACGTGCATTTTTTGAAATTTATAAATTAAACGTTTTAAAATTTTGCGTTTGCATGGGTAAAATGTTAACAAAACTACTTGTGTGACTTATCTGGTGAAAGCATGTTCAATTTTGAGTAGAATGGTGTTTATTTTGTTTCTCTATCTTTTTTCTAGCCTGAGTTATGAGGAGAAATGTAAAGGCAGGCAACACAGAAATTCACACTTTTTCCGAACTTTGAGGCTAAGTGCACACGCTGCGGATTCCATTACGGAATTTTCCGCAGCGGATTTGCAAAATCCGCAGTGAAAAACCTCTGCGGATTTTACTGCGGATTTATTGCAGTTTTTTTTGCGGTTTTCTCTGCGGATTTTAACCTGCAGATTTCTATTGGAGCAGGTTGAAATCCGCAGCGGAATCCGCACAAAGAATTGACATGCTGCGGAAAATAAACCGCATCGTTTCCGCGCGTTTTTTTTCTGCAGCATGTGCACTGCGGATTTGGTTTCCCATAGGTTTACATTGTACTGTAAACTCATGGGAAACTGCTGTGGATCCGCAGCAAAATCCGCAGCGTGTGCACATACCCTGAAAATCAATTTTTTTAAAAAAATCTAGGATTTTTTTCTTCACATTTTGCATTCTCTGACACACTATAACCAAATAACAAAATCTCAAAAGAATTAAATATATAGAGGTAAAAATCATTGGTTCACTTGACATGGAATGACCCGAAAAGGGATAAATTGTAGGAGCAGCAATCTGGTTAACAAACCTTTATTAACCCTTTGATCTCCAATATGCGTTTCGATAGTATAACACTATCATCATCAGGTGGTACCACCTGATGAAGATAGTGTTATACTATCAAAAAGTGTTGTGGAGTTCAAAGGGTTAACAAAGGTTTGTTAACCAGATTGCTATCCCTACAATTTATCCATTATCTCAGTGCTCCACAGACCGCTACAATTTTTTTCGCTTTCATCATTCCATATCCCTCCTGAGTGTTTGCGGCAGGAGCAGCTATGAGCACAATCAATCCCATTGAGAAGCTTAAGGACCTGCGATGTCTGGGTAATGCTGGATCCACACTATCCAGCCTAAGGACCTGCAGTGACACGTATCCTGATCACGTGACCAGAACCCGGATGTGCTAGCCAGCAGCGGTGGTGCACGGCAGTGTCTAACGGTCCAGATGGACCATCCCTTCAAGCGCAAACGGGTTGTGCAGGGGTGCACGACCCGATTAGGTGAGTGGCCACTTGGCTCCTGTTTGTTAATCTACTTGATCACCAGGTTTCACACATTTTGCACTTCTTGTTTATTGTTTTCATTACATCTTCCTCCTGGTCTGAAGATAGGACCTTGAGAGTTCATCCGCCTTGATGCTCTTGTCCGCTGGACGGAAATGGAGAATAAAATTGAAACGGGCGAATAGAGACCACCTGGCTTGACACGGATTTAGCCGCTGTGTGGACTGCAGATAGGCTAGGTTCTTTTGGTCATTGTAAATAACCACCAGATGCATGACTCCTTCAAGCAATAATCAACACTCCTGCAGAGCCAATTTTACCATCTATTCTCAATTGCCTATGAAGTAGTTGTATTCTGGAGCAGAGAAGATTTTGGACAAGAAACCGCAGGTTGCCATATGGCTTGAAGGAGACTTCTGGGTAAGGACGGCTCCAGCTCCGAAGGAAGAAACATCCACCTCCAAAAATAATTGCCTATTATTGTCTGGTCGGTGCAGCAAAAGAGCAAAGCAGAAGGCCTGTTTTAAGGAGACATCAGTGCTTTCAGCCTTCTGGTTCCATACCTTAGGGTTACCACCCTTATGGATCAGGGCAGAAATAGAAGCCTTCGGAGAGGAGAAATGCGTAATGAACTGGGGGTAATTAGTGAATTTGAGAAACCATTGGATTGCTTTCAGACTGTCAGGATGGGGCCACTTCAGGACGGCGATGGACACCATCTTGGGATGCATCCTCAGACCAGTATCAGATTATGTACTCTAGGAATGGAAGAGAGGTTTGTTTGAAGATGTACTTCCCAAACTTGGCATACAGGCAATTCTTCATCAATCTGTGCAGAACCTGTGTGTGTGTGGACAGATTGGGAGAGAACACCAATATGTAATTCAGGTAAACTACCACAAACGAGTAGAGAAGGTCCCGGAAGATATCATTCACCTATTCTTGGAAGACTGCTGGGGCATTACAGAGCCCAAAGGACATTTTGCAATACTCATAATAGCCATCGCAGGTGTTAAAGGCAATTTTCCTCTCGTCCCCTTGAAGTACTCTGATCAGGTTACACGCTCCCCTCTGGTCTAGTTTTTTGAAGACTCTGAAATCTTTGAGACGATCAAACAACTCTGAAATGAGGGGCAGAGGATATTTATTCTTCATTGTTTTTGGGTTGAGACCCCCCCTATAGTCAATACAGGGACGAAGTGAGCCATCTGTCTTTTCAAAGAAGACTCCTGCTTCAGCAAGGGACGATGACTTACAAATAAATCCTCTGGCTAGGTTCTCTTTGATATATATATCGCTCGGGTCTCAGCCTGGGACAGGGGGTAGATATAGCCTTGTGGAGGAGAAGAGCCAGGAAGGTGGTCTATAGGGTAGTCGTATGGCCTATGAGGTGGTAGTGTCTCCTCCTCCATTGAAAACAGTGTACGTGCAGCAAGCAGGAGATAAGGCAGGTAAATTTAATGGAGTAGCCGGAGGTCAAGCTGGATGAATGGGGACTAGACATCTCTCGTGAAAAGCCTGACACCAACGGAGTACTTTACCAGATCTCCAATCCAAGACAGGCTAGTGTTTTCATAGCCAAGGCAGCCTCAGGAGAAGCGAATGAGATAAAACTGTTAGCCCATAAAGAAGGATTGTCTCAGAATGTAGCATTCCTACCTGAAGTTCCACAGGCTCGGAAACAAAAAAGACAATCTCAGATAGAGGTCTCCATTCCACGGACGATATCATCAAAAGATTCTGATACCACCACCACTACTGCAGACATTGGATGGAGATCTGATACTGCTTCACAATGGCCAGTTGAGTGAAAATTCCTGCAAAATCAGAGTCCAGATAAGCCGATTCAACTAAATGGATGTTGCCACAGGAAACCGATACTTGCTGGCTGCTATAGAGACACTTCCTTTTGGCACGACGGACCTCCTGACTGCTTGACCAGTTTCACCTGGCCGATATGCATGGATTCAGATTAGGGTGTCATACGACATAATTGGCGTTTGAAAGGTAGGAGCCAAGTGCATTCTCTTCTTGGGTTCCTTCTTGGAGCGCTCCTGAAACCTGATGTTGATCCAGGGAGGCAGAGACCCCAGGTCATCCAACAATGTGGGAATATCATGGCCAGCCAACTTGTCCTTAAATCCTCTAGAAAGACTTTCCTAGAAGGCGCCACCAGGCAAGTTTAGCGGAAAAGGTCCGAAATTGGATGGTGTACTGACCCACTGTGAGTTTACCCTGGTGCAACCTGAGAAGTGATAATGCTGTGGCAAAAACACAGCCAGGCACACCAAAGACCTTGCGGAAGGCTTCTAATAAGGTCTGGATGTTGGAGACAGGAGAATCCCCTGTCTCCCATAGCTTTGTCAGATAGATGATGAAAGCCACTTTGTACGATCTGAAGCAAACTGGTGTGCCAACCTCTGTCACGGTTCCACCCCTCAGGGTGTCTGGGATGAAGTTACTGACAGCTCGGCCATCCAATCTGGTACAGGGTAGTGCTGAGCTGTCAGTGTTTATTGACAGCTCGACTAGCCAATCTGTGACTGACAGGCGTCAGCAGTCTCAGGTGTTCACTATCCCAGGTAATTGTCATGCCTACTTAACTGAGCAGCTTCTCCCAGACCACTGCCAGACATACATTCATCTTGTGAGGTTTGTGCTTTGTGCTCTCCGGTGCCTTGAGTTCTATGTTTGATCTGTTGTCTGCCTTGGACTTTGTTGTGACCATCCGACTGTTTAACCCTTTCAGCTCTGATCAGTTATCCTCCCGTTACTCTGACCTTGGAACGTTACTTGACTACTCTTCTGTCTCTTCCTTCTGTTTATGATGTAACCTCCTGGCTTCTGACCTTGGACTCCCTGACCACTCTGAGTCACGGCTTAGCCGTGAGCAGTGACTAGCGTCACACCCTCGACATAGAGCAAGTTACTATACATAACGTTGTGGAGCCGACAGATGGGGTCTGTAGCCAGGAACATAGCTGTCTGGGTGGAGGTCAAAGTTGTCACAGCTTGGGAGGAGTGGATGCTTCTGCAGATGTCGGTGTGTCCAGGTGGATGGTAACTCCACAGATGAGACTATCTTGTCTCACTGGACTTTCTGAAGGGAGAATTCCTGATACAGGTCAGATATGGAAGATTATTGAGGGCCAGGGGATTCCATGGCCTGAGCAAACTGTAACTGGTTGGGTGGTGAAACTGTAAGAAGGACCGTGGGTACCTGTTCTGTGTCAGGTCCGGAACTGTCAGGGCTGTCACCTCTGTTGTCAGAGGGAATGTCTAAGGGACCGCACCAATCCAGGAGCAGAGGGTATGGCTAGAGTTGGGCAGTCAGCACGTACGCGCGCGGAAGTGTTCTGAGTTGGTGGGAAGAGACAGTGTGCAGCGATGAGAATTGTGTGCTTGGTTCCCTGAGCATCGTTGCAGCGTAGGCCCACGCCAGAGCTTCCCCAGCACTGACAGCCGAGTATGTGAGGAGAGACGTATGGCGCTTCCGTTGACCACTATGAACCCAGGTGCTCAGCACTCCAGGTCTACAATTAATGCGCGCTTGCCGCCAAAGAGAGACCGGGCGCAGGACAGTGATCTTCACCACAACCCGCTAGTGTATATCTGCTGGGCAACGTTGGGCTCAGACAGAGCTGGCGTTTGCTCCCTCTCAGCCACATCAGTAAATGGTTTAGGGGCTCAGCGGAACGTACCGGAGACCGACCGCTGCTGCCAGAAACGGATCTTTGTTACCCTCAATCTCCCGTCGGACTAGCACCGCTCCCATCGATGTTGGTGCCATCTCCTGCCTTGGAATTTCCACAGCCTGCGAGGGCACTGTCAGGCTGAGTGGATTCAGCCAGAACTACTATCACCATATTCTTTGTTGTTCTTCATTGACTTTGCATATTATTTTCCCGCATTCAAATTGCCTTTCACCTTCCATTTAACTGTTGTTCTCCCTGCGTGGAGTATCCCTTCAGGTATCAGTATCCCACTTCAGGTACAGAGAAAGACCAAGCAGCTGGGGGTGCCCCAAGAGCCAGTATACCACTGGGGACAATGTGGAGCAACCTCAAAAAGTTTACAGGGAGCAATGCTCTGCTGTGGGACTGGACTGAGCGAGTCAGGAGTATGTTGAGGATGCACCCCATGACTCCTGTGATGGAAGAAGAGATTGCCCTGATGGCCCTGGATGGAGAGGCAAGAAGCTCCATCATGTTCCGGCCTACTCAAGAGCAAGATACCTTCAACAAGGTGTTTCATTTGAGGAGGTGCATGGAGATCCCACAGATGTCAGAGAATTGCGCGTGTGCCTATTTAGCCTTGTCCAAAGGAAGGGGGAGTCCATGACCCAATACATCAACGCATTGCAGGAGATCCATGTGGCGATTGCTAAGCGAGATGACATAGGCGTAGGACCCTCTGACATAGTCCTGAGAGTTCAGCTAGTGGCCAGCTTTAGAGATGCTTTGTTCTTAAGCAGGCCTTGCGAGAGCGCTTGTGGGTCAATCCGCACGTGACCTTTTTAGAAATTGGGGCCGAAGCACGCTAGCAAAAGCAGAGAGTAACAGTTCCAATGAGGAAGGTCTGAAGCGGGGAAGTATCTGCATCACTGGCAGTTGAACCAAGTTGGGTGAGAGAGCTGTGGAAGGCAATCCAGGACCTGCAAGAGGAACGGACTGATTTGAAGAAGTAACCTGTACCCCCGAATCCCTCTGGAGGCCAAATGGTTCCCGAGCCTCGCCATGGAATGAGGCTGCCTCACACAGTTTCAACTGCGGAAACACTGGACATTGCGCCCGAGGATGCGCGCATCGGGGAAGACCCCTACACCACCGTTCGTTAAACTAGAGGGCTCCATGGCTTTGGGACGCCACCCAGAGCCAGAGCACCTAAGAAGGAGAGAGAGAAGTCCCACAAGTTTGGTTTCCCTGAGTCCCGTCATTTGTGTTGAAATGGATGGTCGGGCCGTCCATTGTTTAATTGATACCGGCTCTCAAGTAACTACTATGCCTGAGACTTCAGACGACATTTCCAAGAGACGATACCGCCTGAATATGAGGCCCAGTGATAAAATTGATGGTGGCCAGCTAGTTGCCCATCACAGGGGTGGTGTGGATGCAGATTACTGTGTGTGGAAAAAATGTGGATAAGAAGGGAGTAGTGTTGACCGCTGGGGACCTTGGCAATGGCCCTACTGTGACTCTAGGAATGAACGTATTGAAAGAACTTGGGAACATTTTGGTCAGTGAGTCGTCAGATGAATTTCTAAATCGGTGGAGTCCTCACCTCCAGAGAAAAGTGTTCCACCAGTTGATACGGGCTGCCCATTTCCAAGAAACATCGAGTGAAGGGATAACACTGGGCAAGGTGGTAATTCCAGATAGAACTGGCATTCATGGAACAGAGCACCTTGTTTCAAGAACGTTAGCCGTCGTCCACGACTGTAGTGTGCCAGTGCATTGTGATAACCTGGGAGAAGTCGACCTCATGCTTTCGCCCAAGAATGAAGTTGACCACAAAGTGGGAATGCCGGAAGAGTTAATACTACCGGAGGCCTTTCAGTTGGCGGTGAAACCAGGGGATCCCTCGACGGTGGCCATGACAGTGTCTTCTGTACCAGCCTCTAGCCATCTAAGGCAAGGATGCCGAATCCTGAAGCACATGCTGGCCGAATTAACAGGTACAACAAGTGGAAGTGATATTGGAGCGGTACCGGGACGCTTTTGCCCGCCATGATGATAATTTTGGTTGCACTACAGCTATCACCCACGAGATTCCAGCGGGAAACACCACGCCCATCAGAGAATGATATCGACAGATTCCACCACAAATGTACCAAAAAGTGAAGATGATGCCATATGCTGCAGTGTGGGGTCATCCGAGAAAGCCAAAGTCCGTGGACTGCGCCCATTGTCCTAGTACAGAAAAAGGACGGGATCCTGCATTTGTGTAGATTATCGGAAACTGAACACCTGCACTGTGCGAGACTCATATCCCCTACCGAGGATTGAGGAATCGCTGTCTGCCCTGAGTAAAGCAAAGTACTTCTCCTCATTGGACCTGGCCAGTGGATATTGGCAAGTGCCCATGTCCGAGAATGACCGGTCGAAGACAGCATTCATACTGCCCATGGGATTGTTTGAATTCAATCGGATGCCCTTTGGCCTCCTCAATGCACCCGGGACCATTCAACGATTAATGGAGAGATGCTTGGGAGAACTGAATTTGAGGCTACCCTCATCTATTTGGATGACCTTATCGTTTACGCAGCCACCTTTGAGGAACACCTGCGACTGCTAGTACAAGTGTTGAGTCGGATGCAGAAACATGGCCTGAAGGTAAAGCCTCGGAAGTGCCACCTCTTCTGCCAGCAGATTGACTACCTGGGACCTGTTGTATCTGCAGAGGGAGTGAGACTGTCGCGTGAGAAGATCACAGCAGTACCAGACTGGCCCACCCCGAAGACTGTGCCGGATGACTCTGCAGGACGTATGTGCCTTTCTGGGACTCGCAAGGTACTATCGGCGGCTTGTGAAAAATATCACCCGTAGTGTAAACCTGCTACTGGAGTTACTGAAGGGAGTGCCCGCCGATGCAAAGAATCGGACCATCCAGTGGGGAGATAGACAAGAAGAATCTTTCCGAGCCCTAAAATGACTGACTGAAGCACCTGTACTGGCTTATGCAGATTTCCCTCAACTGTTAATTCTCTATACCGATGGAAGCTTACACGGATTATTAGGTGCTGTCCTGTCACAAATGCAGTACGGGCAAGAGTGAGTGATTGCCTATGCGAGTCGATGTCTCCACGACTCTGAACGAAACCCAGCTAACTACAGTGCTTTCAAACTGGAACTGCTGGCATTGGCGATGACTGAGAAATTCGCAGAGTACCTGTCAGGGTCTGAAGTTTTGGTACGCACTGATAACAATCCTCTGGTGCACTTGAAATGCAGGCCTGCCGGGCTGTATGTGGGCCTGCTGGGGCCGAATGCGGGCTGCCGGGGCTGTATGCGGGCCTGCCAGAGCTGTATGCGACCTGCCAGGGCTCTATGCGGGTTGCCCGGGCTCTATGCGGCCAGCCTGGGCTCTGTGTGTGTGTGCAGGCAGGATGATGCCTGCTACACTGACAGTGATTGACACATTAGCCAATGATGGGACAGTAGTAGTCCCATCATCCGGCTAATGTGTTGAATTAAAAAAAAAAAAAACACATACATACCCCATACATACTCTATACAGTACATTCATACGTTACATACAATACATACATATAGACATACAGTACATTAAACATAGATTACATACTCACCATTACTTGTCATTTTGATCCCCGAAGCCAGTGTCATCTGTAAAAAAGATTAAAATAACAAACAACCAATATACTCCCTGTCCGCAGAAATCCACGAGTGTCCCACGACGATTTCCCGTGGAAAGCAGCAGCATCAGATGATGCGACCGCTCTCCAGGGGCTCCAAAAACACAATGACGGGAGGAAGGTATCCTTCCGCACTGTATTCCTCCGCCACTGTAAAAAAATAGTCCCTAGTCTCACTTTTGGCATTGCTGGGTGGGAGATTTTCCCACGCAGCAATTGCCATAAAGTGAGACTTTGTCCTAAGGTAATCTCTCAGTGATGCACTGCAGGAGCCATTGTCTCCTGTCAGTGTGTCACTGAGGGTCCTATAGAGCAGTGACATCACCCGATGTCACTGTTCTATAGGGGAGATTGTCGTGGGACACTCGTTATTAATTGGACAACGGCAGACAGGTAGTATACAGTATATTATTTAACGTTTTTTGCAGGCGCTGAAGTATGGCAAGTATAGTTAAATGAAGAATATTAAAATACTTTTTTCCTAACGTGTGTGTGTTTTATTAACCCTTTATTACTATTGGATTAATAATGGATAGGCGTCTTATTGACGCCTCTCCGTTATTAACCAGGCTTAATGTCACCTTACAATAGCAAGGTTACATTAACCCCTTATTACCCCATATCCCACCGCTACACGGGAGTGGGAAGAGAGGGGCTAAGTGCCGGAATAGGAGCATCTTACAGATGCGCCATTTCTGGGGTGGCTGCGGACTGATATTTGTAGCCGGGGGGGGCGCTATATGCATAGCCCCTCTCTAGGCTATGAATGTCAGCCCGCAGCTGTCTGCGTAGCCTTTCTGGCTATAAAACATAGGGGGACCCCACGTCATTTTTTTGGGGGGGTCCCCCTATTTTAATAGCCAGTAAAGGCTAAGCAGACAGCTGCAGGCTGATATTCATAGCGGGCTACAAATATTGGCCCCCTGCCGTCGGCTTTCCCCTCTGGCGCAGAAAATTGCGTGGGAGCCCACGCCGTTTTTTTCCTTTTTTTTAAAAATTAAACACTCATTAAGGCCTCTTTAATTCTTGCATCGGTATGGGTCCGTCGCTATGCGTTGGGCCGACGTATTGACGCACGTTGTGAAATTTGTGCACGACGTGTGCAGCGGATGCAGTTTTTCAATGCATCCGCTGCCCATTCTGAAGTCCGGGGAGAAGGGGGCGGAGTCCCTGCCGCGCATGTTCTGTAGAAAATGGCGGGCGCGACGGCCAAAAAAGCATTCACTTGAAGGTTTTTTTGTGCCGACAGTCTGCCAAAACACGACGGATGCGACGCGACGTGTGGCCATCCGTCGCTATCCATCGCTAATACAGGTCTATGGGTAAAAAACGCATCCTGCGAGCACATTTGCAGGATCCGTTTTTTTTCCGCCCGATCACATTTTCCCTTTTTACCTGACTCACTTCCTGTCCTCAGAAGTCTGGTGTCAGGTGCTACTTTCACTGAATTTGTCAAATACACCATTGCGGCAAGTTTACACAAGTGCTTATCTGAGAGGGGACTTGTGATTGTAATACCCTCATGAGTGTATTGTATGGTGATCTGGATAGGACTCAACACATCTACCCAAGCAAATTCCTAAGGAGTATTTTCAATAACAATAAGCTTTGTAAGCACATCTTGGCTATCTCACAATTTTAGTTTTATCTGTTTTGTCAGAAGAGCTTCAGTCACCAGTCCCTCTACTCCCACACATTCTACTATCTCGTTAATAATCATGTCTGGCATTATCAAGTCACAGCTGCCCCAGCATCAATCAAAATTCTGCCTCTTTCCCCTCTGGCATTGTTATGGTTGTTATCAAAGTATGATAAGGTCCTGAGGACACAAGAACAGGGTACTCATTTGACACTGGGTTGCCAGTTTCTTAAGGTACCGTTACACTTAACGATTTATCAACGATCACGACCAGCGATACAACCTGGCCGTGATCGTTGGTAAGTCGTGTGGTCGCTGGAGAGCTGTCACACAGACAGCTCTCCAGCGACCAACGATGCCGAAGTCCCCGGGTAACCAGGGTAAACATCGGGTTACTAAGTGCAGGGCCGCGCTTAGTAACCCGATGTTTACCCTGGTTACCATTGTAAAAGTAAAAAAAAAACACTACATACTTACATTCCTGTCACGTCCCCCAGCGTCAGCTTCCCTCCACTGTGTAAGCACCGACCGGAAAGCAGAGCGGTGACGTCACCGCTGTGCTCTGCTTTATGGCCGGCCGGCGCTGACACTGGGGGACGCAGGGAAGCTGACGCTGGGGGACGTGACAGGAATGTAAGTATGTAGTGTTTTTTTTTTTACTTTTACAATGGTAACCAGGGTAAACATCGGGTTACTAAGCGCGGCCCTGCGCTTAGTAACCCGATGTTTACCCTGGTTACCAGTGAAGACATTGCTGGATCGGTGTCACACACGCCGATTCAGCGATGTCAGCAGATGATCCAGCGACGAAATAAAGTTCTGGACTTTCAGCAACGACCAGCGATGTCACAGCAGGATCCCCTGATCGCTGCTGCGTGTCAAACACAATGATATCGCTATCCAGGACGCTGCAACGTCACGGATCGCTATCGTTATCGCTCTAAAGTCGCTAAATGTGACGGTACCTTTAGTCTCAAAGAAAAGGAGGTGGAAATTCAGTCTGCTTAGTGTTCCTTTTTACATCTGTGAGTCTTAACCCCTTTACTTCCAAGGGTGGTTTGCACGTTATTGACAAGGCCAATTTTTACAATTCTGACCACTGTCCCTTTATGAGATTATAACTCTGGGACACTTCAACAGATCTTGGAGATTCTGACATTGTTTTCTCTTCACATATTGTACTTCATGATAATGGTAAAATTTCTTCGATATAACTTGCATTTATTTGTGAAAAAAAAACGGAAATTTGGCAAAAATTTTGAAAATTTAGCAATTTTCCAACTTTGAATTTTTATGCTCTTAAATCACAAAGATATGTCATGGAAAATAATTAATAAGTAACATTTCCCACATGTCTACTTTTACATCAGCACAATTTTGGAACCAAAAATTTTTTTTGTTGGGGAGTTATAAGGGTTAAAAGTTGACCAGCAATTTCTCATTTTTACAACACCGATATTTTTTTAGGGACCACATCACATTTGAAGTCATTTTGAGGGGTCTATATGATAGAAAATAACAAAGTGTGACACCATTCTAAGAACTGCACCCCTCAAGGTGCTCAAAACCACATTCAAGAAGTTTATTAACCCTTCAGGTGTTTTACAGAAATTTTTGGAATGTTTAAAAAAAATTATATGCAAATTGCCTCTTCTAAGAAAAAGAGGACTTAAACTCTATGGCGCCACTTGTAAAAAAAAAATCAACATTTAACTTTTTTTCACAAAAATTTACTTCAGATCCAATTTGTTTTATTTTCCCAAGGGTAAGAGAAGAAATTGGACCCCAAAAGTTGTTGTGCCATTTGTTCTGAGTACGCTGATACCCGACATGTGGGGGTAAACCACTGTTTGGGCGCATGGCAGAGCTCGGAAGGGAAGGAGCGCCGTTTGACTTTTCAATGCAAAATTGACTGGAATTGAGATGGGATGCCATGTTGCGTTTGGAGAGCCCCTGATGTGCCTAAACATTAAAACCCCCCACAAGTGAAACCATTTTGGAAAATAGACCCCCTAAGGAACTTATCTAGATGTGTAGTGAGCACTTTAACCCACTAAGTGCTTCACAGAAGTTTATAATGCAGAGACGTAAAAATAAAAAATCATATTTTTTCACAAATATGATCTTTTTGCCCCCAATTTTTTATTGAGAGAAATTTTTTATTGAGTGAGAGAAGAAATTGGACCCCAAAAGTTGTTGTGCCATTTGTTCTGAGTATGCCAATACTCCACATGTGGGGGTAAACCACTGTTTGGGCGCATGGCAGAGCTCGGAAGGGAAGGAGCGCCGTTTGACTTTTCAATACAAAATTGACTGGAATTGAGATGGGACTCCATGTTGTGTTTGGAGAGCCCCTGATGTGCCTAAACATTGAAACCCCCCACAAGTGACACCATTTTGGAAAGTAGACCTCCTAAGGAACTTACCTAGATGTGTAGTGAGCACTTTAACCCACCAAGTGCTTCACAGAAGTTTAAAATGCAGAGCTGTAAAAATAAAAAATCATATTTTTTCACAAATATGATCTTTTTACCCCATTTTTTTATTTTCCCAAGAGTAAAAGAAGAAATTGGACCCCAAAAGTTGTTGTGCCATTTGTTCCGAGTACGCCGATACCCCACATGTTGGGGTAAACCACTGTTTGGGCACATGGCAGAGTTCGGAAGGGAAGGAGCGCTGTTTTGACTTTTCAATGCAAAATTGACTAGAATTGAGATGGGACACCATGTCCCGTTTGGAGAGCCTCTGATGAGCCTAAACATTGAAACCCCCCACAAGTGACACCATTTTGGAAAGTAGACCCCCTAAGGAACTTATCTAGCTGTGTTTTGACCGCTTTGAACCCCCAAGTATTTCACTACAGTTTATAATGCAGAGCTGTGAAAATAAAAATTATTTTTTTTCCCCAAAAATTATTTTTTAGCCCCCAGTTTTGTATTTTCCCAAGGGTAAAAGGAGAAATTCGACCCCAAAAGTTGTTATCCAATTTGTCCTGAGTACGCTGATTGTTATGACCTGGTGGTTAGGAGCACTCGGAATGACCTGATAATTAAATCTCATACAGGACGAGCTCTGGGATGTGGGAGCTCTGCTGACCGCAAGCCCTAATCCTATCACACACACTAGAAATGGCCGTGGAGCGCTCCTGACCAGACCTAGGCGCCTCGTCACAGCCTAAGAACTATCTAGCCCTAGAGATAGAAAATAAAGCCTACCTTGCCTCAGAGAAATTCCCCAAAGGTAAAGGAAGCCCCCCACATATATTGACTGTGAGTAAAGATGAAAGTCACAAACGCAGAAATGAAACAGGTTTCAGCAAAGGTAGGCCAGACTTACTAAATAGACAGAGGATAGGAAAGGTAACTTTGCGATCAGCACAAAAACCTACAAAAGACCACGCAGAGTGTGCAAAAAAGACCTCCACACTGACTCACGATGCGGAGGGGCCTCTCTGCATCCCAGAGCTTCCAGCTAGCAAGACAAAATCATGAAAACCAGCTGGACAAGAAAACAGAGAACAAAATAAGACAATAAGGAACTTGGCTTCTGCAGGAGAAGGCAGGTCACCAGAGAGATCCAGGAGCGAACTGAACGAATGCAAAAACATTGACAGCTGGCATGGAGTAACGATCTGAGAGGAGTTAAATAGAGCAGCCAACCAAAGGATAAGCCACGTCACCTGTGTAAGGAACCTCAGAAGCAGCAGCTTCACTCATAGCCACCAGAGGGAGCCCATAGACAGAACTCGCCGAAGTACCATTCACGACCACAGGAGGGAGCTCGACAACAGAATTCACAACAGTACTCCCCCTTGAGGAGGGGTCACCGAACCCTCACCAGAGCCCCCAGGCCGATCAGGATGAGCCAAATAAAAGGCACAAACCAGATCGGCAGCATGAACATCAGAGGCAAAAACCCAGGAATTATCTTCCTGACCATAACCCTTCTACTTGACCAGGTACTGGAGTTTCCGTCTCGAAACACGAGAATCCAAAATCTTCTCCACCACATACTCCAACTCCCCCTTGACCAACACCGGGGCAGGAGGATCAATGGAGCGAACCATAGGCGCCACGTATCTCCGCAACAACGACCTATGGAACACATGGATGGCAAAAGAAGCCAGAAGGTCCAAACGAAATGACACAGGATTAAGAACTTCAGAAATCTTGTATGGCCCAATGAAACGAGGCTTAAACTTAGGAGAGGAAACCTTCATAGGAACGTGACGAGATGACAACCAAACCAAATCCCCAACACGAAGTCGGGGACCAACACAACGCCGGCGGTTAGCGAAACGCTGAGCCTTCTCCTGGGACAATGTCAAATTGTCCACCACATGAGTCCAAATCTGCTGCAACCTGTCCACCACCGCATCCACACCAGGACAGTCCGAAGGCTCAACCTGCCCTGAAGAGAAACGGAGATGGAAAACAGAATTACAGAAAAAATGAGAAACTAAAGTAGCCGAGCTGGCCCGATTATTAAGAGCGAACTCAGCCAAAGGCAAGAAGGACACCCAATCATCCTGATCAGCAGAAACAAAGCATCTCAGATATGTCTCCAAAGTCTGATTAGTTCGTTCGGTTTGGCCATTAATCTGAGGATGGAACGCCGAAGAAAAAGACAAATCAATGCCCATCTTAGCGCAAAAGGACCGCCAAAACCTCGAAACGAACTGGGAACCTCTGTCCGAGACGATATTCTCTGGAATGCCATGCAAACGAACCACATGCTGGAAAAACAATGGCACCAAATCAGAGGAGGAAGGCAATTTAGACAAGGGTACCAAATGGACCATCTTAGAGAAGCGATCACAAACCACCCAAATGACCGACATCTTTTGAGAAACAGGGAGATCAGAAATAAAATCCATGGAAATATGCGTCCAGGGCCTCTTCGGGATCGGCAAGGGCAAAAGCAACCCACTGGCACGAGAACAGCAGGGTTTAGCCCGAGCACAAGTCCCACAGGACTGCACAAAATAACGCACATCCCGTGACAAAGAAGGCCACCAAAAGGATCTAGCCACCAAATCTCTGGTACCAAAGATTCCAGGATGACCAGCCAACACTGAACAATGAATCTCAGAGATAACTCTACTAGTCCATCTATCAGGGACAAACAGTTTCTCCGTAGGACAACGGTCAAGTCTATCAGCCTGAAAATTTTGCAGCACACGCAGCAAATCAGGGGAAATGGCAGACAAAATTACCCCTTCTTTAAGAATACCCGCCGGCTCCGGAACACCCGGAGAGTCAGGCACAAAACTCCTTGACAGGGCGTCAGCCTTCACATTCTTAGATCCCGGAAGGTATGAAACCACAAAATCAAAACGGGAGAAAAAGAACGACCACCGAGCCTGTCTATGATTCAACCGTTTGGCAGACTCGAGATACGTCAAATTCTTGTGATCCGTCAAGACCACCACACGATGTTTAGCTCCTTCAAGCCAATGTCGCCACTCCTCGAATGCCCACTTCATGGCCAACAACTCCCGATTGCCCACCTCATAATTGCACTCAGCAGGCGAGAATTTTCTAGAAAAGAAGGCACAGGGTTTCATCACCGAGCCATCAGAACTTCTTTGCGACAAAACAGCCCCTGCTCCAATTTCAGAAGCATCAACCTCAACCTGAAAAGGGAGCGAAACATCTGGCTGGCACAACACAGGGGCAGAAGCAAAATGACGCTTCAACTCCTGAAAAGCCTCTACAGCCGCAGAGGACCAATTGACCACATCAGCACCTTTCTTGGTCAAATCAGTCAATGGTTTAGCAATACTGGAAAAATTAGCGATCAAGCGACGATAAAAATTAGCAAAGCCCAGGAACTTCTGTAAGCTCTTCACAGATGTCGGCTGAGTCCAATCGTAAATGGCCTGAACTTTAACAGGGTCCATCTCGATAGTAGAAGGGGAAAAAATGAAACCTTCTTAACTCCAAAGAGACACTTTGACCCCTTCACAAACAAGGAATTCGGACGAAGGACCTGGAACACCATTCTGACCTGCTTCACATGAGACTCCCAATCATCCGAAAAGACCAAAATGTCATCCAAATATACAATCATGAATCTATCCAGGTACTCTCGGAAGATGTCATGCATAAAGGACTGAAACACAGATGGAGCATTAGAAAGCCAGAATGGCATAACCAGGTACTCAAAATGGCCCTCCGGCGTATTAAATGCCGTTTTCCATTCATCACCCTGTTTAATTCGCACAAGATTATACGCACCACGAAGATCTATCTTGGTGAACCAACTAGCCCCCTTAATCCGAGCAAACAGATCAGACAGCAGCGGCAAAGGATACTGAAATTTGACTGTGATCTTATTAAGAAGGCGGTAATCAATACAAGGTCTCAAAGAACCATCCTTCTTGGCCACAAAAAAGAACCCTGCTCCCAATGGTGACGACGATGGACGAATATGACCCTTCTCCAAGGATTCCTTTACATAACTCCGCATAGCGGCGTGCTCTGGCACAGATAAATTAAACAGACGTCCTTTAGGAAACTTACTACCAGGAATCAAATTAATAGCACAGTCGCAATCCCTATGAGGAGGTAGGGCACCAGATTTGGGCTCTTCAAATACATCCCGGTAATCTGATAAAAACTCAGGGACTTCAGAAGGAGTGGATGGCGAAATTGACAGCAATGGAACATCACCATGTACCCCCTGACAACCCCAGCTGGACACAGACATAGATTTCCAATCCAACACTGGATTATGGACCTGTAGCCATGGCAACCCCAAAACGACCACATCATGCAGATTATGCAACACCAAAAAGCGAATATCCTCCTGATGTGCAGGAGCCATGCACATGGTCAATTGAGTCCAGTACTGAGGCTTATTCTTGGCCAAAGGCGTAGCATCAATTCCTCTCAATGGAATAGGATACTGCAAGGGCTCCAAGAAAAAACCACAGCGCCTGGCAAACTCCAAGTCCATCAAATTCAGGGCAGCGCCTGAATCCACAAATGCCATTACAGAATAGGACGACAGAGAGCAAATCAGAGTAACGGACAAAAGAAATTTAGACTGTACCGTACCAATGGTGGCAGACCTAGCGAACCGCTTAGTGCGCTTAGGACAAACGGAGATAGCATGAGTGGATTCACCACAGTAAAAACACAGCCCATTCCAACATCTGTGTTCTTGCCGTTCAGCTCTGGTCAAAGTCCTATCACACTGCATAGGCTCAGGCCTATGCTCAGAGAATACCGCCATATGGTGCACAGCTTTGCGCTCACGCATGCGCCGATCGATCTGAATGGCCAAAGACATAGACTCATTCAGACCAGCAGGCGTGGGAAATCCCACCATGACATCCTTAAGGGCTTCAGAAAGACCCTTTCTGAAAATTGCCGCCAGGGCACATTCATTCCACTGAGTAAGCACAGACCACTTTCTAAACTTCTGACAGTACACCTCCGCTTCATCCTGACCCTGACACAAAGCCAGCAAGATTTTCTCTGCCTGATCCACTGAATTTGGCTCATCATAAAGCAATCCAAACGCCAGAAAAAACGCATCAACATCACGCAATGCAGGATCTCCTGGCGCAAGGGAAAATGCCCAGTCTTGAGGGTCACCACGTAACAAAGAAATAATGATTTTTACCTGTTGAACGGGGTCACCAGAGGAGCGGGGTTTCAAAGCTAGAAACAGTTTACAATTATTTTTAAAATTCAAGAACCTAGATCTATCCCCAGAAAATAAGTCAGGAATAGGAATTCTAGGCTCTAACATAGGATTCTGAACCACAAAATCTTGAATGTTTTGTACCCTTGCAGTGAGATGATCCACACAAGAGGACAAACCTTGAATGTCCATACCTACACCTGTGTCCTGAACCACCCAAAGGTCTAGGGGAAAAGAAAGACAAAACACAGTGCAAAGAAAAAAAAATGGTCTCAGAAGTTCTCTTATCCCTCTATTGAGATGCATTAATACTTTGGGCCAGCTGTACTGTTATGACCTGGTGGTTAGGAGCACTCGGAATGACCTGATAATTAAACCTCATACAGGACGAGCTCTGGGATGTGGGAGCTCTGCTGACCGCAAGCCCTAATCCTATCACACACACTAGAAATAGCCGTGGAGCGCTCCTGACCAGACCTAGGCGCCTCGTCACAGCCTAAGAACTATCTAGCCCTAGAGATAGAAAATAAAGCCTACCTTGCCTCAGAGAAATTCCCCAAAGGTAAAGGAAGCCCCCCACATATATTGACTGTGAGTAAAGATGAAAGTCACAAACGCAGAAATTAAACAGGTTTCAGCAAAGGTAGGCCAGACTTACTAAATAGACAGAGGATAGGAAAGGTAACTTTGCGATCAGCACAAAAACCTACAAAAGACCATGCAGAGTGTGCAAAAAAGACCTCCGCACCGACTCACGGTGCGGAGGGGCCTCTCTGCATCCCAGCGCTTCCAGCTAGCAAGACAAAATCATGAAAACCAGCTGGACAAGAAAACAGAGAACAAAATAAGACAATAAGGAACTTAGCTTCTGCAGGAGAAGGCAGGTCACCAGAGAGATCCAGGAGCGAACTGAACGAATGCAAAAACATTGACAGCTGGCATGGAGTAACGATCTGAGAGGAGTTAAATAGAGCAGCCAACCAAAGGATAAGCCACGTCACCTGTGTAAGGAACCTCAGAAGCAGCAGCTTCACTCATAGCCACCAGAGGGAGCCCATAGACAGAACTCGCCGAAGTACCATTCACGACCACAGGAGGGAGCTCGACAACAGAATTCACAAGAGCTGATACCCCATATGTGGGGGGAACCACCGTTTGTGTGCATGGCAGAGCTCGGAAGGGAAGGAGCGCCATTTGGAATGCAGACTTAGATGGATTCGTCTGCAGGCGTCACGTTGCATTTGCAGAGACCCTGATGCACCTAAACAGTAGAAACCCCCCACAAATGACACCATTTTGGAAACTAGACCCCCCCAAGGATCTTATCTAGATGTGTTTTGACAGCTTTGAACCCCCAAGTGTTTCACTACAGTTTATAATGCATAGTCGTGAAAATATAAAAAAATTTCCCACAAAAATGTTTTTTAGCCCCCCAAATTTTTATTTTCCCAAGGGTCACAAGAGAAATTGAACCCCAATAGTTGTTGTCCAATTTGTCCTGAGTATGCTGATACCCCATATGTTGGGGTAAACCCCTGTTTGAGCACACGGGAGAGCTCGGAAGGGAAAGACCACTGTTTACTTTTTCAACGCAGAATTGGCTGGAATTGAGATCGGACGCCATGTCGTGTTTGGAGAGCCTTGATGTGCCTAAACAGTGGAAACCCCCATTTCTAACCGAAACCCTATCCCAAACACACCCCTAACCCTAATTCCAACCATAGCCCTAACCACACCCCTAACCCTGACACACCCCTAACCCTAATCCCAACCGTAAATGTAATCGAAACCCTAACTTTAGCCCCAACCCTAACCCTAACTTTAGCCCCAATCCTAACCCTAACTTTAGCCCCAACCCTAACTTTAGCTCCAACCCTAACCCTAACTTTAGCCCCGACCCTAACTCTAACTTTAGCCCTAACCCTAACTTTAGCCCCAACCCTAACTTTAGCCCAACCCTAACTTTAGCCCCAGCCCTAACCCTAACTTTAGCCCTAACCCTAACTGTAGCCCTAACCCTAGCCCCAACCCTAACCCTAGCCCCAACCCTAGCCCTAACCCCAATAGTAAAATGGAAATACATTTTTTAAATTTTTTTATGTTTCCCTAACTAAGGGGGTGATGAAGGGGGGTTTGATTTACTTTTATAGCGAGTCTTCTAGCGGATTTTTATGATTGGCAGCCGTCACACACTAAAAGACGCTTTTAATGGCAAAAAATATTTTTTGCGTTACCATATTTTGAGAGCTATAATTTTTCCATATTTTAGTCCACAGAGTCATGTGAGGTCGTGTTTTTTGCAGGACGAGTCGACGTTTTTATTGGTAACATTTTCGGGCACGTGACATTTTTTGATCGCTTTTTATTCAGATTTTTGTGAGGCAGAATGACCAAAAACCAGCTATTCATGAATTTCTTTTGGAGGGGGCGTTTATACTGTTCTGTGTTTGGTAAAATGGATAAAGCAGTTTTATTCTTCGGGTCAGTACGATTACAGCGATACCTCATTTACATCTTTTTTTATGTTTTGGTGCTTTTTATACGATAAAAACTATTTTATAGAAAAAATAATTATTTTTGCATCGCTTTATTCTGAGGACTGTAACTTTTCATTTTTTGCTGATGTTCTTGTCTCTTCCTTGAACCAGCACTCCTCCCATTTGGCACAGGTGATTTTAATTAGCAGGAGACTGCAAAGTAAGGGGTCTAGTCCATTTTGGCTCTCACTGAAGAGCTGGAGGAAGGTGAGTTTCAATGCTCCTTTCATTTTGGTGCTGGTGCTGTGTGGCGGCCATTGTTGCTGTGGCCTTGTGCTGGTGGGGCGGCGCGGTCTGGAGTCATGGGGGCTCAGTCTCGCAGCATGGGTGCTGTCGGGCAACAGGTCGTCCGCCCTGCTGGTGCATGGCCGCTGTGGCGGTGGTCGCCGCACGGCTCCGCTCCGTTAGGGCGATAGGACCCACTACGAGGTTTGCCGTGAAGTGGCAGTGGGCTTCATACAGTCTGATCAGAATGTTAAACTGAAAACCTCATGTTCAGTATATAAATTTTTGCCTAGTGACTTTAGATCAACGTATGACTTTGGGATGTGCGGTTCATGCTCTTTTTTTTTTTTTTTTGCTGATGATGCTGTATGGCAGCTCGTTTTTTGCGGGACAAGATGACGTTTTCAGCGATACCATGGTTATTTATATTCATCTTTTTGATCGCGTGTTATTCCACTTTTTGTTCAGCGGTATGATAATAAAGCGTTGTTCTTTGCCTCGTTTCTTTTTTTCCTTTTTTTCAGTGTTCAGTGAAGGGGTTAACTAGTGGGACAGTTTTATAGGTCGGGTCGTTGTGGACGAGGCGATACTAAATGTGTACTTTTATAGTTTTTTTTTATTTAGATGAAGAAATGTATTTATGGAAACAATATTTTTTTTTTCTATATTTAGGAATTTTCTTTTTTTTTTTTTTTTTTTACACATCTAAAAAAAAATGTTGAACTTTTTTACTTTGTTCCAGGGAAGACATCACTGTATAGTGACCGATCGCTGATCTGACACTTTGCAGAGCACTGTGTCAGATCAGCAATCTGGTGTGCCCTTCTGCAGGCTTACAGGAGCCTGCTCTGGACCCGGAAGTACTCCCTGCAGGACCCAGAAGTAGACCCACGGCCATTTTGGATCCGGGGTCTGCAGGGAGGAGACGCTCGGTACAAGGTAAGCACATTGCCTTGTACCGATCGTCTCTGGGAAGCACCCAGGGAGCCCCCTCCCTGTGCAATGCTTCCCTATACTGCCGGCACACTGCGATCATGTTTGATCGCGGTGTGTCGGGGGTTAATGTGCCGAGAGCGGTCCGTGACCGCTCCTGGCACATAGTGCCGGATGTCAGCTGTGATAGTCAGCTAACACCCAGCCGCGATCGGCCGTGCTCCCCCCGTGAGCGCGGCCAATCGCTCTGGACGTACTATTCCGTCCTTGGGAAGTAAGGCCCACCCCACATGGATGGAATAGTACATCCAATGGCAGAAAGGCTAATTATGTATCCTAGTACGTCACATGCCTTCACAATCACCAAACTCTCTAGGTCTACCCAGGTGCACTTATACGTCCGTTGTCTTTTTTTGTCTTTGAAATGGGAAAGGTTGGTTCTCAGGGTCAATAATAATAATAATAATAATTTTTATTTATATGGCGCCAACATATTCCGCAGCGCTTTACAAATTATAGAGGGGACTTGCACAGACAATAGACATTACAGCATAACAGAAATACAGTTCAAAACAGATACCAGGAGGAATGAGGGCCCTGCTCGCAAGCTTACAAACTAGGTAAGGGGAGACACGAGAGGTGGATGGTAACAAATGCTATAGTTATTCGGACCTTCCATAGTGTAAGGCTTGGGTGTTCATGTAAAGCTGCATGAACCAGTTAACTGCCTAAGTATGTAACAGTACAGACACAGAGGGCTATTAACTGCATAAAGTGAATGAGAACATTCATTTTTTTTTTTAAATAGGCCACACCGGGATCGTTACGTTAATGCATTGAGGCGGTAGGCCAGTCTGAACAAATGAGTTTTTAGGGCACGCTTAAAACTGTGGGGATTGGGGATTAATTGCATTAACCTAGGTAGTGCATTCCAAAGAATCGGCGCAGCACGTGTAAAGTCTTGGAGACGGGAGTGGAAGGTTCTGATTATTGAGGATGCTAACCTGAGGTCATTAGTGGAGCGGAAGGCACGGGTAGGGTGGTAGACTGAGACCAGAGAGGAGATGTAGGGTGGTGCTAAGCCATGGAGTGCTTTTTGGATGCTTTGTGGGTCAAGTAACTGTTTCAACATAGTAAGCTTGTCAGAGGGGCCCCAGGGATAATACTCCTGTGTATGTCTTACTCTAGTGACCCTCCTTGGTCCTGATGTGGATGGTTGTCTGTTGGTGGAGGTGACAAAATGTTCGGTGGGTGTGGCATGATGTTCTACACATTCCTCCCTCTCATGGATACTCTCAGCTTCCTCCCCAAAAGTCAAACTCCTCACTTCTGTGTCACCTTCTTCTGTCACTACATGTGATCTTGTCCGGACAGTATTTATGGTATCTCGCTTAGGTCGGGTTGCAGCACAGGTCACATAAGTGTCTCTCCAGTCTGGGTTTGGCTGACCACAATGTTTACATCCATCTGTCTTGTGTGGGTCTCTGGTATACAGAGGTGAAGCTGTAGCAAAAATAATCTACTATATAATTGTCTAAGGGTCACTTCCGTCTGTATGTCCTTCTGTCACTGTTATTCATTCGCTGATTGGTCTCGGCAGCTGCCTGTCATGGCTGCCACGACCAATCAGCGACGGGCACAGTCCGGAAGAGAATGGCCACTCCTTACTCCCCGCAGTCAGTACCTGTCGCCCGCATACTCCCCTCCGGTCACCGCTAACACAGGGTTAATGCCGGTGGTAACGGACCGCATTATGCTGCGGGAAACGCACTCCGTTACCGCTGCTATTAACCCTGTGTGTCCCCAACTTTTTACTATTGACACTGCCTATGCGGCATCAATAGTAAAAAATGTAATGTTAAAAATAATTTAAAAAAAAAACTGCTATACTCGCCCTCTGTAGTCGCTCGCGCCGGCCGCCATCTTCCGTTGCAGGTTCCGGTGACAAAGATGGTATGGGAGAATGACCTGCCATGACGTCACGGTCATGTGACCGCGACGTCATCACAGGCCCTGCGCTCATACCAACCCTGGGACCGGAAGCTGCCGTGGACTACAAGGGGCCCTCGGAAAGGTGAGTATATGTTTATTTTTTTTTTAACCTGTGACAAACCTGGTGTGCTCAGATACAGCCAAATGCAGCCAAACTGATTGGTCATCATTTCATACTACAGATGGACAATGACCCAAAACATAAAGCCAAAGCAACCTAGGAGTTTATTAAAGCAAAGAAGTGGAATATTCTTGAATGGCCAAGTCAGTCACCTGATCTCAACACAATTGAGCATGCATTTCACTTGTTAAAGACTAAACTTCCTACAGAAAGGCCCACAAACAAACAGCAACTGAAAACCACAGTGAAGGCCTGGCAGAGCATCAAAAAGGAGGAAACCGTGTCTGGTGATGTCCATGAGTTCAAGACTTCAGGCAGTCATTGCCAACAAAGGGTTTTCAACCAAGTACTAGAAATGAACATTTTATTTAAAATTATTTAATCTGTCCAATTACTTTTGGTCCCTTTAAAAACAGGGTGGCACATGTTAAGGAGCTGAAACTCCTAAACCTTTCATCCAATTTTAATGTGGATACCCTCAAATTAAAGCTGAAAGTCTTAACTTCAACTCCATCTGAATTGTTTTGTTTAAAATTCATTGTGGTAATGTCTATAACCAAAATTAGAAAAATGTTGTCTCTGTCCAAATATATATGGACTTAACTGTACACCTTACTTCCCCCTGTAGTCTCTTTATTTCCATACTGCTGGCTTTCCTCTGTCACATTACACATTAATTCACATATTTTCTTGCCTTGTTTGAGTCATTTCTGTACATCCAAACATCCACACTTTGGCGTGGTTGCCTTTTTCAGTATTGGTCCCACATTATTCACTGCTTCTTTTCCTTCTCTGTCTTTTACTATATGTATAGCTATTTTGGATCACATTGGGGGCCCTGACTGCACACAGAACAAGTTGCCCATGGTTCAACTTACTCTCCAGACAGCTCAAATGCCCTCTGTGTGCCTGGACCTTGTCTACAGGCCACACTCTAGCAAGTCAGAATGAAGTGCCAAGGTGTAGTTGGAAGGCTCTCGTAGCTTTCTCACCTGGTAGACTTGCAGGGTGTAATGGGAAGGCTCTTTCAGCTCTCTCACCCACTAGACCAGCTGACTAAAGTAGGAAGGCCCAGGTGTGATAGGCCTCTCACCTTCTAGACCAGCTCCATGGACAGTGGGAAGGCTCACATGGCTCTCTGACCCACTAAAATTAACTGCTGACTAAAATAGGAAGGCCCAGGTGTGATAGGCCTCTCAACTACTAATACAGCCGTGCAGTTGGCTACCCCCTTTTGCTGATCCTCAATTAGCTGTACATCAACCACACAATTAGACGCAGGTAGGAAAACACACTGATGACCAAACAATCACAAATTTTCATCTAAAATATGCACAATATTTTTTTTTTCAACTTCAACTTACAACATTAGTTTCCACTTCTATAGAGTACTGTTGCTTTAAAACCACAAATCTCCCAGCACACACTGCCTACGGTTCAGAAAAATACTTCTCTCACACGGAAAAGAAAGAATGCTCAGTTCTCGGCTGTTTCTATATTGAGCATGTCACAAAAGCTCCAAAAACTCCACATGAAACCCTGAACCCTCAGCCCCTTGGCACACTCCACCCAGGATACCTGTGTACCCTTCACAGAATAGTCTGTTACGATTCATTCATATGTGCTCATTCAGGAATTATTTCCCAGCGATCTGAATCACTCCGTCAGATTCAGCTCAAAGTGAATTGAATAATGTCCTCTGTCACATACAGAGGACCACAATTAACGGAGCCTCTCATCAATCAGGGACTTTATTTTTTTACTATTTATTTACATCACTCATGTCATTCAGAGCTACTTATAAACATTAGTGATGAGCATGTATACTCGTTGCTCGGGTTTTCCTGAGCACGCTCGGGTGGTCTCCGAGTATTTATGACTGCTCAGAGATTTAGTTTTTGTTGTTGCAGCTGCATGATTTACGGCTGCTAGCCAGCCTGAATACATGTGGGGGTTGCCTGGTTGCTAGGGAATCCCCACATGTGTTCAAGCTTTGTAGCAGCTGTAAATCATTCAACTGAGGCGACAAAAACTAAATCTCCGAGCACTTACAAATACTCGGAGATCACCCGAGCGTGCTCGGGAAAACCTGAGCAACGAGTATACTCGCTCATCACTAATAAACATGCATACATACATACAAAAATTCACAAAACCTGCCTACTGTACCTAGGAATTAGCACAATTTATGAGGACTGCAGTGCTCACTTGATGCCCTAAGCTATTTACATAACATAAACACAGCTTTAGACAATGTAATCCAAAATGACCACAGCAATAAAACCGCACAGGGAATGTCCCAGCTTTGCACTGTGCAACCAGATTAATCCTAAACAAAAACCTAAATAATGACCATACAGAGATAATAGGGAAAAACTTCCAAAATAGCAATATACCCAAAAGGAGGGAAGTACACAACCCAAGGTAAAATTGACATATTTATTAATTCATCAGATTAACCACTTAGGCCAGGTTCACATTGCGTTATGGTGGTCTGTTAACGCCGCCATTGAAAGCAATGTCGGTGCGCTAGGGATGTGCCGTCATTGAGTGACGGACCTAGAGACGCGGGCTGCAGCGCTTCCGAGTCTGTCACTGCTAGCGCAGATAGAGCTAGCAGATGCTCTATCTGCGCTAGCACGATGTAAACGCCGGCACTTGCATTACAGCAGCCCGTTAGCGTATGTCTGAACAGGCTGCTGCTAACGCAATGTGAACCTCGGCTTAGTGACAGAGCCAATTTGGTACTTAATGACCATGCCAATTTTTACAATTCTGACCACTATCACTTTGAGGTTACAGCTCTGGAACTATTCAACTTTTCCCACTGATTCTGAGAATGTTTTTTCATGACATATTGTACTTCATGTTAGTGGTAAAATTTCTTTGATATGACTTGCATTTATTTATGAAAAAATGGAAATTTGGTAACATTTTAAAAATTTTGCAATTTTCTAACTTTTAATTTTTGGACCCTTAAATCAGAGAGTGGTGTCACACAAAATAGTTAATAAATAACATTTCCCACTTGTCTACTTTACATCAGCACAATTTTGGAAAAACTTTTTGTCAGCATGTTATAAGGGTTAAAATTTGACCAGCGATTTCTCATTCCAACAAAATTTACAAAACCATTTTTTTTTCGGGACCACCTCACATTTGAAGTGAGTTTGGGGATCAATATGACAGAAAATGCCTGAAAGTGACTGCATTCTAAAAACTGCACCCCTCAAGATGCCAAAACCACATTCAAGAAGTTTATTAACCCTTCAGGTGCTTCACGAGAACTAAAGCAATGTGGAAGGAAAAAATAAACATTTTTACTTTTTTCACAAAAAAATTTATTTTGGAAACAATTTTTTTTTATTTTCACAAGGGTATCAGAAGAAAATGGACCACAAAATGTATTGTGCAATTTCTCTTGAGTATGCCGATACCCTGTATGTGGAGGAAAGCCACTGTTTGGGCGCATGGCAGGGCTCAGAAGGGAGGGAGCACATTTGACTTTTTGAACGCAAAATTGGATGGAAACCATAGTGGCGCCATATCGCGTTTGGAGACCTCCTGATGTACCTGAACAGTGGAATCCCCCAATTCTAACTCAAACCCTAACCCCAACACACTCCTAACCCTAATTCCAATTCTAACCGTAATCCCAACCATAACCACAACCCTAACCCTAGCCCAATTCTCACTTTAGCCCAACCCTAACTTTAGCCCAAACTTAACTTTAGCCCTACCCTAACCCTAACTCAACCCTAACCCTAGCCCATCCCTAACCCTAGCTTTAGCCCAACCCTAGCTTTAGCCCAACCCGAACCCTAACTTTAGCCCAACCCTAACCCTAACTTTAGCCCAACTCACTTTAGCCTAACTCTAACCCTAATGGAAAAATGGAAATGTGATAAACGGAGCTTTTCATTACATTTTTTTTATTTTGCTCACTGTGATAGGGTCTTTCACAGTGATTAAAATTAACTAAGAGGAAACATTTCCTATTGTTGCCAGGTGCTACACTGGGGTCGGTAAATACTGACCCAAATCATATTCTCTGGGATCTCAGCTACCCCCGGTAGCTAAGACCCTGGATAAATTCAGACTCTGGGGGGCGCTATACACTTATTTCTCAGGTCATTAAAAAGCTGCGCTGAGGCATAAGTAACCTTAATTGCTGCCGTTAAAAGGCATATCGGCAGTTGTTAAGGGGTTAAAAAGAATTTTTTTTAAATTAAACAATAATATAGATTGAAAGGGTATGGATCAAGGTTGAGTGAATCCTGGGCAACCAAAATTATGGAAACAAATGTAACAACTAAGTACAAAAGTGCAGATGTAAGGCCGGGTTCACATTAGCATATCTGTGCACAGCATGCAGATCTGCATAGATCCACATGTATCTTACATACCTATCTTTAACATTGTGTGGGACATGCATTGGCATCAGTTTGGGTGCGGATGCATCCGCATGCATTGTTTCACCGCACCTGCCGAACGCAACATGTTGCATTTTTTGTAGCATCAAATATCCGCAGGCATGCGCATGTGGGTGAGTGCATCAAAACAACGCATTATTGTCTATGGGAATGCATTGGTAAGCAAGAACATGCACATGCGTACTTCAGACTGAGCATGTCCAGGAACTGATTTCAGCACCTCCCAAATTCCACCTGCATAAAAGGGGGTGTGGACACTGGAGGTCCAGAACTATCAAGACCTCGGATGTGATCTCAAGACTCTGTATGGTAAGTATAGAAGCTTTGAAAATGCCTGTCTCTCTCTCACTGCAGTCTGTACTCTGCACTTATGTTTTGCTTTTTTTTCCTTGTAGACTGTGCTGTGCTGCTGTCCCAGTGTTGTGCTGCTGTCTTAGTTCTGTGCTGCCTGACTGCTGTGCTGTTATACTACTACCTGTAATGTAACACAACACCAGTGTTGACTGGTTTAGAGATGGAATCTGTGTCTAACACAACCAAAAATCTATTTAAAACAACAAAGCTTTTGTAGAACAAGGCTTTTCTGGAGAACTACATCCTCAAACGGCTCATACCTAGAGGTCTATGCATACGGGTGATACCATCTTTCACCATTGATGATGAGAAATTTATCAAGGATTGGGAAAGTGTATGCAATGATGCATCTAACAAATTCATGGAACTATTTATTCAATTTAACCAGAAATCAATAATTATGATAGATAAAAATCTTGAAATCACATATAACCATGCCAAAACAGAGCTGACCTCTGATCAAATCCGGTTAATTGATGAACAAATGAATAAAAAATATTGATTTATGGGTCAAGGATATTCAGGATAATCAAATGACCAAACTTAATAGGGATCAACGCGATCTTTCTATGGGTAGGGTATACAGATGGAGGACCACAATTATATCAGGAAATTAAAGAAATCGTGCTCCCTCCATTTCCTCCAATCCACCAGGAAGTGATTTTTCTGAAGCCTCTTCTTCCGTCTCTGTGTCTACTATTCGCACTCCCAAACGGAAGCATAATTTACGTTACCTTCCTAATAAACGGTACTACGAGTACTCACCTGAAAACAATACCAATTTGAAGGTAATTAATTTGAGTTCTCAAATGTTACAAAAAGATCACCTTCAATCCCCTGACTAAATTCCAACTTGAACTTAAGTCTATCTTACAATCAGCTAGCGGTAATGTGGTTATTATGAAAGAGATGTACTCTGTTTTTCTGCAGGTCGTTTAGCCATCCATTCCCACTCTGTATCTATTACCAAAGATCCACAAAAATTGTTCTAAACCCCCTGGTAGACCAATCATCTCAGAGAGGGGCAATTACTTGAAGAATGTGAACAAATACATTGACTCTTTTTTGCAACCCCTTGTTGAGTCCCTACCATCCTTTACTAAGGATACCAGCGAGTTCCTTAAGAAGATTGATGGCCTGTGTATTGATAAGGAGACACTTCTTGTAACCTGCGATATTGAATCTTTGTACATAAACATCAGACATACTGATGGAATCCGGGCAACAAATTTCTTTTTGCAATCTTCATCAGTTGCACCACCTTTGGCCACCCTTTTGATTGATTTGTTTCAATGTGCTTTGTCACACAATTTCTTTTTATTTAATGGGTCCTTCTTCCTGTAGCTCCAGGGTACAGCCATGGGGGCCTCCTTTGCACCTTCATACGCCAATCTGTTCCTGGGGCTGTGGGAGAGGGATCTTTTCCTGTCGGATCGGCATGTGTCTATGGACTGCATTCTCTATTGGACGCGGTACATAGATGACGTGTTCCTGATCTGGCAGGGGTCGGCAGACTCACTCCACAACTTCATGTCCATTTTAAATCAGAATGAGCTTAATTTACATTTGACCTATCACTATCATAGGGAGTCGATTGATTTTTTGGACGTAAAGATCAAGAGAGATGATCAGAATGTCTTACAGACTGATATTTTCCGCAAATCGACCTTGGTCAATTCTCTTCTTCTGGCCGAGTCATCACATCCCTCTTCTATGATTCGCTCAATTCCGGCGGGCCAATTTTTACGGCTACGTCGGATATGTTCAAGTGATATAGATTTTTATACACAGGCTGTAGACCTTAAGAAGAGATTCATAGATAGGGGATACAGTCATCGCTGTATTAAAAGGGCAAGACACACTCCCAGAAGTGTTGCATTATATTCTTCCGCCAAAAAGAAATCCAACAATGAGATTAGGTTCATTACGCAACATCATGGAGATACTGATCTGATGTGACATTTTCTGGAAAAATCGTGGCCAATCCTTCTTTCGGATCCAATCCTTTCAAAATGCCTGGGGCCCAGACCTATGATTACTTTCAGTAGATCCAGAAACCTGGGGGACTCCTTAGTTAGGAGTCACTATGTCAATGAATCATCTACCTTCCTTTCTAATTCCAAACAGATCCTTGGTTGTCGACCATGTGGCAATTGTGTGGCCTGTCCAAACATTGTACGAGCACAAACCTTTTCTAGCTCGGATGGACAGGTATCCTATACCATTATACATGCCATTACGTGCAATACCAAGGCTGTAATATACTATGCCACCTGCCCCTGTTCATTAGTTTATGTTGGCCTAACCACTCGCCCCCTCAAAGTTCGAGTACGTGAACATGTACTTGGCATCACTGCTGCCAAGGATGTTGAGCACTGCTCTCTTCTGAAAACACTACCACGGCATTTTAGGGCCTATCACAATTGTGATGCTTCATTATTGAAAGTCAGGGGCATTGATATGATACAACCGATTCTCAGAGGTGGCCCTGTCACTAACCCCTTGGCTAGGCTAGAGGCAAGGTGGATCTGGACACTAAGGACAGTACATCCCCTTGGCCTAAATTAACATCTCAGCCTCGTTCCTTTCCTGTAGAACATTAGTGTCCATTTGACTCATTTATTATTATGATTGTTTTCTTGTTTTTAACCCCTTAACGACCGCCGATACGCCTTTTAACGGCGGCCGCTAAGGGTACTTAAACCATAGCGCCGTTAATTAACGGCGCTGTGGAAAAAGTAAATAGCGCCCCCCAGAGTCGGATTTTCTCTGGGGTCTCGGCTGCAGGGGGTAGCCGAGACCCCAGAGAACATGATTCGGGGTTTTTTTTACCGACCCCGCATTTGCGATCGCCGGTAATTAACCATTTACCAGCGATCGCAAAAAAAAAAACAAAATCACGATTTCTTTTTAATTTCTCTGTCCTCGGATGTGATCGCACATCAGAGGACAGAGAAATGGGGTCCCAGGTAGCCCCCCAATACTTACCTGTCTCCCCCGGTGCTCCTCGTGGCTCCCGATGGGCGCCGCCATCTTCAAAATGGTGGGCGCATACGCAGTGCGCCCGCCGGCCGGCACCAGTAGAATCTTTGGGGTCTCGGCTGCCGGGGGTAGCCGAGACCCCAAAGAACATGATCGGCGTCGGTTTTACCGACCCCTGTTTTGCGATTGCCGGTAATTAACTGTTTACCGGCGACCGCAAAAAAAAAACAAAAACAAAGTGTAGTTTTCTGTCCTCTGATGTGATTGCACATCAGAGGACAGAGAAATAGGGGGATTCGGGAACCCTATCATACTCACCGGTGTCCCTGGGTCCTCCTGCTGCTCCTCCTGGCCGCCGGGGAAAAGAAAATGGCGGGCGCATGCACAGTGCGCCCGCCATCTATCGCCATCTGCCGGCCGGCAGGAGAGCAGTTGGGGCTAAAATTAGGGTTAGGGCTAGGGTAAGGGCTAGGGTTAGGGTAAGGGCTAAATTTAGGGTTAGGGTTGGGGCTAAATTCAGGGTTAGGGTTGGGGCTAAATTTAGGGTTAGGGTTGGGGCTAAATTTAGGGTTAGGGTTGGGGCTAAATTTAGGGTTAGGCTTCTTTCACACTTACGTCGGTACGGGGCCGTCGCAATGCGTCGGCCCGACATACCGATGCACGTTGTGAAAATTGTGCACAACGTGGGCAGCGGATGTAGTTTTTCAACGCATTCGCTGCCCAATCTATGTCCTGGGGAGGAGGGGGCGGAGTTACGGCCACGCATGTGCGGTCAGAAATGGCGGACGCAACGTGCAAAAAAAGTTACATTGAACGTTTTTTGTGCCGATGGTCCGCCAAAACACAACTGATCCAGTGCACGACGGACGCGACGTGTGGCCATCTGTCACGATCCGTCGGCAATACAAGTCTATGGGCAAAAAACGCATCCTGCGGGCACATTTGCAGGATCCGTTTTTTGTCCAAAACGACGGATTGCGACGGATGCCAAACGACGCAAGTGTGAAAGTAGCCTTAGGGTTAGGGTTGGGGCTAAAGTTAGGGTTAGAGTTGGGATTAGGGTTGACATTAGGGTTGTTTTGGGGTAAGGGTTGTGATTATCGTTAGGGTTAGTGATTAGGATTATGGATCGGGTTGGGATTAGGGTTAGGGGTGTGTTGGGGTTAGGGTTGGAGCTAGAATTGGGGGGTTTCCACTGTTTAGTTACATCAGGGGGTCTCCAAACACGACAGCCAATTTTGCGCTTAAAAAGTCAAATGGTGCTCCCTCCCTTCTGAGCTCTGCCGTGCGCCCAAACAGTGGGTTACCCCCACATATGGGGCATCAGCGTACTCGGGATAAATTGGACAACAACTTTAGTGGTCCAATTTCTCCTGTTACCCTTGTGAAAATAAAAACTTGGGGGCTACAAAATCTTTTTTGTGGAAAAAAAATGATTTTTTTATTTTCATGACTCTGCATTCTAAACTTCTGTGAAGCACTTGGGCATTCAAAGTTCTCACCACACATCTAGATAAGTTCCTTGGGGGGTCTAGTTTCCAAAATGGGGTCACTTGTGGGGGGTTACTACTGTTTAGGTACATCAGGGGCTCTGCAATCGCAACATAACGCACACAGACCATTCTATCAAAGTCTGCATTCCAAAACGGCGCTCCTTCCCTTCCGAGCTCTGCCGTGCGTCCAAACAGTGGTTTACCCCCACATATGGCACATCAGTGTACTCGGGATAAATTGGACAACAACTATTGCGGTCCAATTTCTCCTGTTACCCTTGTGAAAATAAAAACTTGGGGGCTAAAAAACCTTTTTTGTGGAAAAAAAATATTTTTTTATTTTCACGACTCTGCATTCTAAACTTCTGTGAAGCACTTGGGTATTCAAAGTTCTCACCACACATCTACATAAGTTCCTTGGGGGGTCTAGTTTCCAAAATGGGGTCACTTGTGGGGGGTTTCCACTGTTTAGGCACATCAGGGGCTCTCCAAACGCGACATGGCGTCCGATCTCAATTCCAGACAATTCTACATTGAAAAAGTAAAACGGCACTCCTTCTCTTCCAAGCTCTGCGGTGCGCCCAAACAGTGGTTTACCCCCACATATTTGGTATCGACGTATTCAGGAGAAATCGCACAGCAACTTTTGTGGTCTAATTTCTCCTGTTACCCTTGTGAAAATAAGAATTTGTGGGCGAAAAGATCATTTTTGTGTAAACAAATGCGATTTTTTATTTTCACGGCTCTACGTTATAATTCTGTGAAGCTCTTGGGGGTTCAAAGTGCTCACCACACATCTAGATAAGTTCCTTAAGGGGTCTAGTTTACAAAATGGTGTCACTTGTGGGGAGTTTCCACTGTTTAGGCACATCAGGGGCTCTCTAAACGTGACATGGCGTCCGATCTCAATTCCAGCCAATTCTGCATTGAAAAAGTCAAACGGCGCTCCTTCACTTCCAAGTTCTGCGGTGCGCCCAAACAGTGGTTTACCCCCACATATGGGGTATTGGCGTATTCAGGAGAAATTGCATAACAAAATTTATGGTTACATTTCTGTGTTTACACTTGTGAAAATAAAAAAAATGGTTCTGAATTAAAATGTTTGCAAAAAAAAGTTAAATGTTAATTTTTTTCTTCCACATTGTTTCAGTTCCTGTGAAGCACGTAAAGGGTTAATAAACTTCTTGAATGTGGTTTTGAGAACCTTGAGGGGTGTAGTTTTTAGAATGGTGTCACACTTCGTTATTTTCTATCATATAGACCCCTCAAAATGACTTCAAATGTGATGTGGCCCCTAAAAAAAAAAAGGTGTTGTAACAATGAGAAATTGCTCTTCAACTTTTAACCCTTATAACTCCCTAACAAAAAAAAATTTTGTTTCCAAAATTGTGCTGATGTAGACATGTAGACATGTAGGAAATGTTATTTATTAACTATTTTTCGTGACATATCTCTCTGATTTAAGGGCATAAAAATACAAAGTTTGAAAATTGCAAAATTTTAAAAATTTTCACCATATTTCCGTTTTTTTTTTCATAAATAATCGCAAGTAATATCGAAGAAATGTTACCACTAACATGAAGTACAATCTGTCACGAAAAAACAATCTCAGAATCAGCGGGATCCATTGAAGCGTTCCAGAGTTACAACCTCATAAAGTGACAGTGGTCAGAATTGCAAAAATTGGCTCGGTCATTAAGTACCAAATTGGCTCTGTCACTAAGGGGTTAATAGTGTTTTTATTTATTCTTGTTTTTAGCCTGACTCGATTGATGTGGTCTTCTATCCTCCTTTTTGGCTTGAGCCCGATGTTCTCAGGTCGAGTCTGGTCACATTACAGCGATAATTCAACGGACGACTGGGAGATTATCTATTTATTTATTGATTTCTATGTTTATACACTTTTTTTATGTCGTGTATCACATGTTGTTTTTTATAATATTATGTGGCAATTTTGGATGTGATTTTATATACACCTTCTATATATTTATTTATTTATTGTTGTACATCAAATGCACTTTACACTTGCTCATTTTTATATCCATCTATTTTGACTTCTTCATTCTTTGCAATATTGCAATTAGCATATATATAGTCAGGGTTTGTCATCCTCATCTTTATACACTGTGTTGTTACCATACCTCTTCACCCCTTCCCATTCCTCACACTTTGCATTCTTTCATATCACACACATCTTCCACCTTCTTCCAGCATATGGTTACCTATGATGGCCGGACCTGCTCTGCACACATGCGCTGCCTGTGATCCGGGTGCTGTTGGGTGTTGGCGTCTCAATGTTGCCGCGGTGATAGATCACATGGTGCTCTGTCATCGCGACCGACACCCTGCACACGGTCCGTCCTGATTGGCCACATCCTCTTTTAAACCCCTACACATGACATGGACACCACTCTCCCTGATGAAGGACTCGATCCGAAACGCAAGTCGGGGCGCGTGTCTGCTTGTAATCACGCAAACACCCAGGTAACTACCTCTCACGTTACTACCCAGCTTTACTTAGCATTATCTGCAGCTTTTTTGTCCAAACGGCTGTATTAACAGCACAATTTCTATTTACTCAGCACTCAGGCTATTTTGGCGCTATTATGGTCAGTCTACAGCTCATGTATTATAGTTGATTGCAGCGCTGCACAACCTTTTCACAGGTCATTTTTTCATGTTGACAGTTTTTTGTCCTATGCACCATTTTGGACATCTGTTCATATATTTCTGATATTTTCTGTGCTAATACACTTTACTGCCACAGTTTGCTTTTGTGGATGATGTAATTTTATTGGTTGCCTGGTTCCTATTTTGTAGTATATGTCACATATTCATTCCATTTATCTTACAACTGACACATACATGTTTTTGGTGCCAGTTATTTACAACATGTGCAGGATACATATATTATCATTATGACATAATACCCTTTTGATACCACACACCTGCCAGCACATTTGTGCATAGATACTACTATACTCGCTATACAGTATATTTTGCATCCTTGTTTACGATTGTGCTATACAATCTTTGTTGTCAGTTCTATATGGTTATCTCCTTTGGTCTTGTGTATTTTATGGGAAGATATTCACAGTGTGTTACTAGTACCATGTTACCATATATCTCCCCTTTTTTTTGTCTTCAACAATAAATAATTCTTTTTTGTACTTTAAATATTTGTTCGTGTTCATTTACATTTGACCTTATAGTTCGGTTCCTTCTCTCTTCTTTCACTGCCTGTAATGTAAGTATTGTCATGAATTTTTTTTTTTTAAAAAGGGTTTTTTTTTTTCATTTCTTTGGCTACATTGTTGTTTGCTCTTTGAACAACTTCAATTTTTCTTATCTGTTCTTTTCTGTAGTGCTTCACTTGACTGCTGCCTGCTATCCCAACATCTCCTCCAGTGAAGACTATGCTAACCAGATTGGAGATGACACTGATTACATAATCACATTTGATATACTAATCGGTATGTATTGACTGTCAATACTACACATGTGGTAAATCATGTATTTTTTTTTACAGGAACCTTCCAGTGTGGAAGATCAGGAGCATCGAGTGGAAATTAATCGTCCCAGGATCATCGTGCTCAAGTTCCTGAGGAGGAAAGACAGTGTGTAAGTAGTCTTTTCATAAAAAATTAATTTGTTTTCAGCTTTGTGTCTTTAAAACTGTATGACTTATATATACACCGTATATATATATATTTTTTTATTTGATCTATAGGTTCCACAGCGTGAGGAAGGCAAACCCGAGATTGACAATGACAAACTCATTCCTCTTGTGCAAGAGCGAGTAGTGTTGAGGGACACCCGTGATTATCAGCATTCTGACTCAGGATTGATTCAACGACTCTGGGAAGAAGTGGCCAGATTGCTGTTGGCTGATTGGGACCATGCCACCCCACAAGCCAGAAAGGATTTTCGTAAGTATTGCAATGTGATCTTATGCGTCTGTTTAACTGTAAATGTAGGTGCCTTTTTTTACAATTTATTTAAATTTTCTTTTCTGCCCCCTTCACAGTGAAGGGAGTAAAAGTCAGTTGGAGTTCGATGAAGAATCGCTTCAATAATAATATAAGAGAGGAGATTCGTGTTTGAAGTGGTCCAGCTATAAAATATAAATACCATCGTATGCTGTTTTTTCTGAGGCCTGCAGTTGCTCAGCGAATGTGAGTATCTTTTGTGTTGTCTTAGTATTATATAAAATATATATTTTTTATTTAATGTTAATGTTTTTTAACGGGTGTTGCAGTGGAGGTATTATTATTAGTAAAGTCAGCAAACAATACAGGTACATTTGCAAGCGGATTAAACCATGACACACGTCCAATATCAGAAACAAGCAAAGTTATCCCTCATTTGTAGAACTTCAACTGTAGTCCTCAGAGAGTGATCTTGGTAATCACGCAATGTGTTAACAACAGGTTCCTCAAGTTCTAAGTGGTGTCACTCTATTGCCAGGATGTAATTGTGCAGAACAACACATGCTTTGACAAACTCATCAATTGTCTCAGTTTTTAGATTGATGGCTGTTCCCAAAATGCGCCATTTAGATGCCAGCAAACCAAAGGCATACTCCACAGTTCTTCGTGTCGTTGTCAGTCAATAGTTGTAAATCCTTTTGGTGTTATTCAACTCCCGACTCGAGTATGGTTTTATGAGGTTGGCACACATTTGAAATGCCTCATGCCCCAACCACAACAAACTGCATTGGCGGTACTTCAGTGTTGGGAAGAGGTCAAGGCATTGGAAAATTGAAATTATTCCCATACAAATGTTGGCCCAAGTCTGAGTCTTTGAAAGTCTCCATGGCTCTCTCGTAATTCAGCGATGGGGTGTTGCCAATATCCTCTTCACAATATGCATTTTGTACTCCCGTACTCCTTTGTTTAACACATTGGCAAGAAGGCCAATGGGGGCAGTGTTCTGGATCACTGCGTTGAGAAACACGTGATGGTGTCTCCGTGGTGTTGGATGTTTTGGTCTCCCCGAGGTCATTCATCTGTACCTTCACAGCCTTTTACTAGGCACTGCTCCTAATAGCCAGTTTCCTACTCCACACTGATGAGGGGCAAAAACCCCGAAACAGCTGTCTGTGGATGGATACCATGCTTGGCATAGGTGGTTTTCCTTTATTGGATGTTTTCCTTTATTGGATGCTGCCCGTCCCGTGATTGTTCCTTCCCGGGGAAAGGCCTGGCTATTCATTGCTTGCATTGAGAAACACGTGATGGTGTCTCTGCAGCTTACTTTACATGCATTTGCATATTTCCCATAAGGGATGGGGGCAGAGTTCTGGATCACTGCATTGAGAAACACGTGATGGTGTCTCCGCGGTGTTGGATGTTTTGGTCTCCCCGAGGTCATTCATCTGTACCTTCACAGCCTTTTACTAGGCACTGCTCCTAATAGCCAGTTTCCTACTCCACACTGATGAGGGGCAAAAACCCCTAAACAGCTGTCTGTGGATGGATACCATGCTTGGCATAGGTGGTTTTCCTTTATTGGATGTTTTCCTTTATTGGATGCTGCCCTTCCCGTGGTTGTTCCTTCCCGGGGAAAGGCCTGGCTATTCATTGCTTGCGTTGAGAAACACGTGATGGTGTCTCCGCAGTTGACTTTACATGCTGCTGCATAGTCAGTCATATGCACCCAATTAGGCCTTGGAACCCTCATAGTGGATGTGCTTATGAAAATCCACTTCACAATATGCATTTTGTACTCCCGTACTCCTTTGTTTTACACATTGGCAGGAAGGCGAGCCCTGCTGCATAGTCAGTCATATGCACCCCATTATGCCTTGAAACCCACATACTGAATGGGTCCATGAAAATCCACTCGTATTTTTTAATGGTATGATGGTTCCCTCTTTGCAGAATTAGTTACAGGAGGATTTGGCAATTGTGTTTGCCATGTTTTTAACACTAAGGTTACAGATACTGCTTTAAAAAAGGCTAATCCTTGCAATACAAAGCAATTTCATTGCAAACTACAAAATTCAAGGAATATTAAGATTGAATAGTGTGAGTGCGTACATTTTTATGTTAACAATAACATACAAAGGTTAATAAGTACATATATGGATTACATAAATATACTGATTATGTACTGTATATATGAAGATTAACTTCATACAGTCTACTTAGATCATCACCAAGAGGCTTTTAAATATCATCCGTGTGGAATATCCGATGAGCAACACCAAGACAGAAAACCCCTGGGAGATTACCTACACTGTATGGGCATCCCCAATTATGCAGGTATCAGCACACTGTACATGTACAGGTACCCCAGTTTTGGCATCTCTTTTAGTCATGTTTCTCTGGTCTTATATAGTGATTTACACTATGTAGTAACTCTAGTTTCACCCAGACCTTTAAGTGGCCACTTTTCAAGGTTGGATGAAACTGAGATATCATGGGCTCATCAGACGAGGGGCCATAAACCCCTAGAAAATATGTCACAAGGATTTAGACCAAACTACCGCAGGCAGTTTCAGTAAACCTTAATGTTTTACAATGACAAACAGCAAACATATAGAGACTTCGAACTGTTTGTGAAGTGAGTAAACAAACATTTATCAAGATTGTGTCACTATGAGCATTGACTGTCACATCTGTGAATGTTTTCCAAGATATGCAGCTATGTGATTGTCTGAATGCATTCGGTGTACAGTATTTCAATCTTGTTTACAAATCGCCATTTGTATATTCGCCATTTGTATATTTAAGGCAGCCAAATTTATGGCTCTCAAGGAGAGAAAATAATATAATGGGCAAAGCTATATTTTTAATGAACTACTGAGCCAAACTAACAACATTGCTTTATCAAATTTATATGCAGTGTATTGTGTCCAATTTGAGCAACCAGACAACACAAAAAGGAGCTTTATAAGTGAGCTCTTCAAGGTACACAATTGTGAAGTGTTTGCCATCAAGGATGTGGTTTCACCAATGGGGGGTACCTTTTTTAAAAAATATACTATTGCCATCACAGCCCTCCTTGCCCAAACTTCACGTGCTTATGACAGTACAAAGCATGTTCGCCCAGGTCATGTCGTCGGAGATAAGAGAGAGATATTGCATGAGACAGAGTTAAGAATTAGGGCCAATGTAGTGGTGTGGGTCTCTGAGACTTGTAATGCAGTGCATGATCTGCCAAACAATTCCCCAATGGGGGTACCTTTTTTAAAAATACACTAGTACCATTGCATGCCCCTAGCCCAAACTTCAACGTCCTATAAACAGTACTGAGCACGTTCACCCTGGTGATCTAGTGGCAAGTGCATTTTAGATTGCCGGAAACTGAGTTAAACAGTCGGCCCAATGGAATGTCATGCTCAATTCTCCAATGTGGGGTCCATTTTTAAAAAAGTAAGAGTGCCATCACAGCCCACTTGGCCAAAATGCACCGTACAGAGCACGTTCACCCTGGTGATCTACTGGCAGGTACAGGACAGATTGCAGGTGACCGAGTTAAGAAGTAGGCCCAATGTAATGTCATGCCCAAGTCCCCAATGTGTTGTCCTTTTTTAAAAAAATAAGAGTGCCATGACAGCACCCTTGGCCAAAATGCACCGTATAGACCACGTTCACCCTAGTGATATAGTGGTTCTAGATGAGGATGATGAGGATAAGAAGGAGGATAAGAACAAACAGACCAAATCTGGAAGCGTATACCCATGTGTGGTTATGAAGAGGTGCATGAGAATACACCTCCCCAAAAGAGATAATGTATTTGAGGTTATGTTTCGCTGTTTTCACTTGGTCGTGTACAGAAGTCTTTCCCAATCCAGACCTTGTTCATTTTTATAAGAGTCAGCCTGTCAGCATTTTCAGTTGACAGGTGGATGCGCTTATCTGTTATAATTCCACCAGCGGCACTAAAAACCCTCTCTGACAGAACACTAGCAGCGGGGCAGGCCAAGACCTCCAAGTTTTAGAGAGCCTGTTCATGCCACGTGTCCAGCTTGGATACCCAATAATTAAAAGGCACAGAGGAATCACGGAGGACGTTTGTACGATCTGCAAGGTACTCCCTCACCATTTTCCCAAACATTGCACTTCTTGTGACAGCACCCCTTGCCACGATGGGAGGGTCTGATAAAACTGTCCCAGAACTTGGCCATTGTTCCCCTGCCTGAGCTGGATTGAACTTCTGTCTCTCTCGCTTGGAGTCCTTGGTTGTTCAACAAACTCTGACGTCTGCTGCCAGCGTTCTCACATGGGAATTTTCTAAGTAATTTTGCTACAATGACCCTGTGGTACTGCAACATTTTAGTACACCTCTCTGCCTCGGCAAAAGAGATTGAAAGTTCTCCTTGTAGCATGGGTCTAGAAGTGTCACCAACCAGTAATGAGTGTAACCCAAAATTTTGATAATCCGAGGGTCACGTGAAATGCTGCGCAACATAGTCAAACATGCATGCCATACTGCTAACAGTCAAGACTTCCGTGTCCTCACCAACAGGACGACTGACCATGCTGTCCTCCTCATCCTCCTCCTCCCTGTCCTCAGGCCATTCCCGCTGAACAGAAGCTAATACAGATGTGTTTGTACTACCGTCTATAGCGCATGAAAGTAGCTACTGTTCTTCCTCCTCCTCATTGCCTACCAATCCATGTTGAGAAGACATGAGGCTGGGTTAAGTGTAATCCCCCTGTATGTTTCCTTGCTTCATGTTCTCGTGCTCCGCCTGCAATGCAGCAATGCATTCTCTTTGAATGTGAGTTGAGAGTTTTTCAGAATGCTGAGAAGCGGGATGGTGATGCTAATTATGGCGTCATCGCCGCTCACAATCTTTGTGCAGTCCTCAAAGTTTTGGAGGATGTTACATATGTCTGACATCCATGTCCACTCCTGAGGTCTTATGTGTGGAGTCTGACCTGAAATTCAACGGCCTTGTTGATGTTGGTAGTCAACAACGGCCCTCTTCTGCTCACAAATCCTTTCCAACATATGCAGCGCAGAGATCCAGCGCGTGGGGACATCACACAACAGTCGGTGAGCTGGAAGCTGAAAGCGCTGCTGAAGCACGGCAAGGGTGGCTGAAGCTGTAGCTGACTTTCTAAAATGGGCAGACAGACGACGTACTTTCACTAGCAGATCCGGCAGCTCCGGGTAGCTTTTCAGAAAATTTGAACCACAAGGTTAAGCACATGGGCCAAGCAAGGTACGTGTGTTATCTCACCTTGCCTCAGAGCCGCCACCAGGTTACGGCCATTGTCTCACACGACCATGCCTGGCTGTAGGTTCAGCAGTGTCATCCAAACATCTGACTGCCCTTTCAGCTCTGTCCACAACTCTTCTGCATTGTGCCGTTTGTCACCTAAGCAGATTAGCTTCAGCACAGCCTGTTGCCGCTTGGCTGAGGCAGTGCTGCAGTGCTTCCAGCTTCTGACTGATGTGTTGATTTCAGAGATAGAGGCTGAAGAGGAGAAGGTGCAGGAGCTGTAGACTGTGGGGGCTACCCTGATTGATGTAGGGCCAGCAATCCTCGGTGTGGGGAGGATGTGTTCCATCCCAAGGTCTGACTGGGTCCCGGCTTCCACTATGTTAACCCAGTGTGCTGTCTGTTGTGAATTCCGCTCTTGGGCTCCCTCCGGTGGTTGTAAGTGGCACTTTTGTGAGTTCTGCTCTTGGGCTCCCTCCGGTGGTTTTACGTGGAGTGGCTGCTCATTGGATTTAGCAGTCTGCAGCTGCTTCCACTGATTGTCTATTCTGCTTGGCTATTTAGCCTGGCTCTTTCCTTCAGCTTGTTCCACTTCTCAATGGTTCCTGGTTGGATTCACATCTCTTTGGATTTCCCTGTTATCCTGACCAGTTCAGCAAAGCTAAGTCCTTGCTTGCTCTTTTCTGTCCACAGGTTGTGGACTTATCCGTTCTGTGCTTTCTATGTTTGTCCAGCTTGTCAGTATGAATTAATTCTGTGATGCTGGAAGCTCTGGGAAGCAGATTTACCCTCCACACCTTTAGTCAGGTGTGGAGATTTTTGTAAACTCTGTGTGGATTTTTTGTAGTGTTTTATACTGACCGCACAGTATTCAATCCTGTTCTATCTATCTAGCTAGACTGGCCTCCTGTGCTCATCCTGGTTTCATTCTGTGTATGTCTTTTCCCTCTCCACTCACGGTCATTACTTGTGGGGGGCTGTCTATCCTTTGGGGATTTTCTCTGAGGCAAGATAGTTTTCCTGTTTCTATCTTTAGGGGTAGTTAGTTATCAGGCTGTGACGAGGTGCCTAGGGAGTGTTAGGAGCATCCCACGGCTACTTCTAGTGTTGTGTTGAGCTTAGGGACTGCGGTCAGTACAGATACCACTTCCTTCAGAGCTCGTTCCATGTTGCTCCTAAACCACCAGATCATAACAGCTGTCATTGAGATGTACCTTCCCTGCCCACAAGCACTTGTCCACGTGTCCGTGGTTAGGTGGACTTTACCGGTAACAGCATTGTTGAGTAATGTTGTGGGACACATGCTGGCGTAATGCCGGTACGGCACACCGGGAGAAATAGTGGCGACTGGGGACCAAGTAGCTTGGGCCGGCCGCCGCCATCAGATTGCAAAAAGCTTCCTTCTCAAAAAGCGTAAAAGGCAACATTTCTAGCGCAAGCAGAAGAGAAATATTAGAATTGAGGACTGTGGCCTGTGGGACCTTGGCTCGGTATTTCCGCTTGCGTTCCAAAGACTGGGTTATAGACAACTGAATGCTAAGCTGGGAAAAGGACGTGGACGGGCTTGCTGATGGTGCTGCTTGACTGTGGGCCACAACAGGTGCAGGGCTAGAGGCATATTCACATGCACGGTGTTCTGGGGATTGGCTTCTATGCAAAATAGTGGAAGAAGCAGTGGTGTTACCAGCAGACAGTGGTCCTGGAGCCTGTGGTTCGGCCCACAAAGTCAGGTGCTTTGCTTGCATGTGCCTGATCAAGCTGGTGTTGGTCAGGCTAGTTGTCTTGCTACCCCTGCTGATGCGGGCATGGCAGGTGCTGCAAATGGCCTGTTTGGGGTTATCGGCAGAGTCTTTAAAAAATAGCCAGACTCGGGAAGATCTCATAGGTGGAATGGCAACTTTACTCATGCTGGTGTTACGGGGAACGGATGCACGCCTTCTGTCTGTGGCCACCACACTGCTTCTTCCTGCCTGTTGGGGGGATATGCCTCCTTCCCCATTTGTGCTGCTGTCCTCACTATACATGTCCTCCTGCCAGGTTGAGTCAGTCACTATGTCATCCACCACCTCATCTTCCACATCCGCACCCTGCTCCACCTCCTGACTTTCTGGCAATTGTGTCTCATCATCATCCACCTCTTATGACACTTTCCCACCATCGCCTTCGTGTGACGGGGGCTGGTCAAAGCTTTGGGCAGCTCTACATGCGATCTCATCTTTCCCCACTTCAAGTTGACCGGCAGAGATTTCTGAATCTTGAAATGGAAAACTGAACAGCTCTTCAGAGTGTCCAAGTGTTGGATCAGTTGTCTCAGGGCACTCGGCATGATGGGAGAAAGGAGGATCAGGGTGAGGAATATCCTGGCCACACTCACAGTTACTCAGACTTGACCGTGTGGAAGGCAAGGTGGTGGCAGTGGCTAAGTGACTGGAAGCATTATCCGCTATCCAACTAACAACCGTTTCACACTGCTCTGACTTCAATAGTGGTGTGCTGCGGTCCCCTAGAAACTGGGACAGGAAGGTCGAGCGAGAAGATGTGGGTCTTTGTTGCTGCCCACTTTCACCTTGGCCACGGCCTCGTCCTCTGGATGCACCACACCATCAGCATCACGTCCACTGCCCCGTCCCTTGCCTTAATCATTTTAAATGGGCTACTGCACTATTTCAAATGTCTTTATTAGTAGCAAAATAATATGTGATCAGTATGCCTGCAAATCTACGATTTTTCAAACACCAGGCAGGCCTCAGCCTGACCTAACAGACTGTATTCAATTTTTTTTTTAAGTTAATTTTTACAAAATAGTGCTGTATAGAATTTGAGTATCACGCAGCCAAAAAATAAGTACACCGGTCTCCAATGCCCAAGCTTGGAGCACAGAGATTTATGACGGCTGTAACGGAAATACCACACTGGCAAATCTGTGGCCTTGGAATTTTTTTTTGATGCTAAATAGTGCTGTATAGAATTTGAGTATCACACAGCAAAAAAATAAGTACAGTACAGACCAAAAGTTTGGACACACCTCCTCATTTAAAGATTTTTCTGTATTTTCATGACTATAAAATTGTAAATTCACACTGAAGGCATCAAAACTATGAAATAACACGTGGAATTATATACTTAGCAAAAAAAGTGAAATAACTGAAAATATGTCTTATATTCTAGGTTCTTCAAAGTAGCCACCTTTTGCTTTGATGACTGCTTTGCACACTCTTGGCATTCTCTTGAGCTTCAAGAGGTAGTCATCGGAAATAGTTTTCACTTCAAAGGTGTGCCCTGTCAGGTTTAATAAGTGGGATTTCTTGCCTTATAAATGGGGTTGGGACCATCAGATGTGTTCAGCAGAAGTCTGGTGGATACACAGCTGATAGTCCTACTGAATAGACTGTTAGAATTTGTATTATGGCAAGAAAAAAGCAGCTAAGTAAAGAAAAATGAGTGGCCATCATTACTTTAAGAAATGAAGGTCAGTCAGTCTGAAAAATTGGGAAAACTTTGAAAGTGTCCCCAAGTGCAGTTGCAAAAACCATCAAGCGCTACAAAGAAACTGGCTCACATGAGGACCGCCCCAGGAAAGCAAGACCAATAGTCACCACTGCTTCTGAGGATAAGTTTTTCTGAGCCACCAGCCTCAGAAATTGCAGGTTAACATCCGCTCTGATTCGAGACCAAGTCAATGCCACAAAGAGTTCTAGCAGCAGACACATCTCTACAACAACTGTTAAGAGGAGACTTTGTGCAGCGGGCCTTCATGGTAAAATAGCTGCTACGAAACCACTGCAGAAGAGACTTGTTTGGGCTATAGAACACAAGGAAAGGACATTAGTCCAGCGGAAATCTGTGATTTGGATGGACTCTGTATGTCTTGTTCCCACCGGGAAGCATGGAGGAGGAGGTATGATGGTGTGGGGGTGCTTTGCTGGTGACACTGTTGGGGATTTATTCAAAATTGAAGGCATACTGAACGAGCATGGATACCACAGCTTCTAGCAGCGGCATGCTATTTCATCCGGTTTGCATTTAGTTGGACCATCATTTATTTTTAAACAGGACAATGACCCAAAACACACCTCCAGGCTGTGTAAGCTATTTGACCAAGAAGGAGAGTGATGGGGTGCTACGCCAGATGACCTAGCCTCCACAGTAACCAGACCTGAATCCAATCGAGATGATTTGGAGTGAGCTGGACCTCAGAGTGAAGGCAAAAGGACCAACGAGAGCTAAGCATCTCTGGGAACTCCTTCAAGATTGTTGGAAGACCATTCCCGGTGACTACCTCTCGAAGCTAATCAAGAGAATGCCAAGAGTAGAGTTGAGCGGCTTTTACTTTTTTGGATCGAGTCGGGTTTCGTGAAACCAGACTTTGTCAATGGAGAATCAAAGTCGGCAGTGAGTGGAGGACAGGAAAACACCTACAGTGCCCATTTTAGTACCAAAAACATAAATTCTTATCACTTAAGCTTGTCAATCTTAAATTACTTTATAATAATAGTTAGGCATTGAAAACTGGGTATCATTTGGGTAAAGTTGTGGGGGGGTATGGCTGGCTCAAGATTTTCGTGGGCCCAGGAAACGCGGAATACGTCACGGCGGTGGAGCAGGGAGAGGTAAGTATTTCAACTTTGCAAGTGCTGTGATCCTGAGCAAGCAGGGTGGCCCACTCGTTTGCACTGGCACAGGGCCCCTCATAGTACGGCGGTGTGTTTGACGGCGGGTGGCGCCTCTCACTGCCAGAGACAGTTTTGCGTACTATGAGGGGCCCTGTGCCAGATACGTCGCCAATGAGTATGCCCCCCCCACCTGATGAAGGAACCTGCACTTTCATCTGCACCTTCCTCTTTGTCCCCGTGTAAGGTGGTATAGTATGCGAGAAGGGGAACGTGACTTTCAGCAGGGTCAGATTCAGGCTGTGTAGAGTGCAAGGGGAATGTAGTGGTCTGGGTCAATGTACCAGCAGACTCATCTAGCAGTGGCTGGGCAATGGGCAGGATTAGGAGGAAACACAGATATAGGCCCAAATAATAAAGTAGGCTAAATGCAGTTCAAAATTGGTAACAGGACTAAACAGGCGGCATTGCTTTGTTCAGTGGAGGACAACTGTAATGAGTGGCAGACACAGTTAGTAGGCCCAAATGATAAAATAGGCTAAATGCAGTTCAAAATTGGTAACAGGACTAAACAGGCGGCATTGCTTTGTTCAGTGGAGGACAACTGTAATGATTGGCAGACACAGTTGGTAGGCCCAAATGATAAAGTAGGCTAAATGCAGTTCAAAATTGGTAACAGGACTAAAACAGGCGGCATTGCTTTGTTCAGTGGAGGACAACTGTCATGAGTGGCAGACACAGTTAGTAGGCCCAAATAATAAAGTGGGCTAAATGTCTGCCAAAAATAGTTAAATAAATAAACAGGTGGCATAGCTAGGTACAGGGGTGGACTCCTCTGCTGAGTAGCAGACAGTGGCAGTAGGCGCAAAGTATTAACTGGTCTAAATGGAGGCCAGGGCCCCTGTATATTTTACCGTATTTTTCAGACTGTAAGACGCACCGGACCATAAGACGCACCCCAAATTTGGGGTGAAAATTGCAGAAAAAAAGATTTTTTATAAGATGGGGATCCGTCTTATTGTCCGAATTTACAGTATCTTACCTGAGGGATGGCGGTGGCAGAGCAGGGTCACAGGAGGCAAGGTGTCGGCAGAGGTGGGGTGATGCTGGGATGAGGAGGTGCTGGGATGAGAAGGTGCTGGGATGAGGAGGTGCTGGGATGAGAAGGTGCTGGGATCAGGAGGTGCTGGGATGAGAAGGTGCTGGGATCAGGAGGTGCTGGGATGAGAAGGTGCTGGGATCAGGAGGTGCTGGGATCAGGAGGTGCTGGGATCAGGAGGTGCTGGGATGAGAAGGGGCTGGGATGAGAAGGTGTTGGGATTAGGAGGTGCTGGGATCAGGAGGTGCTGGGATCAGGAGGTGCAGTGAGAGGTATGGCGTGAGAGGGGTCCCTGGCTTACCATGCAGGCTTACCTTGGTGGCAGAGGTGCGGTGGCAGAGGTCCGGTGGCAGAGGTGCGGTGGCGGGGGTGTGGCGGCAGAGGAGGCGCAGTAAGCGGGGTCCCTTTCCCCGGTATGGTGATGCAGCAGGCCCGGTATGCAGCAGAGCCGGGTGAATCCTCTTGTTATCGGTGGGCGCGGCCATCTTCCTGAGGCCGCGCGTGTGCAGATGAAGCGCTCTGCTCCCGGGGCTTCAGGAAAATGGCCACGGGAGGCCGCGCGTGCGCAGATGGAGATCGCGGCGGCCATTTTCCTGAAGCCCCGGGAAGCAGAGCGCTCCATCTGCGCACGCGCGGCCTCCGGAAAATGGCCGCCACCACCGATAACAAGAGCATTCACCCGGCTCTGCTGCATACCGGGCCTGCTGCATCACCATACCGGGGAAAGGGACCCCGCTTACTGCGCCTCCTCTGCCGCCACACCCCCGCCACCGCACCTCTGCCACCGGACCTCTGCCACCGCACCTCTGCCGCCACGGTAAGACTGCATTGCGACTATTAGACGCACCCCCCATTTTCCCCCCTTTTTTGGGGGGGAAAAAGTGCGTCTTTTAGTCCGAAAAATACGGTAACTATCATCTATCATTTCAACAAATTTGCATTGGCAGTGCCATTGAAGGATTTAACAGCACAGACTACACAGTGGTGGAGCAGGGAGAGGTAAGTATTGCAAGTGATAGAGCACTGTTTGAGCTGGGTGGGAACACTCTCTCGTGGGCGGCGGTACTGGCACAGGGTCCCTCATATTACGTTGGTGTGTCTGACGTTGGTTGTGCACCACCACTATCAGAGACACTTCATTGTACTATGAGGGACCCTGTGCCAGTGCCGTCGCCCAAGAGTGGGTGCACCCACCTGTCCAGGCAAACGGCACTCGCACGGGTGCTTGCGCCAGGTGGTGACCACGGCCCTGTGAGGGGGAGTCAGCCCATTTAGGGAGGTATAAAAATGGCCTATGGTGGACATTCAGCAGCTGCAAATGGAGGAATTGGAGAAGTCAGTAAGAAGAGGAGGCCAAAACCAAGACATTTTTCAGGCAAGCTATGTGTCAGCAGGGGAAGGTGGGGCAAAATAATTTGAAATCCATGATTGGTTCATTTTAATGAAGGTTAGATCATGAACATTCTGGGTAGCCAGACATGTCCTTTTTTTGGTCAGTATTGAACCAGCAGCACTGAAGACTCTTTCTGATAGCACACTAGAAGCAGGGCAAGCGAGCTCCTGTAATGCATATTCTGCCAATTCAGGCCAAGTGTCTATTTTAGATGCCCAGTAATCAAGGAGGAATGACCTGTGAGGGAGAACATCAATAAGAGAGGAAAAGTAGTTCGTAACCATACTGGACAAATGCTGTCTCCTGTCACTTTGAATTGATGCAGCAGTACCTGTTGTGTCAGCGGTCATTGCGAAATCACTCCACAACCTGGTCATAAAACCCCTCTGTCCAACGCTACTTTGGATTTGTGCACCTCTAACACCTCTGCCATGTTGCCCCCTACGGCTCGTGTGAGAACCATCACCGCCGCTGTGTGCTGGGAATGCCTGAACCAAACGGTCTACAAGAGTTGCTTGTTTGGTAGCCAATATTTGCTCAAGGTTCTCATGTGGCATGATATTTTGTAATTTTCCTTTATATCGTGGATCCAGGAGGCAGGCCAACCAGTAATCGTCATCGGTCATCATTTTGATAATCCGGGGGTCCCTTTTTAGGATACGCAAGGCATACTCAGCCATGTGGGCCAATGTTCCAGGTGTCAATTCACTGCTTGTGCTGGGTTGAGGAGCACTTTCTTGCAAACCAGCATCACTTGTGTCCCGCAAAAGCCCTGTACCTGACCTTGCAATGCCACCAGTTTCTATTGCCCCCTGAGAAGCATCCTCCTCCCTTAAATATTCATCCCCATCATCATTCTCCTCCTCTTTCTCCTCCTCTTCATCTGCCACCTTGTCCAGGTGAGTTCCCTGACCAGACAATGGCTGACTGTCATCAAGGCTTCCTTCCTCCTCGGCTGCAGACGCCAGCTCCTTAATGTGCGTCAAACTTTGCATCAGCAGACGCATTAGTGGGATGCTCATGCTTATGATGGCGTCTTCTGCACTTACCAGCTGTGTGCATTCCTCAAAACACTGAAGGACTTGACAGAGGTATTGTAGCTTTGACCACTGCACACCAGACAACTCCATGTCTGCCATTCAAGTGCCTGCCCTTGTATGTGTATCCTCCCACAAATTAATTACAGCACGCCTCTGTTCGCACAGCCTCTGAACCAATTGCAGTGTGGAGTTCCACCTTGTTGCAACGTCGATTATTAGGCGGTGCTGGGAAAGATTCAGCGATCGCTGATGGTTCAGCATACGGCTGGATTGTACGGGCGACCGGCGGATGTGCGAGCAAAGCCTTCGCACCTTCAGGAGCAGGACTGGTAACTCCGGATAATTTTTGAGGAAGCACTGCACCACCAGGTTCAATGTGTGAGACAGGCAAGGTATGTGTTTAAGTTCTGAAAGGGCTATGGCAGCCATAAAATTCCTTCCGTTATCACTGACTACCTTGCCTGCCTCAAGATGTACACTGCCCAGCCATGATTGAGTTTGTTGCTGCAAGTACTCGGCCAGTACTTCCGCGGTACTTCCGCGATGTGTCTGTTGTCGCCCAAACACTTCATTTGTAACACAGCCGGCTGACGCTTACCACTAGCTGTTCGATAATGGGACACCTCGTGTGCAACACTGGCAGCTGCGGATGGAGTGGTCGTGCGACTCAGCTCTGTGGACGAGCTTTCACTTCTGGAGGAGGAGGAGGGGTGGCTAACGCCTACAGCCAACTGTTTCCTAGACCGTGAGCTAGGCAGAACTGTCCCACTATGGCTGTCCCCTGTGGACCCTGCATCCACCACATTAACTCAGTGTGCCGTGATGGACATATAACGTCCCTGGCCATGCCTACTGGTCCATGCATCTGTTGTGAGGTGCACCTTTCCACTGACTGATTGCCTCAGTGCATGGACAATGTGGTCTTTGACATGCTGGTGGAGGGCTGGGATGGCTTTTCTCGCAAAGAAGTACCGACTGGGTAGGTCATAGCGTGGTACTGCGTAGGCCATCAGGTCTTTGAAAGCTTCACTTTCAACCAACTGGTAGGGCATCATCTCTAACGAGATTCGTATAGCAATGTGGGCGTTCAAACACTGTGTACGCGAATGAATGTATGAGTACTTTCTTTTCCTATCGAGAGTCTCTTGTAGGGTGAGCTGGACTGGAGAGCTGCATATGGTGGAACTAGCCGTGGTGGTGGTGGACATGGCAGATTGAGAGAGGGTTGGTGATGGTATTCTTGATGTTGGCCTACATACAGTGTTTCCTACCAATAACCTTGTGATTCCCTGACTGCTTTGGCCTTGCAACGATACCTCCACATTTGCTGCTGGTGGTGTCCTAACCGGTGGGCTTACAGTGAGGAAAGCAATGTAGCGTTGCTGACCACCTTCATTCTGAGTAGGTGCACCAATGGTACGGGACGTTTGGTAGTTAGTCCAGGCTTGCAAGTGCATGCTGGTTAAATGTCTAAGCATGCACGTTGTATTTAAATTTTGAAGATTCTTCCCTCTGCTAAAGGTCTTTGAGTTTCTCTCATCACACACAGTTGTCTGAGTACGGCAAAAAGTCAATTTCCTGACCATAATGTGTTTTTTTTTTAACAGTGGACAAAGTAAAATCACATTGGCATTCGATGAAGGACCGCTTCAACAAGGACCTGTGTCAAGAGAGTCGTGTTGCCAGTGGTTCAGGAGCAAGGATCCGAACGTACAAGTACCATCGCGTTCTGGCATTTTTAAGACCGGTCCTTGCCCAGAGAACGTAAGTATTTATCACATGCTTTAGGTTGTATTGTATTGCCATAATCTGTATTTTTAAATTCCACAGGATTTTTTGTCTGGTACATTTTTTAAAATAATTCTATTTTTCCTTTTTTCACAGCACATACAGCACGACTGTCGGCCCAGGTTCTGGTGCGGTTTTTCATCCGACAGCCACGGACCCGTCCCAGCCATCCATCAGCGCAGCAGCAAGTGGGCCTTCCACACTAACTGGAGACCAGGGAGCTGGTCCATCAGGTCTTCCCCTTTCGCAGTCCTCTTCCACTGCCCCCTTTTTTTGGGGCTAATCCCGGCAGCGGCAGAGGGCTTCAGACAGGTCACTCATGCCCGAGTTTTTGCACTTGAGCTCGGTTTTACACGAAGCAATCAAGGCTTTAGGTGACCGAATGGATGTTTCACATAACCTCTTGAATGCCAGAAGGTCACCAAAAGCCTTTATCAAGTGAAAACCGACCTCCAGAGGCCAGCTCATCATTTTTTTAACCAAATTGAGCAGGGCATGTTGGAACACCTTACCCCTGATCTCCAGCTCAGTGTCATGCAGGCCTGCAATGCTGCTTATGTGCAGGCTATGCAGCAGAGTCGGTATTTCCAGCAGACAGTGGCGGCATATCCAACTGTGCCATCACTGTCACGATTAACCTCAATGCCGACCTCTGCTGCATACCACTGCACGGCCACCTCAATTCCTTCCACAGGTGGACTCTACTACAGCGCCAGCACCATGACGAGTGCAGTTAGACATCCCACCGCCACCACCGTGACAACCGCTGCTCCGGCTTGGACCTCCTCCACTGACACCACGATGCAGCAGGACCCTGGCGTGGCTTTCCGGACCGCCCCACCACGATGCAGCAGGACCCTGGTATGGCTTTCCGGACCGCCCCCACCACAATGCAGCAGGACCCTGGTATGGCTTTCCGGACTGCCCCCACCACGATTCAGCAGGACCCTCGCATGGCTTTCCGGACTGCCCCCACCACGATGCAGCAGGACCCTGGCATGGCTTTCCGGACCGCCCCCACCACGATGCTGCAGGACCCTGGCATGGCTTTGCGGACCGCCACCACCACGATGCAGCAGGACCCTGGCATGGCCGTCCGCTCGACAAGCGCTATGGACTGTGAGACAGTGCAGCCAGACCCTGACAGGTCACCCGCCACCACGCCACGGCATATGAGCCCACCAAGACGTCCCCCAACCAGGCAAACCCCTCAAAAAACAGGAGAAAAAAAACAGAGAACTCTTAGCATTCCTCCCCCTTCACCTACCAATGTGTCTGTAATGTCAGTTTTGTCTCACCCTTCCAGTGCGTCTCAAGCCTCTCATGTGTCAATCCCCATCCCCGAACTTCCAGACCCTTCTAGTTTCATTGCCCCTTCTCCTGGCACCTCTGCGTCGTCCACGGTTAGCCAGGCCTCAGTTCTTCACACCCCCCGTTTACATCACTCTACCCCAAGCCGGCGCAGTAAAAAATAATATTTTGACTTTGTTAACAAAATAAAAAAAAGTTTGATTTGCCACAATTATGTTTGGTTTATTGTGTCTATCGCCGCCGGCAACACACACCGTGCGCCAAGAAACGTTGCAACACACTTTTTGGGCCACATCATAGCTCCAGTAGTTATAAATAAGACTGCAGCTTTGTGTGTCTTTAGTATACAGATATGAGGTGGGCCAAAAAATATAACATCTATCTCCATAATCTCTGCCTAGTGTGGCAGTCTGAAGAGAAAATGGTGGAAATACAGTGCAGTCCTCTACTGAACAGGTCAGGTGTAAAAAAGCTCATTAGTTATGACACCTGACCTGTTGAGTAGAGAACTGCCTTGTATAACCACCATTTTCTCTTCTTTATACATAATCTATTACACACAAATTGAGGGGACAATGGTGGTCACACGCTACATATCTATGCTCACCTGCACAGGTGTCAGAAATAGTGAATTCATGAGCCTGTATATGTTTATCATGAATTCATTATTTCTGACACCTGACTTGATGAGTATAGATAGTGTGACAGTGATTGTCTCTTCAGTTTGTGTCCAATGGATACATGAGAAGACAATCATGACGCAATGACGTCAACAAGCTTACCAATAAAGCAACATGGCTGCCATTACTAGCAGTATGTGGCCAGTGTTTTACATCAGTATTTGTAAACCAAAACAAGGAGTGGAACAATTAGAGGTAAATTATGATATTAACATAATAACTAGCACCTCTGCCTTTATCACCCACTCCTGGTTTTGGATTACAAAAACTGATATTAAGTACAGATCAAATACTGCCAGTTTTAGCACAACCTTGGTTTGGAGAGGAAAAAGATAGGAGACATGGTCAACACAACCAACGCTAAAGTTTATTAATGAGAAATATTATTATCATTGTAGAAAATTACTGGTACAGATATAATTACAACAGGACATTTACACAACATTGTCCTGCCATGACACACGTCCAATATCTGAATCAAAAAAATCAGCAAATTGGTCCCGCATGTGACCAACGGCTGCAGTTGACCGCAGCGGGTGATGCTGGAAATTTGGCAGTGGGTGTGCAACTGGTTCATCCAGTTCAATGTTGGGTCGCTCCTTAGTCATTATGTAATTGTGGAGAACCACACAGGCTTTGACCACCTTGTCGACCGTTTCAACTTTTAGATTTATGGCTGATGCAAGAATGCGCCATTTAGCGACCAGAATGCCAAAGGTACACTCTACTGTTCTTCGGGCCCTGGTCAGTCTGTAGTTAAAGATCCTTCTAGTGTGGTTCAAGTCCCGACTGGAATAGGGCTTCAATAGGTTTTCACACATCTGGAAGGCCTCATCCCCAACCATAACAAATGGCAGCGGTGGACCTTGAGTGTTGGGGAGAGGCTGTGGTGGGGGGGAATTTAAATTTTTGCCATACACACACCGGCCCATATCCGAGTTCTTGAAAGTCTGGGAATCGTTGCCACGGCCAAAAGCTCCAATGTCCACGGCGATGAAGCGACAGTCCGCATCAGCTATTGCCATGAGCACAACAGAAAAATATTTCTTATAGTTAAAAAACTCCGATCCTGTTCTGGCAGGTTTGATAATGCGGATGTGTTTTCCATCCACCGCTCCTAAACATTTGGGGAAATCACACACATTCCAGAATTTTTCTGCTATTTCAAGCCACATGTCCGCGGTGGGTACGGGTATAAACTCTTCCCGGAGTACATTCCACAAAGCCCGACAGGTGTCCACAACTATTCCGGACAGGGTGGATATTCCAAGCCGGTATTGGAAGTGGAGGGATGATAAACTCTCTCCTGTGGCCAGAAATCTAGAAGAAAAACACACACAAAAAAAACATTACAATCTATTCTTTTTATGGTGTGGTTACAATAAAAAAAAGGGAAAATACACAAAAAATACATGTCATAAAAACCTAAATTAGGACTGTCGTTGGTTTAGATTTTGAACGTACCTTAATGTAACCAGCAGACGTTCCTCGGGTGGAATCGCACTACGGAGCGGGGTGTCCTGTCGCCGTATGGTTCCTTGGACACGAGACAGCAAATCCCGGAACGAGTCTTGCGACATTCGCGTGTACTCCTGGAATTTCTCCGGGTTGGCATTAAGCTCGGCATAGAGCGTGTGATAGGCTCCACGGCTCTCACGTAGGTGCCTCCAAAAACGCCTACGTTGTCTCCTTCTCCATCTTTCGCAATTTCTGTCTTGCTCCCAGGCAAAAGCACAGGCAAGAAACAGCTTGAAGCTGAAATCCAGGTTGAAATAAAAGCTCTCTATGTGAAGATCCATCATGACACAGGATACAGTAGCAAACTGTTAATATTTCAGTAGCCCTAGGGTCTATATATATAGATCCCATCATATACACCCTCTCTAGTCCCATTGGCGGTGTCTGGTTATCTTGATTTTAATCTTGTGAAATTTCTCTTCGTGCGCACCAAAAACGCAAACGCAGGAAAAAACGCATGTAAACGCGTACAAACGCTGCGTTTTTTTAGCCGCATGCGTCAACGCATGCATCTAAAAAAGCAGCGTTTGTACGCGTTTACATACGTTTTTTCCACCACTTGCGGATGCGTTTAAAACGCTACAGATTTAAACGCAAATGTGAAACCAGCCTTGCATCAGCACAATTTTGGAAACAAATTTTTTTTTTGTTAGGGAGTTATAAGGGTTAAAATTTGACCAGCGATTTCTCATTTTTACTATATCATTTATTTTTTCAGGGACCACATCATATTTGAAGTCACTTTGAGGTCTATATGACAAAAAATATCAAAAAGTGATACCATTCTAAAAACTGCACCTCTCTAGGTGCTCAAAACCACATTTAAGAAGTTTATTAACCCTTCAGGTGCTTCACAGGAATTCTTGGAATGTTTAAAAAAAAAATGAGCATTTAACTTTTTTTCACAAAAAAATTACTTCAGATCCAATTTCTTCTATTTTACCAATGGTAACAGGAGACATTGGCCCCAAAAGTTGTTTTGCAATTTGTCCTGAGTAAGCCGATACCCCATATGTGGGGGTAAACCACTGTTTGGGCGCATGGCAGAGCTCGGAAGGGAAGGAGTGCCGTTTGACTTTTTTAGCGCAGAATTGGCTGCAATTGAAATCAGATGCCATGTCGCGTTTGGAGAGCCTCTGATGTGCCTACGCAGTGGAAACCTCTTACAAGTGACCCCATTTTGGAAACTAGACCTCCTAAGGAACTTATCTAGATGTCTACTCAGAACTTTGAACCCCCAAGTGTTTCACTAAAGTTTATAGCGCAGAGCCGTGAAAATAAAAAAATCTTTTTTTTCCACAAAAGTGATTTTTTTTAGCCCCCAGTTTTGTATTTTTACAAGGGTAACAGAAGAATTTGGACCCCGAAAGTTGTTATCCAATTTGTCCTGAGTACGGTGATACCCCATATGTAGGAGAAAACTACTGTTTGGGCACACGTCGGGGCTCGGAAAGGTAGAAGCGGCATTTTGGAATGCAGACTCTGATGGAATGGTCTCCAGGTGTCACGTTGCGTTTGCAGAGCCACTGATGTGCCTAAACTGAAGAAAGTGACCCCATTTTGGAAACTAGACCCCCCAAGGAACTTATCTAGATGTGTTGTGAGAACTTTGAACCCCCAAGTGTTTCACTAAAGTTTATAACGCAGAGCCATGAAAATAAAAAAACTTTTTTTCCACAAAAATGATTTTTTAGCTTTCAAATTTTTATTTTCCCAAAGGTAAAAGTTGTTGTCCAATTTGTCCTGAGTACGCTGATACCCCTTATATGAGGATAAATCACTGTTTGGGCGCACGGCAGAGCTCGGAAGGGAAGGAGCGTCATTTTAGGCTAATTTCACACTAGCGTTTAGCCAGGCTGCGGAGGGATGCAGACTTCCTCTGAAGCCCCGCCCACTGCCATGCCTCTTCATTCAGCTCCGCCTATGGCTACATGCGGCGTGCCCACCCTATCTATAACATTGGGTACACAGGCCATGCCACTGTATGCGGAAGCGTCCGCATGCGTCGTTTTGATGGTGTGACGACCTGTGCCGAATGCAAGGAGTTGAAATTTCATGACGATGCTGCACCGTCAAAACGATGCATGCGGGGGCATCTGCATACAGCGGCATGGCCTGCATACCCAATGTTAAAGATAGGGTGTGCACGCCGTATGCAGCTGTAGGTGGAGCTGGATGAAGAGGTACAGCAGTGGGCAGGGCTTCACGGAGGAAGTCCGCATCCCTCCGCAGCCCGGCTAAATGCTAATGTGAAACTAGCCTTACTTTTTCAATACAGAATTGACTGCAATTGAGATCGGAAGTCATGTTGCATTTGCAGAGCCCCTGATGTGCCTAAACAGTGGAAACCCCCAATTCTATCTCCAACCCTAACCCAACACACCCCTAACTCTAATCCCAACCCTAACCACACCCCTAACCCCAACACATCACTATCCCTAATCCCAACCCTAACGATAACCATAATCCCAACCCCAACACACCCCTAATCCCAACCCTAACCATAACCCTAACCACACCCCTAACCCTGACACACCCCTAACCCAACCATAAATGCAATCCAAACCCTAACCCCAACTCTAGCCCCAACTCTAACCCTAACTTTAGCCCCAACCCTAACCCTAACCTTAAAGGGAACCTGTCACCCGCAAAATCGAAGATGAGCTAAGCCCACCGGCATCAGGGGCTTATCTACAGCATTCTGTAATGCTGTAGATAAGCCCCAATGTATCCTGAAAGATGATAAAAAGAGGTTAGGGCTGTCCCGCTGCGGTCCGGTCCGATGGGCGTCGCGGTCCGGTCCGGGGCCTCCCATCTTCTTATGATGATGTCCTCTTCTTGTCTTCACGCTGCGGCTCTGGCGCAGGCGTACTTTGTCTGCCCTGTTGAAGGCAAAGCAAAGTACTGCAGTGCGCAGGCACCGGGAAAAGTCAGAGAGGCCCGGCGCCTGCGCACTGCAGTACTTTGCTCTGCCCTCAACAGGACAGACAAAGTACGCCTGCGCCGGAGCCGCAGCATGAAGACAAGAAGAGGAAGTCATCCTATGAAGATGGGAGGCCCCGGACCGGACCGCGATGCCCATCGGATCGGACTGCCCTCCCAGGTGAGTATAATTTAACCTCTTTTTCTCATCTTTCAGGATACATTGGGGCTTATCTACAGCTTTACAGAATGCTGTAGATAAGTCCCTGATGCCAGTGGGCTTAGCTCATCTTCGATTTTGGGGGTGACAGGTTCCCTTTAATGGGAAAATTAAAATAAATACATTTTTTTATTTCATTATTTTTCCCTAACTAAGGGGATGATAAAGGGGGGTTTGATTTACTATTTATAGCGGGTTTTTATAGCGGATTTTTGTTTGCCAGCTGTCACACTAAAAGACGCTTTTTATTGCAAAAAATAGTTTTTGCGTCACCACATTTTGAGAGCTATAATTTATCCATATTTTGGTCCACAGAGTCATGTGAAGTCTTTTTTTTTTGCAGGACGAGTTTTTATTGTTACCATTTGCAGGCACATGAGATTTTTTGATTGCTTTTTATTCAGATTTTTGTTAGGCAGAATGAACAAAAAACAGCATTTCATGAATTTCTTTTGGGGGCATTTATACTGTTCCGCGTTTGGTAAAATTGATAAAGTAGTTTTATTCTTCGGGTCAGTACGATTACAGCGATACATAATTTATATTTTTTTATGTTTTGGAACTTTTATTCAATAACAACTATGTTATATAAAAAATAATTGTTTTTGCATCGCTTTATTCTGAGAACTATAAGTTTTTTTTATTTTTTTGCTGATGGCACTGTATGGCGGCTCGTTATTTGTGGGACAGGATGACGTTTTCAGCGGTGTCATGTTTATTTATATCCGTATTTTTTATCGCGTTATTCCACTTTCTGTTTGGCGGTATGATGATATAGCATTGTTTCTTGCCTTGTTCTTTTTTTTTTTTTTACGGTGTTCACTGAAGGGGTTAACTAGTGGGACAGTTTTATAGGTCCGATCGTTATGGACGCTGCGATACTGAATCTGTGTACTTTTATTTATTTTTTTATTTACATAAAGAAATGCATTTATTGGAACAATTTTTTTTTCTTTATTTAAGAATTAAAAAAAATTTTTTACACAGTGTAATTTTTTTTTAAACTTTTTTACGTTATTCCAGCGTGGGAAATCACTATATAGTGTCAGCTCGCTGACACTTTACAGAGCACTGTGTCAGATCAGCGATCTGACAGGCAGTGCACGAGGCTTGCCGGGGCCTGCGCTCAGCAGGCACCGGCAAGTCACCTCCGTGGCCATCTTGGATCCTGGGTCCTGCAGGGAGGAGGAAGGAGGAGACTCTCAGAACAGCGCGATCACATCGTGCTGTTCTGAGGGTCTAAGGGAAGCACGCAGGGAGCCCCCTCCCTGCGTGATGCTTCCCTATGACACTGAAACGCTGCAATCTTGCTTGATTGCAGTGTTCCAGGGGTTATTATGCCAGGAGCGGTCCGTGACCGCTCCTGGCACATAGTACCGGATGTCAGCTGTGATAATCAGCTGACACCCGGCGGCGACTGTCCATGCTCCCCCGTGAACGCGGCTGATCGCATATGACGTACTATCCCGTCGATGGTCATACGGGCCCAGGTCACCTCGACCTCGATAGTACATCTAATGTCATAAAGGGGTTAATAACTGCATTCATAGCACTCAGGATATCAGCACTTATCAAGAACATTTATCTGAGACTAGCAATTGGGCACACAAATCTGTGGTACATGCTATTCGCACATTCATGGGTTCTGTTTCATGCAAGGGATGGACAGTTTCACCTGCTCCTAAACCCTGGACTGTTTTTCCTGTCATGAATTGTTGTGGCATATCCTTTTTCTTGTAATGGTATGGCTTACCATTAGGAAGTTGTAATTGTGTGATAGCCATTGGACTATCCCACGGAGGAAATGCTATTACAGAATTATGTTGGGGGCTGCCAAATTCCTAGTTTGGTGTGCTCCCTAACACCTCTGTGGTTACCATTGTTTTTTGTTTACACTGCTCCGGGTCAATTATCCCATCTTTCCTTTTTCTGCTCCACCACATCCCCCCCCCCCCCGTTGCCCTGTGATTTATACCTGCCACCTGCACCGCCATTTTTTACAGCATTATTAAATGCATCTGGAGGTATATTCACCATAACAGGAGATAGCTTATGCTGCTTCTTTACTTTCCTGCTATTAATCTGGTCCTCTGTTCCCCTGAACATGGGAAGGGATTGCTCTAGACTGAGATATATACAGTTACAGTTAAGGCCAGAAATATTTGGACAGTGACACAATTTTCGCGAGTTGGGCTCTGCATGCCACCACATTGGATTTGAAATGAAACCTCTACAACAGAATTCAAGTGCAAATTGTAACGTTTAATTTGAAGGGTTGAACAAAAATATCTGATAGAAAATGTAGGAATTGTACACATTTCTTTACAAACACTCCACATTTTAGGAGGTCAAAAGTAATTGGTCAAATAAACATAACCCAAACAAAATATTTTTATTTTTAATATTTTGTTGCAAATCCTTTGGAGGCAATCACTGCTTTAAGTCTGGAACCCATGGACATCACCAAACGCTGGGTTTCCTCCTTCTTAATGCTTTGCCAGGCCTTTACAGCCGCAGCCTTCAGGTCTTGCTTGTTTGTGGGTCTTTCCGTCTTAAGTCTGAATTTGAGCAAGTGAAATGCATGCTCAATTGGGTTTAGATCTGGAGATTGACTTGGCCATTGCAGAATGTTCCACTTTTTGGCACTCATGAACTCCTGGGTAGCTTTGGATGTATGCTTGGGGTCATTGTCCATCTGTACTATGAAGCGCCGTCCAATAAACTTTGCAGCATTTGGCTGAATCTGGGCTGAAAGTATATCCCGGTACACTTCAGAATTCATCCGGCTACTCTTGTCTGCTCTTATGTCATCAATAAACACAAGTGACCCAGTGCCATTGAAAGCCATGCATGCCCATGCCATCACGTTGCCTCCACCATGTTTTACAGAGGATGTGGTGTGCCTTGGATCATGTGCCGTTCCCTTTCTTCTCCAAACTTTTTTCTTCCCATCATTCTGGTACAGGTTGATCTTTGTCTCATCTGTCAATAGAATACATTTCCAGAACTGAGCTGGCTTCTTGAGGTGTTTTTCTGCAAATTTAACTCTGGCCTGTCTATTTTTGGTATTGATGAATGGTTTGCATCTAGATGTGAACCCTTTGTATTTACTGTCATGGAGTCTTCTCTTTACTGTTGACTTAGAGACAGATACACCTACTTCACTGACAGTGTTCTGGACTTCAGTTGATGTTGTGAACGGGTTCTTCTTCACCAAATTAAGTATGCGGCGATCATCCACCACTGTTGTCATCCGTGGACGCCCAGGCCTTTTTGAGTTCCCAAGCTCACCAGTCAATTCCTTTTTTCTCAGAATGTACCCAACTGTTGATTTTGCTACTCCAAGCATGTCTGCTATCTCTCTGATGGATTTTTTTCTTTTTTTTCAGCCTCAGGATGTTCTGCTTCACCTCAATTGAGAGTTCCTTTGACCGCATGTTGTCTGCTCACAGCAACAGCTTCCAAATGCAAAACCACACACCTGGAATCCACCCCTGACCTTTTAACTACTTCATTGATTACAGGTTAACGAGGGAGACGCCTTCAGAGTTAATTGCAGCCCTTAGAGTCCATTGTCCAATTACTTTTGGTCCCTTGAAAAAGAGGACGCTATGCATTACAGAGCTATGATTCCTAAACCCTTTCTCCGATTTGGATGTGGAAACTATCATATTGCAGCTGGGAGTGTGCACTTTCAGCCCATATTATATATATAATTGTATTTCTGAACATGTTTTTGTAAACAGCTAAAATAACAAAACTTGTGTCACTGTCCAAATATTTCTGGCCCTAACTGTATATGATATACAGGTATATATAGTTATATGAAAAAGTTTGGGCACCCCTATTAATCTTAAGCTTAATGTTTTATCAAAATTGTTTTTTTTTTGCAACAGCTATTTCAGTTTCATATATCTAATAACTGTTGGACACAGTAATGTTTCTGCCTTGAAATGAGGTTTACTGTACTAACAGAAAATGCAATCTGCATTCAAACAAAATTTGACAGGTGCATAAGTATGGGCACCCTTATCATTTTCTTGTTTTAAATACTCCTACCTACTTTTTACTGACTTACTAAAGCACCTTTTTTGGTTTTCTAACCTCATTGAGCTTTGAACTTCATAGCCAGGAGTATGCAATCATGAGAAACGCTACTTAAAGTGGCCACTAGCAATTTGTTCTCCTGTTTGAATCTCCTCTGAAGAGTGGCATCATGGGCTCCTCAAAACAACTGTCTAATGATCTGAAAACAAAGATTATTCAACATAGTTGTTCAGGGGAAGGATACAAAAAGCTGTCTCAGAGATTTAACCTGTTAATTTCCACTGTGAGGAACATAGTAAGGAAATGAACACAGGTACAGTTCTTGTTAAGGCCAGAAGTGGCAGGCCAAGAAAAACATCAGAAAGGCAGAGAAGAAGAATGGTGAGATCAGTCAAGGACAATCCTCAGACCACCTCCAGAGAGCTGCAGCATCAACTTGCTGCAGATGGTGTCACTGTGCATCAGTCAACTATACAAGGCACTTTCCACAAGGAGAAGCTGTATGGGAGAGTGATGCGAAAGAAGCCGTTTCTGCAAGCACGCCACAAACAGAGTCGGCTGAGGTATGCAAAAGCACATTTGGAGAAGCCTATTTCTTTTTGGAAGAAGGTCCAAACCAAGATTGAGTTGTTTAGTCATACAAAAAGGTGTTATGCATGGCGGCCAAAAAACACAGCATTCCAAGAAAAACACTTGCTACCCACAGTAAAATTTGGTGGAGGTTCCATCATGCTTTGGGGCTGTGTGGCCAATGCCGGCACCGGGAATCTTGTTAAAGTTGAGGGACGCATGGATTCCTCTCAGTATCAGCAGATTCTTGACAATAATGTTCATGAATCAGTGACAAAGTTGAAGTTACGCAGTGGATGGATCTTTCAGCAAGACAATGATTCAAAAAACCGCTCCAAATCGACTCAGGCATTCATGCAGAGGAACAATTACACTGTTCTGGAATGGCCATCCCAGTCCCCAGACCTGAATATCATTGAACATCTGTGGGATCATTTGAAGAGGGCTGTCCATGCTCGGCGACCATCAAACTTAACTGAACTGGATTTGTTTTGTAAAGAGGAATGGACAAAAATACCTTCATCCAGGATCCAGGAACTCATTAAAAGCTACAGGAAGCGACTAGAGGCTGTTATTTTTGCAAAAGGAGGATCTACTAAATATTAATGTCACTTTTCTGGTGGGGTGCCCATACTTATGCACCTGTCAAATTTTGTTTGAATGCAGATTGCACATTTTCTGTTAGTACAATAAACCTCATTTCAAGGCAGAAACATTACTGTGTCCAACAGTTATTAGATATATGAAACTGAAATAGCTGTTGCAAAAAAAAAACAATTTTGATAAAACATTAAGCTTAAGATTAATAGGCCTGCCCAAACTTTTTCATATAACTGTATATATATATATATATATATATATATATATATATATATATATCTCAAAAAAATAAAGGGAACACTAAAATACCACATCCTAGATATCTCTGAATGAAATATTCCAGTGGCAAATTTTTATTCATTGCATAGTGGAATGTGTTCAGAACAGTACAACATAACAATTATCAATGTAAATCAAAATGAATATCCCATGGAGGTCTGGATTTGGAATGATACTCAAAATCAAAGTGGAAAATCAAATTACGGGCTGATCCAACTTCAGTGGAAATGCCTCATAACAAGGAAAAGATGCTCAGTGTTGTGTGTGGCCTCCATGTGCCCGTATGACCTCCCTACTGTACAATGCCTGGGCATGCTCCTGATGAGGCGGCGGATGGTCTCCTGAAGGATCTCCTCCCAGACCTGGACTAAAGCATCCGCCAACTCCTGGACAGTCTGTGGTGCAACGTGACTTTGGTGGATGGAGCGAGACATGATGTCCCAGATATGCTCAATCGGATTCAGGTCTGGGGAATGGGCGGGCCAGTCCATAGCTTCAATGCCTTCATCTGGCAGGAACTGCTGACACACTCCAACCACATGAGGTCTGGCATTGTCCAGCATTAGGAGGAACCCAGGGCCAACCGCACCAGCATATGGTCTCACAAGGGGTACCTAATGGCAGTGAGGCTACCTTTGGTGAGCACATGAAGGGTTGTGCGGCCCTCCAAAGAAATGGCACCCGACAGCATTACTGACCCACTGCAAAAAAAGGTCATGCTGAAGGATGTTGCAGACAGCAGATCGCTCTCCATGGCATCTCCAGACTTTGTCACGTCTGTCACATGTTCTCAGTGTAAACCTTTCATCTATGAAGCGCACAGTGCGCCAGTGGCGAATTTGCCAATCCTGGTGTTCTGTGGCAAATGCCAAGTGTCCTGCATGGTGTTGGGCTGTGAGCACAACCTCCATCTGTGGACGTCGGGCACTCAGACCATCCTCATGGAGTCCGGTTCTAATCGTTTGTGCAGACACATGCACATTTGTGGCCTGCTGGAGGTAATTTTACAGGGCTCTGGCAGTGCTCCTCCTGTTCCTCCTTGCTGGGTTGTTGCCCTCCTACGGCCCCCTCCACATCTCCTAGTGTACTGGCCTGTCTCCTGGTAGTGCCTCCAGCCTCACGACACTACGCTGACAGACACAGCAAACCTTCTTGCCACAGCTCGCATTGATGTGCCATTTGTGTGGGTTGTAGATTTTGTCTAATGCTACCACGAGTGTGAAAGCACAACCAACATTCAAAAGTGACCAAAACATCAGACAGAAAGCATTGGTACTGAGATGTGGTCTGTGGTCCCTACCTGCAGAGCCACTCCTATATTGAGGGCATCTTGATAATTGCCAATAATTTCCATCTGTTGTCTATACCATTTGCACAACAGCATGTGAAATGGATTGTCAATCAGTGTTGCTTCCTAAGTGGACAGTTTGATTTCACAGAAGTTTGATTTACCTGGAGTTATAGTCTGTTGTTTAAGTCTTCCCTTTATTTATTTTTACAGCAGTATATATATAACATATACAGTGGGGCAAAAAAGTATTTAGTCAGTCAGCAATAGTGCAAGTTCCACCACTTAAAAAGATGAGAGGCGTCTGTAATTTACATCATAGGTAGACCTCAACTGTGGGAGACAAACTGAGAAAAAAAATTCCAGAAAATCACATTGTCTGTTTTTTTAACATTTTATTTGCATATTATGGTGGAAAATAAGTATTTGGTCAGAAACAAAATTTCATCTCAATACTTTGTAATATATCCTTTGTTGGCAATGACAGAGGTCAAACGTTTTCTGTAAGTCTTCACAAGGTTGCCACACACTGTTGTTGGTATGTTGGCCCATTCCTCCATGCAGATCTCCTCTAGAGCAGTGATGTTTTTGGCTTTTCGCTTGGCAACACGGACTTTCAACTCCCTCCAAAGGTTTTCTATAGGGTTGAGATCTGGAGACTGGCTAGGCCACTCCAGGACCTTGAAATGCTTCTTACGAAGCCACTCCTTCGTTGCCCTGGCGGTGTGCTTTGGATCATTGTCATGTTGAAAGACCCAGCCACGTTTCATCTTCAATGCCCTTGCTGATGGAAGGAGGTTTGCACTCAAAATCTCACGATACATGGCCCCATTCATTCTTTCATGTACCCGGATCAGTCGTCCTGGCCCCTTTGCAGAGAAACAGCCCCAAAGCATGATGCTTCCACCACCATGCTTTACAGTAGGTATGGTGTTTGATGGATGCAACTCAGTATTCTTTTTCCTCCAAACACGACAAGTTGTGTTTCTACCAAACAGTTCCAGTTTGGTTTCATCAGACCATAGGACATTCTCCCAAAACTCCTCTGGATCATCCAAATGCTCTCTAGCAAACTTCAGACGGGCCCGGACATGTACTGGCTTAAGCATTGGGACACGTCTGGCACTGCAGGATCTGAGTCCATGGTGGCGTAGTGTGTTACTTATGGTAGGCCTTGTTACATTGGTCCCAGCTCTCTGCAGTTCATTCACTAGGTCCCCCCGCGTGGTTCTAGGGTTTTTGCTCACCGTTCTTGTGATCATTCTGACCCCACGGGGTGGGATTTTGCGTGGAGCCCCAGATCGAGGGAGATTATCAGTGGTCTTGTATGTCTTCCATTTTCTAATTATTGCTCCCACTGTTGATTTCTTCACTCCAAGCTGGTTGGCTATTGCAGATTCAGTCTTCCCAGCCTGGTGCAGGGCTACAATTTTGTTTCTGGTGTCCTTTGACAGCTCTTTGGTCTTCACCATAGTGGAGTTTGGAGTCAGACTGTTTGAGGGTGTGCACAGGTGTCTTTTTATACTGATAACAAGTTTAAACAGGTGCCATTACTACAGGTAATGAGTGGAGGAAAGAGGAGACTCTTAAAGAAGAAGTTACAGGTCTGTGAGAGCCAGAAATCTTGATTGTTTGTTTCTGACCAAATACTTATTTTCCACCATAATATGCAAATAAATTGTTAAAAAACAGACAATGTGATTTTCTGGATTTTTATTTCTCAGTTTGTCTCCCATAGTTGAGGTCTACCTATGATGTAAATTACAGACGCCTCTCATCTTTTTAAGTGGTGGAACTTGCACTATTGCTGACTGACTAAATACTTTTTTGCCCCACTGTATATATATATATATATATATATATATATATATATATATATATATATATATATATATACAGTACAGACCAAAAGTTTGGACACACCTTCTCATTTAAAGATTTTTCTGTATTTTCATGACTATTAAAATTGTATATTCACACTGAAGGCATCAAGACTATGAATTAACACATGTGGAATTATATACTTAAAAAAGTGGGAAGCAACTGAAATTATGTCTTATATTCTAGGTTCTTCAAAGTAGCCACATTTTGCTTTGATGACTGCTTTGCACACTCTTGGCATTCTCTTGATGAGCTTCAAGAGGTAGTCACCGGGAATGGTCTTCCAACAATCTTGAAGGAGTTCCCAGAGATGCTTAGCACTTGTTTGCCCTTTTGCCTTCACTCTGCAGTCCAGCTCACCCCAAACCATCTCGACTGGGTTCAGGTCTGGTGACTGGAGGCCAGGTCATCTGGCGAAGCACCCCATCACTCTCCTTCTTGGTCAAATAGCCCTTACACAGCCTGGAGGTGTGTTTGGGGTCATTGTCCTGTTGAAAAATAAATGATGGTCCAACTAAACGCAAACCGAATGGAATAGCATGCCACTGCAAGATGCTGTGGTAGCCATGCTGGTTCAGTATGCCTTCAATTTTGAATTAATCCCCAGCAGTGTCACCAGCAAAGCACCCCCACACCATCACACCTCCTCCATGCTTCATGGTGGGAACCAGGCATGTAGAGTCCATCCGTTCACCTTTTCTGCGTCGCACAAAGACACAGTGGTTGGAACCAAAGATCTCAAATTTGGACTCATCAGACCAAAGCACAGATTTTCACTGGTCTAATGTCCATTCCTTGTGTTCTTTAGCCCAAACAAGTCTCTTCTGCTTGTTGCCTGTCCTTAGCAGTGGTTTCCTAGCAGCTATTTTACCATGAAGGCCTGCTGCACAAAGTCTCCTCTTAAGAGTTGTTGTAGAGATGTGTCTGCTGCTAGAACTCTGTGTGGCATTGACCTGGTCTCTAATCTGAGCTGCTGTTAACCTGCGATTTCTGAGGCTGGTGACTCGGATAAACTTATCCTCAGAAGCAGAGGTGACTCTTGGTCTTCCTTTCCTGGGGTGGTCCTCATGTGAGCCAGTTTCTTTGTAGCACTTCATGGTTTTTGCCACTGCACCTGGGGACACTTTCAAAGTTTTCCCAATTTTTCGGACTGACCTTCATTTCTTAAAGTAATGATGGCCACTCGTTTTTCTTTACTTAGCTGCTTTTTTCGTGCCATAATACAAATTCTAACAGTCTATTCAGTATGACTATCAGCTGTGTATCCACCAGACTTCTGCACAACACAACTGATGGTCCCAACACCATTTGTAAGGCAAGAAATCCTACTTATTAAACCTGACAGGGCACACCTGTGAAGTGAAAACCATTCCCGGTGACTACCTCCTGAAGCTCATCAAGAGAATGCCAAGAGTGTGTAAAGCAGCCATCAAAGCAAAATGTGGCTACTTTGAAGAACCTACAATATAAGACATAATTTAGTTTCAACATGTTTTTATTTTTCAAAGAAAAACCAAGAAAGTTTCACAACAAAATCCCACGCAGGGTAATATACATGAATGTAATCAAATTCTAGATTAACCTTGATAGTATTTAACCCCTTAGTGACAGAGCCAATTTGGTACTTAATGACCGAGCCAATTTTTGCAATTCTTACCACTGTCACTTTATGAGGTTATAACTCTGGAACGCTTCAACGGACCCCGCTGATTCTGAGATTGTTTTTTCGTGACATATTGTACTTCATGTTAGTGGTAACATTTCTTCGATATTACTTGCGATTATTTATGAAAAAAACGGAAATATGGCGATAATTTTTAAAATTTTGCAATTTTCAAACTTTGTATTTTTATGCCCTTAAATCAGAGAGATATGTCACAAAAAATAGTTAATAAATAACATTTCCCACATGTCTACTTTACATTTTGGAAACAATTTTTTTTTTGTTAGGGAGTTATAAGGGTTAAAAGTTGACCAGCAATTTCTCATTTTTACAACACCTTTTTTTTTTAGGGACCACATCACATTTGAAGTCATTTTGAGGGGTCTATATGATAGAAAATAACGAAGTGTGACACCATTCTAAAAACTACACCCCTCAAGGTTCTCAAAACCACATTCAAGAAGTTTATTAACCCTTTACGTGCTTCACAGGAACTGAAACGACGTGGAAGGAAAAAATGAACATTTAGCTTTTTTTTGCAAACATTTTAATTCAGAACCATTTTTTTTATTTTCACAAGTGTAAAAACAGAAATGTAACAATAAATTTTATTATGCAATTTCTCCTGAATATGCCAATACCCCATATGTGGGGGTAAACCACTGTTTGGGCGCACCGCAGAGCTTGGAAGTGAAGGAGCGCCGTTTGACTTTTTCAATGCAGAATTGGCTGGAATTGAGATCGGACGCCATAAGATCGGACGCCCCTGATGTGCCTAAACAGTGGAAACCCCCCACAAATGACACCATTTTGTAAACTAGACCCCTTAAGAAACTTATCTAGATGTGTGGTGAGCACTTTGAACCCCCAAGAGCTTCACAGAAGTTTATAACGTAGAGCCGTGAAAATAAAAAATCGCATTTGTTTACACAAAAATGATCTTTTCGCCCACAAATTCTTATTTTCACAAGGGTAACAGGAAAAATTAGATGACAAAATTTGTTGTGCGATTTCTCCTGAATACGTCGATACCCCATATGTGAGGGTAAACCACTGTTTGGGCGCACCGCAGAGCTTGGAAGTGAAGGAGCGCCATTTTACTTTTTCAATGTAGAATTGGCAGGAATTGAGATTGGACGCCATGTCGCGTTTGGAGAGCCCCTGATGTGCCTAAACAGTGGAAACCCCCCACAAGTGACACCATTTTGGAAACTAGACCCCTTAAGGAACTTATCTAGATGTGTGGTGAGCACTTTGAACCCCCATGTGCTTCAGAGAAGTTTATAACGTTGAGCCGTGAAAATAAAAAATCGCATTTTTTCTACAAAAATGATCTTTTTGCCCCCAAATTTTTATTTTCACAAGGGTAACAGGAGAAATTAGACCACAAAAGTTGTAGTGCAATTTCTCCTGAGTACGTCGATATCCAATATGTGGGGGTAAACCACTGTTTGGGCGCACCGCAGAGCTTGGAAGAGAAGGAGTGCCATTTTACTTTTTCAATGTAGAATTGTCTGGAATTGAGATTGGACGCCATGTCGCGTTTGGAGAGCCCCTGATGTGCCTAAACAGTGGAAACCCCCCACAAATGACACCATTTTGGAAACTAGACCCCTTAAGGAACTTATCTAGATGTGTGGTGAGCACTTTGAACCCCCATGTGCTTCACAGAAGTTTATAACGTTGAGCCGTGAAAATAAAAAAATCGCGTTTTTTCTACAAAAATTATCTTTTTGCCCTCAAATTTTTATTTTCACAAGGGTAACAGGAGAAATTAGACCACAAAAGTTGTAGTGCAATTTCTCCTGAGTACGTCGATACCCAATATGTGGGGGTAAACCACTGTTTTGGCGCACCGCAGAGCTTGGAAGAGAAGGAGTGCCATGTCGCGTTTGGAGAGCCCCTGATGTGCCTAAACAGGGCCGCCATCAGGGCATTACAGCCTTGACTGGCGTATGGGGCAGTAAAGCTGGACACAGGGGGGGGGAGGAAGCTGGACACAGAGGGGGCAGAAAGCTGGACACAGAGGGGGCAGATAGCTGGACACAGAGGGGGCAGAAAGCTGGACACAGGGGGGGCAGAAAGCTGGACACAGGGGGGCAGAAAGCTGGACACAGAGGGGGCAGAAAGCTGGACACAGAGGGGGCAGAAAGCTGGACACAGAGGGGGCAGAAAGCTGGACACAGAGGGGGCAGATAGCTGGACACGGGGGGGCAGAAAGCTGGACACGGGGGCAGAAAGCTGGACACAGAGGGGGCAGAAAGCTGGACACGGGGGGCAGAAAGCTGGACACAGGGGGGGCAGAAAGCTGGACACAGAGGGGGCAGAAAGCTGGACATGGGGGGGCAGAAAGCTGGACACGGGGGGCAGAAAGCTGGACATGGGGCAGAAAGCTGGACACGGGGGGCAGAAAGCTGGACACGGGGGGCAGAAAGCTGGACACGGGGGGGCAGAAAGCTGGACACAGGGGGGCAGAAGGCTGGACACGGGGGGGGCAGAAAGCTGGACACAGATGGGGCAGAGTGCTGGACACAGATGGGGCAGAGTGCTGGACACAGATGGAGCAGAGTGCTGGACACAGATGGGGCAAGATTGGAAACAGATGGGGCAGAGTGCTGGACACAGATGGGGCAGGATTGGACACAGATGGGGCAGAGTGCTGGACACAGATGGGGCAGGATTGGACACAGATGGGGCAGAGTGCTGGCCACAGATGGGGCAGAGTGCTGGCCACAGATGGGGCAGAGTGCTGGACACAGATGGGGCAGAGTGCTGGACAGAGATGGGGCAGAGTGCTGGACAGAGATGGGGCAGAGTGCTGGACAGAGATGGGGCAGAGTGCTGGACAGAGATGGGGCAGAGTGCTTGACAGAGATGGGCCAGAGTGCTGGACAAATATGGGGCAGAGTGCTGGACAGAGATGGGGCAGAGTGCTGGACAGAAATGGGGCAGAGTGCTGGACAGAGATGGGGCAGAGTGCTGGATAGAGATGGGGCAGAGTGCTGGATAGAGATGGGGCAGAGTGCTGGACAGAGATGGGGCAGAGTGCTGGACACAGATGAGGCAGGATTGGAAACAGATGGGGCAGAGTGCTGGACACAGATGGGACAGGATTGGACACAGACGGGGCAGAGTACTGGACACAGATGTGGCAGGATTGGACACAGATGGGGCAGAGTGCTGAACACAGACGGGGCAGGATTGGACACAGATGGGGCAGAGTGCTGGACACAGATGGGGCAGAGTGCTGGACACAGATGGGGCAGAGTGCTGGACACAGATGGGGCAGGATTGGACACAGATGGGGCAGAGTGCTGGACACAGATGGGGCAGGATTGGACACAGATGGGGCAGAGTGCTGGACACAGATGGGGCAGAGTGCTGGACACAGATGGGGCAGAGTGCTGGACACAGATGGGGCAGAGTGCTGGACACAGATGGGGCTAGATTGGACACAGATGGGGCAGAGTGCTGGACACAGATGGGGCAGGATTGGACACAGATGGGGCAGAGTGCTGGACACAGATGGGGCAGGATTGGACACAGATGGGGCAGAGTGCTGGACACATGGGGCAGGATTGGACACAGATGGGGCAGAGTGCTGGACACAGATGGGGCAGGATTGGACACAGATGGGGCAGAGTGCTGGACACAGATGGGGCAGGATTGGACACAGATGGGGCAGAGTGCTGGACACAGATGGGGCAGAGTGCTGAACACAGATGGGGCAGAGTGTTGGACACATGGGGCAGAGTGCTGGACACATGGGGCAGAGTGCTAGACACAGATGGGGCAGAGTGCTGGACACAGATGGGGCAGGATTGGAAACAGATGGGGCAGAATGGAGACAGATGGGGCAAGATTGGAGACAGATAGGGCAGGATGGATACGATGGAGACAGATGGGGCAGGATGAGGAGATCATATGGGGCAGAATGGATACTCATGAGGGCAGGATGGGAGAACATATGGCTGGAGCCTGGAATGAGACACACGAGGGCTAGGATGGCGAATAATACCATAGGGGCTAATTAAGGGATATTATTATTTCAGTGATGTATTTATTTTATTTTTTGAGTATACTGTTTTAAATGGGGGGGCGGTCCTGTTACTGTGTAGAGTGATACTATGTTGCCTTCTTCATGTGGCGTAATGTAGAAGTTGGGAAAATTAAGTAATGTGTTCTACAAGCGGAACTCGAGATAACTGTTTTATTTCCTGCAGAGATGAGTCCTGGCTGGATGAAGTGATGGCAGTCTGTGCTGGATGAAAGATGAAGGACTTCACCTAGAGATGTCACTGATGAGTCAGTGTTACCTATACACTGACACTATACACTGTATACTATATACAGAGGTCCTGTGTACAATGTCACCAGTGATCATTGTATTACCTATACATTATATACAGAGCTAATGTGTGTAATGTCACCGGTGATCACTGTATTACCTGTACACAGACACTGCTTACTAATTACAGATCTCCTGTGCATAATGGCACTGATGGTGATAGTATTGTGGGGTTTTTTTTATTACTGATCAGTATTGTAGTATTCAGTCATTGGTGGTAATATGCAGTCTGGTCATGGTGTAGCGGTATTTGTTCCTTGTATTTTATATTATTCGATCACTGTGGTGGTAATATGTCATCTGGTCATAGTGCTGTGGTATTTGTTCCTTGTATGTAGTATTATAGGTCATTTTAAAAATTGAAAAATAAATAAAAATATACCTAAATTGTATTGCATATTTTAACAAATATTTAATAGGTTACAGCAGAGTAGGGCCCGGCCAAAAGTGTCTACCGTGTTATGGTGGCGGCTTAAAAAATCTTTTGGCGATCTGAGGGGAGAGGTGGTGGAGCTGGGGAACCGCACTGACTGCCTGGAACGCAAGATGGCGGAGCTGGTCTCTTCCCACAATGAGCTCTGGGACGCACATGAGACCCTGCAAAGTCTGGCTACTAAAACTCACTCTAAGACCCTGGACCTGGAAGACAGGTCCAGGAGGAATAACGTTAAAATCAGAGGCATTGAAGAATCTATCATGACAGGGGACTTGAGGGCTTTCCTACAGGATTTTATTTCAGCTGTTCTCCCTCAGTGTGCCTCCAAAGATATTACAATTGACCGTATTCACCGGATCCCTAAGCCGCCTGGTCTGGGTCCTTCAGTCCCAAGAGATGTGCTCGCACGCATACACTTCTATGAAATGAAGGAGGATTTTCTTCAAGCATTAAGAAAGAACCCAGCTTTACCTGAAAGATTTGCCCGCATCACTGTCTTTCCTGATCTCTCTCCGGGCACTTTGGCTCTCCACAGGGCTTTTGGGCCTTACACTGCTATTCTCAGAGAAAAGGGCATTTTATATCGCTGGGGGTTTCCCACCAAGCTTCTCATCCGTAAAGATGGATCTATCACCACCTGCCTGACTCCGTCTCATGCAGCATCTGCCCTGTCCAAATGGGGACTGACAGCTCCTGGCTCTCCGGTCTCGGCAAGTCCCCCAAAGCCTGGAAAGAACAAATGCCTCAGGGCCCGTGTTGTGCCGGACTGGGAGGTGGCCTGAAACTCACTGCATCTCTGGTTCCTGGCTATTTTCCCGCACAGATTTGTTTGGTTCTCTTCGCTTTTTTTTTCCCTAAGCTGCTCTGGCTTCCTTTTGGGAGTTTCTGCAGCGCTTTTTCGGCCCTACAGGTGAACTGTTTTTTTGAATTTCACCTCTTGGACTCAGGGTATTCCTGAATGGACCTTGGTCTTTTGGTTTATTTGTTACTTGTTGTCTGTCTTGTTTGTTCTCCCTCCTTCCTTCCCCTCCTCCTGGTTTCCCGATACTGGTGCTCTGACCCGCAAGTCACATGTTATCTTCCCTATCGCATAGCCCATTGGTGCTCAGGTTACTGTAAGACTGTTGATATATTTTTGTTATGAGTATTTCCTTATATTCAATTAATGTAAATGGCCTCAACTCCCCGGGCAAGAGGTCTATTTTCTAGCGGCAGTTAGGTAAATCCCGTCGAGACATTCTATGTCTTCAAGAAACGCACTTATTGGAATGTGATAATATTAGAATGTACTCAGGTTTATATCCGCACCAATTTTTTGCAAATGGCCCGTCAAAAAAGGCGGGGGTTGCTATTTTCTTTAGTAAAGCTAATACTTTCCAATTGATCCGCTCTATAGCGGACCCGATGGGTAGGTTTGTTGTTGTTCTTTGTCTTATTAATAATGTCCCTTACATCATTGCCTCGGTCTATGCTCCCAATACAGGTCAGCTTAAGTTCCTGGAGGGTTTTTTCCAAATTTTACAGGACATTCAACATGGTCACAAACTGATCGCTGGGGACTTCAATGCTCCAATGTCTAAAGTGCTGGACTGTTCTGTCTCCTCCCTGTCTAGGTGTGAGGCAGGGCCGCTAATTAACTCCTACAATTTTCATGATGTTTGGAGATATCTGCATTGCGGCGAGAGGGACTACACATTCATGTCACCCAGACACGGTTCCTATAGTAGGATTGACTATGTGCTGGTGAATGACGTGGCTCTTCCTCACTGCATTTCAGCAGATATAGGTAATATCACTTGGTCAGACCATGCCCCGGTGTCCCTCACTCTGAGAGATCCTCTTGCTATTAGGCCCCCCTCTCATTGGCGTCTCAACACTCATCTTCTTGCAGATCAATCAAACTCACAGTTTATAGAAGGAGCCTTGCAGGAATTCTTCTCCAATGATACTCCAGATGTACGAGATGATACCCTCTGGTTCGCCCATAAGGCGGTGATCAGGGGCTGCTTTATCAAAATGGCTGCAACAGCTAAGAAGAAATATAATTCGGCCCTTCAGTCTGCCCTAGATGAAATAGCTCATCTTGAATCGGCCCATAAAGTCTCTCCCACTCCGGTGCTCTTGGCTGATCTCTCTAAGGCCCGCATGCATGTTCGTCACCTGCTCCTGCATAAAACTGAGAATGCCCTGAGGAAAACCAGAGCCAAATTCTATGCCATGGGGGATCGGGCGGGAGCTGTTCTGGCTAGGTGCGTAAGGAGGAGAGAGGCCCAGTCCAAGATTCCATTCCTGCTTGGGTCTGATGGTTCCCATATTTACAATCCTATTCATATTGCTGAGGAGTTTGCCTCCTACTATTCCTCTCTCTATGATCTTGGATCTGATTTGGGGGTCCCTCAGCCCTCGCAGGAGCTAATTTTGGCATTCTTAGAAAAAGCTAATCTCCCCTCAGTCAGCACGGAGCAGCTCTCCTTTCTGAATTCTCCCATTGCCGAATCTGAGCTATCTCAAATTATTAGGGATGCCAATAAGGGTTCTTCTCCTGGACCAGACGGTTTTCCTTTCCTTTATTATGCACAGTTTTTCCCTGTCCTCTCCCCTTGCCTTCTACGCCTATTTAACAACTGGTTGTCGGTAGGTAGCATCAGAGCTGAGGGATTAGAGGCTTCCATTGCGACTCTTCCTAAACAGGGGAAACCTACAACCTCTCCGGGGAATTTTCGCCCTATAGCCCTCCTGAACTGCGACGTTAAAATCTATGCTAAAATTTGGGCCAATAGATTACTTTCGGTGCTTCCCAGCCTTATACACCCCGACCAGGTCGGGTTTATTCCCGGCAGACAGACCAGAGATGGCACTAGGCGGCTGATCGATCTTCTGGATGTGGTGGAGAGGGAGGGTCTCCCCAGTGTATTCCTGTCGCTTGACGCCGAAAAAGCGTTTGACAGGGTGCACTGGGGATATATTGAGCTTACGTTGGGAAAATTTGGGCTGACTGGGCAAATCTCCCGAGCCATCATGGCTTTATATTCCAACCCCTGTGCGTCGGTTCGCTCGGCCGGTTTTAAGTCTCGGACATTCCCCATTTTGAATGGCACGCTCCAGGGCTGCCCCCTCTCGCCCCTCATCTTTGCTCTGATCATGGAGCCTTTGGCTGCCATGGTTAGACAATGTGCAGACATAAAGGGAGTGAGGGTTGGGGGAACTGAACACAAAATTGGTCTCTACGCCGACGATGTGGTTTTGACATGCACCTCGCCTTTAGTCTCGTTAAATGCGATCACCTCGATTTTAACCCAATTGTCTGCGGTCTCGTATTACAAACTTAACCTGACTAAATCCACACTTTTTCCCATCTTCCTTCCGGTCGCTCTTCAAATTCAAACTCAATCTAAATAGGCATTCATCTGGGCTCCGCTGGGCTTTACATACCTAGGTATCCGGATAACTAGATTGGACGACATCGTTCGTTCTAACTGTGAAGAGACCCTCTCTTCGGTCAGGAAGGGCATGGATCAGTTATCATGCTCATCGCTTTCATGGATGGCCCGTATACAAACTTCGAAAATGTTATTCCTCCCTAAAATTATGTACCTATTTCGCTGCCTCCCCCTTTCCATCCCCTCGAAATTTATCTCGGCTTTTCAATCGCTTATTGATCGGTTCATCTGGAACAAAAAACCTCACAGGGTCAAGCGTCATGTTATGTCCCTTCCGTACTCTATGAGTGGGCTGGGCGCTCCTTCGGTTCAGTTTTATTACAGGGCGGCGGTTCTGGAACCTCTTAAACTATGGTGGGAGGGGAATTCACTCTTACCCTGGTTTCTCATTGAGTCCCATTTTGCCCCCAAGAACTCTCTTAAATTACTCTTAGAGCTCCAGCTACTTCGTGCCCCACCTGGTGGCCCTTTTCTTCGTACCATCAAGACTGCTACCAAACTTTGGGCGTCACTTTGCTCCTCTCATTTCCTATTTATGTATGATTATGTTTCTGCCCAAGCTCTGGAGTATGCTATTGGGTTCATCTCCCTGTCCTCCTGGGGGGGCGTGGGGTGCACCGGGTGGCTGACCTGTTCGGCTCGGACGGCCTGCTGTCCTTTGAGGACCTCGCAGGTAGATTTTCTCTCTCTAACAAAGATTTTTTTCAATATCTACAACTTCGTAGTTTCCTTAGGTCACGTCGGCTGTTTGGTGCGCCCCCGCCTCCGACAGAGGACCCGGCCCACCGGTTCTTCAGACCATCTTCTATATTGCCCCATGGTATCTCTATCCTTTACAAAGCTCTCATATCACATGATATTCCTGATAAGCTTCCTTTTATGACTTCCTGGGAGTCTTCGCTGGATTTCGAGGCTCCCCTGGAAGATTGGCAATTTGCCATGGTGCATCCATCTAAATTTTCCTCGTGTCTTGGCCATTTGGAACAGGCTAAAAAGATCCAGCTGCATTGGTATCTTACCCCTGTCCGTCTGGCGAAATTCACTCCTTCCTCCTCCCCTCTCTGCTGGAAGGGGTGTGGGGCTTTGGGCTCTGGCTCTTATGTTTGGTGGTCTTGCCCGAAGGTTCAGGCCTTTTGGCGCCAGGTAGAATCCTTGATCGCTGAGGTAACTCATCTTCCCCTTACCCTAAGTGGGCATCTAGCTGTTTTGGGTATTTCCCTTATAAAGCTACCCCCCCCCCCCCCTCTCCGTCCCATGATCTCTAACATTTTGGTCGCTGCTAAACAATGCATTGCGAGCTATTGGAAATCTTCGGGTCTCCCCTCTGGGGCCGAATTGGTTGCTAAAATCAACTTGCACTTCAGCTATGAAGTAATTATGGCTCAAGATCTCCCTAAGAAGAATAAGGTCCTCTCCTGGTGGGACCCTTGGGTGTCCTCTCCCTATGTATCCTTGTCCGCTCGTACTCTCATTTAACAGTTATTTTTCTGAAATGTATGATTTGGTTTGCACTGTAACCTTGTATTTCTGTATTGGATGTACTGTGGTTTCTTGATCACCATGTACTTTATTTTTCCCTCTCTTCCCCTTGCTCCCTCCCTTCTTCCTTCTTTCCCTTGGTGGTGGTATGTGATGTGTTATGTTCTCCTTTTTTGCTCAATAAAAAGTTAATTGGTTAAAAAAAAAAATCTTTTAGCCAAAACAAAAGCTGCCGGCTATATGTGTGATCTGGTGATGGGAACTGTCAATGTGTGATAGGTGAGAAGTGGAGATTTTCCACGAGAGAGCGGTGGGACTGTGGACAGTTCGTGGGGTGGAGCCTGGAGGCAGGGCTGGGGTGGAGCCTGGGCAGAGTTTCAAGGGGGCCCCGAAAATTTTGCCAGTATGGGGCCCCAAAATTTCTAGTGGCAGCCCTGTGCCTAAACAGTGGAAACCCCCAAGTGACCCCATTTTGGAAACTAGAACCCCCATGGAACTTACCTAAATGTGTGGTGAGAACTTTGAATGCCCAAGTGCTTCACAGAAGTTTAGAATGCAGTCGTGAAAATAAAAAATATTTTTTTTCCACAAAAAAGATATTGTAGCCCCCAAGTTTTTATTTTCACAAGGGTAACAGGAGAAATTGGACCACAATAGTTGTTGTCCAATTTATCCCGAGTACACTGATGTGCCATATTTGGGGGTAAACCACTGTTTGGGCGCACGGCAGTGGGGTCCAGGTGCGTTTGATATTGAATGAAGTTTCAAGTGGATTAAACAGTTTGGCCCTTTGCTGGCGCCTGCCATTACAGAAAATATTCATTGTCCATAGATTTAGTAATACAGTCATGTCTGAAGCTCTTGATATAAATCTTTAAAGGGAACCTGTCACCTTCAAAATCGAAGATGAGGTAAACCCACTGGCATCAGGGGCTTATCTACAGCATTCTGTAATGCAATAGATAAGCCCCCGATGTATCCTGAAAGATGAGAAAAAGAGGTTATATTATACTCTCCCAAAGGCGGTCCCGCTGCGATCTGGTTCGATGGGCGTCACAGTCCGGTCCAGGGCCTCCCATCTTCATAGGATGATGTTCTCTTCTTGTCTTCACGCTGCGGCTCCAGCGCAGGTGTACTTTGCCTGCCCTGTTGAGGGCAGAGCAAAGTACTGCAGTGCGCAGGCGCCGGGCCTCTCTGACTTTTCCCAGCGCCTGCGCACTGCAGTACTTTGCTCTGCCCTCAACAGGGCAGACAAAGTACGCCTGTGCCGGAGCTGCAGCATGAAGACAAGAAGAGGACGTCATCGTAAAAAGATGGGAGGCCCCGGACGAGACAGCAACGCCCATCGCAGCGGGACCACCCCTGGGTGAGTATAATCTAACCTCTTTTTCTCATCTTTCAGGATACATCGGGGGCTTATCTACATCATTACAGAATGGTAGATAAGCCCCTGATGTTGGTGGGCTTACCTCATCTTTGATTTTGGGGGTGACAGGTTCCCTTTAAACATTTAAAAGAAAATAATTTGTCTGTATTATATAGCTTGGTCTGTTTAACACTACAGAAACTCAATAAAACCTCTTGGAATATGAAAGATAAATAACTAATGGAAATATCATAATGAATAAATTCCTAAATACTTTCAGTTAGCCAATTATTATATTTCATCTAATGAGGTAATGTCACGGGTGTGTCAGGTGTGACAGACAGTCTTTCTGAATTTGGCTGTAGAAGGTCACTGAGCCTGGCTCAGCAGGCACATTCTGGATTTTTCATCTCTGCTATGGAGTGATATCCTTCTCCCTCCAGGACCTAGTGGTGATCTCCACTGTCTGCTGCTGATTAACACACCCTTTCTGGAGGCTTAAATACCTTTAGTTGCTTCAGTAAGGCGCCGGTGATAGCTCTATTAACCTCTGTTTTTAGCCTCTTGGAGGATTGTTGATGTGAGCTCTCTTGTGTGTTGTCTCAAGCTACGAGGGGCATTCATTAAAGACTTCCCCTGGCCCACTTTTATTTATCACAGGACGCTGAAACTGCACATGTGTAATGATATAAGTCTATTTAGGTTACGTGCCAATTTGCAACTTAAAACTGATAACGGTCTTGAATTTACCATCTTCACATGCATAAGGTATCCTCTTGCTGGGTTTCCAAGCTGCTCACACCTTTATAAAAGCAGAATGAGTCAAATTCTCTCAAGCTCTATTGACGATGTGCTATGGAAACCAGGAGAACACAGACTGATCACACAGGATGAAAGCTGGGTCCATCACTATGATCCTGATACTAAATTCTAGTCGATGCAATGGAAGCATCATGACTCACTGCCTCCAAAGAAAGCACGTGCCCAACCCTTGGCAGGCAAGGTCATGCTCACACAGTATTTTGGGACCAGCACGGAGTAGTATTGATGAATTTCCCAGCAAAGGGTACCATGATCACTGGGGCATAATATGCTTCACTGCTGCAGAAATTGTGGGAGGCCTTCAAAACCAAGAGACGTGGCATGCTCACCAAAAATGTCCTCCTTCTGCAAGACAATGCACCAGTTCACAACTCACATGTTGCCCAAATGGAAGCATGCTCTTGTGGCTTTAAAATTCAACCGCATCCCCCTTATTCACCCGACCTTACACCATCGGACTTCTACCTCTTTCCAACAATGAAGTGATTTTTGAAGGGCAAGCATTTTCCAGATGATGAGAATGTGATTTCAGAAGTCACAACGTGGCTTTTGTAGTAAACTCTTGACTTCTACAAGTGTGGAGTTTTTACAGTTGCTTAAAGAGTCGAGAGAAGAGTGTGACCCTAGGTGGCATGGCACCTATGTAGAGAAGGACTAATAACTGTGCTAAGTTTCATTGCTCTTAGTCCATAGGAAGTGGGTCAGGGGAAATCTTTAATGAATGCCCCTCGTAAGTGTATTCCCTCATTTGTCTTCCTGCTTTGTCTTTAGTTGTAGTGGGGGCTGACTAGCATACACCCCATCCCCTCACTATTCAGGGACTATCACAAGGGGCAGTCAGGGACTAAGTTCCTGCTTGGTGATAGGTGCAGCACCTATTTAGGGATGTAAGGGCAGACAGGGTGTTGTCAGATCTGCCTAGGGGCCTCCACTCCCCCTTTCATAGTTTTGACTCCCACACCTTCTTGCCGTTGTTGTACACCTACCTTCTCCCTTACCCAGCATGACATTATCACCGGCCATACACATTTATTAGGAAAATAAAAAGGGAAAAACCTGACCCTTGTTTTTTGTTGGTGTGTTTTTTTTTTCCTTTTTATGAATCCCGTTTCTGTGCTGGCAGAGCAGCTGAGGAGGTTGTCACTGGAAGTGACTGACCTTTGATCTGAGGTTCAGCAGCTACGGCAGTGGCTGCAGACTCCTACTTTGGGGGACTCTGTGGGTAGGCTGGTCCAGATTGAACCCAAAATTGCCCTCCTGGACAGGTTTTCAGCAGGTACGGACAAGTTTTTTGTATTCAAAGAAGCCTGTAAGTTGTATTTTAAACCTTTTTTAAACTTTGTCCTTATTCATGTTGGAGATGAGGAGCAATGAGTGGGAATTGTGATTTCACTGTTGCAAGGGGATCTTCAATCCTGGGCTTTTTCTTTGCCACAGGGTTCTATTTGTCTCCAGTTGGTTGAGGTGTTTTTGGGGGCTTTAGCCCATATCTATGATGATCCTGAACAAACTTCCTTGGCTGAATCCAGGTTGTGTCACCTTCAGCAGGGTTATCGTTCAGTGGCGATTTATAGCTCTGAATTCCACAGGTGGGAAACTGATACCAAATGGAATTACCAGGATCTTAGAAGCCAATTTTGTCAAGGCCTTGCAGAAAGGTTGAAAGATGCTTAGGCAGTGTACGAAGTCCTTAGAGGCTGCCATGTCATAGGCTATATGTGTGGCTAGACACCTTCTCCTGAGCCCTCTTTCTGGGACAATACTTCTGTGTCAGGGGGATGGTCTGGGGGATAACCAGTACTTGTGGAGCTAGAGGAACCCATGCAGTTAGGAGGTTCTTCTGTGTCATATGTCTCCCCTAAGATTCACAAAAAAAGGGTGTGTGTTTCTTTTGTGGGAGAAAGGGATGTTTTATTGAGGCCTGTCCCTGGATTCCTAAGCAAAAAAGACTTGATTAACCCCTCGGAGTCTGGAGTTGGATAATCAAGGGATATGCTCGCCGTCAACCTGTAATTCTCTGTCCTGACAGCAGACGTACTAGAAAGCAGGACTGAGAGCATTTCTGTGTTTGCAGACAGTGGAGCTAGAGTCAGCATGGTTGATGCTGAGTTTGCTAGAACTCATGGGCTTGCTTGCTCTACCTTAGCTAAGCCCATTTCTATTTAGGCCATCGACTCTGCACCACTTACTCAGAGAGTGTTGACATAAGACTGAAGGTGGGGTATTTGCATTATTATGTTCTCGAGGGTCTCCCCACTCCAGTTGTACTGGGTTTTGTTAGGACCTGGTGGTCAGGACAATAATGGACCTGGTGGTTAAGAGCACACAGAATGACCTGATAGTTACTGATAATAAAGGACAAGCTCTGGGACGTGGGAACTCTGCTGACCGCAATCCCTAATCCTATCAAACACACTAGAAATAGCTGTGGATTGCGCCTAACGCTCCCTATGCAACTCGGCACAGCCTAAGAAACTAGCTAGCCCTGAAGATAGAAAAATAAAGCCTACCTTGCCTCAGAGAAATTCCCCAAAGGAAAAGGCAGCCCCCCACATATGACTGTGAGTAAGATGAAAATACAAACACAGAGATGAAATAGATTTAGCAAAGTGAGGCCCGACTTACTGAACAGACCGAGGATAGGAAAGGTTACTTTGCGATCAGCACAAAAACCTACAAAAAGACCACGCAGAGGGCGCAAAAAGACCCTCCGCACCGACTCCCAGAGCTTCCAGCAAGCAAGACAACAATAAAAATTGCAAGCTGGACAGAAAAAAGCAAACCAAAGAAATACAAGCTGGAACTTAGCTTCTGCTGGGAAGACAGGTCACAAGAACGATCCAGGAGTGAACTAAACCAATACTGGAACATTGACAGGTGGCATGGAGCAAAGATCTAAGTGGAGTTAAATAGAGCAGCAGCTAACGAATTAACCTCGTCACCTGTGGAAGGAAACTCAGAAACACCCACCAGAGGAAGTCCATGGACAGAACCAGCCGAAGTACCATTCATGACCACAGGAGGGAGCCCGACAACAGAATTCACAACAGTACCCCCCCCTTGAGGAGGGGTCACCGAACCCTCACCAGAGCCCCCAGGCCGACCAGGATGAGCCAAATGAAAGGCACGAACCAGATCGGCAGCATGAACATCAGAGGCAAAAACCCAGGAATTATCTTCCTGACCATAACCCTTCCACTTGACCAGGTACTGGAGTTTCCGTCTCGAAACACGAGAATCCAAAATCTTCTCCACCACATACTCCAACTCCCGCTCGACCAACACCGGGGCAGGAGGATCAACGGATGGAACCACAGGCGCCACGTATCTCCGCAATAACGACCTATGGAACACATTATGGATGGCAAAAGAAGCAGGAAGGGCCAAACGAAATGACACAGGATTGATAACCTCAGAAATCTTATATGGACCAATGAAACGAGGCTTAAACTTAGGAGAGGAAACCTTCATAGGAACATAACGAGACGACAACCAAACCAAATCCCCAACACGAAGTCGGGGACCCACACAGCGCCGGCGGTTAGCGAAACGTTGAGCCTTCTCCTGGGACAATGTCAAATTGTCCACCACATGAGTCCAAATCTGCTGCAACCTATCCACCACAGTATCTACACCAGGACAGTCCGAAGACTCAACCTGCCCTGAAGATAAACGAGGATGGAAACCAGAATTGCAGAAAAATGGCGAAACCAAAGTAGCCGAGCTGGCCCGATTATTAAGGGCGAACTCAGCCAACGGCAAAAAGGACACCCAATCATCCTGATCAGCAGAAACAAAGCATCTCAGATGTTTCCAAAGTTTGATTAGTTCGTTCGGTTTGGCCATTTGTCTGAGGATGGAAAGCCGAGGAAAAAGACAAATCAATGCCCATCCTAGCACAAAAGGATCGAAACCTCGAAACAAACTGGGAACCTCTGTCAGAAACGATGTTCTCCGGGATACCATGTAAACGAACCACATGCTGGAAAAATAATGGCACCAAATCAGAGGAGGAAGGCAATTTAGACAAAGGTACCAAATGGACCATCTTAGAAAAGCGATCACAAACCACCCAAATGACAGACATCTTTTGAGAGACGGGGAGATCTGAAATAAAATCCATAGAAATATGCGTCCAGGGCCTCTTCGGGACCGGCAAGGGCAAAAGCAACCCACTGGCACGAGAACAGCAGGGCTTAGCCCGAGCACAAGTCCCACAGGACTGCACAAAAGAACGCACATCCCGTGACAAAGATGGCCACCAGAAGGATCTAGCCACCAAATCTCTGGTACCAAAGATTCCAGGATGCCCAGCCAACACTGAACAATGAATCTCAGAGATAACTCTACTAGTCCATCTATCAGGGACAAACAGTTTCTCCGCTGGGCAACGGTCATGTCTATTAACCTGAAATTTTTGCAGCACCCGCCGCAAATCAGGGGAGATGGCAGACAAAATTACCCCCTCTTTGAGAATACCCGCCGGCTCAGGAACACCCGGAGAGTCAGGCACAAAACTCCTTGACAGGGCATCAGCCTTCACATTCTTAGAGCCCGGAAGGTACGAAACCACAAAATCAAAACGGGACAAAAATAACGACCATCGAGCCTATCTCGGATTCAACCGTTTGGCAGACTCAAGATAAGTCAAATTCTTGTGATCTGTCAAGACCACCACGCGATGCTTGGCTCCTTCCAGCCAATGACGCCACTCCTCGAATGCCCACTTCATGGCCAACAACTCACGATTACCAACATCATAGTTACGCTCAGCAGGCGAAAACTTTCTAGAAAAGAAAGCACATGGCTTCATCACCGAGCCATCAGAACTTCTTTGCGACAAAACAGCCCCTGCTCCAATCTCAGAAGCATCAACCTCAACCTGAAACGGGAGTGAAACATCTGGCTGGCACAACACAGGGGCAGAAGAAAAACGACGCTTCAATTCCTGAAAAGCCTCTACAGCTGCAGAAGACCAATTGACCACATCAGCACCCTTCTTGGTCAAATCAGTCAACGGTTTAGCAACAGTAGAAAAATTAGCGATGAAGCGCCGATAAAAATTAGCAAAGCCCAGGAACTTCTGCAGGCTCTTCACAGATGTCGGCTGAGTCCAATCGTAAATGGCCTGGACTTTAACAGGGTCCATCTCGATAGTAGAAGGGGAAAAAATGAACCCCAAAAATGAAACCTTCTGAACTCCAAAGAGACACTTTGACCCATTCACAAACAAGGAATTCACAAGAAGGACCTGGAACACCATTCTGACCTGCTTCACATGAGACTCCCAATCATCCGAAAAGACCAAAATATCATACAAATACACAATCAGGAATTTATCCAGGTACTCTCGGAAGATGTCATGCATAAAGCACTGAAATACTGATGGAGCATTGGAAAGCCCGAATGGCATAACCAGGTACTCAAAATGGCCCTCGGGCGTATTAAATGCTGTTTTCCATTCATCGCCTTGTTTAATACGCACAAGATTATACGCCCCTCGAAGATCTCTCTTGGTGAACCAACTAGCCCCTTTAATACGAGCAAACAAATCAGATAGCAACGGCAAAGGATACTGAAATTTGACTGTAATTTTATTAAGAAGGCGGTAATCAATACAAGGTCTCAAAGAACCATCCTTCTTGGCCACAAAAAAGAACCCTGCACCTAACGGTGATGACGACGGGCGAATATGGTCTTTCTCCAAGGATTCCTTTATATAACTCCGCATAGCGGCGTGTTCTGGCACAGATAAATTGAACAATCGGCCCTTAGGAAACTTACTACCAGGAATCAAATTAATTGCACAATCGCAATCCCTATGAGGAGGTAGGGCACTGGCTTTGGGCTCATCAAATACATCCCGATAATCCGACAAAAACTCTGGAACTTCAGAAGGGGTGGATGACGAAATAGACAAAAATGGAACATCACCATGTATCCCCTGGCAACCCCAGCTGGACACAGACATAGATTTCCAGTCCAATACTGGATTATGAACCTGTAGCCATGGCAACCCCAAAACAACCACATCATGCAGATTATGCAACACCAGAAAGCGGATATCCTCCTGATGTGCAGGAGCCATGCACATGGTCAATTGGGTCCAGTACTGAGGCTTATTCTTGGCCAAAGGCGTAGCATCAATTCCTCTCAATGGAATAGGATACTGCAAGGGCTCCAAGAAAAAACCACAGCGCCTAGCATACTCCAAGTCCATCAAATTCAGGGCAGCGCCTGAATCCACAAATGCCATAACAGAATAGGATGACAAAGAGCAAATCAGAGTAACAGACAATAGAAATTTAGACTGTACCGTACCAATGGTGGCAGACCTAGCGAACCGCTTAGTGCGCTTAGGACAAACGGAGATAGCATGAGTGGAATCACCACAGTAAAAACATAGCCCATTCCGACGTCTGTGTTCTTGCCGTTCAGCTCTGGTCAAAGTCCTATCATATTGCATAGGCTCAGGCCCATGCTCAGATAATACCGCCAAATGGTGCACAGCTTTACGCTCACGCAAGCGTCGATCGATCTGAATGGCCAAGGACATAGACTCATTCAGACCAGCAGGCATGGGAAACCCCACCATGACATCCTTAAGGGCTTCAGAGAGACCCTTTCTGAAGATTGCTGCCAGGGCACATTCATTCCACTGAGTGAGCACAGACCACTTTCTAAACTTCTGACAATATATCTCCGCTTCATCCTGACCCTGACACAGAGCCAGCAAGATTTTCTCTGCCTGATCCACTGAATTAGGTTCGTCATAAAGCAATCCAAGCGCCAGGAAAAACGCATCAACATCACGCAATGCCGGATCTCCTGGCGCAAGGGAAAATGCCCAGTCTTGAGGGTCACCACGTAACAAAGAAATAATGATCTTTACTTGTTGAACAGGGTCACCTGAGGAGCGAGGTTTCAAGGCAAGAAATAATTTACAATTATTTTTGAAATTCAAGAACTTAGATCTATCACCAAAAAACAAATCAGGAATTGGAATCTTAGGCTCAGACATCGGATTCTGAACCACAAAATCTTGAATGTTTTGTACCCTTGTAGTGAGATTATCCATCCAAGAGGACAGACCTTGAATATCCATGTTTACACCAGTGTCCTGAACCACCCAGAGGTAAAGGGGAAAAAAGAGACAAAACACACTGCAAAGAAAAAAAAATGGTCTCAGAACTTTTCTTATCCATCTATTTAGATGCATTAGTACTTTGGGCCACCTGTACTGTTATGACCTGGTGGTCAGGACAATAATGGACCTGGTGGTTAAGAGCACACAGAATAACCTGATAGTTACTGATAATAAAGGACGAGCTCTGGGACGTGGGAACTCTGCTGACCGCAATCCCTAATCCTATCAAACACACTAGAAATAGCCGTGGATTGCGCCTAACGCTCCCTATGCAACTCGGCACAGCCTAAGAAACTAGCTAGCCCTGAAGATAGAAAAATAAAGCCTACCTTGCCTCAGAGAAATTCCCCAAAGGAAAAGGCAGCCCCCCACATATAATGACTGTGAGTAAGATGAAAATACAAACACAGAGATGAAATAGATTTAGCAAAGTGAGGCCCGACTTACTGAACAGACCGAGGATAGGAAAGGTTACTTTGCAATCAGCACAAAAACCTACAAAAAGACCACGCAGAGGGCGCAAAAAGACCCTCCGCACCGACTCACGGTGCGGAGGCGCTCCCTCTGCGTCCCAGAGCTTCCAGCAAGCAAGACAACAATAAAAATTGCAAGCTGGACAGAAAAAAAGCAAACCAAAGAAATACAAGCTGGAACTTAGCTTCTGCTGGGAAGACAGGTCACAAGAACGATCCAGGAGTGAACTAAACCAGTACTGGAACATTGACAGGTGGCATGGAGCAAAGATCTAAGTGGAGTTAAATAGAGCAGCAGCTAACGAATTAACCTCGTCACCTGTGGAAGGAAACTCAGAAACACCCACCAGAGGAAGTCCATGGACAGAACCAGCCGAAGTACCATTCATGACCACAGGAGGGAGCCCGACAACAGAATTCACAACAGGGTTTACCCTGATTGGTGAAACATTCCTATAGTGGATTAGCAATCCTCAGAAATTGTGGAATGGGGAGATTACTTCTATGAGAAACTGCCATGAGAACCGCTTAACCATTTCCCTTTCTGCAGGGGACCTTACCTGCAATTTTGTTTGGTTTTGAGTCAGTATTTTATGAGAAGGGGTGTCGGGATTTGCCTCCCCATCCTGCATATGACTGTCCTATTAACCTGACTCCTGGAGCTAAACTGCCCAAGTCCAGACTGTACATGACATTGGTATGGTTAATTTATGTAGGGTGCTTAACCTTTTTTGGCCCCAGGCCTGAAGATTCTCCCCTCCCCCAATGACCATAAATGACACTAAAACCATTGTTGGATAATTTTGGCCACAGCAGCCTTTGTTAAACAAACAAATTAACATTAAATAAATAACCAATCAATAAATAACCAATCAATAAATCGGGGGTGGGTCCTTGAAGCTTGAAAATCTGGCGATTAAACAAAACCGTAACAAACAGTGGACAAACCAACCGTAACTTACTCCCAGCCGTTACCCCCTGTCTCGGGAGCACCAAATCACCCCGAAGGGTGCCATCGTCCACTGAACCCCTGAGGATCAAGCCACCGCTGGCCAAATCCCCCCAAATCACCAGACCAAATAACCACCACATAAGACCAACTGAGGAATCCATATGCCCATGGATCCCCAGCGCAATTTAGCACTAACTTCAAGGACCCCTCCCAACCGCTAGCCACTATGACCCGAAAATAAACTAACCCTTGGAGAAAATAACACACAGGGCGGGCGGGCGGGACTTCTCCTTGTGCTTCAGAGCGAGAAAGTGCCCCGCTCCTCCCCCCTAACATTATAAACTCCCCACCCATTACCATAGCCACCCCCTCCAATGACTCATTACCCACCCCCACCCCTTTCCTTCCCCAACCCCTGTCATGACGGCTTCCACTAAGCGCCGCATGGGGGATGGGCGCCTGCTCCAGCCTGTGCTTGACATTGGTATGGTTAATTTATGTAGGGTGCTTAACCTTTTTTGGCCCCAGGCCTGAAGATTCCCCCCTCCCCCAATGACCATAAATGACACTAAAACCATTGTTGGATAATTTTGGCCACAGCAGCCTTTATTAAACAAACAAATTAACATTAAATAAATAACCAATCAATAAATAACCAATCAATAAATCGGGGGTGGGTCCTTGAAGCTTGAAAATCTGGCGATTAAACAAAACCGTAACAAACAGTGGACAAACCAACCGTAACTTACTCCCAGCCGTTACCCCCTGGCTCGGGAGCACCAAATCACCCCGAAGGGTGCCATCATCCACTGAACCCCTGAGGATCAAGCCACCGCTGGCCAAATCCCCCCAAATCACCAGACCAAATAACCACCACATAAGACCAACTGAGGAATCCATATGCCCATGGACCCCCAGCGCAATTTAGCACCAACTTCAATGACCCCTCCCAACCGCCACAACGAGGGTCTCTTGACCCCTCAAGGACCCGAGACCCCACCACATCGAATTGCTATGGCCCTCTCAATACCTTGTTGTAAACCCAGCGCCCATAAATCAATACCCACAGCGTTCAGGTGTACACCGTCACCTAACAAAAATTCCTCGCCCCCATCTTCCAGGTCCACATGCCGCACCGCCACTCCCCCATTCCGCTGCACAAACCCGGACACCGCTCGATTGAGTTTGATCCGCGCTTTATTGATCTTCGCAGGCGATCTCGCGTGGCGCCAACACCTGCGCGGCACGATATCCAACCACACGACAGTCAAGCCACTATACGCCAACCATAGGCGTAAAAGGTCGTGCTTAATGTCCCTCACCAATTCCCGGAATTCCCCCAGATCGTTGCCTCCCGCGTGGATCACCAAAATGTCTGGAGGCCTGTCTAGCTGTGCACTGTTGTGCACCTCCTGGCTGACCCTGCTCCACTCCATGCCTCGGAAACCTAACCACCGAACGACCGCCACGTCCCAATGAAAACCGAGCTGCCGTCCGTCTCGTCGCATATCGGCCCGTCGGGCGCCCCAATGGACATACGAGTGTCCCAATATCCAGACCAAGAAGGGTTTGGTACCTACAACGAAAAAGAAACTTAACATAGAAAAACACACTATAACTCTAACTTTGTAACGCCCCTCAGGGCCGAATGTAACTCCTATACCGGTTCGACTCCCATCTACCAATTCTCTGCACCACCTCAGGCAACAAACCGCCTGACGCAGCCTCAGTCGCAGCCCCGATCCGAAAGGAATGCGAGGCGAAACGAGATGTATCCAAACCCATCAGCGTTAACCCCTGTCTAAAAACCGCTATGAATTGAAATTTTGACAGAAATTACCCATCCGCGTGGCATAATAAAGGCCCAGACCTCACCGGATCAAAACTGAGGAACAGCTGTAAACAACGAATGGGGCACATCAATGAATTAGCCACTGCCCCCAGCACAACCCTCCGACCCCTTCCCAGCTGATCCGTTTTTGACCGCCGAATCAAGAATTCCAAACGACCGTTAGCCAGCACAACATCCTTAGCCAGCAAACCTCCACAACTACTCCTGCTCGGAGCCACCAGCTCCCCGATCCGTAAAGCCCCAAAAAAGGCTAAGGAAAAAGCCAAACGGAAAAGAGCAATCTCAAAATCCGAAACACAAACTTCCGACATGCGCCCCCCTAGAGATTCCAACATCTGGAAAGAAACCGGGCGTCTGCGGTGCCCCGCCCCAATCTGTCGCCCGAACCCCTTAAACACCTGCCGAACCAGAAACACTTTCGTCAGATCCCTGAGCCCTCTAAGTTTAAAGCCAAAAGCCAAGCCCGCACAAATGCGCCCAGCCTTTGCTGAGGACCAACCCTCCTTAGCCCCTTTACTCAACCACAACAATAAGGCGCCCACCTGATCTTCCGCAGAACCTCCACTTGTGATAGAAATATGTATATCATGTAGATCTCACTTGCATGTATACTCCTTTAAACCATATATATTCCTTTAAATCACATATACTTACACAAAAGCAAATATATCTATCTACTCAGCTACTTTATAATCAATTGCTCAATTTTACCACATGAGCTAGGCCAGATTGTGCTCGGTACTTTCCGCTATGTCTCAAACACCTTAAAAACGGGAAGTTGGACCAGATGTTCGGGACTGATACCGCTGAGTCTTCTGAAATGGCAGATCAACAGTGCCAAATGTACTAAGTGCTGGTCAGATGTCTCAACTTTGCCCTAAATACCGAGAGCTACATTTTAGTTGCATAATCAGCAGTCATATGTGCATTAATCACAATATTCCATATATATCAGATAACCAATAATTGAATTGTATGTTAATTAACTAACCGCCCCAACCACTCCTTTCTATATGTTATTATAAAAACTATGTATCAGGAAATAAATCTCCAGTCTTTGATTGAATGTCAAGCTGTCACCACGTGTCAGACTCATTCTTTCTTGAGGTCTCAAAAATAATAATTGGGAGCGGCCGCAGCACACACGGGTAGATTTATCCAACCCAAATTTCCATATTAAGTGGCGCCCCCGCGAGGCCGGACGAATGTATCACAAGAGGGGATCCTGCTGACCGGACAGACGAGGGTGCGGGCCACGGCCTTGGCCCACGGGACGGAGACTGCAGCTCCATCAGAGTAAGGTAAGACAATTCTATCATCTTACCTGAATGTCCCCTGTGCCCAGTCCGGGTCTGTACCTTTAGCCGGTCAGGTGTGGTCACCACCGCATTCCCAGGTAGTGTAAAAAGTCCGAGCCTGAACCTAAACCCTGGGATATAAGTCAAGGTGTCTGCTGTGTGCTGTGTATATGTTCTGTGTTTGTGTAACATCCGTGAGAAGCAAGGAACAGTGACTGTTTGTGGTTGCTGGGTAACAAACCGCAGGAAGTCAAATCGCTCAATAAGTTATTGCAGGATTCCCGTGCATAGGAGGGACAGGTAGTCCCGGGGCAGGTGGTCCCAGGCTCCAGGCACGGGTAGTGATAACTTAGAGGGCTACTGCAGATTCCCGTAGTGCCAACTATCTAGTTAGATACGTCGGACCGGGGTGGTAGAATTCCCACCTGTTATGTTTCTCACTCAGGTGGCCCGGGCATAGGTGTGCTCAGTGCGATTGGCAGTAGTCTGTTTCCCAGCGCAACCTGCACGTGTCACAGAATAAATAAAGAGGGTATCGAGTCTCCTGGATGTCAATGTTCTTTGTCTGTTAATGTCACGTACTGTTGCTTAACTGCATAGAATTTAAAAAGTTTTCTTTTTTTTTTTTTCCTCTCTCTCTCCGTCTGTTCTCTATTTAGAACTTCCCCTCCTACATGCAGTTAGGAGAGATATATGCATTGTAAATCACACGGTCACCACCGTTGTTTTTTTTTTGTCTTTTTTTCCTCTTCTTTTTGTTGCTAAGTTTTCTATCTTTGCATATATCTGGCTATGGTATGACATTTATTTGAAGAGGTGAAACTAAATGATATCTATCATTTTTGATGTGACATATGTGATTTTTGGTATAACAGCAGCTGCTGATAAAAAGGGGAAGTGTGTCTCTGACTGCATTTAAGCGCAGAGTACAAAGAAATAAAAAACACAGGGGGGAGAAGAGAAGCCGTTTTAATTTTATTTTATTTTCTGTTTTTTGTTGCATCTTGAAGTTTTTAGACCTTTTTTTAAGTTTTTCGAAGTTTCTTTTCTTTTCTGCCTCTTCACTTTTTTGTTTAAAAGGGTTTCTTTCTTTTCTGTAAAGATCCTGAATTTTGGATCGTGTACCGAGTTTTTGATGGTTCTTTTATGTTTTGATTTCAACATCTTGCATCAATTTTTTGAAAGCTCCCTTTTTTCTTCTATTTTTCGTGTTTTTATATACTTACCTCCTTGAGATTTTTATTGTTGTGTTTTTTATTTCTCTTTTTGCAATGGGGAATAGATTGGCCAAGCAACAGGAGAGCCTTTTGCTTCCTGATGAGAAAACGGCTCCTCAAATAGTAGCAGAGCACGAAGGTGTCAGATATGTGAAGAATTACAGGCAGCTCATGAAAGTATGTGAAATCCATCAGGGAGGCAGGCTTAGAGCTGCAGAGTGGCATGATGTCTTAAAAAGAAAGAAAGGAAAGCTAGTTGATACTAACTTGCTGCCCGCTGCAACAGCATGGTATAAGGTGGCTACAGACTTACAACGTTTGGGGAGCACCGAAAGATATGTGAAGGAGTCAGGAAGTGATCTTTATGTGTACAAAGTAGGGAAAGGTGTTAAACCATCAGCACCTCCCCCATATGGGGATGAAAAATATTGGGTGTGTGCAGTCTGCACCCAGCAGAATCCATTGTACAGGGAGACTTGCTCAGCATGTGGTGTGCCCCGCCCAAACTTGGTACAGGGAGATGGCACTGTTACTCTGACAATGCCGGCACGGGCTGCATCAAAGAAGAAGGAATTCTCTTCTTGTCTTTCTCCTCCATCTTTTTCCTCTCCGTCTTCTGCACTGCCCTCTCGCCCTCCTCTTTCTTCTCCACCTCTTTCTCCTCCTCTTTCTCTTCCTCACCCTTCTCATTATTCCGCACCTCCTCCTCCTATACGCCTTTCATCAACCCCTCCTTCTTCTTCTTCATCTCCTCCTCCTACACCAAACCCACCTCCTTCATCACACTTTTCATCTCCTCCTCCTACACCACACCCACCTCCTTCATCACACTTTTCATCTCCTCCTCCCTCTCTCCGAAGCACTCTCCCCTTCCTCTAAATCACCTGTCTTTTCCTCACTAAGTTAATCCCTCCCACCCTTCATGTCCGCTTTCTGCACACCTCATATCTCATTCTGTGTCACACTCTTCTTCTCCTGATCTGCTGCCTGTCAGGCAGGTGCCGAGTCCAGGCAGTGTGGTGTCTCTGTATCCAGTGCTCACAGCACAACACAGCACATGTGCCTACATTCTATGTTCCCAATACAGCCCAGCCTCTGACAGTCTGACAGTCATGGTATCGGGGGAGGAAGGTGGAGATCCCCCAGTAGAAGGCACCCCCCAAGCCGCAGCAGGCTTCCCCCAGGCAAACCCAGCAGCAGGCAGCTCAGGTCCGGGGACGGGGGGGGGGAGACAGGCATCACCATCAGATGGTGATCAGTATCCCCGGTCAGAGCAGCCAACATTCACACCACAACGGAACTATAATCCTCCACAGCCTCAGCAGGGTGGGGACACATCCTCTCACAAAAAGACAATATCCAAGACCGCTTATCAGCCACTGCATGACCCCAGTGCACTCTATCACAACTATTCCTCTGATGAGGATGAAGAGGGGACTTCATACATGCTACCCAGTACTAGAAAGAAAAACCCACGGGCACCTAGGAGACAGGGGCAGATAGAAGCACCACCATTACACTATGTAACATAGTAACATAGTAACATAGTAAGGCCGAAAAAAGACATTTGTCCATCCAGTTCAGCCTATATTCCATCATAATAAATCCCCAGATCTACGTCCTTCTACAGAACCTAATAATTGTATGATACAATATTGTTCTGCTCCAGGAAGACATCCAGGCCTCTCTTGAACCCCTCAACTGAGTTCGCCATCACCACCTCCTCAGGCAAGCAATTCCAGATTCTCACTGCCCTAACAGTAAAGAATCCTCTTCTATGTTGGTGGAAAAACCTTCTCTCCTCCAGACGCAAAGAATGCCCCCTTGTGCCCGTCACCTTCCTTGGTATAAACAGATCCTCAATTTGTATTGTCCCCTTATATACTTATACATGGTTATTAGATCGCCCCTCAGTCGTCTTTTTTCTAGACTAAATAATCCTAATTTCGCTAATCTATCTGGGTATTGTAGTTCTCCCATCCCCTTTATTAATTTTGTTGCCCTCCTTTGTACTCTCTCTAGTTCCATTATATCCTTCCTGAGCACCGGTGCCCAAAACTGGACACAGTACTCCATGTGCGGTCTAACTAGGGATTTGTACAGAGGCAGTATAATGCTCTCATCATGTGTATCCAGACCTCTTTTAATGCACCCCATGATCCTGTTTGCCTTGGCAGCTGCTGCCTGGCACTGGCTGCTCCAGGTAAGTTTATCATTAACTAGGATCCCCAAGTCCTTCTCCCTGTCAGGTTTACCCAGTGGTTTCCCATTCAGTGTGTAATGGTGATATTGATTCCTTCTTCCCATGTGTATAACCTTACATTTATCATTGTTAAACCTCATCTGCCACCTTTCAGCCCAAGTTTCCAACTTATCCAGATCCATCTGTAGCAGAATACTATCTTCTCTTGTATTAACTGCTTTACATAGTTTTGTATCATCTGCAAATATCGATATTTTACTGTGTAAACCTTCTACCAGATCATTAATGAATATGTTGAAGAGAACAGGTCCCAATACTGACCCCTGCGGTACCCCACTGGTCACAGCGACCCAGTTAGAGACTATACCATTTATAACCACCCTCTGCTTTCTATCACTAAGCCAGTTACTAACCCATTTACACACATTTTCCCCCAGACCAAGCATTCTCATTTTGTGTACCAACCTCTTGTGCGGCACGGTATCAAACGCTTTGGAAAAATTGAGATATACCACGTCCAATGACTCACCGTGGTCCAGCCTATAGCTTACCTCTTCATAAAAACTGATTAGATTGGTTTGACAGGAGCGATTTCTCATAAACCCATGCTGATATGGAGTTAAACAGTTATTCTCATTGAGATAATCCAGAATAACATCCCTCAGAAACCCTTCAAATATTTTACCAACAATAGAGGTTAGACTTACTGGCCTATAATTTCCAGGTTCACTTTTAGAGCCCTTTTTGAATATTGGCACCACATTTGCTATGCGCCAGTCCTGCGGAACAGACCCTGTCGCTATAGAGTCCCTAAAAATAAGAAATAATGGTTTATCTATTACATTACTTAGTTCTCTTAATACTCGTGGGTGTATGCCATCCGGACCCGGAGATTTATCTATTTTAATCTTATTTAGCCGGTTTCGCACCTCTTCTTGGGTTAGATTGGTGACCCTTAATATAGGGTTTTCATTGTTTCTTGGGATTTCACCTAGAATTTCATTTTCCACCGTGAATACCGTGGAGAAGAAGGTGTTTAATATGTTAGCTTTTTCCTCGTCATCTACAACCATTCTTTCCTCACTATTTTTTAAGGGGCCTACATTTTCAGTTTTTATTCTTTTACTATTGATATAGTTGAAGAACAGTTTGGGATTAGTTTTACTCTCCTTAGCAATGTGCTTCTCTGTTTCCTTTTTGGCAGCTTTAATTAGTTTTTTAGATAAAGTATTTTTCTCCCTATAGTTTTTTAGAGCTTCAATGGTGCCATCCTGCTTTAGTAGTGCAAATGCTTTCTTTTTACTGTTAATTGCCTGTCTTACTTCTTTGTTTAGCCACATTGGGTTTTTCCTATTTCTAGTCCTTTTATTCCCACAAGGTATAAACCGCTTACACTGCCTATTTAGGATGTTCTTAAACATTTCCCATTTATTATCTGTATTCTTATTTCTGAGGATATTGTCCCAGTCTACCAGATTAAGGGCATCTCTAAGCTGGTCAAACTTTGCCTTCCTAAAGTTCAGTGTTTTTGTGACTCCCTGACAAGTCCCCCTAGTGAAAGACAGGTGAAACTGCACAATATTGTGGTCGCTATTTCTTAGATGCCCAACCACCTGCAGATTTGTTATTCTGTCAGGTCTATTAGATAGTATTAGGTCTAAAAGTGCTGCTCCTCTGGTTGGATTCTGCACCAATTGTGAAAGATAATTTTTCTTGGTTATTAGCAGAAACCTGTTGCCTTTATGGGTTTCACAGGTTTCTGTTTCCCAGTTAATATCCGGGTAGTTAAAGTCCCCCATAACCAGGACCTCATTATGGGTTGCAGCTTCATCTATCTGCTTTAGAAGTAGACTTTCCATGGTTTCTGTTATATTTGGGGGTTTGTAACAGACCCCAATGAGAATTTTGTTACCATTTTTCCCTCCATGAATTTCGACCCATATGGACTCGACATCCTCATTCCCTTCGCTAATATCCTCCCTTAAAGTGGACTTTAGACAAGACTTTACATAGAGACAAACCCCTCCTCCTCTCCGATTTTTACGATCCTTTCTAAACAGACTGTAACCCTGTAAGTTAACTGCCCAGTCATAGCTGTCATCTAACCATGTCTCGGTTATTCCCACTATGTCAAAGTTACCTGTAGATATTTCTGCTTCTAGTTCTTCCATCTTGTTTGTCAGGCTTCTGGCGTTTGCGAGCATGCAGTTTAGAGGATTTTGTTTTGTTCCAATCTCCTCGCTGTGGATTGTTTTAGAAATGTTCTTACCTCCCATCTGAGTATGTTTTCCTGGGTCTTCTTTGTTCCAGTCTAATGTTTTTCTTCCCGTCCCCTCTTCTTCTAGTTTAACGCCCTCCTGATGAGTGTAGCGAGTCTTCTGGCGAATGTGTGTTTCCCAGGTTTGTTGAGGTGTAGTCCGTCTCTGGCGAGGAGTCCATCGTACCAGTAATTCACACCGTGGTCCAGGAATCCGAATCCGAATCCGAAGTGTGCACTTCACCCCAAGTCAGGTGACCAGTATCTTCAACAATCTTCCTGTTCTGCCCATTCTAGCGAAGGTCAGGGCTTCATATCTAGCTTTAAAAAGGTTTAATACCATAGTTTTGGTTTTGCTGTGTTATAGCACCACCCAGTGGTGGTTAAATTTATTACCTGTGTTTTTCAGTAATTATTAGAGTGTTGCATTCTGGGATTCACCAAGGTATCATGGGAAGGGGAAACTCCATTTTCTCTCTGTGTATTTCCCTGGACACACGTGTTAATCTGCTGTGTTGAACTACCTCACTTACTTGCCATTCCGGTTAAGATTATCCGGTAAGATCATTATCCCTGTTCTTGCTATGTAATATTCTATAGAGTGTGATTAACTGTATAGCAGCCAGTACACAGGAAATGTGATTTTTGGTTACCTGCTGTATGTAGTTATTATAGAAGTTGCATCATCCTGTATGCTTTCCCTGTTAGTTGCAGTCATGTTATTATTGGCCCAATACTTATACAAATCATTTGTATTCTTATAGTTTTACCGTGCTCATGTTTACCAATAAACTAGTTAGACTACAGAGAACAGTCTGCTTATTTGGGAGACAGAAGTGGTTTATGCCGTATGTCGGATCACACACCGTATCAACGTGTATAAAGACAGAACAGTAAAACGGATTCTAGATACCAGCGGAGGCCAGTAAAACGCAGGCTAGATACCAGCAAGCAGTAAAACAGAATCTAAATACCAGCGGAGGCTAGCAAAAGCAGGCTAGACGCCAGCAATTACAAGACCACTTACACAGCCGCTTGTACCACACCGCACAGCCTGCAGATACCGCAGCGGCCGCCATATTGCCCGCCAAGCGCTACACGTCTCAGTCTACGCTGAAGTCATTCCTACCCGCTCTGAGACGTCCTACAGCCTGCAAACGGACACACAATGTCTGCAAGTCGAGCATCCTCACTCAGGACGAGGTCCCATACAAGCCGCTCTAGCAAGTCTTCTTCGAAAAGGTCTGTCACCCTCGCCCGAGCAGAAGCTGAGGCGGCGAAGGTAAGATCCTCCTTCGCTGCACAAGAGATGCAGTTAAAGTTCAGACAAGCAGAGCAAGAAGTAGAAAGAGCCCACCTGAAAGCAGATAGAGAAGCAAAAAGAGCCTGCCAAGAAGCAGAAAGAGCTCGCCTGCAAGCCGATAGAGACGCAGATACAACACGCCTGCGAGCGACCTTAGCAAGGCTTTCCGCTGAAAAAGAAGCAGCAGCCGCAATAGCCAAAGCTGAGTTCTTAGAAGCCGTGGAGTTTCCCGAATCTGAGCGTGACAGCGACGTACGTGGACCAGACCTTGATCGTCAGGACCCTGCTCAACGCGTCTCAGAATATGTCCACCAACATCCCGGAATAGAATACAACTCTGATCCGTTACACCAACCAGCCTATACAGATTACCAGAGATCCTTCCTCCAAACACCGTACTGGAAGCAGGAAGGTATACTGCGAAACGACGTCGACCACCACTACCGTCTTACAGAACAGAAGGTACGGCCTCCTCCCAGACTGACAGGGACACCCTTCGCTTCAGAACGGTTTTATACAGACTTTCCTAAGCCAGAAGCTCCTACCAGGTATGAGGATGCACCACACACACTGCATGACAACAGCACACCAGCTCATGTTGACACTGACTCAGCCACTATGAACTTTGCAAGGTTCTTTACCCGCCGGGAGCTGGTGACCAAGGGACTTGTAAAGTTCACCGATCGATCTGAAAGCTACAGAGCTTGGCGAGCCTCCTTCCAGAACGCCATCAGAGACTTGCATCTTTCCAGTAGTGAAGAGTTAGATCTACTGGTTAAGTGGCTTGGGAGTGAGTCAGCTGAACACGCCAAAAGAATCAGGAACATTAACATAAAGTACCCACACACAGGACTTCGCATGGTGTGGGAGAGACTCGAAGAATGTTATGGGTCAATAGAAGCTATAGAAAATGCTTTGTATAAAAGAATTGATGATTTCCCCAAGATAGCAAATAAGGGTTATCAAAAGCTCAGGGAACTGAGTGACTTGTTAATGGAGGTACATGCTGCTCAGGCAGAAGGTGACCTACCAGGGTTGGCATTCCTGGACACTGCCAGAGGTGTCAACCCGATTGTCCAAAAGCTCCCTTACAACTTACAAGAAAAGTGGGTCAGTCACGGGTCCCGTTACAAACAGGCTCATAAGGTGTCATTTCCTCCTTTCAGGGTGTTTGTAGACTTTGTTGCTCAGCAGGCTAAAGTTAGAAATGACCCCAGTTTTGATTTCACTATGTCATGTACCACTGCCTCCGGTGTAAAACCCAGTAAAACACCAGTGGCAGTACACAAAACTAATGTTACCGCCACAGGTTTTCCTTACAGGGCAAGTAAGTCCTCTCCAGAGGAGGACAAACCTCAGGATCTCAGCAAACACTGCCCCCTACACAAGAAACCTCACCCTCTACTAAAATGTAGAGCCTTCAGGGAGAAGCCTCTAGAAGACCGTAAGAGCTTCCTAAAGGAAAACAAGATATGCTTCAGATGCTGCGCGACTACCTCACACTTCGCCAAGAACTGTGAAACCAGTGTGAAATGCGCAGAATGCAGTAGTGTGGAGCACAACACGGCTTTACACCCTGGACCACCCTCAGGGGTATCGTCACGAGTAGAAGAGTCTGCCGAAAAACAGACGGACACTGACATTGACACCCCAGTGGTCACTTCTCAGTGTACAGAGATCTGCAAGGAATTTGTAGCAGGGAGATCCTGCTCGAAGATCTGTCTTGTCAGAGTATTCCCAGCGAGCCAACGGGATAATGCAATCAAGGTATATGCAATATTGGACGATCAGAGCAATAGGTCTCTAGCTAAGCCCTTTCTCTTCGACACCTTCAACATTGCTGGTCCCGGCTCTCCGTACTCCTTGAAGACATGTGCAGGTACTGTCGAGACGGCGGGGAGAAAAGCGACCGGATTCAAAGTAGAGTCTATGGACGGTCAAGCCTGCTTATCCTTACCATCAATACTAGAGTGCAATCAAATTCCGGACAACAGGTCTGAGATACCTACACCGGAGGTAGCAGCTCATCACACCCACTTGAGACGTATAGCTCACCTGATACCGGAGCTTGACCAAGGAGCCCCTATCGTCTTACTCCTCGGAAGAGACATTCTACGGGTCCACAAGGCTAGAGGACAGATCAACGGCCCACAAAATGCCCCATATGCTCAGAGACTTGACCTAGGATGGGTCATTGTGGGAGACGTCTGTTTGGGTGGAGCACACAGGCCGACATCAGTCAACAGCATGCTCACCAATACCCTCAAGAATGGACGCCCGTCTCTTTTCCAGCCATGCGAGAGCAGTTTCCTGATTAAGGAATTGCCACACAACGCCCCTCCATCTTGTCCGTTAGCTGACCCTTCCTGTGAAGACCATGCATGCGATGGTGAGGAAGATCATATAGGGTGCACAGTTTTCCACAGGACAAGAGAAGACAACCAGGTAACAACGTCCATAGAGGACAGACTGTTCTTGGACATCATGGAGCGAGAGATAGTAAGAGATGAATCAAAGAGTTGGGTCGCACCTTTACCATTCAAACCACAGAGGCAACGCTTACCCAACAACAGAGAACTTGTGTACAGTCGATTTGTCTCCCTTACACGCAAACTGCAGAAGTCACCAGAGACAAAAGAACACTTCTTTACCTTCATGGAGAGAATATTCCAGAGTGGCCACGCGGAAATTGCACCTGTACTTCAAGATTCCGAGGAATGTTGGTACTTACCTATTTTCGGCGTGTATCATCCGAAGAAACCGGGTCAGATAAGAGTGGTATTTGACTCAAGTGCCAGATACGAAGGTGTTTCTTTAAACGACGTCTTTCTATCTTGTCCAGACCTCAACAACAGACTTCTGGGAGTACTCCTTCGTTTCCGCAAAGATGCAGTAGCATTTACGGCCGACATACAGCAGATGTTTCACTGCTTCCTTGTTAAAGAAGAACACAGAAACTACTTGAGGTTTTTCTGGTACCGCGATAATGACCCCTACAAGGACATCGTGGAATATCGTATGAAGGTACACATCTTCGGGAGCAGCCCTTCCCCTGCTGTCGCTATCTATGGGCTTAGACATTCAGCCAGAGAGGGTGAAGCAAAGTATGGATCGGATGTAAGATCTTTTGTGGAAAAGGATTTCTACGTAGATGACTGCCTGAAATCCACACCCACAGATGAGTCGGCAGTCAGTCTCCTGAAAAGGGCACAAGAAATGCTCGCTTCATCCAATTTGAGGTTGCACAAAATTGCTTCCAACAGCCAAAAACTAATGGCAGCCTTTCCCTCTCAAGATTACTCAACCGATTTAAAAGACTTGGATTTAAACACGGACTCCCTTCCTATGCAGCGGAGCCTGGGTTTACTTTGGGATTTGAAAAAGGATGCATTCACCTTCCAGATCAGCGAAGAAGAGAAACCTTTCATGCGTAGAGGCGTCCTGTCCGTTGTGAACAGCTTGTACGATCCTCTGGGATTTGTAACTCCTGTAACTATCCAAGGTAAAATGATGTTGAGAGACTTCACCCAAGAGACGTCCGATTGGGATGATGCGCTTCCCAGTGAGAAAAGAGACTTGTGGGTAAGATGGAAGAACTCTTTAGAAGCCCTGTCAAGTCTCTACATTGCACGACCATATGCTTCTGTGCCATCAACAGAAATCAAGATGCAAAGGCTTTGTATCTTCTGCGATGCCTCAACCAAAGCAATTGCAGCAGTGGCGTATTTGAAAACTACTGACATCAATGAACAATGCCACGTGAGGCTTGTTATGAGCCGGACAAAACTGGCCCCACTCCGTGAACACACAGTACCCAGACTGGAACTCTGTGCAGCTGTGTTAGCAGTAGAATTAGCTGAGCTTATCTCGACAGTAATGGACCTGGAGGTCAAAGAAATCGAGTTCTACACCGACAGCAAGGTAGTGTTGGGGTACATTTGCAATGAAACTCGTCGTTTCTATGTCTATGTCAGCAATCGGGTGCTAAGGATCAGGAGATCCACCGACCCTAAACAGTGGCACTATGTGTCCACACACCACAATCCTGCGGACCACGCAACCAGATCCGTTGAAGCTAGACCATTGACTTCACTTTCTAGTGACTCTGAGGATCCGACCATTCTCACTCCTGCCATGTTACTTACTCAGAAAGCCAGCGTTCTCAGCGCTCCACCTGGAGAATTTAGCAACCAGGACCTCTACAGACGACAATGGAGACAAGTCCAAAGTCTCTCCAATACCTTCTGGGACAGATGGAGGAAGCAGTACCTCTCCACCTTACAACCCAGGAAGAAGTGGCAGCCGACAAACCAAACATCAAAAACGGCAATGTCGTTCTCATGAAAGGCAGCCAGTCTCACCGTAATGAGTGGCCACTAGGCCTCATCACTAAGATACTCCCAAGCAAAGATGGGAAGGTGCGTAAGGTCGAGGTCAAAGTAGGCAAGTCCGGGGAGAGTAATCTATTCCTCAGACCAGTTGCGGAACTTGTCTTACTGTTTTCACCAAAAGAACCTGTGGGTGGCATCGGTTGATGCCAAGCGGGGAGTGTTCTGCCCATTCTAGCGAAGGTCAGGGCTTCGTATCTAGCTTTAAAAAGGTTTAATACCATAGTTTTGGTTTTGCTGTGTTATAGCACCACCCAGTGGTGGTTAAATTTATTACCTGTGTTTTTCAGTAATTATTAGAGTGTTGCATTCTGGGATTCACCAAGGTATCATGGGAAGGGGAAACTCCATTTTCTCTCTGTGTATTTCCCTGGACACACGTGTTAATCTGCTGTGTTGAACTACCTCACTTACTTGCCATTCCGGTTAAAATTATCCGGTAAGATCATTATCCCTGTTCTTGCTATGTAATATTCTATAGAGTGTGATTAACTGTATAGCAGCCAGTACACAGGAAATGTGATTTTTGGTTACCTGCTGTATGTAGTTATTATAGAAGTTGCATCATCCTGTATGCTTTCCCTGTTAGTTGCAGTCATGTTATTATTGGCCCAATACTTATACAAATCATTTGTATTCTTATAGTTTTACCGTGCTCATGTTTACCAATAAACAAGTTAGACTACAGAGAACAGTCTGCTTATTTGGGAGACAGAAGTGGTTTATGCCGTATGTCGGATCACACACCGTATCAACGTGTATGAAGACAGAACACTTCCAGACCCAGAGATGCACCCCATGCATTCTACAGAAGAATGCAGCAGAACCAGCGCACATATGCAGCCACCTGGAATGATCTGTGGGCCGTGATGGAGATAAAGGCAGGTTATGCCTTCTGGCCAATCATGAAAGAACACTTCCAGCTTTCAGCAGATTTAGACGTACATGCCTGGGAGTCAGGGCCGAAGCTGATTGAACAACTCAGAGAGTAGGCCAAAGGCAGGCTGGCCGAACAGGCCCTCAGCTTACATGACATGAGTCAGGAGAAGACCGAGTCTGTGGAGAAGTTTCATGGCAGAGTAATGCAGGTTTTTCAGGACCTGGGCTTCACCATTCATGATCAGATACACAGGCAGATGTTGGCACAGGCCTTTGTGCATGGACTCAGAGAACCAATCAAGAAGCCACTGATAGTGGCTAGGCCCGAGTACAGGTCAATAGCAATGGACACCCTGCTCACCGTAGCCAAAGGGATCGAGTCCCAACCAGGAGTGCGGAAGACAACACCCCTTATGGCGGCCATAGACTCTGAAGAGCCACCGCAATACCAAGACAGAAGGAACGTCAGATGTTTCAACTGCGGCAAATTGGGTCATTACCAGAGCCGGTGCAGAGCTCCATCACAACCCAAGACCCTGCCCAGAGAAACAGGTCAAGGAAGAAGTACAGAAGGCAGTGAAGTACCCCGTCCATGGGACAGGGGTAAGCAAGCCAGGTCTGCAAGACACTACGCTCCTGACATGTAAAACCCCATCTGCAGGACCAATACTTGAAATTGCCCTGAAAGTGGATGGCGTTGTCAGATCTTTTCTTGTGGACACTGGTGCAGCCAGAAGTGTGATGAGACATGTGGAACTCCCTGACCCTACCTGCCTATCAGAATCCTCTGTGTCTTGCGTAGGCATCGATGGTCAAGTCAGAAATTCTCAGCTTACAAAGCCTCTGAGCGTGTGCACTCAGCCAGGACACTCTATCCTATCCCAGTTTGTGGTGTCAAGAACCTGCCCCCTCAACCTACTGGGGGCAGACCTTCTACAGAAACTAAAAGCAACCATAGTGTTCCAGGAAGATGGGACCGTGACCCTTTCTTCACCTCTAACCCAGGAAGAGTCAGTCATGCTGGCAGCCTTACAGGAACCTCAAACAACCCATGAAGGCCTACCCAAGTAGGCACTGGACGTACTACCAGAAAGTCTATGGTCTAAGGGACCCCAAGATGTGGGAAAACTTCAGGTTGCCCCGGTGCGGGTATCGCTCAAGCCAGGTACTCCATATCCTCGTAAGGCCCAGTATCCATTGTCCATCGCACAGAGTCAAGCCGTCTCAGACCAATTGAAGGTGTTCCTGGAAATGGGGGTCGTTGTCCCCTGCACCTCTCCTTGCAATACCCCGCTTTTTCCTGTCAAGAAAAAGACTGCAAAAGGAGAGCCAGCCAAGTTCAGAATGGTACATGACCTAAGAGCGGTGAATGACGCTACAGTATTTGAAACTCCAATTGTGCCGAATCCACACACCCTGCTCTCAAATGTGCCTTCCACAGTAACAGTGTTCACGGTGATCGACCTGGCAAATGCTTTCTTCAGTGTTCCCCTCCATCCAGACGACCAGTTCCTGTTTGCCTTCACGCATCAGGGGGCACAGTACACATGGGCGGTGATGCCCCAGGGGGCCCAGAACAGCCCCTCGCAATTCACCAAAGCAATGTCCACAGTTCTCGCCAACTAGATCACAGAACATGCAGAAGTGACCCTGCTACAGTACGTGGATAATCTACTCCTTTGTGCAGTTGACTTTGACACGTGTAAAGCACATTCCGTGTCTCTCCTACTCTACCTGGCGAAACAACACTGCAAGGTCTCAAAGAACAAAGTCCAGTGGTGTCTGAAGCGATTTACGTTCCTTGGGCACTGCATTGCTCACCAGACTAAACACCTGACAGATGACCGGAAGACCACAGTGGAGAAGATGGCTCCTCCAACAACTCCAAAGGCGCGCTACAGGCCTTCCTTGGTCTAGTTTCGTATTGCAGAGCCTGGATCCCTGATGCCTCAGTCCTAATGCAACCTCTGTATGACTGCGTTAACGTAACCCCGTTCCTGCTAACAGATGTGGCCTTCAGTTCGTTCAAAAAGCTAAAAGACTCAGTAGTCTCAGCACCAGCGCTAGGCCTACCTGACTACAAGAAGGGATTCCGTCTCTACCTGATGGAGAAAGAAGGCCATGCTACTGGAGTCCTGACACAGACTCACGGGGGAAGACAGAGACCTCTAGGCTATTTTTCAGCTCGCCTGGATCCAGTTGCAAGGGGAGCCCCCTCCTGCATGAGAGCAGTATTTGCAGCACACGCCCTCCTGGACAAAACAGCTGACATCATTCTTGGACATCCACTGGAAATCCTGGCTCCACATGACATCTAACCAATTCTCAATCAAACCCAGCCAAAACATCTCTCCACAGCAAGACATCTTCGTCTACAGTGCTCCCTACTACTGCCTGACAACGTCACCATCTCCAGATGTACAGTCCTCAATCCGGCCACTCTACTCCCACTCCCAAGGGGGGATACAGATATGAACCCTCCAGATCAAAATCTGCATGATACCTTCCAAAAGGATCTGGATTTGCTCCGACCGGATGATCATGATTGCTTCAGCATCATGCAACAGGAAACAGCAGGACTACCCAATGTGGCAGAAGAGCCACTGGCCAACCCAGAGTTGATCCTCTATGTAGATGGCTCCAGATTTGCAGATGATGAAGGTAGATTTCACACGGGATGTGCAGTGACCAGCAATCAAGAAATCCTGTGGTCCAGGAGTCTGCCACCTAGCCTGTCAGCCCAAGAAGCAGAACTGATAGTGCTGACGAAGGCTTGCCAGATTGCAGAAGGCAAAACTGCGAACATTTACACCGATTCAAGGTATTCGCATGGCATAGCACACGACTTCGGACCCATCTGGGCTGCAAGAGACTTCATCACAGCAAGTGGAACAACCGTAAAGCATCATGGAGCTATTAAAGATCTACTGAGCGCACTCCAACTCCCAAAAATGGTGGCAGTACTGAAGGTCAAAGCACATGGAAAACTGAACACAGTAGAGGCACGGGGCAACAACATGGTGGATATGGCAGCCAAAGAAGCCGCCAAAGGAAGACAGTATGGAGAAATGGGAGAGGTCGTAGAGCCGGACGGCTACTACGTGGCAACTGAGGACAAGACCCCAGATGAGATGACGTCTTGGGATCTATTCAAGAAGTTGCAAGAACAAGCCCCAAAGGAGGAGAAGGAGAATTGGATACGGAAGGGTGCAACACATTAAGAAGGAAGGGTATACTCAATGGACTACAAACCCTGTTTACCCCGAAGCATGTACCCTATGGTGGTCCAGTGGGCACATGGGCCCACGCACAGATCAAAGACACAGATGAATGATCTGATTGGTGCTTACTGGTTCGCTCCAGGGATCTCCACCCTAACAGCCAAGTTCACTAGCAGCTGTCTGACCTGCGGCAAATGCAACCCTGGAAGAATGGAGAAAGTTCCCACACATCATCTTGCCAGACCGCTGTACCCCTTCCAGAGGATCCAGATAGACCACATCCAGATGCCGCCAAGTGGAGGATTCGAATATGCCCTTGTGGTCGTGGACGTGTTTTCAGGATGGCCAGAAGCTTTCCCAGTGAGGAATCAGTCAGCAAAGACTACTGCAAAGAAGCTACTCTCAAAGATCGTGTGCAGATACGGGGTCCCAGAAGTGATAGTGATCAGGGGCCCGCATTCACAGCAAACCTCACAAGGGAGATCTGGTCAGCAGTAGGGTCAGATTTAGGCCTACACACTCCCTACCACCCCCAGAGTAGCGGGAAAGTAGAAAGACTGAATGGGACACTCAAAAACAGGATGTTAAAAGTTGCCCAAGAGACACGCAAACCATGGCATGAAACACTCTCCATCGCACTGTTTAGTGTCAGGCACACTCCCCGGGGCCCAGAAAAGCTGTCACCTCATGAGATTCTGTTTGGGTCCAGCCCTCGGTTAGGGGTATTCTTCCCTCAGCAGTTGACAATGCAATATGATACTTTGTCTGCCTATGTAATTGAACTCACCAAGAAACTTGCTAACATCCATTCTCGAGTTTTCTCTTCATTACCAGATCCAGGATCGGTACCCGGTTCACACTCCCTGAAACCAGGAGACTGGGTGTTGGTGAAGAAGTTTGTGAGGAGAACGCTCGACCCCAGATTTGACGGTCCCTTCCAAGTGCTGCTGACGACACCAACCTCTGTGAAACTAGAGGGAAGGCCCACTTGGATCCACGCATCGCACTGCAAGAAGGCTCCCGTACCAGAAGATATGCCTAAGCCAGAATGATCCTGATGATGAAAAAGACAGTCAAAGAAACAACAAACCTGATGCCGCATCTCCTCCTGGAGGAACCTATCTGAATTCAGATTCACCCACCTGATGGCTCCTCCAATCCTGATGATGACGACGAATATGTGCAACTGATCAAACAGAGTCGCCAATATGAGACCATGCATGTTTCTACCCCCGTTTAGGGACAGATCTCCTGATCGCCCATTGCGAAAGTCTGTACGGTGTAGGGCGTAGGCACTAGGTTTGCGTCAGTTCGCCGGCAGCACAAAAGAGTTGCAGCGCTTTGGGACAGGAGGCTAGGCTTAGGGCAAGTGATATCTAAGGGGGGCTTGTGATAGAAATATGTATATCATGTAGATCTCACTTGCATGTATACTCCTTTAAACCATATATATTCCTTTAAATCACATATACTTACACAAAAGCAAATATATCTATCTACTCAGCTACTTTATAATCAATTGCTCAATTTTACCACATGAGCTAGGCCAGATTGTGCTCAGTACTTTCCACTATGTATCAAACACCTTAAAACGGGAAGTTGGACCAGATGTTCGGGACTGATATCGCTGAGTCTTCTGAAATGGCAGATCAACAGTGCCAAATGTACTAAGTGCTGGTCAGATGTCTCAACTTTGCCCTAAATACCGAGAGCTACATTTTAGTTGCATAATCAGCAGTCATATGTGCATTAATCACAATATTCCATATATATCAGATAACCAATAATTGAATTGTATGTTAATTAACTAACCGCCCCAACCACTCCTTTCTATATGTTATTATAAAAACTATGTATCAGGAAATAAATCTCCAGTCTTTGATTGAATGTCAAGCTGTCACCATGTGTCAGACTCATTCTTTCTTGAGGGCTCAAAAATAATAATTGGGAGCGGCCGCAGCACACACGGGTAGATTTATCCAACCCAAATTTCCATATCACACCCTGGCAGGATTCCAACCACCCTTCCCATGCACCCCATACTGACTGATACGTGGCCCAAGTGCTGGGAGCCAATGAAGCCCTTATCAAATGGTCTGCTGCCCTGAGACCACGCTCCAGAGTTCCGGTGGGCAATCCAGACCCAGTTCCTCCGCCATCGGAGCCAGTACACGAAATCGATCCCACTGTAAACGAGACAATGAGTCAGCAATGGAATTCTGAACCCCGGGAATATGAGTGGCGGTAACATGCGCATTCAAAGACAAGCAAGACAACACTAGCTGCCGTAAAACCCAAATCACCGGAGGTGAGGATGCCGATAGTCTGTTGATAGCACACACCACACCCATATTGTCGCAATTAAAACGGATTCTCTTATTCCGAAACTCAGACTTCCACAAATGCACAGCCACCAAAATGGGAAAGATCTCCAACAGAGTCACATTTTTGACCAAGCCGTTCTCAAACCATTCAGCTGGCCACCTCGTCGCGCACCACTGTCCTCTGAAATAGGCCCCAAAACCTACACCGCCGGAAGCATCCGTAAACAAATCCAACTCTGCGTTCACCACCACGTCCTCCATGAGCAAAGCCCTACCATTGTAATCCGCCAAGAAATGATCCCAAACCTCCAAATCGGCCCAGTGCTCAGCTGTTAGCCTTACAAAATGATGCGGCGCGAACTCCGCTCGTGGCGGCCGCCAGTCTAGGGGAAAAAACCCTCCCCATCGGAACGATGCGGCACGCAAAATTTCATTTACCGAGTAACGACTGAACCTCACGTAACTGCAACTTCTTCACACGCCTCGCCCTTGCGACCTCAAGCCGTAACGCGACCACCTTCTCCTCTGGTAAACGAAATTCCCAATTCACTGTGTCGATAACAATGCCCAGGAACGAAAGGCACGTACAAGGCCCCTCAGTCTTGCCCGGAGCCAACGGCACGCCAAAAAGATCAGCCACCCAACAAACTGCACTCAAAACAAGTTCACAGCACCTGGAATCTGCCGAACCAATGCATAAGAAATCATCCAAGTAATGGATAACCGAATCAAAGCCGACGAGTCCCGTACGACCCATTCAATAAACGAACTGAACGTTTCAAAGTATGAACACGACAAGGAACAGCCCATCGGCAAACATCTGTCCACAAAAAACCCGCCGTTCCAAAAACACCCCAATAACTTTGAACTCTCCGGGTGCACTGGCAACAATCTAAAAGCGGATTCAATGTCCGTCTTCGCCAAAAGCGCTCCCCTACCGCAACGTCGAACCCAACGGGCCGCCTCATCAAACGATGTATAAACAACCGAGCAGAGTTCCGGATCATTCCCGTCATTGACTGATCGACCCCGAGGGTACGACAAATGATGAATCAGCCTGAAGTTATTAGGTTCTTTTTTAGGCACGACACCCAACGGGGAAACCACCAAATCCAAAAAGGGGGGATCCTGAAACGGTCCCGACATTCTGCCCAAAGCAACCTCCTTTGACAATTTCTCAGTGACGACACCAGCATATTCCTCAGCAGACCTGAGGTTTTTACAAGACCGGGGGATGACAAACGGGGGGGGGGGGCGGTATCCTAAAACCATCCTGAAACCCGGACCGCAACAGTTCCCCTTTCTTATCAGGGTATCTACTTAGATAGGGGGCCATCGCGCCCAGCTTCACCGGCGTCGCCCCCTTTGGAATTACCAGATTCGGTCTTGGACTTGTTCTTTTTGAAACATCGTGCGGCACCATGTGAGGAACCACTGCAGTGCGAACACACGTGCTTAAACCTGCACGTAGCGCCGAATCTGCACTGGCCCTCGTTAAATTGCCAGCACAAGCCATGCTTCTGCCCTCCCGGCTGACTCCCGGACCCCCCGGCGGTCCCTTGGGATGCAGACTGGCCGGTCCCACCGGCCCCACCCTGAAAGGGTTGTCCCAACCGAGTGGGTGCCATCACCCGAAGCCATAAGCCAATATCCTTTTGATCCCAACGTATAGCCGGCCGTATCGCTTTTCTCTGCCTGAACTGCTCATCATATCGGAGCCACGCCTGACCCCCATATACACGGTGCGCCTCCCCGATCGAGTCCATGTAACAGAAAAGGCCGGAACAATTCTCCGGTGCCTTCTCACCCACAACACTGGCCAGGATAGCAAATGCCTGCAACCAATTTATGAAAGTCTGCGGTATAAGCCGCCACCTACGCTTCTCTTCCTCCTCCTTCTTGCTCTCGTCTTTTTTCCCCTTGTCCAAGTTAAACTTGTCCAGCGGGAGAAGGGAAAAGATTTCGACGTATTCGTCTTTCCAAATCTTTTCCCTCACTTCCTTCTTCAAATGGACCCCCAACGGGCCCTCGAAGCACACAAACACTTCGCCATGCGCCCTGTCATCTAAATGAATCCTGCATTCTTTCTCTTTCTCGGTCTGTACTGATACAGACACCGGCTCAACAGCGCTGTTATGCGCCACCAGGCCCCAACCCGGAAACACTCGCCCGGCTTCCCGCGGCCCTACCCACGCGGCCAACTGACCAGGCAAAGATACACCACTATCCAGCCGCGCGATCAACTCTCTAACATTACCCAGCAGTTCGCTAACGCCAGCTTCCCCCAAACCGGCCACCGCCGATGCGCTCTGACTAACTGCGCCCAACGCCCCCACCGTATCGACCCCCACAGACTGAGATACCGCAATGGACGAACAAGACATGGAGCTATACTCACCGGGCTGCGAGAGAGCTGTGATCCCTCCAGCCGCTGGGCGTGCGTCCATACCATCGATGGATGATCTCAAAGCTCCCTCCGGGGGAAGAGGTCCACTGATGACCGACCTCAAGGATCCCGCTGGCGATGCTGCAGAGGGCCCGTCCGCCCTGGAAACGGGGAGCCTGTTGCTTGCAGATGAGCCAGCGGGCCCCTGTACCGGGGCGTCCCTGCTGACTCCAGACCCGCTGCCCGATCCACGATGCGGGGAGTGATGCGACGATCCACTGCCAGCACTCCAGTGCTGGCACACGCCGAGAGCGCCTTCAGCGCCATCTACTGGCAGGTCCAGCAACCCCGAAACCACTGGGGGGCCACCTGCCGCTGCATCCGCTGCTGTGCTCCACCGCTGGGTCATTCCCGACGACGAAGCAGGATGCCTGCCAGGTTGAGTTACCCCGGCGGCCTGCTGTAACATGCCTGGGTCCTCCTGTAGCCCCAGCGCGCGCTGACACAGCCCCAGGCACAGGGGGGGAAGGGCCGCGCGACGCTGTAGGTCTCAGCCCGGCCGGTGGATTCCTCCCAGCCCGGGGCCTGCTGGGGCGCTTGGATGCAGGCGCCCGGACTGGAGGGTCCCGAGAGGGGCGCCGGCGCTGAGGCCCGGACGGGACGTCCGGTGAAAGCCGCGCTGGGGGACGTACCCGGTGAGAACGCCGCAGCGCTCAGGAATCCGACGCGGCAGTGCCACTTCCACCGCCGATGATCCCCGCCACCTGTGCTTCAAGCCAGCCCGGTGGCTGGCTCTGCGCTGCTCTCCCAAGGGACTCCAGGGCCTGGGCCACGGACGCCATGGTGAGTGGAAGAGCGAGGGGACTTCTCCATGTGCTTCAGAGCGGGAAAGTGCCCCGCTCCTCCCCCCTAACATTATAAACCCCCCACCCATTACCATAGCTACCCCCTCCAATGACTCATTACCCACCCCCACCCCTTTCCTTCCCCAACCCCTGTCATGATGGCTTCCACTAAGCGCCGCATGGGGGATGGGTGCCTGCTCCAGCCTGTGCTATCTTTCTGGTCCTGAAAGACAAGCCATGAAAGATTTTATTGCTGAGACTCTTGAGAAGGGACATAGCAGACCTTCATCTATGCCCGTGGTGGCTGGGTTCTATTTTGTGAAGAAGAAACATGGCGATCTCTGTCCATGTTTAGATTTCCAGGAATTAAATCTAATTGCTAGCTGAGATCGATATCTTCTTCCTCTGATTCCAGTTTTATTGAACCAGGTTGTGGGAGCTAAGGTTTTCTCCAAGTTGGATTTAGGGGGGCAATAACATGGCTAGAATCAGGGAAAGGGATGAATGGAAAGCGGTGTTCAATACCCCTGAGGGACATTTTGAGACTCTGGTTATGCCTTTCTGTCTGACCAGTGCACTGGTGGGGTTCCAGCATTTCATAAATTATATTTTCCATCATTTGGTGGGCAGGTTTGTGGTGGTCTGTCTGCAAGATATTTTGGTTTATTCACCGGATTTGGAGACACATCAGGAGTATGTTAAACAGGTGCTTCAGATATGAAAGGGAAGGTGCCGCATTTTATTTTTTCTATTAAAAATGATTGTTTATATAAATAATTATTTTTAATACAAATTTACATTTTTTTACTTTAACATTTTTTTTATATTAATTTTTTTTTCAGCCACTGAGCGCCGCCATTTTGCTTTGCAGGAGTGTAAGTGTAGCTGCACGACACCTACACTCTGCAAATACGGCAGCCCTGGGCATAGACATCTGCGGTCAGCATCTGACCCATTCAGCTGCTCCCTGCTCTGATGTGGCCAAGCCCCCTGAGCCATCCACATCACAGCAGAGGCAGGAGATCAGCGCCATCTTTCTGGAGCTCACAGTGCATCTGTGAGCTCCAATTTCCCAGTATAATCGCAGGAGCCCTGCGGTTATAGGAGGAGGAGAAGGAGGAGACCAAGGACGGGAGGGAGAAACTAAGGACTCAGAACCTGAACAGTGAAGTAAGTATTGGGGGAGAGGTAATCTTATCCTATCCTTTGTGATGCTGACTCTGAGCAGTGTATCTCATGCTGACTGTGTATCTACTCCTCTCCTCTGGGATACTGTCTGCTGATCCATGTATCTAATCCTATCCTGTGTGATACTGAGCTGTGTATCTAATCTCTCCTGTGTGATACTGTATGCTGAGTCATGTATCTAATCTTACCCTGCGTGATACTGTGCTGAGATGTGTATCTAATCCTGTCCTGTGTGATACTGTATGCTGAGCCATGTATCTAATCCTACCTGTGTGAAACTTTCTGCTGAGATGTATATCTAATCCTCTCCTGTGTGATACTGTCTGCTTAGCCGTGTATCTAATCCTGTCCTGTGTGATACTGACTGAGCCGTGTATCTAATCCTCTCCTGTGTGATACTGACTGCTGAGCTGTGTATCTAATCCTATCCTGTATGATACTGACTGAGCTTTGTATCTAATCCTCTCCTATGCACTCCTCTCCCCCCTTGTTATGTGTGATCTATATGGCGGTTTTATGTGTGATCTATATGGCGGTATTATGTGAGAACACTGACGGTATTATGTGAGATCTATATGACGTTGTTATGTGAGAAGTATATGGTGGTATTATGTGAGAAGTATATGGCGGTATTATGTGTGAAGTATATGGCGGTATTATATCTGCTCTATATGGCGGTATTATGTGTACTCTATATGGCGGTATTATGTGAGATCTATATGTCGGTATTATGTGTGCTCTATATGGCGGTATTATGTGAGATCTATATGTGGGTATTATGTGAGAACACTATGGCGTCGTTATTTGTGATCTATGATGGTATTATGTGTGAACTATAGGACAATATTATGTGTGATCTATATGGCGGTATTATGTGAGAACACTATGGCAGTATTATCTTCAGAACGGGGACCCATTCTAGGGTGGTTCTGGTTGAGCAGCTGTACACGGGTCTGGGGTAATAGAGGAGGCAGCATGACCTCCAGTTAGGTGCCGTCAGGGGAAGGCTGGTGAGGCAGCTGAAGAGAGGGGTCTCAATTTTATCGTTACTATATGGCTACATTTTCCCCCAGTGTCACCCTAACTGTGCCTGTCGCCTCGCTTTCACACATCGCCAGGACAGGATCTGAGGAGGGGAATGGGGTCTTAGCATGCAATGTCTGGATCAGAACAGACGATCAATCAGCAGAAATGTTTCCTGGATTTCTGTGGAGCAGACAAGCAGACGGTCCATCCATGTGTATAAAAAACAGCGCTCTATGTACAATCCCTGGCTGCTCCACGCACCGAACAGGGTGGCCTAGATAAGCAAGGAGTGTGCATAGACCTGCACACTGCTCTCCTGAAATACTCTGTGCTGCTGTCACCCTGCTCCCTCCACCATATATCTCCCAGAATCCTTGCTGTCTGCCATTCTCTGTGACTGTCTACTTGTCGGTATAACTCTGCAGTCACCAACAAAATGGCTGCTCACTGGGTTCCTGAATATCATCCTCTCTTATCTCTTAGCAAACACCCAGGAGGGGAGGAGAGAAGACATCACACACGTCAACAGACTCCGCCCATAATTACTGCAGTGCAGTAATGTGAGCTAGTTGTACACTAGGTTTCTGTCAAATTTCACTAGCTGCTCCCCCTAGTGTTTAAAAGTGGAAATGCCAAACTTTTTAAAATTATTTTTCATATTTTAGTAAATTATAAACAAATGATAATATTCTTTAAGGAAATTTAAACATTAATTCTTTACATTTTTTCAATCGCTGGAAAAAAATTTTTGGGGATGGCACCTTCCCTTTAAGGGATAACAAGCTTTACACCACACTACGGAAATGTGTTTTTGCCATCCAGGAGGTGCAGTTTTTGCTGTTGTCATCTTTGGGTTTTTGGATGGATCTGGAGAAAGTTCATGCTGTACTTCATTGGGACCATCCTGAGAACCTGAAGGCATTACAGCGCTTTCTGGATTTTACAAATTTTTACCGGAAGTTTATTCAAAATTATTCGGTAATGGTAAAATTCCTTTCTGACCTGACAAGGAAGAGTCTGATTTTTCTAAATGGTTGAATACTGCTCGGCAGACTTTTTCCTCCTTAAATAGTTGTTTTGACACCCCACCTATACTCAGTCAACAAGATGTTTCTCACCTTTTTATCATAGAAGTGGATGCATCGGAGGTGGGGGTTGGGGCTGTGTTGTTTCAGGGTCCATCCCTTGGTAAATGGTGTCTTCTTTTCCAAAACATTATACTCCCCTGAGAGAAAGTATGACGTGGGTAATAGGGAGCTATTGGCAATTAACTTGGCATTCAAGAAACAGGGCTACCACCAGGAATTTCAGGGCCCCATACTGGCAAGTTTTTCAGGCCCCCTTGAGACTTTGCCCAGGCTTCACCCCAGCTCTGCTTCCACCCCTCAAACCCTCCACAGTCCACTTTTGGAAAAACTCCACTTCTGCACCATGTCCTCAACAAACACACATTAACAGCTCCCATCACCATATCACAAACATTGCCATCATCTTTTGTTTTGGCCAAAAGATTTTTTTTAAGCTGACATGATGACTCTTTTGACAGCACCCTACTCTACTCTAACCTATTAAACATTTATTAAAATATCTAATACTCTTTTTAGGTATATTTTTATTTATTTTTACATTTTTAAAATGAACAATAATGCCACATACAAGGGACAAACACCACCACACCATGACCAGATCATATTATCACCACACAGTGACCAAATAATACCAAATACAGGGAACAAGTACAGCCACACCATGATCAAACCACATATTACCACCACATAGTGACTGAATACTACAATACTGATCATTAATAAAAAAAACCACACAATCTAATATTACCATAAGTGCCAGTATAGGAGCTCTGTACATAGTATACAGTGTAGAGGTAATACAGGGATCACTTGTGACATTATACATAGGATTTCTGTATATAGTGAACAGGTAATACAGTGATCACCAGTAACATTATACACAGGAGCTCTGTATATAGTGTCAGTGTACAGGTAATACAGGGATCCCCAGTGACATTATACACAGGAGCTCTGTATATACTATATAGTGTACAGGTAACACACTAACTCACCAGTGACATTATACACAGGAACTCTGTATGTAGTGTCAGTGTACAGATAATACAGTGATCACTAGTGACATTATACACAGAAGCTCTGTATATAGTGTGTACTGTACAGGTAATACAGTGATCTTCAGTGACATTATATACAGGAGCTTTGTATATAGTGTCAGTTTACAGGTAATACAGGGATCACCAGTGACATTATACACAATAATCACTAGTGACAATATATACAGGAGCTCTGTATATAGTGTCAGTGTACAGGTAATACAGTGATCACCAGTGACATACACAGGAGCTCTGCATATAGTGTATAGGTAATACAGGGATCACCAGTGCCATTATACACAGGAACTCTGTATATAACATATAGTGTATAGTGTAAGTGTACATGTAATACACTGACTTACCAGTGACGTCTCTAGCTGAAGTCCTTCATCTTCGCTTTTCTTCTTCATCCAGTACAGACCGCCAGTACTCGTCTCTGCAGGAAATAACACTGTTATCTAGAACACCACTTGCAGAGCACGTTACTAAATTTTTTCCCAACTTCTACACTACACCAGATGAAGAAAAAAGGCAACAGTGTCTCCCTGCACTGTATCAGAATCCCCCCATTGAAAACAGTATCCTCAAAAATAAAATACATCATTGCAGTAATAATATTCCTTAATTAGCAACTACAGTAACCATCTTGGTCCTTCTTGGTCTCCGTGTGTCTCATTCCTGGCACCAACCATATATTCTCTCATCCTGACTCCATATATTCTTCCATCTTGGCTCCATATGTTCTCCATATGTTCAGATACTGAACCGGCAGGATCCTCCTGGCCCTGGGGCCCTCTGCTCATTGGACCCCATACGTCGGTAAGGGTACTGCCCTGATGGCGGCCCTGCCCGGAAGTGACTTTTACAATGTAAGTCTATGGAGGGTCAGAACAAGGCTTCATAGACTTACACTGTAAAAGAGACTTCAGGCTCAGAGAGAGACCGGAGTGATGCAGAGTCTGAATTGCTGTCACTTAACTCAGAAGTGCACATACTTATACATACATGACATCTGAATGAGCACAGACACAATACACACATTACAACACACAGCCTGCACACTCACTATACAAAAAGGATTAACCAGCTCACCCCAGCTAGGCATCCCAGGAAGCACGAATCTGCAAGGAACCACTTGTAGAAATGAGAGGAAATGATCCAGCTTCCAAGCTTGCAAACATTTTTTGTATTAACAAATAATAATAAATTCCATCATGAGTGTAGACACAGCTACGCGTTTCGAACATCCATCCCGGTCTTTAACAAAGCTTTGTTAAAGAACCAATGGATGTTTGCAACAACATGTTCAAAATAATTTATTCTTAGTTTTTAATCTAATAAATTTTTGTAAGCTTGGAAGCTGGATCATCTCCTTTCTGCACTCACTATAAACAGGTGACATACACATATACACTCACATTACAACACACAGCCTGCACACACAATACACAGGTGACATACACACAGCCTGCACACACTATACACAGATGACATACACATAGCCTGCACACACTATACACACTGTATATACACACATATACTCACTCTTTTCTTCATCATAGGGGGGCAGGAAATGGGGGAGGGGGTCATGTAGTTAGGAATCAGCAGGGCAGGGAGCCTTCTTGTAAGCCCTGCACAACTCCCCTGTCCCGACTGCTGAGCTGCTGGGAGCATTACAGGAGGTAGGGGACTCCTGTGTGTGAATAGCAGCCATACAGGAGAAAGTGCTGTCAGGTTTCTCCCCTCTCCTTTAGGAATGTTACTCCACTCCCCTCTCCCCAGTGCTGTCTAACCCCTCTCCTCAGTAGCTTCTCCCATCAAGCCTCTCCTCAGCACTGTCTCTCGGCTACATACCTGGCCCTGCCCACCTGTTCCCTTTCTTGCTTGTGGCCATGGACTCTGTGCACCGCTCTGCACACACAGGGAAACCTCTCCTGTCACTGGCGCAGAAGAGGAGATCCAGGAAGCCATGAGGAGGAGTTTCACAGGCAACCACAGACACACACCACGCAGGACTGTGTTTATACATCCTGCATGTGTGTACACTTGTATTAGCAAGTGCAGCAGAGATGGCCCCTCATCCTCCTCCCCGTCTGGCCAAGCCACCTCGGTTTAATGGTGATCCCAAGTTATGTTGGGGTTTTCTTAATCAATGCCATCTCCATTTTAAACTCCTGCCTCTGCAATACACTACTAATCGGGCCAAGGTAGCCTTAGAAATTTCTCACTTAGAAGGAGACACTTTGGCTTGGGTAAACCCTCTTTGGGAGCGTGACGACCCCGTGGTCTCTCAACTGACTTCTTTTTTGGAGATTTTCCGTCGAGTTTTCGATGAACCGGGTCGCCTGGCCTCTACTACCAAGTCCTTGTTTAATCTACACCAAGGGTCCTCAACTGTTGGTCAGTACGCTATTCAGTTTCGGACCTTATCTTCTGACTTGGGTTGGATTAATGAGGCTTTGGTGGGGGCTTTCTGGCGGGGGCTATCCGGACGCATAAAGGAAGAATTAGCCGGTCGCGATACTCCAACCAATTTTGAAGATTTGATTGCTTTGGCCACTCGTATAGATCTTCTCTTTCAGGAGCAAGCCCGTGAGAGAAGGTTTCCTCGTCCTCCACCGTCTTCTCGCAGACCACCCAGTCCACATCTCAGGGCCTCCGCTTCTGTATCAGCACCAGAGCCAATGCAAGTCGATCACCTTAAATTATCCGAACAACATCGCAAGGAGGGATTAACCCAAGGTCTCTGTTTCTACTGTGGGAGTTCCTCTCATCTTCTTCGAGCCTGTCCAGATCGTCCGGAAAACTCCTCCGCCTAGGTCAGGTAAGAGAGGCCTCCCTAGGCGCATCTGATACCTCTCTACCTCTCACTCTGTCTATCTTGTTGCATGGTAATGGTAAATGTTTTCTTTAGAGGCCTATGTAGACTCGGGCGCTGAGGGAAATTTTATTAGGTTAGAGGAAGTTATTACATTTTCTGTTCCTGTTAGGACTTTAGAAAATCCCCTCTTTCTCGCTTCTGTGGATGGCAAGCCTTTGCAAGAGACCATGACCCTGGTTACGCAGCTGGTAGAGCTTCAAGTAGGGGCCCTGCATAAGGAGAAAATGGCGTTTTATGTTTTAGCCAGTATCTCTCATCCAGTTCTTCTTGGTTTTCCGTGGTTGCGGACCCACGACCCCACTTTAGATTAGCATAAGGGTGTTATTCTACCTTGGGGAGATTACTGTCAGACTCGGTGTCTGCTGCCGATGCGTCTTGTTGGTGTTCCTTGTTCCCTCTCTATCCCTTCCGGGCTGCCCTCTGTTTATAGCTCCTACTCGGATGTCTTTGACAAGAAGGAGGCTGAGAATCTTCCTCCACATCGTCACTATGACTGCCCTATTGATCTTGTTCCTGGTACCACTCCTCCTAGAGGAAGAATCTATCCTCTCTCTCCTGCAGAGACTCAAGCCATGTCAGGAGTATGTTCAGGAGAATCTCGCCAGAAGCTTCATTCGAAAATCTACTTCTCCTGCTAGGGCGAGTTTATTTTTTGTGAAGAAAAAGGATGGCACTCTTCGCTCATGCATTGACTACAGGGGTTTAAACAACATTACAGTGAAGAATAAATACCCGTTGCCTCTTATTCCTGAACTCTTTGACCGCCTGAGGGGAGCTCGAATATTTACCAAGCTTGATCTTCGAAAAGCCTATAACCTAGTCCGAATCCGCGCTGGGGATGAGTGGAAGACTGCATTCAACACCCGTGACGGTCACTATGAGTATTTAGTTATGCTATTTGGCCTCTGCAATGCTCCTGCGGTATTCCAAGAATTTGTAAACGATGTATTTCGAGATTGTCTCTATTCCAGTGTCGTATTCTACCTAGATGACATGCTCGTCTTCTCTCCTGATTTATCTTCTCACCGACGATACATTTGTCTAGTTTTACAACGATTAAGGAGAATAATCTCTTCGCAAAGATAGAGAAGTGTGTCTTTGAGCAGTCTTCCGTACCCTTCCTGGGTTGTCATCTCTAAGGATGGTCTGAAGATGGATCCTGAGAAGGTATCTGCCGCTCTAGACTGGCCACGTCCTTTAGGAGTGAAGGCTATTCAGCATTTTCTTGGCTTTGCCAATTATTATAGGCAATTTATCTCTCATTTCTCCTCCTTAATTAGACCAATTTCTGCTCTTGTTCCCAAGGGTGTCGACCCTAATCACTGGCCCCTGGAGGCTGAGGTCGCTTTCCAAACCCTGAAACAAAAATTTGCTACAGCCCCGAGGCTCCATTGACCGGATGCCAATAAACTATTTATCCTCGAGGTTGATGCATCTTCTATTGGAGCTGTTCTTTTGCAAAAGTCTAACTCTGGTCGTTTAGTCTCTTGTGGTTTTTCTCTAAAGCATTTTCCTTTTCCGAACGTAATTATTCTGTTGGTGATAAGGAATTGTTGGCCATCAAACTAGCCTTGGAGGAGTGGCATTATGTTCTCGAAGGGGCCATTGATCCCTTCTTCATTTTCACGGATCAAAAAAATTTGGCCTATGTTCAGTCCGCCCAAAGACTAAACCCTCGGCAAGCCAGATGTCATTGTTCTTCAGACATTTTGACTTCGAGCTCCACTTTTGACCTGGTAATAAAAACATCAAAGCCGATGCCCTATCTAGGTCTTTTCATCCACTGGATGAAGAGGAGAGACCGGCGCATATTGTTGATCCAGCTAGGATCATTTCTGCGGCTCCCTTGAACGTGATCATCCCTCCTTCTGGAAAAACCTTCGTGTCAAGTCGTGACAAGATGAAAGTCTTGCATTGGGGTCATTCCTCCAGGTTTGCTGGACACGTTGGGGGCAAGAAGACTCTCTCTCTTATTTCTCGCCCTTATTGGTGGCCGTCACTTCGCTAAGATGTCCTTGATTATATCGCTTCCTGTTCTTGTGCCAGAAATAAAGTTCCTCAGCAGCTACCTTCGGGACACCTGTATCCGCTCCCCGTGCCTTCTGTTCCCTGGAGCCATATAGCTATGGATTTTGTCACCGATTTACCATGCTCCTCGAACTGCACTGTCATCTTGGTAGATGTGGATAGATTTTCCAAGATGGCCCACTTCATTTCCTTGCCTGGATTGTCTTCTGCCCCTGACTTGGCAAAGATCTTTTTACATCAAGTCTTCCGACTTCACAGCTTTCCTCAGCATATCGTGTCCGATCGAGGAGTACAATTTACCTCTCGTTTCTGGAGAGCTCTTTGCGGATTAATGAAAGTGTCTCTGGATTTCTCCTCCACCTATTATCCTCAGTCCAACGGTCAGGTAAAATGTGTAAATCAAGTTCTCACGTCTTACCTTCGGCACTTCTCCAATGCTCACCAGAGTGACTGGGTGTCACGCTCACGCCCTGACTGATGGGCGCGAGCCAAGGGGGGTTTGTGGCCCCACTGTGCCACGAACCAGACTACCCTGGAAGAGGTGTGACTATGACAGCTGCCCTGGTCTTCACTGGAGCCTCTGATGGTGAGGTCAGGCTTGTGCGGCAGGCAGCTGACAGGTGCTACTCCAGGGTGGTGTCTGGCTGTGGCTGCTGATCCCACTTGGGAAACAGGAACACCAGGAATTTTGCAGGCATCAGGCAGGACTAGCAGATGAGCACGGATGAAACTCAGATGAGTAGGCTGGCACGGCTGAGACACAGCTAGCAGAGACAGGGCTGGCAGGCACGGCAGAGACACAGGGCTGGCAGGCACGGCAGAGACACAGGGCTGGCAGGCATGGCAGAGACACAGGGCTGGCAGGCACGGCAGAGACACAGGGCTGGCAGGCACAGCAGAGAGACAGGGCTGGCAGGTACGGCAGAGACACAGGGCTGGCAGGCACAGCAGAGAGACAGGGCTGGCAGGTACGGCAGAGACACAGGGCTGGCAGGTACGGCAGAGACACAGGGCTGGCAGGCATGGCAGAGAGACAGGGCTGGCAGGCATGGCAGAGAGACAGGGCTGGCAGGCACGGCAGAGAGACAGGGCTGGCAGGCACGGCAGAGAGACCGGGCTGGCAGGCACGGCAGAGACACAGGGCTGGCAGGTACGGCAGAGAGACAGGGCTGGCAGGCATGGCAGAGACACAGGGCTGGCAGGTACGGCAGAGACACAGGGCTGGCAGGTACGGCAGAGACACAGGGCAGGTTGGTGTGGTGTATAAAGGAACAGGTAGGGACCTGTTCACACAGGAGGTGCAGGTACGGATATGATGTATGAAGGAACGGGTTGGGACCTGTTCACACAGGAGGTGAAGGTAAGGAAACAAGCAGGAAGGAATGAAGAATGAAGGAACATGTTGGGACCTGTTCACACAGGAGATGCAGGTACGGAAACAAGCCAGAAGGAAAAGAGTATGAAGGAACAGGTTGGGAGTTGTTCACACAGGAAGAGAACCGCAAGGCTGCGGATAGGAGCGGTAGAGCAGCAAGAGATAGCGCAGCAGCAGAAGCTAAGCAGAGCGGAACCGCAAGGAATGCGGAGAGGAGCTGTAGCAAGAGATTACTGCAGCAACAGGAGTGGAGCAGATTAGAATAGAGTAGAATAGCAGGAGTGCGGAGCAGAGGTAAAGCTGCAAGAGAGACAAGGGTAGAACCACAAAGTGCAGAGCCAAGGGCAGAGTGAAGGCACAGAGTGCAGAGCCAAGAGCCAAGTCTTAGGGGTCGAGTTCCCGCCTCTGCACAGGGGAAATCTCGGGCCATCTCCGCTGCGGTCTCCCATTCTTCTCCTGCCGCAGTGAAGCCTGCTCAGTGGAGACGTCGGTCCCAGTGTCTCTGACTCTGTGCAAAGGGTTACTGCTGCCTTTCCAGCTTCTGCCATTGTAGCCAGTACTGGGCAGCGGCGAGCAGACGTCTTTGGGACTAAGTCCTACTTTTTCCCTTCTGAGCATGCCCAGGGTAAGATCTCTCATTGGAGATCAAGGGTCACTGCAGCAAACCCCATTGGTCCTCTAGGAAGGTCCTGAAGGTGCTCAACTTCTGTGGCAGCCTCCCATTGGTCCTTCTGGGAAGGTCCTGTACTTGCTGCACAAGTAGGTGCACAAGACCACACGGCCATGCGCTAGTATCAATTCATGTCATGAGTTTTGCGCCAATGTGGTCATTCATGTGTGTATTCAGGGCCCCGGCTGAAATAAGCCACTAGAATACCGGCTCCTCCGGTGAGATTATATGATTGCCTCCTTGACTGCATGACCACAAACTGCTATCTGCTCGGCAGTTGCTGTGTACTCCTGTGAGCTAAACAGGACACAGTGCTTTCTTTATAGGCGACTCTGTGAAGTAACAGAGTTCTCTCTACCTCCATATAGTGCCGCCATTTGCCAGCAGCAGGTACTCTCCTGCACGGTGGACCCCGGGCTGCGAACACACCAAATATCATCTCACTATTTACTCGGTGCGTTCCGCCAGCCCTTACAGAATACTAGTGCCAGGGTCTGGCTAGTAAATGGCAGACGATCAGCGTCTACAGCGGTACATCCAGCAGCTGGAGGGTAGGTTGGCGGCTCTAGAATGCACAACCTCAGCTGCGGATGTTACCGCAGTCGCTGTTCAGGCTGCAAGTGTAGCTGCAGCCAGTTTGTCCTCTGCCACCCCTGCTCTGACTTTATCCCATCTCCCGCTTCCAGACAAGTTTGCTGGTGACAGTAAGCTATGTCGGGGATTCGTGAGCCAGTGCTCCATACATCTAGAGCTCCAGGCTGCACGTTTTCCTACGGAACGGACGAAAGTGGGATTTATTTTATCTCTTTTGTCAGGCAGGGCGTTGGAGTGGGCAACGCCGCTGTGGGAGCGTGATGACCATGTGGTGCAGAGTGCTCCTCTCTTCCTGGACGCTCTGAAACAGGTCTTTATAGGACCTCGTGTCACCCATGATACCGCGCTCCGATTGTTGGCAATTACACAGGGTTCGTCCATGGTCAGCCAGTTTGCCGTCCAATTCTGGACTCTGGCCTCTGAGCTGGAGTGGCCGGATAAAGTCCTTATTCCGGTGTTCTGGATAGGACGGGCAGACCATGTGAAGGACGCCTTGGCCACCAGGGAGATTCCCGCCACACTGGAGGAGCTCATTTCAATATCTACCTGTATCGACCTCTGTTTTAACGAGTGGGGGATAGAGCGGACCCAGTGTAGGCAGAGGTTTCGGCTGGCTCCCACCTTCGCCAGACCTCTAGAATCTTCCGTTCAGGCGTCTGACTCCCATGAGGCCATGGAGGTTTCTCAAGCGGGACCAAAGTCTCGGACCGCTCGAGTACCTGTGGTTTATAAAAATTGCCAACAGCTAGGACATTATGCCAATAAAACACGTGATGGTGTCTCTGCAGCTTTTCTACATGCAATTTGCATATTTCCCATAAGGGATGGGAGCAGTGTTCTGGATCACTGCATTGAGAAACACGTGATGGTGTCTCCGCGGTGTTGGATGTTTTGATCTCCCCGAGGTCATTCATTCTTATGTTTATAGTCCTTTTACTAGGCACTGCTCCTAATAGCCAGTTTCCTGCTCCACACTGATGAGGGGCAAATACCCGAAACAGCTGTCTGTGGATACCATGTTTTGGCATGGGTGGTTTTCCTTTTGGATGCTGCACTTCCCGTGGTTGTTCCTTCCCGGTGAAAGACCTGGCTATTTATTGCTTGCGTTGAGAAACATGTGTCTCCGCGGCTTTTCTACATGCATATGCCAATAAATGTCCACGGCGGCCAGGAAACGATCGCGTCTAGTAACCATTGGAGGAGGTTCACTAGACACAGTGGCATTTTCCTCCAAGCTGTCCTTTAAAGGGACAATCACGTTAGGCTCATCCACTCTTACAGTCGAGCTTTTTGTGGACTCTGGAGCAGAGTGGAATTTCATGTCCTCTGCTTTTGCTCTGCGCCATGCAATACCTCTGGTGATGCTCGCCAAACCGGTGACTGTTAGAGTAGTGAATGGGTCGACTCTTCCCTCACAAATCACACACCAGACTGTCCCTTTCACGTTATCCATGTCCCCTTCCCATCAGGAGATTATTTCCCATCTTGTCCTTCCCGAGGGAAAGGACGAGATTCTGCTGGGAATACCCTGGCTCCATTTCGACTCCCCACATATTGAGTGGACCTCTGGGAGGATATTCGGTTGGAGTGAATCTTGTAAGGGCAGATGTATGAGGGAGTGCGTTCAGGTTTCCACTACCGAGATACCCGCAGATCTTTCTTCCCTTCCCAAGTACTATTGGTCCTATGCAGACATGGTCTCCAAAAAGGCTGCGGAGACCCTTCCGCCTCACCGCCCCTATGACTGTCCTATTGATATCATGCCTGGAGCAGAACCTCCTCCAGGACGGGTCTATCCCCTCTCTCTCCAGGAAACGGAGGCTATGTCCCAATACATCCAGGAGAATTTGGCAAGAGGAAGTCAGTTTCACCTGCAGGGGCGGGGTTCTTCTTCGTGAAGAAGAACGGAGAATTACGTCCATGTATAGATTACAGGGGTCTTAACGCCATCACCGTTAAGAATAAGTACCTGTTGCCCCTGATTTCTGAGCTCTTTGATAGGTTACGGGGAGCAAGGTTATTTACCAAATTAGATCTGCGGGGTGCTTATAACCTGATTCGCATCCGTGAGGGGGAAGAATGGAAGACGGCTTTTAATACCAGGGATGGGCACTATGAATATCTGGTGATGCCCTTCGGGCTCTGTAATGCCACAGCCGTTTTCCAAGACTTTGTTAACAATATCTTCCGGGATATGCTCTCCACCTCGGTCATAGGCTATCTGGATGATATTCTCATCTTCTCTCCAGATATTGACTCCCACCGGAGAGATGTTGGCAGAGTCTTCGACCTCTTACGGGCAAATTCCCTCTATGCAAAGTTGGAGAAGTGTATGTTTGAGCAGGAGTCTTTAACTTTCCTGGGCTATATCATCTCCGCCCAGGGATTGGCTATGGATCCTACCAAACTACAGGCTGTGATGGACTGGCAAGAACCCCATTCTCTTAAAGCGGTGCAGCGCTTCATTAATTACTATCGCCAGTTCATTCCCCACTTCTCAACTTTGGTAGCTCCCTTGGTGGCCCTCACCAAGAAGGGAGCAAATCCCAAATTGTGGTCTGAATAGGTCTCCAAGGCTTTCTCTTCTATTAAGTCTCATTTTGCTAGCGCTCCCATCCTACATCGTCCCAATGTTGATAAGCCGTTTATAATAGAGGTGGATGCCTCATCCGTTGGTGCTGGAGCAGTCCTCTTCCAAAAGGATGCTTAAGGTCGGAAGTATCCTTGTTTCTTCTTCTCCAAGACCTTCACACCAGCGGAGAGGAATTATTCCATCGGGGACAGGGAGTTGCTAGCAATGAAGTTGGCCTTCTCGAAGTGGAGACATCTATTGGAGGGGGCTCGCTTTCCTTTCCAAGTCTTCACGGACCACAAAAATTTGGTATATTTACAAACAGCCCAGCAGCTAAATTCTCGTCAGGCCAGATGGTCCTTGTTCTTCTCACGGTTCCACTTCACCCTCCATTATCTCGCTGGGGAGAAGAACATTCGTGCTGACGCCCTCTCTCGCTCCGTTGTGTTTTCTGAGGAGGAGGAAGGGGAGCCTCAGCTTATTGTCCCTTCTGAGAGCCTGAGAACCGTAGCTCAGGTTTCGCTAGAGTCAGTGCCTCTGGGCAAGACTTTTGTACCTATTAACTTGCGACAAGAGGTTCTCTCTTGGGCTCCTTCGTCCATGGTGGGTGGACATTTTGGGACAAAGAGGACATCTGAGCTGCTGGTGAGGATGTACTGGTTGCCGCATATGGTCCGTGACGTCGGAGATTATATTTGGGCGTGTGTCTCTAGCGCCAAAAATAAGTCTCCTCGACAACGCCCAGCTGGTTTACTTTATCCCTTGCCGGTGGCAGACAGGCCCTGGGAGATGGTGGGGATGGATTTTGCGGTGCGCTTGCTCAAGTCTCGTGGCTGTACCATCATTTGGGTTATCACTAGTGTTGAGCATACCGATACTGCAAGTATCGGGTATCGGCCGATACTTGCTGTATCGGAATATCGATACCGAGATCCGATATTTTTGTGATATCGGAAATCGGTATCGGAGTGTGCGGCACATGTATTTCCAAGGGTCTAGAGGTGAGGAAACTCTCCTTCAGGCCCTGGGATCCATATTAATGTAAAAAATAAAGAATAAAAATAAAAAATATGGCTATACTCACCCCTCCGGCGAACCCTGGCTGTCACCGCTGCAAGCGTCCGGCTCCGTCACTGAGAATGCAGAGAGTGAAGGACCTTCGATGACGTCGCGGTCAGGTGAGCGGTCACGACCCCGACGTCATCGAAGGTCCTTCACTCTCTGCAGTCCGGCTCCGTCACTGAGAATGCAGAGAGTGAAGGACCTTCGATGATGTCGCGGTCAGGTGAGCGGTCACGTGAGCGGTCAGGTGACCGATCACCTGACCCCGACGTCATCGAAGGTCCTTCACTCTCTGCATTCTCAGTGACGGAGCCGGACGCTTGCAGCGGTGACAGCCAGGGTTCTTCGGAGGGGTGAGTATAGCCATATTTTTTATTTTTATTCTTTATTTTTTACATTAATATGGATTCCAGGGCCTGAAGGAGAGTTTCCTCTTCTTCAGACCCTGGGAACTATCGAGGAATACCTTCCGATATTTGTGTCCTATTGACTTGTATTGGTATCGGAACTCGGTATCGGCGAGATCCAATATTTTGCCGGTATCGGCCAATACCATCCGATACCGATACTTTCAAATATTGGAAGGTATCACTCAACACTAGTTATCACCAATCATTTTTCTAAAATGGTGCACTTGGTGCGGCTTCCACGGCTACCTTCTGCACGGGACTTGGCAGCATTGTTTATAAAACACATCTTCCGCCTACACGGTATGCCGGACAAAATTGTCAGTGACCGGGGTCTCCAGTTTGCGTCTCGGTTCGGGAGAGAGCTTTGTTGTCTTCTCAGCATTGTTGAGTTGAATCTCTCTTCTGCAAATCATCCCGAGATGAATGGGTTGGTAGAGAGGGCCAACCAGACCTTGGTCACATATCTGCCACATTTTGTCTCTGCCAGGCACGATGACTGGGCATCCTTGCTATCGTGGGCGGAGTTTGTGCTGAACAACGCCATAGCCGACTCCACTGGACAGACCCCATTCCTCCTTAACTATGGTCAGCATCCGCGGGTACCTGTGCCTATGCCCGTGTCTTCCGCCGACTCCAGGGTGGCAGACTGGGCTGTGGAGGCACGGAACATTTGGGACTGCACTCAGGATGCCATTCGGGCCTCCAAAGAGAGAATGAGGTCCTCCGCCGATGCACATCGGCGCCCCACTCCGACCTTTGCTCCTGGTGACTTAGTGTGGCTCTCCGCCCGTAACATCAGGCTGCAAGTTGAGTGCACAAAGTTTGCACCTTGCTACTTGGGTCCTTTCAAGGTCCTTGAACAGGATAACCCTGTGGTCTACAGTTTGGCCCTTCTGCCATGCCTGGGTATCACTGACACTTTTCATGTGTCCCTCTTGAAGCCCATATACATTTCACGGTTTTCCGAGTCATCTGCCAGGACATCGGGTTCGTCTATGGTCGATTACAAGGTGAAAGCTATTTTGGGGGCAAGGTGGTACGTGGCAAAATATTTTATTTGGTGGACTGGAAGGGTTATGGCCCTGAGGACAGGTCCTGGGAGCCTGCTGAGCACATTCGGGCTCTGCAGCTCATTGCTGCCTTCGAGCGTAGCGGGGTCAAGGGGGGGGCCCTAGGTAGGGGAGTAATGTTAGGGGTCGATTTCCCACCTCTGCACAGGGGGAATATCGGGCCATCTCCGCTGCGGTCTCCTATTCTTCTCCTGCCACAGTGTAGCCTGCTCAGCGGAGACGTCGGTCCCAGCGTCTCGCTCAGTCTGACTCTGTGCAAAGGGTTACTGCTGCCTTTCCAGCTTCTGTCATTGTAGCAAGTACTGGGCAGAGGCGAGCAGACGTCTTTGGGACTAAGTCCTACTTTTCCCCTTCTGAGCATGCCCAGGGTAAGATCTCTCGTTGGAGATCAAGGGTCACATGCTTAGATACTGCAGCAAACCCCATTGGTCCTCTAGGAAGCTCCTGAAGGTGCTCAACTTCTGTGGCAGCCTCCCATTGGTCCTTCTGGGAAGGTCCTGTACTTGCTGCAGCTATAAAAGGTGTGCAAGACCGCACAGCCATGCGCTAGTTTCAATTCATGTCATGAGTTTTGTGCCAATGTGGTCATTCATGTGTGTATTCAGGGCCCCGGCTGAAATAAGCCACTAGAATACCGGCTCCTCCAGTGAGGAGATTTTGTGTATGCATTCAGGGCTCCGGCTGAAATAAGCCACTAGAATACTGGCTCCTCCGGAGAGGAGATTGTATGTCTGACTGCATGACCACAAACTGCTATCTGCTTGGCAGTTGCTGTGTATTCCTGTGAGCTAAACAGGACACAGTGCTTTCTTTATAGGTGACTCTGTGAAGTAACAGAGTTCACCTCTACCGCCATATAGTGCCGCCATTTGCCAGCAGCAGGTTATCTCCTGCACGGTGGACCCCGGGCTGCGAACGCACCAAATATCATCTCACTATTTACTCGGTGCATTCCGCCAGCCCTAACACCAACTGCAAAGCAAAGGCACAGAGTGCAGAGACAAGAGCAAAGCAAGGTCGCAGAGTGCGGAGCCGAGAGCAGAGCAGAGAGGCACTGCAGGGAAAGAAACCACAGACAAGGAGACAGAGGTAGGACAAAGTTCAGACAAGGTAATGGAATAAGACAAGGTACAAGAATAAAGACACAGGGACCAGGATATTCAGCCTCCTGGAGGGCAGACAAACAAGATACAAGGCAAAGCAAGGAGAACAGCCTTCAGAGAAGGCAAGACACAAAGCAAGGCCTGGCAGCTCAGAAGCAAAACACAAACTGAGTTAACACATTGCACAGGCCCAGTCCACTGGGTGGAGCGGCCCTAAATATTGGAGGCCTCTTGGGAATTGGTCAGGAACAGATTAGACAGGTGCACCTGATTCCTATAAGAACCAGAGTTCAGGCTCCACCCCTCTATGCACACAGCCAGGAAGCATGCAGAGAGCAGAGGCACAGAATATGGAGCTGGCAAGAAACAGAAACCACAACATGACCTGGAGCAGTGGGTAAGATAGTGTGAGAGATGAAAGGCCATGCCGTGATGCCAGTAGAGTTGTTACACTGGGTCTCTCTCCTCCCATGGGCAGAATTCGCCTACAACAACCACACCACCCTAGTGAATCCTCGTCTAAGTCTCCTTTTTTTTGTAGTTTTTGGGCAACATCCTGGCGTTCCTCTTCCTGTTCTCCCACCTCAGGTGGGAGAACTCCCTGTCCTTGGAATTCTAAAATTTAGCAGGAGATTAAAGGGGCACTGGAGAGAGCTAGTAGCAGAGTGAAAAGATACGCTGACAAGAGGCGTCTGGATGCTCCTCCGTATCGTCCAGGTAACATAGCAACATAGTTATTAAGGTTGAAGGAAGACTTTAAGTCCAACTAGTTCAACCCATAGCCTAACCTAACATGCCCTAACATGTTGATCCAGAGGAAGGCAAAATAAACCCATGTGGCAAAGAGTAAGCTCCACATCGGGAAAAAAAATTCCTTCCCGACTCCTCATATGACAATCAGACTAGTTCCCTGGATCAACACCCTATCAAGGAATCTAGTATGTATAACCTGTAGCATTATACTTTTCAAGAAAGCCATCCATGAATCACTCATTACAACATACGGCAGAGAGTTACATAGTCTCACCGCTCTTACAGTAAAGAATCCGCGTCTCATGAAGGTCTGAAGTCAAGACCGAAACATTTCTTTACTACAGTGAACCACATTAAATCCTGTTGATCACCTAAAATCAGTGCTGGGTTTACTTAATATATCTTATTATGCTTAAACCTTCTTTCCTCCAGACATAGAGGATGACCCCTTGTCCCCGTCTCAGGTCTATGATTAAAAAGATCACTAGAAAGGTCTTTGTACTGTCCTCTCATATATTTATACATTAAAATCAGAGCACCCCTTAGCCTTCGTTTTTCCAAACTAAATAGCCCCAAGTGTAATAATCTATGTTGGTATAGCAGACCCCCCAGTCCTTGGTCGCTCTTCTCTGCACCCGCTCTATGTCTTTCTTATACACCAGAGACCAGAACCGTACACAGTATTCTAAATGTGGTCAAACTAGTGACTTGTATAGAGGTAAAATTATGTTCCCTCATGAGCATCTATGCCTCTTTTAATGCATCCCATTATTTTATTTGCCTTTGTAGCAGCTACCTGACACTGGCCACTAAATGTGAGTTTGTCATCCACCCATACTCCCAGGTCTTTTTCATTGACGGTTTTGCCCAGAGTTTTAGAATTAAGCACATAGTTATACATCTTATTACTTCTACCCAAATGCATGACCTTACATTTATTCCCATTAAAGCTCATTTGCCATTTGTCAGCCCAAGCTTCCAGTTTACATAAACTGGGTCCCCTTGATCCAGTCCGGAACTTACCTCTTCATAGAAATGATCAGATTAGTTTGACAGGAACGGTCCCTAGTAAACCCATGTTGATATTGGGTCATGAGGTTATTCCTCTACAGATACTGCAGCATAGCATCCCTTAGAATACCCTCTAGGATTTTACCCACAGGTAGAGGTTAAGCTTACTGGCCTATAATTTCCGAGTTCAGTTTTTGTCCCCTTTTTGAATATTGGCACCACATTTGCTATACGCCAGTCCGGTGGTACAGACCCTGTTATTATGGAGTCTTATTATTATGGAGTACTATTCCGTCCATGTGGGGTGGGCCCTACTTCCCAAGGACGGAATATGTTGTGAATTCTGTGGCTGAGTTCACTTCTGTGGTCACAAGTGGTATTGCAGTCTCTGGGCTTCCTCCCTCAGGTGTTTTGGTGAGCTCGTTGGCTGCCTTGCTATTTAGCTCCACCTGAGTCTGTCTTCCTTGCTCCTTGTCAATGTTCCAGTGTTGGATCTGAGCTACTGCATCTTTCCTTGGGCCTGCTGCTCTGCTAGATAAGTGCTTCTAGTTTGTTTTCTGTTTTTTCTGTCCAGCTTGCTATTAACTTTTGCTGGAAGCTCTGAGAAGCAAAGGGGTGCACCGCCGTGCTGTTAGTTCGGCACGGTGGGTCTTTTTGCCCCTTTGCGTGGTTTTCGTTTTAGGGTTTTTTGTAGACTGCATAGTTCTCTTTGCTATCCTCGCTCTGTCTAGAATATCGGGCCTCACTTTGCTGAATCTATTTCATTCCTACGTTTGTCTTTTCATCTTGCTAACAGTCATTATATGTGGGGGGCTGCCTATTCCTTTGGGGTATTTCTCTGAGGTAAGTCAGGCTTGTATTTCTATCTTCAGGCTAGTCAGCTCCTCAGGCAGTGCCGAGTTGCATAGGTAGTGATAGGCGCAATCCACTGCTGCTTATAGTTGTGTGAGGATAGATCAGGTACTGCAGTCTACAGAGATTCCACGTCTCAGAGCTCGTCCTATTGTTTTTGGTTATTGCCAGATCTCTGTATGTGCGCTGATTACTGCACGCTGTGTTGCCTGATTGCCAGCCATAACAGTACAAGGAGCCACACCAATGATTCCCAATAGAGGGATAAAAGAAATCCTGACATCATTTTTTTTTCTTAGCTCTGTCTTCAGTCTTTTTTTTCCCCTAGACATTAGAGTGCTTCAGGACACAGCTGTGGACATGGATATTCAGGCTCTGTGCTCCTCAATGGATAATCTCGTTGTAAATGTACAAAAGATTCAAGATACTATTGATCAGAAATCGATGCTAGAACCAAGAATTCCGATTCCTGATTTGTTTTTTGGTGACAGAACTAAGTTCCTGAGCTTCAGAAATAATTGTAAGCTATTTTTGGCCTTGAAACCTCATTCTTCTGGTAATCCTATTCAACAGGTTTTGATTATTATTTCTTTTTTGCGCGGCGACCCACAGGACTGGGCGTTTTCTCTTGCACCAGGAGATTCTGCATTGAGTAATGTTGATGCATTTTTCCAGGCGCTGGGATTGCTTTACGATGAGCCTAATTCAGTGGATCAGGCTGAGAAAAATCTGCTGGCTTTATGCCAGGGTCAGGATGATGTAGAAGTATATTGTCAGAAATTTAGGAAGTGGTCAGTACTCACTCTGTGGAATGAATCTGCACTAGCGGCTTTGTTCAGAAAGGGTCTCTCTGAAGCTCTTAAGGATGTAATGGTGGGATTTCCTATGCCTGCTGGTTTGAATGAGTCTATGTCCTTGGCCATTCAGATCGGTCGTCGCTTGCGCGAGCGTAAATCTGTGCACCATCTGGCGGTATTGTCTGAGAGTAAATTTGAGCCTATGCAGTGCGACAGGACTATGACTAAAGTAGAACGGCAAGAACACAGACGTCTGAACAGACTGTGTTTCTATTGTGGTGATTCTACTCATGCTATTTCTAATTGTCCTAAACGCACTAGGCGGTTCGATAGCTCTGCCGTTATTGGTACTGTACAGTCCAAATTCCTTTTGTCCATTACCTTAATGTGCTCTTTGTCATCGTATTCTGTCATGGCGTTTGTGGATTCAGGCGCTGCCCTGAATCTGATGGATTTGGATTATGCTAAACGTTGTGGATTTTTCTTGGAGCCTTTGCGGTGTCCTATTCCGTTGAGAGGAATTGATGCTACACCTTTGGCCAAGAATAAGCCTCAGTACTGGGCCCAGCTGACCATGTGCATGGCTCCTGCACATCAGGAAGTTATTCGCTTTCTGGTACTGCATAATTTGCATGATGTGGTCGTGTTGGGGTTGCCATGGCTGCAAACCCATAATCCAGTATTGGATTGGAACTCTATGTCGGTAACCAGCTGGGGTTGTCAGGGAGTACATGGTGATGTTCCATTTTTGTCTATTTCGTCATCCATTCCTTCTGACATCCCAGAGTTCTTGTCGGACTTTCAGGATGTATTTGAAGAGTCCAAGTCTGATGCCCTACCTCCGCATAGGAATTGTGATTGTGCTATCGATTTGATTCCTGGTAGTAAATTCCCTAAGGGTCGTTTATTTAATTTGTCCGTACCTGAACACACCGCTATGCGCAGTTATGTGAAGGAGTCCCTGGAGAAGGGACATATTCGCCCATCTTCGTCACCATTGGGAGCAGGGTTCTTTTTTGTAGCCAAGAAGGATGGTTCGCTAAGACCGTGTATTGATTACCGCCTTCTTAATAAGATCACTGTTAAGTTTCAGTATCCCTTGCCATTGATTTCTGACTTGTTTGCTCGGATTAAGGGGGCTAGTTGGTTTACTAAGATTGATCTTCGTGGTGCGTATAATCTGGTGAGAATCAGGCAGGGAGATGAATGGAAAACGGCATTTAATACGCCCGAGGGTCATTTTGAGTATCTGGTGATGCCGTTCGGACTTGCCAATGCTCCATCTGTTTTTCAGTCTTTTATGCATGACATTTTCCGTGAGTATCTGGATAAATTCTTGATTGTTTACTTGGATGACATTTTGATCTTCTCGGATGATTGGGAGTCTCATGTGAAGCAAGTCAGAATGGTTTTCCAGGTACTGCGTGCTAATTCCTTGTTCGTGAAGGGATCAAAGTGTCTCTTCGGTGTGCAGAAAGTTTCATTTTTGGGGTTCATCTTTTCCCCTTCTACTATCGAGATGGATCCGGTTAAGGTTCAGGCCATCCAGGATTGGACTCAGCCGACATCTCTAAAAAGTCTGCAGAAATTCCTGGGCATTGCTAATTTTTATCGTCGCTTCATCTGTAATTTTTCTAGCATTGCCAGACCATTGACCGATTTGACCAAGAAGGGTGCTGATTTGGTTAATTGGTCTTCTGCTGCCGTGGAAGCTTTTCAGGAGTTGAAGCGTCGTTTTTGCTGTGCCCCTGTGTTGTGTCAACCTGATGTTTCTCTTCCGTTCCAGGTCGAGGTTGATGCTTCTGAGATTGGTGCAGGGGCGGTTTTGTCACAGAGAGGTTCTGGTTGCTCAGTATTCAAACCATGTGCTTTCTTTTCCAGGAAATTTTCTGCTGCTGAGCGTAATTATGATGTGGGCAACCGAGAGTTGCTGGCCATGAAGTGGGCATTCGAGGAGTGGCGTCATTGGCTTGAGGGTGCTAAGCATCGCGTGGTGGTTTTGACTGATCATAAGAACCTTACTTATCTTGAGTCTGCCAAGCGCTTGAATCCTAGACAGGCCCGTTGGTCGTTGTTTTTTGCTCGTTTTGATTTTGTGATTTCATACCTTCCGGGCTCTAAAAATGTGAAGGCGGATGCTCTGTCTAGGAGTTTTGTGCCCGACTCTCCGGGGTTATCTGAGCCGGCGAGTATCCTCAAGGAAGGAGTCATTGTGTCTGCCATCTCCCCTGATTTGCGGAGAGTGTTGCAGAAATTTCAGGCTAATAAACCTGATCGTTGTCCGGCCGAGAAACTGTTCGTCCCTGATAGGTGGACTAGTAAAGTTATCTCTGAACTTCATTGTTCGGTGCTGGCCGGTCATCCAGGAATCTTTGGTACCAGGGAGTTGGTTGCTAGATCCTTCTGGTGGCCGTCTCTGTCACGGGATGTGCGTGCTTTTGTGCAGTCCTGTGGAATTTGTGCTAGGGCTAAGCCCTGCTGTTCACGTGCCAGTGGGTTGCTTTTGCCCTTGCCGGTCCCGAAGAGGCCTTGGACACATATTTCGATGGATTTCATTTCTGACCTTCCCGTTTCTCAAAAAATGTCGGTCATTTGGGTGGTCTGTGATCGCTTTTCTAAAATGGTCCATCTGGTGCCCTTGGTTAAATTGCCTTCCTCCTCTGATTTGGTGCCTTTGTTCTTCCAGCATGTGGTTCGTTTGCATGGCATTCCTGAGAATATTGTTTCTGACAGAGGTTCCCAGTTTGTCTCGAGGTTCTGGCGAGCCTTTTGTGGTAGGATGGGCATTGACCTATCTTTCTCCTCGGCCTTCCATCCTCAGACTAATGGCCAGACCGAACGAACCAATCAGACCTTGGAAACATATCTGAGATGTTTTGTTTCCGCTGACCAGGATGATTGGGTGTCATTTTTGCCGTTGGCTGAGTTCGCCCTTAATAATCGGGCCAGCTCGGCTACCTTGGTCTCTCCATTTTTCTGCAATTCTGGGTTCCATCCTCGTTTCTCTTCAGGACAGGTTGAGTCTTCGGACTGTCCTGGTGTGGATTCTGTGCTGGACAGGTTGCAGCAGATCTGGACTCAGGTAGTGGACAATTTGACCTTGTCCCAGGAGAAGGCTCAGCTTTTCGCTAATCGCAGACGCCGTGTGGGACCCCGACTTCGTGTTGGGGATCTGGTTTGGTTATCTTCTCGTCATATTCCTATGAAGGTTTCCTCTCCTAAATTTAAACCTCGTTTTATTGGTCCGTATAGGATTTCTGAGATTCTCAATCCGGTGTCTTTTCGTCTGACCCTCCCAGACTCCTTTTCCATACATAATGTATTCCATAGGTCGTTGTTGAGGAGATACGTGGCACCTATGGTTCCATCTGTGGAGCCTCCTGCCCCTGTTTTGGTGGAGGGGGAATTGGAGTATATTGTGGAGAAGATTTTGGATTCTCGTGTCTCTAGACGGAAACTCCAGTATCTGGTCAAATGGAAGGGTTATGCTCAGGAAGATAATTCCTGGGTTTTTGCCTCTGATGTCCATGCCCCAGATCTTGTTCGTGCCTTTCATATGGCTCATCCTGGTCGGCCTGGGGGTTCTGGTGAGGGTTCGGTGACCCCTCCTCAAGGGGGGGTACTGTTGTGAATTCTGTGGCTGAGTTCACTTCTGTGGTCACAAGTGGTATTGCAGTCTCTGGGCTTCCTCCCTCAGGTGTTTTGGTGAGCTCGTTGGCTGCCTTGCTATTTAGCTCCACCTGAGTCTGTCTTCCTTGCTCCTTGTCAATGTTCCAGTGTTGGATCTGAGCTACTGCATCTTTCCTTGGGCCTGCTGCTCTGCTAGATAAGTGCTTCTAGTTTGTTTTCTGTTTTTTTCTGTCCAGCTTGCTATTAACTTTTGCTGGAAGCTCTGAGAAGCAAAGGGGTGCACCGCCGTGCTGTTAGTTCGGCACGGTGGGTCTTTTTGCCCCTTTGCGTGGTTTTCGTTTTAGGGTTTTTTGTAGACTGCATAGTTCTCTTTGCTATCCTCGCTCTGTCTAGAATATCGGGCCTCACTTTGCTGAATCTATTTCATTCCTACGTTTGTCTTTTCATCTTGCTAACAGTCATTATATGTGGGGGGCTGCCTATTCCTTTGGGGTATTTCTCTGAGGTAAGTCAGGCTTGTATTTCTATCTTCAGGCTAGTCAGCTCCTCAGGCAGTGCCGAGTTGCATAGGTAGTGATAGGCGCAATCCACTGCTGCTTATAGTTGTGTGAGGATAGATCAGGTACTGCAGTCTACAGAGATTCCACGTCTCAGAGCTCGTCCTATTGTTTTTGGTTATTGCCAGATCTCTGTATGTGCGCTGATTACTGCACGCTGTGTTGCCTGATTGCCAGCCATAACAGGAATAGTACGTCCAGGGCGATCGGCCGCGCTCACGGGGGGAGCGCGGCCGGGTGTCAGCTGCCTATCACAGCTGACATCCGGCACTATGTGCCAGGAGAGGTCACGGACCGCCCCCGGCACATTAACCCCCTGCACACCGCGATCAAACATGATCGCAGTATGCCGGCGGGGCAGGGAAGCATCGCTGTTATGATCAGGTGACCTTGGAGCAGCATGAAAACTTTCACTGGAGTAGGTGGTAACTATACTGACCGGAAACCCTGATCTTAACACAGCAACTAGAAGTAGCCGTGGGGTGTGCCTTACAAAACCTAGACACCTCGACACAGCCAGAGGACTAAATACCCCTATAGATGGAAATAGGAATTTCTACCTTGCCTCAGAGCAGAACCCCAAAGGATAGGCAGCCCCCCACAAATATTGACTGTGAGTAGTAGAAGAAAAGACACACACGGCCAGGAAACAGGATTTAGCAAATGAAGCACACACTAGCTAAATAGGAAAGGATAGGACAGGATACTAAGCGGTCAGTATTAAAAATCCTTCCAAAAATATCCACAGCAGAAAATACAAAAACTCCACCATCTAACTAAAGATGTGGAGCGTATATCTGCAACTCCAGAGAATCCAACAAGACTGAGAAAACACTGACACAGTCTAAGCTGGACAAAAGAAAAACAAATGAATAGCACAGAATATAAGCACACTGCATGTGTGCCACAGAAACAAAAACCAGACACTAATCTTTGCTGAATTGGCAGCTAAGCAGGAGAAGCCAGAAAGTGATCCAACACTTCACAAGAAACATTGACAACTGGCAAGGACTAATGAAGCCTGCACACCTAAATATCCCAGTCAGAACTGCAATCAGCAGATACACCTGGCCAGGACTGCGACTCAGAGACAACTGCATTCCCACCTACAACCACTGGAGGGAACCCAAGAGCAGAATTCACAACACATCGCGCAGGGAGGGGGCTCCCTGCGTGCTTCCCTGAGACCCCCGCAGCAACGTGATGTGATTGCGTTGCTGCAAGGGTCTCCTTACCTCCCTCCCTGCTCCAGGCCCGGATCCAAGATGGCTGCGGCATCCGGGTCCTGCAGGGAGGGAGGTGGCTTACCAAGTGCCTGCTCAGAGCAGGCACTTGGTAAGCCTGCAGCCCTGTAAGTCAGATCGGTGATCTGACAGAGTGCTGTGCAAACTGTCAGATCACCGATCTGTGATGTCCCCCTCTGGGACAAAGTAAAAAAGTTAAAAAAAAAATTTCCAAATATGTAAAAAAAAAAAAAAAAAAAAAAAAACCTAAATAATAAAACAAAATATATATATTATTCCCATAAATACATTTCTTTATCTAAATAAAAAAAACAATAAAAGTACACATATTTAGTATCGCCGCGTCCGTAATGACTCGACCTATAAAAATGGCCCACGAGTTAACCCCTTCACTAAACACCGTAAGAAAAAAAAAAACAAGGCAAAAAACATCGCTTTATTATCATACCGCCGAACAAAAAGTGGAATAACACGCGATCAAAAAGAAGGATATAAATAACCATGGTAACGCTGAAAGCATCATCTTGTCCCGCAAAAAACGAGCTGCCAGACAGCATCATCAGCAAAAAAATAAAAAAATTATAGTCCTCAGAATAAAGCGATGCAAAAATAATTATTTTTTCTATAAAATAGTTTTTATCGTATAAAAGCGCCAAAACATAAAAAAAAAGATATAAATGAGGTATCGCTGTAATCGTACTGACCCGAAGAATAAAACTGCTTTATCAATTTTACCAAACGTGGAATGCCTCCCCCAAAAGAAATTCATGAATAGCTGGTTTTTGGTCATTCTGCCTCACAAAAATCGGAATAAAAAGCGATCAAAAAATGTCACGTGCCCAAAAATGTTACCAATAAAAACGTCAACTCGTCCTGCAAAAAACAAGACCTCACATGACTCTGTGGACTCAAATATGGAAAAATTATAGCTCTCAAAATGAGGAAACGCAAAAAATATTTTTTGCAATAAAAAGTGTCTTTCAGTGTGTGAAGGCTGCCAATCATAAAAATCCGCTAAAAAATCCGCTATAAAATTAAATCAAACCCCACTTCATCACCCCCTTAGTTAGGGAAAAATAAAAAAAAATTAAAAAATGTATTTATTTCCATTTTCCCATTAGGGTTAGGGTTAGGGCTAGGGTTAGGGTTAGGGTTGGGGATAGGGTTATGGTTAGGGTTAGGGTTAGGGCTATGGTTAGGGCTAGGGTTAAGGCTACAGTTAGGGTTAAGGCTACAGTTAGGGTTAGGATTACATTTACGGTTGGGAATAGGGTTGGGATTAGGGTTAGGGTTGTGTCTGGGTTAGGGGTGTGGTTAGGGTTACCGTTGGAATTAGGGTTAGGGGTGTGTTTGGATTAGGGTTTCAGTTATAATTTGGGGGCTTTCCAATGTTTAGGCACATCAGGGGCTCTCCAAACGCGACATGGCGTCCGATCTCAATTCCAGCCAATTCTGCGTTGAAAAAGTAAAACAGTGCTTCTTCCCTTCCGAGCTCTCCCGTGTGCCCAAACAGGAGTTTACCCCAACATATGGGGTATCAGCGTACTCAGGATAAATTGGACAACAACTTTTGGGGTCCAATTTCTCCTGTTACCGTTGGGAAAATACAAAACTGGAGGCTAAAAAATTATTTTTGTGGGAAAAAAAGATTTTTTATTTTCACGGCTCTGCGTTATATACTGTAGTGAAACACTTGGGGGCTCAAAGTTCTCCCAACAAATCTAGATAAGTTCCTTGGGGGGTCTAGTTTCCAATATGCGGTCACTTGTGGGGGGCTTCTACTGTTAAGGTACATTAGGGGCTCTGCAAACGCAATGTTACGCCTGCAGACCATTCCATCTAAGTCTGTATTCCAAATGGCGCTCCTTCCCTTCCGAGCCCTCCCATGCGCCCAAACGGTGGTTCCCCCCCACATATAGGGTATCAGCGCACTCAGGACAAATTGCACAACAACTTTTGGGGTCCAATTTCTCCTGTTACCCTTGGGAAAATACAAAACTGGGGGCTAAAAAATAATTTTTGTAGGAAAAAATTTTTGTTTTATTTTTACGGCTCTGCATTATAAACTTCTGTGAAGCTCTTGGTGGGTCAAAGTGCTCACCACACATCTAGATAAGTTCCTTAGGGGGTTTACTTTCCAAAATAATGTCACTTGTGGGGGGTTTCAATGTTTAGGCACATCAGTGGCTCTCCAAACGCAACATGGCGTCCCATTTCAATTCCTGTCAATTTTGCATTGTAAAGTCAAATGGCGCTACTTCCCTTCTGAGCTCTCCCATGCGCACAAACAGTGGTTTACCCCCACATATGGGGTATCAAAGTACTCAGGATAAATTGTACAACAACTTTTGTGGTCCAATTTTTTCTCTTACCATTGGGAAAATAAAAAATTGGCGGCGAAAAGATAATTTTAATGAAAAAAAAATGATTTTTTATTTTTACGGTTCTGCATTATAAACTTCTGTGAAGCACTTGGTGGGTCAAAGTGCTCACCACACCTCTAGATAAGTTCGTTAGGGGGTCTACTTTCCAAAATGGTGTCACTTGTGGGGGGTTTCAATGTTTAAGCACATCAGTGGCTCTCCAAACGCAACATGGCGTTTCATCTCAATTCCAGTCAATTTTGCATTGAAAAGTCAAATGGCGCTCCTTCGCTTCTGAGCTCTATCATGTATCGGTGTACTCAGGACAAATTGTACAACAACGTTTGGGGTCCATTTTCTCCTGTTACCCTTGGTAAAATAAAACAAATTGGAGCTGAAGTAAATTTTTGGTGAAAAAAAGTAAAATGTTAATTTTTATTTAAACATTCCAAAAATTCCTGTGAAACACCTGAAGGGTTAATAAACTTCTTGAATGTGGTTTTGAGAACCTTGAGGGGTGCAGTTTTTAGAATGGTGTCACACTTGGGTATTTTCTATCATATAGACCCCTCAAAATGGTGTTGTAAAAATGAGAAATTGCTGGTCAACTTTTAACCCTTATAACTCCCTAACAAAAAAAATGTTGGTTCCAAAATTGTGCTGATGTAAAGTAGACATGTGGGAAATGTTACTTATTAAGTATTTTGTGTGACATATCTCTGTAATAGCATAGAAATTCAAAGTTGGAAAATTGCGAAATTTTCGCCAAATTTCCATTTTTTTTTCACAACTAAACGCAGGTAATATCAAAGAAATTTTACAACTATCATGAAGTACAATAGGTTACGAGAAAACAGTGTCAGAATCACCGGGATCCGTTGAAGCTTTCCAGAGTTATAACCTCATAAAGGGACAGTGGTCAGAATTGTAAAAATTGGCCCAGTCCATAACGTGCAAACCATCCTTGGGGGTAAAGGGGTTAAAGATTAAAAATAATGGTCTATCAATGACTATACTTAATTCATGCAGTACTCGGGGGTGTATTCCGTCTGGGTCCGGAGATTTGTAAATTTTAGTGATTTTTAGACGTTGCCGTACTTCCTGCTGGGTTAAGCAGGTGAAATTTAATGGGAAATTTGTGTTATCACTGATCCTATTGTCTGCCATGGGATTTTCTTGTGTAAATACTGATGAAAAAAGTCCTTTAGCATTTTTCCCTTGTCATCATCCACCATTTCACCCACACTATTTTTAAGGGGGCCAACACTATCATTTTTTAGTTTCTTACTATTTACCTAGTTAAAGAATATTTTAGGATTATTTTTACTCTCTCTGGCTATGAGTCTCTCTCTGTCTCAATCTTTGCTGCCGTGATTTGCTTTTTACAGAATTTATTTAATTTTCTGTATTTATTTAATGCCTCATCACTACCTACTTCCTTTAATTCTCTAAATGCTTTCTTTTTGTCACTTATTGTGCCCCTTACAGCTCTATTTAGCCATATTGGTTTCCTCCTATTTCTAGTATGTTTATTCCCATACAGTATATATTGTGCACAGGTCCTATCCATGATGCTAATAAACGTCTCCCATTTTCTTTGTGTATTTTTATGTTTCAGGATTAGGGTTGAGCGACTTTTACTTTTTTAGGATCGAGTAGGGTTTCGCGAAACCCGACTTTGTCAAAAGTCGGGTCGGGTGAAATCGGCCGATTATTGTGAAAAGTCGTGGATCGACCGAAACACGAAATCCAATGTAAGTCAATGGGGAATCAAAGTCAGCAGTGAGTGGAGGACAGGAAAACACCTACAGTGCCCATTGTAATGTCAAAAGCATCAATTCTTGTCACTTAAGCTTGTGAATCTTAATTTACCTTATAATAATAGTTAGGCACTGAAAATTGGGGGTCATTTGGCTAAAGTTGTGGGGGGATAGGGCTGGTTCAAGTTTTTCGTGGGCCCAGGAAATGCAGACTACGTCACGGCGGTGGAGCAGGGAGAGGTAAGTATTAAAACTTTGCAAGTGCTGTGATCCCGAGCAAGCAGGGGGGGCCCACTTGTTCGCATTGGCACTGGCACAGGGCCCCTCAAAGTACGGCGGTGTGGTTGACGGCGGGGGCGCCTCCCACCGGCAGAGACACTTTTGCATACTATGCGGAGCCCTGTGCCAGTGACATCGCCAATGAGTATGCCCCCCACCTGATGAAGGAACCTGCACTTTTATCTGCACATTCCTCTTTGTCCCCGTGTTATACCACTGTATAGTATGCGGGAAGGGGAACCTGACTTTCAGCAGGGTCAGATTCTGGCTGTGTAGAGTGCAAGGTAAATGTAGTGGTCTGGGTCAATGTACCAGCAGACTCATCTAGCAATGGCTGGGCAATGGTCAGGATGAGGAGGAAACACAGATATAGTCCGAAAGATTAAAGTAGGCTAAATGCAGTTCAAAATTGGTAACAGGCGGCATAGCTTTGTTCAGTGCAGGAAAACTGTAATGAGTGGCAGACACAGTTAGTAGGCCCAACCAAACAAGTATTCCAAATGCAGTTTACTATCTGATATAGGCCGAAAGCCTGAAGATTGAACCTCAGCTTTGTTCAGTCGAGGATAACACCAAGCAGCGGCAGACACTGTTAGTAGGCCCAACCAAACAAGTAGTCCAAATGCAATTTAATATCTGATATAGGCCGAAAGCCTGAAGATTGAAGCTCAGCTTTGTTCAGTCGAGGATAACACCAAGCAGCGGCAGACACTGTTAGTAGGCCCAACCAAACAAGTAGGCCGAATGCAGTTTAATATCTGATATAGGCCGAAAGCCTGAAGATTGAAGCTCAGTTTTGTTCAGTGGACGATAACACCAAGCAGCGGCAGACACTGTTAGTAGGCCCAACCAAAGAAGTAGGACAAATGCAGTTTAATATCTGACACCGGATGAAAATTGAGGCTAAGCTTTGTTCAGTGGAGGACAACTGTAATGGGAGGCAGACACAGTTAGTAGGCCTAAATAAGTAAGTAGGCAAAATGCAGTTCAAAATTGGTAAGTGGAGTACACAGGCGGCATAGCTTTGTTCAGTGGAGGACAACTGTAATAAGTGGCTCAGACAGACAGAGTAGGCCCACAATTAAAAAAAGTGGCTAATTGCAGTTCAAAATTGGTAAGAGGAGTACACAGGCGGCATAGCGTGGTTCAGCGGAGGAGGACAAGTGTAATTAGTGGCTCTGACACACTGAGTAGACCTAAAATAAAAAAGAAGGCTATATTCAGTTCACAATTGGTAAGAGGACTACAGAGGCGGCATTGCTGGGTTCAGCGGTGGAGGACAACTGTTGTGAGAGTCGACACCGTTACTAGGCCCAACCAAATAAGTAGGCCAAATGCAGTTTAATATCTGATATAGGCCGAAAGCCTGAAGATTGAATCTCAGCTTTGTTCAGTGGAGGATAACACCAAGCAGCGGCAGACACCGTTAGTAGGCCCAACCTAATAAGTAGCCCAAATGCAGTTTAATATCTGATATAGGCCGAAAGCCTGAAGATTGAAGCTCAGCTTTGTGCAGTTGAGAAAAGCAAGCAGCCGCAGACACCGTTAGTAGGCCCAACCAAACAAGTAGTCCAAATGCAATTTAATATCTGATATAGGCCGAAAGCCTGAAGATTGAAGCTCAGCTTTGTTCAGTGGAGGATAACACCAAGCAGCGGCAGACACCGATAGTAGGCCCAACCTAACAAGTAGGCCAAATGCAGTTTAATACCTGATATAGGCCGAAAGCCTGAAGATTGAAGCTCAGTTTTGTTTAGTGGAGGATAACACCAAGCAGCAGCAGACACTGTTAGTAGGCCCAACCAAAGAAGTAGTCCAAATGCAGTTTAATATCTGATATAGGCCGAAAGCCTGAAGATTGAAGCTCAGCTTTGTTCAGTTTACCAAGCAGCGGCAGACACCGTTAGTAGGCCCAACCAAACAAGTAGGCCAAATGCAGTTTAATATCTGATATAGGCCAAAACCTGAAGATTGAAGCTCAGCTTTGTTCAGTTGAGAAAAGCAAGCAGCCGCAGACACCGTTAGTAGGCCCAACCAAACAAGTAGGCCAAATGCAGTTTAATATCTGATATAGGCCAAAACCTGAAGATTGAAGCTCAGCTTTGTTCAGTTGAGAAAAGCAAGCAGCCACAGACACCGTTAGTAGGCCCAACCAAAGAAGTAGGCCAAATGCAGTTTAATATCTGACACCGGATGAAAATTGAGGCTAAGCTTTGGTCAGTGGAGGAAAACTGTAATGGGAGGCAGACACAGTTAGCAGGCCTCAATAAGTAAGTAGGCAAAATGCAGTTCAAAATTGGTAAGTGGAGTACACAGGCGGCATAGCTTTGTTCAGTGGAGGACATCTGTAAAAAGTGGCTCAGACAGACAGAGTAGGCCCACAATTAAAAAAGGTGGCTAATTGCAGTTCAAAATTGGTAAGAGCGGCATAGCGTGGTTCAGCGGAGGAGGACAAGTGTAATTAGTGGCTCTGACACACTGAGTAGACCTAAAATAAAAAAGAAGGCTATATTCAGTTCACAATTGGTAAGAGGACTACAGAGGCGGCATTGCTGGGTTCAGCGGTGGAGGACAACTGTTGTGAGAGTCGACACCGTTACTAGGCCCAACCAAATAAGTAGGCCAAATGCAGTTTAATATCTGATATAGGCCGAAAGCCTGAAGATTGAAGCTCAGCTTTGTTCAGTCTAGGATAACACCAAGCAGCGGCAGACACTGTTATTAGGCCCAACCAAACAAGTAGGCCAAATGCAGATTAATATCTGATATAGGCCGAAAGCCTGAAGATTGAAGCTCAGTTTTGTTCAGTGGAGGATAACACCAAGCAGCGGCAGACACTGTTAGTAGGCCCAACCAAAGAAGCAGTCCAAATGCAGTTTAATATCTGATATAGGCCGAAAGCCTGAAGATTGAAGCTCAGCTTTGTTCAGTTTACCAAGGAGCGGCAGACACCGTTAGTAGGCCCAACCAAACAAGTAGGCCAAATGCAGTTTAATATCTGATATAGGCCAAAACCTGAAGATTGAAGCTCAGCTTTGTTCAGTTGAGAAAAGCAAGCAGCCGCAGACACCGTTAGTAGGCCCAACCAAAGAAGTAGGCCAAATGCAGTTTAATATCTGACACCGGATGAAAATTGAGGCTAAGCTTTGTTCAGTGGAGGACAACTGTAACGGGAGGCAGACACAGTTAGTAGGCCTCAATAAGTAAGCAGGCAAAATGCAGTTCAAAATTGGTAAGTGGAGTACACAGGCGCCATAGCTTTGTTCAGTGGAGGACAACTGTAATAAGTGGCTCAGACAGACAGAGTAGGCCCACAATTAAAAAAGGTGGCTAATTGCAGTTCAAAATTGGTAAGAGGAGTACACAGGCGGCATAGCGTGGTTCAGCGGAGGAGGACAAGTGTAATTAGTGGCTCTGACACATTGAGTAGACCTAAAATAAAAAAGAAGGCTATATTCAGTTCACAATTGGTAAGAGGACTACAGAGGCGGCATTGCTGGGTTCAGCGGTGGAGGACAACTGTTGTGAGAGTTGACACCGTTACTAGGCCCAACCAAATAAGTAGGCCAAATGCAGTTTAATATCTGATATAGGCCGAAAGCCTGAAGATTGAATCTCAGCTTTGTTCAGTGGAGGATAACACCAAGCAGCGGCAGACACCGTTAGTAGGCCCAACCTAACAAGTAGGCCAAATGCAGTTTAATATCTGATATAGGCCGAAAGCGTGAAGATTGAAGCTCAGCTTTGTGCAGTTGAGAAAAGCAAGCAGCCGCAGACACCGTTATTAGGCCCAACCAAACAAGTAGTCCAAATGCAATTTAATATCTGATATAGGCCGAAAGCCTGAAGATTGAAGCTCAGCTTTGTTCAGTCGAGGATAACACCAAGCAGCGGCAGACACTGTTAGTAGGCCCAACCAAACAAATAGGCCAAATGCAGTTTAATATCTGATGTAGGCCGAAAGCCTGATGATTGAAGCTCAGCTTTGTTCAGTTGAGGATAACACCAAGCAGCGGCAGACACCGTTAGTAGGCCAAACCAAACAAGTAGGCCAAATGCAGTTTAATATCTGATATAGGCCAAAACCTGAAGATTGAAGCTCAGCTTTGTTCAGTTGAGAAAAGCAAGCAGCCGCAGACACCGTTAGTAGGCCCAACCAAAGAAGTAGGCCAAATGCAGTTTAATATCTGACACCGGATGAAAATTGAGGCTAAGCTTTGTTCAGTGGAGGACAACTGTAATGGGAGGCAGACACAGTTAGTAGGCCTAAATAAGCGGAGGAGGACAACTGTAATAAGTGGCTCAGACAGACTGAGTAGTCCTAAAATAAAACAGTTGGCTTAATGCAGTTCCAAATTGGTAACAGGAGTACACAGGCGGCATAGCTTGGTTCAGCGGAGGACAACTGTAATAAGTGGCTCAGACAGACAGAGCAGGCCTAAAATAGAAAAAGTAGGCTAATGTCAGTTCAACATTTGTTTGAGTAGTACACAGGCGGCATAGCTTTGTTCAGCAGAGGACAGTTGTAATGTGTGGCGCAGACAGACAGACAGAGACCTAAAATAAAAAAAGGTGGTTCCATGCAGTTCAAAACTGCAAGCAGGACTAACCAGGTTGCCTAGCTTGTTTCAGCGGGGGACAGTTGTAATGTGTGGCATAGACAGACAGATAGACAGAGGCCTAAAATAAAAAAGGTGACTTCATGCAGTTCAAAACTGCTAGAACTAACCAGGCGGCCTAGCTTGTTTCAGGGGGGCACAGTTGTAATGTGTGGCACAGACAGACAGACAGAGGCCTAAAATAAAAAAGGTGGCTTCATGCAGTTCAAAACTGCTAGCAGGACTAACCAGGAGGCCTACCTTGGTTCAGCGTGGGAGGACAACTGTTATAAGTGGCTGACACAGTTGCTAGGCACAAAAAAGTAAGTAGGCTACATGCAGTTCACAATTGGTAACAGGAGTACACAGGTGGCATAGTTTTGTTCAGCGGAGAAAAACTGTTATAAGTGGCTGACACAGTTAGTAGGCCGAAATACTAAAGTGGGCTAAATGTCAGCCAAGGAATTGGTCATAAATAAACTGGTGGCATAGCGAGGTACCGGGGTGGGCTCCTCTGCAGAGTTGCAGACAGTGGTAGTTGGCGCAAAGTATTAAGGGGTCTAAATGGAGGCTAGGGCCCCTGTATATTTTACTATCCTCTATCATTGCAACAAATTTTTAATGGCAGTGCCATTTAAGGATTTAACAGCACAGACTACACAGTGGTGGGGCAGGGAGAGGTAAGTTTTGCAAGTGGTAGAGCACAGTTCGAGCTGGGGGGGAACACTCTCTCGTGGGCGGCAGTACTGGCACAGGGCCCCTCATATTACGACGGTGTGTCTGACGTTGGTTGTGCACCACCACCGTCAGAAACACTTCATTGTACTATGTGGGACCCTGTGCCAGTGCCGTAGCCCAAGAGTGAGCACACCCATCTGTCCAGGCAAACGGCACTCGCACAGGTGCTTGCGCCAGATGGTGACCACGGCCCTGTGGGGGGAGTTAGCCCATTTAGGGAGGTATAAAAATGGCCTATGGTAGACATTCAGCAGCTGCAAATGGAGGAATTGGAGAAGTCAGTAAGAAGTCAGTAAGAGGAGGCCAAAATCAAGACATTTTTCAGGCAAGCAGGGGAAGGTGGGGCAAAATAATTTGAAACCTATGATTGGTTCATTTTAATGAAGGTTTGATCAACAACATTTCGGGGAGCCAGACGTGTCCTTTTTTCGGTCAGTATTGAACCAGCAGCACTGAAGACTCTTTCTGAGAGCACACTAGCAGCTGGGCAAGCAAGCTCCTGTAATGCATATTCTGCCAATTCGGGCCAGGTGTCTAGTTTAGATGCCCAGTAATCAAAGGGGAATGATCTGTGAGGGAGAACATCGATAATGGTGGAAAAATACTGGACAAATGTTGTCTCCTGTCACTTTAAATCGATGCAGCAGTACCTGTCGTGTCTGCGGTCATTGCGAAATCACTCCACAACCTGGTCATAAATCCCCCCTGTCCAACGCCACTTCGGCTTTGTTAACCTCTAACACCTCTGCCATGTTGCCCCTACAGCTCGTGTGAGAACCATCACCTCCGCTGTGTGCTGGGAATGCCTGAACAAAACGGTCTACAAGAGTTGCTTGTTTGGTAGCCAATATTTGCTCAAGGTTCTCATGTGGCATGATGGTTTGTAATTTTCCTTTGTATCATGGATCCAGGAGGCAGGCCAACCAGTAATCGTCATCGGTCATTATTTTGATAATGCGGGGGTCCCATTTTAGGATACGCAAGGCATACTCTGCCATGTGGGCCAAAGTTCCAGGTGTCAATTCACTGCTTGTGCTGGGTTCAGGAGCACCTTCTTGCAAATCAACATCACTTGTGGCCCGCAAAAACCCTGTACCTGACCTTGCAATGCCACCAGTTTCTATTGCCCTCTGAGAAGCATCCTCCTCCCATAAACATTCATCCCCATCATCCTCCTCCTCTTCATCCGCCACCTCGTCCTGAAGACTTCCCTGAGCAGACAATGGCTGACTGTCATCAAGGCTTCCCTCCTCCTCAGCTGCAGACGCCTGCTCCTTGATGTGCATCAAACTTTGCATCAGCAGACGCATTAGTGGGATGCTCATGCTTATGATGGCGCTGTCTGCACTGACCAGCTGTGTGCATTCCTCAGAACACTGAAGGACTTGACAGAGGTCTTGGAGCTTCGACCACTGCACACCAGACAACTCCATGTCTGCCATCCAACTGCCTGCCCGTGTATGTGTATCCTCCCACAAATACATGACAGCATGCCTCTGTTCGCACAGCCTCTGAAGCATGTGCAGTGTGGAGTTCCACCTTGTTGCAATGTCGATTATTAGGTGGTGCTGGGGAAGATTCAGCGATCGCTGATGGTTCAGCATACGGCTGGAGTGTACAGGTGACCGGCGGATGTGTGAGCAAAGTCTTCGCAACTTCAGGAGCAGGGCTGGTAAATCAGGGTAATTTTTGAGGAAGAACTGCACCACCAGGTTCAAGGTGTGAGCCAGGCAAGGTATGTGTTTCAGTTCTGAAAGGGCCATGGCAGCCATAAAATTCCTTCCATTATCACTGACTACCTTGCCTACCTCAAGATGTACACTGCACAGCCATGACTGAGTTTCTTGCTGCAAGTACTCGGCCAGTACTTCCGCGGTGTGTCTGTTGTCGCCCAAACACTTCATTTGCAGCACAGCCTGCTGACGCTTACCACAAGCTGTTCGATAATGGGACACCTCGGGTGCAACACTGGCAGCTGCGGATGGAGTGGTCATTGGACTGCGCTCTGTGGATGAGCTTTCCCTTCTGGAGGAGGAGGAGAGGAGGCGAATGCCTACAGCCAACTGTTTCTTAGACCGTGGGCTAGGCAGAACTGTGCCACTATGGCTGTCCCCTGTGGACCCTGCATCCACCACATTAACCCAGTGTGCTGTGATGGACACGTAACGTCCCTCGCCATGCCTACTGGTCCATGCATCTGTTGTGAGGTGCACCTTTCTACTGACCGATTGCCTCAGTGCATGGACAATGCGTTCTTTTACATTTTGCTGGGATGGCTTTTCTCGCAAAGAAGTGTCGACTGGGTAGGTCATAGCGTGGTACTGTGTAGGCCATCAGGGCTTTGAAAGCTTCACTTTCAACCAACCGGTAGGGCATCATCTCTTACGAGATTAGTCGAGCAATGTAGCCGTTCAAACCCTGTGTACGTGGATGAGAGGAAGACTACTTTCTTTTCCTATCGAGAGTCTCTTGTAGGCTGAGCTGGACTGGAGAACTGCATATGGTGGAACTAGCGGGGTTGGTGGTGGACATGGCAGATTGTTTGAGGCTTGGTGATATTCTTGATGTGGGCCTACCTACAGTGTTTCCAACCAAAAACCTTGTGATTCCCTGACTGCTTTGGCCTTGCAACAATACCTCCACATTAGCTACTGGTGGTGTCATAACCGGTGGGCTTCCAGAGAGGGAAGCAATGTTGCGTTGCTGACTAGCTTCAATATGAGCAGGTGCACCAATGGTATGGGACGTTTGGCAGTTTGTCCATGCTTCCATGTGCATGCTGGTTAAATGTCTACGCATGCACGTTGTATTTAAATTTTGAACATTCTTCTCTCTGCTAAAGGTCTATATACATATAGTTACATATAACTTTGGACTGATCATTCGGATCTTGGTTAAAAAATTGCCACACTGCACTCGTCCTACTATGGAATACCTTTTCCGGCTTTGCATGCTGTGCTACTGTCACCGGATGGCCACGCTGTCCTACACCTGTTGTGGTTTTTGACACACGTTTTTGGCCTGATACGGGCCTGCCAGATGACAGCTTTTGCGATGTAGATGGCTGCTGCAGATCATCCTCCTTCTCTTCTGAGTTACAGGCAACGGCACCCTCTTCCCCCAATGGCTGCCAATCTTGGTCAACAACTGGGTCATCCATCACCTCCTCTTCAATGTCATGTGCACCGTCCTCTGTATCACCGTGTTCGGGACTGGGCACCATAGTCTCAACAGGGTCAGATTCTGGATCAGTACACAGCGAGGGCAATGTAGTGATCTGAGTCAATGGAACAGCATAATAATCTAGCTATCGCTGTGCATCTGTGCACTCCATGTCCGATTCATCTTGTAATGGGCTTTTATCAATTTCCCTCTCTAACCCAGGCACGGTATGTGTAAAGAGCTCCATGGAGTAAACTGTAGTGTTGCCTTCCGCATCCTTCACTTTTGTTTTTGGTGAAGGACACAAGGAAGCTACTTTTTCTGGACCAGGAGCAGCCACTGACGACTCACTGCTTTTAGATTTCGAACCTTCTGAAGAGGAGGCAAAAGAGCTAGAGGCTGAGTCAGCAAGGAAAGCCAAAACTTGTTCTTGCTGCTCTGGCTTTAAAAGTTGTTTTCCAACTCCAAGATAAGGGAGCCTTCGAGGCCTTGTGTAGCCAGACGATGACGCTGGCTCAACACCTCGAGTCTTTGGTGCTATCTTGCTTTTCCCAGTACCACCAGATGCTCCACTACCACCACCACCATCAATACCAGCTGGCAACGACCGCCCATGGCCTCTTTCACCAGACTTCCTCATTTTTGGAGAAATGTTTCCAAAATAACAACCGTTATATGGTACTGTTAAACAAGGTAGAAGGTGTACATTAACTTTTGAAGAATTTATATCTCCATTTTTTTAGGGGAAGACTGCAGCCAGAAACAGGCCCTGTGTATTACACTACACAATATCAGTGGCAGAACGTGGCTGCCAGATATACGACCAACAGAACAGACATATAGAAACCTGTGGGCAATTTAAAACTCCCTTTTTTGGGGGGGAGAATGCAGCAATAAAACAAGCCCTGTGTACACTACACAATGTCAGTGGCAGAACGTGGCTGGCAGATATACGACCAACAGAACTGACGTATAGAAACTTGTGGGCAATTTAACTCTCCCTTTTTTTGGGGGGGGGGGAGAATGCAGCAAAAAACAGGCCCTGTGTATTACACTACACAATGTAAGTGTCAGAACGTGGCAGGCAGATATACGACCAACAGAACTGACATGTAGAAACTTGTGGGCAATTTAACTCTCCCTTTTTTGGGGGGAGAATGCTGCAAAAATCAAGCCCTGTGTATACTACACAATGTCAGTGGCAGAACGTGGCTGGCAGATATACGACCAACAGAACTGACGTATAGAAACTTGTGGGCAATTCAAAGCTCCCTTTTTTGGGGGGGAATGCAGCAAAAAAACAAGCCCTGTCAGTCAGTGTCAGTGGCAGAACGTGGCTGGCAGATATACGACCAACAGAACTGACGTATAGAAACTTGTGGGCAATTTAAAACTCCCTTTTTTGGGGGGGAGAATGCCGCAAAAACACAAGCCCTGTGTACACTACACAACGTCAGTTGGCAGAACGTGGCTGGCAGATATTCGACCAACAGAACTGACGTATAGAAACTTGTGGGCAATTTAACTCTCCCTTTTTTGGGGGGGAGAATGCAGCCAAAAAAAAGGCCCTGTGTATTACACTACACAATGAAGGTGTCAGAACGTGGCAGGCAGATATATACGACCAACAGAACTGACGTATAGAAATTGTGGGCAATTTAACTCTCCCTTTTTTGGGGGGGAGAATGCAGCAAAAACAGGCCCTGTGTATTACACTACACAATGTAAGTGTCAGAACGTGGCAGGCAGATATACGACCAACAGAACTGACGTCTAGAAACTTGTGGGCAATTTAACTCTCCCTTTTTTGGGGGGAGAATGCAGCAAAAAAACAAGCCCTGTGGACACTACACAATGTAAGTGTCAGAACGTGGCTGGCAGATATCCGACCAACAGAACTGACGTATAGAAACTTGTGGGCAATTTAACTCTCCCTTTTTTTTGAGAAGGGGGGGAGAATGCAGCAAAAAATCAAGCCCTGTGTACACTACACAATGTTAGTGGCAGAACGTGGCTGGCAGATATACGACCAACAGAACTGACGAATAGAAACTTTTGGGCAATTTAAAACTCCCTTTTTTGGGGTGGGGGGAGAATGCAGCAAAAAACAAGCCCTGTGTATACTACACAATGTCAGTGGCAGAACGTGGCTGGCAGATATACGACAAACAGAACTGACGTATAGAAACTTGTGGGCAATTTAACTGTCAGGACTAAGAAGTGGACCCACTGGGTCACGACTACAGAGCCCCGAGGGCGAGTGAACCAGATGGTGCCACCCCCTGTACAGGGAGTGTTAGGGACAGACCCAAGGAGGATGTAGCCGCGACTGCCGGAGCCAAAGGGACGACTGAGGTTAGCGCTGAGAGAACTGAGGACGGAAGGGAGGAAGAACTATGGAGGAGACTGGAATGGCGGACGCACAGAATAACTGGAGGTAGTAAAGGATAGAGTACTGACCGGAGGACACACGTGGACGAAGGCAACGGGAACAAGGATTAGCAGGCACGGCAGGAACACAGGACTGGCGCGGTTTAGCTGGAACAAGGAACTGGATGGCACAGCAGGATCACGGAACAGGATGGCACAGCAGGAACACGGTACAGAATGGCACAGCAGGATAATGGAACAGGATGGCACGGCAGGATAACGGAACAGGATGGCACGGCAGGATAACGGAACTGGATGGTACAGCAGGAACACGGAACAGGATGGCACAGCAGGAACACGGAACAGGATGGCACAGCAGGAACACGGAACAGGATGGCACAGCAGGAACACGGAACAGGATGGCACAGCAGGAACATGGAACAGGATGGCACAGCAGGAACACGGAACAGGATGGCACAGCAGGAACACGGGACAGGATGGCACAGCAGGAACATGGAACTGGGTGGCACAGCAGGATCTGGAAACGAAGCAAGAGGAACACGGAGCCTAGAAACCTAAAGGGATGCTGGTAATCACCAGCAAACGCGATAGACGCAAGGGCGTCTTACCTAGGCAAATGCAGGGCAGATATACCCGATGGGCGCCGCCATATTGGGGGCGGAGCCACCGGGTCGCGACCTCCCAGAAGCCCCGGCAGTGAGAGGAGCACGTCTGCGCATGCGCGGACCGCCGAAGGGACGGATGCCGGAGAATCCAGACGGAGAGGAGCGAGAGGGAGCGTCGGGAGTGCGCCGGCTGGACAGGTAAGTATAGCGAGGTGTAACAGTACCCCCTCTCTTACCCCCCCTCCCTTTAGAACTAGAAAGGAACCTCTTTAAGACTAGAGGGGCATTGATATTCTCAAGAGGCTTCCCAAGACCTCTCCTCGGGTCCAAATCCCTTCCAATCAATCAAAAAAAAACGTTTTGCCCTTAACCGATTTTTTTTTAGCAAGAATATCCTTAACTTCAAAAGAGGCGTCAGAAGAAATAGGCTGGTGAGAACGTGACGGGACAGAATGAAAATGATTGAAAATTGCGGGTTTGAGAAGTGATACATGAAAAGCATTAGGAATGTGTAGGGAAACTGGCAATTTCAATTTATATGCTACGTTATTAATTCGACTAGAAACCTCAAAAGGACCTAAGTAACGTGGCCCTAACTTCTGAGAGGGAACTTTGAGTCGGATATAACGAGAGGAAAGCCAGACCTTATCGCCAGGTTGATAAGGAGGGATATCCAAACGCTTTTTGTCAGCATACTTTTTCATCCTGCCACTAGCCTTTTTAAGGGCCTCTTTAGTCTCCTGCCAAATTTTGGAAAACTCCTGGGACAAGAAATCCGCCGCCGGTACGCCTGAGGTGGGGAGAACAGGGAGAGGAATGCCGGGATGTTGCCCAAAAACAATAAAAAAGGGAGACTTAGATGAAGATTCGCTAGTGAGGTTATTGTAGGCGAATTCTGCCCAGGGAAGAAGAGACACCCAGTCATCATGATGAGCATTGGTAAAGTGACGAAGATAAGATATGAGGATTTGATTAACACGCTCCACCTGACCGTTGGACTGGAGATGATAGGCAGAAGAAAAATCTAGAGATACCTTCAAAAGACCACAAAGCGCTCTCCAAAAACGGGAAGTAAACTGGACTCCTCGGTCAGAGACGATATGCTGAGGAAATCCATGGAGTCGAAAAACTTGAAATAAAAAGATCTTCGCTAGGTCAGGAGCAAATGGAAGTCCTGGTAGAGATAAAGTGGGCCATCTTGGAAAATCTGTCTACTACCACCAAAATTGCAGTGCAATTAGAGGACCTCGGTAAATCGGTGACTAGGGTTGAGCGACCTTGACTTTTTTAGAGTCGAGTCGGGTTTCGCAAAACCCGACTATCTCAAAAGTCGGGTCGAGTGAAATCGGCCGATTATGTCGTAAAGTCGGGATCGACCGAAACACGAAACACGAAACCCAATGCAAGTCAATGGGGCAGCATAGTCGGCAGTGAGTGGGGGCCAGGAAAACACCTAGAGTGCCCATTTTAATGGCAAAAGCATCCATTCTTCTTAATGAAGCTTGTCAATCTTAATTTCCCTTACAATAATAGTTAGGCATTGGAAATTGGGGGTCATTTGGCTAAAGTTGTTGGGGGTAGGGCTGATTCAAGTATTTTGTGGGCCCTGGAAATCTGGACCACGTCACGGCAGTGGAGCAGGGCGAGGTAAGTATTTAAACTTTGCAAGTGCTGTGATCCTGAGCAAGCAGGGGGGGCCCACTCGTTGGCATTGGCACTGGCACAGGGCCCCTCAAAGTACGGCGGTGTGTTTGCACGGCGGGGGCGCCTCCCACCGGCAGTGACACTTTTGCGTACTATGAGGGGCCCTGTGCCAGTGACGTCGCCAATGAGTATGCCCCCCACCTGATGATGGAACTTGCACTTTCATCTTCACCTTCCTCTTTGTCCCCTTGTAAGGTGGTATAGTATGTGGGAAGGGGAACCTGAATTTCAGCAGGGTCAGATTCTGGCTGTGTAGCGTGCAAGGGGAATGTAGTGGTCTGGGGCAGTGTACCAGCAGACTCATCTATCACTGGCTGGGCAATGGGCAGGATGAGGAGGAAACACAGATATAGGCCCAAAGAATAAAGTGGGCTAAATGCAGTTCAAAATTGGTAACAGGACTAACCAGGGGGCATTGCTTTGTTCAGTGGAGGACAACTATAATGAGAGGCTGACACAGTGAGTAGGCCCAAATCAGTAAGTAGGCTAAATGCAGTTCAAAATTGGAAACAGAAGTAAACTGGCGGCACTGGTTTGTTCAGTGGAGAACAGCAAGGAGCCCGAGACACCGTTAGTAGGGCCAACAAAACAAGTAGGCCAAATGCATTGTTATATTACAAAATTTAACGAGAGCCTCAAAATTGAAGCTAAGGAAAGGCAACCTGGAGAACACCTTGGAGCGGCAGACACCGTTTCTAGAACCCAACCAAACAAGTAGGCCCACTGCAGTTTTTAAATTAAAAAACTCTTCAACGAGAGCCTGAAAATTGAAGCTCAGGAAATGCTACCAGGAGAACACCTTGGAGCGGCAGACACCGTTAGTAGGCCCTACCGAAGTAGCAGCCCCAATGTAGTTTTCAAATTCCTATAGGCTGAAAACCAGACAATTGATGCTCAGCTTTTTTCAGAGGAGGACAGCTGTATTGAGTGGCGCAGACAGACACAGGTAGTAGGCCTTAAACAAAAAATTTGGCTCAATGCAGTTTAAAAAAGGTTATAGGGGTACACAGGCAGCATTGGTGTGGTCAGCGGAGGACAATTTGAATTAGGGACTGCAGACAGACTTAGTAGGCTGTCCCCTGTGGACCATGCATCCACCACATTAACCCAGTGCGCCGTAATGGACACGTAACCTTCCGTGGACATGCCTACTGGTCCATGCGTCTGTTGTCAGGTGCACCTTTCTACTCTTAGATTGCCTGAGTACATGGACAATGCGGACTTTTACATGCTGGTGTAGGGCTGGGATGGCTTTTCTCGCAAAAGAAGTGTCGACTGGGTAGCTCGTACCGTGGTACAGTGTAGTTCATCTGGGCTTTATAAATATAAAATAAAGAAAAAAAGTAGGCTCTATGCACTTTCAACTAGGTTCCAGGGGTAAACGGCCAGCAGTGGTGTGGTCAGTGAAGGACAATTTCTATTATGGACCGCAGACAGACTTAGTACACCTACAATTAAAAAAAGGATGCTCTATGCAATTTAAAATAGGTTCCAGGGGTACACGGCCAGCATTGGTCTGGTCAGTGGAGGACTATTGGAAGGAGGGACCGCAGACAGGCTTAGTAGGCCTAACATAAGAAAAGTAGGCTGTAGGCACTTTAAAATAGGTTCCAGGGGTACACGGGCAGCAGTGGTGTGGTCAGTGAAGGACAATTTCTATTATGGACCGCAGACAGACTTAGTACGCCTACAATTAAAAAAGGATGCTCTATGCAATTTAAAATAGGTTCCAGGGGTAAACGGCCAGCATTGGTCTGGTCAGTGGAGAACTATTGGAAGGAGGGACCGCAGACAGGCTTGGTAGGCCTAACATAAGAAAAGTAGGCTGTAGGCACTTTAAAATAGGTTCCAGGGGTACACGGGCAGCAGTGGTGTGGTCAGTGAAGGACAATTTCTATTATGGACCGCAGACAGACTTAGTACGCCTACAATTAAAAAAAAGGATGCTCTATGCAATTTAAAATAGGTTCCAGGGGTACACGGCTGTTGTGAATTCTGTTATCGAACTCCCTCCTGTGGTCATGAATGGTACTTCGGCGAGTTCTGTTGATGGACTCCCTCTGGTGGCTGTGAGTGGAGCTGCTGCTTCTGAGGTTCCTTCCACAGGTGACGTAGTTTATTCTTTGGCTGGCTGTTCTATTTAACTTCACTCAGATTGTTACTCCATGCCAGCTGTCAATGTTCTTGTACTGGTTCAGTTCGCTCTTGGATCTTTCTGGTGACCTGTCTACTCCAGCAGAAGCTAAGTCCCTGCTAGTTATTTATTTATTTGTTCATTGTTTCCTTGTCCAGCTGGCTATCATGATCTTGCCTTGCTAGTTGGAAGCTCTGGGATGCAGAGTGGCACCTCCGCACCGTGAGTCGGTGCGGAGGTCTTTTTGCACACTCTGCGTGGTCTTTTTGTAGTGTTTTGTGCTGACCGCAAAGATACCTTTCCTATCCTCAGTCTGTTTAGTAAGTCTGGCCTCCCTTTGCTGAAACCTGTTTCATTTCTGTGTTTGTGACTTTCATCTTAACTCACAGTCAATATATGTGGGGGGCTGCCTTTTCCTTTGGGGAATTTCTCTGAGGCAAGGTAGGCTTTATTTTCTATCTTTAGGGTTAGTTAGCTCTTAGGCTGTGAAGAGGCGTCTAGGTCGTGTTAGGTACGCTCCACGGCTATTTCTAGTTGTGTGATAGGATTAGGGGTTGCGGTCAGCAGAGCTCCCACTTCCCAGAGCTTGTCCTGTGTGAGTTTAACCATCAGGTCGTTCCGGGTGCTCCTAACCACCAGGTCCATAACAGTACAGCTGGCCCAAAGTATTAATGCATCTCAATAGAATGATAAGAGAAGTTCTGAGACCATTTTTTTTTCTATGCAGTGTTTTTTGTCTTTCTTTTCCCCTAAACCTTTGGGTGGTTCAGGACACAGGTGTAGATATGGACATTCAAGGTCTGTCCTCTTGTGTGGATCATCTCACTGCAAGGGTACAAAACATTCAAGATTTTGTGGTTCAGAATCCGATGTTAGAGCCTAGAATTCCAATTCCTGATTTGTTTTCTGGGGATAGATCTAAGTTCCTGAATATCAAAAATAATTGTAAACTGTTTCTAGCTTTGAAACCCCGCTCCTCTGGTGACCCCATTCAACAAGTAAAAATCATTATTTCTTTGTTGCGTGGTGACCCTCAAGACTGGGCATTTTCCCTTGCGCCAGGAGATCCTGCATTGCATGATGTAGATGCGTTTTTTCTGGCGCTTGGATTGCTTTATGATGAACCAAATTCAGTGGATCAGGCAGAGAAAATCTTGCTGGCATTGTGTCAGGGTCAGGATGAAGCGGAGGTGTACTGTCAGAAGTTTAGAAAGTGGTCTGTGCTTACTCAGTGGAATGAATGTGCCCTGGCGGCAATTTTCAGAAAGGGTCTTTCTGAAGCCCTTAAGGATGTCATGGTGGGATTTCCCACGCCTGCTGGTCTGAATGAGTCTATGTCCTTGGCCATTCAGATCGATCGGCGCTTGCGTGAGCGCAAAGCTGTGCACCATTTGGCGGTATTCTCTGAGCATAGGCCTGAGCCTATGCAGTGTGATAGGACTTTGACCAGAGCTGAACGGCAAGAACACAGACGTCGGAATGGGCTGTGTTTTTACTGTGGTGATTCCACTCATGCTATCTCCGATTGTCCTAAGCGCACTAAGCGGTTCGCTAGGTCTGCCACCATTGGTACGGTACAGTCTAAATTTCTTTTGTCCGTTACTCTGATTTGCTCTCTGTCGTCCTATTCTGTTATGGCATTTGTGGATTCAGGTGCTGCCCTGAATTTGATGGACTTGGAGTTTGCCAGGCGCTGTGGTTTTTTCTTGGAGCCCTTGCAGTATCCTATTCCATTGAGAGGAATTGATGCTACGCCTTTGGCCAAGAATAAGCCTCAGTACTGGACTCAATTGACCATGTGCATGGCTCCTGCACATCAGGAGGATATTCGCTTTTTGGTGTTGCATAATCTGCATGATGTGGTCGTTTTGGGGTTGCCATGGCTACAGGTCCATAATCCAGTATTGGATTGGAAATCTATGTCTGTGTCCGGCTGGGGTTGTCAGGGGGTACATGGTGATGTTCCATTGCTGTCAATTTCGCCTTCCACTCCTTCTGAAGTCCCTGAGTTTTTGTCAGATTACCGGGATGTATTTGAAGAGCCCAAATCCGGTGCCTTACCTCCTCATAGGGATTGTGATTGTGCTATTAATTTGATTCCTGGTAGTAAGTTTCCTAAGGGCCGACTGTTTAATTTATCTGTGCCAGAGCACGCCGCTATGCGGAGTTATATAAAGGAATCCTTGGAGAAAGGTCATATTCGCCCGTCGTCATCACCGTTGGGAGCAGGGTTCTTGTTTGTGGCCAAGAAGGATGGCTCTTTGAGACCTTGTATTGATTACCGTCAGATCACAGTCAAATTTCAGTACCTTTTGCAGCTGCTGTCTGATTTGTTTGCTCGGATTAAGGGGGCTAGTTGGTTCACCAAGATAGATCTTCGAGGGGCGTATAATCTTGTGCGAATTAAACAGGGCGATGAATGGAAAACAGCATTTAATACGCCCGAGGGCCATTTTGAGTACCTGGTTATGCCATTCGGGCTTTCTAATGCTCCATCTGTGTTTCAGTCCTTTATGCATGACATCTTCCGAAAGTACCTTGATAGATTCATTATTGTGTATTTGGATGATATTTTGGTCTTTTCGGATGATTGGGAGTCTCATGTGAAGCAGGTCAGAATGGTGTTCCAGGTCCTTCGTGCGAATTCCTTGTTTGTGAAGGGGTCGAAATGTCTCTTTGGGGTTCAGAAGGTTTCATTTTTGGGTTTCATTTTTTCCCCTTCTACTATCGAGATGGACCCTGTTAAAGTTCAGGCCATTTATGATTGGACTCAGCCGACATCTGTGAAGAGCCTGCAGAAGTTCCTGGGCTTTGCTAATTTTTACCGTCGCTTCATCGCTAATTTTTCTAGTGTTGCTAAACCGTTGACTGATTTGACCAAGAAAGGTGCTGATGTGGTCAATTGGTCCTCTGCGGCTGTAGAGGCTTTTCAGGAGTTGAAGCGTCGTTTTTCTTCTGCGCCTGTGTTGTGCCAGCCAGATGTTTCGCTCCTGTTTCAGGTCGAGGTTGATGCTTCTGAGATTGGAGCAGGGGCTGTTTTGTCGCAAAGAAGTTCTGATGGCTCGGTGATGAAACCATGTGCCTTCTTTTCTAGAAAATTCTCGCCTGCTGAGCGCAATTATGATGTTGGCAATCGAGAGTTGTTGGCCATGAAGTGGGCATTCGAGGAGTGGCGACATTGGCTTGAAGGAGCCAAGCATCGCGTGGTGGTCTTGACGGATCACAAGAATTTGACTTATCTCGAGTCTGCCAAATGGTTGAATCCTAGACAGGCTCGATGGTCGCTGTTTTTCTCCCGTTTTGATTTTGTGGTTTCGTACCTTCCTGGCTCTAAGAATGTGAAGGCTGATGCCCTGTCAAGGAGTTTTGTGCCTGACTCTCCGGGTTTTCCTGAGCCGGCGGGTATTCTCAAAGAGGGGGTTATTTTGTCTGCCATCTCCCCTGATTTGCGGCACGTGCTGCAGAAGTTTTAGGCTGATAGACCTGACTGTTGTCCAGCGGAGAAACTGTTTGTCCCTGATAGATGGACTAGTAGAGTTATCTCTGAGGTTCATTGTTCGGTGTAGGCGGGTCATCTTGGAATCTTAGGTACCAGAGATTTGGTGGCTAGATCCTTTTGGTGGCCTTCTTTGTCACGGGATGTGCATTCTTTTGTGCAGTCCTGTGGGACTTGTGCTCGGGCTAAGCCGTGCTGTTCTCGTGCCAGTGGGTTGCTTTTGCCCTTGCCGGTCCCGAAGAGGCCCTGGACGCATATTTCCATGGATTTTATTTCAGATCTCCCTGTCTCTCAAAGGATGTCGGTCATTTGGGTGGTTTGTGATTGCTTCTCTAAGATGGTCCATTTGGTACCCTTGTCTAAATTGCCTTCCTCCACTGATTTGGTGCCATTGTTTTTCCAGCATGTGGTTCGTTTGCATGGCATTCCGGAGAACATCGTCTCGGACAGAGGTTCCCAGCTTGTTTCGAGGTTTTGGCGGTCCTTTTGTGCTAAGATGGGCATTGATTTGTCTTTTTCTTCGGCTTTCCATCCTCAGACAAATGGCCAAACCGAACGAACTAATCAGACTTTGGAAACATATCTGAGATTCGCCTTTTTCTGTAATTCTGGTTTCCATCCTCGTTTCTCTTCAGGGCAGGTTGAGCCTTCGGACTGTCCTGGTGTGGATACGGTGGTGGACAGGTTGCAGCAGATTTGGACTCATGTGGTGGACAATTTGACATTGTCCCAGGAGAAGGCTCAACGTTTCGCTAACCGCTGGCGCTGTGTTGGTCCCTGACTTCGTGTTGGGGATTTGGTTTGGTTGTCATCTCGTCATGTTCCTATGAAGGTTTCCTCTCCTAAGTTTAAGCCTCGTTTCATTGGTCCGTATAAGATTTCTGAAGTTCTCAATCCTGTGTCATTTCGTTTGACCCTTCCAGCTTCTTTTGCCATACATAATGTGTTCCATAGGTCGTTATTGCGGAGATACGTGGCGCCTATGGTTCCCTCCGTTGATCCTCCTGCCCCGGTGTTGGTCGAGAGGGAGTTGGAGTATGTGGTGAAGATTTTGGATTCTCGTATTTCGAGACGGAAACTCCAGTACCTGGTCAAGTGGAAGGGTTATGGTCAGGAAGATAATTCCTGGATTTTTGCCTCTGATGTTCATGCTGCCGATCTAGTTCTTGCCTTTCATTTGGCTCGTCCTGATCGGCCTGGGGGCTCTGGTGAGGGATCGGTGACCCCTCCTCAAGTGGGGGTACTGTTGTGAATTCTGTTATTGAACTTCCTCCTGTGGTCATGATTGGTACTTCGGCGAGTTCTGTCGATGGACTCCCTCTGGTGGCTGTGAGTGGAGCTGCTGCTTCTGAGGTTCCTTCCACAGGTGACGTAATTTATTCTTTGGCTGGCTGTTTTATTTAACTCCACTCAGATCGTTACTCCATGCCAGCTGTCAATGTTCTTGTACTGGTTCAGTTCGCTCTTGGATCTTTCTGGTGACCTGTCTACTCCAGCAGAAGCTAAGTCCCTGCTAGTTATTTATTTGTTCATTGTTTCCTTGTCCAGCTGGCTATCATGATCTTGCCTTGCTAGTTGGAAGCTCTGGGATGCAGAGTGGCACCTCCGCACCGTGAGTCGGTGCGGAGGTCTTTTTGCACACTCTGCGTGGTCTTTTTATAGTGTTTTGTGCTGACCGCAAAGATACCTTTCCTATCCTCAGTCTGTTTAGTAAGTCTGGCCTCCCTTTGCTGAAACCTGTTTCATTTCTGTGTTTGTGACTTTCATCTTAACTCACAGTCAATATATGTGGGGGGCTACCTTTTCCTTTGGGGAATTTCTCTGAGGCAAGGTAGGCTTTATTTTCTATCTTTAGGGTTAGTTAGCTCTTAGGCTGTCAAGAGGCGTCTAGGTCGTGTTAGGTACGCTCCACGGCTATTTCTAGTTGTGTGATAGGATTAGGGGTTGCGGTCAGCAGAGCTCCCACTTCCCAGAGCTTGTCCTGTGTGAGTTTAACCATCAGGTCGTTCCGGGTGCTCCTAACCACCAGGTCCATAACACACGGCCAGCATTGGTCTGGTCAGTGGAGGACTATTGGAAGGAGGGACCGCAGACAGGCTTAGTAGGCCTAACATAAGAAAAGTAGGCTGTAGGCACTCTAAAATAGGTTCCAGGGGTACACGGGCAGCAGTGGTGTGGTCAGTGAAGGACAATTTCTATTATGGACTGCAGACAGACTTAGTAGGCCTAACAAAACAAAAGTAGGCTCTATGCACTTGGAATTATCTTGCAGGGGTACACAGGCAGCATTGGTGTTGTCAGCGGAGGCCGATTGTAAGGAGTGTCTGACAGTTAGTACTCCCAAAAAATAAATAGATGTTACAATACAACAAAAACAAAAAACAAAAGGGTGGCATACTTAGGTACAGGGGTGGGCTCCTCTGCTGAGTTTCATACCTAGTAATTTGGCGCTAAGTATTTACTGGTGTAAATATAGGACACTGCCCCTGACTATTTTAAGTAGTATCATACATGTCAACACATTGGTATTGTCAGTGCCAGGCATTGAAGGATGTCAGCGCATAGACTAAACATTGGTGGAGCTGTGAGAGATAATTTTGCAAGTGGTAGAGCACTGTTTGAGCTGGGGGGGGGGGAACTGTCTTGTGGCCGGCGGTACAGGCCCAGGGCCCCTCATGTTACAACGGCGGCGCGTGCTGCAGAAGTTTCAGGCTGATAGACCTGACCGTTGCCCAGCGGAGAAACTGTTTGTCCCTGATAAATGGACAAGTAGAGTTATCTCTGAGGTTCATTGTTCGGTGTTGGCTGGTCATCCTGGAATCTTTGGTACCAGAGATTTGGTGGCTAGATCCTTTTGGTGGCCGTCTCTGTCGCGGGATGTGCGTTCGTTTGTGCAGTCCTGTGGGATTTGTGCTCGGGCTAAGCCCTGCTGTTCTCGTGCCAGTGGGTTGCTTTTGCCCTTGCCGGTCCCGAAGAGGCCCTGGACCTCTATGGATTTTATTTCGGATCTCCCCGTCTTTCAAAAGATGTCGGTCATCTGGGTGGTTTGTGATCGCTTCTCTAAGATGGTCCATTTGGTACCCTTGTCTAAATTGCCTTCCTCCTCTGATTTGGTGCCATTGTTTTTCCAGCATGTGGTTCGTTTACATGGCATTCCGGAGAACATCGTTTCTGACAGAGGTTCCCAGTTTGTTTCGAGGTTTTGGCGAGCCTTTTGTGCTAGGATGGGCATTGATTTGTCTTTTTCCTCGGCTTTCCATCCTCAGACAAATGGCCAAACTGAACGAACCAATCAGACCTTGGAAACATATTTGAGATGTTTTGTTTCTGCTGATCAGGATGATTGGGTGTCCTTTTTGCCGTTGGCTGAGTTCACCCTTAATAATCGGGCCAGCTCAGCTACTTTGGTTTCGCCGTTTTTCTGCAATTCTGGTTTCCATCCTCGTTTCTCTTCAGGGCAGGTTGAGTCTTCGGACTGTCCTGGTGTGGACATTTGACATTGTCCCAGGAGAGGGCTCAACGTTTCGCTAACCGCAGGCGCTGTGTGGGTCCCCGACTTCATGTTGGGGATTTGGTTTGGTTGTCGTCTCGTTATATTCCTATGAAAGTTTCCTCTCCTAAGTTTAAGCCTCGTTTCATTGGTCCGTATAGGATTTCTGAGGTTCTTAATCCTGTGTCTTTTCGTTTGACCCTCCCAGCTTCTTTTTCCATCCATAATGTATTCCATAGGTCATTGTTGCGGAGATACGTGGCACCTGTGGTTCCATCCGTTGATCCTCCTGCCCAGGTTTTGGTTGAGGGGGAGTTGGAGTATATAGTGGAGAAGATTTTGGATTCTCGTATTTCAAGACGGAAACTCCAGTACCTGGTTAAGTGGAAGGGTTATGGTCAGGAAGATAATTCCTGGGTCTTTGCCTCTGATGTTCATGCTGCCGATCTGGTTCGTGCCTTTCATTTGGCTCATCCTGGTCGGCCTGGGGGCTCTGGTGAGGGTTCGGTGACCCCTCCTCAAGGGGGGGTACTGTTGTGAATTCTGTGGTCAGGCTCCCTCCTGTGGTCATGAGTGGTACTTCGGCTGGTTCTGTCCATGAGCTTCCTTTGGTGGATGTGAGTGGGGCTGCCACTTCTGAGTTTCCTTCCTCAGGTGACGAGGTTAAGTCGTTAGGTGCTGTTCTATTTAACTCCACCTAGTTCTTTGTTCCTGGCCTCCAGTCAATGTTCCAGTATTGGTTTTGCTCTCTCCTGGATCGTTCTTGTGGCCTGTCTGCCCTGCTTGTGTTACTTTTGTTTGCTATTTTTTCTGTCCAGCTTGCTATATTGGTTTGTTTTGCTTGCTGGAAGCTCTGGGACGCAGAGGGAGCACCTCCGTACCGTTAGTCGATGCGGAGGGTCTTTTTGCGCCCTCTGCATGGTTGTTTGTAGGTTTTTGTGCTGACCGCAAAGCTATCTTTCCTATCCTCGGTCTATTCAGTAAGTCGGGCCTCACTTTGCTAAAATCTATTTCATCTCTGTGTTTGTATTTTCATCTTTACTCACAGTCATTATATGTGGGGGGCTGCCTTTTCCTTTGGGGAATTTCTCTGAGGCAAGGTAGGCTTATTTTTCTATCTTCAGGCTAGCTAGTTTCTCAGGCTGTGCCCGAGGCGCCTAGGTCTGGTCAGGAGCGCTCCACGGCTACCTCTAGTGTGGTGTGATAGGATTAAGGATTGCGGTCAGCAGAGTTCCCACGTCTCAGAGCTCGTCCTATGTTATTAGTAACTATCAGGCCATTTTCAGTGCTCTTAACCACCAGGTCCATTGTGGTTCTAAATCACCAGTTCATAACACCTGTACTGACCGCAGTCCCTAAGCTCAACACAACACTAGAAGTAGCCGTGGGATGCTCCTATCACTCCCTAGGCACCTCGTCACAGCCTGAGAACTAACTACCCCTAAAGATAGAAACAGGAAAACTATCTTGCCTCAGAGAAAATCCCCAAAGGATAGATAGCCCCCCACAAGTAATGACTGTGAGTGGAGAGGGAAAAGACATACACAGAATGAAACCAGGATGAGCACAGGAGGCCAGTCTAGCTAGATAGATAGGACAGGATGGAATACTGAGCGGTCAGTATAAAACACTACAAAAAATCCACACAGAGTTTACAAAAATCTCCACACCTGACTAAAGGTGTGGAGGGTAAATCTGCTTCCCAGAGCTTCCAGCATCACTGAATTAATTCATACTGACAAGCTGGACAAACATAGAAAGCACAGAACGGATAAGTCCACAACCTGTGGACAGAAAAGAACAAGCAAGGACTTAGCTTTGCTGAACTGGTCAGGATAACAGGGAAATCCAAAGAGATGTGAATCCAACCAGGAACCATTGACAAGTGGCACAAGCTGAAGGAAAGAGCCAGGCTAAATAGCCGAGCAGAATAGACAATCAGTGGAAGCAGCTGCTGACAGCTAAATCCAAGGAGCAGCCATACCACTTAAAACCACCGGAGGGAGTCCAAGAGCAGAACTCACAAAAGTGCCACTTACAACCACCGGAGGGAGTCCAAGAGCGTTCCGGAGGAGAAAAAGCCATGGAGAAAAAGCCACAGGAAACTAGTCGACCAGAGTTAGACCTCTGGAGAAGTACAGCGCCAGCTCCGATAGAGGATGCATTCACCTCCAGAATGAATGGCCTGTTGGAATCCGGTCGATGAAGCACAGATGCAGAAGCAAATTCTTGCTTCAGAGTCTGAAAGGCAGTTTCAGCCTCCGATGGCCAAAGATAGGGATCGACACCTTTACGGACCAAAGCAGAGATTGGCTTAGACAGAGATGAGAAGTGAGGAATGAATTGCCTGTAGTAATTGGCAAAGCCAAGAAACCGCTGAATAGCCTTTACTCCCGATGGACGGGGCCAATTCAAAACAGCAGACACCTTCTCAGGATCCATTCTCAGACCATCCTCGGAGACGATATAACCCAGGAAAGGCACGGAAGACTGTTCGAAGATGCATTTTTCAATCTTAGCGAAAAGATGATTCTCTCTTAGACGAAGTAAGACTCGGCGAACGTCCCGCCGGTGGGTGGATAGATCAGGGGAGAAGACAAGAATGTCATCCAAGTAGACCACAACACTGGTATAGAGACAGTCTCGAAAAATGTCATTAACGAACTCTTGGAACACTGCGGGTCCATCCCGAGTATTGAACGCAGTCTTCCACTCGTCTCCCGCACGGATGCGAACCAAGTTGTAGGCTCCCCGAAGATCAAGCTTGGTAAAAATTCGTGCTCCTCTCAGACGGTCAAAAAGTTCGGAGATTAGAGGTAATGGGTATTTGTTCTTCACAGTGATGCTGTTTAATCCCCTGTAATCGATACACGGGCGAAGAGAACCATCCTTCTTCTTAACAAAAAAGAAACCTGCTCCAGCTGGAGAAGAATTCTGAATAAAACCTCTAGCGAGATTCTTCTGAACATAGTCTGACATAGCTTGAGTCTCCGCAGGCGAAAGAGGATAGATTCTTCCCCTAGGAGTCTCTTCCTCCACATCGACCCTACGATTATCCTATAGATCTCATTCCCGGTGCCACGCCTCCTAGGGGAAGAATCTATCCTCTAGAAAGAGGATAGATTCTTCCCCTAGGAGGCGTGGCACCGGGAATGAGATCTATAGGATAATCGTAGGGTCGATGTGGAGGAAGAGACTCCGCCTCCTTCTTATCAAAAACATCCGAAAAAGAAGAAAAAGCAGAAGGCAACCCGGAGGGAATGGGAGAGGGATTGGGAACACCCCCAGGACGCACCGGCAGCAGACAACGAGACCGACAGGAGTCTCCCCAATGAAGAATGTTACCCTTATGCCAATCAAGAAAAGGTTTGTGGAGTTGCAGCCAAGGAAGACCGAGGAGAATAGGATGAGAAATGTTGGCTAAAACAAAGAACGAGATTTTCTCCCTATGAAGAGCCCCTACCTGGAGCTCCACCGAGTGTGTAACTTGAGTAATGGTTTCTTGCAAGGGTCTACCATCTACAGAAGCGAGAAGAAGAGGGTTCTCTAAGGGCCTTACAGGAACAGAAAATGTAATTACCTCCTCCAACCTAATAAAATTCCCAGCAGCACCAGAGTCCAAATAAGCCTCAAGAGAAAAACGTTTACCAGAAATATGTAACAAAACGGGTAGAGTGAGGGGTTGAGAGGTTTCAGATGCACCTAGGGAGGCCTCTCTTACCTGACCTAGGCGTAAACAGAAGCGGAAACAGAAGTTGAACCCCTGGAACGCGGACTGGGAGGCCTACGGGAAGTCATAGAGGAATGAGGAAATTTTCTCTCCCGCACTCGTTCCTGAAAGCGCAGATCAATTCGTGTTGCCAAAGCAATTAAGTCCTCCAAATTAGTTGGGGTGTCACGACCAGCTAATTCATCTTTCACCCGACTAGAAAGCCCCCGCCAGAAAGCCCCTACTAATGCCTCATTATTCCAGCCTAGGTCAGAAGATAAGGTCCGAAACTGGATGGCGTATTGCCCAACAGTTAAAGACCCCTGCAGTGAATTAAACAATGCCTCAGTGGGTGAGGCCAAATGACCGGGTTCATCAAAAACCTGACGAAACGTCTCAAGAAAAGGAGCGAGCTGGAGAACCACTGGATCATCCCGCTCCCAAAGAGGATTAACCCATGCCAAAGCATCCCCCTCCAGATGAGAAACAATAAAGGCTACCATAGCCCGATCTGTAGGATACTGCGTGGGAAGGAGCTCAAAATGAAGGTGGCACTGATTGAGAAACCCCCGACATAGTTTGGGGTCCACAGTAAAGCAAGGAGGTTTAGCCAAGCAAGGAGTGGGATGAGAAGCTTGAGCGGGAGAAGGACCGGACGCTGCTGCCTGGAGAGAAAGTAGACGGTTATCTACAGAAGCCATATACCCTAGAATATGGGACTGAACAACACGCTGCTGTGCCAGTTCTTGTTGTAAACTGGCCAGCTGGGAGGCATTCCCCGGATCAGAGAACTGGAGAGCAGAGAGACGGGAGTCCATACACTTCATAAAAGACATCATCCGCGTCTGGTTTTCCCGCAGGAAAACAAGCTCTTTCTGAGCAGCCGCAGCTCCAGCGGGATCCATGGCCTTTGCGTACTGTCAGGACTAAGAAGTTGACCCTCTGGATCACGACTACAGAGCCCCCAAGGGCGAGTGAACCAGATGGTGCCACCCCCTGTACAGGAAGTGGATGGAGGGAGGGAGGAGGATGTAGCCGCAACTGCCGGAGCCAAAGGGACGACTGTTGTTAGCGCTGAGAGAACTGAGGATGGAAGGGAGGAAGAACTATGGAGGAGACTGGAATGGCGGAGGCACAGAATAACTGCAGGTAGTAAAGGATAGAGTACTGACCGGAGAACACACGTGGACGAAGGCAACGGGAACAAGGATTAGCAGGCACGGCAGGAACACAGGACTGGCGGGTTTAGCTGGAACAAGGAACTGGATGGCACAGCAGGATCACGGAACAGGATGGCACAGCAGGAACACGGTACAGGATGGCACAGCAGGATAACGGAACAGGATGGCACGGCAGGATAACCGAACAGGATGGCACGGCAGGATAACGGAACAGGATGGCATGGCAGGATAACGGAACAGGATGGCACGGCAGGATAACGGAACTGGATGGCACAGCAGGAACAAGGAACATGATGGCACACCAAGAACACGGAACAGGATGGCACAGCAGGAACACGGAACAAGATGGCACAGCAGGAACACGGAACAGGATGGCACAGCAGGAACATGGAACAGGATGGCACAGCAGGAACACGAAACTGGGTGGCACAGCAGGATCTGGAAACTAAGCAAGAGGAACACGGAGCCTAGAAACCTAAAGGGATGCTGGTAATCACCAGCAAATGCGATAGACGCAAAGGCGTCTTACCTAGGCAAATGCAGGGGAGATATACGCGATGGGCGCTGCCATATTGGGGGCAGAGCCAGCGGGTCGTGACCTCCCAGAAGCCCCGGCGGTGAGAGGAGCACGTCTGCGCATGCACGGACCGCCGAAGGGACGGACGCCGGAGAATCCAGACGGAGAGGAGCGAGAGGGAGCGTCGGGAGCGCGCCGGCCGGACAGGTAAGTATAGCGAGGTGTAACATTAACGCTCCCTTTTTTGTGGGGAGAATGCAGCAAAAAAACAGGCCCTGTGTATTACACTACACAATGTAAGTGTCAGAACGTGGCTGGCAGATATACGACCAACAGAACTGACGTATAGAAACTTGTGGGCAATTTAACTCTCCCTTTTTTTGGGGGGGTCATTCAATGTCAAGTGAACCAATGATTTTTACCACTATATTTTTAATTCTTTTGAGATTTTGTTATTTGGTAATAGTGTGTCAGAGAATGCAAAATGTGAAGAAAAAAAAATTCTAGATTTTTTTTAAAAATTTTTTATTGATTTTCAAAGTTTGGAAAAAGTGCGAATTTCGGTGTTGCCTGCCTTTACATTTCTCCCCATTACTCAGGCTAGAAAAAATATAGAGAAGCAAAATAAACACTATTCTACTCAGAACTATGCAGGCTTTCACCAGATATGTCACAAGAGTATCTTTGATAATATTTTACCTATGCTAACGTAAGCGCAAAATTTTAAAATGCATTTCAGAAAAAAATGTTTAATTTAAAAATTTCAAAAACTGCACATGTGCCTGCTATGCTCCTAGCCACATCTGTACCAAAATACAAGCTGGGATCATATTTTAAAAAATAAAACTATTACAGTGTCAATTCGAAAATCTCGCATTCAGATCTGTTCAGCCTGTGGTCCAACAGTGTGGGGTCTATATTTACCAAATAATCCATGATTTTTAGATATTCCTGTATTATTTTATGTTACAGCTTAGAAGCAAGAGAGGACAGAGGAGAAAGCTTTGTTAGGGTACGTTCACACTAGCGTTGTGCTAGTGTGCGTCGGCGCCGCTGCGTCGGGCGACGCAGCGGCGACGCACCCGTCATGCGCCCCTATGTTTAACATGGGGGACGCATGCGTTTTTGCTTGTTGCATTTTGCGACAAATGCGTCTTTTTTGCCGCAAGCGTCGGACCAAGAAAACGCAACAAGTTGCATTTTTCTTGCGTCCGATTTTCAGCAAAAAACGACGCACGCGTCGCAAAACGCAGCGTTTTTGCGTGCGTTTTGCCGCGTTTTTCGGTGCGTTGTGCGTCGCGTCGCCGACGCAGCGGCGCACAACGCTAGTCTGAACGTAGCCTTAGGGCTGAGAATGAGCAGGAGTAGACAGTGAATGCAGAGCAGATGACAGGCCGGCAGCTCACGCCTCCAGAGGCCACAATCGCACCAAATCTTACCACCCATGCAACTCCTCAAATGGAGGGAGAAAAATATTCTTAACATCCAGTTCATGTATTGTACAAACCAGGACTACGAAGAGGAGAGTTTATGAAAACCTCGGTTACAGGAAGAAGAAAGGGGACTCAGCAATACCACACTGTCATCCCATGTAGTGATTTTTCATTCAGCAAAAAGAGTGACGTCCATGACGAGGTAGAAGGCGGCACAAGATCGGCAATGGATGGCATAACTGGTGATGTGACCTGCGAATATGATTGGCACTGGTGGCGACTACTGTACTCTCCAAAAATTGTGAAAATGAAGAAGTAGGACTTTTCTGCAGCTTCTGGTCCAGCGCCATCCTTTGTGTATCCAAGAAAACCAGACATTGTAAAAGTTAACAAAAATCCGATATTGACTCAGGTGGAGCCGAACATACTAAGACACAAAAGGAAACGGCCATTGCTAGTAAGCGCTTATGGACAAGATTTCATTTCACCCACTAGAAGGGACACATTGATGATAGAAGGCCAGTGTAAAAACCTACCATTAATTGTTTGATTAGTTCATATTTTATAAAATGAGGATTTAACTACTGTACTATTCCTCTTAAACACTTCATAAATTACATGTTTAGTGATATAATAAAAAAAAAATTGTTACAATTTTACCAAAAATGGGTGGTAAAAATATTGGTTCTTTTAATCTTGTTTTTAACATATAATTAGGATTAGACTGTATTTGGAAAATCACACTTAAGGATAGGATATGATGACCTTTTTTCTTTTGGCTTGTTCAATGAATTCAGGTTGAAAATGCTGAGCAAGTTGTGTTATGATGATTAAGATGTATTTATTCTGGCACTTCGGTATTTTTTTTTGTGTTTCTTTATTGTTGCATATAAATGTTGAATTCAATAAGTTGTAATTTGAAAAGAAAAAGGGAAGAAACTCACACAAACATAAAATTAGATGATGCAAGGCTTAAAAAAAAATTTGACAGGTCCCAAGTTGAATCTCTGTACAAATATAAACAAGAACACAAGTAAAACACATGCATGTTTTCACAATTTTAAAACATACATTTTTTTTAATAATTGCGCATCAAAATTTTGAATTTGATTTCTCCAAAACAAAATATCAAGAAACATAGCACGGTAAAGGCTTTCATTTGATATCTCACAAGACTGAGAAAAATGATGCCTCTCCCACCTCTTTATCTTAATTCTAGCCCGAGATATGATAAAAAATGTAAAGCCATACCAGGCCAAAATCCGCACTTTTTCAAAACTTTAAAAATCTGTAAAAGATTAACTGATGAAGAAAAAAATTCTAAACTTTTAATTTGTAATTAACTAAAGTTGTACTTCATAAAAACAAAAAATAAAAAAAAATCTAAAGATGTCAGGTAAAAAAAAATTCATATTTGGATTACTTGATATGGAATGACCCGGGGGGAGAATGCAGCAAAAAAGCAAGCCCAATGTCAGTGGCAGAACGTGGCTGGCAGATATACGACCAACAGAACTGACCTATAGAAACTTGATGGCAATTTAACTCTCCCTTTTTTGGGGGGGAGAATGCAGCAAAAAAACAGGCCCTGTGTATTACACTACACAATGTAAATGGATTTTATTACTGACCTACTGGTATCAGCAGGCAAGATGGTGGTGTCAGATCAGGGGACCCAATTTGTTTCTAAGTTCTGGAAAGCTTTCTGTTCTTGACTGGAGCTGTTTCTCTGCTTTCCATCCTCAGTGGAATGGACAGACTGAGCGCATTAATCAGAATTTAGAAACTTACCTCAGGGACACACTGAGCGCATTAATCAGAATTTAGAGACTTACCTCAGATGTTTTGTCTTCGGAAGCCAGGAGGATTGGGTATCTTACTGTTGGCCGAGTTTGCTATTAATTATCATCACCAAGAATCTACCAGCAGGTCACGATTCTTTGGTGCATATGGTTTCCATCCACAGTTTGGTACTTTTAGTGGATAGGGACTTTGGGAGTCCCTGAGGTCGAAAGCTTTGCTTTGTCACTCTATTATGTGTGGCAGGGGGTACAGAGTAATTTGAAGAGCATGGGAAACAAGTAGAAACGTAGGACTGCCAAGAAACGCTCGCCAGGTCCAGACCTAAGTGTGAATGACTTTGTGTAGTTGTCTACCAAGAATATCAAGTTGAAGATCCCTTCCTGGAAGCTGGGACCTAGGTTTATTGGCCCCTATAAAATAACCGCCGTCATTAACCCTGCAACTTTTCATCTTTAGTTACCTCATGCTCCTAAAATCCACAATGTGTTTCACAGGTTTCTCCTCAAGAAATATATTGAACCTCTTGAGTCCTCTCCCCTGCCGCTGTCCCAAATCATTGTTGATAGTAATTTGGAGTTCCAGATTTCGAGAATTGTTGAGACTCTTCTTGAGCTTTGTTCCCTGCAGTACTTGGTGCACTGAAGGGGTTATGATCCAGAAGAAAGGAATTTTGGTTTCTGCATCATAGGTGAATACCCCTAGGCTGGTTCATTCCATGCTCCTCACCCTGAGAAACCGAGTCCTCTGTATCAGGAGGCCAATCGTAGAAGGGGATTACTGTCATGGGTGTGTTAAGTGTGACAGATAGTCATTCTGTATCCGGCTGTAGAAGGTCACTGTGCCTGGCTCTGCAGGCACATTCTGGATCTTGCATCTCTGCAGTGGAGTGATATCCTTCTCCCTCTAGGACCGAGCAGTGATCTCTACCATCTGCTACTGATTAACACACCTTTGCTGAGGGCCTAAATATCTTTAGTCGCTTTAACAAGGTGCCGGTGATAGCTCTATTTACCGCTGTCCGTTGGAAGTGCTAGAAGTCTACTAGTTTATTCTTGGAGCCTCTTTGAAGATTGCTGACATGAGTTCTCTTGTGTCATCTCAAGCTAAGTGTATTCCCTCATTTGTTTTTTTGCTTTGTCTTTAGTTGTAGTGGGAGCTGACTAGTACTTATCACGTCCTGTCACTTTCCAGGGCCTATTGCTAGGGGCAGTCAGAGATTAGGTTCCAGCTTGGTGATAGGTGCTGAACCTATTTAGGGACGTAAGGGCAGACAGGGTGTTGTCAGATCTTACTAGGGGTCTCCACTTCCCCCTTTCCTAGTGTTTGGGCTCCCCCACCCTCTTCCAATTGTTGTGCACCTAGCTTCTCCCTCACCCAGTGTGACGGGTAATCACTATAAGATTAAAATGGCTGATACCTTGTCACACTGACAGAAACCTATTCTAAAATATTACAACAGGTGCTGTAAGCATATAAATTTGGAAGCTCTGATTTCCTTCAATGTGTAGGATTATGTGCTCACAGTGGATATTCTGATATAACACTGAAGATACCCAGGTAGGAAGAGGCTACTCACACTGCTGTCCACCCTCTTTCGGAATTAGAGTGCATGATATATGTTATCTCCATTTCACTGTAGTGCAGCTTCTTACTGCACATGCTCACATACTAACATCCCAGGAAAGGTTTCAGTCAGTGTAACAATGTGTTGTCAATGTTAGTCCTATGTGAAACTATTGTGACTTGCCTGTTAAAAGTACTCAGTAACTTATTTATACTGACATTTTCTTCAGTTATTTATTATGTCTGCTTTCAGAGAAACCCTTTCAGAGTATTTAAACAAAACAGGTGACTACCACTTATGTAGAGCATTCTTTTGAATTATCACTCATTTTTAAAACAATACAATGTATTTCTTATCTGTGTTACTCAAGTATCCACTTAATTTTCCCCTCAGAAATATTGCTGATGAGTGATGACAGCACATATGCGACATAACAACTTGGAATCCACTCTTAACTCCTTAGTGACTGGGTTAAATTTTTAAAATCTGATCAGTGTCACTTTGTGGTAATAACTCTGAAATGCTTAAACATATCCCATTGTTTTGAGATTTTTTTTTGTGACATTTTGTACTTTTACAAAAATATAAAAAAAATAGCAATTTTCAAACTTTGAATGATCAGTTTAATCCAGATAGCACCATTTGTAAAATGTTGTTTTATTTTGCAATAAATTTAGAAGGTTTAAAAATGTAGCAGTAATTTTTTTTTTTTTTCAAGGAAATTTACAAAACTTATTTTTTAGGGACCTATTAAGTTTTTAAGTGACTGGGGATTCTACATATTGGAAACCCCCAAAAGTGATACCATATTAAAAATAGCACGCCTCAACATATCCAAAATTGCTTTCAGGTAGTTTATTAACCTCTCAAGTGGTTTTCAGGAATGAATGCAAAGTGGCATGACGGGAATGAAGAAGTTTATTTTTACCATCTAAATATTGTTAACTTGTGAACAGGCCAATGTAGCCGGCAGACTTTAAGGCCATTATTTGGGCATGAATTTCCATCGCAAACAATAAAACCACACAATCAAGATCTCAGGGTGCTAATGGGGTTAAAGAGGGAGCCCCCACACTCTGTAACCATCTAGATGTTGTAGTCATTATTGACAGCAGCATTTAAGGGGTTAAACGATTACTGTCAGTGCCAACACTGATTGTGGCTGATGCAGCAAGTTGTCATCTATAGTGTACAGCCGTCGGGGGGATGCTAGTCTTTTATATCGCAGGTCAGTAAAAAGATGTATTGGTGGCCACTAAGCGGTTAAGCCTGGTGCAGACATTGCACATTCACTTTTTGAAATCAAAATATAGTAAGTATGGAAAAAAAACACCGATGCCACATTGTGGAATAAACCATTCAAGATTAATTTGTATATAAAAAAATACCAGATAATGTGTTGTACCCATTAATTTTACAGTTCATACACTAAAATTTTATAAACATATAGTTCATAATTTGTGCCAACAATTGTTACTGAGATCCCCTTAACCTAGAGAATGATCAGCTACTGTACTGTGTAAAACCTGTCTAAATTTGTGCCATGCATTCATTGGATTTATTAAAAAAAGAATCCAAATCCTTTATTGAAATTATGAAATATGTTGTGATTCTGTAATGAGACCTTTTGCATTTACATCTTGTTGAAAATTACACAATCATGAGATTAGTGAAAATACAAAACCACAGCACCATGAGTCAAAAATTTACAGCATATCAAATGTGTATGCATCACTTCTATTTTAGCAAAGTTACGAGAGACAATTTTTAAATTTTTTATTTTTCCTTAAATGTTCACTATTGTTTCAACAAACATTTGCAAAAATCAATAGTACAAGTAAATATAAGAAATTTGTGATATATGTTTTCAGAGAAATGTATACTTTTCTCCACTTATGAGGCATTGCTTCCCCTCCCCACTCTGAGAATCAACTCAAACCTGTCTTGGTGAAAGCAAGGGGGAATGCCAACACAGAGACAGGTTAGATCTCTTATTTAACTCTGTGAAGAGGATAAGAAGTATGGAACTTTCAGCACAGTGAGAAATCCGATAGATCATGCTGCTGCTTTCAGCAACTGTAACTCACTTTAGTGCTGGATTTACAGTCCCACACTAGTGTGTAATGTAGTGTAGTGTATAATGTTTTCCATGGTTCTGTCTGTGCTGCAGAGAATTAAAAGCAGGATTCCATTTCCCTGTGTGTGTGCTGTGTGTGGGGGACAGCTAGTTATAACAGCTAGTCTCCACCCGCTAGGTCAGAGATAACTGAAAAATAAGATATAGTAGGGGGGAAATGGTGAAAATGAAGGATATCTGTCACACAATTGCTAGAAATATTATTATTTCTCATGAATCACCACATTTTCGAGTTCCACTTGTTTGGCCATGCAGTTTTCAGAGGTGAAACATTTTTGGAATATGCTATCTATATAAACTGCATTGTAAAAGTGTGGAAATTTGCATTAAAAAAGCATGTGTTTGTCATCATGGTTTATGTATTTTACAAGTTCACAACAAAAAGCATGTTACGATCATGACACAAAAATGTCAAGTGAAAACCCAGCCTTTAGGGCTCATTTCCACTTGCGAGGAAAACGGACGAGTGCAATCCGATAGAAAAAAAAAAATCGGATTTCACTCGGACCAATGTTATTCAATAGGTGTCGCACTAGCGTGAGAAAATATTCAGAAAAATTCCCACGCTCGAGTTCATATGAGGTTATGCCAGCACGGGTCGCAGCACCACAAGTCTAGGTAGCTACGTTCCCCTGCTTCCATTCATTCCCCACTTTTTACAGTCTGGAGCACAGCTGCATTAGCAGGCTCCTGGCTGTAAAATTATTTAACCCTTCAGATGGATTTACATCGTGGGACATGACTGAATGACGGAAAGTATGGGATATTGTTGATTTTTTATTTTAACTTTGTTTCAGGTGACAAGGCTCTTCAATTGGATTGAGAGTATAATAAACTATTACAACACCCTGTGTCTTGATTTCAATAAAATACTTTATTCTCAATGTGTGTGTGTTTTATTAACGATTTACTACTATTGGATTAATAATGGATAGGTGTCTTATTGACACCTCTCCATTATTAACCTGGCTTAATGTCACCTTACAATAGCAATTACTCCATATCCCACTGCTACAGGGGAGTGGGAAGAGAGTGGCTAAGTGCCAGAATAGGCGCATCTTACAGATGTGCCTTTTCTGGGGTGGCTGGGGGCAGATGTTTTTAGCCAGGGGGGTCCTATAACCATGGTCCCTCTCTAGGCTATTAATATCTGCCCTCAGTCACTGGCAGATACCACTCTGGCGGAAAAAATTGCGGGGGAGCCCACGCCAATTTTTTCCGTGATTTAACCCTTTATTTTAACAGCTAGAGCCCCCAAATTTTACACACAGACACTTCTTACATTAGTAGTGAGGAATATGTAATAAAATAAGGGATACGAAATGGTTTACTGTATGTAAACCATGTCTCATATCCTGTCGGGTTTGTGAAGCAGATAGCAAAAGCCGGCAATTGAATTACCGGCTTTTCTGCTATCAAGCGCTGCATTAAATATAAATATATACATAGGTGCCTCACTGACATATATATATGTATATATACCTATTCTATGTGTATATATCTACTCTAATCTAACCTGTCAGTGTGATTTTACTGTACACCGTGCTGAATTACCGGCTTTTCAAAGGACACCGGTGTGTAAAAATCGGACAGCAATACGGATGTCATATGGATGTTGCAAAAAAATGTTTTAAAAAAAATCGCATGACAATCGCATGATTTTCCTCTGTTTTTTTCGGTCCGTAAATCGGACCGTTTTTTTCTCGCAAGTGGAAATGAGCCCTTAAAATGAGGGAAAATTGTCTGAACCCCCCCTCCCCATGGAAACAGAACTGCATTACCAAACCTTTTAATGTCATACCTCTTCAAAATTTTCCTGTAAAAAATACTAGAAAATCATTGATCCTATTAATCCCTTAACCCTGCTGTTCTGTTCGGTCTGGGGAGGCCTATTTTGAACTTTGGTATTTTTTGGGGTGTTCAAGATGCGGTTCTGAAACTTGTGGTTGATTGACTTAAATGAGGATGGGTCGGTCGGCCACGGGTTTCAGAGCCGCATCTTGAATATTTTAAAGAATATTGAAGTTCAAAGTCGGTCATTTTTGACCAACAGAACAGCAGGGTTAAGGATAGAAGTATTTATATGTTGCTATAACAAGAAATAAATGTTGTAAAGCAAAAGAAAAAAGTACATGAAAAAAAGATTTGTTCTGATTTGTATTTTTTAATTATAAAATGTAACTTTTGGTAATTCATTCATATTTGAGGCTCTGGATTTAAATATTGAAATATTTAAATACATTTTATTTGCCTGTGTTAGGCTGGTTTCACATTTGCGTTTTTTTTGCATTATTGCGGTAAAAAACGCATGCTTTTTTTCCCTATATTTAACATTAAAAACGCATGCTTTTTTTTTGCATGCGTTTTGACGCGTTTTTGCAACGCATGCGTTTTTTCTCTGCATGCGTTGTGTTGCAGAAATGCAACATCTAGTAATTTTTGCGGCTTTTTTAGGCAAAAAAACCTATTGATGTCTATGTAAACGCATGCATTTTTAAGCACATGCGTTTGTTTGCGTTAAAAATGCATGCATTTTTATTTTAAAAAAAAACAGAAAACACACTGATATGCCACCCCCACCATAAAGGTGATAAAGGGATCCTAACCCTAACCCTAAAGGGATCCTAACCCTAACCCTAAAGGGATCCTAACCCTATCCCTAACCCTAACCATAACCCTAAAGGGATCCTAACCCTATCCCTAACCCTATCCCTAACCCTACCACTAACCCTACCCCTAGCCCTAACGGGGTCCTAACCCTAATCCCTTTAGGGTTAGGGTTAGGATCCCTTTAGGCTTAGGGGTAGGGTTAGGATCCCTTTAGGGTTAGGGTTATGATCCCTACCCCTAACCCTAACTATTTCTGTTTATAGTGGGTTTTTTACTTTACTTTGATGATTGGCAGCTGACACACATTTCTCAGCATGCGTTTAAAAAACGCAAACGCATGAAAAAACGCATGTAAACGCGTCAAAACGCCGTATGCGTTTTGAAACGCAAGTGTGAAACCAGCCTTATACAGAGAGTTCTGTGCAATATAACATAAACTCAATAAAAGATCAATGAGACAAGGATACACCCATAGGGCTCATACTCACTTGCAAGAAACTCGGATGAGTCTCGCACGTCAATACCCGACACTGCACCCGGCACTCAGGAGTGGAGCGTGCGGCTGCTTGTATTGCTATGCGACCGCATGCTCCGATCTGAGTGCCTGGTGCCGTGCATTGACTTGCGAGACTCATCCGAGTTTCTCGCAAGTGAGTATGAGCCCTTAAGTAGTATGTCTGTTTTTGTGAGTATCTGAATAAAACAGGTGTACAGCAGTCTTCTGAATCATCACTCATATATGACTATTCACTTATGTACAGCACTCTTCTGAATCATCACTCATATATGTACAACAATAACATTTATTGCTACCTGTGTTACCCAAATACCCACTTCACTTTTCCATCAGGAATGTCGCTGATGCGAGCACGTGTGACCTAATACATAACTTGGAATCCATCCTTCAGCTGCAGGGCAGTCATCAGTTGCAGCCCGGAATACCAGAAACATGTTTTGTTGATTACTTGCCAAAATTTGAACAACATCTCCTTGGTAAACATTGATCTCATCCTCCTTCACTGCTGTGTAATCATGTGTCACCAGCATAGTGGAGATATTGCTACTTTCAGTCTGAGAGTAAAGAAGAAGAAAAGGAAAAATAATTTTCAATAAATGATCAAACAATGGTACAAATATTAATACTTTAACATTGAAAAACTCTAGGCTAGGTTTGTACTTTAAAATAATGAATTTACTAATTCATAAATCACACGGTTCAGTATCTTCTAAACTACATTTGTCAATAGTCCTCATTCTGGGATCTCTATTGCTTTTTCTGTGTATTTAAAGGGACTCTGTCACCTGAATTTGGAGGGAACAATCTTCAGCCATAGGGGCGGGGTTTTCGGGTGTTTGATTCACCCTTTCCTTACCCGCCGGCTGCATGCTAGCTGCAAGATTGCCTTGTGCAGGCATGTACTACGGAGGACAGAGAATGAACTTCAATCCAATATTGCAGCCAGCATGCAGCCAGCGGGTAAGGAAAGGGTGAATCAAACACCTGAAAACCCCGCCCCTATGGCTGGAGATTGTTCCCTCCAAATTCAGGTGACAGTGTCCCTTTAAAATCCATAAGGGTTAACTTGCACATCAATCCTCGATCTTCATCAGTGTCACAATCTAATTTCCTGTTCAAAGATAAACAGTTGGGCCAATTCTTTCTGTGGAGTAATAGGAGGAAACCAAAGTACTACAAAATACAGAAACAATAATGACTACAATTACAGATGTCAGAGTTGAGTCATTGCATTTTGTTGCAGTTTATTGAATCCTTGACTCTTTTGGATCAGCACTATAACTACTACTCTCGCAGGCAGGGTCCTTCATCTTCCTATACCAGTCAGTGATTTGTATTGTTTTTATGATGTATTCCCCTTTTTGCCTGTAAAGCGCCATGGAATAAATGGTGCTATAATAATAATAAATAACACTGGGGAACACAATTTTTTAGGAGTTAGGTCAGACAACTGTTCTTAACTAATTTTTGGATGCTGAATCCAGAAATGATCTCTATCACCTCAAGTTTTTGAACTATAGGATTTTTGTCTTCTCAAAAATATGTAAACTACTGTACCTAAAAAGTGTTTTGTTTTTTTTAAATAGTACAAATATGCATTTACGACAAGAGGAAGAAGGAGCAGACATGATCTGAAACAAAGGAAATATGTACATATGTAAATAAAACGCTGAGATTGAAAGTTACAAGCTTTGAAAACTAACAAAGAAAAAAATCATAAAAGATATATAAATTACAACTAAGCGCCCAATGTAAAGAGAAAAGCTATCACAAATCCTATTTATTCCTACTATGATAATTTTTTTGTGTAAAGATATTGATAATTATGACGTATTGGGAGCTGCACACACCTCTCACCACACTGTCTCAGTTGTGACTACTCTTACAAGTTGCCATGTAGCTCTATATGAGTTGAATTGTAATCAGATAACAAGTCTTATTACAGATATCAGTGCAATTGTGCTTCTCTGGCAGGTAAGTTGTGGAGGAAAAACTTGACGTGCTAGAAAAAAACTGACTACATTTTTGGAATCAGCATGCCAATTTTAGTATAAATCAGCTCAAAAACCTAACTCAACAGAAATTTTTTTTCAAATTGTTCCCCAGTGTAATAATAGTTGCCTAGTTTGAGGAAAGATGATGTTGTGTATCATTCTAGTTTTTGAAAGATATCCTTACACATTCAGGTCTAATTAGGCATTTGGTTTGACATAATACAAAATTCTAGAGCAGGATAAATGCCTGATCGCAGGGCCCACACAACTGAAATCAGCACCCATCACCATGAATGCAGTGAGGAGGAGATTGGATATGTGATAAACAGAGGTGTAGCTAGGGTTTTGGTTCAGGGGGGGGCGAAACTTCTGAGTGGGCCCCTAACCTAACTTTGATTACAACTCGGTGACGTACCCTAATAGTTGAGGAAGACCGCAGCAGGTGACAGCGATGTTGCTAAAAATAATCTTAATATATAGTTACCTTGTAATGTCTTCACATCCTGTTCCGTCCAGATGTGTCCGAATCCCAGAATTCCAAGCAACGGAAGTTCACCGATGTCCATATTGGGACACGAAGTGATGGGTGTCTCAATATGGAAACTGCTGGTGGTACCAGTCTCTTGAGCGGTACCGCCAGTTGAAAATCGTTGGAGTACACACACACACTGTATACGCCGTATGCACCACACAAACACACACACTATATATGCCGTACGTACCACACACACGCACACTGTATATGCCGTATGCACCACACACACACACACTGTATGCACCGTACACAGCCTCTTGCGTGGTACCACCAACGGAACACAGTCGCGAACACGCCGCCACCGGGATCAGCCGAATGATTCCCTGACTGCCTCCATCTTTGTACAGGAGGAGCGCATGTGCAGTTTTTTATGTGACCGCCGCCTTCTGTCTGCACAATGATGGCGGCGGTCTGATTTATTGCACAGTGAATTATTCGGCTGATCCCAGAAGCAGATGCGTGGCGGTGTCTACAGGCAGAGGAAGTCTTAGCGCCCCTGTCACCGTCACGGACCGCCCCTGGCACATTAACCCCAGGCACACTGCGAGCAAACATGATCGCAATGTTCCGGCAGCATAAGGAAGCATCGCGCAGGGAGGGGGCTCCCTGCGGGCTTCACTGAGACCCTCGGAGCAACGCGATGTGATCGCGTTGCTCCAAGGGTCTCCTACCTTCTTCTCCCTGCAGGCCCCGGATCCAAAATGGCCGCGGGGCTGCATCCGGGTCCTGTAGGGAGGTGGCTTACCAGCGCCTGCTCAGAGCAAGCCCTGGTAAGCCTGCAGCCTTGCATGTCAGATCGCTGATCTGAGACAGTGCTGTGCAAAGTGTCAGATCAGCGATCTGACACTATAATGTGATGTCCCCCCCTGGGACAATGTTGTAAAGTAAAAAAAAAATATTCACATGTATAAAAAAAAAAATCCTAAATAAAGAAAAAAAAAATATTGTTCCCATAAATACATTTCTTTATCTAAATAATAATAAAAAAAAACAATAAAAGTACACATATTTAGTATTGCCGCGTCCGTAACGACCCCACTTATAAAACTGTCCTGCTAGTTAACCCCTTCAGTGAACGCAGGAAATACAAAAAAAACAACTGCAGAACAAAAAGTAGAATAACACGCGATCAAAAAGACAGATATAAATAACCATGGTACCGCTGAAAACACCATCTTGACCCGCAAAAAATGAGTCGCCATACAGCATCATCAGTGAAAAATTAAAAGTGTTATAGTCCTCAGAATAAAGAGATGCACAAATAATTATTTTTTATATAAAATAGTTTTTATCGTATAAAAGCACCAAAACATAAAAAAAGATATAAATGAGGTATCTCTGTAATCGTACTGACCCGAACAATAAAACTGCTTTATCAATTTTACCAAACGTGGAACGGTATAAACTCCCCCCCAAAAGAAATTCATGAATAGCTGTTTTTTTCATTCTGCCTCACAAAAATCGGAATAAAAAGCAATTTCGTGCCCGAAAATCTTACCAATAAAAACATCAACTCATCCCGCAAAAAACAAGACCTCATATGACTCTGTGGACTAAAATATGGAAAAATTATAGCTCTCAAAATGTGGAGACGCAAAAACTATTTTTTGCAATAAAAAGCGTCTTTTAGTCTGTGACGGCTGTCAATCATAAAAATCAGCTAATAAAAACGCTATAAAAGTAAATCAAACCCCTCTTCATCACCCCGTTAGTTAGGGAAAAATAATAAAATAAAATAAATGTATTTATTTCCATTTTCCTATAAGGGTTACGGCTAGGGTTAGGATTAGGGCTAGGGTTGGGGCTAGGATTAGGTTAGGGCTATGCTTGGGGTTAGGGTTAGGGTTGGGGCTAGAATTAGGGTTGGGGCAAGGGTTAGGGTTTCAGTTAGAATTGGGGGTTTCCACATCGGGGGCTCTCCAAACACGACATGGCGTCCGATCTCAATTCCAGCCAATTCTGCGTTGAAAAAGTAAAAGAGTGCTCCTTCCCTTCTGAGCTCTCCCGTGCGCCCAAACAGGGGTTTAATCCAACATATGGGGTATCAGCATACTCAGGACAAATTGGACAACACTATTTGGGGTCCAATTTTTCTTGCTACACTTGGGAAAAGAATTGGGGTGGTTAAAAAACCATTTTTGTGGGAAAAAATGATTTTTTATTTTCACGGCTCTGCGTTATAAACTGTAATGAAACACTTGGGGGTTCAAAGTTCTCACATCACATCTAGATAAGTTCCTTGGGGGGTCTAGTTTCCAATATGGGGACACTTGTGGGGGGTTTCTACTGTTTAGGTACATCAGGGACTCTGCAAATGCAATGTGAGGCCTGCAGACCATTCCATCTAAGTCTGCATTCCAAACGGCGCTCCTTCCCTTCCGAGCACTGCCATGCCCCCAAAAGGTGGTTCCCCCCACATATGGGGTATCAGCGTACTCAGGACAAATTGGACAACAGTTTTGGGGTCCAATTTCTCCTGTTACCCTTGGGAAAATACAAAACTGGGGGCTAAAAAATAATTTTTGTGGGAAAAAAAAATGTTTGTCATGGCTCTGCGTTATAAACTGTAGTGAAACACTTGGGGGTTCAAAGCTCTCACAACACATCTAGATAAGTTCCTTAGGGGGTCTACTTTCCAAAATGGTGTCACTTTTTGGGGGCTTTGATGTTTAGGCACATCAGTGGCTCTCCAAACGTAACATGGCGCCCTATCTCAATTCCAGTCAATTTTGCATTGAAAAGTCAAACGGCGCTCTTTCCCTTCCGAGCTCTGCCATGCGCCCAAACAGTGGTTTACCCCCCCATATGGGGTATCAGCGTACGCAGGACAAATTGCACAACAACTTTTGGGGTCCAATTTCTTCTAATACCCTTGGGAAAATAAAAAATTGGGGGCAAAAAGATCATCTTTGTGAAAAAATGTGATTTTTTTATTTTTACGGCTCTGCATTATAAACTTCTGTGAAGCACTTGGTGGGTCAAAGTGCTCACCACACATCTAGATAAGTTCCTTAGGGGGTCTACTTTCCAAACTGGTGTCACTTGTGGGGGGTTTCAATGTTTAGGCACATCAGGGGCTCTTCAAACGCAACATGGCGTCCCATCTCAATTCCAGTCAATTTTGCATTGAAAAGTCAAATAGCGCTCCTTCCCTTCCGAGCTCTGCCATGCACCCAAACAGTGGTTTACCCCCACATATGGGGTATCGGCATACTCAGGACAAATTTCACAACAACTTTTGGGGTCCATTTTCTCCTGTTACCCTTGGTAAAATAAATCAAATTTGAGCTGAAGTAAATTTTGTGTGAAAAAAAGTTAAATGTTCATTTTTATTTAAACATTCTAAAAATACCTGTGAAACACCAGAAGGATTAATAAACTTCTTGAATGTAATTTTGAGTACCTTGAGGGGTGCAGTTTTTAGAATCGTGTCACACTTGGTTATTTTCTATCATATAGACCCCTCAAAATGACTTCAAATGAGATGTGGTCCCTAAAAAAAAATGGTGTTGTAAAAATGAGAAATTGCTGGTCAAATTTTAACCCTTATAACTCCGTAACAAAAAAAATTTTGGTTCCAAAATTGTGCTGATGCAAAGTGGACATGTGGGAAATGTTACTTATTAAGTATTTTGTGTGACATATCTCTGTGATTTAAGGGCATAAAAACTCAAATTTGGAAAATTTTCTAAATTTTTGCCACATTTCCATTTTTTTTCACAAATAAAAGCAAGTCTTAACAAAGTAATTTTGCCACAATCATGAAGTACAATATGTAACGAGAAAACAGTGTCAGAATCATCAGGATCCATTGAAGGGTTCCAGAGTTATAACCTCCTAAAGGGACAGTGGTCAGAATTGTAAAAATTGGCCCGGTCATTAACGTGCAAACCACCCTTGGGGCTTAAGGGGTTAAAAATTATCTGTGTCTGACCGTGTATAGAGCATATCACATCTCGTGGGTAGGGGAGGAAGCAAAATACAATACAGACATTACAGCAGGTGATCACAGGATTTCTTTTGTCAGGTAAATATTTCATTGACTGTTTTTAAACAATATTTTACCCCACAAAATGTATCCTCTGCAATCTCCTGCTGTAATGTCAGTATTGTCTTTTGCTTCCTCCCCTGCACAGGAGCTGTGGTATTATTCTGTACACGGTCAGACACAGACAATTTATAAAATGAATTTTCGTTTGTGGGAAAACCTTTTTAAAAAGTAAATATTAACTCCAAAATGGCTCCTTCTAAAAAGTAGGCCAATGACAATGAAAGGAAAGCACCAAAGGCACAACATTGAAGACAACAACAGGCAAATGAGACTCTTGAAGAGCAACCGCATCACTGGGACATAAACAATGCATATAAGTGTAGGCATCAACCACGAGTTCCCTGGTGCAAAAGTAATTAGATTATCACAGGATGCCATTAGGCAACAATAAGGCTGCAAACAGAAATCTGCAGTCTTAAATCTGCAGCAATACCATGCTCACAAGATGACCCAATGGAACCAGCACACCACACCGTCGAGTTGAGCAGTCAGCAGATGGGGAATAGGTGAGTGGATAGGTGAGTGAGCACATGGGGGGAAGATATTCTCAATGCTGCAGAGTCTGCCCCCATCGTGGCATCACCACTCTTCTGATGCAAAAGCATTGGGCCTCCATCTAGTCTCTATATAAAGACCAATATTGATATTACTGCCATATGGTCAGTGGTAAATACCAGTCCTACAGAACATATAAGAGATTACAGCACAGTTTTAGATGGTGACTTACAGAGGACAATCTTTCTGATGGAATCATTCACTTTTCCAGATTTTTCCATCTGGCCCAGACCGACATGACATCTTCTTCCAGCCAGGACTTGTCTGCAGAGGTTACAATATAGACACATTTCACTTGTCATATTCCAGCCCCATCACCATCTATTCCCAACCTGCACAAACTCTTCTTCCTGCTGATACCCCAATACTGAGCCGCTGCTGCCGTATGTGACCCTAGTACTTAATCTGCTCTGTGGAAAAGAGTGCCTCTAGATGGTAAAATAAACCACTAGAATATAGTAATGCCAGGTGCAAGTGCCCTAGAAAACAGTACCCACATTTTGTTCCCTAGAAACCTAGAAAGTAATAATGCCCTGTGTGTGCCCCTTTGACAGTCACAATAACCAGAGTTCCCTATAACAATAAGTGCCCACTTTACATTTAATAATGTTCTGAGTCTCCCCCCGGTACAGCTCCCTTATACACAGTATAATGACCCCTCGCTGTATACTACCACTCACATTGACCGCTTAGTAGCCACCAAACTGTTTAATGGCTCCAAAAATGAATAATGACCCCCTCACTGTAATCTCTACACTGTATGATGGCCCCCTACAAAGCCTACATATAGTATAATGCACCAGATAGTTCTCAGTATAGTGAACTCCCCATAGTCCTCCATATAGAATTCCGACAACGAAGAGTTAATGAAAAGGATGGCACAAGAGGAATGCAGACTCTTTAGGACTTGGACTCATAAATAACTGATCTGCAGTTGTCACGAATTAACAGGGTATATGGTGCTCTGCAATTTTAAGCGTATAGCTGAATGAACATCAAAACAAGTAACTATGCGGCACTCACCCTTTTTTTGCTGTGTATTCGTGCACTTTATTGGACATAGCTTGTACAAGTTTATACATCCATGTTAGGACATCAGGTTCACAGGAGGGTGCGGTCGTGGAGAGTGGACGGCGGCCGTTTCGCACGGAATGTGCTTCCACGGGTCCAGGTCATAATAGTATAATGCACCAGATAGTTCTCAGTATAGTGAACTCCCCATAGTCCTCCATATAGTATAATGTACTCCACATAGGCCTCCATATAGTATAATGCACAGATAGTTCTCAATATAGTATGATGAACTCCTCATAGGCCTCTATAGTATAATGCACTCCCCATAGGAAGACTCTAGAGTATAATGCACCCACCATAGGCAGACTCTATAGTATGATGCACCCTCCACAGGCAGACTCTATAGTATAATGCACCCCTATAGTAAGACTCGATAGTATACTGCACACACACCCTCACTACAGGCAGACTCTATAGTATATTGCACACACCCCCTCCCCATAGGCAGACTCTACAGTATACTGCACACATCCCCTCCTCATAGGCAGACTCTATAGTATATTGTACACACACCCCACCCTGTAGGCAGACTGTAAAGTATATTGCACACACACCCTCCCCATAGGCAGACTCTATAGTATATTGCACATACACCCTCCCCATATGCAGACTCTATAGCAGGGGTCCCCAACCTTTCTTACCTTGAGAGCCACATTCCACAATGAAAGTTGGTCGAGAGCCACAATGCAGATAGTCATAGAAAAATCTAGAGAAGGCACAAATAATAACATGTAGATTTCACTTTCACTCTATCCTTATGTATTTTACATTATTGTTATGCAAATTGAACTCTAGTGTCACCTATTGGAAGTAGCAATCTTAAAAGTCAATACCCTTTAACAGTCCCATAAGATGCTTCATCCATATGGAATTGGCCCCATATACTGCTCCATATGGAATTGGCCCCATATACTGCTCCATATGTAATTGGCCCCATATACTGCTCCATATGGAATTGGCCCCATATACTGCTCCATATGGAATTGGACCCATAAGATGTTCCATATTAAATTGGCCCAATAAGATGCTCCATATTAAATTGGCCTCATAAGAAGCTCCCTATATTACTGGCCCCATAGGATGCTCCCTTATATTACTGGCCCCATATAAGATGCTCCCTATATCACTGGCCCCATAAGATGCTCCCTCTATTATTGGCCCCATATATTGCTCCAAATATAAAAAAAAAATGAAATACTCACCTCTCGTTGCTTGTCGCTGCTCTGGACTCTTCACCATCGGCGTCTTCCTGCTCTGCGCTGTGACTGCTCAGGCAGAGGGCGCACACTGGTGATGTCATCGCGCCCTCTGACCTGAACGTCACAGTCAGAGGATGGAAGACGCTGCAGTGCTGGAACCGGGAGAGTGATTTCTTCTTAGAGCCTCCCAAACCGCATACAGTTCTCTGTAGTTTGAAGATTTTTGGCTGATATCTTCTGGCCATCTGCCCTGGATGAATGATCCTTCTAAATGACCTCCCCATCCCCATTGACTGGCGTCTGTAGTGATCACCACACAAGGGGTCAAGATCCATGGAACACCCACTCTTAGGTTGCTGTAATGTGTCCACCACTGCAATGACCTTTTTACGGTTTTTGATAAATGGATTATTCTGTCCAGTGATAACTGACGCCGATCCCATATTGAGAGAACTTGATCCTGTAATAATCTTGAATGAGCTTGGGCCCATCTTATGCAAGTGATGCAGGCCGTCATCTTCCCTAGGATCTTCATGGCTGATCTTATAGTGATCTGATGTCTCAGGAATTCTATGATCAATTTCCTCATAGATTCCTGTTTTTCTCTTGGCAGAAAAGATTGTCTTGAGGTAGCATCTAGAAGGACTCCCAGGAATACCTTTCGGGACTCGGGCTTTAGGTGTGATTTCTTCCGATTTACGACCCAACCTAGGTGTTCCAACACTGAAATGGCTCGATCTCTGTGTAGAGTTAAGGTATTTTTTGTTCTGGCTACCAGCAGAAAATTGTCCAAATAAGGAATTATTGTAATTCCTTCGTTTCTTAAGAATGCCACTACCTCTGCTACCAATTTTGTAAATATCCTTGGTGCTGAGGCAAGGCCGAACGGGAGACACTGAAATTGGAGGTGGCAGGTTTGGTCCGGAAATTTTACTGAAAACCTCAGAAGTTCCTGAGATGTTGCATGGATTGGAACCTGATAATACGCGCTTTTTAAATCGAGCGTACACATTACCGAATTTTTGTCTATAAGATGGATAGTTGACCTTATTGACTCCATTCTGAATCTTTTGTATTTCCCATACACGTTTAATGGTTTTAGATTTATTATTGTGCGTGTTTCCCCTGATGGCTTTGGGATTGAAAATAGGGAAGAGTAGTGACCTCTGGCTATTTCTGTTGTAGGAACCCGCACTACAACCTGAGATCTGAACAACTTTTGAAGGTCTTTGAACATTGGTGAATTTTCCGCAACACTTGTAGGTGGGATACACCTCTGTGGTGCTGGATATATCAATTCTATTTTGTAACCTTCCGAAATTATACTGAGGACATGCGCATTTTTTTTAATTTTTCTCCAGTTGTTCAGAAAAAGACTGAGTCTGCCCCCTATCCCTATGGCGTCATTGTCTCCTAGATCCAGGGCTTGAACCAAAAAGGGAATTTCTTCCCCTTTTGTTTTGAGAATAGGCTCCTCTAAAGGCACCTCTGCTGGATCTATATTCCGGCTGTTTGCCTCTATAGGAACTTCGAGGTGGGGGTCTTTTCCGAAATGGCTGAAACTTCCTCGGTTTGTCCTCTGGAAACCCTTTTTTATTGTCTGAAGCGGATTCTAGAATGTCATCTAAAGCCTGTCCAAACACTTTGGATACTGAAAAGGGAATTGCACATAATTTATTCTTAGATTTCTCCCATACCTTAATTGGTATGGGAGATTTGTGGATGATATTTTGCTAATTTTGCAAGGGGGTGTGACTAAGTTTTCTGATTTCATGCTCTATTTGAATAACAACAAGTGTAACCTGCGTTTCACCAGCGGCATTCCATCAAACGAGGTTTCATTCTTGGATGTGCTCCTTACAGGCAGCAATGCAACACATAGGGTTAATACTTCTCTTTATAGAAAAGACAATTCTGGAAACACAATCCTGATGTCTTCAAGCGCACACCCTCGACATACCATTCATGCCATTCCTAGGGGTGAGCTCACGAGAGCGAGAAGAATTTGCTCTAGTGAGGAAAGTTTCCACAAGGAAAGTCATCTTATTTCTGATAGATTATTTGATAGGGGATATAAAAAATCTAATATAAGACATGCATTCAGACATGTTTCCAAAATTCCACGTGCTGATTTATTGTATTCTGACAGTGAAAATGCAAGTGCCGCTCCTGAAACGCAGATTACTTTTTCTACCGCTTATAGCAGTCAGTACAATAAAATGAAAGAGATCATTCTTAAATATCTCCCTGTAGTCAATCAGGATAAATCTTTATGCACAATTCTTCAGAATGGATGCAGAGTAGTGGCCAGGAGAGGTTGCACACTGGGGAATATTTTGTCTCCCAGTATGGTGCGCCAGAAAAAAACTCCCACATCATGGCTATCAATAAAAGGTTTTTTTAAATGTTCTGGCAACAGATGTAATGTCTGCCAATTTGCAGACAACAAAAGAACTACTTTTTCCTCGAATCACAATGTTACTTATAATATAAAATCATTTATTAATTGTGATTCTGACCACGTCATATACTGCATAAAATGTAAGGCTTGCAACATTTGCTATATAGGTTACACCACAAGGAAAATAAAAAAAAGAATTTCAGAACACATAGCAAATATAAATAACAATAATTCAGGCTATTCTGGGGCTACGAAACATTTTATTTCTGTACATAAAGGAGACCTATCAGATTTTTCATTTTTTGGCATAGAAAGGGTTAGTCAGTCACCTAGAGGTGGAGACTGGAAGAAACAATTAGCACTGCGGGAAGCCTTTTGGATTCTGACTTTAGACACTAAACATCCACACGGTATGAATTACAGGAATGACCTTTTTTACATATATTGAACTAACAGATAGATCTTGCGGCAATTTAAAGTATATATTTATGCAATTTCAGTGTATTTGAAATAGGAGAAAAAAGTCTTGTTATGTGTGTTTAGCTGCAGCCTTTTTCAATGCAATTGATTGCTATGTCTGTGATTGGTTCCTTGCTATATATAAACCTGTTCATCTATATGGTATTAGTTCCTATGACTAAGGGCGCCGTGGTGCGCCAGAAACGCGTCAGGCAGAGAGAGTCTCCCTCTCTCTTTTTTAATATTGTTTTTTAAAATGCTTCAATAAATTTTGGATATTTTACTTACACTGGATGGACGTGCTGGATATTCCCTTTTCCTTTCTTCTACTTCAGCTGAAATCACCAGCAGGTACTGCACCCACCAGTTACATTCATTTGCAACGGCTTACAGATGCATATCTCGGCGTGTCAAACTCCTAACTTTTCCTCTCCCCCCCTCCTCTTTTCTTGAATATTCTTAGATGCATTATCTCCTGACCAAGATTTAAGCCATATAGCCCTACGAGTTGCATTGGATAATGAACTATTCCTGGCTGCAAATCTCACTGATTCCGCTGACGTATCAGCCATAAAGGCTGTGGCAGATTCTATTATGGGTAAAAAGGAAATTATATCAGCCCGCGGGGTTTTATTCACCAAATGTTCCTCTAATTGCCCTATCCACAAGTACATGGACCTGGCTACTGACGTGGCCGCTATGTTAACCTTTATCAGGGCTGCCGACGTTTCCCAAGCACGACGCAACAGAATATCTGCCTTGCAGTCCATAGCATCTCTGAGACTAGATGAGTCCTCGAATGGAATAGCCGTTTTCTTAGCCACCTTGGCTATAGGTACGTTGACTTTCGGAATTTCTTCCCATGCCTTGATATCTTCCGGATCAAATGGTAGACGACTCTTAAATTCCCGGGACATTATTAGTCTACGTTCCGCATCCTTCCATTCTTGTAATATCATCTGTCTGATATGATCGCTTACGGGAAATACAGTCTTTCTTTGTGATGTAAGACCTCCAAACATCAAATCCTGTCTGGATCTTGGAGCGGCTCTTCCTTCATTTGCCTGTACTAAATCTTCTGTGTCTTCCACAGGAAAAAGAAACTTCCTTCCTTGATCCTGTTCACCCGGCGGTAATTCTCCTTCTTCTTGATCCGACGTTCTAATGTCCGATTCTTCTCTAGATGAATCACCTACATCCTCTTGATCCAGGTCAATTCGTGGTCTTTTGCGACTCTGACCTGGGCTGGAAGGATACCGTTGTGTCATGGTAGCCAATGAACTCTGCACTTCTTCCCGAATTAAGGTTCTCATTTCGGATAATAATGATGGTTGCTCCTCTCTTACAACCCTGGATATGCAGGTCCTGCATAGCTCTTTTTTTCACAGGCTTCAGGTAATTTCACATTACATATGGAGCATCGTCTGGACTTTGTCAAGGTTTTGCTTGACTTTTTTGTCACTGGCAGGGATGTCTGCTGAGCCTCCTTATCCCAAGTATAAGAGTGAGTACAGCTTAGTGACCAAATTACGTGAGAAGGTAATCTGCGCTATGCGCACTTACCCCTGCCTCCTCACTCCTGAGATCCATATCCTCTGTTTAAACAAATAATGCTGTGTAAATGGGACATCCCTTGCCGGAAGGATATCGCAGTACTGCTGCACTTACCCTTCGACTCCGGCATTGCAGACCTCCTCTCTGGCTGGCTACAGCTGTGTGTCCTGTATTTAATTCTGGCGCTCGTGTGTGGAACGCTGGACGCTTTCTCCCCACATCCGGTGCTCTTTTATGACACACAGTGGAACGCACACTCGGCCACCGAATCTGCCGGAAATGACGCTCTGACATCACCGGAAGTGACGCTTCCTCACTTACTTCCGCGTTCCACGCAGTGGAACGCACGCTGATCCAGGGAGGTTCTGCCGCTCCTTCATGCTCGTATCAGAGCATGCGGACCTTTGCGCCTTCCTGGCGCCGGCGCCTCTTGAATCCTGGCACCCGAGCCAAGAGCCCCCCCGGGAGGAAGCGGCTCACCCAGGAGCCCGTCTGCTTGACTGGTCTCTGGGGCAGAGGGACTCCCACCTGGGAAGTATCTGCCCTGGGCTAGCGACGAGATATTGGAACCAGCTGCACGATCCCCCTGAGCCTTCCGGTCCGGTAAGTCCTCTCTCGTGTGTCCCTCCATGCAGGGACAGGAAAAAACACTAAGGGAAAGGGGGCGGAGTGGGACCTTTTAACCTCTCGTGTTGTTTTCTGTCCCTGCAAGGAGGAGGAGAACGTCCTCCAGAGTGCTGTCAGGGGGACGTCCTGGAAAATCTATATGAATAATACAGTTAATTTCTTGCGTAAAGACCTTTGGCTTACAATCACATTTTATATGTCAGTATATGTCCAGAAAAATCAGATAATTTTCAACTTATTTTCATATGATTGTCATTTGTGTGCCATCCATGTGACATCTATTTTCATACACGTATACTAAAAAATGTACATGGTCAAATACAGTTTCCTACATTTATAATTGAAATGTATGACTAGAAATCATCGGATAACACTTGGGTGGTAAGTATGGGATCTGTTTTTCTACGCACCCATAGACTTGAATGGGTGCAACTCATACGAGACTTGGAAGAAAGTAGTGCTGTAAATTTTTTTCTCAAAGACTATTGGACCAAGAAAATAGTCATTCTTCTGAACCTCCCTATTGAATAACATGGGTTATTGGACTGTTAGTGTGCTGTCCGATTTATATAATCATCTATACACCGAAGAAAAGTCTGCGAAACGCCCGTCGATAGCGGCGTGCCACGGGTCCCATTTATCATGGGTAAGCACTTGTAGATAGCTATGAGTTTTTCTCAAGGGATTATTTGAGGATTGAAAAATCCTTATACCCACTTCAACGGGGACATTACATAATAGGATAGTTGTCGTCTCCCCCACTTACCCTTACATACTTTTACTATGTCACTACACCAATATTGATGATTATTGCAGATGTTATTTATTGATACTTTTTTATTGTTAAATTTGTGAGGTTTGTTTAATAAATTTATACATTTTTACTATAACACCTGTTTTGGACATTACTCCATTTTTTCTTTGGTATTGCCACTCATCTAAACACTCATGAGTACTTAACCCCTTTACCCCCAAGGGTGGTTTGCAAGTTAATGACTGGGACAATTTTTACAATTCTGACCACTGAGGTTATAATGAGGTTATAACTCTCGAACGCTTCAACGGATCCCAGTGATTTTGACATTGTTTTCTCGAGACATATTGTACTTCATGTTAGTGGTAAAATTTCTTTGATATTACCTGCGTTTATTTGTGAAAAAAATGGAAATTGGGCAAAAATTTTGAAAATTTCGCAATTTTACAACTTTGAATTTTTATGCCCTTAAATCACAGAGTTATGTCACACAAAATACTTAATAAGTAACATTTCCCACATGTCTACTTTACATCAGCACAATTTTGGAACCAAGTCCCTGATGTACCTAAACAGTAGAAACCCCCCACAAGTGACCCCATATTGGAAACTAGACCCCCCAAGGAGCTTATCTAGATGTGTTTTGAGAACTTTGAACCCCCAAGTGTTTCACTGCAGTTTATAACGGAGAGCCGTGAAAATAAAAATAATTTTTATTTCCACAAAACTTATTTTTTAGCCCCAGTTTTGTATTTTCCCAAGGGTAACAGGAGAAATTGGACCCCAAAGGTTGTTGTCCAATTTGTCTTGAGTACGCTGATACCCCATATGTGGGGGGAACCACCGTTTGGGCACATGGCAGAGCTTGGAAGAGAAGGAGTGCCGTTTGGAATGCAGACATAGATGGAATGGTCTGCAGGTGTCACATTGCATTTGCAGAGCCCCTGATGTACCTTAACAGTAGAAACCCCCCTCAAGTGACCCCATATTGGAATCTAGACCCCCAAGGAAAATTTTCAATCCCCAAGTGGTTCACTACAGTTTATAACGCAGAGCCAAGAAAATAAAAAATCATTTTTTTCGCACAAAAATGATTTTTTTAGCCCCCCAAATTTTTATTTTCCCAAGGGTAACCAGAGGAATTGGACCCCAAAAGTTGTTGCCCAATTTGTCCTGAGTACACTGATACCCCAAATGTTGGGATAAAGCCCTGTTTTGGCGCACGGGAGAGCTCAGAAGGGAAGGAGCACTGTTTTACTTTTTCAACGCAGATTAGTTTGGAATTGAGATCGGACGCCATGTCGCGTTTTGAGAACCCTTGATGTGCCTAAACAGTGGAAACCCCCCAATTCTAACTGAAACCCTAACCCAAACATACCCGAAACCCTAATCCCAGCCATAACCATAACCCTAACCACACCCCTAACCCCAACACACCCCTAACCCTAATCCCTACCCTAACCATACCCCTAACTCCAACACACCCGTAACCCTAATCCAAACCATAACCCTAACCACACCCCTAACCCTGACACACCCCTAACCCTAATCCCAACCCTAATCCCAACTGTAACTTTAGCCCCAACCCTAACTTTAGCCCCAACCCTAACTGTAGCGCCAACCCTAACCCTAACTGTAGCCCCAACCCTAACTGTAGCTCTAACCCTAACTTTAGCCCAACCCAAACTTTAGCCCCTTACTTTAGCCCCAACCCAAACCCTAACTGTAGCCCCAATTCTAACCCTAACTTAAGCCCCAACCCTAACTTTAACTTTAGCCCCAACCCTAACCCTAACTTTAGCCCCTAACCCTAACTTTAGCCCAAACCCTAACCCTAACCCTAGCCCTAACCCTAATGGGAAAATGGAAATAAATACATTCTTTAAGTTTTATTACTTTTCACTAACTAAGGGGGTGATGAAGGGCGGTTTGATTTACTTTTAGAGCGGTTTTTTTTAGAGGATTTTTATGATTGGCAGCAGTCACATACTAAAAGACACTTTTTGTTGCAAAAAATAGTTTTCGCGTCTCTTGAAAGCTATAATTTTTCCCCATAGTCATGTGAGGTCTTGTTTTTTAAGGCACGGGTTGACTTTTTTTGGTACCATTTTCGGGAAAGTTACATTTTTTGATCGCTTTTTATTCCAATTTTTGTGAGGCAGAATGAACAAAAACCCGCAGATAATGAATTTCTTTTGGGGGGCATTTATACTGTTCTACGTTTGATAAAATTGATAAAGCAGTTTTATTCTTCGGGTCAGTACAATTACAACGATACCTCATTTATATAATTATTTTACGTTTTGGCGCTTTATACAATAAAATCTATTTTATATAAAAAATAATTATTTTGCATCGCTTTATTCTGAGGACTATAACCTTTTTATTTTTTCGCTGATGACGCTGCATGGAGGCTCGTTATTTTTTTCCTTTATTTAGGATTTTTTTTTTTTAAGTGTAAATATTTTTTTTTTACTTTGTAACATTGCCTCAGGGAGGACATCATGTTATAGTGACAGATCGCTGATCTGATACTTTGCAGTGCTCTGTGTCAGATCAGCGAACACACAGGCACTGCAGGGAAGTTTGCCGGCGCCTGCTCTGAGCAGGAGTTTGCAAGCCACCTCCCTCCAGGATCCGGAAGGCCCCCCCGCAGCCATTTTAGATCCGAGGCCTGCAGGGAGGAGGAGGTAGGAGACCCTCGGAGCAACATGATCACATCGCGTTGCTCCGAGGGTCTCAGGGAAGCATGCAGGGAGCCCCCTCCCTGCGCGATGCTTCCCTGTGCCGCCAGAGCGCTGCAATCTGTTCCGGGGGATAATGTGCCCGGAGCGGTCCGTGACCACTCCCTGATGACGCTGCATGGAGGCTCGTTTTTTGCAGGACAAGAAGACGTTTTCAGTGGTACCATGTTTTTTTATACCCCTCTTTTTGATCGTGTGTTATCCAACTTTTTGTTTGGCGATATGATAATAAAGCGTTGTTTTTTGCCTCGTTTTTTTTTTCCCGTGATCACTGAAGGAGTTAACTAGTGGGACAGTTTTATAGGTCGGGTCGTTACGGACGCAGCGATACTAAATATGTGTACTTTTATTGTTTTTTTTTATTTAGACAAATGTATTTATTGGAACAATATATACCGTATATATTTTTTTTCTTTATTTAGGATTTTTTTTTTAACCCCTTAAGCCCCGAGGGTGGTTTGCACGTTAATGACCGGGCCAATTTTTACAATTCTGACCACTGTCCCTTTATGAGGTTATAACTCTGGAACGCTTCAACGGATCTTGGCGATTCTGACATTGTTTTCTCGTGACATATTGTACTTCATTTTAGTAGTAACATTTATTCGATATAACTTGCGTTTATTTGTGAAAAAAACGGAAATTTGGCGAAAATTTAGAAAATTTCGCAATTTTCCAACTTTAAATTTTTATGCCCTTAAATCACAGAGATATGTCACGCAAAATACTTAATAAGTAACATTTCCCACATGTCTACTTTACATCAGCACAATTTTGGAACCAAAATTTTTTTTTGTTAGGGAGTTATAAGGGTTAAAAGTTGACCAGCAATTTCTCATTTTTACAACACCATTTTTTTTTAGGGACCACATCTCATTTGATGTCATTTTGAGGGGTCTATATGATAGAAAATACCCAAGTGTGACACCATTCTAAAAACTGCACCCCTCAAGGTGCTCAAAACCACATGCAAGAAGTTTATTAACCCTTCAGGGGTTTCACAGGAATTTTTGGAATGTTTAAATAAAAATGAATATTTAACTTTTTTTCACACAAAATTTATTTCAGCTCCAATTTGTTTTATTTTACCAAGGGTAACAGGATAAAATGGATGCCAAACATTGTTGTACAATCTGTACTGAGTACGCTGATACCCCATATGTGGGGGTAAACCACTGTTTGGGCGCATGGCAGAGCTCGGAAGGAAAGGAGCGCCATTTGACTTTTAAATGCAAAATTGACAGGAATTGAGATGGGACGCCATGTTGCGTTTGGAGAGCCCCTCATGTGCCTAAACATTGAAACCCCCCACAAGTGACACCATTTTGGAAAGTAGACACCCTAAGGAACTTATCTAGATGTGTGGTGACCACTTTGACCCACCAATTGCTTCACAGAAGTTTATAATGCAGAGCCGTAAAAATAAAAAATCATATTTTTTCACAAAAATGATCTTTTCGCCCCCAATTTTTTATTTTCCCAAGAGTAAGAGAAGAAATTGGACCTCAAAAATTGTTGGCCAATTTGTCCTGAGTACGCTGATACCCCATATATGGGTGTAAACCATTGTTTGGGCGTATGGCAGAGCTCGGAAGGGAAGGAGCGCCATTTTACTTTTCAATGCAAAATTGACTGGAATTGAGATGGGATGCCATGTTGCGTTTGGAGAGCCCCTGATGTGCCTAAACATTGAAATCCCCACAAATGACACCATTTTGGAAAGTAGACCCCTTAAGGAACTTATCTAGAGGTGTGGTGAGCACTTTGACCCAATAAGTGCTTCACAGAAGTTTATAATGCAGAGCCGTAAAAATAAAAAATCATATTTTTTCACAAAAATAATCTTTTCGCCACCAATTTTTTATTTTCCCAGGGGTAAGAGAAGAAATTAGACCACAAAAGTTGTTGTGCAATTTGTCCTGAGTGCGACGATACCCCATATGTGGGGGTAAACCACTGTTTGGGCGCATGGCAGAGCTCGGAAGGAAAGGAGCGCCATTTGACTTTTCAATGCAAAATTGACTGGAATTGAGATGGGACGCCATGTTGCGTTTGGAGAGCCCCTGATGTGCCTAAACATTGGAACCCCTCACAAGTGACACCATTTTGAAAAGTAGACCCCTTAAGGAACTTATCTAGATGTGTGGTGAGCACTTTGACCCTACAAGTGCTTCACAGAAGTTTATAATGCAGAGGCGTAAAAATAAAAAATCTTATTTTTTCACAAAAATGATCTTTTCGCCCCCAATTTTTTATTTTCCCAAGGGTAAGAGAAGAAATTAGACCACAAAAGTTGTTGTGCAATTTGTCCTGAGTACGATGATACCCCATATGTGGGGGTAAACCACTTTTTGGGTGCATAGCAGAGCTCGGAAGGGAAGGAGCGCCATTTGACTTTTCAATGCAAAATTGACTGGAATTAAGATGGGACGCCATGTTGGTTTGGAGAGCCCCTGATGTGCCTAAACATTAAAACCCCCCACAAGTGACACCATTTTGGAAACTAGACCCCCTAAGGAACTTATCTAGATGTGTTTTGAGAGCTTTGAACCCCCAAGTGTTTCACTACAGTTTATAACGCAGAGCCGTTAAAATAATTTTTTTTTTTTCGCAAAAATTATTTTTTAGCCCCCAGTTTTGTATTTTCACAAGGGTAACATAATAAATTGGACCCCAAAAGTTGTTGTCCAATTTGTCCTGAGTACGCTGATACCCCACATGTGGGGGGAACCACTGTTTGGGCGCATGGCAGAGCTCGGAAGGGAAGGAGCGCCATTTGGAATGCAGACTTAGATGGATTGGTCTGCAGGAGTCACGTTGCATTTGCAGAGCCCCTGATGTACCCAAACAGTAGAAACCACCCACAAGTGACCTCATATTGGAAACTAGACCTCCCACGGAACTTATCTAGATGTGTTGTGAAAACTTTGAACCCCCAAGTGTTTCACTACAGTTTACAACGCAGAGCCGTGAAAATAAAAAATCCTTTTTTTTTCACAAAAATGATTTTTTAGCCCCCAGCTTTGTATTTTTACAAGGGTAACAGAATAAATTGGACCCCAAAAGTTGTTGTTCAATTTGTCCTGAGTACACTGATACCCCATATGTGGGGGGGAACCACTGTTTGGGTGCATGGCAGAGCTCGGAAGGGAAGGAGCGCCATTTGGAATGCAGACTTAGATGGATTGGTCTGCAGGCGTCACGTTGCATTTGCAGAGCCCCTGATGTACCCAAACAGTAGAAACCACCCACAAGTGACCTCATATTGGAAACTAGACCTCCCACGGAACTTATCTAGATGTGTTGTGAAAACTTTGAACCCCCAAGTGTTTCACTACAGTTTACAACGCAGAGCCGTGAAAATAAAAAATCCTTTTTTTTCCCACAAAAATGATTTTTAGCCCCCCAAATTTTTATTTTCCCAAGGATAACAAGAGAACTTGGACCCAAAAAGTTGTTGTCCAATTTGTCTCGAGTACGATGATACCCCATATGTTGGGGTAAACCCCTGTTTGGGCGCACGGGAGAGCTCGGAAGTGAAGGAGCACTGTTTTACTTTTTCAATGCAGAATTGGCTGGAATTGAGATCGGACGCCATGTCGTGTTTGGAGAGCCCCTGATGTGTCTAAACAGTGGAAACCCCCCCAATTATAAATGAAACCCTAATCCAAACGCACCCCTAACCCTAATCCCAACTGTAACCCTAACCACACACCTAACCCTGACACACCCCTAATTCTAATCCCAACCCTAATCCCAACCGTAAATGTAATCCAAACCCTAACCCTAGCCCTAACCCTAACCCTAATGGGAAAATGGAAATAAATACATTTTTTTAAATTTTATTATTTTTCCCTAAGGCTAGGTTCACATTGCGTTAGGGAAATCCGTTTAGCACTAGCGGATTGCGCTAACGCAATGTCTTTTTAGGTGTCGTGTTTAGTGGTCGCGTTAACGTCCCCGGTCTGGAAGATCGGGGATCGGACCTGGGGCGCGCCGCGGACGCTGCAAGCAGCGTCTGAGGCGCGCCACAAAAGAATGGCACCTTGCTAGCGCGAGCCAAAAATGGCACGCTCTAGCGATGCGCTACACCAGAAAATCACATTGCTGTCAATGGTTGTGCTAACGGACCCGTTGCACGGCGTTAATTGTGACATTTTCGCCGTGCAACGCTGTCCGTTAGCGTTAACCCATTAACGCAATGTGAACCTAGCCTAACTAAGGGGGTGATGAAGGGGGGTTTGATTTACTTTTATAGCGTTTTTTATATCGGATTTTTATGATTGGCAGCCGTCACACACTAAAAGACGCTTTTTATAGCAAAAAAGTTTTTGCGTCTCCACATTTTGAGACCTATAATTTTTCCATATTTTGGTCCACAGAGTCATGTGAGGTCTTGTTTTTTGCGGGACGAGTTGACGTTTTTATCGGTTACATTTTCGGACATGTGACAGTTTTTGATCGCTTTTTATTCCGATTTTTTGTGAGGCAGAATGACCAAAAACCAGCTATTCATGAATTTCTTTTGGGGGAGGCGTTTATACCGTTCCGCGTTTGGTAAAATTGATGAAGCAGTTTTATTCTTCGGGTCAGTACGATTACAGCGATACCTCATTTATATCATTTTTTTTATGTTTTGGCGCTTTTATACGATAAAAGCTATTTTATAGAAAAAATAATTATTTTGGCATCGCTTTATTCTGCGGACTATAACTTTTTTATTTTTTTGGTTATGATGCTATATGGCGGCTCGTTTTTTGCGGGACAAGATGACGTTTTCAGAGGTACCATGGTTATTTATATCCGTCTTTTTGATCGCGTGTTATTCCACTTTTTGTTCAGCGTTATGATAATAAAGCGTTGTTTTTTGGCTCGTTTTTTTTTTTTTTCTTACGGTGTTCACTGAAGGGGTTAACTAGTGGGCCAGTTTTATAGGTCGGGTCGTTACGGACGCGGCGATACTAAATATGTGTACTTTTATTGTTTTTTTGTTTTTTTTTATGTAAAGAAATGTATTTATGGGAATAATATTTTTTTTTTCTGCTTTATTTAGGAATTTTTTTTTTTTTTTTTTACAAGTGTGGAAATTTTTTTTTTTACTTTTTCACTTTGTCCCAGGGGGGGACAATACAGATCACCGATCTGACAGTGTGCACAGCACTCTGTTAGATCGGTGATCTGACATACAGCCGGGCAGGATTAGAGCTGCAGCTGCAGCCTGATCCTGACCCGGAAGTGCTCCCTGCAGGACCCGGATGCAGCCTGGCGGCCATTTTGGATCTGGGGACTGCAGGGAGAAGACGCTCGGTACACGGTGAGCACATCACCGTGCACCGATCGTCTCAGGGAAGCCCGCAGGGAGCCCCCTCCCTGCGCGATGCTTCCCTGCACCGCCGGCACACCGCGATCATCTTTGATCGCGGTGTGCCAGGGGTTAATGTGCCGGGAGCGGTCCGTGACCGCTCCTGGCACATAGTGCCGGATGTCAGCTGCGATAGGCAGCTGACACCCGGCCGCGATCGGCCGCGCTCCCCCCGTGAGCGCGGCCGATCGCATATGACGTACTATCCCGTCCCTGGGAATTAAGTCCCAGGTCACCTGGACGGGATAGTACGTCATATGGGATTAAGGGGTTAAGTGTAAATATTTTTTTTTTACTTTGTAACATTGCCTCAGGGAGGACATTATGTTATAGTGACAGATCGCTGATCTGATACTTTGCAGTGCTCTGTGTCAGATCAGCGAACACACAGGCACTGCAGGGAGGTTTGCCGGCGCCTGCTCTGAGCAGGAGCTTGCAAGCCACCTCCCTCCAGGATCCGGAAGGCCCCCCGCAGCCATTTTAGATCCGAGGCCTGCAGGGAGGAGGAGGTAGGAGACCCTCGGAGCAACATTATCACATCGCATTGCTCCGAGGGTCTCAAGGAAGCATGCAGGGAGCCAGAGCTCCCTGCTGCCAGAGCGCTGCAATCTGTTCCGGGCGATAATGTGCCCGGAGCGGTCCATGACCACTCCCGACACATAGTGCCGGATGTCAGCTGTAATAATCAGCTGACACCCGGGGGTGATCTGCCGCGCTCCCGCCGTGAGCGCAGCAGATCGCCTATTACGTACTATTCCGTCCATGGGAAGTAGGGCCCACCCCACATGGACGGAATAGTACTTCTAATGACAGAAAGGGGTTAAACCTATAGCCCACTCAAGTACACTGAACAAAATTTAGCAATGCATTTGGTGCATCTCTTGGGCTTTATATGCAAGAGAAAATTAAATCTACTCCCTTAGCTTTCAGATACAATGTAAGTCAATTTTCTGCAGTACATTATAGTAAATTTGTTGTACTGTCATAGACAATGACCCTGTCTGGCAAAGCTCCAAAAAGTTGTGACTTTTTGGAGCCAGTTCTCAGTCACAGAAGTGATTATAAATAGTCTTCTTTAACTCCTTTATGATTGCCTTTTCACGATGATCATTAACCCTTTCCTGATGTTGGTTTGATCCAAATGTTTACTCCTCAGGTATGGTCTTACCCAGTAAAAAAAACAGCAATGGAGATGAGCAGTATAGCTGCTGTTAATTAGAGATGAGCGAGCCTTTCAAATTTCAGTTTGATTTGGCGAACGTCCCTGAATGCCATTGAATTCAATGGGAGGCAAAACCAAACGCACAGACAACACCTTAAAGGGAGCCAAAAAGCTTCCCAAACAGCTCAAATTAGGGGCAGACAACAGGGAAAGTTACATACAGTACTGTTATGGACCTGGTGGTTAGGAGTACCCGGAACGACCTGATGGTTAAACTCACACAGGACAAGCTCTGGGAAGTGGGAGCTCTGCTGACCGCAACCCCTAATCCTATCACACAACTAGAAATAGCCGTGGAGCGCACCTAACACGACCTAGACGCCTCTTCACAGCCTAAGAGCTAACTAGCCCTAAAGATAGAAAATAAAGCCTACCTTGCCTCAGAGAAATTCCCCAAAGGAAAAGGCAGCCCCCACATATATTGACTGTGAGTTAAAATGAAAGTCACAAACACAGAAATGAAACAGGTTTTAGCAAAGGGAGGCCAGACTTACTAAACAGACTGAGGATAGGAAAGGTATCTTTGCGGTCAGCACAAAACCCTACAAAAAGACCACGCAGAGTGTGCAAAAAGACCTCCGCACCGACTCACGGTGCGGAGGTGCCACTCTGCATCCCAGAGCTTCCAGCTATCAGGGCAAGATCATGATAGCCAGCTGGACAAGGAAACAATGAACAAATAAATAACTAGCAGGGACTTAGCTTCTGCTGGAGTAGACAGGTCACCAGAAAGATCCAAGAGCGAACTGAACCAGTACAAGAACATTGACAGCTGGCATGGAGTAACGATCTGAGTGGAGTTAAATAGAACCGCCAGCCAAAGAATAAACTACGTCACCTGTGGAAGGAACCTCAGAAGCAGCAGCTCCACTCACAGCCACCAGAGGGAGTCCATGGACAGAACTCGCCGAAGTACCATTCATGACCACAGGAGGGAGTTCGATAACAGAATTCACAACAGTACCCCCCCTTGAGGAGGGGTCACCAAACCCCCACCAGAGCCCCCAGGCCGATCAGGACGAGCCAAATGAAAGGCACGAACTAGATCGGCAGCATGAACATCAGAGGGAAAAACCCATGAATTATCTTCCTGACCATAACCCTTCCACTTGACCAGGTACTGGAGTTTCCATCTCGAAATACGAGAATCCAAAATCTTCTCCACCACATACTCCAACTCCCCCTCGACCAACACCGGGGCAGGAGGATCAACGGAGGGAACCATAGGCGCCACGTATCTCCGCAATAACGACCTATGGAACACATTATGGATGGCAAAAGAAGCTGGAAGGGCCAAATGAAATGACAGGATTGAGAACTTCAGAAATTTTATACGGACCGATGAAACGAAGCTTAAACTTAGGAGAGGAAACCTTCATAGGAACATGACGAGATGACAACCAAACCAAATCCCCAACACGAAGTCGGGGACCAACACAGCGCCGGCGGTTAGCGAAACGTTGAACCTTCTCCTGGGACAATGTCAAATTGTCCAACACATGAGTCCAAATCTGCTGCAACCTGTCCACCACCGTATCCACCCACACCAGGACAGTCCGAAGGCTCAACCTGCCCTGAAGAGAAACGAGGATGGAAACCAGAATTGCAGAAAAAAGACGAAACCAAAGTAGCCGAGCTGGCCCGATTATTAAGGGCGAACTCAGCCAAAGGCAAGAAGGACACCCAATCATCCTGATCAGCAGAAACAAAGCATCTCAGATATGTTTCCAAAGTCTGATTAGTTCGTTCGGTTTGGCCATTTGTCTGAGGATGGAAAGCCGAAGAAAAAGACAAATCAATGCCCATCTTAGCACAAAGGACCAGGATGAATACATTTAGGGGGCAGGGTGGATACATATGAGGGGCCAGGTTGGATACATATTGGGGGATACAGGTAACCATGGGTGTATGCTGCTGTGGCTAGGAGGCTGACACTACACAAAAAAGGAAAATAGCTCCTCCTCAGCAGTAAGTGCAGCGCCCCAGGGTCCTGGTCCCCCAATAAAGGCTCCAAGAAAGATTTTACAGTGCGTACCAAAAATCCCTCTTTTTTTCTCTCTCTCTCTCTCTCCATGAAGCCAGGAAAAGGGTCCAGGATGGATATATGGGGGGCAGGATGGATATATGGGGGGCAGAACAAAGGACCAGGATGGATACATATGGGGTGCCAGGATGGATATATGGAGGGGCAGGACAAAGGACTGGGATGGATATATATGGTGGGCCAGGATGGATATATTGGAGGCCAGGGTGCAGATATATGGGGGGCAGCACAAAGGACCAGGATGAATACATTTAAGGGGCAGGGTGGATACATATGAGGGGCCAGCTGTACTGTTATGGACCTGGTGGTTAGGAGCACCCGGAACGACCTGATGGTTAAACTCACACAGGACAAGCTCTGGGAAGTGGGAGCTCTGCTGACCGCAACCCCTAATCCTATCACACAACTAGAAATAGCCGTGGAGCGTACCTAACACGACCTAGACGCCTCTTCACAGCCTAAGAGCTAACTAGCCCTAAAGATAGAAAATAAAGCCTACCTTGCCTCAGAGAAATTCCCCAAAGGAAAAGGCAGCCCCCACATATATTGACTGTGAGTTAAGATGAAAGTCACAAACACAGAAATGAAACAGGTTTTAGCAAAGGGAGGCCCGACTTACTAAACAGACTGAGGATAGGAAAGGTATCTTTGCGGTCAGCACAAAACCCTACAAAAAGACCACGCAGAGTGTGCAAAAAGACCTCCGCACCGACTCACGGTGCGGAGGTGCCACTCTGCATCCCAGAGCTTCCAGCTAGCAGGGCAAGATCATGATAGCCAACTGGACAAGGAAACAATGAACAAATAAATAACTAGCAGGGACTTAGCTTTTGCTGGAGTAGACAGGTCACCAGAAAGATCCAAGAGCGAACTGAACCAGTACAAGAACATTGACAGCTGGCATGGAGTAACGATCTGAGTGGAGTTAAATAGAACAGCCAGCCAAAGAATAAACTACTTCACCTGTGGAAGGAACCTCAGAAGCAGGAGCTCCACTCACAGGCACCAGAGGGAGTCCATGGACAGAACTCGCCGAAGTACCATTCATGACCACAGGAGGGAGTTCGATAACAGAATTCACAACACAGTACATACAACATACAGTACATACAACATACATATAGACATACAGTACATACAACATAGAGTACATACTCACCATCACCTTGATCCCCGAAGCTATTGCTCACCTGTATAAAATATAAAAAAATAAACAAACAATATACTCCCTGATCCGCAGATATCCAATTAAAACGATTGTCCCACGACGATCTCCCGTGGAGAGCAGCGACATAATAATAATAATCTTTATTTTTATATAATAATAATCTTTATTTTTATATAGCGCTAACATATTCCGCAGCGCTTTACAGTTTGCCCCGATGGGGCTCACAATCTAAATTCCCTATCAGTATGTCTTTTTGAATGTGGGGGGAAACCGGAGGAAACCCACGCAAACACGGAGAGAACATACAAACACTTTCCAGATGTTGTCCTTGGTGGGATTTGAACCCAGGACTCCAGCGCTGCAAGGCTGCTGTGCTATCCACTGCACCACCATGCTGTCCCAGCGACATCAGCTGATGTGACCGCTCTCCAGGGGCTCCACAGCAATACAATGACGGAAGGTATCCTTCCACACATTATTCTTCTGCCGCTGTGAGAAATAGTCCCTATTCTCACTTGTGGCTCTGCTGTGTGGGAAAATTCCCATGCAGCTTTGCCATAAAGTGAGACCCTGAACTCAGGTAACATCTTCAGTGATGCACTGCAGGAGCCATTGTCTCCTGTCAGTGTGTCATTGGAGGCCCTATAGAGCAGTGACATCACCCAATGTCACTGTTCTATAGGGGAGATCATCATGGGACACTCGTTATTAATTGGACTGCGTCAGACAGGGAGTATACAGTTGATTTATTATTTTTAATTTTTTGCAGGCGATCGAGTATGGTGAAATTAAGAATATTAAAATACTTTTTTCTGGCTGTGTCTTTTTTTTTAACTCTTTCACTACTATAGGATTAGTAACGGATAGGTGTCTTTCTAACGCCTCTCCATTAACCGGGCTTAATGTCACCTTACATGAGCAAGGTGATATTGACCCCTTATTACCCCATATCCCACTGCTACATGGGAGTGGTAAGAGAGAGGCTAAGTGCCGGAATTGGCGCATCTTACAGATGTGCCATTTCTTGGGCGGCTGGGGGCTGGTATTTGTAGCCGGGGGTAAATATCCATGGCCCCTCTCTAGGCCATGAATATCAGCCCGCAGCTGTCTGCGTAGCCTTTCTGGCTATAAAATATAGGGGGACCCCACATCATTTTTTGGGGGGTGTCCCCCTATTTTAATAGCCAGTATAGGCTATTCAGACAGCTGCGGGCTGATATTTATAGCCTGAGAAGGGGCCATGGGTATAACCCCATTCCCAGGCTACGAATATAATGTCTCCGGCTGTCGGCTTTCCCCCTCTGGTGCAGAAAATTGCGTGGGAGCACACGCCATTTTTTCCCTGTTTTTTTAATCAAAATTAAACATTGTTCATTAATAAACATCGTCCTTACATAGTAACATAGTAACATAGTTAGTAAGGCCGAAAAAAGACATTTGTCCATCCAGTTCAGCCTATATTCCATCATAATAAATCCCCAGATCTACGTCCTTCTACAGAACCTAATTGTATGATACAATATTTTTCTGCTCCAGGAAGACATCCAGGCCTCTCTTGAACCCCTCGATTGAGTTCGCCATCACCACCTCCTCAGGCAAGCAATTCCAGATTCTCACTGCCCTAACAGTAAAGAATCCTCTTCTATGTTGGTGGAAAAACCTTCTCTCCTCCAGACGCAAAGAATGCCCCCTTGTGCCCGTCACCTTCCTTGGTATAAACAGATCCTCAGCGAGATATTTGTATTGTCCCCTTATATACTTATACATGGTTATTAGATCGCCCCTCAGTCGTCTTTTTTCTAGACTAAATAATCCTAATTTCGCTAATCTATCTGGGTATTGTAGTTCTCCCATCCCCTTTATTAATTTTGTTGCCCTCCTTTGTACTCTCTCTAGTTCCATTATATCCTTCCTGAGCACCGGTGCCCAAAACTGGACACAGTACTCCATGTGCGGTCTAACTAGGGATTTGTACAGAGGCAGTATAATGCTCTCATCATGTGTATCCAGACCTCTTTTAATGCACCCCATGATCCTGTTTGCCTTGGCAGCTGCTGCCTGGCACTGGCTGCTCCAGGTAAGTTTATCATTAACTAGGATCCCCAAGTCCTTCTCCCTGTCAGATTTACCCAGTGGTTTCCCATTCAGTGTGTAATGGTGATATTGATTCCTTCTTCCCATGTGTATAACCTTACATTTATCATTGTTAAACCTCATCTGCCACCTTTCAGCCCAAGTTTCCAACTTATCCAGATCCATCTGTAGCAGAATACTATCTTCTCTTGTATTAACTGCTTTACATAGTTTTGTATCATCTGCAAATATCGATATTTTACTGTGTAAACCTTCTACCAGATCATTAATGAATATGTTGAAGAGAACAGGTCCCAATACTGACCCCTGCGGTACCCCACTGGTCACAGCGACCCAGTTAGAGACTATACCATTTATAACCACCCTCTGCTTTCTATCACTAAGCCAGTTACTAACCCATTTACACACATTTTCCACCAGACCAAGCATTCTCATTTTGTGTACCAACCTCTTGTGCGGCACGGTAACGCTTTGGAAAAATCGAGATATACCACGTCCAATGACTCACCGTGGTCCAGCCTATAGCTTACCTCTTCATAAAAACTGATTAGATTGGTTTGACAGGAGCGATTTCTCATAAACCCATGCTGATATGGAGTTAAACAGTTATTCTCATTGAGATAATCCAGAATAACATCCCTCAGAAACCCTTCAAATATTTTACCAACAATAGAGGTTAGACTTACTGGCCTATAATTTCCAGGTTCACTTTTAGAGCCCTTTTTGAATATTGGCACCACATTTGCTATGCGCCAATCCTGCTGAACAGACCCTGTCGCTATAGAGTCCCTAAAAATAAGAAATAATGGTTTATCTATTACATTACTTAGTTCTCTTAGTACTCGTGGGTGTATGCCATCCGGACCCGGAGATTTATCTATTTTAATCTTATTTAGCCGGTTTCGCACCTCTTCTTGGGTTAGATTGGTGACCCTTGGGAATAGCATTCGTGCAGTCTATGAATTTGTTCTGAGAAATAGTATCAACTCCATCAGATCCTCCTTTATACCTCTTCTTGGGTTAGATTGGTGACCCTTAATATAGGGTTTTCATTGTTTCTTGGGATTTCACCTAGCATTTCATTTTCCACCGTGAATACCGTGGAGAAGAAAGTGTTTAATATGTTAGCTTTTTCCTCGTCATCTACAACCATTCTTTCCTCACTATTTTTTAAGGGGCCTACATTTTCAGTTTTTATTCTTTTACTATTGATATAGTTGAAGAACAGTTTGGGATTAGTTTTACTCTCCTTAGCAATGTGCTTCTCTGTTTCCTTTTTGGCAGCTTTAATTAGTTTTTTAGATAAAGTATTTTTCTCCCTATAGTTTTTTAGAGCTTCAATGGTGCCTTCCTGCTTTAGTAGTGCAAATGCTTTCTTTTTACTGTTAATTGCCTGTCTTACTTCTTTGTTTAGCCACATTGGGTTTTTCCTATTTCTAGTCCTTTTATTCCCACAAGGTATAAACCGCTTACAGTGCCTATTTAGGATGTTCTTAAACATTTCCCATTTATTATCTGTATTCTTATTTCTGAGGATATTGTCCCAGTCTACCAGATTAAGGGCATCTCTAAGCTGGTCAAACTTTGCCTTCCTAAAGTTCAGTGTTCAGTGTCCTTGCTATTATATATCTATGGATATATCTATAGAGATAGATATGGATATATCTATAGAGATAGATATGGATATATTTATATCCATAGATATATTTATAGATATATCTATCCATATATGTATCTATCCATCTATCTCATTACTTCTCTATCTATCTATCTATCTCAATCCTTCTATATCATTCCTTCTATCTATCTAACTCATTCCTTCTATCTAATTCCTTCTATCTATCTATCTATCTATCTATCTATCTTATTCCTTCTATCTATCTCATTCTTTCTATCTATTAATCTATCTATCTCTCTATCTATTAATCTATCTATCAATCTATTAATCTATATATTAATCTATCTAATTCCTTCTATCTAATTCCTTCTATCTATCTAATTCCTTCTTTCTTTCTATCTATCTTTCTCGTTCCTTCTATCTATCTCATTCCTTCTATATCTAATTCCTTCTTTCTATCTATCTCATTCCTTCTATCTATCTATCTATCTATCTATCTATATCTACTGTATATATCTCATTCCTTCTATCTATCACATTCCTTCTATCTATTGATCTATCCATCTCATTCCTTCCATCTATCTACAGTTAGGGCCAGAAATATTTGGACAGTGACACAATTTTCGCGAGTTGGGCTCTGCATGCCACCACATTGGATTTGAAATGAAACCTCTACAACAGAATTCAAGTGCAGATTGTAACGTTTAATTTGAAGGGTTGAACAAAAATATCTGATAGAAAATGTAGGAATTGTACACATTTCTTTACAAACACTCCACATTTTAGGAGGTCAAAAGTAATTGGACAAATAAACATAACCCAAACAAAATATTTTTATTTTCAATATTTTGTTGCAAATCCTTTGGAGGCAATCACTGCCTTAAGTCTGGAACCCATGGACATCACCAAACGCTGGGTTTCCTCCTTCTTAATGCTTTGCCAGGCCTTTACAGCCGCAGCCTTCAGGTCTTGCTTGTTTGTGGGTCTTTCCATCTTAAGTCTGGATTTGAGCAAGTGAAATGCATGCTCAATTAGGTTTAGATCTGGAGATTGACTTGGCCATTGCAGAATGTTCCACTTTTTGGCACTCATGAACTCCTGGGTAGCTTTGGCTGTATGCTTGGGGTCATTGTCCATCTGTACTATGAAGCGCCGTCCAATCAACTTTGCAGCATTTGGCTGAATCTGGGCTGAAAGTATATCCCGATACACTTCAGAATTCATCCGGCTACTCTTGTCTGCTCTTATGTCATCAATAAACACAAGTGACCCAGTGCCATTGAAAGCCATGCATGCCCATGCCATCACGTTGCCTCCACCATGTTTTACAGAGGATGTGGTGTGCCTTGGATCATGTGCCGTTCCCTTTCTTCTCCAAACTTTTTTCTTCCCATCATTCTGGTACAGGTTGATCTTTGTCTCATCTGTCCATAGAATACTTTTCCAGAACTGAGCTGGCTTCTTGAGGTGTTTTTCTGCAAATTTAACTCTGGCCTGTCTATTTTTGGTATTGATGAATGGTTTGCATCTAGATGTGAACCCTTTGTATTTACTGTCATGGAGTCTTCTCTTTACTGTTGACTTAGAGACAGATACACCTACTTCACTGAGAGTGTTCTGGACTTCAGTTGATGTTGTGAACGGGTTCTTCTTCACCAAATTAAGTATGCGGCGATCATCCACCACTGTTGTCATCCGTGGACGCCCAGGCCTTTTTGAGTTCCCAAGCTCACCAGTCAATTCCTTTTTTCTCAGAATGTACCCAACTGTTGATTTTGCTACTCCAAGCATGTCTGCTATCTCTCTGATGGATTTTTTCTTTTTTTTCAGCCTCAGGATGTTCTGCTTCACCTCAATTGAGAGTTCCTTTGACCGCATGTTGTCTGCTCACAGCAACAGCTTCCAAATGCAAAACCACACACCTGGAATCCACCCCTGACCTTTTAACTACTTCATTGATTACAGGTTAACGAGGGAGACGCCTTCAGAGTTAATTGCAGCCCTTAGAGTCCATTGTCCAATTACTTTTGGTCCCTTGAAAAAGAGGACGCTATGCATTACAGAGCTATGATTCCTAAACCCTTTCTCCGATTTGGATGTGGAAACTATCATATTGCAGCTGGGAGTGTGCACTTTCAGCCCATATTATATATATAATTGTATTTCTGAACATGTTTTTGTAAACAGCTAAAATAACAAAACTTGTGTCACTGTCCAAATATTTCTGGCCCTAACTGTATCTATCTATCTATCTATCTATCTATCTCATTCCTTCTATCTATCTATCTGTCTATCTGTGTGTAATGGAGTGTGGGTTGGACAAATGTTAAAGAGGAGGTTGGACAAGAAATGGCATCACAAAATTTTTTTTTTTAATAATAGATCTTTATTTAGCTTTAAAAAACGCATACAAATCCGCATGGAAAAAAACGCATAAAAAACACAGTAAAAACACATCAAATCCTCACCTGCATTTTCTGGTAAGAGAGGGAAGAATCTGCACCGAAAATTCCACAGGCAAATCTGCAAAGTGTGCACATAGCCTTAGCTGTGTGTGTCACGTTACCGTTCCTTATCACTTGTGGATGGAGTGGAAGCTCTCGGATCCACAGGCAGCTTCCTAGTTCCTGGTCCGTCTCCATATGTGACTTGACGTGGCTTCCATGGCAGAACAAAGACGAAGGCTAAAGGTGAGTAGTTAGCTTTTAAACCTTAGCTCGCCCCTCCCATATTTGCTACCGCCCCGCTGGGTTGTACTGAATTCTTCTCCCTTGACCTCCTAGATGAAATAATTCCCAATATCTAGGATGGGTCACAACTTTCCAGGGGAAGTCCAAATGGGATGACTGACATCTGACCGGGTTCTTTGTGGCTGGATCGATACGGATATTCAAACTTGGGTCAGCTAAGAGGTTCTGGAGAGCCAGTCTCGATAGCTCGGCATCTGGGACAGCTAGAGCAATATGAGATGCAGAGGTGTGTGTGGAGGGCTCCCAGGATTCTGGTGGTATACTGAACTTGACCCTGAGAATCACGGTACTCTGATAATTCATCTCTAGAGGTCGGTGCCAAAGAGTCTAGAGTTTTCCCTTGAAGTAAAATTGATGCTGGCTGCCTTGTACAAGGAACAGCAGGGAGTCTCAGTTCTGCTTCTGGTCTTCCCTGCCTTCATTAACATGCGGCCTCTAAAGGTACCGTCACATTAAGCGACGCTGCAGCGATATAGACAACGAGCCGATCGCTGCAGCGTCGCTGTTTAGGTCGCTATAGAGACGTCAAACACGGCAACACCAGAACGATGCAGGAGCGATCCAGTGACGTACTTATCGTTCTCGCTGGTTGTTAGCTCCATGCAAAAACATTGCTGGCATCGTTGCTTTTGCTGTCAAACATGACGTATCACGCCGATCTGACAACCAAATAAAGTTCTGGACTTCTAGCTACGACCAGCGATGTCACAGCGGGATCCTGATCGCTGCTGTGTGTCAAACACAACGAGATCGCTATCCAGGACGCTGCAACGTCACGGATCATTGTCGTTCTCGTTGTAAAGTTGCTCAGTGTGAAGGTACCTTAATTCTCTGGCCATTTGGCAAAAACTCTGCTCTTTTGGAAATTGTGTACTTTTCCCAAGGAGGGAGTGGAGGGAGATCTCTGGATAATCTATGGGGCCTGAATTCATAAATCCAAAATTAAGTCTCTCTCGCAGGGCCCTACTGCTACAGTCATCAGATATGAAGGAGACCCAACTTAGAGTCTCTACATTTCAGAAAAATCATTGTCACACACCACTAAAGTGGCATCAATTTCAACAGAGTTGAAACAGTATAATGGGCCTCTGACACCCATTCCACTACAGGAAACCCAACAGATGGAGACCCAACTTGGAGTCTCCACATTTAAAAAAATAGTTTGTAACATCAGCAGCAATAGCAACAGCAGGCACAGAAGCCATGGCAAAGGTGTCACAGACTGCAATAACGCAAGATCAATGCATCACACTAAAAAGGCACCATCGCGTAGTCTGCCCAGTCTGCGACTGGGGTGCAAATGTCATTGGACAGCCATGACTTGTTCATCTTGATGAAAGTAAGGCGATCTACACTTTCAGGGGACAGCCGGATGCGCTTATCTGTCAGGACACCCCAGCAGCGCTGAATACACATTCTGAGAGAACGCTGGCTGCCGGGCATGACAAAACCTCCAATGGCCACTTTTACATTTTTGAAGACCAAAATGCAAAAAGGTCAAAATTCCCCCTGATGGCACTGATATTGAGCTTGAGTTACTGTTGCACCATCCTCTACCGTCGTTCACAATGTGTCAGACATGTACTCTGTTCTGCTGGTGCACAGGCTGGTCTAAAACATATGAAACGACTCACAGAAACTGCTTATGCCATTTACACTGCTGCTTCTAATGTTTTTGAGTTGACAACTCGATGTTCCTGGGGTTGGAAGTCTAGAACTGTAATGCACACTGTGTGCCTCACTGCTGTCTTGGGAAAACCACTCTTAAGATTGTCTACAAGCGTGTTTTGATACTCCGGCATTCGTGCAACCCTTTGCAGGGGGAAGCATCTGGCAAAATTTACTCTTGTACTGTAGATCTAAAAGAGTGTTGTGCTGTGAGTCAGCACTATTTCTAATTCTAACAATACAGGCATCATGTTGCAAATAGTGCAGCAAGAAGGCACTAATGTGTCAGGCACTTCCATGAAGTCCAAGTCCATGGTGTGTTGGTAGTGGGGAAACACTAAAGCTTGCTTCCTCCGTCCCCTCCCTCCACCAACGGACAACAGAGGGGGATCATTATCCTCTTCATCTCCTGACTGTTGCACGCCCGTCACTAACAGTTTGTCTTGTACCATGAGCCCTGCCCACGATCGTTAAAATCAACCCTCCAATGGCACCCGCCTGTGCGACAAAAGCCAGGAACTTAAAGATATTGTTATCTCTTCCACATACTCCTCTGCTCCCACCTCATCCTCTGGGACCACCATATCTTCCTGCAAACTATTCAAAGTGTGCTTCAGCATGTAGATGACTGAATAGTGAGGGTGATGCCATCAGTGCTATCATTTTAGTAGCCATTTCAAAACTGTGGTGCAGAGGTCCTTCATCTGTGCCCACTCTGTAAGCGTGACTTGCACCTCATCCATACTGCATTGGCCCAGTCTATGCAAAAGGACATACTGCACCAGGGCTCGTTACTGCTGCCACAGTCGCTGCAAAATGTGCAGAGTGGAATTCCAGCCTTATCAGCACATTGCAAATCATACGCTTAACCGATAGGGCGAAAGACCTCTGTAGCAATACAAGACGATGACCTGCAGTTTGCAATCGGCAGAAATGAGCACACAGTGTCCATGCTTTCTGCAGTAGTGCATCCAAGCTGGGATAGTGGTGGCAAAATTGCTGTGCCACCAGGTTGAGGACGTGAGCCATGCAAGGCATGTGTGAGTTTCCCCTGCCACCAGGTCCAGACCGTTATTGCACATGGTCTTTCCTGGCTCCAGGTTCAGCCATTCATTCTCGTCTGGACTATTGTAACTCTCTACTAATCGGCCTCCCTCTCTCCAAACTCTCCCCTCTCCAATCTGTCCTGAATGCTGCTGCCAGGATTATATTCCTCACCAACCGTTACACCGATGCCTCTACCTTGTGCCAGTCATTACACTGGCTACCATCCACTCCGGAATCCAGTACAAAACTATTACCCTCATCCACAAAGCGCTCCATGGCTCAGCACCACCCTACATCTCCTCTCTGGTCTCAGTCTACCACCCTACCCGTGCCCTCCTCTCCGCTAATGACCTCAGGTTAGCATCCTCAATAATCAGAACCTCCCACTCCCGTCTCCAAGATTTTACACGTGCTGCGCCGATTCTTTGGAATGCACTACCCAGGTTAATATGACTAATCCCCAATCCCCACAGTTTTAAGCGCGCCCTAAAAACTAATTTGTTCAGATTGGCCTACCGCCTCAATGCATTAACCTAACTATCCCTGTGTGGCCCATTCAAAAAAAAACAAAAAAAAAAACATAATCAGGTTCCTTGGATCATGTTCTCATACACTTCATGCAGTTAATAGCCTCTGTGTCTGTACTGCTACATACTTAGGCAGTTAACTGGTTCATGCAGCTTTACATGAACACCCGAGCCTTACACTATGGCTGGTCCGAATAACTAAAGCAATTGTTACCTTCCACCTCTCGTGTCTCCCCTTTTCCTCATAGTTTGTAAGATTGCGAGCAGGGCCCTCACTCCTCTTGGTATCTATTTTCAACTGTGATTTCTGTTATGCTGTAATGTCTATTGTCTGTACAAGTCCCCTCTATAAATTGTAAAGTGCTGCGGAATGTGTTGGCGCTATATAAATAAAATGATTATTATTATTATTGCTAAAAATTGGCCTGGATAGCAGTCCACAACTCTTGAGCTGTGTGACTGCAATCTTCAAGGAATTGTAATTTAAACACTGCCTGAAAGCGGTGAGCTCTGGTTGCGTAGTATGGAGATGGGGGATTGTCTCTGCACTGTTGAAACACATGTCTCATTAATTGAGAGGTTGAGGGTGCAGGTGGAGGCCTAGAGGAAGTGGAGGAGCCAGAAGCAGTAGATGAAGTGTTCGATACAGAGGTTTGTCCCACAAGCCTTGGGGATTCCAAGACTTGTGGACCAGCCCCTTGACTGCCTGCACCCACAACCACCAGGGTCACCCAGTGCCAAGTCAATGAGATGTAACGCCTCTGTCCATGTTTGCTCGACCAGGTGGAAGTGGTAAAATGCCCCCTGGCAGACACAGATTTTTTTCAGGGAACGAGTAATGTTGTCTGTGACATGCTGGTGTAGTGCAGGCACAGCTTTCTTAGGGAAGTAATGGTGACTGGGCAGCTGGTACTGGAGGACTGCGATGGCCATTGACTTTCAGTAACCGTCTGTATCCACCAGGCAGAAAGGCAGCATTTCTGTGGCCAACAGATTGGAGATCATGGAGTTCAAGCTCTTAGCTTTGGCATGTGTAGGAGGAGACATTATTTTATGTGACCACAACTGTGGGACTGAGGGCTGGCTGAGAGAGGATGCAGTAGTTTGAACAGGACAAACTGCTGGACTGTGAGTGAGATGCAGGCAGAGATATTATGATGGATTGAGAAAAATGTGTGTGCTCGGTGAAACAAAAACAGCAGGCATGCCCACTTCCGCAACAGCTGATGGGCTCTCACTCACACCGACTGCTGTAGGGGATAAACAAGTGAAGGTTCTGCAGCAGGAGACCTGTGTGAGAATGCTTGCCATGGTGACAGAGGAAGAAGCGGCAGATGCGGTTGATGGGACAGACAGTGGTTGTCGAGGCCTGCTAGTCCGCATTTTAGTGCAGTCTGATTCCCAGCCTAAGGCATGTTGATCACGCACGTGCCAGTTCAGGTATGTAGTAGTCAGATTATTGCAATTTTTGCCTCTACTGAATTGTTTTTTGCAAAGTTGAGAGCTTGCTATCTCAAAAAAGGTCCAGGGTAGGCAACCCTTGCTGCCCCTGCGAACTGCAGACTCTCAACCAACGTTGCCACAGTTGAGGCTGAGGATGCATTGCTTGTCGTAGTTGCATGATGCTGTGTCTGTGTGGTAAGCTGCAATGTAAGCTCCTTGTATTCTTCCTTCTCAACCTCCTCTGCTGAGCTACTCACCTGCATGCCTCCAGGTTCACACTATGTGGAATCTAACACCTCATTGTCCTCCTCTGTGTTGCCCTGAGAGTAACCATCCTCCTCTTCCTGCTGACAGCACAGTACAGTGCACATGCATTTCAGTTATCTGAGTCTCATCAGCATAACCTCCACTCCTGAGGGTTAACGTCTGGTGATGAGGGCCTGGATTGTACTCAGACCCTAATTTGTCTGGCCCCGGATTCAATATGAAAATATTTTGGGCATCAGTGCAGATGCTTTCCTCCTCTGAATTCTGTTAATCTTTGGAGCAGACCTCTGAAATCCATGGAATAGAATGTGTGAACAGCTCTGCAGTCTTGCCCACCTGTGGTTCCCCACAGTCAGTTGAGTGGTTGGAAAGTTGTGTCGTGGGGGAAACAAAGGTGATTGGGGTGCCACCTCTGAGGATTGTACTGTGTGTGATGTTAAGGTGGAGGAAGAGGAGGAGAGGCCACTTAATGCAGCGCTTGCCATCTACTGGAGCACATGCTCTTTCTGACAGTCATCTACCAGGTGTTCTGCTGTGCAGCTGAGAGAGAGTTGAGTAGCCCATCCAGAAACAGATGTTGTCAGTTGTCTTTGGATAGGATGAGACGGAGTTGGTTCAGTAGAACTTTCAGTAACATTACCACCTAACCCACGTACACGTCAAACAGCAAGCCTATTCCCCCTTCCACATTGATCTCATTTGATCCAATTAATTTTGTATGTACCCTTCCCCTCCTGTAACCAGCTTTTTTAACAAACTTAGGCTTCGACCTGTCAGTCACTTGTCACTAAATGAACAATCAGTATATATTTTCTGAGATAGTGTGCCTGAACAACAATATTAGCCCTAATGATTTTGATTAGAAAATGGGGCCTAAAGCCTGCACCCCAATATTAGCCCTAATGATTTTGATTAGCAAATGGGGACTCCTGGCTGCACCCCAATATTAGTCCTAATGATTTTGATTAGAAAATTGGGCCTCCTAGCAGCACCTCAATATTAGCCCTAATGATTTTGAGTAACAAATGGGGCCTCCTGGCTGAACCCCAATATAAGCCCTAACAATTTTGATTAGCAAATAGAGCCTATTGACTGCACCCCAATATTAGGCCTAACGATTTTAATTAGTAATTGGGGCCTCCTAGCTGCACCCCAATATTAGCCCTATTGATTTTTATTAGCAAATGGGACCTCCTGGCAGCATCCCAATATTAGCCCTAACGATTTTAATTAGGAAATGTGGACTCCTGCCTGCACAACACTATTAGCAGAAACTAGTAAGATGATAGAAGGACATTTTCACACAGGACAGGATCCTATCAAACTATTTGACAACGTGGAGCAGCAGGAGTGGGCACTCACTTTTTACATGGAGAGGGACATGTGACTTCAACAGGCAATGACAGAAACCCTTGTGTCATGACATTGTGGATGGTTTCTGCACCCTAATTGGCAGCTGGAATGTACTCACATTAAATTATTTAAAAAATAAAAATGATACTCCGCCGCTCCTCTGACTTATACACACCTCCTCCCCTCATAAAACACATTCCCCCAAGCTCATCATACAGAACCACTATCCTAGCCAAAATCCTAACAAAAGCATTGGTGGAAACATGATTATTTACCGAACTGTGACTGAATTTTGCCAACTTTGAGGAAACATGCTTGGGAGACAGAGCACTAGTCCGAATGTGCTACGTTCATGACAAATTTGAGATTAGCAAACGTTTTCCAAACAAGTTTGCTCATCTCTACTGTAAAATGCTGCAGTCTGACAGCAGCAATTAAAGCACCCTGTCTGGGGGCACACTGTTCTATGTGTCCACTAGGCTGCTTCCGTGGGCATACTAAAGTACAGTTTAAAACATGCACTAGGTTTTCCTAGATGAAACAACTTCAGGAAAATGCGGTGGTCCTGAGTAAGCGACATCACGCGAAACGTGCGTTGGGTTAGAAGGCCGATGTTCATATACCCACACACAATGGGTAAATACCTCACATAAATGTATTTACTTTTTTAAATATGCAATGAGTACAAATATGAGTCTCCTGTTATGTTATTGACACTAGTCTATGTCCCATCACACTAGCACTGTATGTATGTTACCCAATAGGGCAACACAGTGCATGTAATTACTTTTGGGACACTTATTCACAGACATATCTTTCATAATCACATTTATGGATACACATTATCTATACTCTCTATTTTTTACATAAACCTACGAAATCCTGACCTATTCCTTGGCCTATTTACCTAGGGTTGTAATTACTAACTTGCACATGTACCCATAATAATACTCTATTACTATTTGTTAATTTTTTGGGGGATTTTTTGTAAAAATAAACCTTTTAATGTTTTTTTAGCACATTTGACTCTGGTTCCTTGTTAGTCACATTTTCCCACATGCCTTGTGTCGTGTGTGGTGAGCATCTTGAACCCCCAGCTGCTTCACAGACGCTTATAACGTTGAGCCATGAAAATAAAAAAAATACATTTTCCCACAGAAATTTCATTTTAGCCCCAAATATTTTATTTTCACAAGGGTAGTGGCGTGGCTAGCCATGGATCGGTGAGCATGCAAGACACTGAGCTCCTTATTCTTCCATCAGTGGGCTCATGCTTCTATCAAAGCCCTTTCCCCAGGGGGAAATCAGAGTTTATCTCACGCATCCTCAGAAGCAAGCATTGAGCTTACTCCTACAGACAGAAATGAAGCCCAATGGCGATGAAGTTCCGGATCTATCAGCACCTCAGCTGTACCTGAATCCTCTCCCGCAGCACCCAACGACAGATCCGGTTGAGGAGATTACTGCAAAGAACACCCTCTCATTGCCGGAGTCTCCTGCTGGGGTCAGCATACCAAGCCCTGCAACAACCACAAGATGGTCACTGCTGTTTTTTCTGACTGTGAGCAAATCCTGGAGACAACTGCGGATGAGGTAGGGCCTTTATCGCCAAACATATCTCACATCGCTAAGATGAGTCATGTTTTGCACTTCCCCCTCCTCACACATCATAGTGTGGCACAGGCCTATGCCCTTTCACCATTAAATGAGAATAGTGAGTACAATGGTACCACATCCTCTAAACCCAAGGAGGCCTTGACCCTTGGAGCACCCCTGAGAGCTAAGGTCATGATAATGCCTGGATCTCCTAATTCTGCAGAGGGGCTGCCTCCTCTCATAAATCATAAGTCTGTGCTGGGCCCCTCCTTGCTTCGCCCTCAAACTGCTTCATGTCGCATGGCTGGTCTACCGATTCATCTTGGGATGCATCTCCTCCTCATAGTGCCTCAAGGGAACCGACAATGCTCGACCATTCTCAATCAGACCTTCATCAGTTCAATAAGCATCCATCTACAGCTACATCTGGGACCTTGGTCTCTCCCTATCCAGAATTAACCTCATCAGTGGGAGATCGAAATGTAGTGCAACCCAGGGACCATATGTTCTGTTGCTCAACCTTACAAAATCAACCCTTTCTGGGGGTCCTTGGTCATGATCCCACTACACTTGGACTAACAACATTTATCGATAATTAACCAGCTTCTCTAAATGATTTCCACCTGCTTCTACAGTCCATTCCTACCAGAAGTGCAAATCAGGAGTTTGCACTTTTTTCTTACTTTTTTCTTTGCACTCTCATCCATTTCAGCTTAAGTTGACAGCACAAAAGGGACTCACTATACGTTTCATTCTACAGAAGCTCTCCCTAATGATCTGAACCTACCCAAGATTAATCTTCCATTGACCGGTCTTATCTATCAGTATACCAGACTCCAAAAAATGGCAAAGAGTCATTTCCACTCTGTCCACGTCACAAGCACAGAAAGGCCTCCCTCCTTTGGCCTTCCCCTAGTGCCCTAGTGGCCAAAGAAAATCCCAGCACAAATCTCACCAAGCTCTGGACACTGACTGACTCTAGTCCTGGTGGTATCATTTAACGCCTAAATGCCACATATACCATCTGTTATTTCCCATATTTGCATATTCTATTTCTACCCTTGTCTCTTTAGATACTGAATGTAGACATTTACAAACTATGTTCTCTCTCTCATTAAACACGTTAAAGTTCTTTTACTTTTGGTCAGTCACAAAGACATAAATGTCTATTCTTACTATTATTATTGCCTTTCTATCATAGCCATACATGATATATGTTTAATATTTAGCCTGCTGATAAACCGTAGTCATCCTCTTAACTCGAACCCAACTGATTGCCAGTATTAATTCAATTTTATGTCTATCTTCTGGAGCTGTTCTCTGGACATGACTACAACCCCCCCACCCCCACCCCAGTAGGTGGGGAGCATCTTTAGTGCTCTCCAGAGACATGCTAGTTCCGAGGTTACAATTGTACCTCTTTATTCTCCGCTGCAGTAGCAGTGCAACTGCTGTTGTTTTTTGTGTACTCCTGGGGGTCATTTTACTTGGACATGCGTCAACAGCGTGCTTATACCTAAGAATACCTTACTGAAGTATCATGGCGGACTTAAACATCATCTACTTCAATGCAAATGAACTCAATACCCTGAAAAATAAACGTGCTCTGTCAACACCAACTCTCAAGAGACCTCCGTAAAGACTAGACTGGAAGTCAAGCATCTTATGGAGGCCTCCTAAATTCGCTTCTTTCAGATTGGCAGCAAGTTCTATGAATATGGTAGTAAGCCAGGAAGAATCCTGGCTTGAGCCCTTTTAAATTAAACTAGCACAGAACCATATCCCTTGAGTTGAGAACTCTCAAACTCTCTGGCACAAACCACTTCTGAAATATGTGAAGTGTTTTGACCCTATTATTCTAAATTATATAATTTATCTAAAACAAACTCCAAATCAGACCCATCAAGCTTCTATACCCTCCCCTGGTAGAAAATTGTCAGAGGAGATTAAAAATGAATTGGAAGCGCTGTTCACCTCCCCGAAAGTCTGACATACAATTATCTCCCAGAGTATAAGGGTCCTGGTCGTGATAGCCTGACACCTAAATTCTACAAGTCTTTCCATATACAGCTAAGCCCTTTAATGCTTCAGGTTTTTAATCATATCTCTGATTCCGCACCCTTCCCATCGCAGGCCACATCTGCACATGTCACAGTCATTCCTGAAACTGGAAAAGACCCCCATTTGTGTGGCAACTACCGCCCAATATCACTTTTAAACACCGATTTAAAAATATAGGCTAAATTAATAGCCAACAGGCTAAACCCATTTCTAAGAGATCTTATTCATTCAGATCAAGAAGAATATCTCCTCTCATACAGTCATGGTCGAAAGTGTAGGCACTCTTAAAATTGCTCCAGAAAATGAAATACCATATATACTTGAATATAAGCAGAGGCCCCTAATTTTGGGACAAAAAACTGGGAAAACTTATTGACTCGAGTATAAGCCTAGGGTGGGAAATGCAGCAGCTACTGGCAAATTTCAAAAATAAAAATAGATACCAATAAAACTAAAATTAATTGAGAAATCAGTAGGTTAAATGTTTTTGAATATCCATATTCAATCAGGAGCCCCATATAATGCTCCATACAGTTTATGATAGGACCCATAAGATGCTCCATACAAAACACGCCCCATATAATGCTTCTTAAAGTTCATGATGGGCCCAATAAGATGCTCCGTACAAAAATATGCCCCATATAACGCTGCACAAAGGTTAAGGATGGCCCCATAAGATACTCCATATTAAAATATCCCCCATATAATGCTGCACAAAGGTTAATGATGGCTCCATAAGATGCTCCATAGAATAATATGTCCTATATAATGCTCCATAAAGGTTGATGGCCCCATAAGATGCTCCATAGAATAATATGCTCCATATAAAGTTCCATAAAAGCTGATGGCCCCATAAGATGCTCCATAGAACAATATTCCCCATATGCTGCTGCTACGATTAAAAAAAAATTACATACTCACCTCTCGTCACTGGGGGGCCAGGTGCCGGTGTCCTGAGCTGGTGGGGACACCGGCACGCTATGGGGGCCAGGTGCTGGAGTCGCCACTGGCTCAGGCCCCCAGCACTTGCGATATTCACCTGTCCCCGTTCCACCGCCCCGTGCCGCTGTGTCTTCCGGGTCTCTACAGTGACTGTTCAGGCAGAGGGCGCGCACTAAACACGTCATTGCACCCTCTGACCTGAACGTCACAGCCAGAGGATGCAGAAGACACAGCAAGGCAGTGGAACACGGACAGGTGAATATCGATGGCTCACCCTCCCCCATCATATACACCCTCCTGGCACGGTCTCTGCACTTCCTTCATTCTCCGTTGTCCCTGGGGCCGGCAGCTCCTTCCAGTGCTGAGCGGTCACATGGTACCGCTCATTAAAGTAATGAATATGTGCTCCACGCCTATGAGAGTGGAGTTGCGAGCATATTCATTGCTTTAATGAGGGGTACCACATGACCGCTGAACACAGGAAGAGCTGCTGGAGACCATTGGAGAAGCAGGGAAGTGCAGAAACCACGCCAGGAGGGGGTGAGTATGATGTTTAAACTGTAAAGTGCTGTGCAATAAAATAAAGATTAATATTATTATTATGTGACAGTCACCGACTCCTGCCGCTCCCCCGCCAACCCCCTGTGACAATGACTCGAGTATAAGCCGAGAGGGGCACTTTCAGCCAAAAAAATGGGCAGAAAATCTTGGCTTATACTCGAGTATATACTATATATTTCTCCCAGAAAATTATTGCAATTACACATTTTGTTATACACGTTTATTTCCTTTGTTTATATTGGAACAACACAAAAAAAACAGAAAAAAGGCAAATTGGACATTATCTGACACAAAACCACAAAAATGGGTTGGACAAAATTGTGGGCACATTTCCAAAATTGTGGGTAAACAGCTTTGTTTCAAGCATGTATTGCTCATTAAAAATCGCCTCTGCCAGCTAACAGGTGTGGGCAATATGAAAATCACACCTGAAAAAGGATAAAGCGAAACTGACTACATATTTATGACCTTTGTGTTGTATATATCCCATTGTATAAACCTTATTTACTTTTGTATTCTGTTGTATTTTGTCACCATTATTATTTTGTAGTAACTGATGAAGGTCTGAAGTCAAGACCGAAATGTTTCTTTACTACAGTGAACCACATTAAATCCCGTTGATCACCTAAGATGAGTGCTGGGTTTACTTAATATATACTTACGGTGTGGGAACCTACCCAAGCACCCATATATAGTTGTGCGCATGGTACCATTATGAATAAGCATAATAACAGACATGGATTCTTTAGTATGAGCAGTGAGTCTATGGAACTCTCTGCCGTACGATGTTGTAATGAGTGATTCATTACTAAAATTTAAGAGGGGAGATGAAAAGGAAGCATGAAAAGTTACCAAATCCACTAGGGCTGAATAAACATATTTCAATCAAGGTATATAGAGTAGAGCCAAGGGCTTGATTGAAATATGTTTATTGAGCCCTAGTGGCTTTGGTAACTTTTCATGCTTCCTCAGCATGGGAGAACTTAGAGCACCTGCACATTGAGACCTGTATTCATTTTATATACTTGTAGACTAGCCTGTGGATTATATTGTGCCTTCAGCTTGGCTGATTAGTATCTCTATCTCTATGTGCATCTGCGCGTTTATCCACAGGTACCAGGGTCTGGTTTCAGATAATGTATTCACTTTAGGTGCTTGCACCATGGATACTGCCTGAACTTTGGCATGGTGCATATAAGTAATGTGGAATTCATATGAGCTACTAGTGTCCTTTGAAACATGCTGAATGTGTTAGCTATATGGGTTTACCTTTATTTGCTACTAGCTGAAGAGCCCGGCGTTGCCTGGGCATAGTAAATATCTGTGGTTAGTTATAGCACCTCACTTCTCTTATTTTCCCATCACGCCTCTCATTTTCCCAATCACATGTTTCATTTTCCCCCTCACATCTCTCATTTTCTCCTGCTCACCTCTCATTTTCTCCCTCACTCCTCTCATTCCCCCCTAACACTTGTAATTTCGACCTCACATCTGTCATCTTCCAATCACTCCACTATTTTCCCTCACTCCTCTCATTTTGCACTCACACCTTTTCATTTTCACCTCACACCTCTCATTTTCACATCAGTATATACATGTTTGTCATCTCCCTTATATATAGTATACACCTGTATGTCATCTCCTGTATATAGTATATACCTGTATGTCATCTCCCCTGTATATAGTATATACCTGCTGTGTGTCATCTCCCCTGTATATAATATATACCTGTATGTCATCTCCTCCTATATATAGTATATACCTGTATGTCATCTCCTCCTATATATATAGTATATACCTGTATGTCATCTCCTCCTGCATATTGTATATACCTATGTGTCATCTCCCCTATATATAGTATATATCTGTGTGTCATCTCCTCCTGTATATAGTATATACCTGTATGTCATCTTCTATATATAGCATATACCTGTATGTCATCTCCTCCTGTATATAGTATATACCTGTAGGTCATCTGCTCCTGTATATAGTGTATACCTGTGTGTCATCTCCTCCTGTATATAGTATATACCTGTATGTCATCTCCTCCTGTATATAGTATGTACCTGTATGTCATCTCCTCCTCTATATAGTATATACCCGTGTGTCATCTCTCCTGTATATAGTATATACCTGTGTGTCATCTCCTCCTGTATATATTATATATCTGTATGTCATCTCCTTCTGTATATAGTATGTACCTGTATGTCATCTCCTCCTCTATATATATATACCTGTGTGTCATCTCTCCTGTATATAGTATATATCTGTGTGTCATCTCCCCTGTATATAGTATATACCTGTGTGTCATCTCCTCCTGTATTAGACCTCGTTCACACGTTATTTGCTCAGTATTTTTACCTCAGTATTTGTAAGCTAAATTGGCAGCCTGATAAATCCCCAGCCAACAGGAAGCCCTCCCTCTGGCAGTATATATTAGCTCACACATACACATAATAGACAGGTCATGTGACTGACAGCTGCCGTATTTCCTATATGGTACATTTGTTGCTCTTGTAGTTTGTCTGCTTATTAATCACATTTTTATTTTTGAAGGATAATACCAGACTTGTGTGTGTTTTAGGGTGAGTTTCGTTTGTCAAGTTGTGTGTGTTGAGTTGCATGTGGCGACATGCATGTAGCGACGTTTGTGAGATGAGTTTTGTGTGGCGACATGCATGTAGCAACTTTTTGTGTGTCGAGTTGCATGTGACAGGTTAGTGTAGCAAGTTGTGTGCAGCAAGTTTTGCGCATGGCGAGTTTTGCGCGTGGCGCGTTTTATGTGTGGTGCCTTTTGAGTATGTGCAAGTTTTGTGTGAGGCAACTTTTGCATGTGTTGCAACTTTTGTGCATGTGGCAATTTTTCCGCGTGTGCAAGTTTTGCGTTTGGCGCGTTTTCCATGAGGTGAGTTTTGCACTTGTGGCGAGTTTTGCGTGAGCCTAGTTTTTGCATGCGGTGAGTTTTGTGCGTGGCAAGTTTTGAGCGGCGACTTTTGTGTTTCGACTTTTATGTGGCGAGGTTGGTGTATGTGTGGTGAAATGTGTCCTGAGGGTGGTATGTGTTCAAGCACGTGGTAGTTTGTGGCGCATTTTGTGTGTGTGTTCATATCCCCGTGTGTGGTGAGTATCCCAAGTCGGGGCCCCACCTTAGCAACTGTACGGTATATACTCTTTGGCGCCATCGCTCTCATTCTTTAAGTCCCCCTTGTTCACATCTGGCAGCTGTCAATTTGCCTCCAACACTTTTCCTTTCACTTTTCCCCATTATGTAGATAGGGCCAAAATTGTTTGGTGAATTGGAAAGCGCGGGGTTAAAATTTCACCTCACAACATAGCCTATGACGCTCTCGGGGTCCATATGTGTGACTGTGCAAAATTTTGTGGCTGTAGCTGCGACGCCTCCAACACTTTTCCTTTCACTATTTCCCCATTATGTAGATAGGGGCAAAATTGGTGAATTGGAAAGCGCGGGGTTAAAATTTCACCTCACAACAAAGCCTATGACGCTCTCGGGGTCCAGACGTGTGACTGTGCAAAATTTTGTGGCTGTAGCTGCGACAGTGCAGATGCCAATCCCGGACATATACACATACATACATACATACACACACACATACACACACACATTCAGCTTTATATATTAGACTAGTTCTCTCTGATTGAAATGTTTACTTTTTCTATAATAGAATAAGGTGCTGTTCACATAGACATCATACTCTATATTAACAAGGACTGTTTTCATCTGTTGGTACTGGGGAGTTGGTTTACAGGGGGTTGGCTCTATTATGGGCCCAAATGTATTATATGTAGGTCACCTGGGTGACCATTTTTAAATGTTTTAAGTGTGCTCTATGTGGTTTTCTGTGTCAATTTGTATCTCTGAATAAAATTTGTATTTTTTACTTGATCCATGCCTTAGGTGATTCCCGCTTTATGGTCTATTTCTTTTCTCTCTTTTTTTGCAATTATTAAGTATTTTGTGTAACATATCTCTGTGATTTAAGGGTATGAAAATTCAACATTGGAAAAATGCGAAATTTTAGAAATTTTTGCCAAATTTCAGTAGTAATATCAAAGACATTTTACCACAATATATCACAATAAAACAAATTCAGAATCACCGGGATCCGTTGGAGCGTTCCAGATTTATAACCTCATAAAGGGACAGTGGTCAGAATTGTAAAAACGTGCAATCCACCCTTGAGGGTGAAGGGGTTAATAACTATGTATCTCTGAGTACTGTTAAATCTAACTGTTTGCTAAATCTCTTTTTTGATCCATCAAGGGTGTTGATATGTGTATGCCACATTACATTGATATCATTAGGCCTCATTACTCAAATACACATCATGTGATCTGCTTCAAACCAACATGCATTCAAGTTTATACAGCTTTGATTTGCAAAATATTCATAATAATTGCTGTATATAGGAAAAATCACAATCTCCTTTGAAGCTCATTCACACACTGGGTGTCAACGAAGCTCCTTGATGGCAAGCAAGGTCTTCAACTAATACTGTTTTCATGTAGAATTCTTGTATTGTGTTTTTGCTGCATTTTTATGCAGGCAAAACCCGCTTTCTTGACAGTAAATAAGTTGCTTAAAAAAACAGGTTTTGCCGAGTTTTTGCTGTGCTTTTGTCAGGTATATTTGTCTCTTGTGTATGCTGATAAAGTCTAGTGAACAAAAAAACATGATTCAACTTCCTCAAGTTTCTGCACCAAAAAGCAGCAAAACCTGATACCTGCATTTTTGGCGTGTTTTGCACTTATCCAATGGTTTATATGGGTGAAAAAACACTGAAAGAAGTGACATGCAGCAGTTTTCCAAATCAGTCAGGAAAAAAAACAATGTGTGTGCATGAGATTTCTGAAATCTCATAGCCTTCGCTGGTACTGTAAAACACAGCAAAAATTTGCATTAAAAAAATACAACAAAAATATAACGTGTGAACATACCCTTAAAGGGAATCAGTCCAGTCACCACGTTTTTGTCACCTAATCTGAGAGCAGTATAATGCAAAATGGAGCAGGAAAAACACAGGTTAACTGCTGATGAATATTAGAATAATCCAAGAGACCTAAGAATATGCAATGCGTTTTATTAGTCAACGAGTTTCAAAATGAACATGTGCAGTTTGTCCTGATGAAGAAGTCAGATGACTTTGAAACATGTTGCAATGAATATTCTACACTCTCCTAGATTCTTCTACTATTCACCAGTTAACCCACGTTTTTCCTGCTCCTTTTTTAATTCTATATTTCTCATTGGCTTGCAGCAGCTGACATTTTGTGCTTCTACAGTGATTGTGTCTTACACAACCCCATCAGCTGATCATCTACAATTGTGTGATAAAGTGCTTGCCTCCTTCCTAACTTGCTATTCTTTTGCATGTTTGTTACACTTAAATGTTTCAGATCACAAAACAAATATAAATATTAGACAAAGATAACTCAAGTAAACACAAAATGCAGTTTTGAAATAATGGACCTTATTACTAAGGGAAAAAGAAATCCAAACCTACAGGGTTCTGTGTGAAAAAGTCATTGCTCCCTAAAGCTAATAACTGGTTTGATCACCAATGTTGGCCTTTTTAAGGTCATGCCACAGCATCTCAATCGGATTAAGATCAGGTTGACTTTCACAGGTGGACTTGCTGGTGTGTTTTGGATCATTGTTCTGATGTATAACACAAATGTGATTCAACTTGAAATCACGAACAGATGGATGGACATTCTCCTTCAGGATTTTGTGGCAGACAGGAGAATTAATGGTTCCATTTACCACAGCAAGTCTTCCAGATCCTGAAGCAGCAAAATAACCCTAGATCATCACACTACCATTACTTCTACACCAGATGTAATGGTACATACAGTACAGATCAAAAGTTTGGACACACCTTCTCATTTAAAGATTTTTCTGTATTTTCATGACTATGAAAATTGTAAATTCACACTAAAGGCATCAAAACTATGAATTAACACATGTGGAATTATATACTTAACAAAAAAGTGTGAAACAACTGAAAATATGTCTTAGAAACAACTGAAAACATGTCTTATATTCTAGGTTCTTCAAAGTAGCCACCTTTTGCTTTGATGACTGCTTTGCACACTCTTGGCATTCTCTTGATGAGCTTCAAGAGATAGTCACCGGAAATGGTCTTCCAACAATCTTGAAGGAGTTCCCAAAGATGCTTAGCACTTGTTGGCCCTTTTGCCTTCACTATGCGGTCCAGCTCACCCCAAACCATCTCGATTGGGTTCAGGTCTGGTGAATGTGGAGGCCAGGTCATCTGGCGTAGCACCCCATCACTCTCCTTCTTGGTCAAATAGGTCAAATAGCCCTTACACAGCCTGGAGGTGTGTTTCGGGTCATTGTCCTGCTGAAAAATAAATGATGGTCCAACTAAACGCAAACCGGATGGAATAGCATGCCGCTGCAAGATGCTGTGGTAGCCATGCTGGTTCAGTATGCCTTCAATTTTGAATAAATCCACAACAGTGTCACCAGCAAAGCACCCCCACACCATCACACCTCCTCCATGCTTCACGTGGGAGCCAGGCATGTAGAGTCCATCCGTTCACCTTTTCTGCGTCGCACAAAGACACGGTGGGTGGAACCAAAGATCTCAAATTTGGACTCATCAGACCAAAGCACAGATTTCCACTGGTCTAATGTCCATTCCTTGTGTTCTTTAGGCCAAACAAGTCTCTTCTGCTTGTTGCCTGTCCTTAGCAGTGGTTTCCTAGCAGCTATTTTACCATGAAGGCCTGCTGCACAAAGTCTCCTCTTAATAGTTGTTGTAGAGATGTGTCTGCTGCTAGAACTCTGTGTGGCATTGATTTTTAAGGCTGGCGATTCGGATAAATTTATCCTCAGAAGCAGAGGTCACTCTTGGTCTTCCTTTCCTGGGGTGGTGCTCATGTGAGCCAGTTTCTTTGTAGCACTTGATGGTTTTTGCAACTACACTTGGGGACACTTTCAAAGTTTTCCCAATTTTTTAGACTGTCTGACGTTCATTTCTTAAAGTAATGATGGTCACTTATTTTTATTTACTTAGAATTTGTATTATGGCAAGAAAAAAGCAGCTAACAGTCTATTCAGTAGGACTATCAGCTGTGTATCCACCAGATTTCTGCTCAACACAAGTGATGGTCCCAACCCCATTTAGGTAAGTTATTCCATTTAATAAACCTAATAACTAGAGCGGTGGCACCACATAGGAAACGGGGATCCAACCTGGTCTATGCTATACTAAGCCATGAAAAAACAACACAAGAAATAGACCATAAAAGGGGATCACCCAAGGCAATGGATTAAGTATGAAAATTACAAATTTTATTAGAATAACACTCATGGACATTGGAAACAACCACATGGAGCACACAATTAAAAGCATTTAAAATTGGTCACACATAGGACCTAGAAACATGAACAAATGGCCCATAATAGAACCCTCCTCCTAGATGCGATCCCTCCCCAAACGCACTGTAATGGCTAATAATAATATATAGTACAGTGTAAGATGTCTGCATGAACAGCACTATTGGAAGATAGGGTAAAGCAACACAACCTAAGGAGTATAGTTGTGACCATGATATATAATGCACCAGTCTGTGAATACCTCACACCAGCAGGATTACCTATATAACACAAACAAGCAGATATGCAAAAAAAAAAAAACAACAAAAAAAAAACACCTTTTTTGCAATAACGTAAGACATAGACAAAAGCTTAATAAAGCATACACAGTGAATCAAATTGACCCCAAACCACACATATGGCATGTAGGTCTACTCCATTAAGGTATAGAGTTGTATATAATACAGAGTTAGTTGTGTAGCGATTCCACTGGTCTAGTCTAACGTGGTATATAACCCGTGCCATTAAATTGCAAAAGCTCCCAATGTAAGGGAAATAAAAGATCTGCTGAGGAGTGAGGATTCAGATCACCAATAACAAAAAAAACGGTATGCAAACCCAGGAGCTGTTCAAGCTCTGTACAAAGCCAAGGGGGGTATCGACAGGAGGAGCAGAGACCCATCCATTTATTAAACCTGACAGGGCACACCTGTGAAGTTAAAACCATTTCCGATGACTACCTCTTGAAGCTCATCAAGAGAATGCCAAGAGTGTGCAAAGCAGTCATCAAAGCAAAAGGTGGCTACTTTGAAGAACCTAGAATATAAGACATAATTATGCGCTTAATTCTAAATCTCAGGGCAAACCAGTCAATGAAAAAGACCTGGGAGTAAGGGTGGATGACAAACTCATGTTCAGTGGCCAGTGTCAGGCAGCTGCCACAAAGGCAAATAAAATAATAGGATGCATTAAAAGAGGCATAGATGCTCATGAGGAGAACATAATTTTACCTCTATACAAGTCACTAGTTTGACCACACTTAGAATACTGTGCACAGTTCTGGTCTCTGGTGTATAAGAAAGACATAGCTGAACTAGAGCGGGTGCAGAGAAGAGCGAACAAGGTTATTAGAGGACTGGGGGGTCTGCAATACCAAGATAGGTTATTAGACTTGGGGCTATTTAGTTTGTTAAAACGAAGACTAAAAGGTGATCTTATTTTAATGTATAAAGGGGACAGTACAAAGACCTTTCTGATGATCTTTTTAATTATAGACCTAAGACAGGGACAAGGGGGCATCCTCTACGTCTGGAGGAAAGAAGGTTTAGGCATAATAACAGACGCGGGTTCTTTACTGTAAGAGCAGTGAGACTATGGAACTCTCTGCCATATGATGTTGTAATGAGTGATTCATTACTTAAATTTCTTGAAAAGTATAATGTTGCAGGGTATATATACTAGATTCCTTGATAGGGCGTTGATCCAGGGAACTAGTCTGATTGCCGTATGTGGAGTCGGGAAGGAATTTTTTTTCCCCAAAGTGGAACTTACTATTTGCCACATGGGTTTTTTTGCCTTCCTCTGGATCAACATGTTAGGGCATGTTAGGTTAGGCTATGGGTTGAACTAGATGGACTTAAAGTCTTCCTTCAACCTTAATAACTATGTTACTATGTTACTATATTTTCAGTTTTCACACTTTTTTGTTAAGTATATAATTCCACATGTGTTAATTCATAGTTTTGATGCCTTCAGTGTGAATTTACAATTTTCATAGTCATGAAAATACAGAAAAATCTTTAAATGAGAAGGTGTGTCCAAACTATTGATCTGTACTGTACACCTTCCACAAAGATCAGCTTTTGTCTCATCAGTCCACAGAGTATTCTCCCAAAAGTCTTGGGGACCGTCAAGATGTTTTCTAGCAAAATTGAGATGAGCCTTTATGTCCTTTTTGCTCAGCAGTGGTTTTCGTCTTGGAACTCTGCCATGCAGGACATTTTTGCCCAGTTTCTTTCTTATGGTGGAGTCATGAACACTGACCTTAACTGAGGTAAGTGAGTCCTGCAGTACTTTGGATGCTGTTGTGGGTTCTTTTGTGGCCTCTTGAATGAGTCACCGCTATGCTCTGTGGTAAGTTTGGTTGGCCGGCCCCTCTTGGGAAGTTTCTCCACCAGGGCCGGACTGGCCATCAGGCAGTTCTGGCAAATGCCAGAAGGGGGCATTGCTGTGTGGGCAGTGCTGTATACAACTGTGTGGGCTGTGCTATATACTACTATGTTGTCTGTGCTGTATACTACTGTGTGGGCTGTGCTGTATACTACTATGTGGGCTGTGCTGTATACTACTGTGTGGGCAGTGCTGTAAACTACTGTGTGGGCTGTGCCTGTGCTGTATACTACTGTGTGGGCAGTGCTGTATACTACTGTGTGGGCAGTGCTGTATACTACTATGTGGGCTGTGCTGTATACTACTGTGTGGGCTGTGCTGTATAAGCGCCGATGCCAGTAGTGGGCCACTGCACGCCGACTCACCCTTCCCCCCAGCGCCGCTGCCGCATTCAACTACAGTTGAATGCAATGATGGAGTGTCACCTGATGCTCCCTCTATCGTCATTCCCAGCTCTGCCTCTGACACTGCGGGTGCGCACACACTCACTGTGTCCTAAGCAATGCAGCGGCAGCCGCCAAGACAGGAGCAGGGAGCACCGTGGGCACGGGGAGAGGTGAGGAGCTTGTTTTTTTTTTTTTTACTGGACTGTGGGGCCATTCTAGGGGGGAAGAGAGATGTTGGCTCTGCTGTATACTCTTGTGAGGGCTGTGCTGTATACTACTATGTGGGCTGTGCTATATACTATTGTGTGGGCTCTGCTGCTTACTACTATGTGGGCTGTGCTGTCTACTACTTTGTGGGCAGTGCTGTATACTACTGTGTGGGCAGTGCTGTATACTACTATGTGGGCTGTGCTATATACTACTGTGTGGGCTCTGCTGTATACTACTGTGTGGGCTGTGCTGTATACTACTATGTAGGCTGTGCTATACACTACTGTGTGGGCTCTGCTGTATATTACTATGTGGGCTGTGCTGTATACTACTGTGTTGGCAATGCTGTATACTACTGTGTGGGCAGTGCTGTATACTACTATGTGGGCTGTGCTATATACTGCTGTGTGGACTCTGCTGTATACTACTGTGTGGGCTGTGCTGTATACTACTATGTGAGCTGTGCTATATGCTACTATGTGGGCTGTGCTGTATACTACTGTGTGGGCTGTGCTGTATACTACTATGTGGACTGTGCTATATACTAGTGTGTGCTCTGCTGTATACTACTATGTGGGCTGTGCTCTATACTACTGTGTGGGCAGTGCTGTATACTACTATGTGGGCAGTGATGTATACTGCTATGTGGGCTGTGCTGTATACTACTATCACCATACAGTATCATGTTATCAGCAGCATATCTACAGTTTACGCTGGCGAGGTGCTGCTGAGAACAATGATTTTTGTTCCAGCAAAAACAATCTGAATATGCAGCATTTTACTTGTTTAGCAAAATACACCCCGTAGTCCTCCATATATTATAATGTGCAACACAGTCCTCCATATAGTATAATACACACCCTATAGTCCTCCATATATTAAAATACACTGCTCAGTCCTCCATATAGCATAATACACTCCTCATAGTGCTCCATATAGAATAATTCACCACCATAGTCATCATGTAGTACAATTCATTTCCCATAGTATAATGCACCCCATAGTTCTTCGTATAGTATAACGTATTCCCCATAGTCCTTGATACAGTACAATGCAGCCCACATACAGTATAATGCAGCCACCGCCCTACAGAATATAATGCAGCCACCCCAGAGTATAATGCAACCACCCCAGAGTATAATGCCGCCACCACATAGAATATAATACAGCCCACCTCCCTATAATATATGATGTAGCCCCCATAGAATATAATGCAGCCCCCGTAGTATATAACACAGCCTCCACCATAGAATATCATATACCCCCACAATAGTATATAACAGCCAAATAGTATATAACATGGTCTCCCTCATAGAATATAATATACCCCCATAGCATATAGTACAACCGACATAGCAGAAAACACAGCCCATGTAGCAGTATACAGCACAGCCCACGTAGCAGTATACAGCACATCCCACGTTGCAGTATACAGCACAGCTCACATACTAGTATACAGCACAGCCCACACAGTAGTTTCCAGCACTGCCCGCACAGTAGTATACAGCACAGCTCACATACTAGTATACAGCACAGCCCACACTGTAGTATACAGCACAGCCCACATAGTAGTATACAGCACAGCCCACATAGTAGTATACAGCACTGCCCACATAGTAGTAAACAGCACAGCCCACATAGTAGTATACAGCACTGCTCACATAGTAGTATACAGCACTGCCCACACAGTAGTATACAGCACTGCGCATGCAGTAGTATACAACACAGCCCACATAGTAGTATACAGCACTGCCCACACAGTAGTATAGAGCACAGCCCACATAGTAGTATGCAGCAGAGTCCACACAGTAGTATATAGCACAGCCCACATAGTAGTATACAGCACTGCCCACACAGTAGTATAAGGCATTGCCAACACAGTAGTATACAGCACTGCCAACACAGTAGTATACAGCACAGCCCACATAGTAATATACAGCAGAGCCCACACAGTAGTGTATAGCACAGCCTACATAGTAGTAAACAGAAGAGCCCACACAATAGTATATAGCACAGCCCACATAGTAGTATACAGCAGAGGCCACACAGTAGTATACAGCACAGCCCACACAGTAGTATATAGCACAGTCCACATAGTAGTATACAGCACAGCCCTCATAAGAGTATACAGCAGAGCCAACATCTCTCTTCCCCCTTAGAATGGGCCCACAGGCCACTAAAAAAAACAAAAAAACAAGCTCCTCACCTCTCCTTGTGCCCACAGTGCTCCCTGCTCCTGTCTCGGCGGCGGCCCCTGCACTGCCTAGGACACAGTGAGTGTGCGCACACCCGCAGTGTTAGAGGCAGAGCTGGGAATGATGAGAGAGGGAGCGTCAGGTGACACTCTAACATCTATCAGTGCATTCAACTGTAGTTGAATGCGGCAGCGACGCTGGGGGGAAGGGTGAGTCGGCGTGCAGCGGCCCACTACTGGCATCGGCGCTTATACAGCACAGCCCACACAGTAGTATACAGCACAGCCCACATAGTAGTATACAGCACTGCCCACACAGTAGTATACAGCACTGCCCACACAGTAGTATACAGCACAGCCCACACAGTAGTTTACAGCACTGCCCACACAGTAGTATACAGCACAGCCCACATAGTAGTATACAGCACAGCCCACACAGTAGTATACAGCACAGACAACATAGTAGTATATAGCACAGCCCACACAGTAGTATATAGCACAGTCCTCACAGTTGTATACAGCACTGCCCACACAGTAGTATATAGCACAGCCCACATAGTAATATACAGCACAGCCCACATAGTAGTATAACCTTACTGCAGACTGTCAGTCAGAGCGCTGCGGGATCATGCTGTCTGCTGTCAGCGTGATCCCGTAGCTGACTGTGACTCGCAGCAGTGACCTGTGGTAAAAAGTTGATGTGGGCCTTAAAGTAACAGCAGGTGCAGCTGATGGGAGAGTATTATCATCTGCCGGCGCCTGTGCTCACAGTTAAAAAAAAAAAAAAAGAAGTAAAATTGCATACATATTCACATTAAAAAAAAATAAAAATTATACTCACCTAATGCCCAATCCCCGATGCCCTGGTCTCCAAGAAATAATGTAAAATAATAAACCACAATATACTACCGGTCTGCTGTAGCCCAGGGACTCCAGATTGTCCACATCGATCTCACGTGTAGAACAGTCACATCGGGAGATGTGACCGCTCTACCCGGTCGCTGACGATACACTGAAAGTAGGTAATCGCTCCTGCAGTGTATCACAGAGCTGCCATGAGAGTTCATCAGCTCCGGTTCTCTCACTTACAGCTCCGCTGCATGAGAACTTTCCCACACAGCAGTAGTGCCTTAAGTGAGATCACCGGAGCTGATCAGCTGATGAACTCCGGTGAACTCTCTCATGGCAGCTCAGTACTATACACTGCAGAAGCGATTAACTCCTGTCATTGTATTGCCGGCTGTCTTTGAGAGCAGAACAGTCACATCAGTGACTGCTCTCGCAGTGATCAGGATCGTCGTGGGACATTATGGATTATCTACTCTTCAAACAGAGCTTGAGAAAGGTCCACATCCTGGACTGAAACGTCACACATGGACCAATATACCACATTTATTTTTTCTATTGGAGTGCTGCCTTCATTTTTCTGGATAATAGCATGAGATTTAGTACCTACCTGGAATGATTTTTTTGTACCCTTTGTTTTCTTTTGGTGCTGCTTTTTGTTTTCTTTTTCTATACTCTGCAAACAGGTGAGGAATATTTGTGGCTTATTATTTTATTTTTGTTGCAGGAGACGTTGGCTTTGGTGGATTAGGTGTTCGGTAAGTATGGTTTAACTAAGATTCATTAAAGGAGTCTGTGCGATTATTTCAAATAATATTATTATTTCAAATAAAGGACTTTATTCTGGTCATGTCTTTATTTACCATGTAACTATAGAATTAGTAATGGCTAGGTGTCTTATAGATGCCTCTGCATTACTAACCTGTGGGCTTGATGTCACCTGACAATACAAAGGTGACATCAACCCTACAAATATGAACCCCACTTGCCACCGCTACAGGGCAAGTGGGAGGAGCGAGGCTAAGCTGCAGAAGAAGGTCTTTATTATTAATTGAAAAGGAAATCAAACCCTGTGTGAAAATGTAATTGCCCCTCCTCCTTAAAACATAAATTAACTGTGGTTTATCACATCTCTGTGAACCTAAGTTCAATTTCCCTAGCCACACCCAGGCCTGATTACTGTCACACTTGTTTTCAAACAAGAAATCACCTAAATAGGACCTACAAAAGGAAGGAAAAAAACTGACAGAGAAAGTCCAAGGTGAGTGTGAAATTAAAACATAACTTTAATGATCAAGAATAACAATATAATGGTTTGGGGAAAAATAACCAAATAGGACCTGCCTGACAAAGTGAAACCAACCACACAACCGAAAACCATGAATTATAAGGGTGACCAGACAGGGTGTAATTAATAATATGCCTTCATTAAAAAAGTGGCAAAATATACAAATAATAGAAGACAATGTGCGCGTATTAGGACAAAGATTAATAATGAAAGAATGTATGAATTATATATTTCTCTCAATCAAGACTGGCAGACCCAATTATACACATATTCCTTGAAAACAGAAAAGACGGAAAAAAACATGTGTCAAAATTGAGCAAAAAATCACTTATATCATATAAAAATCAATTGAACCATATATAATGATTATATCAACGTGTCAGTGCAAAGAATAAGATAAAAAAGTGAAAACAATGGGAATTATGAGGAATAAAGTATGAGGGTAATATACCTTTAAGGGTCGCCACGTCCCGTTTTTTTTCTGTTTTCACTTGAGGAATATGTGGTATAATTTGGTCTAATAATTGAGAGAAATATATATATAATTTATACAATCTTTCATTATTAATCTTTGTCCTAATACGCGCACATTGTCTTCTATTAATTGAATATTTTGCCACTTTTTTAATAAAGGCATACTATTAATTACACAATTATAATTCACGGTTTTCGGTTGTGTGGTTGGTTTTGTAACTTCAGTGGTTTCACTGTTAAACTCACAGAACACCTGAGAGACATATATGCTTATTATTTTCAAATACTTTATATAGTGTATCCGGTGTCTCGAATCTAATCAAATGTGACAAAGTGAAGTAGACTAAAAGATCCTTAAAAGCTAGACATCATGTCACAATCCGAAGAAATTCTGGAAAAAATGAGAAAAAAGTAATTCAGATCCGGTTCTGGGTGGCATACACCCACAAGTACTAAGAGAACTAAGTAATGTAATGGGTCATTCCATGGTAATTTACGTTACAACACAATATAGCAACTTACGTTACAAAGATGATTGTAACTTACCTGACAATAAAGTTAATCCAATGGATGGTAACAGGGCCGGACTGGCCATCGGGCATTTCTGGCAAATGCCAGTAGTGGGCCACTGCACGCCGACTCACCCTTCCCCCCCAGCGCCGCTGCCGCATTCAACTATGGACTCCCATCATTCCCCGCTCTGCCTCTGACACTGTGGGTGCGCGCACACTCACTGTGTCCCAGGTAGTGCAGCAGCAGCCGCCGAGACAGGAGAAGTGAGCACCGCGGGCACGAGGAGAGGCGAGGAGCTTGTTTTTTGTTTTTTTTTACTGGACTGTGGGGCCATTCTAGGGGGGGAAGAGAGATGTGGGCTCTGCTGAATACTACTGTGTCGGCAGTGCTGTATACTACTGTGTGGGCTCTGCTGTACACTACTATGTGGGCTGTGCTGTATACTGCTGTGTGGGCAGTGTTGTATACTACTGTGTGGGCTGTGCTGTATGCTACTATGTGGGCTGTGCTGTATACTACTGTGTTGGCAGTGATGTATACTACTGTGTTGGCAGTGCTGTATACTACGGTGTGGGCAGTGCTGTATACTACTATGTGGGCTGTGCTATATACTACTGTGTGGGCTGTGCTGTTTACTACTGTGTGGGCTGTGCTGTATACTACTATGTGAACTGTGCTATATACTACTATGTGGGCTCTGCTGTATACTACTGTGTGGGCTGTGCTGTATACTACTGTGTGGGCTGTGCTGTATACTACTATGTGGGCTTTGCTATATACTACTGTGTGGACTCTGTTGTATACTACTATGTGGGCTGTGCTCTATACTACTCTGTGCGCAGTGCTGTATACTACTGCATGGGCAGTTCTGTATACTACTGTGTGGGCAGTGCTGTATACTGCTATGTGGGCTGTGGTATATACTACTATGTGGGCTGTGCTGTATACTACTATGTGGGCTGTGCTGTATACTACTGTGTGGGCTGTGCTGTATATTACTATGAGCTGTGCTGTATACTACTGCGTGCGCAGTGCTGTATACTACTGTGTGGGCAATGCTGTATACTACTATGTGTGCAGTGCTGTATACTACTATGTGGGCTGTGCTGTATACTACTATGTGGGCTGTGCTGTATACTACTGTGTGGGCTGTGCTGTATATTACTATGTGAGCTGTGCTGTATACTACTGCATGTGCAGTGCTGTATACTACTGTGTGGGCAATGCTGTATACTACTATGTGTGCAGTGCTGTATACTACTATGTGGGCTGTGCTGTATACTACTATGTGGGCAGTGCTGTGTAATACTATATGAGCTGTGCTGTATACTACTATGTGGGCTGTGCTGTATATTACTATGTGGGTTGTGCTGTATACTACTATGTGAGCAGTGCTGTATACTACTATGTGGGCTGTGCTGTATACTACTATGTGGCCAGTGCTGTTTACTACTTTGTGGGCTGTGCTATATACTACTGTCAGCTGTGCTATATACTACTGTGTGGGCTGTGCTGTACACTACTGTGTGGGCTGTGCTGTATACTACTGTGTTGGCAGTGCTGTATACTACTGTGTGAACTGTGCTGTATACTGCTGTGTTGGTTGTGCTGTATACTACTATGTGGGCAGTGCTGTGTAATACTATTTGAGCTGTGCTGTATACTACTATGTGGGCTGTGCTGTATATTACTATGTGGGTTGTGCTGTATACTACTATGTGAGCTGTGCTCTATGCTACTATGTGGGCTGTGCTGTTTACTACTGTGTGGGCTGTGCTGTATACTACTGTGTGGGCTGTGCTGTATACTACTGTGTTGGCAGTGCTGGATACTACTGTGTGAACTGTGCTGTATACTGCTGTGTGGGCTGTGCTGTATACTACTGTGTGGGCTGTGCTGTATACTACTATGTGGGCTGTGTTATATACTACTGTGTGGGCTCTGCTGTATACTACTATGTGGGCAGTGCTGTATACTACTATGTGGGCTGTGCTGTATACTACTGTGTGGGCTGTGCTGTATACTACTGTGTGGGCTGTGCTATATACTACTGTGTCGGCTGTGCTGGTCGCAGTCACAGCTGCGGGGTCACGCTGACATCTGCCAGCATGATCCAGCAGCGCTCTGACCGACGGTCTTACTTGCGGTAGCGTAACTGCTGATAAGAACCACTGCACCAGTGTTTCCCACGCTGTCACACACATGACAGCATGGCAAACACCATAGGAAAATGGTAAAATGCAATACAAAAACTCAGCAAATCTGCAAACATTTTCATACCTGCGTATAGGAAATTGAACTAGGAAATTACAGACCAGTAAGCTTAACCTCTACTGTGGATAAAATCCTGGAGGGTACTCTAAGAGACCCTATGCTGGAGTATCTGAAGAGGAATAACCTCATGACCCAATATCAACATGGGTTTACGAGGGACCGTTGGTGTATATGGACTTTTCAAGAGCTTTTAATACGGTGCCACACAAAAGGTTGATACATAAAATGAGAACAATGGAAATAAGAGAAAATATGTGTAAGTGGGTTAAGAACTAATAATAATAATTTTATTTATATAGCCCCAACATATTCCACAGCGCTTTACAAAGTATAGAGGGGACTTATACAGACAATAGACGTTACAGCATAACAGAAATCACAGTTCAAAATAGATACCAAGAGGAGTGAGGGCCCTCCTCGCAAGCTTACAAACTATGAGGAAAAGGGGAGACACGAGAGGTGCATGGTAACAATTGCTTTAGTTATTCGGACCAGCCATAGTGTGAGGCTCGGGTGTTCATGTAAAGCTGCAAGAAGCAGTTAACTGCCTAAATATGTAGCAGCACAGACACAGAGGCTATTAACTGTATAAAGTGTATGAGAACATGATGCGAGGAACCTGATTATGGTTAAACTTTTTAAAGTATCCCTGAACTGGCTCAGGGATAGGAAACAAAGGGTGGTTATTATGGTTATTAATAGAGCACACTCACACTGGGTCACAGTTAACAGTGGAGTATCACAGGGGTCAGTATTGGGCCCACTTCTTTTTAACATTTATTAATGACCTCGTAGGGGGCATACTGAGCAGAATTTCAATTTTTGCAGAGGACACTAAACTCTGAGAGTATTCAATACAGAAGAGGCAATTTAATATTACAGGAGGATTTATGTAAACTAGAAGCTTGGGCTGATAAATGGCAAATGAGCTTTAATGGGGACAAATGTAAGGTCATGCACTTGGGTAGAAGAAATAAGATGTATAATTATGTGCTTAATTGTAAAACACTGGGCAAAACTGTCACTGAAAAAGACCTGAGGGCAGGCTCGGACTGACTTGATTCACTTGGTGCCGAAAAAAGAAGCATCTCATCACTCTTTAACCCCTTCACGACATGCGCCGTACTAGTACTGCGCATGTCGTGAATCCCCCTTTGATGTGGGCTCCGGCGGTGAGCCCACACCAAAGTCGCGACATGTCAGCTGTTTTGTACAGCTGACATGTGCGTGCAATAGCGACGGGTGAAATCGCTATTCACCCGCTGCTATTAACCTGTTAAATGCCGCTGTCAAACGCAGACAGCGGCATTTAACCGGCGCTTCCGGCCGGGCGGCCGGAAATGATGTCATCGCCGACCCCCGTCACATGATGGGGGGTCGGCGATGCATCAGGAAGGTAACCATAGAGGTCCTTGAGACCTCTATGGTTACTGATGACGGCCTGCTGTGAGCGCCCCCCTGTGGTCGGCGCTCACAGCACACCTGCATTTCAGCTACATAGCAGCGATCTGATGATCGCTGCTATGTAGCAGAGCCGATCAGGCTATGCCAGCTTCTAGCCTCCCATGGAGGCTATTGAAGCATGGCACAAGTAAAAAAAAAAATGTTTTTAGAAATATGAAAAAAATATAAAAAATATAAAAGTTTAAATCACCCCCCTTTCACCCCATCCTAAATAAAACAATTTAAAAAAAAAAAACCTACACGTATTTGGTATCGCCGCGTTCAGAATTGCCCGATCTATCAATAAAAAAAAGCATTAACCTGATCGCTAAACAGCGTAGCGAGAAAAAAATCTGAAAGGCCAGAATTACGTTTTTTTGGTCGCCGTGACATTGCATTAAAATGCAATTACGGGCGATCAAAAGAACATATACACACCGAAATGGTATCATTAAAAATGTCAGCTTGGCATGCAAAAAATAAGCCCTCACCCGACCCCAGATCACGAAAAATGGAGACGATTCGGGTATCGGAAAGTGGCACTTTTTTTTTTTTTAAGCAAAGTTTTGAATTTTTTTTCACCACTTGGATAAGAAATAACCTAGACATGTTAGATGTCTATGAACTCATAATGACCTAGAGAATCACAATGGCCATTCAGTTTTAGCATTTAATGAACCTAGCAAAAATTCCAAACAAAAAACAAGTGTGGGATTGCACTTTTTGTGCAATTTCACCGCACTTGGAATTTTTTTCCTGTTTGCTAGTAAAAGACATGGTAAAACCAATGGTGACGTTCAAAAGTACAACTCGTCCCGCAAAAAATAAGCCCTCACATGACCATATTGATGGAAAAATAAAAAAGTTATGGCTCTGGGAAGGAAGGAAGTGAAAAATGAAAAACGCAAAAACGAAAAAGGGCCGCGACTTGAAGGGGTTAACCAAGCTACCCAGTTTATGAGAAAAAGCAACAAAGATCAGCTCACCTCCTCTCAGTCCCACCATGTGGATCATGCAGTGCTGCAAGTAGTATGAAGGTGAAGCAGAAGTCCTGCGTAGGTGATATCCATAAAATATAACTTTTATTCCGTTTTCATTAAAAGCATATAAGTCCAAAAACTATCTTTATATCCGGAGACACAAAAACGGGTAATTCATACCAGTGACAGTCACGGGATTTGGATGATTCGCCCCAGCAGTTCGCCCCAAGCACATTTCGCCCCAGCAGTTCGCCCATTTTGCCCCAGCAGTTCGGCCCCGGATGTTTCGTACCCAGATATTTCACATACTTACCTGTCGCAGCATGCAGCTCCTTGGCTCACGGACTGCAGTCTAGCGGTTCTCTGTGATGTCTTCTCCTGCTTCTGGCTGTCTTTTCATCTTGCCTGGATCACTGATCCATGAAGCATGATGAATGCCGTGGCAGGAAGGCCAAATGTCTCCTGGCCGCTCACTGACATGACGTCACTCCTGCCCCATTCATTAGTCAATCCAGAGGGTAGGATGCCTCTCCTGTCACCAAGACACTGCTGCGCATGCGCAGTGCCATGGTGAGATCAGGCAGAAGAAGAGGAAGCTGGGAAGAAGGACTGGTGGTGGCCTCCGGATCCAGCATGGCGATCGATCACCAGCCCACACAGCCAGGAGAAGATCAGGCAAAGATGAGCAGAAGAAGACCTCCGGGGCGAACTGCTGGGGGCAAAATGTGCGGGGGTGAAATGTGCAGGGGCAAAACATCCCGGGGGCCAAATGCTGGGGACAAAATGTGCAGGGGCAAAATGTACCTGGGGGCGAAGTGCTGGGGGCAAATCATCCTATAACCGACAGTCACAGGCTTAAAGTGCATTTAAAATCATACACGTTTCAACGGTCGTGCCGCCTTAGTCATTGTGATAAAAATAAAATGAAAGAGGGCTGCTATAAAAGACCAACCCATTAGGTTACGCCCTCTGATCTTGCAGACAACAGAAACAGGGCAACACCTACAGGTAATTAATGAGTTTAGCCTGAAATTTGCATGTACAGATACTATGCTTAAGGCAGGAGAAACAAAGGAAAAAAAATAAAATACAAGAATTATAACGTATCATCATTCATAATAATTCATAAGATCCTGCTGGCTATTCATGCCTATGGGGTCTCTGGACTTAAGTTGATACATCCACCATATCTCTCTATTGGTTATTTTTCATTTTATATCTCCCCCCTCGAAATGGAGCTTTAATCCTTGAAAAGTTTGGATGCAGCAGAGCTCTTATGAGTAATTTTATTCACTGCATCAGACAGGTGCCTTCATATTCTGACCTTCAGGGGGCCCCCTGTGCACCCCACATATTGCTGGTCACAAGTGGTGCAATTAATCAAATACACAACATTGGAGGTATTGCAGTTAGGCTATGAGCACACGTTGCGGATTTCCTGCGGATCCACAGCGTTTTTTTCCGCGCAGAAACGCTGCAAATCCGCAAGCGATTTACAGTACAATGTAAATCAATGGGGGAAAAAATGCTGTGCTAATGGTGCGGAAAATACGCACTAAAAAAGCAGCACATTCAAAAAAGGACCATGTCAATTCTTTTTGCGGATCTACAGTGTTTCTGCACCCATTGACTTCCATTGATTCAGTCAAATCTGCAGCAAAACTGCAGGATCTGTGGTTTGCTGCAGAGTTGGGTGCAAGAAACGCTGCAGATTGGGAGGGGGAAGAGTGTGTGGGCGGAGTGTGGGTGGAGACTATGTGTGTGGGCGGAGACTGTTTGCGTGGGGAAGATGTGCATGTCTGTGTGGGGGTGTTTGTGTGTGTCTGCAGTGGTCTGCGGGGCTGTGTGTCTGTGGAGCTGTGTGTCTGTGTGTGGGGATAGCTGGGATCGCAGGGATCACGGGACTGTGCGGGGATCACGGTTTATGCTGGGATCGTGGGGCTGTGTGTGGGTGTGGGCGGGGCTGTGTGTGTGCGGGTCTGTGTGTGTGCGGGTCTGTATGTAGGCAGGCATCGTCCGATGGGACTACTAGTCCCATCTGGCTATGCCTGCTACAGTGACAGATAGCCGGATGATGGGACAGTATAGTCCCATCATCCGGCTACTGTGTTCAAGTGTAAAAAAAAATAACACATACACACATACAGAACATACAGTAGACACATAGACATACAGTACATAGAGTACATACAACATAGAGAACATACCAATCACCTTGATTTTCCTGTAAAAAATATTAAAATAATAAGCCAACAATATACTCCTTGATCCGCAGTATTCCATGTAATAACAAGTGTCCTATGGAGATCTTCAGTGGAGAGCTGTCACATCGGCAGATGCGACTGGTCTCCAGGGGCTTCGGGATACAATGACAGAAGTATCCTTCCGCACTGTATCCCTCCGCCGTTGTGAGTACAGTATGGTTCATACTGTCACTTGCGGCACTGTCCAGTTTTGGGCACCGGTGCTCAGGAAGGATATAATGGAACTAGAGAGAGTACAAAGGAGGGCAGCAAAATTAATAAAGGGGATGGGAGAACTACAATACTCAGAGAGATTAGCGAAATTAGGATTATTTAGTCTAGAAAAAAGACGACTGAGGGGCGATCTAATAACCATGTATAAGTATATGAGGGGACAATACAAATATCTCGCTGAGGATCTGTTTATACCAAGGAAGGTGACGGGCACAAGGGGGCATTCTTTGCGTCTGGAGGAGAGAAGGTTTTTCCACCAACATAGAAGAGGATTCTTTACTGTTAGGGCAGTGAGAATCTGGAATTGCTTGCCTGAGGAGGTGGTGATGGCGAACTCAGTCGAGGGGTTCAAGAGAGTCCTGGATGTCTTTCTGGAGCAGAACAATATTGTATCATACAATTATTAGGTTCTGTAGAAGGACGTAGATCTGGGGATTTATTATGATGGAATATAGGCTGAACTAGATGGACAAATGTCTTTTTTCGGCCTTACTAACTATGTTACTATGTTACTATGCTGCGTGGGAAAATTCCTACACAGCATTGCCATAAAGTGAGAGCAATGAACTAAAGTAACCTCTTCAGTGACGCACTGCAGGAGCCATTGTCTCTTGTCAGTGTGTCACTAAAGGTCTATAGAGCTGTCACATCACCTGATGTAACAGCTCTATAGGGGAGATCGTTGTGGGTCACTCATTATTAATTGGAATGTGTCACACAGGGAGTATACAGTTGGTTTATTATTTTTTATTTTTTGCAGGCGATTGAGGGCGTTGCAGGAATTAGGCGTGGTTGTAGGTATGGTGAAATTAAGAATATTAAAATACTTTTTTCTGGCTGTAAACCTATAAAGAGGGCACCGAGGGTAAATGCTCCGCCATCATAAATATCATAAAGACCCAAAAAAAAGGAATGGACACCAGAGCTAAAAAGTAACTTTATAAAAGTTATTTTTACTTTATAAAAGTAAAAGTATATTTCATAGAAATAAGGGAGATTTTATAAAAGAAAGTGTGCTGCTCAGGCATATACAGTAGTTCCCTAACATATTCCTTCTCTTGCTTCAGATTATCTGCTGAAATGGAGAGGAAAATGTACAATTTATCCAAACAACTTGATGTTGAGGAAGTAACAAACATGCTGTTAGATGATAGAGACCTCACACTGAATGAGGATTTAGGAGAGGAAAGTGAGATTGATTCTCATGATGAGGTGGAAGAATGTGTCCTGGATTCTGAAACAGAGCAAGATGGTGACAGTGGTGAGGATGAAGAAGTTGGATCATATTATATTGGAAAAGATAAAAATACTAAATGGAACAAGAAGCCATTCCAGAAAAAACGTAGGGAACCTTTAAACATTATTACTCACCTTCCTGCAGTAATAGGAACTGCACGTAATGCAAAAACTGCAGTTGAATGCTGGAACAGTATATTTACAGATGACATTCTGGACTCTATTGTCACATATACCAACCAATATATAGACATTATAAAGGACAAGTACATCTGCAACAGAACCATCAAGCCCACAGATGAAATAGAACTGCGTGCTTTTTTTGGATTACTGTACCTTGCAGGAGCTTATAGGGCAAATAGACAAAGTTTGGAGGAACTTTGGGGTAAAGATGGGGATGGAGTTGAAAAATGTAGCCTTGTTATGTCCATAAACAGATTCAAGATTCTAATTCGTTGCCTTCGGTTTGACGACAGAACTACCCGAACCGAACGCAAAACACATGACCGACTTGCTCCAATTCGTGATATATTTCAAAGATTTGTTGAAAACTGTAAACAAAGTTATTACCCTGGAGAGAATCTCACTATTGACGAAATGCTCCCTGGTTTTCGTGGTAGATGTGCCTTTCGTCAATATATTCCATCAAAGCCAAACAAATATGGAATAAAAATTTATGCCCTTGTTGATGCCAGTAAGACCTACACTTACAACCTGGAAGTTTATGCAGGAAAACAACCAGAAGGTCCTTACTGTGTGAGCAACAAACCCATTGATGTTGTAAAAAGACTGGCTGAACCCTTATTTGGATCGGGTCGCAATATTACAGCTGACAATTGGTTTACAAGTTGTGATCTGATTGATTATCTGAAAATTCAGAAGCTGTCATATGTGGGAACTGTAAGAAAAAACAAAAGGGAATTGCCGCCACAGTTTGTAAGTGTGAAAGAGAGACAACAGTACAGCAGTATGTTTGCATTCCATAATGGAAAGGCTTTAGTTTCCTATGTACCACATGCCAAAAAAATCGTACTTCTTCTATCAACACTTCATGATGATGCTGCCATCGATCCTGGGACTGGGGCAGAAAAAAAAACGGAGATAATTACATTTTACAATGCCACCAAAGGGGGTGTGGATACAGCAGATCAGATGTGCTCCACCTTCAACGTCAGCAGAAACATCAAACGCTGGCCAATGGTCATATTTTTCGCTATGTTGAATTTGGGTGGTATAAATTCACAAGTACCCCATATAACTATGCTGCCCTCAGTGCATGGGCACAACTATTAAGGGAAGATCCCATATACATAAGTGGGTAAGAGCCATGCTAATGCTTTCTAAGTAATAGTAAGAGGCACAAAAAAAGTACCAACCTGCGGCCATGTGTGGAAAGGGAGGCCCCGACGCGCGTTTCGCACAATGCTGCTTCCTCGGGGGGCGCTAGTCTAGGGCAGCATAGTTATATGGGGTACCCTGCCATATGGTATCTGCACTAGGCACTTTAGCTGTATTCTTATATATATTTAGCATCTCCCTGCATCTGTTTATTATCTGAGAGCTAGTGTTTTCTTACTACTGGTTCCATACTGCCCGGTTGTCTATGTGCTATTACTGTTTATATGCATGTTACACTACTTTCATTATTGCTGAAACGTTATTTCTGTGTATATATAGATACACCCGTGGTAGGAGTATTATGGATACTTTCTTGCTCTTTGGCTTAGTATAACGTCCGTGTGTGGCACTAGTGTCGCCTTTCCGTTTTTTCATTGCATCTTTTTAATTCTAATTTCTATTTACAGTATTTATGTAATTTTTTAATGGTCTTTCAATAAAATTGTTACTTTTTAGCTCTGTGTGTGACGCCGATCCAGCGATGTGTTCACTGGTAACCAGGGTAAATATCGGGTTACTAAGCGCAGGGCGGCGCTTAGTAACCCGATGTTTACCCTGGTTACCATTGTACGGCTGTGTGCACACGTTGCAGTTTTTCGCATTTTTTTCGCGGTTTTTCCCGATAAAAACGCTATAAAACTGCAAAAAAACTGCATACAATAAGCATCCCATCGTTTAGAATGAATTCCGCATGTTTTGTGCACATGTTGCGTTTTTTTCTGTGAAAAAAACGCATTGCGGTAAAAACCGCAGCATGTTCATTAATTTTGCGTTTTTTTTTTTGCGGATTTCCCACTACTAAATGCATTGGGAGGTGTCCGGAAAAAACCGTGGTAAAAACACGGCAAAACCGCGGCAAAAACGCGTGCGGTTTTCTTGCGGATTTCTTGCAGAAAATGTCCGGTTTTCTCAAGAATTTTCTGCGAGAAATCCTGAACGTGTGCACTTAGCCTTAAAGTTAAAAAAAAACAAACAGTACATACTCACATTCCGATGTCTGTCACGTCCCCCGGCGTCAGCTTCCTGCACTGACTGTCAGCGCCGGCCGGCCGTAAAGTAGAGCACAGCGGTGACGTCACCGCTGTGCTCTTCTTTACGGCCGGCGCTGACACAGTGCAGGGAAGCTGACGCTGGGGGACGTGACAGACACCGGAATGTAAGTATGTACTGATTGTTTTTTTTAACTTTTACAATGGTAACCAGGGTAAACATCGGGTTACTAAGCGCGGCCCTGCGCTTAGTAACCCGATGTTTACCCTGGTTACCCGGGGACCTCGGCATCGTTGGTCTGTGTGACAGCTCTCCAGCGACCACACAACGACCTAAACAGCGACGCTGCAGCGATCGGCATCGTTGTCTGTATCGCTGCAGCGTCGCTAAATGTGACGGTACCTTAACACAGATTTTTTTTCTAGGTATCTATAGATCTATCTATCTGTCTATAGCTCTATCTACAGATCTATCGCTAGATAGGTAGATCTATAGATAGATAGATCTACAGATAGATAGATCTATAGATAGATCTATAGATAGCTAGATGTGGTGATCTTATTACAATGTATAAATACATGAGGGGACAGAACAAAGACCTTTCTAATGATCTTTTTACTCGTAGACCTGAGACGGGGGCATCCTCTACGTCTGGAGGAAAGAATCATGCGGATTCTTTACTGTAAGATCAGTGAGATTATGGAACTCTCTGCAATATGATGTTGTAATGAGTGATTCATTACTAAAATTTAAGAACTGACTGGATGCCTTTCTTGAAAAGTATAATGCAACATATTATATACACTACTCTATAGTGCGCTGATCCAGGGAACTAGTCTGATTGCCGTATGTGGAGTCAGGAAGGATTTTTTTCCCCCAATGTGGAGCTTACTGTTTGCCACATGGTTTTTTTTTTGCCTTCTTCTGGATCAACGTGTTAGGGCATGTTAGGTTAGGATATGGGTTGGACTAGATGGACTTAAAGTCTTCCTTCAACCTTAAAAACTATGTTACTATGTTTTTGCTGTGGATTTGTCTGACTCACTTGAAGGCAATGGGTGCGGAAATGCTGCAGAAACACAAAAAGGATTGACATGCTGCAGAAAAAAAACACACTACAAATATGCATGGATATTTACTGATCATGTCCACAACACTTCAGGATTGTCTTTGAATTAGCTTGCATAAGGATTCCATTGCATTTTTAGACCATTTCTGTGTGGAAAAAAATGCTGCGAAAAAGCATCAAAAATGCATCATGTGCACATAGCCTTAAGATATTGATACATAATCTAAAACATATCTAGTATAATATAATTTTATATCTAGTACAATTTTATTTAAGGCAAATTACAGAGAGCACCTTAGTAAATTAAACAGCACTTTGGCTATGTAGAACAATTATTCAAAACTAGATGGAGGCCCAATGCTATGGCATCGAGAGGGAGGTAAAGTCACGATGGGGGCAGGCTTTGTAGCGTTAAGAATCCCTCCCCCCAATGTGCTCACCCACCTATCCACTCTCTCCTTCCCCATGTGCTGACTTCTCCCGCCTGTGCTCTCTTCTTTGTCCTGTCTACCCCATGTGCTATCCCCCATGTCTGTTGTCTCTCTCCTTCCTGTGCTGTGTTCTCCCCTCAAAGACAATACTGACATTACAGCAGGGGATTGCAAAGGATACATTTTGTGAGGTAAAATATTGTTTAAAAACAGTCTGTGAAATATTTTACCTGACAAAGGAAATCCTCTGTTATCACCTGCTGTAATGTCTGTATTGTCTTTTGATTACTTCCCTGCCCAGGAGATCTGGTATGCTCCGTACATGGTCAGACACAGACAATTTTTAAAATGAACTTTCGTTCGTGGGAAAACCCCTTTAATGTGACAGGCTTCCTCTGCCTGTAGACACGTCGTGCATCTGCTGCCAGGATCAGCCGAATGATTCACTGCATCTGCAAGGAATTCACGCAGGAGCAGTAAATCAGACCTCCACCATCATTGTGCAGACAGATAGCGGCGGTCACATTAAAACTGCAGATGTTGTACAAAGATTCCAAGGGTAAGCAAATCATTCGGCTGATCACAGCGGCGGCGTGTTCGCGACGGTATTCCGCTGGTGGTACCACGCAAGAGGCTGCGTACGTCGTATATGGTGTGTGTGTTGGGTAAGGCATATACAGTGTGTGTGTATGTGTGTTGCGTATGGCGTATACAGAGTGTGTATGTGTAAGTGTGATGGTGTTCCGCTGGTGTTACCGCGCAAGAGGGTGTCCCAATAGAAGGTCGGTAAACTTCCGCCTCTTGGAATTCTGGGATCACGACACATCTGGACGGAACAGGAAGTGAATACATTATAAGTTAAGTATATATTAAGATAACAATATTAATCAATATGAATAAACTATTACAAGAATGTTCAAATATATAAAAATGGATTGTTTGCAATCAGATAGAAAAAGTAAAAGAGTTAAAAAAATAGCAATTGAAACTTAGAAAGCAACAAGAGAACAAACAAGAGCAAGAGTCTATCATAGGTTGGTGCAGGAAAAAATAATATTATGAAAGGAAGACACAAAGAGTTGATTATCTCAAGGAAAATGACTGCAGAGCTAGAGGTTAGTAAGGTGTAACCCAACAGCACAGATTTTCAGAGAGCTTAAAAAAGGGATGGAGCTTAGCTCTTACCCCATTAGTCTGAGCAGTGTGAATTTTCTGCTCACTCTTGGAGGAGCAGGTGCTGAAGCGATCTGAGTCCTTGATTTCTATGTGATGTCTTGGACCCTTGCGTTGCAGGAAATCAATGTCCCTGGGAAAAGCACCAGAACCTGGAATGCTAGTAGGATTTACTTGTACTGTGCTCCAAAAAGAGCCTTTATGAAGAGGGCTCCTTGGTATAGAAGCTTCCTTGCCAAAAGACAATGGAAAATTAGATGAAACATGAGCATTGAGAGATGTTTTAGAATTGATAACTGGCTTCCACAATATATGGCAATCGCCTCTTGGGTTTTAAATCAATCACATTTGTTAACCCACCATTCAACTTCTAGGATGGCATAGTGTGCCGTGAAGCACAGCCTAAAAATATTACTGCAAATTGCTATTGATTTGCACTGTGGTTATTCAACGCTCAGTTTTGTCAGGTGAAACACACATTTAATTATGTCTCACCTGGAAAAATCCAGATGAGAATAACTGCATGGCAAATTGCGCATGCAGTTTTGCTGTGCAGTAACTGATTGTGCAGCAAACAACCTCTACTTGTAAGCTCAGCCATACGTAGTTTAATAAATTAGCTTGCACCACCAAAAAATAGATCAGTTAAAACAAAGGCAGTTAAAACAAAGGCAATGCAAACAGACATACCTGATGATTTGTCTGTCTCTGACATAGTAGAAGTGGAAACCATAAGTGGAGAAAAATGTCTCACTGGCTGGGGGATTCGAGATGGTCTCATTCTGTTACAGATACCAAGCCCCGTTGAATTTGTAGGACAAGTGGAATTGTTCCCACCATTAAGATTATTTAAATCAGCATGGGTTTTCTGGTATTCAGCTGGAGATGCCAAGGCTTAATAAAAGAAAAATAAATTATTACTTTATACAGCAAAATACATTGGAATTTTTTTTCCGAAACTTGGACAATTAATGCTAGTAAAATCTAGATATATAAATATGTGATGATGGGGGTAGTAACATCCCAGTGACTTGTCAGGGTCCATCATTTGTTGTAATAGGAAGTCAAACATAGTCATCCCATTTTGCTGAGCATGTTAGCTTCCTATAAGAGTCCTGCACTAATTACAGAAATCAGTGCAAGCCAATGGTAATTAGGACTGTGAGGACATAAACATTGTCATTCAAGCCTTCCTGTAGTTTTCTTTGTATTTTTGCATTTTGTGCAAGCTGGGGCGTGGCCTCCATTTTCTGAGCTGGTAATTACATTAAAAAGCTTCCCCAGACTGGTGTCCATAGATTGGGACCCGGTCTTTTTGTCTGCCCTTATTCACACACTGAGGTCAACTCTGACACATGGTAAGGTTTTTAATATTAGACAGCGTAGGACTGTCCCAATCAGGGCACCTTGATGATGGTGGGATGGCTTTTATGCTATTTTTGATCAAAAACAGTATTACTAAGAACCCTGAGCTTTTTAAATGCACTTGCTTTTTATTTATTTAGTTACAGCAGGGTTTCTTTGCTCATTTTGTTTCTTGTAGGTTTTGTGCACCTTATGGCCAATGTGAACATGCGTTTATGTGCTGCATGTATACCAACTTAATCCAAGCACAATTATTTTGTTTTCCTTCCTGTAGTTTGCCAAAAAGCTCAATGTAAATTAACCCCTTTCTGCCATTGGACGTACTATTCCGTCCATGTGGGGTGGGCCTAAATTCCCACGGACGGAATAGTACGTCCAGGGCGATCGGCCGCGCTCACGGGAAAAGCACGGCCGATCGCGGCCGGGTGTCAGCTGCCTATCGCAGCTGACATCCGGCGCTATGTGCCAGGAGCGGTCACGGACCGCCCCCAGCACATTACCCCCGGCACACCACGATCAAACATGATCGCGGTGTGCCAGCGGTGCAGGGAAGCATCGCGCAGGGAGGGGGCTCCCTGCGGGCTTCCCTGAGACCCCCGCAGCAACGCGATGTAATCGCGTTGCTCTGAGGGTCTCTTACCTCCCTCCCTGTAGCAGACCCGGATCCAAGATGGCCACGGCATCCAGGTCCTGCAGGTAGGGAGGTGGCTTACCAAGTGCCTGCTCAGGGCAGGCTCTTGGTAAGCCTGCATAGCTCTCAGACAGATCGGTGATCTGACAGAGTGCTGTGCAAACTGTCAGATCACCGATCTGTGATGATGATCCCCCCTGGGACAAAGTAAAAAAGTTAAAAAAAATTTTCCAAATGTGTAAAAAAAAAAAAATTCTAAATAATGAAAAAAAAAAATTATTCCCATAAATACATTTCTTTATCTAAATAAAAAAACAAAACAATAAAAGTACACATATTTAGTATCACCGTGTCCGTAACGACCGGACCTATAAAACTGGCCCACTAGTTAACCCCTTCAGTAAACAACGTAAGAAAAAAAAAAACGAGGCAAAAAACAACGCTTTATTATCATACCGCCGAACAAAAAGTGGAATAACACGCGATCAAAAAGACAGATATAAATAACCATGGTACCGCTGAAAAAGTCATCTTGTCCCGCAAAAAACGAGCCGCCATACAGCATCATCAGCAAAAATAAAAAAGTTATAGTCCTCAGAATAAGGCGATGCAAAAATAATTATTTTTTCTATAAAATAGTTTTTATCGTATAGTTACATAGTTACATATAGTTGTTAAGGTTGAAGGAAGACTATAAGTCCATCTAGTTCAACCCATAGCCTAAGCTAACATGCCCTAACATGTTGATCCAGAGGAAGGCAAAAAAAAACCCATGTGGCAAGAGTAAGCTCCACATTGGGGAAAAAAATTCCTTCCCGACTCCACATACGGCAATCAGACTAGTTCCCTGGATCAACGCCCTATCAAGGAATCTAGTGTATGTACCCTGTAACATTATACTTTTCCAGAAAGGTATCCAGTCCCCTCTTAAATTTAAGTAATGAATCACTCATTACAACATCATACGGCAGAGAGTTCCATAGTCTCACTGCTCTTACAGTAAAGAATCCGCGTCTGTTATTATGCTTAAACCTTTTTTCCTCCAAACGCAGAGGATGCCCCCTTGTCCCGGTTTCAGGTCTATGATTAAAAAGATCATCAGAAAGGTCTTTGTACTGTCCCCTCATATATTTATACATTAACATAAGATCACCCCTTAGTCTTTGTTTTTCCAAACTAAATAGCCCCTAGTGTAATAACCTATCTTGGTATTGCAGACCCCCCAGTCCTCTAATAACCTTGGTCGCTCTTCTTTGCACCCGCTCTAGTTCAGCTATGTCTTTCTTATACACCGGAGACCAGAACTGTGCACAGTATTCTAAGTGTGGTCGAACTAGTGACTTGTATAGAGGTAAAATTATGTTCTCCTCATGAGCATCTATGCCTCTTTTAATGCATCCCATTATTTTATTTGCCTTTGTAGCAGCTGCCTGACACTGGCCACTGAATATGAGTTTGTCATCCACCCATACACCCAGGTCTTTTTCATTGACGGTTTTGCCCAGAGTTTTAGAATTAAGCACATAGTTATACATCTTATTACTTCTACCCAAGTGCATGACCTTACATTTATCCCCATTAAAGCTCTTTTGCCATTTATCAGCCCAAGCTTCTAGTTTACATAAATCATCCTGTAATATAAAATTGTCCTCCTCTGTATTGATTACCCTGCAGAGTTTAGTGTCATCTGCAAACATTGAAATTCTACTCTGAATGCCCCCTACAAGGTCATTAATAAATATGTTAAAAAGAAGAGGGCCCAATACTGACCCCTGTGGTACCCCACTGCTAACCGCTACCCAGTCCGAGTGTGCTCCATTAATAAACACCCTTTGTTTCCTATCCCTGAGCCAGCTCTCAACCCACTTGCATATATTTTCCCCTATCCCCATTATTCTCATTTTATGTATCAACCTTTTGTGTGGCACCGTATTAAAAGCTTTTGAAAAGTCCATATACACTACATCCACTGGGTTCCTTTGGTCCAATCCGGAACTTACCTTTTCATAGAAACTGATCAAATTAGTCTGACATGAACGGTCCCTAGTAAACCCGTGCTGATACTAAGTCATGAGGTTATTCCTCTTCAGATACTCCAGTATAGCATCCCTTAGAATGCCTTCCAGGATTTTACCCACAGTAGAGGTTAAGCTTACTGGCCTATAATTTCCGAGTTCAGTTTTTGTCCCCTTTTTGAATATTGGCACCACATTTGCTATACGCCAGTCCTGTGGTACAGACCCTGTACTCGAGGGTGTATCCCATCCGGGCCCGGAGATTTGTCAATTTTAATGATTTTTAGACGCCGCCGCACTTCCTGCTGGGTTAAGCAGGTTACATTTAATTGGGAATTTTTATCACTAGTCATTTTGTCTGCCATGGGATTTTCTTGTGTAAATACTGATGAAAAAAAGTCATTTAGCATATTGGCTTTTTCCTCATCCTCATCCACCATTTCACCCAGACTATTTTTAAGGTGGCCAACACTATCATTTTTTAGTTTCTTGCTATTTATGTAGTTAAAGAATATTTTAGGATTATTTTTACTCTCTCTGGCAATGAGTCTCTCTGTCTCAATCTTTGCTGCCTTGATTTGCTTTTTACAGAATTTATTTAATTTTCTGTATTTATTTAATGCCTCATCACTACTTACTTCCTTTAATTTTCTAAATGCTTTCTTTTTGTCACTTATTGCGCCCCTTACAGCTCTATTTAGCCATATTGGTTTCCTCCTATTTCTAGTATGTTTATTCCCATACGGTATATACTGTGCACAGGTCCTATCCAGGATGCTAATAAACGTCTCCCATTTTCTTTGTGTATTTTTGTGTCTCAGGATATCGTCCCAGTTAATTGCACCAAGATCCTCTCTCATCCATTGGAAATTTGCCCTCCTGAAGTTTAGTGTCCTTGTAACCCCTCTATTACACATCTTTTTAAAGGATACATGAAAACTTATTATTTTGTGATCGCTATTACCCAAGTGACCCCCAATCCTTATATTTGCTATGCGGTCTGGCCTGTTGGTTAATATTAGGTCTAGCAGTGCCCCCCTTCTTGTTGGGTCGTGAACCAGTTGTGAAAGGTAATTGTCTCTCATAGTTGTCAAAAACCGATTACCTTTGCTGAAACTGCAGGTTTCTGTTCCCCAATCTATTTCAGGGTAGTTGAAGTCCCCCATAATAATGACTTCTCCTTGAGTCGCAGCTTCATCTATTTGCTTTACGAGGATATTCTCCATTGCTTCCATTATTTTTGGAGATTTATAACAAACCCCTATCAGTAATTTATTATTTTTTCCCCCTGCCCTTATCTCCACCCACAGGGATTCTACATTTTCATTAAATTCACCTATATTATCACGCAGGATGGGTTTTAAGGACGATTTTACATATAAACACACCCCACCCACTCGCTTATCTGTACGGTCATTTCTGAACAGGCTATAGCCCTGCAAGTTAACAGCCCAGTCATGGCTCTCATCCAGCCATGTCTCAGATATCCCCACCATGTCATAATTATGCTCCAACAACATTAGTTCTAATTCATCCATTTTGTTGGCGAGGCTTCTGGCATTAGTATACATACATTTTATGTATCTCTCTGCACCTCTATTCTTTCTTAAATTATTAACTGTTCTAACCCCACCCCCATGCCACCGCCACCCCCAACTTCCTTATTTGTGCCCAGGTCTATCTGCACTATCTTCCCCTCCTATAAAATGAATACCCTCCCCCCCAATTCCTAGTTTAAACACTCCTCCAACCTTTTAGCCATTTTCTCCCCCAACACATCTGCACCCTCCCCATTGAGGTGCAGCCCGTCCCTAGCGTAGAGCCTGTAGCTAACTGAGAAGTCGGCCCAGTTCTGCAGGAACCCAAACCCCTCCTTCCTACACCAATTATTGAGCCACTTATTAACCTCCCTAATCTCCCGTTGCCTCTCTGGCGTGGCACGTGGTACAAGCAGTATTTCGGAAAATACCACGTTGGAGGTCCTTGCTTTCAGCTTGCAGCCTAATTCCCTGAAATCATCTTTGAGGACCTTCCACCTACCTCGAAGTTTGTCATTTGTGCCAATGTGCACCATGACCGCTGGGTCCTCACCAGCCCCTCCCAGTAATCTGTCCACCCGATCAGCGATGTGTCGGACTTGAGTGCCAGGAAGGCAGCACACCGTTCGACGATCCCTGTCTTTGTGACAGATTGCCCTATCTGTTCCCCTAATAATTGAGTCCCCCACTACCAGCACCTGTCTGGCCTGCCCTGCTCTCCTATTTCCCTCATTACTGGAGCAGTCACTCCTCCGGATTTCAGAGGACATGCCTGGCTGCAGCAGTGTTACCCCTGTACTGGCACCCCCCTCATCATAAAAGCGCCAAAACATAAAAAAATGATATAAATGAGGTATCGCTGTAATCGTACTGACCCAAAGAATAAAACTACTTTATCATTTTACCAAACGCGGAACGGTATAAACGCCTCCCCCAAAAGAAATTCATGAATAGCTGGTTTTTGGTCATTCTGCCTCACAAAAATCGGAATAAAAAGCGATCAAAAAATATCACGTGCCCGAAAATATTACCAATAAAAATGTCAACTCGTCCCACAAAAAAACAAGATTTCACATGACTCTGTGGACCAAAATCTGGAAAAATTATAGCTCTCAAAATGTGGTAACGCAAAAAATATTTTTTGCAATAAAACGCGTCTTTCAGTGTGTGACGGCTGCTAATCATAAAAATCCACTAAACAACCCGCTATAAAAGTAAATCAAACCCCCCTTCATCATCCCCTTAGTTAGGGAAAAATTAAAAAAATGTATTTATTTCCATTTTCCCATTAGGGCTATGGTTAGGGTTAGGGCTTGGGTTAGGGTTAGGGCTAGGGTTAGGGTTGGGGCTAGGGTTAAGGCTACAGTTAGGGTTGGGGCTAAATTTAGGGTTAGGGTTGGGGCTAAAGTTACGGTTAGGGTTTATATTACATTTACGGTTGGGAATAGGGTTGGAATTAGGGCTAGGGGTGTGTCAGGGTAGGAGGTGTGGTTAGGGTTACTGTTGGGATTAGGGTTAGGGGTGTGTTTGGATTAGGGTTTCAGTTATAATTGGGGGGTTTTCACTGTTTAGGCACATCAGGGGCTCGCCAAACGCGACATGGTGTCCGATCTCAATTCCAGCCAATTCTGCGTTGAAAAAGTAAAACAGTGCTCCTTCCCTTCCGAGCTCTCCCGTGTGCCCAAACAGGGGTTTACCCCAACATATGGGGTATCAGCGCACTCAGGACAAATTGGACCACAACTTTTGGGGTCCTATTTCTCCTGTTACACTCGGGAAAATACAAAACTGGGGGCTAAAAAATAATTTTTGTGGGAAAAAAATTTTGTTTTATTTTTACGGCTCTGCATTATAAACTTCTGTGAAGCCCTTGGTGGGTCAAAGTGCTCACCACACTTCTAGATAAGTTCCTTAGGGGTCTACTTTCCAAAATGGTGTCACTTGTGGGGGGTTTCAATGTTTAGGCACATCAGTGGCTCTACAAACGCAGCATGGCGTCCCATCTCAATTCCGTCCATTTTGCATTGAAAAGTCAAACGGCACTCCTTCCCTTCCGAGCTCTCCCATGCACCCAAACAGTGGTTTACCCCCACATATGGGGTATCAGCGTACTCAGGACAAATTGTACAACAACTTTTTGGGTCCAATTTCTTCTCTTACCCTTGGAAAAATAAAAAATTGGGGGCGAAAATATAATTTTTGTGAAAAAATATGATTTTTTATTTTTACGGTTCTGTATTATAAACTTCTGTGAAGCACTTGGTGGGTCAAAGTGCTCACCACACCTCTAGATATGTTCCTTAGGGGGTCTACTTTCCAAAATGGTGCCACTTGTGGGGGGTTTCAATGTTTAGGCACATCAGGGGCTCTCCAAACGCAACATGGTGTCCCATCTCGATTCCAGTCAATTTTGCATTGAAAAGTCAAATGGCGCTCCTTCGCTTCCGAGCTTTGTCATGTGCCCAAACAGTGGTTTACCCCTACATATGGGGTATCGGTGTACTCAGGACAAATTGTACAACAACTTTTGGGGTCCATTTTGTCCTGTTACCCTTGGTAAAATAAAACAAATTGGAGCTGAAGTAAATTTTTTGTGAAAAAAGTTAAATGTTCATTTTTATTTAAACATTCCAAAAATTCCTGTGAAGCACCAGAAGGGTTAATAAACTTCTTGAATATGGTTTTGAGCACCTTGAGGGGTGCAGTTTTTAGAATGGTGTCACACTTGGGTATTTTCTATCATATAGACCCCTCAAAATGACTTCAAATGAGATGTGGTCCCTAAAAAAAAATGGTGTTGTAAAAATGAGAAATTGCTGGTCAACTTTTAACCCTTATAACTCCCTAACAAAAAAAAACTATTTGTTCCAAAATTGTGCTGATGTAAAGCAGACATATGGGAAATGTTACTTATTAAGTATTTTGTGTGACATATCTCTGTGATTTAATTGCATAAAAATTCAAAGTTGGAAATTTGAAAAACTTTCTACATTTTCGCCAAATTTCTGTTTTTTTCACAAATAAGCGCAGGTAATATCAAAGAAATTTTACCACTATCATGAAGTACAATATGTCACGCGAAAACATTGTCAGAATCACTGGGATCCGTTGAAGCGTTCCAGAGTTATAACCTCATAAAGGGACAGTGGTCAGAATTGTAAAAATTGGCCCGGTCCATAACGTGCAAACCACCCTTGGGGGTAAAGGGGTTAAAGGGAATCTGTCAGATAGGCTGCATGGTGGCTTAGTGGTTAGCACTGCAGCCTTGCAGCGCTGTGCTCCTGGGTTTAAATCCCACCAATGACAACATCTCCAAGGAGTTTGTATGTTCTCCCCGTGTTTGCATGGGTTTCCTCTGGGTTTTACGGTTTCCTCCCAGACTCCAAAGACATACTGGACATACTAGATTATGAGTCCCTATAGGGACAGTGCCGATAATGTTTGTAAATCGGTGTGGAATTATTGGCGCTATGTAAGTGAGTAAAATAAATACAAATAAATATTGCACATGCAGCGTAATCTGTGGTCAGCATCATATAGAAAAGTTGAAAATGATCATATTCATATGAAGGATTCTGTAAAAGATTCAGTTTAACTTGTATTTAAGTCATGTGAAGTCTTACATATACATAAGTGTCCAGCGAGTGGTCCTACTCAATGCTTTATAGCTATCTCTGCATCCACAGACATCCAGGGAAGACTGTCATCACTGAATTGAACCGCTCATTGGACTCATATGCATACAAACAGCAGGGAATGCAATGAATAAAATACTGAAACATTTCCCACAAAAATGTTCATCAATCTGATCAGCTCCTCCTGCTCTATAACAACCCACTTGCAGATCATATTCCATTTTCAGCATGACAAGTTTCATGTAAGAAACCTCTATTCATTTTTATTTCTCCTGCTTACTAGTGATGAGCGTGTGTACTCGTTGCTCGGGTTTTCCCGAGCACGCTCGGGTGATCGCCGAGTATTTGTTAGTGTTCGGAGATTAAGTTTTCATCACTGCAGATGAATGATTTACAGCTATTAGCCAGCTTGTTTAAATGTGGGGATTACCTAGCAACCAGGCAACCCCCACATGTACTCAGCCTGGCTAATAGCTATAAATCATTCAACGACAGATGAAAACTTAATCTCCGAACACTAACAAATACTCGGTAAACCCGAGCAATGAGTATATTCGCTCATCACTACTTCTTACATATTTTGTAAGCTTTACATTGTCATTGGGGGACCACTTTATATGAGCAGCTTACTTGATGATTGTAAGACATTTAGTAGTTGCATGTACTTCAAGAAGAAGATCCATTCCTTATCTCGGTTATCAGGAACTAGACCCATATTGACTGGTCACTGTGGTACAAACCATTTAGAAAGGGCATTATATCTACTATTAAGTATATCTACAACTCTTTAAAATAACCTTTCACATAATTTTATTAAACTCCATAGCTAAATCCCTAAATCAATAGAAATGGGCTGAAGAGCTGAATTAAAACATTTTTTTGCAGAGATATGGGATCTTGAAGTTGAAGGCAACTGATATGCAAATTTCCCCTTCAGACAAGGGAGTGTTAAAGATTATTCCTTAAAGGGAACCTGTCACCCTGTTTTTTCAAGATGAAATAAAAATAGCGCTAAATAGGGGCAGAGCTGTGCTTTAAATTAGTGTATTTTGGAGCCTTTATTCCCCACCTATGCTGCCGAAATACCTTTGTAAAGTCGCTGTTTTGGGCTGTCACTCACGCTGGTCTGGTCATATGGGAAAATGAAGCGTGATCTGCGCTATTCCGCGGTTATCGGTGGGCGCGGCCATCTTTGTGAGGCCGCGCGTGCGCAGATGGTACTTCTCGGCTTCCCGGGGCTTCAGGAAAATGGCCGCGGGATGCCGCGCGTGCGCAGATGGAGATCGTGGCGGCCATTTTCCTGAAGCCGAGTTCGCATCGCGCTCTTTTCCTTCACCTGCGCACTAGATTCGCCTGTTGTGCATGCGCACACCACTACGCCACCAACGGAGATCTGGGGGAGAAAAAGCGCTGTCACCATGCTTATATGACCAGACCAGCGTGAGTGACAGCCCAAAACGGCGACTTTACAAAGGTATTTCGGGGCTCCAAAATACACTAATTTAAAGCACAGCTCTGCCCCTATTTAGCGCTATTTTTATTTCATCTTGAAAAAACGGGGTGGCAGGTTCCCTTTAAGAGCGTTTACTTTTGCCTTGTAAATTACTGTCCAATAAGAAGGTAGAGCCATACAGGGGATGAGGGGGGGGGGGGGGGTACAAAAGCCTACAGATAAGGTCAACATTTACAGATTGATCTGGTTGGACTTGACAAAAAATATTTAGAATTGAGAGTCCTCAGTGGTTGATACTGTTAAGGACTGGCGGAACGAACCAAGTATAGATGATATGAAACTAGGTGCGTTCGCAGTCCGAGGTCCACCGTGCAGGTAAAAACCCTGCTGCTAGTAAGACGGACTATATGACGGTACTATAAGTATACACGCACGGGTTAACTTCACCCTGCGTGAAGGAAGCGATCCTGTTAAGTCACAGGACCGTGGTACCGCACATAGAGCACGAGCAAGAAGTCAGCGAACACAAACCCAACACAGGATTGAAGTCCGATTAGACCACTTGCCGGCACAACACCGCAACTTGGTGTGTAAAGAAACTATTAAAATAGTATACAAAGGCACGAGAGTGCATGCAGTGCCGCAATGACGGACGCCACTAACCACCCAGGCTTGGGTAAGGAAAGTGCAGAGGAAGCGCACGGCGCCGTACAGGCGGTCACAGCAACTAGACGCTGTTATGTGTGTAACGTGCTGTTGGATAAGTCGGGCGCTAGATAGCAAACATACACCTTCCGCGAACAGTCATCCAATAGGGAGGGTATTTTAAAGAGCGACTTTCACTCACAACACACACACATATTATCAAGACAATACTAGCGCATGGCCGTGCGGTCATGCGCAGTTTATATAGTTGCAGCACAGGAAGCTGCTACAGAAGTTTTGCCCTTTCAGGACCTGCCAAGAGGACCAATGGGATGTGCTGCAGCACCTGAGCATGTGACCCTCGATCTCCAACGGGAGATCCTGTCCAGGGCATGCTCAGTGTGTGCAAATAAGGACTTAGTCCCAGGGAAGCCCGCTCGCCGCAGATCAGTGCAGGGTACAACAGGAGAGCCGGAAAAGGCAGCAGTAACCCTTTGCACAGAATCAGTCCCAGCGAGACGCTGGGAGCGACACCTCCGCTGAGCAGAGCCCACTGCGGCCGAAGCAGAATGGGAGACCGCAGCAGACACGGATCGAGATTCCCCCTGTGCAGCAGAGGAAACTCGACTCCTAACATTACCCCCCCTCCTAGGGCCCCCCTCCTTGGGCCTCGCTACGTTCAAAGGCAGCAATAAGCTGCGGAGCCCGAATGTGCTCAGCAAGCTCCCAGGACCTATCCTCAGGGCCGTAACCCTTCCAGTCCACCCAAAAAAATGTTTTTGCCACGTACCACCTTGCACCCCAAGATAGCGTTCACCTCGAAATCGTCCGTAGACAAACCCGATGTCTCGGCAGATGACTCAGAAAACTGGGACATGTATACGGGCTTAAGGAGGGACACATGAAAGGTGTCGGTGATACCAAGGCGTGGAGGAAGGGCCAGACGGTAGACCACAGGATTAACCTGTTCGAGGACCTTGAAGGGACCCAAGTAGCGAGGAGCAAACTTAGTGGACTCAACTCGCAGCCTGATGTTACGGACGGAGAGCCACACCAAGTCGCCAGGAGCAAAGGTCGGAGCGTGGCGCCGATGAGCATCGGCGGAGGACCTCATTCTCTCCTTAGAGGCCCGAATGGCATCCTGAGTGCGGTCCCAAATATCCCGTGCCTCCACAGCCCAGTCTGCCACCCTGGAGTCTGCGGAAGACACGGGCATAGGCACAGGTACCCGTGGATGCTGACCATAGTTGAGGAGGAATGGGGTTTGTCCAGTGGAGTGGGCTACGGCGTTGTTCAGCGCAAACTCTGCCCACGATAGCAAGGATGCCCAGTCATCCTGCCTGGCTGAAACAAAATGTCGCAGGTATGTGAGTCTGGTTGGCCCTCTCTACCAACCCATTCGTCTCGGGATGATAAGCAGAAGAGAGATTCAACTCAATACTGAGAAGACGACAAAGCTCTCTCCAGAACCGAGACGCAAACTGGGGACCCCGGTCACTGACAATTTTGTCAGGCATACCATGTAGGCGGAAGATGTGTTTAATGAACAACGCTGCCAAGGCCCGTGCAGAAGGTAACCGTGGTAGTGGCACCAAATGCACTATTTTTGAGAAATGATCGGTGATGACCCAAATGATGGTACAGCCACGAGATTTGGGTAAACCCACGACAAAGTCCATCTCGACCATCTCCCAGGGCCTATCTGCCACCGGCAAGGGATAGAGCAACCCAGCTGGCCTTTGCCGCGGAGATTTATTTTTGGCGCAGGAGACACACGCCAGAATATAATCCCTGACATCCCGGACCATATGCGGCCACCAGTACGTCCTCGCCAGTAGCTCAGATGTTCTCTTTGTCCCAAAGTGTCCACCCACCCTGGACGAATGAGCCCAAGAGAGAACCTCCGGTCGCAAATTAATGGGCACAAAAGTCTTGCCCGGAGGCACAGACTCCAGCGAAACCGGCGCTACGGTTCTCAGGCTCTCAGAAGGGACAATAAGCCGAGGCTCCTCTTCCTCCTCTTCAGTTGACATAAGGGAGCGAGAGAGAGCGTCAGCACGAATATTCTTCTCCCCGGCGAGAAAATGAAGGGAAAAGTGGAACCGGGAAAAGAACAAGGACCATCTGGCTTGGCGAGAATTTAGCCGCTGGGCTGTTTGCAAGTAGACCAAATTTTTGTGGTCCGTGTAAACTTGGAAGGGAAACCGCGCACCTTCCAGAAGGTGTCTCCACTCTGAAAAGGCCAATTTCATTGCTAGCAACTCCCTATCCCCGATGGAGTAGTTTCTCTCCGCTGGCGTGAAGGTCTTAGAGAAGAAGAAGCATGGATGCTTCCGACCTTGAGCATTCTATTGATAGAGGACTGCTCCAGCACCAACGGATGAGGCATCCACCTCCATTAGGAATGGCTTATCCACATCGGGACGATGTAAGATGGGAGCGCTAGCAAAGTGGGACTTAATAGAAGTGAAGGCCTTGGAGACCTCTTCCGACCACAATTTGGGATTCGCTCCCTTCTTGGTGAGAAGTGGGGAATGAACTGGCGGTAATAGTTAATGAACCCCATAAAGCGCTGCACCGCTTTAAGAGAATGGGGCTCTTGCCAGTCCATCACAGCCTGTAGTTTGGCAGGATCCATAGCCAATCCCTGGCGGAGATGATATAGCCCAGGAACGGTAAAGACTCCTGCTCAAACATACACTTCTCCAACTTAGCATAAAGAGAGTTTGCCCGTAGGAGGTCGAAGACTCTGCCAACATCTCTCCGGTGGGAGTCTATATCTGGAGAAAAGATGAGAATATCATCCAGATAGACTACAACTGAGGTGGAAAGCATATCCCGGAAGATGTCGTTGACAAAGTCTTGTAAAACGGCTGGGGCATTACAGAGCCCGAAGGGCATCACCAGATACTCATAGTGCCCATCTCTGGTGTTAAACGCCGTTTTCCATTCGTCCCCCTAACGGATGCGAATCAGGTTATAAGCACCCCGCAGATCTAATTTAGTAAACACTCTAGCTCCCCGAAGCCTATCGAAGAGCTCGGATATCAAGGGCAAAGGATACTTGTTCTTAACGGTGATAGCGTTAAGACCCCTGTAGTCTATGCATGGACGTAGTTCCCCATTCTTCTTCTGCACGAAGAAGAACCCTGCCACAGCAGGTGACACTGACTTCCTGATAAATCCTCTTGCCAGATTCTCTTGAATGTACTGAGACATGGCCTCCGTCTCCGGGAGAGATAATGGATAAACTCGACCCCGGGGAGGCTCCGCACCAGGCAAGAGATCGATAGGACAGTCATAGGGGCGATGGGGCGGAAGGGTCTCCGCCGCCTTTTTGGAGAACACGTCTGCGTAAGACCAATATTGCTTGGGGAGAGAGGATAGATCTGCGGGTACCTCAGTAGTAGCAACCTGAACACACTCTCGGTGACACCTACCCCCACATGATTCACCCCATCCCAGAATTCTGCCTGAGGACCACTCAATGTGAGGAGAGTGGTACCGTAACCAAGGTATCCCCAACAGGACCTCATCAATCCCCTCAGGAATGATGAGCGGAGATATAATCTCCTGATGGGATGGTGACATGGACAGAGTAAAAGGGATGGTCTGATGTGTTATCTGTGCGGGGAGTGTCGACCCATTCACCACTCGTACCGTTACTGGTTGAGGTAGCATAACCAGGGGTATTGCGTGACGTTGGGCGAAAGCAGAAGACATAAAATTGCCCTCCGCCCCAGAATCCACGCAGAGCTCTACCGAGTGGGAGGATGAGCCAAAAGTAATTGTCCCCTTAAAGGACAATTTGGAGGCAAACGTCGCAGTGTCTAGTGCACCTCCACCTACTACCACTAGACGCTGACGTTTCCTCGACCGCTGATGACATCTGGTGGCAAGATGTCCTGACTGTTGGCATACATGGCAAACCTGGGGTGCACGAGCGGTCCGGGACTTAGATCCCGCTCGTGACACTACCTTAGGTTCATGGGGCTCAGGAGCCAGGACTGGAGATTCCAAAGGTTTGGCGAAGGTGGGAGCCAGCCGAAACCTCTGCCTATACTGGGCTCGCTCTAACCTCCGCTCGTGAAAACGGAGGTCAATACGAGTAGATACTGTTATTAATTCTTCCAGTGTGGCGGGAATCTCCCTAGTGGCCAGGGCGTCCTTAACGTGGTCAGCCAGCCCCCTCCAAAATATAGGGAATAAGGGCTTTATCCGACCACTCCAGCTCAGATGCTAGAGTGCGGAAGTGGACGGCAAAAAGGCTGACCATGGACGAGCCCTGAGTCAATGCCAACAGTTGGAGCGCCGTATCATGGGTGACACGAGGTCCTAAAAAGACCTGTTTCAGAGTGCTCAGGAATAACGGAGCACTCTGCACCACATGATCGCCACGCTCCCACAGCGGCGTAGCCCACTGCAACGCCCTGTCCGACAATAAGGATATGATAAAGCCCACCTTAGCCCGCTCTGTAGGGAAACGAGAGGCCAGAGGCTCGAGATGTATTGAGCACTGACTGACGAAACCCCTACAGGACTTACTGTCACCAGAAAATTTCTCTGGTAGCGGGAGGCGAGATAGCATCGGTACAGGGGTGGCAGTGGACAAAGTAGCTGCAGCCACACTTGCAGCCTGAACAGCGACAGCAGTAACATCCACAGCTGAGGTTGAACGCTCTAGAGCCGCCAACCTTCCCTCCAGCTGCTGGATGTACCGCTGTAAACGCTGATCGTCCGTCAATACTAGCCAGACCTTGGCGCTAGTATTATGTTAAGGACTGGCGGAACGCACCAAGTATAGATGATATGAAACTAGGTGCGTTCGCAGTCCGAGGTCCACCGTGCAGGTAAAAACCCTGCTGCTAGTAAGACGGACTATATGACGGTACTATAAGTATACACGCACGGGTTAACTTCACCCTGTGTGAAGGAAGCGATCTTGTTAAGTCACAGGACCGCGGTACCGCACATAGAGCACGAGCAAGAAGTCAGCGAACACAACCGCAACACAGGATTGAAGTCCGATTAGACACTTGCTGGCACAACACCGCAACTGGGTGTGTAAGGAAACTATTAAAATAGTATATAAAGGCACGAGAGTGCATACAGTGCCGCACTGACGGACGCCACTAACCACCCAGGCTTGGGTAAGGAAAGCGGAGAGGAAGCGCACGGCGCCGTACAGGCGGTCACAGCAACTAGACGCTGTTATGTGTGTAACGTGCTGTTGGATAAGTCGGGCGCTAGATAGCAAACATACACCTTCCGCGACCAGTCATCCAATAGGGAGGGTATTTTAAAGAGCGACTTTCACTCACAACACACACACATATTATCAAGACAATACTAGCGCATGGCCGTGCGGTCATGCGCAGTTTATATAGTTGCAGCACAGGAAGCTGCTACAGAAGTTTTGCCCTTTCAGGACCTGCCAAGAGGACCAATGGGATGTGCTGCAGCACCTGAGCATGTGACCCTCGATCTCCAACGGGAGATCCTGTCCTGGGTATGCTCAGTGTGTGCAAATAAGGACTTAGTCCCAGGGAAGCCCGCTCGCCGCAGATCAGTGCAGGGTACAACAGGAGAGCCGGAAAAGGCAGCAGTAACCCTTTGCACAGAATCAGTCCCAGCGAGACGCTGGGAGCGACGCCTCCGCTGAGCAGAGCCCACTGCGGCCGAAGCAGAATGGGAGTCCGCAGCAGACACGGATCGAGATTCCCCCTGTGCAGCAGAGGAAACTCGACTCCTAACAGATACCTTTTAATACCTTTTAATGGCTAACTGAAAAGATTGTAACAAATTGCAAGTTTTCGAGACTACTCAGGTCTCTTCATCAGGCATAGACTAATACAAATTCTGAAGAATCACATATTTATGCACAACACAGCACAGAAATAATGTCATTGATAAGACAGGTGACGTGAAGCAGAACTACCATTATGGTAGAGTGATAAATATTGGAACAGTTCATAGATAAGGAGTGTGAATGTTTCATTGTCCTCTGATTGAGGTCTGGTTCTGTGTTGTGATGCCCCCACAAGGTCTGAGGAGCAAATTCCTTAATTGATGTAAAAAGACATAAATCCATGTGACACATTCATTCCTGCACTGAGAGTGTCAAAGGTTGTCATAAGCTTATAGTCCCAGACTCTTCTGTCTCTCTGAGATTTGAAATTACCCTTTAATACAAGTAATTTCATGCCCATGGTGCTGTGATCTGGGATACAAAAATGTTTTGCCTAGATAAAACTGAACCCTGCAGTGATATGGAACATTTTTTCAGGAGACTGCGCCTGAGGGAATATTTCAATGATACAGAAGATTCAGAAAACACTCGGACTGAAGGAAAAGGGATCCTAACAACCAAGAAGAGGTCAGAATGGATACCTCCACCTGGACGCAACCCTCATTTGGATAAATATATAGACTCCTTCAGACATTTGATAAAATCCACCATCAGACACTAACAGGAGAGAAGCATCCAACATCAGTGCCCAGGAGAGAAAGGCGATACAGTCTTTGAAAACTAACAAATAAATCATCATTAAACCTACTAACAAGGGTGGTGCAAAAGTCATGATGAACACATCAGACTATATGAAGGAAGCAAACAGACAACTTAGGCTAGGTTCACACTTGCGTTGTGCAGTCCGTTCAACACATCCGTTAAACGGACTGCACTAACGCAAGTGCCGACTTTGGCACTGTGCTAGCGCAGATGGAGCATCTGCTAGCTCCATCTGCGCTAGCGATGCGCTAGCAGTGACGGACCATTGTGGGCGTGCGCTAGCGATGTGTCCGCCATTGAAAGTAATGGCGGCATTAACAGACTGCGCTACACCGCGTTATGCCGCCGTGTAACATAGTCCGTTAAACGGGTCACACTAGCGCAGTGTGAACGCAGCTTTATGGACACACACTACTACAAAAAATTGGAGTCAGATCTTACACAGGACTATTACAAGGAACTAAACAAATTGGTATCTTGTCTGCCTGATGAATCCACAAGAGCTGATGATCTGATACCAGAAAGTCCAAGAATAGGGACATTCTACATGCTTCCCAGGAAGACCAATTATTTCATGTGTGAGCACCCTTACTGAGCAGGTATTTGGATGGGTAGAGTGTATTCTTAAACCACTGGTAAAGAATACACCCAGCTACATTCAGGACACAACTGACCTACTGAATAAACTATCAGCAATAGGTCCTGTGCCAGAAGGTACCATCCTGGCCACCATGGATGTGGAATCTTTGTACTCTAATATCCCACACCAGGATGGATCAAATGCCTGCAAATTCTTCCTGGAAAACACAGTGACTGATGCTGATTCTGTAGTGAAATATAAAATTCATCCTCACCCGCAATTACTTTGAATTTGACAACAAGATATATCTACAGGAGACTGGCACAGCAATGGAAAGTAAAATGGCTCCACAAACAGTATGCAAATCTTTTCATGCCCAAGTTTGAAAGCAACTTTTTGTCCTCATGTCCCATCAGGCTTCTGGCCTACTACCGCTACATTGATGATATTTTAATCATCTGGACGGAGTCTGAGCCACAGCTAAAGACATTCCATGAACAGTTTAATCAATTTCATCCTACCATCTACTTCACACTCGACTATTCCAGCACTGAAATTAACTTTTTGGACATCATCATTAAGCTGCAGAACAATGAAATAGAAACATCCCTGTATTAGAAGTTTCCATCCAAAGCACATAAAAAAACTCTATTGTATACAGCCAAGCCATCAGATACAATCGTATATGTTCCAACCCCATGGATAGAGATGAACACCTTGGTCACCTCAGAAATACCTTTTTGAATCAGGGCTACCATCCAAGAACAATTTAAAACCAAATTACAAGAGCCACTAGAATATCAAGAAATTACCTGCTACATTACAAAGCAGACAGGGCAAAAACTGAGAACAAGGATGAACTCTCAGAGAAAAAAGAATGGATCTACCTGTGGCAAAACATTTTTTAATCCCATATCACAGCACCATGGACATGAGATTACTTGTATTAAAGGGTAGCTTCAAATCTCAGAGAGACAGAAGAGTCTGGGACTATAAGGTTATGACAACTTTTGACACTCTCAGTGCAGGAATGAATGTGTCACATGGATTTATATCTTTTTACATCAATTAAGGAATTTGCTCCTCAGACCTTGTGGGGGCATCACAACACAGAACCAGACATCAGTCAGAGGACAATAAAACATTCACATTATCTATGAACTGTTCCAGTATTTATGGCCATCACTGTTTATCACTCTCCCATAATGGTAGTTCTGATTCACACCACCTGTCTTATCTATGACATTATTTCTGTGCTGTGTTGTGCATAAATATGTGATTCTTCATAATTTGTATTAGTCTATGCCTGATAAAGAGACCTGAGTAGTCTCGAAAGCTTGCAATTTGTTACCATCTTTTCAGTTAGCCATTAAAAGATATCAACCACTGAGGACTCTCAATTCTAAATATTTTTCTACCTATTGGCTGACACGTTACAAAGTTATATATCTTTCCTGTATCATTTATCATGCTGAGAACTCTTCACTCCCATTGCTTCCTGTCCTGGAGGTGGGAAAGGGGCATGGAATAGGCTGAGGGCTGCAGGCAAGATCAACAATTATCTGAGCCAATCTTCACTGATCCAGACACACTCACACTGCAGCACTGCAGTACCTCTCCTGGCACTTTACTGACAGGAAGCAATGGGAGCCAGAAGTTCTGAGAGTGGTCAAGTGAGACACAAATAATTGCTGAAAATGTCTATTGTTCACCTTGTCTATGGGCATTTGATTCTTTTTCCACTCTATGACACAGTCTTCCTATTATTGGGCAGCATCATAGTGGGGAAAAAAGTGAATGCTCACAGAGAAGAACCTCTGTTACCGCTCCCTTGGTTGAAGGGGACATTTGCACATTGGGCGACCTAAACTTTAGGAACAGTCGAGAGGGAAAAAATAAAATAAAAAATAAAAATGAAAAACCTTTTAATTAGCTCTTCAGCACCTGTTCAGTGAGATGTATGTAGTTAAAATGTAAAAATATTGGGAATGGTCCTCTATATATTACCTGATCAAAAACTACATTTGTTTATATTTTATAATTTCATCAATAAAAGTATCATGTCTATGGGCAACTAACATTCAGCAAAAAAAAGTGTAATTAGAAATTTCACAGAAAATCTTTTTTATGAAAATTGGATTTGTGGAATTGCAAGTCCAATATCCAAAACAATCTTGAATAACTGTATGGTGTTTCAATTTGATAAATCAGATTATCTCTGACAAAAAAAACCCTGCTTGTTATGAGCATGATGGCTTTGAACCAAAACTTGTTCTTACCGTTTAAAAAGTTAAGCTGGTTATCTAGGATTTTGTTAATTTCAAGAATCCACACTTGTCTTACAGCAGGGGATGTAGAGTTTAAAATATATCTTTGAGTAGACTCTCCAGATCTCGACAACAAGGCAAACTTGCATGGATCACCATCAATGCATTCTTCCACTGTAAGGCAACTCACCTGAAACAAAACATATGTAGTAGAGGAAGTATGGCACTCTGCCTATCTTGTTGTGCACAGATAGGGTCATACTAACTATAATATAGTTTATTTTGATCAATTAAATGTGTATAGACTAAATTGATGTTTCAGTCTCACTGACCTTCAGTAGATATACACATCTAAACTAGTAAATGAATACAGAGACCAGCCAAGTGTGTGGCAATAGAGGTTCAAGAGGCAATGTCAGTCGCCAGGAGAAATATGCCTGTGCTTTGCACTGACATAAGCAGTCACAGGAGAGGCTGCCCGGTCACGTACTGGTTATCGGAGCACTCTGAAGTGAGGGCAGTATATATATATATATATATATATATATATATATATATATATTATATATCTCACCAGTCACAGGCTGAGAACATATACATAAACCTCCGGTCCGTCACTGCCAGGATCCCCCCACAACAGCAGGACAGTATACCGCCACCAGTTCCTTGTTAGATATAAGCCCTGTCCGTTAACAAGCTTATATAGGGTCAGAAACCAACCCCAGGTAGCCTATAGGTACTAGCCGGATTCACAGATGTGGGAAATCGGGTTTTGAGATAAAAGAGCAGCCAAAAATGAATTAATATTTTAAATTGCCGAAAGGTGCACTAGATAATACAAATATATACAGAGTAATATGCACATATTACAGCCAAAAGTACAGATAAAGGTAGGGTACAGGTATGGGATTGCAGTTAGCTGTATGTGTAACATTACCATTTCTTATAGCTTGTGGATGAAGGGAAGCTCTCGAATCCACAGGTACTTTTTTAGTTTCTGGTCTGTCTCTACGCGTGACGTGATGTGGCTTCTGTGGCAGAACAATGACAATGGCATAGGAATGCATTGATCTGCTTACTTCCCGCATGGGGCTATGCCCACCATGCAAGAAGTAAGCAGATCATGTGTGGTTGGTACCCAGGGTGGAGGAGAGGAGACTCTCCTCCACGGACTGGGCACCATTTAACTATTAAAAAAAAGAATTAAAATAAAAAATAGTGATATACTCACCCTCTGATGGCCCCCGGAGTCCTCCCGCCTCTCAGCGGTGCACGCGGCCGCTTCCATTCCCATGGATGCTTTGTGTGAAGGACCTGCGATGACGTTGGGATCACGTGACCGTGACGTCATCGCAGGTCCTGCACACAAAGCATCTATAGGAACGGAAGCCGCCGCGTGCATCGCTGAGGAGATCGGCTGCCTTCAGAAGGTGAGAATAACCATTATTTTATTTTTTATATTGTTTTTAACATTATATCGTTTTACTATTGATGCTGCATCAATAGTAAAAAGTTGGTCACACTTGTCAAACACTATGTTTGACAAGTGTGACCAACCTGTCAATCAGTTTTCCAAGCGATGCTATAGATCGCTTGGAAAATGCTAGCATTCTGCAAGCTAATTATGCTTGCAAAACACTAGTTTTTAGCAGGAATACGCATGCCAATTCCGCATGTGATATAGCCGCGGCAGCAGGGACGGACTGGGCCGGGTGGCAAAGATGCAAATGCCCCCCGGGCCGCTCCCCCAGCAGCTGCTCAGGGCCGGCCGCCAGGTGGTGGCTGTACAGCCGCACATCAAATTGTGCGCAGCCGCGTGCGCTGCACTGTGACGCGGCCAGCAGCAGTCACAGTCGGCGCACACGTCCACGCCGGGTCCGGGAGCTGTGCGCGGCTGTCACCTTGAGGGCTGCACAGCTCCTGCTCCCTCCATGATCTCTCTATGCTTCCGGGTCAGGTGTCGGGCGTGCGCAATGATGTCATCGCGCACGCGCCGACATGTCCCGACCAGGACGGTAGAAGCAGAGAGGCGCTGCAGGGGAGTGAGTGGTGATGCAAGTATAAAAATAACTTTTTTTTTTAATTAAATGGTGGGTAACTGCAAATAAAGAAGTGGGGAGGGGTGAAAGGAGACTGCACATGATGGAATTTGGGGGGTTAAAGGAGCCTGAACATGATGGAATTTGGGGGGTTAAAGGAGGCTGCACATTATGGAATTTGGGGGGTTAAAGGAGGCAACACATGATGGAATTTGGGGGCTTAAAGGAGGCTGCACATGATGGAATTTGGGGGGTTAAAGGAGGCTGCAAATGATGGAATTTGGGGGTTAAAGGAGGCTGCACATGATGGAATTTGGGGGGGGGGTTAAAGGAGGCTGCACATGATGGAATTTAGGGGGTTAAAGAAGGCTGCACATGATGGAATTTGGGGGGTAAAGGAGGCTGCACATGATGGAATTTGGGGGGTTAAAGGAGGCTGCACATGATGGAATTTAGGGGGTTAAAGAAGGCTGCACATGATGGAATTTGGGGGATAAAGGAGGCTGCACATGATGGAATTTGGGGGGTTAAAGGAGGCTGCACATGATGGAATTTGGGGGGATAAAGGAGGATGCACATGATGGAATTTTGGGGGTTAAAGGAGGCTGCACATGATGGAATTTGGGGGCTTAAAGGAGGCTGCACATGATGACATTTGGGGTTAAAGGAGGTTGCACATGATGGAATTTGGGGGGTTAAAGAAGGCTGCACATGATGGAATTTGGGGGTTAAAGGAGGCTGCACATGATGGAATTTGGGGGGTTAAAGAAGGCTGCACATGATGGAATTTAGGGGGTTAAAGAAGGCTGCACATGATGGAATTTGGGGGGTAAAGGAGGTTGCACATGATGGAATTTGGGGGGTTAAAGGAGGCTGCACATGATGGAATTTGGGGGGGTTAAAGGAGGCTGCATATGATGGAATTTGGGGGTTATGGAGACTGCACATTATGAAGGGGAGTGGGGCCGCACATGATGGAATTTGGGGGTTAAGGAGACTGCACATGATGAAGGGGAGTGGGGCCGCACATGATGGAATTTGGGGGTTAAAGGAGGCTGCACATGATGAGGGGAGTGGGACTGCACATGATGGAATTTGGGGGGTTAAAGGAGGCTGCACATGATGGAGTTTGGGGGGTTAAAGGAGGCTGCACATGATGGAATTTGGGCGTTATGGAGACTGCACTCATTCCCTTAAAGAAAAATCCATAAAAATTTATTTATTTTTAATAGTTTAGAGTAGAGAAGGGCCCGGCCGAAAGAGTCTACCGTGTCGTGGTGTCAACTTAAAAATTCTTTTAGCCAGAACAAAAGCTGCTGGTTATTAATGTGATCTGGTGTTTGATGGGAACTGTTAATATCTGATCGGTGAGGATGTGGTGGAGAAGTTGAGTTTTTCCAAGAATGAGCAGTGGGACGGTGGAGGTGGAGCTGGGGTGGAGCCTGGGCGAAGTCTCAAGGGAACCCGAAAATGTTGCCAGTATGGGGCCTCGAAATTCCTAGTGGAAACCCTGGTCTGTCTCATAAGCTGCAGACCGCAGCTTCCTGAGACTTCAGTGTGCTCACTCAGGCGGCACGATGACATTATTGCCTCATGCCGCTCTACGGACCGGAAGAGAAAAATATGGGGGAGAACTGGGGCCATTCTACTATATATATGGGGATGGGGAGAACTGGGGTCATTATTCTAGATATTTGGGGAGAACTGGGGCCATCATATTATATATATATAGACATATACAGTATATATATATATATATATATATATACTAGATGGTGGCCCGATTCTAACACATCGGGTATTCTAGAATATGCATGTCCACGTAGTATATTGCCCAGCCACGTAGTATATTGCCCAGCCACGTAGTATATTGCCCAGCCAAGTAGTATATTGCCCAGCCGCGTAGTATATTGCCCAGCCGCGTAGTATATTGCCCAGCGACGCAGTACATTGCCCAGCCACGTAGTATATTGCCCAGCCACCTAGTATATTGCCCAGCCACGTAGTATATTGCCCAGCCACGTAGTATATTGCCCAGCGACGTAGTATATTGCCCAGCGACGTAGAAGAGAAAAATATGGGGGAGAACTGGGGCCATCCTACTATATACAGTATATGGGGATGGGGAGAACTGGGGTCATCATTCTAGATATTTGGGGAGAACTGGGGCCATCATATTATATATATAGATATAGATATATAGACATATACAGTAGAATCGGGCCAGCGTGGAGAGGAGCGAGAAAGGCGGCGGAGGGTGAGTATAGCAGGTTTTTTGGTTTTTTTTTATTATTTTTAACATGACATATTTTTACTATTGATGCCGCATTGGCAGCATCAATAGTAAATAGTTGGGGACACACAGGGTTAATAGCAGCAGTAACGGAGCGCGTTACACGGTAACGGGCCGTTACCGCTACCATTAACCCTGTGTGAGCAGTGAGTGGAGGGGATTACGGAGCGGGCGCCGGGCAGTGAGTGCAGGGGAGTAGGGGAGGGACTAATCGGACTGTGGCTGTCGCTGATTGGTCGCGGCAGCCATGACAGGCAGCTGCCGAGACCAATCAGCGAACGAATATCCGTGACAGAAGGACAGACAAACAGACGGAAGTACCCCTTAGACAATTATGTATATAGATATATATATATCCGGAAAAAAAGAAAAAAAGAAGGTTTGCACTCACCCAGCCTGGTAAAACAATGAAGTCTTTATTAGGACATGTGCCAAATGTCCCTAGAGGTAACTTCAAGTGCGGGCAGTGTAATTTGTGTTCCTTTCACCAGACTGGTAGGACTTGTAAAATTGGGCCCATAGAACATGTGGTGCGCGATTTTATTTCCTGTAAAACCACGCATGTTGTGTAGGCCATTTTGTGCCCGTGCGGTATTTACTGTATTGGTAAGACTTTTCGTCCTTTTTTGTCTGTATAAGGGAGCACTTCAGTTCGGTCCGCACAGGTAAGGGTGTTCTCCGTCTTATTAGCCATGTTAGACAGATGCATAATGGAGATATAAAATCACTTGTATTTGTTGGTTTAGGCCGGCGTCACACTTGCGAGTTTTACGGACGTAAGAGCGCAGAAACTACGTCCGTAAAACTTGCAAAACATACGGCACAATTATTCTCTATGCCCCTGCTCCTATCTGCCGTATTAAACTGATCAGTATTATACGGCTTTCTACGGCCGTAGAAAATCGCAGCATGCTGCGTTTGTCACCGTATTGCGCAAATAAAACGTCAATGAAAGTCTATGGAAGCCCCAAAAATACGGATTACACACGGACCAGCAGTGTGACTTGCGAGGAATACGCAGCGCTGTTAGAGAGAAAAGCCGGCAATTCAGTGCGGTGTACAGTAAAATCACACTGACAGCTTACAGTAGAATAGGTAGAATAAATGTGTACACATAGAATAGGTATATGTATATATATATATATATATATATATATATATGTCATTGAGACACATATATGTATATATATTATTATTTCATCCAGCGCGATATAGCAGAAAGCCGGTAATTCACTTACCGGCTTTTGCTTTCTCCTTCCTAAACCCGACATGATATGAGACATGGTTTACATACAGTAAACCATCTCATATCCCCTTTTTTTTTTGCATATTCCACACTACTAATGTTAGTAGTGTGTCTATGCAAAATTTGGCCGTTCTAGCTAGTAAATTAAAGGGTTAAATGGCGGAAAAAATTGGCGTGGGCTCCCGCACAATTTTCTCCGCCAGAGTAGTAAAGCCAGTGACTGAGGGCAGATATTAATAGCCTGTAGAGGGTCCATGGTTTTTTTACACATGGATCCCTTGTATATCCGTATGTCGGTTTTGCAAGCCTGCGATAAAAACACGCAGTACGGATGACATACGGATTACATACAGAGGATGCCATGCGCAAAAAACGCTGAAACACCCTGCCTACGGAGGAGCTACGGACCACTATTTTCGGGACTTTTCAGCGTATTACGGCCGTAATATACGGACCGTATTTTCATACGCTGAGTGTGAGGCCGGCCTTAGAAAGAGTTTTTTTACCACAACGGGGCGGGGATCTGAATAGGCTCTTTCTAAGAAGGGAGGCGACATGGATATTACGTACTAACGCATTGGGCCCAATGGGCCTTAATGAGAAAATCGATATGTCGGTCTTTCTATAAGTTTTGCCAATATTTGATGTTTTTTTTTTGTTTTTTATTGTGCATTTAATTTTTTGCTTTTCGTTTTCTTTGGTTTAAAATAGTTTGTGTTCCTTTTTATATGTGGGCACTAATGTTTTATATGTACGATTATTGTTTGTTCTTCTCTTTTTTATGTTTCCCATTTTGGGGTAGGGGGAGTTTTCTGGGATGTCATTTCGGGGGAGGGGTTGCATTTGTATATATTGTTACCTCATTTCCAGTTCTGACATCGGGATCTGTGGAAGCGCCGTGTGCGCGAAACAGCTGTCATCCTGTGGTCAACATGATCTCCTTGTCCATTTGGCACATGTCCCAATAAAGACTTCATTGTTTTACCGGGCTGGGTGAGTGCAAACCTTCTTTTTTTCTTTTTTATCCGGATTTCATGCCCTTTTTTGGTTATGCACCCAGAGCGCCCGTATGTGGAGTAGTTGGTATTGGCACTGGCATAGCAGCATAGGACACACTGATAGATGATCGCATAAGGCGGCAGTGCGGGTATTTTTTCTTTTTCTTACTAGATATATATACGTATATATATATATATATATATATATATATGTATATATATATATATATATGCAACTTGTGCCATCGTCCTATATTTATTGTGGGAACTGGGGCCATCGCACTACATATACTATATATGTGGGGCAGTGGGATACCTTCATACTATATATATCATCATACATCTTATGGGGCTGTGGGGCCACCATATTCCATATAGGGGGCTGTAGGGACATGATACTATATATTGGTTGTGAAGAAAAAGTTTTTAAGTACCGTATTTTTCGCTTTGTAAGACGCTCCGGATTATAAGACGCACCCCAAATTTTGAGAAGAAAAATAGGAAAAAAACTTTTTTTAATAAATTGGTGGGGCGTCTTATAATCCATGCGTCTTATTACTCACCAGGGGTTGTGGCTGCAGCGGATCAGGGTCCCAGGGCTGTCTCCGGGGCTGCGGGGGGCTCTGGCAACATTTTGTGAAAGACCAGAGCCCCCCGGCAGTTCGTCCATGCGTTCCTGTATGACTGACTCCGGGAAAATGGCCGCCGGAATCTCGAGAGATGAGATCTCAGCGCTGAAATCTCATCTCCCGAGATTCCGGCGGCCATTTTCCCGAAGTCAGTCATACTGGAACTAACTCCGGGAAAATGGCCGCCGGAATCTCGAGAGATGAGATCTCAGCGCTGAGATCTCATCTCTCGAGATTCCGGCGGCCATTTTCCCAAAGTCAGGTATACAGGAACGCATGGACGAACTGCCTGGGGGCTCTGGTCTTTCACAAAATGTCGCCAGAGCCCCCCGCAGCACCGCAGTTTCCAGGATCTCCCAGGACAGCAGCGGGCAGCAGCGGACAACCGCGGCAGCAGTGGCGGGCGATAGCGGTGATGGGCGGCGGCGGGCAGCAGCGGACACCCCCTCATACCACCCTGTAACGGTAAGCGGTATATCCGCTTTGTAAGACGCACCCCCATTTCCCCCCCAAATTTGGGGGAAATAAAGTGCATCTTACAAAGCGGAAAATACGGTATCTCATTTTATGATAGACTAGCTGAAGAGACCGGCGTTGCCTGGGCATAGTAAATATCTGTGGTTAGTTATAGCACCTCACTTCTCTTATTTTCCCATCACGCCTCTCATTTTCCCCCTCACATCTCTCATTTTCTCCCTTACACCTCTCATTTCCCCCTCACTCCTCTTATTTCCCCCCTCACTCCTCTCATTCCCCCCTAACACTTGTCATTTCGACCTCACATCTGTCATTTTCCGATCACTCCACTATTTTCCCTCACTCCTCTCATTTTGTACTCACACCTTTTCATTTTCACCTCACACCCCTCATTTTCACCTCACACCTCTCATTTTCTCCTCAGTATATACATGTTTGTCATCTCCCTTATATATAGTATACACCTGTATGTCATCTCCTGTATATAGTATATACCTGTATGTCATCTCCCCTGTAAATAGTATATACCTGCTGTGTGTCATCTCCTCCTGTATATAGTATATACCTGTATGTCATCTCTTCTGATAATACTATATACCTGTATGTCATCTCCTCCTGTATATAGTATATACCTGCTGTATGTCATCTCCTCCTCTATATACCTATGTGTCATCTCCTCTTTTATATAGTATATACCTGTATGTCATCTCCTCCTGTATATAGTATATACGTGTGTCATCTCCTCCTGTATATAGTATATACCTGTGTGTCATCTGCTCCTGTATATAGTATATACCTGTGTGTGTCATCTCCTCCTGTATATAGAATATACCTGTGTGTGTCATCTCCTCCTGTATATAGTATATACCTGTGTGTGTCATCTCCCCTGTATATAGTATATACCTGTGTGTCATCTGCTCCTGTATATAGTATATACAGCACAGACCAAACGTTTGGACACACCTTCTCATTTAAAGATTTTTCTGTATTTTCATGAATATGAAAATTGTACATTCACACTGAAGGCATCAAAACTATGAATTAACACATGTGGAATTATATACTTAACAAAAAAGTGTGAAACAACTGAAAATATGTCTTATATTCTAGGTTCTTCAAAGTAGCCACTTTTTGCTTTGATGACTGCTTTGCACACTCTTGGCATTCTCTTAATGAGCTTCAAGAGGTAGTCACCAGAAATGGTTTTCACTTCACAGGTGTGCCCTGTCAGGTTTAATAAGTGGGATTTCTAGCCTTATAAATGGGTTTGGGTCCATCAGTTGTGTTGAGCAGAAGTCTGGTGGATACACAGCTGATAGTCCTACTGAATAGACTGTTAGAATTTGTATTATGGCAAGAAAAAAGCAGCTAAGTAAAGAAAAATGAGTGGCCATTGTTACTTTAAGAAATGAAGGTCAATCAGTCTGAAAAACTGGGAAAATTTTGAAAGTGTCCCCAAGTGCAGCTGCAAAAAACATCAAGCGCTATAAAGAAACTGGCTCACATGAGGACCGCCCCAGGAAAGGAAGACCAAGAGTCACCTCTGCTTCTGAAGAGAAGTTTATCCGAGTCACCAGCCTCAGAAATTGCAGTTTAACAGCAGCTCAGATTAGAGACCAGGTCAATGCCACACTGAGTTCTAGCAGCAGACACATCTCTACAACAACTGTTAAGAGGAGACTTTGTGCAGCAGGCCTTCATGGTAAAATAGCTGCTAGGAAACCACTGCTAAGGGCAGGCAACAAACAGAAGAGAATTTTTTGGGCTAAAGAACACAAGGAATGGACATTAGACCAGTGGAAATCTGTGCTTTGGCCTGATGAGTCCAAATTTGAGATCTTTGATTCCAACCACCGTGTTTTTGTGCAACGCAAAAAAGGTGAATGGATGGACTCTACATGTCTGGTTCACACCATGAAGCATGGAGGAGGAGGTGTTATGGTGTGGGGGTGCTTTGCTGGTGACACTGTTGGGGATTTCTTCAAAATTGAAGGCATACTGAACCAGCATGGCTACCACAGCATCTTGCAGCGGCATGCTATTCCATCTGGCTTGCGTTTAGTTGGGCCATCATTTATTTTTCAACAGGACGTTGACCCCAAACACACCTCCAGGCTGTGTAAGGTCTATTTGACCAAGAAGGAGAGTGATGTGGTGCTACGCCAGATGACCTGGCCTCCACAGTCACCAGACCTGGACACAATTGAGATGGTTTGGGGTGAGCTGGACCGCAGAGTGAAGGCAAAAGGGCCAACAAGTGCTAAGCATCTCTGGGTACTCCTTCAAGATTGTTGGAAGACCATTTCTAGTGACTACCTCTTGAAGCTCATCAAGAGAATGCCAAGAGTGTGCAAAGCAGTCATCAAAGCAAAAGGTGGCTACTTTGAAGAACCTAGAATATAAGACATATTTTCAGTTGTTTCACACTTTTTTGTTAAGTATATAATTCCACATGTGTTAATTCATAGTTTTGATGCCTTCAGTGTCAATGTACAATTTTCATAGTCATGAAAATACAGAAAAATGTTTAAATTAGAATGTGTGTCCAAACTTTTGGTCTGTACTGTATGTGTGTGTCATCTATATATATGTGTAGAGAACCACTTTAAGGAGTAATAAAAAGTAGAAGTATGTATTCCTACACTTATGTTTATAGTCACAGACTATGGTGGTCCACCAGTTTCTTTCCCCTGCACCCTTTTCCTTCGCACAGCTGCATAGAGCTTAATTATGTCCATATAAACTACAATAAAGGACTTTTAGGGTATGTGCACACATTGCAGATTTGCCTGTGGTATTTTCTGAGCAGATTCTTCCCTCTCTTGCCAGAAAACTTAGGTGCGGATTTGCTGCGTTTTTTTTTAATGCAGATTTGTATGCGTTTTTGAAAGCTAAATAAGGATCTATTATTGAACAAAAAAAAAAAGAATTGTGATGTCATTTCTGGTCCAACCTCCTCTTTAACATTTGTCCAACACACACTCCATTACACACACAGATAGATACAATAGATAGATAGATGGGTAGATAGATAGATAGATAGATAGATAGATAGATAGATAGATAGATAGATAGATAGATAGATAGATAGATAGATAGAAAAAGAAAAAGAAAACAAAAAGCAGCACCAAAAGAAAACAAAGGGTGCAAAAAATCCTCCCAGGTATATACCAAACCTCATGCTATTATCCAGAAAAATGAAGGCATTGAGAAAGGTCCATATCGTGGACTGAAACGTCGCACATGGGCCAATAAACCACATTTAATTTTTTCTATTGGAGTGCTGCCTTCATTTTTCTGGATGATAGATAGATAGATAGATAGATAGATAGATAGATAGATAGATAGATAGATAGATAGATAGATAGATAGATGGATAGATAGACAGTGCCTTGCGAAAGTATTTGGCTCCCTGGAACTTTTCAACCTTTTCCCACATATCATGCTTCAAACATAAAGATACCAAATGTAAATTTTTGGTGAAGACTCAAGACAACAAGTGGGACACAATTGTAAAGTTGAACGAAATTTATTGGTTATTTTAAATTTTTTGGAAATACAAAAACAGAAAAGAGGGGCGTGCAATATTATTCGGCCCCTTTAACTTACCGTATATACTCGAGTATAAGCCGACCCGAGTATAAGCCGACCCCCCTAATTTTGCCACAAAAAACTGGGAAAACTTACTCGAGTATAAGCCTAGGGTGGAAAATGCAGCAGCTACCGGTGAATTTCAAAAATAAAAATAGATGCTCCATACCGTTCATTATGGCCCCATAGCTGTGCCATATAGTGCTCTGCACCGTTCATTATTGCACCATAGATGTACCATAGAAAGGTGTGCCATATAGTGCTCTGCACCGTTCATTATTGCCCATAGCTGTGCTATATAGTGCTCTGCACCGTTCATTCTTGCCCCATAGCTGTGCCATATAGTGCTCTGCACCGTTCATTCTTGCCCCATAGCTGTGCCATGTAGTGCTCTGCACCGTTCATTATTGCCCCATAGCTGTGCCATATAGTGCTCTACACCGTTCATTATTGCCCCATAGCTGTGCCATATAGTGCTCTGCACCGTTCATTATTGCCCCATAGCTGTGCCATATAGTGCTCTGCACCGTTCATTATTGCCCCATAGCTCTGCCATATAGTGCTCTGCACCGTTCATTATTGCCCCATAGCTGTGCCATATAGTGCTCTGCACCGTTCATTATTGCCCCATAGCTCTGCCATATAGTGCTCTGCACCGTTCATTATTGCCCCATAGATGCTCCTTATAAAGCTGTGCCATTGCTGCTGCTGCAATAATAAAAAAAAAATGCCATAATCACCTCTCTTGCTTGCAGCTCTTCAGCGTCTGGTCCCGGCGTCTTTCTGCACTGACTGATCAGGCAGAGGGCGCCGTGCACAATAGTACGTCATCGCGCCCTCTGACCTAAACAGTCAGTGCAAGAGGACGCGAAGACAGAGCGGCGCCCGGCGTGTGGAATGCGGACAGGTGAATATAAAATACTCACCTAGTCCCGGCTCTCCTGACGCTGCCCCTGCCTGTCACACTGTCTCTGGGTGCCGCAAGCTCTTCCTGTCAGCGGTCACTGGCACCGCTCAGAGGAATGAATATGCGGCTCCACCCCTATGGGAGTGGAGTCCATATTCATTTCTTTATTGATCGGTCCCACGTGACCGCTGAAGAGGGGAAGAGCTGCAGCACCCGGAGACAGTGTGACAGGCAGGGGGAGCATCAGGAGCGCCGGGACTAGGTGAGTATGCCTCAGCGCCCTCTCCCCCTCACCCGCCGACCCTGCCGCCCACCGTGACTCAAGTACAAGCCGAGAGGGGCACTTTCAGCCCAAAAATTTGGGCTGAAAATCTCGGCTTATACTCGAGTATATATGGTAATACTTGGTTGCCTCACAAGGCACTGTATATCTATAGATACTGTACATCTCTCTCTCTCTCTCTCTCTCTCTCTATATATATACACACAGTTGGGTCCATATATATTTGGACACAGACAACATTTTTCTAATTTTGGTTATAGACATTACCACAATGAATTTTAAACAAAACAATTCCGATGCAGTTTAAGTTCAGACTTTCAGCATTCATTTGAGGGTATCCACATTAAAATTGATGAAGGATTTAGGAGTTTCAGCACCTTAACATGTGCCACCCTGCTTTTGAAGGGACCAACAGTAATTAGACAGATTCAATAATTTTAAATAAAATGTTCATTTTTAGTACTTGGTTGAAAACAGTTTGTGGGCAATGACTGCCTGAAGTCTTGAACTCATGGACATCACCAGACACTGTGTTTCCTACTTTTTGATGCTCTGCCAGGCCTTCACTCTGTTGGTTTTCAGTTGCTGTTTGTTTGTGGGCCTTTCTGTCTGAAGTTTAATCTTTAACAAGTTAAATGCATGCTCAATTGGGTTGAGATCAGGTGACTGAGTTGGCCATTCAAGAATATTCCACTTATTTGCTTTAATAAACTCCTGGGTTGCTTTGGCTTTATGTTTTGGGTCATTGTCCATCTGTAGTATGAAACAACGACCAATCAGTTTTGCTGCATTTGGCTGGATCTGAGCACACAGTATGTCTCTGAATACCTCAGAATTAATTCGGCTGCTTCTGTCCTGTGTCACATCATCAATAAACACTAGTGACCCAGTGCCTCTGGCAGCCATGCATGCCCAAGCCATCATCACACTGCCAGATGATGTGGTTTGAGATTTCACCTGTGCATCGGCGGGAAATCGACAACTAACACATGGTCCTTTTTTGAATCTGCTGCGTTATTAGTGCGCACAAATTAGCACAGCATTTTTATCCCCATTACACTTGCGGATCTGCAGCGTTTCAGCGCTGAAAACAATGCTGCGGATCCGCAGGAAATCTGCAACGTGTGCACATTGCCTCAGCTACAAGGAATTGGTGAATGCTGCCTTTCGCTTTTCTACAAAATGCAACCTCTTTAAGGCTCTCCACAACTACTATGTCAAGGTGTGGGTTAATTAAATATGATGTTATATCTTATCTATATATGTAACATAATGATTGTTTTTTTAAATTATGACATGTGATATTACTTACCTTAATACTATTTTTAAATAAAAAGCTTGGCGTTGAAAAACCTCTTTTTTTATCCAAAGGTTCACTGAAGATAACTATTTGTTCAAACAAAAAGACCCGTCTTTCTTTGCAGTGCAGGCCTGCATCTTGATTACGGACAAGAAATAAATCTTGAAGGAGCAGCTTTCCTTGAGTTACAATTTTGCCCTGCTTGGATTGAAAGAAGAGTTAATTTTAAATTGACAAAAATCACTACTATTAATGTACAGAAGCATGGGATAATGTTTTTGATTTGGTATCAATGGAAAAAAGGCAAGGAAAATATTTTAAAAAACAATTAAGGCTACGTTCACATTAGCGTCTTGCGACGCAGCGTCGTCGACGCATAACGACGCATGCGTCCCTATCTTTAATATTGGGGACACATGAACATGCGTTGTCATGCGTTTTGGTGCAACGCACGACGCATGCATCGTTTGGCCGCACCTGGCGGGGCGCGGGCGACGCTACATGTTGCAGTTTTGTAGCGTCGTAAAAACACGTTGTCATGATATGTACTTTTGCCCTGTCCTGTATTTGAATAATATGCCATTTGATGTATGTAACTGTTCTCTGGTTTCTATTAGCTGTAATTTGTGTATTTTCTTGTGCTGGGAGTTCGCCTGTAACAATATGTCTCCTTCCCCCAATACTTGCAGCCCTAAGCTATAATGTAATTAAGCTTTGTCAACACCACTAGTGAAAGAATAGCCATTCTTCCTCACAGCAGGTGGCTAGTCAAATGTACATACTACATAGACTACATGGAGCCAACCAGTCTAGAATCTTCTGGTGGACCCAACCATTGAATAGAAGGTGTGACCCCTACCCCCCTTCATGGGCGGATACCAGGAGCTCAGACAATCCATTCTTATTTTGAGATCAGATGTGAGTTGATCCTTGAAGGAGAAGGAGTGGGGATTCTTAGCTGAGGCAAGACCCCATGTCCAGCTGTGACTGCGGAAGCGAACGGGGCGAGACTTGAGCTGAGGACATATCTCGTCATTCGTGGGATTGTTTTGGGATCCCTTGGACTAATTGTGGACTATTGCTTTGTTACCTGGCACAAGGATTATCGGGAGGTGCCCCCGAATATGTTCCCTTGGACTAATTGTGGACTATTGCTTTGTTACCTGGCACAAGGATTATCGGGAGGTGCCCCCGAATATGTTCCATTGGACTAATTGTGGACTCTGTAGATCTACCTGCATGTGTTGTTCCAGCATTCTTGATAATAAATCTGTTGAATCATCCCTCGGCCTGTTGTCCCTTCTTGCTCTGCCGTACACCCCGTCACACGCGTGCGTCGCACTTGCGTCGCCTGTGTGTCGTAATTGCGTTACAATCCCCATTGAAACCAATTGACAATGCACGGGACGCAAGTGCGTGCGTCGTGCATGCGTTGTGCGACGCATGCGTCGTTAAATAAAATTACCCAAAAATTGTCTAGACTGTGTCTAGACAGTGAAAAAACATCCCCCATATATAAACAAAAGTTTGCATTGTTTTTGTCACTTGTCCTGCAGCATACCAAGAGACCAGACCTCATCATCTGCTTTCAAGAGATGTAAGTATAGAATGATTCTGCGCATTTTCTACATGTTTTATTTTTAAATAGTTTTTTTGCAAGTTGTGTATGTTCTGCACTGTGGTTGTGTAAAGACATTGGTGTATTTTTATTCTGGTTGTGATGTATGGCGTATATGATGGCGTTTCATTGTCTCTGGCCTTGTTGATTATTGTAAAGTATGGTGGTCTTTCCAGGATTGACTTTTCTTTTCAATTTTTTTTGGGGGTGTGTGTTTTGTATTCTGGTTGTGGTGTATATTTCTGGCGTTATGGTGTTTCATTGTCTCCGGCCATGTTGGTTTTATTGTAAAGTATGGTGGTGTATCCAGGATTGACGTTTCTTTCCTTTTTTTTTTTTGGGTTGTTATTTTTTTTCTGAAATCTATTGTGCTGTTTTGTTTGTTCCGTGCATGCGGTTGTTCCACTGTGTTTTTTTTTTAATAGAAATGTTTTCTGTTGAATTTCAGGGCTTCCTATGTAGCCGTACTCTTTTTATATTTTTTATTTTTTCTATAGTAACGTATGGCGTTATGGTTTGCCTTTTCTTGTGCCTTTTGGAAATCAATGTTGTCAAAATTTGGTTAAAAAAAATCTGTGTCTTTTTGGATTAGTACATAGGGTCTGTTGTTTATTTGTTTTCTTATCTTTCCTGGGACTGGTATTATGCTTTTGCTATACTCTGGCATTGTGTCGTCTCTGCCATTGTTTTTTATTTCAATGTATGGCGGTGTTGTTTGCTCAGCGCTAGTTCAGTTGGCATTGTACTATGAGTGCACTGTTCGTTGTGGTCGTAATGTTAATGTATGGATTTCTTGATATTTTCCTATATGTTCCTCTGTATTGTACATAGTAAAATAATTATTTTTTTTTCATTTCAGAATTTCATCAAATTATTAAAATGGCCAGCGACTCGAGCCACACCACACCACTGGGGAGTCAGGTGAGTACATGATCTACTGTTGCTTACTATTTGGTGTCATTTGTAGACGTGTCACTCAATTTTTTAAAACTATTTTCCAGGCTTCTTCAAGTGAGGAGGAACAGATGCAGCAGGAGCAGCGTCCACGGGGCCAAGATGTGGTGGCAAGATGGCGAGTAAGTTTTTTTTCAAACAACCTATTAAATTTTTTTTTTTAATTCCTTTTTTTAATTTTTTTTTTGTGGGGGTGGTGGGGGAGGGAGACCAAATTTTATTTATATTGCAAACATTAATGTTTTCCAATTATTCTAGGTTTCACAACAGGACCAAGATGACATTGACATCGACATCATGGTCGCATCTATCCAGGAGCGAGGCCCGTTGTGGGACAGCCGTGACCCCCGGCACGCTGACCATGTGGTGTTGAGACGTATGTGGGCTGAGGTGGCCAAATCGCTGTGGGATGGCTTTGACAGCGCTTCACCCACGGACAAAGATAAATTTGGTAAGTATTGCGGAAATTCCGCTCTGATCCATCAGGCCAGGATACACAACCGTCTGTGATGTGTTCTACTTTTGTGGCATCGCACACGGTTGCGTATCAAATAAAAAAGTTTCTCTCAACCTTAATTTTTTTGTTTGACTTTTTCACAGTCAAAAAATTGAAGACCAGATGGCGCTCCATGAAGGACCGTTTCAATCGGGGCCTGAAAAAGGAGGGACAGACTCGTAGTGGTGCTGCTGCGGCAAGGACATCAACATACAAGTATAACAGAATTCTTCAGTTCCTGAGACCGGTCCTTGCCCGCCGACAGTAAGTATTTACCAATTCCCACACATCGGGTATTGAACAACATGCCTATTCACGTAGTATATTCCCCAGCCACATAGTTTTTGCCTAGCCATTTATTACATTGCCCAGTATACAGCACACAGACACATAGTAGATTGGCCAGCCACGTGCAATATTTCATTGTGGCGTAGTATATTGCCCATCCTGGATTATCACAGTTTCCAATAAAACGTTAAAATAATACACACGGGAGACTTTCTAGTCCGCGGCAGGTTCTGTTCCCAGGGTTGGTCTGATTGCAGGACCTGTGATGATGTCTCGGTCACATGACCGTGACGTCATGGCAGTTCCAACGATAAGCGTAAACCATGGCGGCCGTTAAAAACGCCAACCATGGCTGAGTATAGCATGGTAATTTAAAAATTTTTTTTTTTATCAATTTTTAATATTGATGCGGCATAGGCAGTGTCAATAGTAAAAATTTGGTTACATCCTTAACGGCGGCAACGGTTACCGCCGGTAAGTGTTTAACGCTGAGAGAGGGGAGTATGCGGGCGACAGGCATTCACTGCGGGGAGTAAGGAGCGGCCATTTTATTCACGACTGTGCCCGGCGCTGATTGTTTGCGTCAGCCATGACAGGCAGCTGGCCGTAACAATCAGCGAATTAATACCGTTAGGACTGACAGACGGAACTGACCCTTTACATAAAAGGCCAAATTATAATTTTATAGTGTGTGATGCAATGTTGGCGAATGTGAAATGTTTTATTTTGTATACTAATGTTTTCCTTTTGTTTTCACAGAACACACAGCAGCACCCTCGAGCCTGTTCGGCCCTCTGGAGCGGTCCTTCGTGAATCGCCATCTGACCCGTCACAGCCATCCCACAGCGAGAGTAGGCTTGCACCACCATCTGGAGAACCGGCAGCCGGTCCATCAGATGTTCCCCTGTCCGAGGCCACTGGCGCTCCTTCCTTCGGGTATTCCCGACAGCGTCAGCGGGCCTCGGACAGGCCGCTAATGCCCGAATTTTTGCATTTGAGCACGGTCTTCCAGAATTGTTTCAAGGCGCTGGGCGATAGATTGGACACAGCTCTGTCCAATATCAACCGGTGCCTTCAAACAATGGAATCCGAGCTCTCGAGGCCGGCAAAACATTTCTTTAGTGCCATTGCGAAGGGCATGTTGGAACATCTTATGCCGGAACTCCAGATTTCGGTGATGCAGGCCTGCAACAATGCGTACGTGACTGCTCTGCAGCAGGCTCGGGTCATGCAGTCAGCGACTACAATGCCCGCAGTACCATCGCTGGCTAGCATGACTCCGACTCCTGCTGCAAAGCACCCACACAGAGCTCCGCATGCCGAGGGCCACCGCCACCGACACCATAGAACCGAGCCCCAAAGTCCTGCTCCTGCCAGGCCTTCAAGGCCACAAAGACGCCAGGCAGAACAACACCCAGAGGGAGAGAGAAGAAAACGGGCGAAAACTGTAACATCTACGGCGGCTCTGGCTGCTCCAATAGCAACACCAAGCTCTCGGCCGGGGTCTAGCCGGAGCAGTAGTAGCCAGAGCCAGTCCACAGTGCCAAGGACACTGGTCGTGCCTCCTCCCTCACCTCCTGTGTTGGCAATCTCGCCACCATCGACCACAGGGTGGTCAGACGTCGGCATACCCTCGAGTGTTTTGCTGTATGGTGGTTCCTGCTCCTCCTCCTCCTCCACCCACTCCCAAACTGGTGGATATCAATCCCCCGTAATCGCGGAAGTTCCAACCCCTTAAGAAACTTTACCCATTTTTCTTTTTGTTTCATCCCTAAATAAAATTGTTATTTTGATAACAACATCGTAGTTTCTTGGTCTAAAATAAAGTTTGCACCAACTCACACCGTGCGCCGTATACATAAATCTTGTGTTTTTAACACCTCATATCTGCAATGTCTGACACAATGTTATCCAGTTTGTTGTAAATTTTTTTGGGCTGTCTCTCATTGTACTATGAGATGTTACAAACACAAAGAGGATTAAAAAATATATCAATTTTCCAAACCTACTGTAAAGGTACCGTCACACATAACGATTTCGTTAACGATATCGTTGCTTTTTTGTGACGTAGCAACGATATCGTTAACAAATCGTTATGTGTGACAGCGACCAACGATCAGGCCCCTGCTGGGAGACCATAGGTCGCTGCGAATGATCAGCACCTTTTTTTGGTCGCAGATCACCCACTGTCATCGCTGGATCGGCGTGTGTGACACTGATCCAGCGATGTCTTCACTGGTAACCTGGGTAAACATCGGGTTACTAAAGCGCAGGGCCGCTTTAGTAACCCGATGTTTACCCTGGTTACACGGGGACTTCGTCATTGTTGGTCGCTGGAGAGAGCTGTCTGTGTGACAGCTCTCCAGCTACCACACAACGACTTAACAACGATCACGGTCAGGTCGTATCGCTGGTCGTGATCGTTGGTTAATCGTTTAGTGTAACGGTACCTTAAGGTTATTGGTCAGGTGAGGTGGTAGCAATGTTCACGTGGCCAAGTGTCGCCACTATTTGACTCTGGACGTATTCCAGCATCCTGAGTTCATAGTGTTAACTCACTAGAGTTGAGCGAACATGATCGTTTCCCTCCTTGTCAAGGAAAACACTTGCAGACTAGTAGCATATGGGCCCCGGCTTCATGGAGTGCGGATTATGATCTGCAGCCACATGTTCTGAGGCTGTGTGACAGGCAGAACACATGCACATCCAAGGCCTATTTGTTGGCATCGCCATGCTTGTGTAGTGCCTGTCACACAGCCGTGGCACATGCAGCGGCAGAAAACCTGCTTCAGCCATCACGCTCCATGATGCCAGGTTCCATATGCAAATATTCTGCAAGATTAATTGCTTGAACAACCAAAGAAAATGCAGTCACTGAATCCAATAAAAGTATCTTTATTACAAAAACAGTCTAAAATTAACATACAATAAACCAGACAAATAATGAAAGATAAGACCAGCAGATGACAAATTACATGCCATAGGCATCATAAAAGAGCAGTCACCTAAGGTACGGTGACCCTAGTAATGGTCAGGACCACCCAGCTGGCATAACAACGCATACATAGCCTCATATCAACTACCTACTGCTCATACAATTATCAGCAGAACTACCACAGACATGGCTAAATAGTATCATGCAAACTGCACCAAAGATGTAAAGTGAGGCATGTGGACACAGTGGCCCACTGTGCGTGTTACCTGCTGTAATGGATCCGGACCAGCACAGGGGACACCGGGACACCCCGGCGCGCGTTTCGGTAGCTGTACCTTCCTCAGGGGCCCCATTACCGGATCCATTACAGCAGGTAACACGCACAGTGGGCCACTGTGTCCACATGCCTCACTTTACATCTTTGGTGCAGTTTGCATGATACTATTTAGCCATGTCTGTGGTAGTTCTGCTGATAATTGTATGAGCAGTAGGTAGTTGATATGAGGCTATGTATGCGTTGTTATGCCAGCTGGGTGGTCCTGACCATTACTAGGGTCACCGTACCTTGGGTGACTGCTCTTTTATGATGCCTATGGCATGTAATTTGTCATCTGCTGGTCTTATCTTTCATTATTTGTCTGGTTTATTGTATGTTAATTTTAGACTGTTTTTGTAATAAAGATACTTTTATTGGATTCAGTGACTGCATTTTATTTGGTTGTTCTAGTTGAGTACTGGCAGTTATCCATATTGTCCATGGATGGTGGGTGTATGCCGAGGGTTATATACTATCATCTGTACGATAGCACTTTTCCGCACCACCAATGATGCTTATTAGAATACTTTTGAAGATTAATTGCTTGACAAGGTGGGAGCCGATCATGTTCGCGTGTAAAACTATGGAACACACGGCTATGTGAACAATTTGGTTGTTTTGTCAGAGTCAATGTGGTAACTGGTGCTCACATACCTACATTTTAGTGTACACAAATTTGGTTATAGAACATTGGATTTGTTTAAAAAATTTTTTATTGGCAACAACATTGTAACATAGGGGAGCATTTTTTTGGAAAACGGAAAGGCACAATAAATTTAGTTACAGTTTCAGCAGAATGAAATACTGTTTCTACATTAAACCATTTGATCTTGCCATGACACACGGCCAACATCTGAAACAAAATATGAAGCAAATCGATCCCTCATCTGAGCAATTTGCAAAGTTGTCCTCAGAGGATGATCTTGGAAATCGGGCAATGGGTTTGGTATGGGTTCATCTAGTTCCACGTTGACTCTCTCTTTAGCAATAATATAATTGTGGAGAACCACACAAGCCTTCACCACCTGATCAACTGTCTCAATTTTCAGATTAATGGCGGATCCTAAAATCCGCCATTTGGAGACAAGGATTCCAAAGGCGCACTCCACAGTTCTTCTGGCCCTGGACAGTCGATAATTAAAAATTCTTTTTGTGTGGTCCAAGCCCCGACTGGAGTACGGTTTCAGTAGGTTGGCACACATTTGAAAAGCCTCGTCACCAACCACAACAAATTGCATGGCCGGGCCTTCGGTGTTGGGAAGAGGTCGTGGCTGGGGGTAATTAAAATTGTTCTCATATAATCTTTGGCCCATATCAGACTCCTTAAATGTCCGTGAATCATTTGCACGGCCAAACGCTCCAATGTCCACGGCGAGAAACCTGCAGTCCGCACCAGCAATTGCCATGAGCACGGTGGAAAAGTATTTTTTGTAATTGAAAAAAAGAGATCCACTTCTTGCAGGCTTTGTAATCCTAATGTGCTTCCCATCCACTGCTCCAATACAGTTAGGGAAAGAACACAGTTGGTCAAATTTTTGGGCGTTGGCCTCCCATAACGCTGTAGTTGTGATTGGTAAAAATTCCTCACGGAGATTGTCCCACAATGCGCGGCATGTGTCGGTAATAATACCCGAAAGTGTGGAGACTCCAATCCGAAACTGGAATTGCAGGGATCTCAAGGTCTCTCCGGTTGCCAGGAAACTGACAAGAAGAAAAATAAATACATTTAATTAATTAAAGTACATTGTTATAAAATAAAATTACATTTTCCATCCCTCCTCCACCGCCCCCCCAAAAAAAAGGTTATTTAAAAAAAGGGCAGAACTACATAAAGTCCTTCAAATAGCTACATTACGTACCGTAGAGTCACCAGCAGACGTTCCTCGGTGGAAATTGATCTCCGGAGCTGCGTGTCCTTCCTGGTAATGTCTCCTTCCACCAGACGCAGCAGATAGCGGAAGCTGTTTTGAGACATCCTGGTATACTCAAAATATTTTTCCAGGTTGTCATTTAGCTCGCCAAACAAACAATGGTAGGCTCCACGACTCTCTCGGACTTCCACTATAGGGTGTAGCCAAAAGCGCCGATGACTCCTTCTCCGTTGTTTATCTCTTTTCCTTTGTTCATGACAGGCGATAGCGTAAGCAATAGCAATGGCAAAATCCAGCTCCATATTGAGGTAGATACTCTCCATGGGACGCTCCATCTTGATGCTGAAAACACGCAAAATGGGAGGAATTTATCTATGCCGGGGTATATATACTAAAATTTCATTATACTCACCCTCTTCTATCCATTGGTGGTCTTTATCTAGTGTCTAGACACTAGATAAAGGCTTTTTGTCATGCTATTGGGTGGAAAATGACATCATTGTTTGACAACGCATGCATCGAAAACGTTGCGTTTTATTGTGCGTTCCTAATGCGTCGTATGCTGCGTCGGTGACGCTGCGTCGCAAGACGCAAATGTGAACGTACCCTAAGGAAATAACCCTTTCTCGTACGTCTTATTAAGGGACCATGAGATAATCTGCTGCCACCTGGAGGCTGACACTAATAATGCAATTAATACCCTGCCTGCTGGAGCCAGACTTCCTCAGTTTAGTATAGTGTTAGTTAAAGGCAAGGTCTGTCTCAGACCTGTCTTAGGTTAGGTGCTAACCACTTTTTGTTTTTCAGATTGATGTCTCAGGGTAACATAGTGTAATTGTGCACTCTTTAACCCACGTAGTGTCGGAGAGTACAGGCTGTAATTATTTAGTCCGTATCCTCTCGCGTTGATGTGGCCAGACCATTGTACCTTGACACAGTCGGTGCACGTACTGGGGCGGAGGTCTGTAAGCCAACTAGCTCTTGCCGCTGTCCCACAAAGCTGTAAGCATGGAAAATAAGATAAGGGGATTTGAAGCTCCAGGACAAGTGAGCATATCCCTGTCATAAGCCCGTTTCCCCCATCCCCTTTCTCTCTCCCTCTTCTATGGCCTAGGGTGGTAGTTACCAGGAGCTTGTCAGGAGGTAGGTGCTGCTGGGGTGCTACTCGTACACCTGTTCCCTCAGCTTTAGTAGGTCAGGGTTATATTTGTCTTGGGCTATGACAGCTGAGGAGAACTCTGATCACCGCTGTAAGTGGGTCAGATCCTCCAGGCACCCCACACCAATATGGCCAATCACGAAAGCGGTCCAGACGCCCATGGGATACTTCCTCATCCCGGTCACCTTCACAGGGGAGGCACGCAGATTCTTTTTCCCCTTCCCAGGGGATGCGCTCCAGTTCCAGTTCAGAATCCATCCTAGATCCATATCAGTTGGGAAAACTAAGAGAAATGGTGGATAGTTTGTTGTCAGCATTGGACGCCTCTCTGGGAGTGACAGCTGCACCGACCCCTCCCGTTACTGAAACAGGTTTCTTTAAGAGAGGTAAGCGCATGGCTAGATAATTTTCTAACCATGCAACAGAGATGTGGCAGAAAGCATGTGAACACCCAGACTGACACTTTGAGAAGCGTCTTTCCCAGCAGAGATTGTGGCCGTTTGGTCTACTCCACGGATTGAAAATACTCCTGGTTCTTATCCAAAGTTACCACTCTGCCACTTGCTGAGATTATAGGAGCTTAATGATCCTTCAGACAGGCGTATAGAGTCTGTGGCGAGGTTCACTTTTGAGGAAGGAAGTTTTGCCCTTTGTCAAGCCTTTTCTGCTACTTGGGTTTCCAAGGCGGTTAAGACATGGGCTAGGCATTTGCGACAAAGTTTGTTGGTAGGATCCAAGAATCTGGGACTAGCCAAGATTGCTAATCAAATTGCACAAACAGGGAAGTATCTCTGTTAAGCATCCTTGGATGTGACCTAGTGCAAGAAATTGTGTCACAATTTCCCACATGCAGTTCCTCTAATCTCTGCAGTTCATCTACCAGGGGTAGACAACGGGGAGGCAGACTTTTTAAGTCGCCAGCACCTACCTGCAGGAGAGTGGGCTCTTCACACAGAGGTGTTCAGGCAGATCTGTCGGCGATGGAGTATGCCAGATTTAGCTGTATTGGCATCCAGACTAAATCACAAAGTGCCCAAAATTGTGACAAGGTCACCAGGACCCACAGGGAATTGCAGTCGATGCCCTAGTTTTCTCTCTGTCCCAGTCCACTCTGCTTTATCTCTTTCCACCTCTATCCAAACTTCTCAAAAATATCAGGGTAGAAGGTGTTCTAGTCATTTTCATTGCTGGAGATTGGCCTCAGAGGGCTTGATATTCGGATATTCGGATGTGATCAATGTCCTGGTGGATGTCCCATGGGCTCTTCTGGAGTGCCTGGAACTTCTGTCACTGGATCCATTTTTGCATCCTAATTTATTTCTTAATTTGACAGCGTGGCTTTTGAAGCTGCAATTTTGAGCACAATAGGTCTGTCTGAATCAGTCATCCAGACTATGATTAGAGTTTGGAAGCCATCCTCATTGTGAGTCTATCATGGCACTTGGGCTAACTAACTTCTGAATATCCTTTTTAAAATTTTAAGCCCATACTAGCCCCTTAAAGAGAAAAGAGGACGCAGAATAAGTAAAGGATGCTTGTTAATCAGAAATGAGTGTAGTGTTAAAGCTGGGTTGTGGTAAAGTAGTGAGAAAAAGTGGACATAGAGAATACTGGAGTAAACTAAGGAAGGAAACTGTGTGGAAAATGCTTTGAGTTGTAAAGGAAATTTTCATAAGACTTTGTACCCCTCTCCAATTCAGTAAAAAGTTTATTTTTGAATTGTGGTCTCCTAATTGATCTGTGAAACATCTGGTCCAGGTGATCCAGCAACATCAGTTAAATGCAGCCTGCATATTGCCTTCACAGCACAAGTTCACACACCCAGCCAGGACCCCCACTTTCAAATATGTTGGGTCACAAGAGACAAGTGCCTCGCCCATGGCTACCACTCCGTACCAAGTTACACGTGGAGTAGTCGGCAGGATCTAGTTTTGCAGCTGGAAAAGAAATATAGTGTGGGAAAGACTTGAGTTATGTAGAAGATGGTGACAGTTAAGTGGTTTAAGATGGTGAGGGAGTGGCCATTGATGTAAAGTGAATTGGAAAGAAAAGGCCCAGTAGGGTGTGACCCAGGAAAATGGGTAGAAACAATCAAGAAATGGAATGGTGAACCCGAGAAAACCCCACCCAGTGAAAGGTGGATCTGTGATGGGCCTCCAGCAACGAGAGGGACGGTGCCATTTTGTGGGAGAACAACGAAGAAGGTGAGAGAGAGAGCATGACTGACCAAAGATCCTGGAGGGAGCTGAACCCGGGGAGTACCGGGATGTAGTGAGCGGCTGAGGCTTATGGCTGTTAAGGAGTAAGAGACAAGGCCGGGCAGCTTTGTGGAGAAAGTAGCCCGGTCCTTCAACATTTTGTCAGAAGCTAAAGTGGTTTGGCCTCTGGCTCAATGACGGACAGAATGACTTAGAGCCTTGTTGCCTCAATGCCAGTTGGATTCTCCACCAACGCTGCAAAAGGTCTTATCCCTGACCAGGACCCCACATCTCTCCAAGGTCTCCATCGCCAAGACTGTCCCTGCGCCTCGAGGGAAGCCTCTTGTCACTGAGGCAGAATGGATGGTGGGAGCCATCAGACAAAAAGGAGAGGAAAGGGTGGGTACTGGCCCATCTAGACCAGCCTGGGGGAAAATAATTTGCATAGCTGATGACTCGGGGGGACCATAGTGCACTTTGAACACGGACAGAGCTTTGGCTTCACAATGGAGGAGGAGACCTGACACAAAATCTATGTCAACGCCAGCTCCCTGTGGCAGAGGCCTAGTCTGCAGGAGGTTGAATGCGTTCAGTTCTTAAAGGAAGATGGGACAAGGGACTGGTTCATGATCGCGGTCTCCAGGATCCAGTTGGCAGCAGAGAAAGTACCTCCAGCCATCCAGCCTCAGTGAGAGACAATAGTGACTCAGACTGCCACACCTCCAGGGGGTAAAGTGAGGAAAAACAGTGGGGAGACTGCATAAAGTCTCTTCAGGCCCTCGACAGAAGACAAGAGCATGGGACTGCTGGAGGTAGTGGCCAATCCGGCCATGGTGTATGTGGCCTAGAGAGTCCACTTGGCAGTCTACGTCCAGAGAGTAGAGGACAAGGAGACCTGAGTTGGGCACCACTAGTTGGGAACTTGTGCCAAGCAAAAAGGAGTCGGAAGTTTGCCAGGCCATGGTAAGCTGGTTGAACCTGTGTTCTAAAGGCCCAAAGCTGCAATGGGTAGACGACTCAACTGTATCCAGGACTCCTTGTGCGTATAGCCACAAATGACTACAGTTGTTTTTATTAGTTTTTTTATTTACTTCATTTGCTGCACCTGTTGCACACTCTCCTGCTGGATTAAAGAGACACTGCAGCTGCTGGAGGGTCCTGCAAGTTCAGTCAAGGACTAAATCTTGTCCAGTGAGGATGATGGCTCTAAGGACTGTGTGCCTATAATGTGGACTGGACAATAACTACAAAGATTGTTCCTCCACCTGATGGATGTTGCTTTAAAGGACTGTGTGCCCGTCTTGCTGACTGATTGGGGACCAATTGACTGTGCCCTCTGTGAAGAGGGCTAAACTTGGACTGTGTTGTTGGCCTAAAGGTCATTGTTCGGTAACATTAAACTAAGTCAATGGACTGGTGCTGGGTTGCGAAACCGGTAACATGATCTCAGATGGTCATAACTTTTAGGGTCCTAACAGAGAGGGCATGTTCACAGAGAATGGAAAGAGACATTGGTTAACTTAAGAAATGTGTAGGAGAGCGGCTCGGAAACTTCTGTGCTAATTGGGCTTCGGAACTGTGGGCAATAACTGTGGGGAATAACTGATAATTCTAAGTAACATACAGGAGTACAAACCGGTGTCATAATAATTTGGTGTATTACAGGTCCGGATGGCTGAGGACAACCATTGTTAAAGGAGGGGGAAATGTATGTTTTAATTTTCTGTGTTGTAATATGTTATGTTATGCAATGTGGACTGTACTGTATAATGTGAATTGTGATGTGTGCTAAAGGTGTTAGTAATATTGATAGTGTATTTAGTTTGACAATAGGAACATAGGAACAGTTAGAGTTAATGTTTGAGACTAGCCCACAGTAGAAGGGGAAGGGAAAGTGATATGTCACTGTCAGAGAGTCAGATAGGGCATGGGGTGAATAGTGAGTGGCCAAAAGGTCCAATGTGAGCAGTGCCACATTCTAGAGTGACCCTAAGTGAGAGGAGACTGAAGAGAAGGGATATCAAAATCCAAAGCATAAGTAACTAAGAGACAGTGTGATCTTCCGGAAACTAGTCCAAGGAGAGGACGCCTAGCCAGGAGACACAGAGCTTATAGCTTTGGATGTGCCCCAGGAGAGAGCTCTAGAGCATCAGCATTACCTGTCATACTGGCGTCTTAAAGGAAAAAGAGGATGCAGAACACTTGTTCATCAGCTGGGCTGTGGTGAAGTCGTGAAGCCTTAGAGAAGGCTGGAATAAACTAAAAAAGGAAACTGTGGGGAAAATGCTTCAATTGTAAAGGAAACGATCATAAGACTTGGTACCAGCTATGCCTTTTATATATTCCCTACAAAATCCCTGTTCAACAAAAGGTTTATTATTGAATGATAGTCTCTTTCATTGATTGATGTGCAACAGTTGGTCGAGGCAAACCAGCGGCCTGCGCTCTCAAAGCAAAAGTCCACACCCCCAGCCAAGACCCACACTTTCATGTAATGTGCCAAGGTGCAACAAAGTTAGATACTCATCTGAATGAGCCCTTAGTCTTAGTGGGAATTGTTTCATAACACATTGTACATTTTGGTTGTGGTGAATTTAGATTGATAATAATATAATAAGCCTACAACCTGCAGTAACCACCGATCGACCAAACCACTGCACGACCAGCTCTATCCTCACCTACTGTATCCTCACCCATCCCTTGTAGATTGTGAGCCCTCGCAGGCAGGGTCCTCTCTGCTCCTGTACCAGTTGTAACTTGTATTGTTCAAGATTATTGTACCTGATTTTATTGTGTATACCCCTCCTCACATGTAAAGTGCCATGGAATAAATGGCTCTATAATAATAAATAATAATAATGATAATAATAATAATATGTGAATTTATTTGTGAAAATATTAGAAATTTAGTGACAACAAAGACAAAATTTGCAATTTTCAAACTACAAATTTTTACGCCCTTAAACATATAGCACAAAATATTAAACCCCTTCGAGCACCCTTACATAATGGTTTGTCACAGACAGGATGTGCATATATGGAGCAGGCTCAGGAGCTGAACTCCCATAGAGAGCAAATACCAGTTGTAATACACATCTAGCATCTGCTTGTAACAGCAGTGATAGAATGTAGCCATAATTGTGCATTTTTAACTGTTAAATATTTAAAGGAAAGAAAAAGAAATATGCCAATACAAAGGGGTCACCCATACATAGTCAAAATTTATTTCTAGATTTCAGGACAAGAAAAACACATGGTATAATAACAATTAAAATAGCCAATGGACTGTACAAGCAAAACATGACACACTTGTAATAGAGTAATTGTCAAACCTATTAAATAATGGTAGACCGTGTATGTAGTAACAAATGTAGAATACACATATCAAATAGTGGCTGACTTGGACATGGATAAAAAGATTATGGGCAAATAATAATGGGTAAAACACGTGTGCGAATGAAGATTAACTTCAATACCCTAAACAACAGTAGAATAAACTCCATTGACTAAAAAAGTGAAAAGGTCACAAATGTAAAGCCCATACAGCAAACCAGCACCTGCAATACCAGCTGTATGTTTGATGCCTAAGCCCTTATGTTCTTCTAATTTCTAATGAAAGGTGATCAATGTGATTTTTTTTACTGGAAAACAACTTGAAATGGATTAGAAAAATAATATTTTTCTTTTCTCCTGATGCATAATTTTTTTCAATTTATTTTAATGTCAATTATTTGAGCATACACCAACAGAAAACCTTTTTAGTAATAATAAAAGAATAATTTATACTGGTATAATAAATATTAAAGTAACATTACATCAAACCCTTGTAGCTGTCCAACATTCATCATGTCGTTACACCGTTTCAGGACAACACACATAACTTCAACAGCTTTCTGAAAGCAAGAAAAAGAAATATATTTCATTTATGTTTCCGCTGATATGCGAGTAGCAACACTTGTAATAATCCCTCAAATCAAAGTGTTTACCCTCTTAAAGGGAACCTACATACTGTGTCAGGATGGCACCGTTATACTGATTAAAATTATCATTCTACATAATGAATATTGTATGAACATACTGGAAAAAAACCCTTCTGCAGACAGGGGGCAGCCATGGCACCTGCACTGCAGCATAATCGCATGTGCACTGTGTTTATAGTTAATGTGGTTGAGGTTATCCTGATATTACAAAAAAAAATCAATTCTAAAATGGCGCCCGCCAAGTCTGCGCAGTAGCCGCTATCGGTGTATATAAAGGTGATCAGAGAGCAGCTATTTTGCAGTGTCGCCATTTTGCTAGAGAAGAAAGAAAATGTCTTCCTCCAAGATGGCGCCGCAGGGGTCTGCACAATAGCAGCTATTGGACCACTTCTATATACACCGACAGCTACTACTGCGCAGACTCAGTGGGCGCCGTTTTAAAATAGATTTATTTTAATATCAGGATAACATCAACAACATTATTTATAAAAACAGTGCATAAGCGATTATGCTGCGGCGCAGGTGCCACGGCTGCCCCCTGCCTGCAGAAGGTTTTTTTTGTCAGAATGTACATATAATATTCATTATGTAAACTAGGGGACAGGTCACTGAGGGATCAATGACCTATCAGCAGGCTGTATTATGAATACCTAAACAGAGCCACACATGCGCATTCCCCCCCAGAGGCCGCCTGCAGCACGAGCATATCATTAACTCAAAAGTGAAAATAAAGATTAAACAGCAGCCACAAGACGGATTTCATCAACCAAGGTGTCATTTTAATCAGAATAATGGCGCCGACCTGACACTGTGTGTAGGTTACTGCGTACAATCTTACTGACAGGTTCCCTTTAATATACTGCAATCGTCGTATTATATAGTTCTGTGCACTTAGAATAGCTCATTTTGCCTTTCTACCCATCTAATTCTTACGTTTTCCCTTCTCTATGTAGAACAAGAAGTTGCTTTTCCTTGAATGCGTCATCCCCCTCTTTAACTCCTGACCGAGCTGCTCCACTCCTCCCCCAGGACAGGGACTTTTGCAATGATGTACAATGATGTAGGGAAAATTGATATCTTGTTTCTACATACAGTAAAGCTTAGAAAGATTCAGCTATTCAGTTTTTAATCACATGATGTCATAGACAAAATCGAATAGATAACAATTAGCTGGGTAGAAAGATAAAATTAGCAATTGTAAGTAAACAGCGCTATATAATATTACTGCAATATATTAAGAGGATACAATTTTTTATGGGAGTGCTTCTTTAATAATCAGAACATTCCAATGTAGAAAAGTAATACCGTAACCACTATATTGTAGAAGAAACCTGTTCAGAGATGTTATCACATTCCTTTTTAAACATAGCATAGATTTAAATAAATAAAAAGCAGCCAAGAGGAAAGATTTGACTTTAGCAGTTTTTAACTGCAAAACATTATGGTGCTGAATTTTGTCACTTTAAATCATTCTTCTTCTAAGAGTCACAATTTTTGTATTTTTTTCCATCATTAGGGCTTGTCTTTGAAAGATGAGTTAAGTTTTGAATAATACCAGTCACTTTAATCCATTAACAAATGTGTGATTTTCCATTTTTGAGCTTTCTCCCCTAGTTCAAGAGCCATTACTTTTTCTTTTTCCATGCACATAGCTGTATAATGGCTCCTTTTTTGCAGCGTGAGCTGTAGTTTTGAATGACATTCATTTTGCTATTCAATATCCTGGAAAATAGGCAAAAATTTCCAAATGCTAAGCAATTCCACAATTGTTTTTTGGGTTTTGTTTTTACAACGTTCATTCTTCAGTAAAAAATACATGGCAATATGATCCTTCAGGTCACTACAATTACAATGATACCAACCACATATAGTTTTCTTTTTTTTTAAATTAGATGATGAAAAAAAAATTGAAAATTTGTAGAAAAAAATCCATAACATTTTATAGTTTCTATTTGTATTTTGTTGTGGTGTTGTGATCACAGAAAACCATAAAACTAGCATTTCTATTTTCTCTTTTCAGCAAATACTGATTGTGTTAATTAATTTAACATTTTGATAGATTGGACTCTTATGGACGCAGTGATACCACATGTTTATTTTTTAAATCCTTATTTCTTTATTTTTTTATGAGGAAAAGAGGAGTAATTCACATGTTTTATAAACATTTTTCACTTTATTTTTTTAAGTTCTATTAGTGCTATTGTCTGATTCCTTGTTCTATAGACACTGCAATATCACAGTATTGAAGTATAGTAAAAATCACGTTCTCCTATGAATGGCAGCCACATGCTCATCTTCGCAGGAGTAACATAATGGCAGGCACAGGGTTTTTTAGCAGACCTTGGGATACCAAGACAACCTGCCAGCACCCTGCGATCAGATTATGGAGATGCCAATGGACATGTGGAATGACATGTCACCCGTTTTGCGCACATTAAAGTGGTTTTCCACTACATTGTACTGTATAATGCCTCCATCAATTTAAACCTTGTAAATAAGTAATTTTGTAGATACATACTGCCGCCATATGTGTCTGTGAGTGGTGCTAACGCTGACTGCTCATTCTGCATCACATGACCCAGGCTGCATTCACCGTTGACATCCGCCGATGCCACGTCAACTTCCGGATTTCTTGGATTCCCCTAGGTGTGACCCAGTTGCATGCACCCTCTCCCCCCTCGATTGACTGGGCTGTGGGCGGTGTTTGCCACTTGTGGTGAATGAAAGCAGAAGAGCGAGGGAATGCATGCATTGGATACTGGGCTGCGGTGAAACGCTGCCCACAGCCCAGTCAATTGTGGGGTGCATACGACTGGGTCATGTATGGGGAATCCAGGAAGTCCGAAAGTTGATGGCTGCAACCAGGGTCATGTGATATGGACTGAGAGGTCAGTAATAGCACCACTCATAGGTGCATATGGCAGCAGTATGTTTTTACAAAAAGTCTTATTTATCTGTAATTTGTATGTAACCCCTTCTCATGTACAGCACCATTGAATCAATGGTGCTATAAAAATAAATAATAATAATAATAATAATTTACAAGGTTTAAATGGATGGGGGCATTATACAATGTAGTGGTCAAACTCTAACTTTTGCCAGAGATTTAGAGTAGCATTTAAGAGGTTAACTGTACTTGGTAGAGATTAGGTACACCCACTGCTGCTAGAGCCAAATGATGGCTGAACAACACAGCCTGGTAAGGATGGAAGCTCAACACTGAACTTCAGCAAAGAACGTGACCTGACATTGAACGTGCCAGAACATCCAATGACAGAAAAGGGTTGTCCAGCAACAAAAGACTGCAGTCACTGTAATTGGGACAAAAGACTGCAGTCACTCTATGTAATTACAGACTGCCAAGGAGTGACATCATATGGACGTGCACACTACGAATTAGCACAAACTGTTTGCGGAGCTCAAACTGACACGATTTCATGGTAGTCACGGTGCTATTCGGTGGTCATGTGATTACGACTATGCAATTTGCATACTTACAGTCATGTGCCGACTAGATGGATTTGACTTCTTTCAATAGGAATTAATTCAGAGAAGCTGGGTGAGACTAGTCAGCAATTGACCTCAAATATACAGAGCACAAAGGTGTTCAAGTGACCACTGACTAGCCTAGGGAACATCAGGGAAAGAAACCACCGGAGACTAGAAGGAGGTGGACACGACTTGGGATGGGTGGACCGAGAACTCCTGCAGTTATTTTTGTTTTGCGGTGTAGATTTTAAACAAGAGTGTTGTTGCTTTAACCCCTTAGTGACAGAGCCAATTTGGTACTTAATGACCAAGCCAATTTTTGCAATTCTGACCACTGTCACTTTATGAGGTTATAACTCTGGAACGCTTCAACGGATCCCGCTGATTCTGAGATAGTTTTTTCGTGACATATTGTACTTCATGTTAGTGGTAACATTTCTTCGATATTACTTGCGATTATTTATTAAAAAAAACAGAAATATGGCGAAAATTTTGAAAATTTAGCAATTTTCAAAATTTGAATTTTTATTCCCTTACATCAAAGAGATATGTCACACAAAATGGTCAATAAATAACATTTCCCATATGTCTACTTTACATCAGCACAATTTTGGAATAAAATTTTTTTTTTATTAGGGAGTTATAAGGGTTAAAATTTGACCAGCAATTTTTTATTTTTACAGCAAAATTTACAAAACCATTTTTTTTAGGGACCACCTCACATTTGAAGTCAGTTTGAGGGGTCTATGTGGCAGAAAATTCCCAAAATTGACACCATTCTAAAAACTGCACCCCTCAAGGTGCGCAAAACCACATTCAATAAGTTTATTAACCCTTCAGTTGCTGCACAGGAACTGAAGCAATGTGGAAGGAAAAAATGAACATTTTACTTTTTTTCACAAACATTTTACTTCAGAACCAATTTTTTTTATTTTCACAAGTGTAAAAAAAGAAAATGAACCACATAATTTGTTGTGCAATTTGTCCGGAGAATGCCGATACCCCATATGTGGGGAAGGACCACTGTTTGGGTGCACAGTAGAGCTCAGAAGGGAAGGAGCGCCATTTGGCTTTTTCAACATAGAATTCCCTGGAATTGAGATCGGACGCCATGTCGCGTTTGGAGAGCCGCTGATGTGCCTAAACAGTGGAAACCCCCCACAAGTGACACCATTTTGGAAACTAGACCCCCTAAGGAACTTATCTAGGTGTGTGGTCAACACTTTGAACACCCAAGTGCTTCACACAAGTTTATAACGTAGAGCCGAAAAAATTAAAAATCATTTTTTTTTTCACAAAAATGATCTTTTCACCCCCAATTTTTTATTTTCCCAAGGGTAGCAAGACAAATTGGACCCCAAAAGTTGTTGTGCAATTTGTCCTGAGTATGTCGATACCCTGTATGTGGGGGTAAACCTCTGTTTGGGTGCACAGTAGAGCTCAGAAGGGAAGGAGCGCCATTTGACTTTTTCAACATAGAATTCTCTGGAATTGAGATCGGACACCATGTCGCGTTTGGAGAGCCGCTGATGTGCCTAAACAGTGGAAACCCCCCACAAGTGACACCATTTTGGAAACTAGATCCCCTAAGGAACTTATCTAGGTGTGTGGTCAACACTTTGAACACCCAAGTGCTTCACACAAGTTTATAACGTAGAGCCGAAAAAATTAAAAATCATTTTTTTTTCACAAAAATGATCTTTTCACCCCCAATTTTTTATTTTCCCAAGGGTAGCAAGACAAATTGGACCCCAAAAGTTGTTGTGCAATTTGTCCTGAGTATGTTGATACCCCGTATGTGGGGGTAAACCTCTGTTTGGGTGCACAGTAGAGCTCAGAAGGGAAGGAGCGCCATTTGACTTTTTCAACATAGAATCCTCTGGAATTGAGATCGGACACCATGTCGCGTTTGGAGAGCCGCTGATGTGCCTAAACAGTGGAAACCCCCACAAGTGACACCATTTTGGAAACTAGACCCCCTAAGGAACTTATCTAGGTGTGTGGTCAACACTTTGAACACCCAAGTGCTTCACACAAGTTTATAACGTAGAGCCGAAAAAATTAAAAATCATTTTTTTTTCACAAAAATGATCTTTTCACCCCCAATTTTTTATTTTCCTAAGGGTAGCAAGAGAAATTGGTTCCCAAAAGTTGTTGTGCAATTTGTCCTGAGTATGTCGATACCCCGTATGTGGGGGTAAACCTCTGTTTGGGCGCACTGCGGAGCTTGGAAGGGAAGGAGCACCGTTTGAATTTTTAATCTCTTAATTGTGAGAGCGGACGCCATTTTGGGTTTGTAGATGTGCCTAACAGCAGAAACCCCCCACAACTGACCCCGTTTTGGAAACTACACCCCTCAAAGATTTTAATCAGGGGTATATTGAGCAATTTGAAACCACATGTATGACACAGAGTTTGATAACATTAGGTCGTCATATTGAAAAAATTCATTTTTTTCCACGAGAATCTTGTTTTAGACCTGAATGTCTCACTTTTTCAGAAATAACATCAAAAAGTGGACCCCACAATTCGTTACCCACTTTATTATGAGCACAGCGATATCCCATATGTAGTCAAAAAGTTCTGTTTGGACAAATGGCAGGGCTTGGACAGAAAGGGGCACAATGTGACAAATTTGGCTTTATTTGAAATTGAAGATCCAGGACCCATTCAAAGTTTCTAGAGACATTGAGCAAAAAAGAAAATCCTTCCAGGAATTATTACTCACAGAGGGAGGCATGCTCCTAAAACACAATGGCTGACTATAAAATTGGTCTTGCTAACAAAACAGTTGTCCCGCATTTGCGTATATTGTAGCAGGAAGAATAAACTGTACTGGAATGAAGGGCAAAATGTGTAGGAAAATGCAGCCAACTATGTGGCAAAGCGGAGTTTGTTCCAAAGATGAAAGAACACCATCAGGGCTAGAATGGCAGACACTTTCAGAGACTGGTCGTACAACGTCCTTTTAGCTCCATCAATCCCTATATGAGAGACGAATGTGCCAATAGACGTGGTACACCATAGCAATCTCCCACCCGTCAAGGTCAGAACCGCTATATGCACAAAACAACCAGTTCTCTATAGAAAGTATTGTCTGGTACCAGAGGTTCGGCAAGAACCATAAAGTAAAGCCCATAGTGTATAAGTACGGAACTTCCTAATTTTTTTAGAAATCCTACAATAAAATGATCATGCCCGTATCATCAACATAAATATAAGTAATATACAGGTCCTTCTCAAAAAATTAGCACATAGTGTTAAATTTCATTATTTACCATAATGTAATGATTACAATTAAACTTTCATATATTATAGATTCATTATCCACCAACTGAAATTTGTCAGGTCTTTTATTGTTTTAATACTGATGATTTTGGCATACAACTCCTGATAACCCAAAAAACCTGTCTCAATAAATTAGCATATCAAGAAAAGGTTCTCTAAACGACCTATTACCCTAATCTTCTGAATCAACTAATTAACTCTAAACACATGCAAAAGATACCTGAGGCTTTTATAAACTCCCTGCCTGGTTCATTACTCAAAACCCCCATCATGGGTAAGACTAGCGACCTGACAGATGTCAAGAAGGCCATCATTGACACCCTCAAGCAAGAGGGTAAGACCCAGAAAGAAATTTCTCAACAAATAGGCTGTTCCCAGAGTGCTGTATCAAGGCACCTCAATGGTAAGTCTGTTGGAAGGAAACAATGTGGCAGAAAACGCTGTACAACGAGAAGAGGAGACCGGACCCTGAGGAAGATTGTGGAGAAGGACCGATTCCAGACCTTGGGGAACCTGAGGAAGCAGTGGACTGAGTCTGGTGTGGAAACATCCAGAGCCACCGTGCACAGGCGTGTGCAGGAAATGGGCTACAGGTGCCGCATTCCCCAGGTAAAGCCACTTTTGAACCATAAACAGCGGCAGAGGCGCCTGACCTGGGCTACAGAGAAGCAGCACTGGACTGTTGCTAAGTGGTCCCAAGTACTTTTTTCTGATGAAAGCAAATTTTGCATGTCATTCGGAAATCAAGGTGCCAGAGTCTGGAGGAAGACTGGGGAGAAGGAAATGCCAAAATGCCTGAAGTCCAGTGTCAAGTACCCACAGTCAGTGATGGTGTGGGGTGCCATGTCAGCTGCTGGTGTTGGTCCACTGTGTTTCATCAAGGGCAGGGTCAATGCAGCTAGCTATCAGGAGATTTTGGAGCACTTCATGCTTCCATCGGCTGAAATGCTTTATGGAGATGAAGATTTCATTTTTCAGCACGACCTGGCACCTGCTCACAGTGCCAAAACCACTGGTAAATGGTTTACTGACCATGGTATTACTGTGCTCAATTGGCCTGCCAACTCTCCTGACCTGAACCCCATAGAGAATCTGTGGGATATTGTGAAGAGAAAGTTGAGAGACGCAAGACCCAACACTCTGGATGAGCTTAAGGCCGCTATTGAAGCATCCTGGGCCTCCATAACATCTCAGCAGTGTCACAGGCTGATTGCCTCCATGCCACGCCGCATTGAAGCAGTCATTTCTGCCAAAGGATTCCCGACCAAGTATTGAGTGCATAACTGAACATTATTATTTGATGGTTCTTTTGTTTGTTATTAAAAAACACTTTTATTTGATTGGATGGGTGAAATATGCTAATTTATTGAGACAGGTTTTTTGGGTTATCAGGAGTTGTATGCCAAAATCATCAGTATTAAAACAATAAAAGACCTGACAAATTTCAGTTGGTGGATAATGAATCTATAATATATGAAAGTTTAATTGTAATCATTACATTATGGTAAATAATGAAATTTAACACTATATGCTAATTTTTTGAGAAGGACCTGTAAATCGAAGCCAAAGTTTTGTGTAGCAAGAGTCATAAAGCAGTCAAAGTTAGATAAATGGTCAAAAATGTTTGTGAGTAATCAAGTCCTAGAATTCATTTTCAGATGATTTCACTTTTCAAGATCATTTCTGGGGTCCACATTCTAACGCTTATTGACATAGGTACGTGGACGAGAATTTGTTGGAATAGTAGTTTGGTATGGGATTGATCGAGTCGTAGAATTTTCAGATGACCTGACTTTGCAAGAACATTTGTGGGGTCCACACTCTAGAGCGTACAGACGTGGGTACGTGGATGAGAATTTGTTGGGATAGTAGTTTGGTATGGGATTGATCGAGTCGTAGAATTTTCAGATGACCTGACTTTGCAAGAACATTTGTGGGGTCCACACTCTAGAGCGTACAGACGTGGGTAGGTGGACGAGAATTTGTTGGGATAGTAGTTTGGTATGGGATTGATCAAGTTCTGTAATTAATTGTGAAATGGGGTAAAATGGGATCTACTAATTAAAATATTATTTATCAATTGTTCCAAATTGTACTACTGGGGCCACTAAGCAGAAAATAAAAATTATTGAAAAAAAGCAAACTAATAATTGTAGGTGGTGTGGTAGGTCTCAAAACAGGGGGAGATACAAAGGCCTGGTTGGGATGGGCATGTGGGGCAATAGAATCGGGAATCACTCCGCCTGCCATGCTTTCTGCAAACTCGGCACCTTTTTTGAGGATACCTTTGGGTGGGAGTGACAGGGACAGGGTGAGGAAAATGGCGTTCTGACAGTCTCCGGGAATCCTCAGAGTCGAAGGCTTCCCCCGGTGCCATGGACTCAAATATGAGGCTCTCTACTACTTTTTCCTGAAAGTGCAGGAAAGTTAGCGGTCCTTGAGATTTTTTATATAGGACAAAGCTGTTGTAGGTGGCAGTCTGAATTAGATAGATTCCCACCTTTTTATACCACGCCCTGGTCTTCCTCTTGACCAGGTATGGTTGCAGAACCTGGTCTGACAGGTCTACGCCACCCATATGTCTGTTATAGTCTGTGACTGGTTTTTCTTTGTCCCTGGTGGCACCCCTCTCTCTGACCGTCACAGTGGTGTCCGTATGCAGTGTGGAAAGCATATAGACGTCCTTCCTGTCTTTCCACTTCACTGCAAGAAGTTGGTCGCTTGCAAGTGAAAATGACGCCCCCCTCTCCAAACGTCTGGACACCAACTGTGACGGAAACCCCACTCTGTTTTTCCTCACTGTCCCACAGGCCCCTGTATTTGCAGCATGGAGGGATTTGTATAGGGGGATACTCGTGTAATAGTTATCGGTATACACGTGGTACCCTTGATTGAGAAAGGGCGTCATTAGCTCCCAGACAATTTTGCCTGGGATACCAATTGTCTGGGGGCAGTTTGGGGGGTTTATTTGGCGGTCCCTACCTTCATAAGTTAGGAAGGTGGACGTGTACCCTGATGAGCTCTCGCAAGCTTTATATAATTTTACGCCGTATTTGGCTCTCTTGGAGGGAATAAATTGGCGGAATAACAGACGGCCCTTGTAGCTCATCAAGGACTCGTCGACTGCCATATTTTGCTCTGGGGTATAGGAATTTAGAAAGGAAGTTTTTAGGAGGGAAATTAGGGGTCTTAATTTATTTAGCCGATCGTAGTTGGGGTCAGTTCTTGGGAGAGCTTGGGAATTGTCACTGAAGTGGAGGAATCTCATCAGGGCTTCGTAACGGGCTCGGGACATGATGGCTGCAAATACAGGGGTGCAGTGGACAGCTTTTGTTGCCCAGTAAGAGCGGAGAGTGGGTTTTTTTACTATACCCATATTCAGGGTGAGGCCTAAGAATTTTTTTATTTCAGGGACATTTGTGGGGATCCAGGAACGGGAATGAAAGGCAGTGGGTTTTTGGGAAATATATTGCCGGGCATATAGATTTGTTTGGTGGACGATTAATTGCAGGACTTCGGGGCTAATGAAAATTTCAAAAAAATCAATGGGGGTAAAATTGGCGACATCTACTTTTATTCCAGGGACTGCAGAAAAAGGGGGAATTTGAGGGGAAAATGAGGTGTCATTATACCACAGCGGTGGGGGGACTGCGGTACTTGGTCCTGCCTCTGAAGCTTCAGCAGTGACGACCGACTCCGCTACCACCGGGCTGGGGGATCCCGTGGAGGAAGAGTCGTCATCACTGTCTGAAAACTGCTCAACTTCAGGGGCAGAATCTGTTTCGCTGCCGGAGCAAAGCAGGCTGCAAGCTTGCTCCGCGCTAAAAGTTCTGCGGGCCATTTTATCTAATTCCTCCCCTAACCCTAAGAAAAAATTTTAAAAAAAAATTATAATTTTTTTTTTCTTTTTTTTTTATAATCCTCTGCTGATGATGCAGGGATTACGGAGAACGGGGGTGGGTAAATTGGATGCTGGCGGAGGCAGATATTATGTTTTTTGTAACTGACAGGGCAGCACTTGAACTGTAGTCTCTCTCTCTTCTCTCCTAGAACAACTACAAGGAGAGAAGAGAAAGGTACAGCCCAAGTGCTGCCATGTTTATCAAATATTAGGGGTTTTGATCACTGTAATTGGACATATTACAGTAATCAAAAGCCAGCAGCCAATGAGAAAATTCTCATAGGTTGCTGGGTCTCTGCTGGCAGATCATGGCAGGCGCACTGCGCATGCGCCCGCCATTTTCTTCCAGCAGAGAAGAAGAAGGGGGGCCAGGAGCCGCGGGCTGAGGACCGGGGACCATGGACTGAGGACCGGAGACAGGAGCACTGATGTGCAGGCGGTATGGTGGGGGGCTCGGGGGCTCTATTTCTCTCCCTTCTGATGTGCGATCACATCAGAGGGGAGAGAAATGCAAAGCATTTTTTTTTTCACAAACTATTTGCAGCGATCGCAACCCCGGGGGTCTGTAAAGACCCCCAGGATTGCGATCGCTCCAGGGGTCGGTAAAAACCGACCCCAATACACCGGGGGAAGCTAGGTTTTGGCGGGCGCATCTGCACTTGCGCCCGCCATTTTAGAGCCCGCACCGGAAGGAGGAGGGTCGGGGACCGGGGGGGCACCTTCACCGGTACATTAGGTACCGTGGGGGGCTCGGGGGACCCTATTTCTCTCCCCTCTAATGTCCGATCACATTAGAGGGGAGAGAAACACAACGCAAACCCCTTTTTTTTTTTTTTTTTTTGCGATCGCCGGTAAACGGTTAATTACCGGCGATCGCAAATGTGGGGTGGGTAAAAAACCCCCGAATCATGTTCTCTGGGGTCTCGGCTACCCCCGGCAGCCGAGACCCCGGAGAAAATCGGACTCTGGGGGGCGCTATACACTTTTTCCACAGCGCCGTTAATTAACGGCGCTGTGGTTTAAGTACCCTTAGCGGCCGCCGTTAAAAGGCGTATCGGCGGTCGCTAAGGGGTTAAGAGGAAGGAGTTTAGATGTTTGTGCCTGTTGTATTACTGTGAGGAGGGTGGGGCTTATATAGGGGAGGCAACTCTGGCTCTCCCTCTTTCTCTCACAGGATGGACAGGAGGAAACATGTCTGCAGTTTCAGGGAGTATAATACTGGGGTTATCACTTCACATTATAGCTGATTATAGCTTCACACATCATGTATTAGTGTAGTATCAGCTCCTACATCATACATGGGATCAATTTTACCTCAGAAATTCATGTAGCCGCCATGTTCCCTCATGTGTACCTCCCTGCAGACATGGCTGATATACTACTCCACATTCATCATGTATTAGTGTAGTCTCAGCTCTTATATCTTATTTGGGAGTAATATTACCTCAGAGATTCATGTAGCTGCCATGGGTCTGTTACAAGTTGCCTCACACACTGCAGAGACAGCTCCTGTGTGACCTCCTTACAGACATGGCTGTTGTATCACATTTCTGCTGTATTATACAGAGTCTTCATGAGATTTGGGTATATGTGTGATAGGTCAGAGCATTGACACATACAGTGTCTGCTATTGCTAGCGTGGAGCTGGGCAGTTACAGGGACTGGTAAGAGGGAGCAGTAACGGGATGGTATATATACACCGTATATATATATGATGGTAAGAGGCTGCACTTCATGTCTGTGCATTGCATGGTGCTGTGTGCTGATTCCCTTCCTTCCCATTTTTGGAGTCTGGTGACCTGTATGTGACCTCATCTCTGCTACAGTACAGTCTGATGATGCTGAGTATACAGATCCAGCATAACCAGGTGACTCACTATATATATGTTGTGATGGTGTGATATGCTATGTGGGTATCATTTTGTGTATATTTCTATTTTACTTATTTTCATGGTGTTCTCTTGTAGAAGGAGTTATTTTCTCATTGAATTGAATGGCTGTTGCTGCCACCTGATATCAGCCCCCACAGTATTGTGTTGTATGCTAATTACATGTTGACCTAACTTGTTGAAACAATGAGCCCCTGAGACCTTCCCCCTCCTGACCTGTGAAGGAGGAGGGAGACTTGTAAATATCAGTGAGGTGAGACACAGGTCAGTCTTGTGTCGAATAAGGTGAACAGAGCACATCAGAGAAAAGGGGAAGCATATGGACCATTTTTTATCCTCAGTGTGATGGATCGTATATATGGACCTTTCGTGTTTTGCCTAAATAAAGGTCTTGGCATTGTTCACTATTCTCTTGCTCTGTTGATTGTGTGATACCGGAGAAGGAACCCGTGACGTATGGGATTTATGAGAAAAGGCTCAATCTCTGCGCAGCATGCTTATCATGTATACAGACTTTGAGGACATGTTATATCCTGGGTCTCCAGGTTATTTTCCTTGTTGCACATACAATCTGTGCATGACTTCCAGAATCCATGCTTTATTTCTGGAGATATGGCAGCCTTTAGTCCTATTATGTTGCATGCTGTCCTTCCTGCTATATCCACCCCTTTTTCAGTATATTGTCCCCCTCATATGTTTGCAGGATTGGGTTATACCCACTGAGCGCTTTTTTATATTACCTAAGATGGTGGATAGCACTAGCCTGAGTGGATTACCTGGAGCCTTACTATATATATTTTATCAGGTGTCAATAATTATTTGGGGAGTAATTCAGCACATGGCGGTATGGTAAATGGGGCACTAATAACCCAACATATGGCAGGCAGTGAGTGGGCACTACTAACGCTGTCATGGCGGGCAGTGAGTGGGCACTAATAACTCAGCAAATGGTGGGCAGTGAGTGGGCACTCCTAGTGTGATGCTGCACCTTGCTCTGGAGAACACATCATGGGCCCAGTTTTCAGCCCTGTCTCTCGTCTATTGTATGTAGGTAGTGTGACTGACTGGGGACACAGACCTTGCAGTTTTGTGCACATACACTTATGGCTGCAGGCAGCTTATACTAGACCTACATATTATACTTTCTTACGATGTATGTGCAGCTGGTGATTAGAGAGCCTGTCTGTAACTGCTGTAGAGGAGCAGGCGGCTTCTTTATTGTTACAGCATATAACACAGCATTGCCCATCATCGAATGTATCTGACCTTATGATGGGTCATTTTCCAGTATCAACCTGTAATATACCTTGGTTGTAAACTTACATGGTGTTTTCATCTTCACTTATCCCACATCTTGTGCAGTTGGGGGGTCCTTGAAGTTGGTTATAAATTGGTCTGGGGGATCCATTGGGATATGGATTCCTCTTTTTGGAATTTAATTTGGTTCTTGATCTGGTGAATGGTAGAGGGGATTTTCAGCAAGGGTTTGTTGAATCCTCAGGAAGTTCAAGTGAACATTGGAACCCTGTGGTTGTGGTGTTCCCGAGCTAGTGGGGTAACGGCTGGGATTATCTGTTGGTACATTTTATGTTCACTTTTTGTTTGGTAATCACCAGATTTTATGAGCTTCAAGGACTCCTCCCAGCATGTTAATGTTCTTTATGCTTTGATGTTTTATTGTATGTTCTTTTAATTCTTATATTGTCCCCTTCATATATTTGCAGGAATGGTGTATACCCACCGAGTGCTTAATTTTATATTACCTAAAGTAGTGGATAGCACAGACTGAGTGGATTACCTGGTGCCGGGCAGTTGGGGGGGTCCTTGAAGTTGGTTACAAATTGGTCTGGGGGAGCCATTGGGATATGGATTCCTCCTTTTGGTATTAAGTATGGTTCTGGATCTGGTGCAATGTGGAGGGGGGTTTCGGCAAGGGTTTGTCGGATCCTCAGAAAGTTCAAGTGAACATTGGTACCCTGTGGTTATGGTGCTCCCGAGCCAGTGGGGTAACGACTGGGAGTAATTGGTACATTTTATGTTCACTTTATGTTTGGTAATCGCCAGCTCTTATGAGCTTCAAGGACTCCTCCCAGCGAGCTAAGGTTATTTATGCTTTGTTGGGTTATTGCATGTTTGTTTTAATAAAGGTGTGTATTATTTAAAAAAAAAGCACTTATTTGTTTATTTTTTAGTGGGTCCTTGAAGCTAATTATAATTTGGTCAGTAGGGGTAACCATCTCAGGTATGGACCTTCTGTTTAGGGGGGTATTCATCATAGTATGACCCCTTGTGAGGAGGAGTAAACATCTGGAGTATGGCCCCTGTTTGGAGGGGTGTACATCATAGTATGACCCCCTTGTATGGAGGGGTAACCATCTTTGGTATGGCCCCATGGTGTGGAGGAGTGACCATCGCAGTATGGCTGGTTTCCAGAAGCATTTATATCTTACAAGACCCTGTTGGGATAAAGTCCCTGTGGTCCTGACAATCACATTTTACATGCCTACAAATTAAATTGGGTCCTATGAGCTAGGAACAATAGCTAGAACAAGAAAAATAAAAAAAAGTAGGCAAGCATTTCAATACAATCTGTAGCTTCAAAGACGCTCTCTTTTTTTCATGTGACTTGAGAATGCTGAGGCACAGATTTTGACTGTTTATATTGACCAACTCCTGTTTCTTTCAAGGTTGTCGTCTGGACAATGCAGTAATATGGGGCATTAAACTGAAGAGCAATGTACCTAATATGGGTGCCCTGGAGTCAGTGGGAGTGACTAAGGGAAAAGTAATAAAGTGCATCCCGATGCCCTAGAGCCAGTGGGAGCCGCTAAGGGCGAAGTAATCAAGCGCATTGTTAAAATTAATCTGTTGTAGCCCTGGAATTTTGTTACTCATATGCACAGTCTTTCCATAGCAAGCAGAACTGGTTGATGACTTTATTAGGCATGGGTGATGGGGGTCGAGTCCATTCAAGGTGTCAAATTGCCTCGCTGGTGGCGGTTTAGGAGTCAGGTGGAAGTTGCAGACAAGTTAACGTGGACTCATTTTAACTAATAGAGGATGTAAAACCTCATGGTGGTGAGCAGGCTCGGCTTTGGTGGCCAGCCTCAAGGACGTTGTAATGGTAACATCAATCAGGGGCGGGCACAGTGGTTAAGCACAGGAGTGATGATAATAGGGTCATTGGTGCCCTGAAAGTTTACTGGCTCTGCTTGAATGGCAAGCCAGTGCGTGCCGCCCCTTTATGGCTGTCTGTCCTGGTGCTGTATGTCAGACAGCTGGGGATATCGCAGTACTTGTGAATCCCAATGTACTAGCACTCCACCTGACTCCTACTGTGATTATTTAATCCTGTGATTTGAATAAGAGCTGTGGCCATTTTGACAATCAAAATAATGTGTTTTGTGTATTTATTTTAGTACCTAGGTTTACAGTAGTTATGGTGGTTTTAAGATGGAGTGGGATCCATCCCATATCCAAAAGTCATGATTTGGCAATCTGCCTTGACAATAGCAGTTGTGATGGAGTCACAGTTTTCTCAGCTGCAGATCAAGCAGAGAACAGAATGTTGAGCCTTCTGTAACCCTACACACTCCACTCATAAGCTGTTGACAGATTCCCTTTAACATTGGAATATATGAGGTTAAACCGTAGCAATCAAAGATACGGTAATTCGCATTACTGTTGTTAGAGTTAGGTGTTCGCTATATAACAAAATCGGCTCTTGAGCCCTTGCTATACACATGCACTCTACATACATTATAACAAACATGTATGGAGGACATGTAGATGGGTAAAGTGGTTCTCTGGGAATAGAAGAAAAAAAATAACTTAAGGAAATGTAATTAAAATTCAATTTCTATATACTTATAGCTAACAAACTTTTCTCCTTTGGTCTAAGGAGATGATCACTATGGAAAAAAAAGGCCGTTGACTAGTTACACTGACGAAAACCTCTCCTAGACTGTTTAACCCCTTTGAGACAAAGCCTGTTTTCACCTAAATGACCGGGCCAATTTTTACAATTCTGACCACTTTCAATTTATGAGGTTATAACTCTAGAACGATTCAACGGATCCCAGTGATTCTGACAATGGTTTCTCGTGACATATGGTACTTTATGATAGTGGTAAAATTTCTTTGATATGACTTGCGTTTATTTGTGAAAAATGGAAATTTGGCGAAAATTTTGAAAATGTCGCAATTTTCAAACTTTTAGTTTTTATGCCCTTAAATTAGAGTCATAACACACAAAATAGTTAATAAGTAACATTTCTCACATGTCTGCTTTACATCCGCACAATTATGGAAACATAATTTTTTTTGTGGCAAAATTAGGGGGCTCAGCTTATACTCGGGTCGGCTTATACTCGAGTATATACGGTAAATGGATTTATTGGAAAACACTTTTTTTTTCTTTATTTAGGTAATTTAAAAAAATATATTTTTACACATTCTAATTTTTTTTAACTTTATAACATTGTCCCAGCTTGGGACATCCCTATATTACTTCAGATCGGTGATCTGACACTTTGCACACATTGTGTCAGATCAGCGATCTGACAGGCAGTGAAAGAGGCTTGCCAGTGCCTGTTCTCAGTAGGCGCTCACAAGCCACCTCACTGCAGGACCCGGCCATCTTGGATCCGGGGGTCTCCATGGAGACCATGAGAATAATGTGATCACATTGCGTTATTCTAATGGAAGTGCCCAGGGAGCCCCTGTCCCTGCGCGATGTCCCTTTATGTCGCTAGCACCGATCGTGGGCATTTTTGTGGGGTGTCAGCTGTCACATACAGCTGACACCCGCACGCGATCACCACGCTGCTCACCGTGAGACTGTGGTGATTGCGGAGCCATACTAGTACTGCTGCTGGCACAAATGCAGTTCCCGCAGTGCAGTATTAGTGCGGTGCATGCCGCGAAGGGGTTAAAGTGAACCTATGCAAATGCGTCGTTTTGATATGCCCACCGTCCGCACAAAACGCAACTTGTTGTGTTCCCGTATGGTCGGTGGGCGCGTCAAAACAACGCATCCGCATACATCTGCATGTCCTGAGTACCCAATGTTAAAGATAGGTATGCAGGACACATGGAGAATAATGTGGAAGTAGGCGGAGCTTAACGGGGGACGTATGCAGCCATGCACAAAGCCCCCGAACGCAAATGTGAACTTAGCCTTACTGGTCAGGTTGGGGGCAGATACACATAATTATAGAATGCTGTATATCAGCCCTGAAAGGTGATGGCTGTATCTCTTATCAGCAAAAAGCAGTACCAGTACGGTGTCAGTTGTATGTGACAACTGACACCCCGCAGCAGCCCACGATCGGTGCTAGTGGATCGCCCCCACGTAAGGGTAATGGGGTACTCGGTACCGGATCCTTCAGTTCCCTCAGCTGGGACGTCACGGTGGCCCGACCCAGACCGTGGCCCTATGAGGGGCGCCCAATAAAAGGCAAAGTTTGTAGATAACGGTAGTGTTCGTGACGCTACCTGTGGTATTCGGTCAGGGTGACTGACGCTGCTTCGGGGCCCACTGGGGTGATTTTATGGCAGCTAGATGGTATACCTTCCCACAAGTGAAGTATATCCCCAGGGTTTCCCAGATCGTGGGCATTTTTGTGGGGTGTCAGCTGTCACATACAGCTGACACCCGCACGCGATCACCACGCTGCTCACCGTGAGACTGTGGTGATTGCGGAGCCATACTAGTACTGCTGCTGGCACAAATGCAGTTCCCGCAGTGCAGTATTAGTGCGGCGCGTGCCGCGAAGGGGTTAAAGTGAACCTGTCACCAGGTTTGGCCTATAAGAGATATGGCCATCACCTTTCAGGGCTGATATGCAGCATTCTATTATGCTTTATACCTGCTGTGATACAGTGACTGGCGTCATTGTGAATTGCTGTTATATGTCGCAGAGACAGAGGCTGTCCTCTGCGCTGTAAGCCCAAAATGTTGTTATTCTGGGACTTGTAGTTCCACAAGTGTTTGTTTTGTTATGAGAGGGGCTTACAGGGCTAGTTGGAGAGCTGGGCAGGACTGACTAACCACACACACCTCCCACCTATGGGGGTGGTTACAGGTACATAATGTGACCATGGTTTGGGTAACATGTTCAGATTGTATGGACCTGAATGGTCAGTGTGTAAGGTCCAGGATGGCCTGTGTTTTGGAATGTCCTGGATTGGACTGGATTCCTGGAAGCACATGGTGAGGCCATGGACTGAAGGTCTCTGTGTTGGAAGGTCCAAGGAGTGGACTTCCTGAATAGCACATGGAGAGGCCGTATGTGCAGAGTCTGTGACGGCACTATGTTGGGGAAGCTACCATTCCTTCTGCAGGTCTGGACTGTCTGAAGTGCCCTGGTCACAAGGATGGTGATCCCAGCTAGGCAGCTTCCCTGGGAACCAGGACTGACAGGAGTCAGTGTGTGGAGCAGGAGCTCCTGTAAGGTAGTACAGATAAAGGGGTTACGGGCAGAGAAGTAACTGCCATTGAAACAGACTGTTGGTGGTTAATAAGTTCCATTGATGTATATAATGAACTGTTCGTGGCGCGGTTTATGTGTGCAAAATAAACCGGAATAGACTGTTTTTGTGAGAAAACGTTCCTGAGTGCTTTAATCCCGTTGCCAAGCGTGTGTCCCCCAACACATACAGGGAGCGCTTCTCACACTGCTCCCAACCCAACCTGTAAGACAAGAAAAACAGTTTTTATTATACTCACCTAGAGGGCAGTCCGGTCCAATGGGCATCGCTGGTATTGGTCCAGCACCTCCCATCTTCTTTCGATGCCCGTCCTCCTGCTTGCTTCGTGTGGGTGACATGTCCCTTCTTCATCCACAGTCTCCTCGGCACAATGATCCTGCGCAGGTGTACTTCTTTTCCGGCACCTGCGCACTGCAGTACTTTGCTCTGCCTTCGACACGGCAGAGAAGTGCACCTGCGCAGGAGCGTGGTGCCGAGGAGACGCGTCATCCACATGAAGTAAGCAGGAGGGCTGCATTGCAAGAAGAAGGGAGGTGCCGGATCAAGATTAGTGATGCCCATCGGTCCATACCGCCCGCAGGTGATTGTAATAAAAGTTATTTTTCTTCTCTAAGACTGGGTTCACATTTGCATTCGGGGCCTTTACGGAGGGCTGCGTACGTCCTCTGCGTACGTCCTCTGTTAAGCTCCACCTACTTCCGTCCTGCATACCTATCTTTAACATTGGGTATGTAGGACATGCGGATGTATGCAAATGCGTCGTTTTGATATGCCCACCGTCCGCACAAAACGCAACTTGTTGTGTTCCCGTATGGTCGGTGGGCGCGTCAAAACAACGCATCCGCATACATCTGCATGTCCTGAGTACCCAATGTTAAAGATAGGTATGCAGGACACATGGAGAATAATGTGGAAGTAGGCGGAGCTTAACGGGGGACGTATGCAGCCATGCACAAAGCCCCCGAACGCAAATGTGAACTTAGCCTTACTGGTCAGGTTGGGGGCAGATACACATAATTATAGAATGCTGTATATCAGCCCTGAAAGGTGATGGCTGTATCTCTTATCAGCAAAAAGCAGTACCAGTACGGTGTCAGTTGTATGTGACAACTGACACCCCGCAGCAGCCCACGATCGGTGCTAGTGGATCGCCCCCACGTAAGGGTAATGGGGTACTCGGTACCGGATCCTTCAGTTCCCTCAGCTGGGATGTCACGGTGGCCCGACCCGGACCGTGGCCCTATGAGGGGCGCCCAATAAAAGGCAAAGTTTGTAGATAACGGTAGTGTTCGTGACGCTACCTGTGGTATTCGGTCAGGGTGACTGACGCTGCTTCGGGGCCCACTGGGGTGATTTTATGGCAGCTAGATGGTATACCTTCCCACAAGTGAAGTATATCCCCAGGGTTTCCCAGAGTGTAGCTGTTGATGATACATGATGTAAGGAGCGGCAAATAATGAGGACACAATGGCTGCAGTCTCTTTACCTTTACTGAAGGCTTCAGCATCCACAGTCCAGAGTGCCGGATAACAAGGTAGGCAGAGTCCGGCCGGTCTGATGGCAATTCCAGAGTCTCCTTATCCAGATAGAAATCAGTAGCTTACCCCTTGCGCACAGTAACGTAGTAGGTACCTACTTGCATTAGCTACCATAGGGTCCTCACTCTTGTTACTTCTCTCTCTCTGTCCACCAGATGGATAGGACAAACCCATATGACGGTGGTGGTCTGAGGCTATTTTATAGCGACCCTAGAGACGCCCCTCCTCCGCGTTGCCACCTTTTCTGGTTAGGTTCTTAGGTCGGACAGCCAACTTGGAATCGACTGCCCTGCCGGTCTCTGAAGTAAAGCGTAGAGTCTATTACTCCCTCGGTGTTCCGGCCACCGGATCTGCGCTCAGAGGGAGGAAGCCTGCTTCTAGCTGGTCTCCCTCTGTTGTTTCACTCCTGTTGCTACGACTTCTGTTCTCACTCACTATGGCACACTTCCTTTCTTGTCCTTCCTTAGGAGGCTGCCGCATGCGTTGCAGGCGCAGCTCCGTGTCTTTCTGTTCCTTTCCTGGGCCGAGCCCAGTCTGCTCCTCTCCTCTCCACCTCCTTGCTCCTTCTCCTTCTCAACTCTCGTAACTTCCTAACCAACCCCCAGTTTTACCCAAGTGTGAGGAGTGGCCTAATAGATAGAACCTTTTGCTCCCCCTGGTGGCCGACGTGTGAAGTGTGTGTGTGGCTGTGATACCTGGCAGGGTGAACTCCTTTGGTGCCAGACGTAACATCACTCCCCCTGGTGGAAGAACGACATTACTGCAACGACCAGGACTCTGGGGCGCTGCACTAGCACCGATCGCGGGCATTTAACCCCTCTGATGTCATTGTCAGTAGTGACAGTGATATAGAGGAGCATTGCACAGGAAGGGGACTCCCTGCGCGCTTCCATCAGGACACGGCTATATGATCGCATTGTTCTAATGGTCTCCATGGAGACCCCCGGCTCCAAGATGCCCGTGGGGTCCTTCCGGGTCCTGCAGGGAAGGTGGATTGTGAGGGCCTGCTGGGAACAGGCGCTGGCATGCCTCCTTCCTTGCCTGTCAGATAGCTGATCTGATACGCTGCAGTGCAGCGTGTCAGATAAGCAATCTGATATAATACAGTGATGTCCCATACTGGGATAATGTAAAAAAGTTAAAAAAAAATTTTTTTACAATGTGTAAAAATATATATTTTTTTTAAAAATCCCTAAATAAAGAAAAGTAAAGAAATATTTTTTCCAATAAATACATTTTTTATTTATGTAAATAAAAAACAATTAAAGTACACATTTGGTATGACCACGTCTGTATCGACCCACTCTAGTTACTGAGAACTAAGGGCACATTTGTTGCTCGAAACGCGCCCAGTCGGGTGCTGGTTGCTCTCCTTTACCCACTATGCCGGTCATGTCTCAGCAGCATTTTAATGTGAACTTTAAAGTTTTTACATTTTATTCCTGGAGCTGGATCCACATTTCCTTTCTCTACACGTCGACCAGTGTTGTGGCAGCAACACTTTGTTTCCGTGCTCGGATGGATACTTACCACATCGGACAGATGAACTATACTCTTTTTTTTACCGTATCGACCCGCTCTAACAGACTGTCCCACTAGTTAATCCCTTCAGTGAACACCATAAAAAACAACAACAAAAAACTAGACAAAAACAATGCTTTACCATCATACTGCCGAACAAAAAGTGTAATAAAACGCGATCAAAAAGACAGATGTAAATAAAATGTTACTGCTGAAAACATCATATTGCCCTGCAAAAAACAAGCCGTCAAACAGCTCCATCAGCAGAAAAATAAAACATTTATAGTGCTCAGAATAAAGCGATGCAAAAATAATAAAAAAAATAGTTTTTATTGCGTAAAAGCACCAAAACATAAAAAAAAACTATAAATGAAGTATCGCTGTAATCGTACTGACCCACAGAATAAAGCGGTTTTACCAATTTTACCACATGTGAAACGGTATTAAAAAACTACCGTATATACTCAAGTATAAGTCGAGACCCTCTCGGCTTATACTCGAGTCAGTGTCGGGGTCGGCGGGTGAGGGGGAGCGGCGGCTGTGATATACTTACCTGCTCCTGGCGCTGTCCCTGCATGTCCCATGGTCTTCGGGTAGCTCTTCCTGTGTTCAGCGGTCACGTGGTACCGCTCATTAAATATGCACGCATATTCATTACTCTAATGAGCGGTATGTGATCGCTGAACACTGGAAGATGCCGCTGGCTCCCGGAGACCATCTGACAGTGAGACGCTGCCAGGGGACCGCGCCGGGATCAGGTGAGTATATCAGGGGAGGGGGAGCATTGCGCGATAGTCACCTGTCCCCCGTTCCATCGCTGCGCGCTGCTCTGTCTTCCGTTCTCTGGCTGTGACTGTACAGGTCAGAGGGCGTGATGACGCGATTAGTATGCGCGCCGCCCTCTGTCTGAACAGTCAGTGCCGAGGATGGAAGACAGAGCAGCGCTCAGCGATGGAACGTGGAAGGTGACTATCGCAAGTGCCGGGGGCCTGAGCGAAGAGAGGGGAGTATGTGATTTTTTTTATTTTAATCGCAGCAACAGCAAATGGGGCAAATGTGTGGAGCATTGTATGGGGCATATATGAGGAGCATCTCATGGGGCCATAATGTGTGGAGCATCTCATGGGGCCCCTAATGTGTGGAGCATCTCATGGGGCCCCTAAAGTGTGGAGCATCTCATGGGGCCACAATGTATGGAGCATCTCATGGAGCCCCTAATGTGTGGAGCATCTCATGGGGCCACAATGTATGGAGTATCTTATGGGGCCATAATGTGTGGAGGATCATATGGGGCCATCAACCATTATGCAGCATTGTATGGGGCAAATGTTTCTATGGAGCATCTTATGGGGCCATTATTAACCTTTGTGCAGCATTATATGGGGTATATTTTAATATGGAGCATCTTATGGGGCCCATCATGAACAGTATGGAGCATTATATGGGGCTCCTGATTCAATATGGATATTCAAAAACACTTAACCTACTGATGTCTCAATTAATTTTACTTTTATTGGTATCTATTTTTATTTTTTACATTAACCGGTAGCTGCTGCATTTCCCACCCTAGGCTTATACTCGAGTCAATAAGTTTTCCCAGTTTTTGTGGCAAAATTAGGTGGGTCGACTTATACTCAGGTCAGCTTATACTCGAGTATATATGGTAAATCAAAAAGCTATTCCTGAATTGCTGGTTTTTGTTCATTCTGTCCCTCAAAAATCAGATTAGAAAGCAAACAAAAAATGTCATGTGCCAGAAAATGGTACTACTAAAAATCTCAACTCGTCCCACAAAAAACTAACTAGTTTTTGCAATAAAAACCGTCTTTTAGTGTGTGATAGCAGTGAAACATAAAAACCTGATATAAATGAGCGGTCACCTGACCGCGACATCATCGAAGGTCCTTCACTCACTGCATTCCTTAGGAACGGAGGGAGACACTAGCAGCGCTGTGAGCCAGGGGCCGTCCGAGGGTGAGTATATCCATGTTTTTTATTTTTATTCTTTATTTTTTACATGAATATGGATCCCAGGGCCTGAAGGATAGTCTCCTCTCCTCCAGACCCTGGGAACCACACGCCGACATGCAGGATCGCTCCCTGCACACGCCGTACCCGGCGTATAAGACGACCCCCGACTTTTGGGACAATTTTTAGGGGTCAAAAAGTTGTCTTATACGCCGGAAAATACGGTAAATAAGGTCCCAAAGGGGTTTAGTTTCCAAAATGATGTCATTTTGGGAGGTTTCCACTGTTTAGGCACATCAGGGGATCTCGAAAGGCGAAATGGTGTCCACTAATTATTCCATCAAATTTTGCATTAAAAAAGTCAAATGGCCCTCCTATCCTTAAAAGCCCAGCCATAGGCCCAAACAGTTGTTTTCTTCACATATTGGGTATCTGTTTACGCAAGAGAAATTGCACAACAAATTCTATGGAACAATTTCTCCTGTTAACATTAAGAAGATACATGTGATTTTTTTAAATTTCCATGGCTCTACATTATAAACTTCTGTGAACCAAATGTGGGTTCAAGGTGCTCAATACACATGAAGATAAGTTCCCTAAGGGGCCTAGTTTCCAAAATGGTGTAACTTGTGGGGGTTTCCACTGTTTAGGCACATCAGGGGCTCTCCAAAAGCGACATAGCAACCGCTAATTATTCCAGATATTTTACATGCAAAAAGTCAAATAGCGCTCCTTTCCTTCCAAGCCCTGTAGTGCACCCAAACAGTGGTTTTCCTTCACATATTGGGTATCTACGCACTCAGAAGAAATTGCACAACAAATTGCATGGAGCAATTTCTTTTGTTACCCTTGTGAAAATGCAAAATTTGGAGCTAAAATGGATTTATCTGGAAAAAAAATGTGATTTTTTTAATTTTCACGGCTTAATGTTATAAACTTCTGTGAGGCACCTGTGGGTTGCAGGTACTCAATACACATCTAGAGGAGTTCTCTAAGGGGTTTAGTTTCCAAAATGGTGTCACTTGCTGGGGGTTTCTACTGTTTAGGCACATCAGAGTTCTCCAAACATGGCATGGCGTCTGCTAATCATGCCAGCAAATTTTACATTCAAAAAGTGAAATGGCGCTCCTTCCCTTCCGAGCCCTGCCGTGTGCCCACACAGTAGATTAAAATTGCTGGACTACATAAGACCCACAACATCCCCCTCCCCCTGTCTATGAACTTGGTGTTGTTGGGTGGGTCCAGCTTTCTCAGCTCTACTTTATTCAAAATCTAAAAGCTCTGATTGTATCAGCACTGCTGCAACCAGTTAACTAAGTGATACATCGTTTGATTAAGCTTCTCTTTGCCTACGTTATACTGCTCCCAGATGAGGTAGCAAAAATCTGTTGACAGATCTATAATATAACGCTGGGAGCGTCACTCTGTCCGAAGCCTCGATAGACTGCGCAAGCGCAAGCGCCGGCGCAGTCTGGGCCTCACAGAGCGACGCTCCCGGGAGATCGCGGTGTGCGTTCACACTGAACGCACACCGCGATCTCCCCCGCAGAAGCAGAGACCGCCAGGAGGGTGAGTATCGGACATATTCACCTGTCCCCGTTCCATCGCTGAGCGGCGCCATCTTCCCGGTCTCCTCGGCCTGTGGCCTTCAGTTCAGAGGGCGCGATGACGCGCATGCGCGCCGGCGCCGCCCTCTGACCGAAAAGTCACAGGCCGAGGAGACCGGGAAGATGGCGCCGCTCAGCGATGGAACGGGGACAGGTGAATATAGTAAGTGCTGGGGGGCCTGAGCTGGCGGCGATACCGGCACCTGACCCCCACAGCGCGCCGGTGTCCCCGCCTGCTCAGGCCCCCCAGCACTCGGCGCCGAGCGGGTCAGAGGCAGTATGGGGACGCAGGATGGAGCAGCAGGATGGGGACGCAGGATGGGGACACGGGATGGAGCAGCAGGATGGGGACACGGGATGGAGCAGCAGGATGGGGACGCAGGATGGGGACACGGGATGGAGCAGCAGGATGGGGACACGGGATGGAGCAGCAGGATGGGGACGCAGGATGGAGCAGCACATAAGGATGGGGACACGGGATGGAGCAGCACATAAGGATGGGGACGCGGGATGCAGCAGCACATGAAAGGATGGGGACGCGGGATATAGCAGCACATAAGGATGGGGACGCGGGATGGAGCAGCACATAAGGATGGGGACGCGGGATGGAGCAGCACATAAGGATGGGGACGCGGGATAGAGCAGCACATAAGGATGGGGACGCGGGATGGAGCAGCACATAAGGATGGGGACGCGGGATGGAGCAGCACATAAGGATGGGGACGCGGGATGGAGCAGCACATAAGGATGGGGACGCGGGATGGAGCAGCACATAAGGATGGGGACGCAGGATGGAGCAGCACATAAGGATGGGGACGCAGGATGGAGCAGCACATAAGGATGGGGACGCAGGATGGAGCAGCACATAAGGATGGGGACGCAGGATGGAGCAGCACATAAGGATGGGGACGCAGGATGGAGCAGCACATAAGGATGGGGACGCAGGATGGGAGCAGCGCATGACAGGATGGGGACGCAGGATGGGAGCAGCGCATGACAGGATGGGGACGCAGGATGGAGCAGCGCATGACAGGATGGGGACGCAGAATGGAGCAGCGCATGACAGGATGGGGACGCAGGATGGGAGCAGCGCATGACAGGATGGGGACGCAGGATGGAGCAGCGCATGACAGGATGGGGACGCAGGATGGGAGCAGCGCATGACAGGATGGGGACGCAGGATGGGTGCAGCACATGACAGGAAGGGGAACGCAGGATGGAGCAGCACATACCAGGATGGAGACAATATACCAATATAAATGCTCGCCACCCGGGCGTAGAACGGGTTCAATAGCTAGTTCCCTATAATAGGAAAGGTGCCTGTGGGCAAATGCAGAGTATAACCAAAACAAAAGTATAAGAATGGCACCACAAGGAGACACAAACAATATTGATATTTTTCTGCAGTTAGTAGAGAGGGATCTACGCAAAATAAAGGGGTCCAGTTCAAGTATAGGATATAACTTGACAGAAAAAGAAAGAGAAGCTTTAGAAATATTGAGAATGAATGATCAGCTGGTCATCAAGTCATCTGATAAAGGTGGTAATTTGGTAATTACGGATCACTCTGAGTACTGTAAGATGTGTAATACTATCCTTCAAGACAGGAGCATCTATGAAATACTAAAATCTGACAGAATGGGCCCTTATAGAGATAATTTGAAACAACTCTTTGATGGGGCCTTGACGAGTGATATGATTTCAAAAAGTGAATATGATTTTCTATTACCATGTTTTCCCCTTATGGCAACATTTTATACACTGCCAAAGATACATAAGGGCTTAGATCCACTGAAGGGATGACCAATCGTATTGGGGGTAGATTCATTGATTCAAAATTGTGGCATCTATATAGATGAAATACTTCGCCCCTTTGTGATATCTGTCCCCTCTTATCTGAGAGATCTTTTCCAGAAGCTTGTGGGTCTCCACGTTGAAAGAAAATCCTGGCTGGCATCAATAGACGTAGAAGCCCTTTATAGTAACATTAGATGGTGGCCCGATTCTAACGCATCGGGTATTCTAGAATATACATGTCCACGTAGTATACTGCACAGCCCACGTAGTATATTGGCCAGCCACGTAGTATATTGCCCAGTCACGTAGTATATTGCCCAGTCACGTAGTATATTGCCCAGCTACGTAGTATATTGCCCAGCTACGTAGTATATTGCCCAGTCACGTAGTATATTGCCCAGTCACGTAGTATATTGCCCAACCACATAGTATATTGCTCAGTCACGTAGTACATTGCACAGCCCACGTAGTATATTGCCCAGTAACGTAGTATATTGCCCAGTCACGTAGTATATTGCCCAGTCACGTAGTATATTGCCCAGTCACGTAGTATATTGCCCAGCGACATAGTATTCAGCACAGAGCCACATAGTATATTGCCCAGCCACGTAGTATATTGCCCAGCTACGTAGTATATTGCCCAGCCACGTAGTATATTGCCCAGCCACGTAGTATATTGCCCAGCCACGTAGTATTCAGCACAGAGCCACGAAGTATATTGCCCAGCTACGTAGTATATTGCCCAGCTACGTAGTATATTGCCCAGCCACGTAGTATGTTGCCCAGCCACGTAGTATATTGCCAGCCACGTAGTATATTGCCCAGTCACGTAGTATATTGCCCAGCGACGTAGTATTCAGCACAGAGCCACGTAGTATATTGCCCAGCTATGTAGTATATTGCCCAGCCACGTAGTATATTGCCCAGTCATGTAGTATATTGCCCAGTCACATAGTATATTGCCCAGTCACGTAGTATATTGCCCAGCGACGTAGTATACTGCCCAGCGACGTAGTATTCAGCACAGAGCCACGTAGTATATTGCCCAGCTACATAGTATATTGCCCAGCCACGTGGTATATTGCCCAGTCACGTAGTATATTGCCCAGTCACGTAGTATATTGCCCAGTCACGTAGTATATTGCCCAGCGACGTAGTATACTGCCCAGCAACGTAGTATTCAGCACAGAGCCACGTAGTATATTGCCCAGCTACATAGTATATTGCCCAGCCACGTGGTATATTGCCCAGTCACGTAGTATATTGCCCAGTCACGTAGTATATTGCCCAGCCACGTAGTATATTGCCCAGCCACGTAGTATATAACACTGCCCACGCAGTATTTAGCAGTGTGTGCACCATATCCCTGTCAAAAAAAATAATTAAAATAAAAAATAGTTATATACTCACCCCTAGGATCCAGCGAAGCGCTCGTGAGACCGCTAAGTCTTCTGGGTAAGTTCGCAATGCATCTCTGGGAACGGAAGATGGCGGTCAGCGCAAGCGCATCATCCGACGACGGAAGGTGAGAATAGCAGGTTTTTTGTTTTTTTATTATTTTTAACATTACATCTTTTTACTATTGGTGCTGCATAGGCAGCATCAATAGTAAAAACTTGGTCACACAGGGTTAATAGCAGCGGATACAGAGTGTGTTACCTGCGGCATAACGCGGTCCGTTACTGCTGGCATTAACCCTGTGTGAGCGGTGACTGGAGGGGATTATGGAGCGGGCACTGACTGCGGGGAGTATGGAGCGGGCGCCGGGGACACTGACTGCGGGGAGTATGGAGCGGGCGCCGGTGGCACTGACTGTGGGGAGTATGGAGCGGAGCGCCGGGGACACTGACTGCGGTGATTATGGAGCAGGCGCCGGGGACACTGACTGCGGGGAGTATGGAGCAGGCGCTGGGGACACTGTTATGACCTGGTGGTTAGGAGCACCCGACCTGATAGTTAAACTCATACTCACGGTGCGGGGGGGGGGGGGGGGGCACTCTGCATCCCAGAGCTTCCAGCTAGCAAGACAAAATCAGGATAACCAGCTGGACAAAGAAACAATGAGCAAAAATAACAATAAGGAACTTAGCTTCTGCAGGAGAATACAGGTCACTAGGCAGATCCAGGAGCGAACTGAACCAATGCTAAAACATTGACAGCTGGCATGGAGTAACGATCTGAGTGGAGTTAAATAGAGAAGCCAACCAAAGGATGAACCATGTCACCTGTGTAAGGAACCTCAGAAGCAGCAGCTTCACTCATAGCCACCAGAGGGAGCCCATAGACAGAACTCGCCGAAGTACCATTCACGACCACAGGAGGGAGTTCGACAACAGAATTCACAACAGGACACTGACTGCGGGGAGTATGGAGCGGAGCACCGGGGACACTGACTGCGGAGAGTATGGAGCAGGCGCCGGGGACACTGACTGCGGGGAGTATGGAGCGGGCGCCGGGGACACTAACTGCGGGGAGTATGGAGCGGGCGCCGGGGACGCTGACTGCGGGGAGTAAGGAGCGGGCGCCAGGGACACTGCGGGGAGTATGGAGCGGGCGCCGGGGACACTGACTGCGGGGAGTATGGAGTGGGCGCCGGGGACACTGACTGCGGGGAGTATGGAGCGGGTGCTGGGGACACTGACTGCGGGGAGTATGGAGCGGGCGCCGGGGACACTGACTGCGGGGAGTATGGAGCAGGCGTCGGGGACACTGATTGCGGGGAGTATGGAGCGGGTGCCAGGGACACTGACTGCGGGGAGTAAGGAGCGGGCGCTGGGGATACTAACTGTGGGGAGTATGGAGCGGGCGGCGCGCACTGTGACTGTAGGGGAGGGACTTGTCGGACTGTGCCCATCGCTGATTGGTCGCGGCAGCCAAGACAGGCAGCTGCCGAGACCAATCAGCGATGCGGGATTTCCGTTACGGAAGTTGAGGACAGAAAGACGGAAGTACCCCTTAGACAACTATATATATAGATAACACATGATAAAGGCATTAAGGGTGTAAATCACTTCTTGAAACAAATGTCTATAACCTGTAAGAAACACAGTGAATTTGTTTAATCTCTCCTTGAATTTACCCTTCCCCATAATGCTTTCATCTTTAATGGCAAACATTACCACCAGCTCAGGGGCACTGCAATGGGGAGTCCATGTGCCCCATCGTATGCAAATCTGTTCCTGGGCTGGTGGGAGACATTAGTCTTCAGGGAAGATACCAAATGGTGGCATGAATATGTAGCCATTTGGTACAGATTTATAGATGACATATTTGTGGTCTGGACAGGTACTGGGGGTCAGTTTGAACAATTTATTGGGATCTTGAATGTCAATGAGATAGGTCTGGGGTGTTGTGAATTCTGTGGTCAAGCTCCCTCCTGTGGTCATGAGTGGTACTTCGGCTGGTTCTGTCTATGAGCTTCCTCTGGTGGATGTGAGTGGGGCTGCGGCTTCTGAGTTTCCTTCCTCAGGTGACGAGGTTAAGTCGTTAGGTGCTGCTCTATTTAACTCCACCTAGTTCTTTGTTCCTGGCCTCCAGTCAATGTTCCAGTATTGGTCTTGCTCTCTCCTGGATCGTTCTTGTGGCCTGTCTGCCCTGCATAAGCTAAGTTCTGCTTGTGTTACTTTTGTTTGCTATTTTTTCTGTCCAGCTTGCTATATTGGTTTGTCTTGCTTGCTGGAAGCTCTGGGACGCAGAGGGAGCACCTCCGTACCGTTAGTCGGTGCGGAGGGTCTTTTTGCGCCCTCTGCGTGGTTGTTTGTAGGTTTTTGTGCTGACCGCAAAGCTATCTTTCCTATCCTCGGTCTATTCAGTAAGTCGGGCCTCACTTTGCTAAAATCTATTTCATCTCTGTGTTTGTATTTTCATCTTTGCTCACAGTCATTATATGTGGGGGGCTGCCTTTTCCTTTGGGGAATTTCTCTGAGGCAAGGTAGGCTTATTTTTCTATCTTCAGGGCTAGCTAGTTTCTCAGGCTGTGCACGAGGCGCCTAGGTCTGGTCAGGAGCGCTCCACGGCTACCTCTAGTGTGGTGTGATAGGATTAGGGATTGCGGTCAGCAGAGTTCCCACGTCTCAGAGCTCATCCTATGTTATTAGTAACTATCAGGTCATTTTCTGTGCTCTTAACCACCAGGTCCATTGTGGTTCTAAATCACCAGTTGATAACACTGGGGTTCATATCGGAGATCCATGAGGATGAAATAGCATTCCTTGATGTAATAATTAAAAAAGAACTTGATGGCAGTTTATTAACTAATATCTATCGCAAACCAACAAGTATAAATAATCTGTTGAACTGCGACAGTCACCATCCGATTCCCCTTAAAAGGGGAATACCGAAGGGTAAATTTTTAAGACTAAGGAGAAACTGCTCCAACATTAAAATGTTCCAAAGTCAGGTGGGTAATATGTATAACAGATTTAGGGAAAAGAGATATCCCGGACATGTTTTGGACACAGTATATAAATTTGCCGAAAAAAGAGGATAGACAACATCTGCTGCATAGACCAAAAGAAACCCCATATGAAATCACCAGGATTATAGGTACTTTTGACTATCAACATCATAATGTGAGAGAGATCATCAATAGGCATTGGGACTTTCACAAAATGCACCCAGACCTAAAAGACATCATAGGAGAACGCCCCAATATTACTTAAATTAAATTATATTAAATGCCAGTAGCGGGAAAAAAACGAAACTGCGCTTGAGGGAATGAGAGCTCCAAAACAAGTGTGCACAGAGAGAAATAAGTAAATGATGGGATCACCCTGTCGGGATCTATTGGGAGAATCCCCAAACCACGTATCACCTGAGAGGGGGGATGGATGATAGTCTAGAGAGCCCTCATTGGGTTAATGCTAACATGCCTGTTGCATTCTGTGAGCCATACAAAATGACTGCCAATGCAACGTAGATAGTAGTGTAAAAGGCCCGCAATGAGTTAATGCTGACCTTGTGTATTAGCTCCTGCAAGCTACATCAAGTGACTGTCAATCAAAGTCAAAGTCAAAGTTGGATAAGAATAGAGTAACTCTGTATGATATAGGATGAAACAATATATGGTGTGTGCTCACACAATCACTGATGCATAGGCAGAGACTCACCAGGGTGCAGGTGTAGCGATACCAGAGGTAGATTTACTTGTCCGGTCCTGCGGTGGGGCACCCAACATGTAGGTACCGGATGGGGATGCGGGCAGCTGAGTACAGAACAGCCGCCTCACTGTGGCGCTGCAGGGAAGCTACGCAGAGCCAGGGAAAGCCCCGGCTGGTGGCATCCCTGGATGCGAGCATGGAAGAAAGATGGCCGGCGGAGGTGCATAGCATGTGACGTCACAGGAGCTACGGAGCAGCACTGGGACCAAAAGAGTACCAATGCATTTCAAAGGAACTGTGTCCTTTTTCATCAGGGTTACCAGTCCCTTGATGTTCTCAGCTATTTACGCTAGTGGCCTGTCATCAACCTCAAACGGCCTTCCCGCTTCCCTCAATGCATGAATTACTTGTGTATACTAGTGGTGGGCTCTAAGAGAGCCATGATAATGAGAACCCAGATTAATAGAGCAATGATCAATGAGAATATGTGTACCCACAAGAAGTATATAAAGGGGAAGGTCTGTAAAATACAAAAATGTGACAGACGGCACTGGATGGATGCAAGAGGATAACTTGTGAAATAACGTATGTTTTTGTACATGTACCGCACCTGTCAATATAAATAAACTAGCTATTGAACCCGTTCTACGCCCGGGTGGCGAGCATTTATATTGGTATATGGTCTCCATCATGTGCTGCTCCCATCCTGCGCCCCCGTTCTGTCATGCGCTGCTGCCATCCTGCGCCCGTTCTGTCATGTGCTGCTCCCATCCTGCGCCCGTTATGTCATGCGCTGCTGCCATCCTGCGCCCGTTCTGTCATGTGCTGCTGCCATCCTGCGCTCGTTCTGTCATGGGCTGCTGCCATCCTGCGCCCGTTCTGTCATGGGCTGCTGCCATCCTGCGCCCGTTCTGTCATGGGCTGCTGCCATCCTGCGCCCGTTCTGTCATGTGCTGCTCCCATCCTGCGCCCCCGTTCTGTCATGCGCTGCTGCCATCCTGCGCCCGTTCTGTCATGTGCTGCTCCCATCCTGCGTCCCCGTTCTGTCATGCGCTGCTGCCATCCTGCGCCCGTTCTGTCATGTGCTGCTCCCATCCTGCTGCCATCCTGCGCCTGTTCTGTCATGCGCTGCTGCCATCCTGCGCCCGTTCTGTCATGCGCTGCTGCCATCCTGTGCCCGTTCTGTCATGCGCTGCTGCCATCCTGCGCCCGTTCTGTCATGTGCTGCTGCCATCCTGCGCCCGTTGTCATGCGCTGCTGCCATCCTGCGCCCATTCTGTCATGTGCTGCTCCCATCCTGCGCCACTATTGTATTATATGCCCCCGTATGCTGCTGCCATATAAAAAAAAAAAAAATACCATACTCACCTATCGTCCGGCTCCACTGCAGGTGTGTCTTCAGGAAAATGGCGCCGGAAAGCGCGGACTGCGCAGGCGCCGATTCCGGCAGCAGGAATCGGCGCCTGCGCAGTCCGCGCTCTCCGGCATCATTTTCTTGAAGACACACCTGCATTGGAGCCGGAGTGTGTCTTCAAGAAAATGGCGCCGGAAAGCGCGGACTGCGCAGGCGCCGATTCCGGCAGCAGGAATCGGCGCCTGCGCAGTCCGCGCTTTCTGGCGCCATTTTCTTGAACACACACTCCGGCTCCTCTGCCTGTGACTGGACTCTGTCACAGCAGAGGAGCCGGGAGACGGAGCCGCATGCAGCGCTGGAACGGAGGACAGGTGAATATACTTACCCTCCCTCCTGGCGCGTCCACGGTCCCTGACTCTCCGGTGGAGATCGCGGTATGCGTTCAGTGTTTACGCATACTGCGATCTCCTGGGAGCGTCACTCTGTGGGGGCCAGACTGCGCCGGCGCTTGCGCCTGCGCAGTCTATAAAGGCTTCGGACAGAGTGACGCTCCCAGCGTTATATTATAGATATAGCTAAATATAAAAATGTCTGAATAGGTATATCTTATAATAAAAACAACTTTTAATCATTAACCAGTTAAAAATTCCTCATATTAATATATGTATAAAAAATAGTAGTAATAAATAGTTAATAAAATATAGGGGGGGGGTGTTAATAAAAACTTATATGGAGGGTTGCAGTACAGATTGAATATACAAGCAAACAAAGGTGATCTGATGGTACGAACTGCAATGCCCTTACATGTCTGCATAAACCACAAAGATAGTAATAATAAAATAATAATTTAATGATGAAAAGAACACGCCAATATCAATACCACATGGGTACCCCCAGCTGAATCAGAGGAGATCAAGGAGCAAAGGAGGAATGATAATGGGTACTGGTGGTAATATAAACCTATGTGGCTAATTAAAAGGCATATAGTTCTAACCCATGATTTAAGCCCTTAGGTGCAAAGCAATCAAGGGAAAATATCCATTTAGACTCTGTCTTGACATAACCTGTATTAAATTGCCACCTCTTATATTTTGTTGGATTCTTTGAATCCCGCAAAAGCGTACACCTTTCATAGATTTATTGTGTTTCTCACTAAAGTGCCGTGATAGGGGATGACCAGCAAAACCTTTTTGGATGTTTGTTAGATGTTCCTTAATACGTACCATAAGGGGCCTCTTGGTGCGGCCTACATACAGATTCTTACACGGACACTCAATTAAATAGATAACTCTTGTGGTAGAGCATGTGATACTCTCCTTAATACTAAAATCATTCACAGAATCAGAGTGAGTGAATGTAAGTTGACGTGTTTTTTTGAAAGATGTGTTTCTGCAACCATAGCAACTGCCACAAGATGTAAAACCTGACCTAATATCCCTGGAATCCCAGCTTGATGCTTCTGACTAGTGGGCGATTTTATAGTGGGGACTATTATGCTACCCAAAGAGCGGGCTTTCCTAAACACAAACCTAGGGGCAACCGGTAAATGTTCTCCTATAATTTTGTCCCCTTGTAGAATAGACCAATGTTTCCGGATGATAAATCTAAACTTGGTGTGTCCCGCATGATATTGTGTGATAAATGGCAGTTTTTGAATTTGGTCACAAATGCTCGGGGTAATAGGGTTGGTGGGTTTCTCTCTGTGTATCAGGGAATTTCTTGATGTCGACTTTACTTCTTGGTTAGCTTGTTCCAACAAAGAAATGGGGTAGCCTTTATCAAGGAATTGTTGGGTCAAAACCTCAGATTCCCTATTATAGTCTTCCAGAGTAGTGCAATTACGTCTGATTCCTGTATACTGGCCTTTGGGGATATTGGTGAGCCGCACAGGTAAGTGACAGCTGATAATATTGATGAAGCTGTTGGAATCTACATCTTTTCGATAACATTTAATGAATAGTTGGCAATCTTCTATATATATATTGAGGTCCAGAAAATTAATAGTCGTGGTACTAATTGTTGGTGTGAATTCTAGTCCAAAATTGTTCTCGTTTAGATTAGAAGTGAATAAATCCATATCATTTCTTGGACCATCCCAGATGAACACGTCATCAATATATCGACGCCAGAGGACTAACCCTGTACGCACGTTCCCAGAGGTATAGATGTATGACTCCTCCCACTTGGCAACGAATACATTTGCATAACTGGGGGCAAAGCGGGTTCCCATAGTGGTGCCCCAAACTTGTAAAAAGAACTCCCCTTCATACAAAAAATAATTATGTTGTAAAATAAAATCAATACATTAACCCCTCTCTGACCTTAGACGTACTATCCCGTCGAGGTGCCCTGGGCTTATCTGACCCTGGACGGGATAGTACGTCATAGCGATTGGCAGCGCTCACGGGGGGAGCGCCGCCGAACGCGGCCGGGTGTCAGCTGCTTATCGCAGCTGACATCCGACACTATGTGCCAGGAGCGGTCACGGACCGCCCCCGGCACATTAACTCCTGGCACACTGCGAGCAAACATGATCGCGATGTGCCGGCGGTGCAGGGAAGCACCGCGCAGGGAGGGGGCTCCCTGCGGGCTTCCCTGAGCCCCCCGCAGCAACGCGATGTGATAGCGTTGCTGCGAGGGTCTTACCTCCCTCCCTGCCTGCTCGAGCCCCGGATCCAAGATGGCCGCGGATCCGGGTCCTGCAGGGAGGGAGGTGGCTTCACAGAGCCTGCTCAGAGCAGGCACTGTGAAGTCTGCAGCGATGCTAGTCAGATCAGTGATCTGACAGAGTGCTGTGCAAACTGTCAGATCACTGATCTGTGATGTCACCCCCTGGGACAAAGTAAAAAAGTAAAAAAAATTTTTTCCAAATGTGTAAAAAAAAATTAAAAAAAATATTCCAAAATAATGAAAAAAAAAAATATTCCCATAAATACATTTCTTCATCTAAATAAAAAAAAACCCAATAAAAGTGCACATATTTAGTATCGCCGCATCCGTAACGATCCCACCTATAAAACTGACCCACTAGTTAACCCCTTCAGTAAACACCGTAAGAAAAAAAAAAAAGAGGCAAAAAACAACGCTTTATTATCATACCGCCGAACAAAAAGTGGACAGATATAAATAACCATGGTACCGCTGAAAACGTCATCTTGTCCCACAAAAAACGAGCCGCCATACAGCATCATCAGCAAAAAAATAAAAAAGTTATAGTCCTGAGAATAAAGCGATGCAAAAATAATTATTTTTTCTGTAAAATAGTTTTTATCGTATAAAAGCGCCAAAACATAAAAAAAGATATCAATGAGGTATCGCTGTAGTCGTACTGACCCGAAGAATAAAACTGATTTATCAATTTTACCAAACGCGGAACGGTATAAATGCCTCCCCCAATAAAAATTCATGAATAGCTGGTTTTTGGTCATTCTTCCTCACAAAAATCGGAATAAAAAGCGATCAAAAAATGTCACGTGCCCGAAAATGTTTTCAATAAAAACGTCAACTCGTCCCGCAAAAAACAAGACCTCACATGACTCTGTGGACCAAAATATGGAAAAATTATAGCTCTCAAATTGTGGTATTGCAAAAAATATTTTTTGCAATAAAAAGCGTCTTTCAGTGTGTGACGGCTGCCAATCATAAAAATCCGCTAAAAAACTCGCTATAAAAGTAAATCAAACCCCCCCTTCATCACCCCCTTAGTTAGGGAAAAATAAAAAAAAATGTATGTAGGGATTCAAGCTTGAGGAGGCTAATTTGCATATTCCAGGTGCCTTCTGGGAAAGCGAAGAGTCTCCCTAAGCTAGAAGATCGTTGGGTACAGCCGGGACCAGCTGCTTGGAAAGAATCACCAAACCAGGGATTCAAGCTTGAGGAGGCTAATTTGCATATTCCAGGTGCCTTCTGGGAAAGCGAAGAGTCTCCCTAAGCTAGAAGATCGTTGGGTACAGCCGGGACCAGCTGCTTGGAAAGGATCACCAAACCAGGGATTCAAACTTGAGGAGGCTAATTTGCATATTCCAGGTGCCTTCTGGGAAAGCGAAGAGTCTCCCTAAGCTAGAAGATCGTTGGGTACAGCCGGGACCAGCTGCTTGGAAAGAATCACCAAACCAGGGATTCAAGCTTGAGGAGGCTAATTTGCATATTCCAGGTGCCTTCTGGGAAAGCGAAGAGTCTCCCTAAGCTAGAAGATCGTTGGGTACAGCCGGGACCAGCTGCTTGGAAAGAATCACCAAACCAGGGATTCAAGCTTGAGGAGGCTAATTTGCATATTCCAGGTGCCTTCTGGGAAAGCGAAGAGTCTCCCTAAGCTAGAAGATCGCTGGGTACAGCCGGGACCAGCTGCTTGGAAAGAATCACCAAACCAGGGATTCAAGCTTGAGGAGGCTAATTTGCATATTCCAGGTGCCTTCTGGGAAAGCGAAGAGTCTCCCTAAGCTAGAAGATCGCTGGGTACAGCCGGGACCAGCTGCTTGGAAAGAATCACAAACCAGGGATTCAAGCTTGAGGAGGCTAATTTGCATATTCCAGGTGCCTTCTGGGAAAGCGAAGAGTCTCCCTAGAAGATCGTTGGGTACAGCCGGGACCAGCTGCTTGGAAAGAATCACCAAACCAGGGATTCAAGCTTGAGGAGGCTAATTTGCATATTCCAGGTGCCTTCTGGGAAAGCGAAGAGTCTCCCTAAGCTAGAAGATCGTTGGGTACAGCCGGGACCAGCTGCTTGGAAAGAATCACCAAACCAGGGATTCAAGCTTGAGGAGGCTAATTTGCATATTCCAGGTGCCTTCTGGGAAAGCGAAGAGTCTCCCTAAGCTAGAAGATCGTTGGGTACAGCCGGGACCAGCTGCTTGGAAAGAATCACCAAACCAGGGATTCAAGCTTGAGGAGGCTAATTTGCATATTCCAGGTGCCTTCTGGGAAAGCGAAGAGTCTCCCTAAGCTAGAAGATCGTTGGGTACAGCCGGGACCAGCTGCTTGGAAAGAATCACCAAACCAGAGATTCAAGCTTGAGGAGGCTAATTTGCATATTCCAGGTGCCTTCTGGGAAAGCGAAGAGTCTCCCTAAGCTAGAAGATCGTTGGGTACAGCCGGGACCAGCTGCTTGGAAAGAATCACCAAACCAGGGATTCAAGCTTGAGGAGGCTAATTTGCATATTCCAGGTGCCTTCTGGGAAAGCGAAGAGTCTCCCTAAGCTAGAAGATCGTTGGGTACAGCCGGGACCAGCTGCTTGGAAAGAATCACCAAACCAGGGATTCAAGCTTGAGGAGGCTAATTTGCATATTCCAGGTGCCTTCTGGGAAAGCGAAGAGTCTCCCTAAGCTAGAAGATCGTTGGGTACAGCCGGGACCAGCTGCTTGGAAAGAATCACCAAACCAGGGATTCAAGCTTGAGGAGGCTAATTTGCATATTCCAGGTGCCTTCTGGGAAAGCGAAGAGTCTCCCTAAGCTAGAAGATCGTTGGGTACAGCCGGGACCAGCTGCTTGGAAAGAATCACCAAACCAGGGATTCAAGCTTGAGGAGGCTAATTTGCATATTCCAGGTGCCTTCTGGGAAAGCGAAGAGTCTCCCTAAGCTAGAAGATCGTTGGGTACAGCCGGGACCAGCTGCTTGGAAAGAATCACCAAACCAGGGATTCAAGCTTGAGGAGGCTAATTTGCATATTCCAGGTGCCTTCTGGGAAAGCGAAGAGTCTCCCTAAGCTAGAAGATCGTTGGGTACAGCCGGGACCAGCTGCTTGGAAAGAATCACCAAACCAGGGATTCAAGCTTGAGGAGGCTAATTTGCATATTCCAGGTGCCTTCTGGGGAAGCGAAGAGTCTCCCTAAGCTAGAAGATCGTTGGGTACAGCCGGGACCAGCTGCTTGGAAAGAATCACCAAACCAGGGATTCAAGCTTGAGGAGGCTAATTTGCATATTCCAGGTGCCTTCTGGGAAAGCGAAGAGTCTCCCTAAGCTAGAAGATCGTTGGGTACAGCCGGGACCAGCTGCTTGGAAAGAATCACCAAACCGCGCGCCTTAGGGCGCGCGAGTTTTTGCCTGTAGGACATTATTGCAAGAGAGCTTGGCTGAGTAGATTACACAAGAAGGAAAACACACAGCAAGTCAGCAGGATCTAGGAGCAACATGGCAGATGTGACAACTTACATGGTGAGCTGCAGCATGTGCTACATGTTCACAGATCGACCAGAAGAAGAATTAAATTTCACCTGTCAGAAGTGTAGACTAGTGGCCCTTTTAGAAGAAAAGGTGCGGGGTCTGGAAGAAAGAATAGCAACTTTGAAACTCATCAAAGAGAATGAAGACTTTCTAGACAGAACAGAAGCATCTCTACTGGTCACAGAAGGTGAAAAAAGTGTCAGAGAACCTCCAAAAGCAGATAAGTGGAAGCATGTGACCAAAAGAAGCAAGAAGACCATGGAGAAATCACCAACCACACAACTGAAGAACCGATATCAAATCTTTGTAGAGGATGAAGATGGCACACCTAAGGATGAAGCAATACCAGCAAGCAAAAAAGAAAAGGGCACACAGCAACAAGTGACAGCAAAAAGTACAGCCAAGAAGCAACGAAGAGTGGTGGTGGTGGGAGACTCACTACTGAGAGGCACAGAAGCAGCCATCTGCAGACCGGACATAACTGCAAGAGAAGTATGCTGCCTTCCAGGTGCGATGATCAAGGATGTGACCGATAGGATACCAAAGCTCTTCAACTCCAAGGACGTCCACCCATTTCTTCTGATACATGTTGGCACCAATGACACGGCAAGGAAGGACCTACCGACAATCTGCAAAGACTTTGAAGAGTTGGGGAAGAAAGTAAAGGAACTGGATGCACAGGTAGTTTTTTCTTCTATCCTTCCAGTAGACGGGCATGGCACCAGGAGATGGAACAGGATCCTTGATGCAAACAACTGGCTAAGACGATGGTGCAGACAACAAGGATTCGGATTCCTGGACCACGGTGTGAATTACTTGTACGATGGACTCCTCGCCAGAGACGGACTACACCTCAACAAACCTGGGAAACACACATTCGCCAGAAGACTCGCTACACTCATCAGGAGGGCGTTAAACTAGAAGAAGAGGGGACGGGAAGAAAAACATTAGACTTGAACAAAGAAGATCCAGGAAAACATACTCAGAAGGGCGGTAAGAACATTTCTAAAACAATCCACAGCGAGGAGATTGGAACAAAACAAAATCCTCTAAACTGCATGCTTGCAAACGCCAGAAGCCTGACAAACAAGATGGAAGAACTAGAAGCAGAAATATCTACAGGTAACTTTGACATAGTGGGAATAACCGAGACATGGTTAGATGAAAGCTATGACTGGGCAGTTAACTTACAGGGTTACAGTCTGTTTAGAAAGGATCGTAAAAATCGGAGAGGAGGAGGGGTTTGTCTCTATGTAAAGTCTTGTCTAAAGTCCACTTTAAGGGAGGATATTAGCGAAGGAAATGAGGATGTCGAGTCCATATGGGTCGAAATTCATGGAGGGAAAAATGGTAACAAAATTCTCATTGGGGTCTGTTACAAACCCCCAAATATAACAGAAACCATGGAAAGTCTACTTGTAAAGCAGATAGATGAAGCTGCAACCCATAATGAGGTCCTGGTTATGGGGGACTTTAACTACCCGGATATTAACTGGGAAACAGAAACCTGTGAAACCCATAAAGGCAACAGGTTTCTGCTAATAACCAAGAAAAATTATCTTTCACAATTGGTGCAGAATCCAACCAGAGGAGCAGCACTTTTAGACCTAATACTATCTAATAGACCTGACAGAATAACAAATCTGCAGGTGGTTGGGCATCTAGGAAATAGCGACCACAATATTGTACAGTTTCACCTGTCTTTCACTAGGGGGACTTGTCAGGGAGTCACAAAAACACTGAACTTTAGGAAGGCAAAGTTTGACCAGCTTAGAGATGCCCTTAATCTGGTAGACTGGGACAATATCCTCAGAAATAAGAATACAGATAATAAATGGGAAATGTTTAAGAACATCCTAAATAGGCAGTGTAAGCGGTTTATACCTTGTGGGAATAAAAGGACTAGAAATAGGAAAAACCCAATGTGGCTAAACAAAGAAGTAAGACAGGCAATTAACAGTAAAAAGAAAGCATTTGCACTACTAAAGCAGGATGGCACCATTGAAGCTCTAAAAAACTATAGGGAGAAAAATACTTTATCTAAAAAACTAATTAAAGCTGCCAAAAAGGAAACAGAAAAGCACATTGCTAAGGAGAGTAAAACTAATCCCAAACTGTTCTTCAACTATATCAATAGTAAAAGAATAAAAACTGAAAATGTAGGCCCCTTAAAAAATAGTGAGGAAAGAATGGTTGTAGATGACGAGGAAAAAGCTAACATATTAAACACCTTCTTCTCCACGGTATTCACGGTGGAAAATGAAATGCTAGGTGATATCCCAAGAAACAATGAAAACCCTATATTAAGGGTCACCAATCTAACCCAAGAAGAGGTGCGAAACCGGCTAAATAAGATTAAAATAGATAAATCTCCGGGTCCGGATGGCATACACCCACGAGTACTAAGAGAACTAAGTAATGTAATAGATAAACCATTATTTCTTATTTTTAGGGACTCTATAGCGACAGGATCTGTTCCGCAGGACTGGCGCATAGCAAATGTGGTGCCAATATTCAAAAAGGGCTCTAAAAGTGAACCTGGAAATTATAGGCCAGTAAGTCTAACCTCTATTGTTGGTAAAATATTTGAAGGGTTTCTGAGGGATGTTATTCTGGATTATCTCAATGAGAATAACTGTTTAACTCCATATCAGCATGGGTTTATGAGAAATCGCTCCTGTCAAACCAATCTAATCAGTTTTTATGAAGAGGTAAGCTATAGGCTGGACCACGGTGAGTCATTGGACGTGGTATATCTCGATTTTTCCAAAGCGTTTGATACCGTGCCGCACAAGAGGTTGGTACACAAAATGAGAATGCTTGGTCTGGGGGAAAATGTGTGTAAATGGGTTAGTAACTGGCTTAGTGATAGAAAGCAGAGGGTGGTTATAAATGGTATAGTCTCTAACTGGGTCGCTGTGACCAGTGGGGTACCGCAGGGGTCAGTATTGGGACCTGTTCTCTTCAACATATTCATTAATGATCTGGTAGAAGGTTTACACAGTAAAATATCGATATTTGCAGATGATACAAAACTATGTAAAGCAGTTAATACAAGAGAAGATAGTATTCTGCTACAGATGGATCTGGATAAGTTGGAAACTTGGGCTGAAAGGTGGCAGATGAGGTTTAACAATGATAAATGTAAGGTTATACACATGGGAAGAAGGAATCAATATCACCATTACACACTGAATGGGAAACCACTGGGTAAATCTGACAGGGAGAAGGACTTGGGGATCCTAGTTAATGATAAACTTACCTGGAGCAGCCAGTGCCAGGCAGCAGCTGCCAAGGCAAACAGGATCATGGGGTGCATTAAAAGAGGTCTGGATACACATGATGAGAGCATTATACTGCCTCTGTACAAATCCCCAGTTAGACCGCACATGGAGTACTGTGTCCAGTTTTGGGCACCGGTGCTCAGGAAGGATATAATGGAACTAGAGAGAGTACAAAGGAGGGCAACAAAATTAATAAAGGGGATGGGAGAACTACAATACCCAGATAGATTAGCGAAATTAGGATTATTTAGTCTAGAAAAAAGACGACTGAGGGGCGATCTAATAACCATGTATAAGTATATAAGGGGACAATACAAATATCTCGCTGAGGATCTGTTTATACCAAGGAAGGTGACGGGCACAAGGGGGCATTCTTTGCATCTGGAGGAGAGAAGGTTTTTCCACCAACATAGAAGAGGATTCTTTACTGTTAGGGCAGTGAGAATCTGGAATTGCTTGCCTGAGGAGGTGGTGATGGCGAACTCAGTCGAGGGGTTCAAGAGAGGCCTGGATGTCTTCCTGGAGCAGAACAATATTGTATCATACAATTAGGTTCTGTAGAAGGACGTAGATCTGGGAATTTATTATGATGGAATATAGGCTGAACTGGATGGACAAATGTCTTTTTTCGGCCTTACTAACTATGTTACTATGTATTTATTTCCATTTTCCCATTATGGCTAGGGTTAGGGCTAGGGTTAGGATTAGGGCTAGGGCTAGGGTTAGGGTTAGGGTTAGGGCTAGAGTTAGGGCTAGGATTAGGGCTAGGGCTAGGGTTAGGGCTAGGGTTAGGGCTAGGGTTAGGGCTAGGGTTAGGGCTAGGGTTAGGGTTGGGGCTAAAGTTAGGGTTAGGGTTTAGGTTACATTTACAGTTGGGAATAGGGTTGGGATTAGGGTTAGGGGTGTGTCAGGGTTAGAGGTGTGGTTAGGGTTACCATTGGAATTAGGGTTAGGGGTGTGTTTAGATTAGGGTTTCAGTTATAATTGGGGAGTTTCCACTGTTTCGGCACATCAGGGGCTCTCCAAACACGACATGGCGTCCGATCTCAATTCCAGCCAATTCTGCGTTGAAAAAGTAAAACAGTGCTCCTTCCCTTCCGAGCTCTCCCGTGTGCCCAAACAGGGGTTTACCCCAACATATGGGGTATCAGCGTACTCAGTACAAATAGGACAACAACTTTTGTGGTCCAATTTCTCCTGTTACCCTTGGGAAAATACAAAACTGGGGGCTAAAAAATAATTTTTGTGGGAAAACAAAAAGATTTTTTATTTTCACAGCTCTGCGTTATAAACTGTAGTGAAACACTTGGGGGTTCAAAGTTCTCACAACACATCTAGATAAGTTCATTGAGGGGTCTAGTTTCCAATATGGGGTTACTTGTGGGGGGTTTCTACTGTTTAGGTACATTAGGGGCTCTGCAAACGCAATGTGACGCCTGCAGACCAATCCATCTAAGTCTGCATTCCAAATGATGCTCCTTCCCTTCCGAGCCCTCCCATGCGCCCAAACGGTGGTTCCCCCCCACATATCGGGTATCAGCGTACTCAGGACAAATTGGACAACAACATTTATGGTCCAATTTCTCCTGCTAACCTTGGAAAAATACAAAACTGGGGGCTAAAATATAATTTTTGTGGAAAAAAAATATTTTTTATTTGCACGGCTCTGCGTTATAAACTGTAGTGAAATACTTGGGGGTTCAAAGCTCTCACAACACATCAAGATGAGTTCCTTAGGGGGTCTACTTTCCAAAATGGTGTCACTTGTGGGGGGTTTCTACTGTTTAGGTGCATTAGGGGCTCTGCAAACGCAATGTGACGCCTGCAGACCATTGCATCTAAGTCTGCATTCCAAATGGCGCTCCTTCCCTTCCGAGCCCTCCCATGCGCCCAAACGGTGGTTCATCCCCCACATATGGGGTATCAGCGTACTCAGGACAAATTGGACAACAACTTTTGGGGTCCAATTTCTCCTGTTACCCTAGGGAAAATACAAAACTGGGGGCTAAAAAATAATTTTTGTGGGAAAAAAATTTTGTTTCATTTTTATGGCTCTGCATTATAAACTTCTGTGAAGCCCTTGGTGGGTCAAAGTGCTCACCACACATCCAGATAAGTTCCTTAGGGGGTCTACTTTCCAAAATGGTGTCACTTGTGGGGGGTTTCAATGTTTAGGCACATCAGTGGCTCTCCAAACACAACATGGCGTCCCATCTCAATTCCTGTCAATTTTGCATTGAAAAGTCAAACGGCGCTCCTTCCCTTCCGAGCTCTCCCATGCGCCCAAACAGTGGTTTACTGCCACATATGGGGTATCAGCTTACTCAGGACAAATTGTACAACAACTTTTGGGGTCCATTTTCTCCTGTTACCCTTGGTAAAATAAAACAAATTGGAGCTGAAGTAAATTTTTTGTGTAAAAAAGTTAAATGTTCATTTTTATTTAAACATTCCAAAAATTCCTATTAAACACCTGAAGGGTTAATAAACTTCTTGAATGTGGTTTTGAGCACCTTGAGGGGTGCAGTTTTTAGAATGGTGTCACACTTGGGTATTTTCTATCATATAGACCCCTCAAAATGACTTCAAATGAGATGTGGTCCCTAAAAAAAAAAAATGGTGTTGTAAAAATGAGAAATTGCTGGTCAATTTTTAACCCTTATAACTCCCTAACAAAAAAAAAATTTGGTACCAAAATTATGCTGATGTAAAGGAGACATGTGGGAAATGTTACTTATTAAGTATTTTGTGTGACATATCTCTGTGATTTAGTTGCATAAAAATTCAAAGTTTGAAAATTGCAAAATTTTCAAAATTTTCGCCAAATTTCCATTTTTTTCACAAATAAACGCAGGTACTATCAAAGAAATGTTACCACTATCATGAAGTACAATATGTCGCGAGAAAACAATGTCAGAATCACCAGGATCCGTTGAAGCGTTCCAGAGTTATAACCTCATAAAGGGACAGTGGTCAGAATTGTAAAAATTGGCCTGGTCATTGACGTGCAAACCACCCTTGGGGGTAAAGGGGTTAATTGATGAATGACACCTGGGTTTCTGGATATATTCCCAAGGTTTGAAGGAACTGAGCTGCAATGAGACAACCCATCTTTTAGTCAATTACCATGTATAAAGATTTTATATCCAGGGTACCTAAAATACTATTCCATTTAATCTCCTCCAGAACTTGTAGGATGTGGCCTGTTTCTTTTAGGTAGGCCGGTATGAGCTGCATGCATTTTTGCAAATGCATGTCCACATATCGTGACAGATTAGCTGTGAGGCTGTTGATTCCTGAAATGATGGGTCTCCCCGGAGGGCATGTCGTGCTCTTATGGATCTTGGGGATGTGATAAAAGATGGCTACACTAGGATCCTTATTTAACACAAATTGGAATTCACATATAAGGGGTATTGTCATTCTAGATCACTCCGCATATCATGAGGAATCCGTCAGACTCCTAAATGATGAGGTTACATATAAGAAACTAAAAAGTGATCCAACTTTATATTACATCAAAAGTTAAAAATTTTGAGCCTGAAGGGTTTATCCGTCGGTGTCTTAAATAAAAAAGGAATTCCACTGACTCTGACTCACTGACTCTGATTCTGTGAACAATTTTAATAATACAGGAGAAAAAACGAGTCAGAAGCTCATATTATACAAACGTACACAAAACTTTTATTAAATATCCATATACATAAAACTAGAACTGTTAGTGTGCAAGTGCATACAGTTCTTGGAACAATCAGTAATGTTTATAACAATATGAGACACATGACAAAAATTCCAAATAAGTGAGTGCCGGTAGGTCCCGCCTGCACAATTGGGCCAGCATAATATAGTAAACATACCAAATCAAAGTGCCATAGAAAATTTATAAAAATATCACAGCAGTAGCAATAAGTTTAAAGCCTATCTGTATGCTGGTAGCACAAAGGGTTAAATTTGGAAGCACATTATACATCCCTGTGAATGCCAACCACTCCCATTAGCTCCTACTAGAGCCTGCATAGCATGCCGAAAAAGCTGAGAGCAATAGAGGAGTTAAAGGATACCATATGTCCCTGTGGACTCCAACCACTCCCACCTACTCCCAGGTAGTGCAGCATGTGCACATACCAGACTAGTCAAATCATGCCAGCTACTGATGTAAGAAACATGAATAAAACAATGGCACTGCAGTTAAACGTAGTATTTACCTATAGCGTGTTAGGCAGGTGTCCCGGGACTCACTCCCCAACGCATCTTTCCGTGCGAGTCCACCTTCTTCAGGGGGCGTGGCTTTGGAGGCAACTCATCCCAACCTAAATACCCGGCATGTGTGGTCACATGGTACAAGCGATCCAATCGTAGTGATCGCATCAGCGCAAGTATTCAGCATAGGTGAAGCAAAGTACCATATATGCATGAATAGAAGCATCCATACAATGAGATCAGTGCAGCAAAGTACCGTATATGCATGAATAGAAGCAACCATCCCCAGGCATTAGATATAATGTGTCAGCATAGGTGCAGCAAAGTACCGTATATGCATGAATAGAAGCAACCATACCGTATATGCATGAATAGAAGCAACCATACAATGAGATCAGTGCAGCAAAGTACCGTATATGCATGAATAGAAGCAACCATACAATGAGATCAGTGCCATAAAGGCACAAGGAGAGCCCAATGTCAAGCAAAATGCCAGACATAACAGATAAAAACATGCCCACACATCCGTCTGCAACGCAAGACAGGTCACATGAAGCGGCTGGTGCCAAACCGCCACCATGCACCAAATCAAGCAGGGCAGACGGAGGGGGTACAATGAGCCGTGAATACAAAAATATACCTTTCTTTTTTGATCGCCATTGTATAGACAGCCATAATAATAAATATGCTGAAATATCCCAAGAAAAGGGACATCGCAGCAATATCACTAGATACACTTCAGTTGACAAAATGCTGATCATCAATACTTTAGAATATCAAAGGAGTGGTTAAATAAAGTCCATATTGAAGTTCAAAGCATCCTGATAGATATTAGGCTAGATGTATTCAGGAACCACTCTTCATATCCATCAACGTCCAGGTAATCCGCCGGGTATGGGGATACATCTTGAAAAGGGCATGTAACAGATGTTGGAACATATATGCTATATATGATTGATCACTAAAGAAATAAGAATAAAAAACATAAATGACAAAACATAAAAATAAAAATGATTAAAAAGAGCCCAAAAGCCATTAAAAGACATACAGCAGTAGAAAGCAGGATAATCTCAGGGAAACCACAAAAAGACAACTAATATCTCATAAAGCACATGTGAGTAATGGTCAGAGGAATGAAGCAAACCCCTGTGATTCATTGAGACCGTGGGGGGACATTGTGCCCAAGATGGTAATCCATCTGCATTCTTTTTGGGCAAGTAAGCGTTTAATGTCCCCACCACGGATCCCCAGTTGGATGTGCTGAATCCCTCTGACCAGAAAGGATTTTGGATCACATTGGTGGAAATTTCGAAAGTGCCTAGGTATGGTCTTTAGCAAAGTTTGGTCAGTGACCGATGCCGCTGCAAGTATGTCACGCACGTGCTCACGAGTACGTGTTTTGAGCTGGCATGACGTTAGCCCTATATAGATTTTATTGCAGTCACACGTAGCGTAATAGATCACCTGTGCAGTTGTGTGATATGCTGTCTGATATTAAAGTTACGTGTTCCATCTGATGAGGTAAATGTGTTTGTTCTTAAAATATTCTTACAAGCTACACATCTACCACAGGGAAAGCACCCCTGTGGCGGTCCTCGGGAATTAAAGGGGCTTTTGAGATCTGGTATGTAGTGACTTCTTACCAGCATATCTCCCAAATTCTGGCTGCGTCTTGCTGTCATTAGTAAATCCCTAGGTAAGTATTTTGACAGTATTGGATCCGTCTGTAACACGTTCCAATGCCGTTTTAGGCTCTCCCTCATCTGCATCCACTGACCATTATAGGTGGATATGAATCTAACTTGGTCGTCACCTTTTTTGGTTTTTAGTTGGCCATGTAAAAGGGTGGAGCGGCTACTCCTCTTTGCCCGCATATATCCCCGCTTGATGCAACGTTCACTGTACCCACGCATCCGAAACCTGTCACGTAAATCCATCGCCTGAGCCTCAAATCTTTTCTCAGATGAGCAAATACGTCTCATTCTGAGGAATTGACCCACTGGGATGGCCCTAATGGTGGCTGTAGGATGGCCCGAACTCGCATGTAGCAAAGCATTGACCGAGGTGGGCTTACGGTATACATCAGTCTGCAACTGCAAGTGTTCATCCACCAATATTTTAACATCCAAAAAGTCCACCTCGGTCCTGCTATATGTATATGTCAATTTGATATTATACATATTGGAGTTCAGGCCATCCATTAAATCCCGGAGCTGCTGTTCGCTGCCCCGCCACACAATAAAAACGTCATCGATATAGCGTAGCCAGCACTGCACATGGTCCTCAGCCTGAACGCCCTCTCCCTCAAAAATATCCCTCTCCCAAAATCCTAGGAAGAGATTGGCGAAAGAGGGCGCACAGGCCGCCCCCATGGCAGTGCCGCACCGCTGTAGATAAAATACATCGCGAAAGACAAAGAAATTGTGGGTCAGGATGTACTGGAGCAGCTCCAGGATAAGCTCACACATAGGGCCATCCCAGTTGCTGTTATCAAGAAAAAACTGACAGGCTTGAAGACCATCACTGTGTCGGATGCATGTGTACAGTGATTCGATATCTGCCGTCACAAGTAACATATCCATATCCAGGGGCATACCGTCAATTCTAGACAGAACATCCATTGTGTCCTGTGCGTACGTGGGTAAGGATTCCACAGGCGGCTTGAGGTAATAATCTATGAATTTACAAATAGGTTCACAGAGTCCACCCAAGCCGGACACAATGGGCCGACCGGGTGGATTCGAAGAATCCTTGTGAATTTTCGGTGTAAAGTAGATGGTCGGAACTTTAGGGGTTTTCGTGAGTAGACCCTCCATTACTTTTTTGGGGATAATGCCTTTCTCAAAGGCCTGTTGTAAAATTAATTCAAGTTCTGCAGAAAAAGTAATTATAGGATTATGATCAAGACGATCGTATGTTTTTTTTTTATCTTTCAATTGCCTATAGGCCTCCCTCTCATACATCCACTGTTGCCATATCACTATGTTCCCCCCCTTGTCGGCTGGCTTAATAACGATATCCCTATAGCCTCTGAGATCTCTCAGGGCTAATCTCTGCCGTGCTGTTAGATTATCGGCTTTACGAATGGTGGACATGTGTTGAAAATCATTCATAACTAACCTAGTAAATATGTCCACAGCTGGACACACCGACAAGGGGGGGAAACGAGTGGACCGTGGATATATGAAACGTGGGAACGTACCTGCACATGTTGAGTCCTGCTCAGCTAGAGGTTCCTCCAAGGCTCTAAGAGCTTCCATTTCTGCTTGTTCATTATGTGATTGGCCATCATTTCCTTTATTGTGTAAAGGAAATACAGCAGATGGCAGTAGGGATACATATGAGACAACTAAGAAACTTAAAGATTTACTACATAGGCGCACTCGGATCTGGTGGAACCGTGCCTTTCTAAATAAATATATTGAAACTGGCCTTACGCCCAGAGGGATGAGAGTCCAGGTGTTCCCGTCCTTCGAGGTGGAGGATACAGTGTTCAAACAGAAATGGGAGGAATATGCTACTACATGCTCAAATGGCTTTATGGTACTATTAGCCCAATTAAATAAAGATACCATAGACTCCCTGGACAAAGAAATTGAGATTGTGCAAAACTCACTTAAGCGAGAGCTATCTGAGGTAGAATTACAAGCACTTAATTGTGAAGTTGATAAAGAATTCCAGAAGTGGGAAAAGGAGATTTGTGCCACTAAGACAGCAAAGTTCCAGCGAGATGTTGGGGACAGACAGTCCAATATGGTGTATAGGTGGAATCGGAAATCACGTAAACACATGAAGGGATCTAGGAGGAGATCTATATCTGCATCTATGACCTCATGCACATCAAGTGAGGAATCATCTAAATCGCATTCGAAGGCTGTTGAACCTTATAAGATGTTCCCCAATAAGGATATTCAGGTTAAAGGTACCGTCACACTAGACAATATCGCTAGCGATCCGTAACGTTGCAGCGTCCTGGCTAGCGATATCGTCCAGTGTGACACGCAGCAGCGATCAGGCCCCTGCTGTGATGTCGCTGGTCGGGGAAGAAAGGCCAGGACTTTATTTCGTCGCTGGCTCTCCCGCTGACATCGCTGAATCGGCGTGTGTGACGCCGATTCAGCGATGTCTTCGTTGGTAACCAGGGTAAACATCGGGTTACTAAGCGCAGGGCCGCGCTTAGTAACCCGATGTTTACCCTGGTTACCATTGTTAAAGTAAAAAAACAAACACTACATACTTACCTACCGCTGTCTGTCCTCGGCGCTCTGCTTCTCTGGTCTGGCTGTGAGCGCCGGGCAGCCGGAAAGCAGAGCAGTGACGTCACCGCTCTGCTTTCCGGCCGCTGTGCTCACAGCCAGACCAGAGAAGCAGAGCGCCGAGGACAGACAGCGGTAGGTAAGTATGTAGTGGTTGTTTTTTTACTTTAACGATGGTAACCAGGGTAAACATCGGGTTACTAAGCGCGGCCCTGCGCTTAGTAACCCGATGTTTACCCTGGTTACCGGCATCGTTGGTCGCTGGAGAGCGGTCTGTGTGACAGCTCTCCAGCGACCAAACAGCGACGCTGCAGCGATCCGGATTGTTGTCGGTATCGCTGCAGCGTCGCTTAGTGTGACGGTACCTTTAGCGTAAAGTGGGATATTCCAACAAACAAGATAAAAAGCACAAAACCAACCAACTAGAGGTAATTAATTTATCTGCACATGTTCTGACTCAGGCTCAGCTGGAGGTTCTGTCCATGGGTTTAACCTTCTCACCAACTAATAATTTAGATTTTTTTACAGCAATAAAGGATTTGTTTTTGTTTTCAAGAAAATTAATTCTTAAAAAATTACACAATAAAGGAAATGATGGGCAATCACATAATGAACAAGCAGAAATGGAAGCTCTTAGAGCCTTGGAGGAACTTCTAGCTGAGCAGGACTCAACATGTGCAGGTACGTTCCCACGTTTCATATATCCACGGCCCACTCATTTCCCCCCCTTGTCGGTGTGTCCAGCTGTGGACATATTTACTAGGTTAGTTATGAATGATTTTCAACACATGTCCACCATTCGTAAAGCCAATAATCTAACAGCACGGCAGAGATTAGCCCTGACAAGGGGGGGAACACAGTGATATGGCCACAGTGGATGTATGAGAGGGAGGCCTATAGGCAATTGAAAGATAAAAAAATATACAATCGTCTTGATCATAATCCTATAATTACTTTTTCTGCAGAACTTGAATTAATTTTACAACAGGCCTTTGAGAAAGGCATTATCCCCCAAAAAGTAATGGAGGGTCTATGTTGTGAATTCCGCTCTTGGGCTCCCTCTGGTGGTTGTAAGTGGCACTTTTGTGAGTTCTGCTCTTGGGCTCCCTCTTGTGGTTTCAAGTGGTATGGCTGCTCCTTGGATTTAGCTGTCAGCAGCTGCTTCTACTGATTGTCTTTTCTGCTCGGCTATTTATGCCTGGCTCTTTCCTTCAGCCAGTGCCACTTGCAAATGGTTCCTGGTTGGATTCACATCTCTTTGGATTTCCCTATTATCCTGACCAGTTCCGCAAAGCTAAGTTCTTGCTTGCTCTTTTCTGTCCACAGATTGTGGACTTATCTGTTCTGTGCTTTCTATGTTTGTCCAGCTTATCAGTATGAATTAACTCTGTGTTGCTGGAAGCTCTGGGAAGCAGATTTACCCTCCACACCTTTAGTCAGGTGTGGAGATTTTTGTAATCTCTGCGTGGATTTTTGTAGTGTTTTATACTGATTGCACAGTATTCCATCCTGTCCTATCTGTCTAGCTAGACTGGCCTCCTGTGCTCATCCTGGTTTCATTCTGTGTATGTCCTTTCCCTCTCCACTCAGTCATTATTTGTGGGGGGGCTAATCTATCCTTTGGGGATTTTCTCTGAGGCAAAGATAGTTTTCCTGCTTCTATCTTTAGGGGTAGTTAGCTCATAGGCTGTGATGAGGTGCCTAGGGAGAGTTAGGAGCATCCCACGGCTACTTCTAGTGTTGTGTTGAGCTTAGGGACTGCGGTCAGTACAGATACCACTTCCTTCAGAGCTCGTTCCATGTTGCTCCTAAACCACCAGATCATAACAGTACAAGTGGCCATAAATGAATTAAATTCATCTCAAAAAGAAGGAAAAAATTCTGAGCCATTTTTTTTTCTGTGCTCTCTTTTTGTCTTTTTTTTTTCCTCTTGACCTTTGGGTGGTGCAGGATTTGTGCTCTGGCATGGATGTTCAGGGTTTGTTTTCTCGTGTGGATCAACTTGCTGCAAGAGTACAGAGTATCCAAGATTATGTTGTCCAGACTCCGGCTTGGAGCCTAAAATTCCTACTCCTGATTTGTTTTTTGGAGACAGATCCAAGTTTTTGAACTTTAAAAATAACTGCAAATTGTTTTTTTGCTTTGAAACCCCGTTCTTCTGGCGATCCCATTCAGAAAGTAAAAATCATCATATCCTTGCTGCGTGGTGACCCTCAGGACTGGGCATTCTCCCTTGAATCAGGGGATCCGGCATTGCTGAATGTAGACGCATTTTTTCAAGCGCTCGGATTATTGTATGATGAACCTAACTCTGTGGATCATGCAGAAAAAACCCTGTTGGCCTTGTGTCAAGGTCAGGAAGCGGCAGAATTATACTGCCAGAAATTTAGGAAATGGTCTGTGCTTACTAAATGGAATGAGGATGCTCTGGCTGCTATTTTCAGAAAGGGTCTTTCTGAAGCCCTTAAAGATGTTATGGTGGGCTTCCCTACGCCTACTGGTTTGAGCGAGTCTATGTCTCTAGCCATTCAGATTGATCGGCGTTTGCGTGAGCGCAAAGCTGTGCACCATATGGCAGTGTCCTCTGAGCAGAGTCCTGAATCTATGCAATGTGATAGGATTTTGACTAAAACAGGACGGCAGGAATTCAGACGTCAGAATAGGCTGTGTTTTTACTGTGGTGATTCTGCTTATGTTATTTCTGATTGGCCTAAACGTACTAGGAGGGTCGCTAGGTCTGTTACCATTAGTACTGTACAGCCTAAATTTCTTTTATCTGTGACCCTGATTTGCTCATTGTCGTCCTTTTCTGTCATGGCATTTGTGGATTCAGGCACTGCCCTGAACCTAATGGACTTAGAATTCGCCAGGCGCTGTGGTTTTTCCTTGCAGCCTTTACAGAGCCCTATTCCTTTGAGGGGCATTGATGCTACTCCATTGGCCAAGGATAAACCTCAGTACTGGACGCAGATGACCATGTATATGGCTCCTGCACATCAGGAAAATTGCCGTTTTTTGGTGTTGCATAACCTGCATGATGTTGTTGTACTGGGTTTTCCATGGTTACAGGAACATAATCCGGTGCTGGATTGGAAAACTATGTCTGTGACTAGTTGGGGTTGTCAAGGGGTACATAGTGACGTTACTTTGATGTCAATTTCCTCTTCCCCCTCTTCTGAGGTCCCTGAGTTTTTGTCGGATTTCCAGGATGTATTTGATGAGCCCAAGTCCAGTTCCCTTCCTCCACATAAGGTCTGTGATTGTGCTATTAACTTGATTCCAGGTTGTAAGTTCCCTAAAGGCCGACTTTTCAATCTGTCTGTGCCAGAGCATGCCGCCATGCGGAGCTATGTTAAGGAATCTTTGGAGAAAGGGCATATTCGGCCGTCTTCGTCACCATTGGGAGCGGGTTTTTTTTTTGTTGCTAAGAAGGATGGCTCCTTGAGACCCTGTATAGATTATCGTCTTCTTAATAAGATCACGGTCAAATTCCAATACCCCTTGCCTTTGCTTACTGATTTGTTTGCTCAGATTAAGGGGGCTAGTTGGTTTACTAAGATTGACCTCCGAGGGGCATATAATCTTGTTCGTATTAAACAGGGTGACGAATGGAAAACTGCATTTAATATGCCCGAAGGCCATTTTGAATACCTTGTGATGCCATTTGGGCTCTCTAATGCTCCATCTGTGTTCCAGTCCTTCATGCATGATATTTTCCACAATTATCTTGATAAATTCATGGTTGTATATTTGGATGATATTTTGATTTTTTCCGATTGGGAGTCTCATGTGAAGCAGGTCAGGATGGTGTTCCAGATCCTTCGTGATAATGCTTTGTTTGTGAAGGGGTCTAAGTGCCTATTCGGAGTTCAGAAGGTCTCTTTTTTTTGGGTTTTATTTTTTCTCCCTTGTCTATAGAAATGGATCCTGTTAAGGTCCAAGCTATTCATGACTGGATTCAACCCACATCTGTAAAGGGCCTTCAAAAATTTTTGGGCTTTGCGAATTTCTATCGCCGTTTCATTGCCAACTTTTCCAGTGTGGTTAAGCCCCTTACTGATTTGACGAAGAAAGGCGCTGATGTGACGAATTGGTCCTCTGCGGCTGTTGAGGCCTTTCAGGAGCTTAAACGCCGATTTACTTCTGCCCCTGTGTTGCGTCAACCGGATGTTTCTCTTCCTTTTCAGGTTGAGGTCGACGCTTCTGAGATTGGGGCAGGGGCCGTTTTGTCTCAGAGGGAATCTGATGGTTCTTTGATGAAACCGTGTGCTTTTTTTTCCAGAAAGTTTTCGCCTGCAAAACGCAATTATGATGTCGGCAATTGGGAGTTGTTTTCTATGAAGTGGGCGTTTGAGGAGTGGCGACATTGGCTTGAGGGAGCTAAGCACCGCGTTGTGGTCCTGACTGATCATAAGAATCTGATTTACCTCGAGTCGGCCAAGCGGCTGAATCCTAGACAGGCTCGATGGTCCCTGTTTTTCTCCCGTTTTAATTTTGTGGTCTCGTATCTTCCGGGATCTAAGAATGTTAAGGCTGATGCCCTCTCTAGGAGTTTTTCGCCTGATTCTCCTGGAGTCCTTGAGCCGGTTGGCATTCTTAAGGAAGGGGTGATTCTATCTGCCATCTCCCCTGATTTGCGGTGGGTGCTTCAGGAATTTCAGGCCGATAGGCCTGACCGCTGTCCTGTGGGGAAGCTGTTTGTTCCTGATGGATGGACAAGTAAGGTGATTTCTGAGGTTCATTGTTCAGTGTTGGCTGGTCATCCTGGGATTTTTGGTACCAGAGATTTGGTTGTTAGGTCCTTTTGGTGGCCTTCCTTGTCACGCGATGTCCGTGCTTTTGTGCAGTCCCTTGGGACTTGCGCCCGAGCCAAGCCTTGCTGTTCCCGTGCTAGTGGGTTGCTTTTGCCTTTGCCGGTCCCTGAGAGGCCCTGGACGCATATTTCCATGGATTTTATTTCGGATCTTCCTGTTTCCCAGAAGATGTCTGTTATCTGGGTTGTTTGTGACCGGTTCTCTAAAATGGTCCATCTGGTACCTTTGCCTAAGTTGCCTTCCTCCTCAGATCTGGTTCCATTGTTTTTTCAGCATGTGGTTCATTTGCATGGCATTCCGGAGAATATTGTGTCTGACAGAGGTTCTCAGTTTGTCTCTAGGTTTTGGCGGGCCTTTTGTGCTAGGATGGGCATTGATTTGTCTTTTTCTTCGGCGTTTCATCCTCAGACTAATGGCCAAACTGAGCGAACTAATCAGACATTGGAGACCTATTTGAGATGCTTTGTGTCTGCTGATCAGGATGATTGGGTGTCTTTCTTGCCGTTGGCCGAGTTTGCCCTTAATAATCGAGCCAGTTCGGCTACTTTGGTTTCACCTTTCTTTTGTAATTTTGGTTTTCATCCTCGTTTTTCTTCTGGGCAGGTTGAGCCTTCTGATTGTCCTGGTGTTGATTCTGTGGTGGACAGGCTGCAGCAGATTTGGACTCATGTGGTGGACAATTTGACGTTGTCTCAGGAAAGGGCTCAACGTTTTGCTAACCGCCGTCGGTGTGTTGGCCCTCGGCTTCGTGTGGGGGATTTGGTTTGGTTGTCTTCTCGTCATGTTCCTATGAAGGTTTCTTCCCCTAAGTTTAAGCCTCGGTTTATTGGTCCTTATAAAATTTCTGAAATTATTAATCGGGTTTTTTTTCGTTTGGCTCTTCCAGCCTCTTTTGCCATTCATAATGTTTTCCATAGATCTTTGAGGCGGAGATATGTGGTGCCCGTTGTTCCCTCGGTTGACCCTCCTGCCCTGGTGTTGATTGAGGGAGAGTTGAAATATGAGGTTGAGAAGATTTTGGATTCTAGTTTTTCGAGGCGGAGGCTTCAGTATCTTGTCAAGTGGAAGGGTTATGGCCAGGAGGATAATTCTTGGGTTGTTGCCTCCGATGTCCATGCCACTGATTTGGTTCGTGCTTTTCACTTGGCTCGTCCTGATCGGCCTTGGGGCTCTGGTGAGGTTTCGGTGACCCCTCCTCAAGGGGGGGGGGTACTGTTGTGAATTCCGCTCTTGGGCTCCCTCCGGTGGTTGTAAGTGGCACTTTTGTGAGTTCTGCTCTTGGGCTCCCTCTTGTGCTTTCAAGTGGTATGGCTGCTCCTTGGATTTAGCTGTCAGCAGCTGCTTCTACTGATTGTCTTTTCTGCTCGGCTATTTATGCCTGGCTCTTCCCTTCAGCCAGTGCCACTTGTAAATGGTTCCTGGTTGGATTCACATCTCTTTGGATTTCCCTATTATCCTGACCAGTTCAGCAAAGCTAAGTTCTTGCTTGCTCTTTTCTGTCCACAGATTGTGGACTTATCCATTCTGTGCTTTCTATGTTTGTCCAGCTTATCAGTATGAATTAACTCTGTGTTGCTGGAATCTCTGGGAAGCAGATTTACCCTCCACACCTTTAGTCAGGTGTGGAGATTTTTGTAATCTCTGCATGGATTTTTGTAGTGTTTTATACTGACCGCACAGTATTCCATCCTGTCCTATCTGTCTAGCTAGACTGGCCTCCTGTGCTCATCCTGGTTTCATTCTGTGTATGTCCTTTCCCTCTCCACTCACAGTCATTATTTGTGGGGGGGCTAATCTATCCTTTAAGGATTTTCTCTGAGGCAAAGATAGTTTTCCTGCTTCTATCTTTAGGGGTAGTTAGCTCTTAGGCTGTGATGAGGTGCCTAGGGAGAGTTAGGAGCATCCCACGGCTACTTCTAGTGTTGTGTTGAGCTTAGGGACTGCGGTCAGTACAGATACCACTTCCTTCAGAGCTTGTTCCATGTTGCTCCTAAACCACCAGATCATAACAGGTCTACCCACGAAAACCCCTAAAGTTCCGACCATCTACTTTACACCGAAAATTCACAAGGATTCTTCGAATCCACCCGGTCGGCCCATTGTGTCCGGCTTGGGTGGACTCTGTGAACCTATTTGTAAATTCATAGATTATTACCTCAAGCCGCTTGTGGAATCCTTACCCTCGTACGCACGGGACACAATGGATGTTCTGTCTAGAATTGACGGTATGCCCCTGGATACAGATATGTTACTTGTGACGGCAGATATCGAATCACTGTACACATGCATCGGACACAGTGACGGTCTTCAAGCCTGTCAGTTTTTTCTTGATAACAGCAACTGGGATGGCCCTATGTGTGAGCTTATCCTGGAGCTGCTCCAGTACATCCTGACCCACAATTTCTTTGTCTTTCGCGATGTATTTTATCTACAGCGGTGCGGCACTGCCATGGGGGCGGCCTGTCCGCCCTCTTTCACCAATCTCTTCCTAGGATTTTGGGAGAGGGAGATTTTTGGGGGAGAGGGCGTTCAGGCTGCGGACCATGTGCAGTGCTGGCTACGCTATATCAATGACGTTTTTATTGTGTGGCGGGGCGGCGAACAGCAGCTCCAGGATTTTATGGATGGCCTGAACTCCAATATGTATAATATCAAATTGACATATACAAATAGCAGGACTGAGGTGGACTTTTTGGATGTCAAAATATTGGTGGATGAACACCTGCAGTTGCAGACTGACGTATACCGTAAGCCCACCTCGGTCAATGCTTTGCTACATGCGAGTTCGGGCCATCCTACAGCCACCATTAGGGCCATCCCAGTGGATCAATTCCTCAGAATGAGACGTATTTGCTCGTCTGAGGAAAGATTTGAGGCTCAGGCGATGGATTTACGTGACAGGTTTCGGATGCGTGGGTACAGTGAACGTTACATCAAGCGGGGATATATGCGGGCAAAGAGGAGTAGCCGCTCCACCCTTTTACATGGCCAACTAAAAACCAAAAAAGGTGACGACCAAGTTAGATTCATATCCATCTACAATGGTCAGTGGATGCAGATGAGGGAGAGCCTAAAACGGCATTGGAACGTGTTACAGACGGATCCAATACTGTCAAAATACTTACCTAGGGATTTACTAATGACAGCAAGACGCAGCCAGAATTTGGGAGATATGCTGGTAAGAAGTCACTACATACCAGATATCAAAAGCCCCTTTAATTCCCGAGGACCGCCACAGGGATGCTTTCCCTGTGGTAGGATGTGTAGCTTGTAAGAATATTTTAAGAACAAACACATTTACCTCATCGGATGGAACATGTAACTTTAATATCAGACAGCATATCACCTGTGCAACTGCACAGGTGATCTATTACGCTACGTGTGACTGCAATAAAATCTATATAGGGCTAACGTCACGCCAGCTCAAAACACGTACTCGTGAGCACGTGCGTGACATACTTGTAGCGGCATCGGTCACTGACCAAACTTTGCTAAAGACCATACCTAGGCATTTTCAAAATTTCCACCAATGTGATCCGAAATCCTTTCTGGTCAGAGGGATTCAGCACATCCAACTGGGGATCCATGGTGGGGACATTAAACGCTTACTTGCCCAAAAAGAATGCAGATGGATTACCATCTTGGGCACAATGTCCCCCCACGGTCTCAATGGATCACAGGGGTTTGCTTCATTCCTCTGACCATTACTCACATGTACTTTATGAGATATTAGTTGTCTTTTTGTGGTTTCCCTGAGATTATCCTGCCTTCTACTGTTGTATGTCTTTTAATGGCTTTTGGGCTCTTTTTAATCATTTTTATTTTTATGTTTTGTCATTTATGTTTTTTATTCTTATTTCTTTAGTGATCAATCATATATAGCATATATGTTCCAACATCTGTTACATGCCCTTTTCAAGATGTATCCCCATACCCGGCGGATTACCTGGACGTTGATGGATATGAAGAGTGGTTCCTGAATACATCTAGCCTAATATCTATCAGGATGCTTTGTACTTCAATATGGACTTTATTTAACCACTCCTTTGATATTCTAAAGTATTGATGATCAGCATTTTGTCAACTGCAGTGTATCTAGTGATATTGCTGCGATGTCCCTTTTCTTGGGATATTTCAGCATATTTATTATTATGGCTGTCTATACAATGGCGATCAAAAAAGAAAGGTATATTTTTGTATTCACGGCTCATTGTACCCCCTCCGTCTGCCCTGCTTGATTTGGTGCATGGTGGCGGTTTGGCGCCAGCCGCTTCATGTGACCTGTTTTGCATTGCAGATGGATGTGTGGGCATGTTTTTATCTGTTATGTCTGGCATTTTGCCTGACATTGGGCTCTCCTTGTGCCTTTATGGCACTGATCTCATTGTATGGTTGCTTCTATTCATGCATATACGGTACTTTGCTGCACTGATCTCATTGTATGGTTGCTTCTATTCATGCATATACGGCATGGTTGCTTCTATTCATGCATATACGGTACTTTGCTGCACCTATGCTGACACATTATATCTAATGCCCGGGGATGGTTGCTTCTATTCATGCATATACGGTACTTTGCTGCACTGATCTCATTGTATGGATGCTTCTATTCATGCATATACGGTACTTTACTGCACCTATGCTGAGCACTTGCGCTGATGCGATCACTACGATTGGATCGCTTGCACCATGTGACCACACATGCCGGGTATTTAGGGTGGGATGAGTTGCCTCTAAAGCCACGCCCCCTGAAGAAGGTGGACTCGCACCGAAACGTGCGTTGGGGAGTGAGTCCCGGGACACCTGCCTAACACGCTATGAGTAAATACTACGTTTAACTACAGTGCTATTGTTTTATTCATGTTTCTTGCATCAGTTGCTGGCATGATTTGACTAGTCTGGTATGTGCACATGCTGCACTATCTGGGAGTAGGTGGGAGTGGTTGGAGTCCACAGGGACATATGGTATCCTTTAACTCCTCTATTGCTCTCAGCTTTTTTGGCATGCTATGCAGGCTCTATTAGGAGCTAATGGGAGTGGTTGGCATTCGCAGGGATGTATAATGTGCTTCCAAATTTAACCCTTTGTGTTACCAGCATACAGATAGGCTTTAAAGGGACACTGTCAACTGAATTTGGAGGGAACAATCTTCAGCCATGGAGGCGGGGTTTTTGTGTGTTTGATTCACCCTTTCCTTACCCACTGGCTGCATGCTGGCTGCAATATTGGATTGAAGTTCATTCTCTGTCCCCCATAGTACATGCCTGTGCAAGGCAAGATTGCACCTTGTGCAGGCATGTACTACGGAGGACAGAGAATGAACTTCAATCCAATATTGCAGCCAGCATGCAGCCAGCGGGTAAGGAAAGGGTGAATCAAAAACACAAAAACCCCGCCTCCATGGCTGAAGATTGTTCTCTCCAAATTCAGGTGACAGTGTCCCTTTAAACTTATTGCTACTGCTGTGATATTTTTATAAATTTACTATGGCACTTTGATTTGGTATGTTTACTATATTGTGCTGGCCCAATTGTTCAGGCGGGACCTACCGGCACTCACTTATTTGGAATTTTTGTCATGTACCTCATATTTGTTATAAACATTACTGATTGCTCCAAGAACTGTATGCACTTGCACACTAACAGTTCTAGTTTTATGTATATGGATAGTTAATAAAAGTTTTGTGTACGTTTGTATAATATGAGCTTCTGACTCGTTTTTTTCTCCTGTATCATTATATATATTTGAGTCGCTCTGCCCTTTATAATATGCAATTTAGCATTAACGCTACTTCATGCATGGTATTTTTGTAGGAAGAATGTCTTTAGGATTATTTTTCAAATTCAATGTGAACAATTTTAGTATTAAGGAGAGTACCACATGCTCTACCACATGAGTTATCTATTTAATTGACCGTCCATTTAAAAAACTGTATGTAGGCCGCACCAAGAGGCCCCTTATGGTACGTATTAAGGAACATGTGACAAACATCCAAAAAGGTTTTGCTGGTCATCCCCTCTCACGGCACTTTAGTGAGAAACAATAAATCTATGAAAGGTGTACACTTTTGCGGGATTCAAAGAATCCAACAAAATATAAGAGGTGGCAATTTAATACAGGTTATGTCTAGGACAGAGTCTAAATGGATATTTTCCCTTGATTGCTTTGCACCTAAGGGCTTAAATCATGGGTTAGAACTATATGCCTTTTAATTAGCCACATAGGTTTATATTACCACCAGTACCCATTATCATTCCTTCTTTGCCCCTTAATCTCCTCTGATTCGGCTGGGGGTACCCATGTGGTATTGATATTGGCGTGTTCTTTTCATCATTAAATTATTTTATTATTACTACTGTATCTTTGTGGTTTATGCAGACATGTAAGGGCATTGCAGTTCCTACCATCAGATCACCTTGCTTGTTTGTATATTCAATCTGCACTGCATCCCTCCATATAAGTTTTTATTAACACCCACCCTATATTTTATTAACTATTTATTACTACTATTTTTATACATATATTAATATGATGAATTTTTAACTGGTTAATGATTAAAAGTTGTTTTTATTATAAGATATACCTATTCAGACATTTTTATATTTAGCCATATTTATTTATATTGACAGGTGCGGTACATGTACAAAAACACACGTTATTTCACAAGTTATCCTCTTGCATCCATCCAGTGCCGTCTGTCACTTTTTTTTTGTATTTTACAGACCTTCCCCTTTATATACTTCTTGTTGGTACACATATTCTCATTGATCATTGCTCTATTAATCTGGGTTCTCATTATTATGGCTCTCTTAGAGCCCACCACTTGTATACACAAGTAATTCATGCATTGAGGGAAGCGGGAAGGCTGTTTGAGGTTGATGACAGGCCACTAGCGTAAATAGCTGAGAGCATCAAGGGACTGGTAACCCTGACGAAGAAGGACTCAGTTCCTTTGAAACGCGTTGGTACTCTTTTGGTCCTAGTGCTGCTCCGTAGCCCCTGTGACGTCTCACGCTAGGCACCTCCACCGGCCATCTTTCTTCCATGCTCGCATCCAGGGATGCCACCAGCCGGGGCTTTCCCTGGCTCTGCGTAGCTTCCCTGCAGCGCCACAGTGAGGCGGCTGTTCTGTACTCAGCTTCCCCCATCCCTACCCGGTACCTACACGTTGGGTGCCCCACCGCAGGACCGGACAAGTAAATCTACCTCTGGTATCACTACACCTGCACCCTGGTGAGTCTCTGCCTATGCATCAGTGATTTTGTGAGCACACACCATATATTGTTTCATCCTATATCATACAGAGTTACTCTATTCTTATCCAACTTGGGGACACTGTATTGACTTTGATTGACAGTCACTTGATGTAGCTTGCAGGAGCTAATACACAAAGTCAGCATTAACTCATTGCGGGACTTTTACACTACTATCTACATTTTGCAGGGCAGCACGGTGGCGCAGTGGTTAGCACAGCAGCCTTGCAGCGCTGGAGTCTTGGATTCAAACCCCACCAAGGACAACATCTGCAAAGAGTTTGTATGTTCTCTCTGTGTTTGCGTGGGTTTCCTCCCACATTCCAAAGACATACTGATAGGGAATTTAGATTGTGAGCCCCAACGGGGACAGCGATGATAATGTGTGCAACCTGTAAAGCGCTGCGGAATATGTTAGCGCTATATAAAAATAAAGATTATTTATTTATTTATTTTGTCTGGCTCGCAGAATGCAACAGGCATGTTGGCATTAACTCAATGTGGGCTCTCTAGACTATCACCCCCCCTCTCAGGTGATATGTCGTTTGGGGATTCTCCCAATAGATCCCGACAGGGTGATCCCCATCATTTACTTATTTCGCTCTGTGCACACTTGTTTTGGAGCTCTCATTCCCTCAAGCGCGGTTTTGTTTTTTTCCCGCTACTGGTATTTCTTACGTCAGTGTTAGCACCTACCTATCTCGATTCCAGCAGCTGAGGGTAACTCCTGTAGTATAGCGCTGGTGTGTTTTCTTAAACCCCAAATTATATTAAATCTTTTTTGGCTATAAATGTTGTATTTTCACAAAGGCAAAAGGGAAATCAACCAAAGATGTGCTGGTACATAGCCACTACAAAAAAACAGTGGGAGAAGGGACTTGGCTAGACAGGAAACCATGTGGTTTCTACAAATGTGGAAACTGCCACATGTGGAGGTGGATGAAACCCAATAAATCATTCAGGAGCTCCTCTACGGGAAAGGTGTTCTATCAGAGACTTTTCTAACTGTAAAACCACTGGGGTTGTATACATGGCCACTTGCCCCTGTCCAAAGGGCTATATAGGAAAAACAAAGAGAGAGTTCCGCAGAAGGGCTGGTGAACATATCTACTATATAATTGTCTAAGGGTCACTTCCGTCTGTCTGTCTGTCACAGATATTCATTGGTCGCGGCCTCTGTCTGTCATGGAACTCCAAATCGCTGATTGGTCGTTGCAAAACGCCCACAACCATTGCCACGACCAATCAGCGACGGCAAGAGTCTGGCAGCGAAATTTCCGCTGCTTTACTACCCTGCAGTCAGCGCTGAGCGATCACACAGGGTTAATGCCAGAGTTAACGGACTGTGGTGTAATGCACTCCGTTAACGTAGCTATTAACCCTGTGTGACCAGCATCAATAATAAAACGAACTAATGTTAAAAATAATAATAATTTTAAAAAAAAAGGTTATTCTCACCCTCCGATGTCGCCTGCTGTCCTCAGCAGTGCAAGCGGCAGGTTCCGGTGCCAAGGATGCTATGCGAGAAGGACCTGCCATGACGTCACGGTCATGTGACCGCAACGTCATCACAGGTCCTGCGCTCATACCAACCCTGGGCCTGGAAGCTACTGCGTGCACCGCACACAGGCACCAGGACTTCAAGGGGCCCTCGGAAGGTGAGTATATGTTTATTTTTTATTTTAAGTCTTTTTTAACCACACATATAGTGCCCACATTGCTATATACTACATGGGCTGTGTTACATACTGCGTGGGCTCTGTTATATACTACATCTCTATGCTATATACTATGTCGCTGGGCAATATACAACGTGACTGTGCAATATACTAGGTGACTGTCCAATATACTACGTGCTCTGTGCTATATACTACGTAGCTGTGAAATATACTATGTGGCTGTGTCGGTTCTGTTATATACTACGTCGACTGTGCAATATACTACGTGGCTCTGTTATATACTACATGGCAGTGCAATATACTACGATATACGACGTGGCTATGTTATATACTATGGGGCTCTGCTATATGCTACGTGGCTGACTAATATACTACATGCCTGTGCAATACACTAAGTAGCTGTGCAATATACTACGTGGCTATGTTATATACTACGTGGCTGTGTTATGTACTATGTATGCTGTGTTACATACTACGTAGCTCTGTTATATACTACGTCGGTTGTGTTATATACTACGTCACTGTGCAATATAGTACGCAGCCTGTGCTATATACTACCGACATATTCTAGAATACCCAATACATTAGAATCGGGCCACCATCTAGTGGGTAATATAAGGAACAATAGGGATACAACCCTGGCCTAGCATATGAGAGTACATCACATTACATTCATGATAATTGAGGTAGTGAATATTAATTCTAGAGGTGGAAATGCTGACAAGGCCATCCTTAAAAGGGAATGTGAATGGACATTTAGGATGGATACACTTGTGCCTAAGGGTATAAATAAACAAATGTCCTTTGCCTGTTTTCTGTAGGTCTGTTTTTGTACATTCCTTCTTCTCTTATATATACAGTGGGGCAAAAAAGTATTTAGTCAGTCAGCAATAGTGCAAGTTCCACCACTTAAAAAGATGAGAGGCGTCTGTAATTTACATCATAGGTAGACCTCAACTATTGGAGACAAACTGAGAAAAAAAAATCCAGAAAATCACATTGTCTGTTTTTTTATCATTTTTTTTCCTTTTATGGTGGAAAATAAGTATTTGGTCAGAAACAAACAATCAAGATTTCTGGCTCTCACAGACTTGTAACTTCTTCTTTAAGAGTCTCCTCTTTCCTCCACTCATTACCTGTAGTAATGGCACCTGTTTAAACTTGTTATCAGTATGAAAAGACACCTGTGCACACCCTCAAACAGTCTGACTCCAAACTCCACTATGGTGAAGACCAAAGAGCTGTCAAAGGACACCAGAAACAAAATTGTAGCCCTGCACCAGGCTGGGAAGACTGAATCTGCAATAGCCAACCAGCTTGGAGTGAAGAAATCAACAGTGGGAGCAATAATTAGAAAATGGAAGACATACAAGACCATTGATAATCTCCCTCGATCTGGGGCTCCACGCAAAATCCCACCCCGTGGGGTCAGAATGATCACAAGAACGGTGAGCAAAAATCCCAGAACCACGCGGGGGGACCTAGTGAATGAACTGCAGAGAGCTGGGACCAATGTAACAAGGCCTACCATAAGTAACACACTACGCCACCATGGACTCAGATCCTGCAGTGCCAGACGTGTCCCGCTGCTTAAGCCAGTACATGTCCGGGCCCGTCTGAAGTTTGCTAGAGAGCATTTGGATGATCCAGAGGAGTTTTGGGAGAATGTCCTATGGTCTGATGAAACCAAACTGGAACTGTTTGGTAGAAACACAACTTGTCATGTTTGGAGGAAAAAGAATACTGAGTTGCATCCATCAAACACCATACCTACTGTAAAGCATGGTGGTGGAAACATCATGCTTTGGGGCTGTTTCTCTGCAAAGGGGCCAGGACGACTGATCCGGGTACATGAAAGAATGAATGGGGCCATGTATCGTGAGATTTTGAGTGCAAACCTCCTTCCATCAGCAAGGGCATTGAAAATGAAACGTGGCTGGGTCTTTCAACATGACAATGATCCAAAGCACACCGCCAGGGCAACGAAGGAGGGGCTTCAAAAGAAGCATTTCAAGGTCCTGGAGTGGCCTAGCCAGTCTCCAGATTTCAACCCTATAGAAAACCTTTGGAGGGAGTTGAAAGTCCGTGTTGCCAAGTGAAAAGCCAAAAACATCACTGCTCTAGAGGAGATCTGCATGGAGGAATGGGCCAACATACCAACAACAGTGTGTGGCAACCTTGTGAAGACTTACAGAAAACGTTTGACCTCTGTCATTGCCAACAAAGTATATATTACAAAGTATTGAGATGAAATTTTGTTTCTGACCAAATACTTATTTTCCACCATAATATGCAAAAAAAAATGTTAAAAAAACAGACAATGTGATTTTCTGGATTTTTTTTCTCAGTTTGTCTCTCATAGTTGAGGTCTACCTATGATGTAAATTACAGACACCTCTCATCTTTTTAAGGGGTGGAACTTGCACTATTGCTGACTGACTAAATACTTTTTTGCCCCACTGTATATGGACCCTATTGATGAAATTAGGAAACTAGATTACTGTAATCATTTTTGAAATTCGAGCCCTCCATTTGAAAGATCCGTTTTGTCTACCTCTGCTTCAAAATTTATGTTTGTTTAAATGTCAGATATATTTACCGTATGTGTTCTCCCTGGAAATCATGTGCTGCACATAGAAGCTGTGCAGCCATGTTGGATCTATTATATGGATAAATGATGTCTGATCTGAGATGGTTGGAAATACGCACCTTTATAGTGTCTCCTTATCTGCATATGGCTTAGAGCGTAAAGGGTGCGTTCCATATGATATGTGCTCATTGTAGCCATGTTTATCACTGATCTATGTGCGGTCTGCTCTGGAGCTCCTGATGAGCCAGAGGGGCAAAACGCGTTGAGGCAAAGCTGGCGGGTGGTGTACATATGAGTACCATGATTTTTTTCATGCCACGTTCAGTAATGGCAGGCATCAGGGCATATCAGGGCACTATTTGATATTGTTGATCATTATGGTTATTTGGTACTCTTCAATGTAAGGGGATAATTATACATATATATATATATATATATATATATATATATATATATATATATATATATATATACGCTGGGAGCGTCATTGTCCAAAGCCTTTATAGACTGCGCAGGCGCGACGCTCCTAGCGTTACATTACAGAGTGTCAGGGAAAAAAAATGGCGCCGGAAGGCGCGGACTGCCGGGAGCAGGGGGTCGGGAGCAGGGGGACACCGTGCACATATTTGTGCCCTGATTACGCTGTGGCACTTCATGCCACAGCAATTTGTTACTTACACCATTCCTTTCCGCTGGCATTTTCTTCATCCTCCTGCTGCCAGAATCGGTGCCTGCGCAGTCCGCGCTTTCCGGCGCCATTTTCTTGAAGACACACTGCAGTGTGTCTTCAAGAAAATGGCGCCGGAAAACGCAGGCGCCGATTCCGGCAGCAAGAGGACCATGAAAATGGCGGCGGAACGGAATCAGGTAGCGTGTGCACAGGATCCCGCCCTCATTACACTATGGCACTTCATGCCACAACGATTTCTTACTTTTAGGCCCCCTGACTCCGGGCCATGAATTTCTCCCTGCTCCTGCAATCGGCGCATGCGCAGTCCGCGCTTTCCGGCGCCATTTTGTTGGAAACCTCAGTGTGTCTTCAAGAAAATGGCGCCGGAAAGCGCAGACTGCGCAGGCGCCGATTGCAAGAGCAGGGAGAAATTCATTGCCCGGAGTCAGGGGGCCTAAAAGTAAGAAATCGCTGTGGCATGAAATGCCATAGCGTAATTAGGGTGGGATCCTGTACACACGCTACCTGATTCCATTCTGACGCCATTTTCGTGGTCCTCCTGCTGCCGGAATCGGCGCCTGTGCTTTCCGGCGCCATTTTCTTGAAGACACACTGCAGTGTGTCTTCAATAAAATGGCGCCGGAAAGCGCGGACTGCGCAGGTGCCGATCCCGGCAGCAGGAGGACCAAGACAATGGCGGCGGAAAGGAATCAGGTAGCGTGTGCACAGGATCCGCACATGACAGGATGGGGACGCAGGATGGAGCAGCACATGACAGGATGGGGACGCAGGATGGAGCAGCACATGACAGGATGGGGACGCAGGATGGAGCAGCACATGACAGGATGGGGACGCAGGATGGAGCAGCACATGACAGGATGGGGACGGAGGATGGAGCAGCACATGACAGGATGGGGGCGCATGATGGAGCAGCACATGACAGGATGGGGACGCAGGATGGAGCAGCACATGACAGGATGGGGACGCAGGATGGAGCAGCACATGACAGGATGGGGATGCAGGATGAAGCAGCTCATGACAGGATGGGGGCGCAGGATGGAGTAGCACATGACAGGATGGGGGCGCAGGATGGAGCAGCACATGACAGGATGGAGACGCAGGATGGGTGCAGCACATAACAGGATGGGGACGCAGGATGGAGCAGCACATGACAGGATGGGGGCGCAGGATGGAGCAGCACATGACAGGATGGGGACGCAGGATGGGAGCAGCACATGACAGGATGGGGGCCCAGGATGGAGCAGCTCATAACAGGATGGGGACGTTGTAGAGGTGCCCTTTAAATACACGTATTGTGGGAGGGAACACCCGGATGACTAAAAGGATATCTAGTGCCTATAGGGGCAGTCATCACTGAGCAGGGACGCCAATACTTTTCCCATAGGGTGTCAACCTCCACAGTTAGGAAGGTGCAAGTATAGGCACCAGACTAGGGACTCCCAGAAACCCCCAATAGGTTTGTTGTGTTTTTTTATTTTTTTCACTGTGTCGGTTTTTTGGTGTAACCACTGGTTGGTTGTTTTAAATAAGAATTAATAAAATAAATTTTTATGGGATATAAATATGATTTATAACTTTTGACTGATGCCCTGACTGTAATATATTCTTTTGAGTTCAAATGCAGTAGGAATTTCCAGCCCTTTTCTTCATATGTATGAAAATATACTCCTAGTGGTATTTATTCTAATACAAGCAAATTAACATAATCATCAACAACATAATAATGATAAAGAAAACGAGTTATCCCCCCCCCCAAAAAAAGTACCTCCAGTTCTGCATCTTTTACACAGGCTTTTTTCGAATACTTCAGGAAATCCTACAAAAAAGTGATAAATAACTTACAATTTAAAATATCCATCTAATATTAAAGAGTACCTTCAACCACATTATACATGTAGAATGGGCATATCATTATGAAGAGGCCAAAGATCTGAATAAAACATTTTTTTTTTTTTTAAGTTCTTATCTCCAGTGTACAATATTAAATCTAGAATATATTTTTCAGAAAAATGGGATCTGTTTGGTATTACCTGGAAATGGTTGCTACATACTAAATTGAGCCATGATCTGTAGTTCTGGTCAAAGTATTTACAACCTACGGCCGCTGAAGCTTGAAATAGCTGATAGGTTAGCAATGAAGAGGTCATCGCTTCCTTTGACTAGTCAACCCATTTTATTGAACACTTAACAGCATTACTAACTGTATGATACATATATGCTAGCCACCTTGGGGAGAGACCCAAGTTGGGCTAAATGTAGCGGGACGAAAGAGACCGAAAAGCCCTCTACTTAAAGGAAATACATAGTGGATGCTTTCCTGAAACGGAAAGTACTTGCAAGCAGCATAATACAAAGAATAGCAGGTTTACCCAGAATCCTTTGCAGTAGGCGGAGCTATGCAAATCATCTCTTTCCACCCCAGTCTAATCCACAGCGCTTGGAACCGCCAAGCGTGCAATGCTGCGGATTAGTTTCTAAATTTACACAGCCAACCAATTCCTACCTGTGGACACGTGTTTCGGGCTTTAGGCCCTCATCAGCACAGGGCTGGAATTGGTTGGCTGTATGGAGTGGGGCTCGGTGAGCAAGCAATACATATATGCTAGCCACCTTGGGGAGAGACCCAAGTTGGGCTAAATGTAGCGGGACGAAAGAGACCGAAAAGCCCTCTACTTAAAGGAAATACATAGTGGATGCTTTCCTGAAACGGAAAGTACTTGCAAGCAGCATAATACAAAGAATAGCAGGTTTACCCAGAATCCTTTGCAGTAGGCGGAGCTGTGCTGATGAGGGCCTAAAGCCCGAAACACGTGTCCACAGGTAGGAATTGGTTGGCTGTGTAAATTTAGAAACTAATCCGCAGCATTGCACGCTTGGCGGTTCCAAGCGCTGTGGATTACACTGGGGTGGAAAGAGATGATTTGCATAGCTCCGCCTACTGCAAAGGATTCTGGGTAAACCTGCTATTCTTTGTATTATGCTGCTTGCAAGTACTTTCCGTTTCAGGAAAGCATCCACTATGTAACTGTATGATGGTATTCATTTAAAACTGTACTGTGGTTGGATACCCATATTCATGAAATGCTGTTCATTTGTCTTATTGTGATATGCACTTTATAGATTCAGACTGAAGGCAGCAAAACCATGAAATAACACACATGGAAACAAAGACTAATGAAACAAGTGTGAAACCAGAATACGTGTTAAATTTTAGATTCCTCAAAGTAACCCCTTTTATTCTAATGACAGCTTTACACCCTCTTTACATTCTCTCAAGCAGTTTTATCACTTAGTCACCTAGAATGCTTTTCCAACAGTATTGAGGAAGTTCCCAGAGGTGCTGAGCACTTAATGGCTCATTTGCCATGATGCTACAGTCCCAAACCATCTTAACTGAGTTGTAGTCTGGTGATTATGGAGGCCATGGCATCTAACCAGGGTCGGTTTTAGACAAAGTGGGGCCCTAGGCAAAAATTTAAAGTGGGGCCCCAAATGCTAACATTGTAAAATCACACAAACATTTAGGTTACATTACATGAGTAGGATGCGGAAACAGTTGGTGGAGGGGCCTGGAGCCAGTGTTCACACTTTGGCCCCCATATTTAGGGTCTGCCACCATTAGCTGTTTGCAGGGGCGTTGCTAGGGTCAGAAAAGATTGGGGGCCCAAGCCCCAAGACAAAGAGTTGCCCCCAACCCCCTCTTAATTTTTTTTTAACACCACAGATAATGCAGTGATAACTCTCTGAGTACAGATGTTTGCTTTGTCTACAGTATGTTTAAGACCACATTCATGCGATCAGTATTTGGTTAGTATTTCACATCAGTATGTGTAAGCCAAAACCAGGAGGGTGAGAAATACAGAAGTGGTGACATGTTTCTCAGGGTATATGCACACTTTGCGGATTTTGCTGTGGATCTGTAGCAGTTTTCCATGCGTTGTACAGCACCATGTAAACTTATGGAAAACAAAATCAGACATACACATGCTGCAGAAAATACAAATACAGCGCAGAAACGCTGCATTGTATTTTCTGCAGCATGTCAATTCTTTGTGCAGATTCCACAGCGTTTTACACCTGCTCCATAATAGGAATCCGCAGGTGTAAAAAAGCTGTTGAAAACCGCACAAAAAACGCTGTAATTCCGCCGTAAATCTACAGGTAAAACGCAGGGCGTTTTACTAGAAGATTTTTAGGAATTTGAGTGGAAAAATCCGCAGCAGATTCCGCAACGTGTGCACATAGCCTCATTGTTCCACTGCTGTTTCTGCATTACAAATACTGATGTGAAATACTGAACATGTGAACGAGACCTAATAGTTTAATTCACCAAAACCACTTAAAAAATTGCAGTAAAAAATGCCGTTGCAATATCTGCAGCTTTTTTATTCTTTCATTGCTTTCTAAAGGTGAAAACACACTGAAAGAAGTGCTACGCTACAGTTCTGAAATCCAGTCAGAAAACAAACAAGCGCCTGCAGGAGATTTCCGAAATCTCATATGTTTTGCTGGCACTGTGAAAAGCAGCTTTTCACCATGTTCATATGCAGAATTTTTGCAGCTTTTTCTTCTGCAAATAAGTTTACAGCATTTTACAGCACAAGCAAAAACTGAGATTTTCAGAAATCTCCTGCACACCCTTTTATTTTCTCCTTACTGAATTTCACAACTGCAGCCTTTTTTAAATCTGCAGTTTCGGCAATTTTTTTTCACCCGTAGAAAGCAATGAAAAAGTTCAAAAAATGCTGCAAATGTTGCAAAGTTGTTCTTCACTGTGTTTTTGGTGAATAAAACTAAAACATGTACTGTAGACAAAATGCATACTGTAAAAAACAAACAGCAAAAGCTCTAAGGGTGTGTGCCCACAAACAGAAAACGCTGCGGGTCGGCTGCTGTGTACTTGTACAGCGTCCAATCCGCAGCGGCCAGATGTTACAGTATAGTGGATGGGTTTTCAAGAAATTCCATCTCTACCATGTGTGCAGTGACACCCGCACCTCACCTGCGGAGACGGACATGCGGCGTGTCTCTCCAGACCCCAGCATGCCAATTTATCTGGCGTAGACGCAAGTCTCCACAAGAGAAATCTCACACGTGCAATGTATAGGACGCGGTGATTCCACACGGTTCAATGAACACATGCGGAATCACCTGTGTTCAAAACACAGCACATGTCCAAAGGGCTGCCATTTCCGGATCCTCTGCACGTACCCTAAAAATGGGTGCTTTGAAAGCAGTGTTTTTACTCCCAAGAGAGCAGGTTTTGGCTGTAAAAACAATGCAACAAAAATGCTGATACTATATGTGTATGGTTTACCCTTATTATTTCACGTGGGAATTCATTTATTTCTATATAATAAATGCTCTGATTCAGCAGACAATATTCTTGTCTTGTGTCATCCAGACAGTAGTGACAGGAGGTCGCCCTGTCAGAATAAAAGCATTGATTTAGTGACTGTCATCAGAGCCCATGCTGATGGCTGCTGTATGAGACTGTGAAACCTGATCCTACAGCAATCAGCACAGAGCTCCAGGACCACAGTGAGTAAATCACTGCACTGAGGGAGTCTCAAGGGGGGTTTGGGAGAGACTCTCTGGGGCTACAGAGCAATGTACAGCATTATTCACTGCTGAGCACTTCATACAGGGGCTGTAGACACAGGGCCCCTTTATAGGTGGGGGCCCCAGGCGTCTGCCTGGTCTGCCTGTGCCAAACGCTGGCCCTGCATCTAATGGCCCTCTTGGTCATAAAGCCCTTATATAGCCTCAAAATGTGCTTGGGTCATTATCCTGTTGCAACATAAATGATGGTCCCTCTAACCACAAACCAGATTAGATGGCATGCCACTGCACTTTTTTCAGATTAACTGACCTTCAATGGGCACAATAGAATAATCCAATCCCAAAAACCATTGCATGAACACGTGTCCAAACTTTTGCCTGATGTGTATATATATGTTGCGCTGAAAAGTTAACATACCCCTACAGAATTTTTGCTTTCTTGGCCTTTTTTCAGAGAATATGAATGACAACACCAATACTTTTTCTCCGCTTACGGTTAGTGGTTGGGTGAAGCCATTTATTGTCAAACTACTGTGTTTTCTCTTTTTAAATCATAATGACAACCCAAAATATCGAAATCACCCTGATCAAAAGTTCTCATACCCTGGTGATTTTGGCCTGATAACATGCACAAAAGTTGACACAAATGGGTTTGAATGGGTACTAAAGGTAACAGCCTCACTTGTGACCTGTTTGCTTGTAATCAGTGTGAGTGGATAAAAGCTAAGTGAGTTTCTGGGATCCAGACAGACTCTTGCATATTTCATCCAGCCACCAATGTTTCTGCAAACGGATCTAAGAAAAAGGTAGCTGAACTGTATAAAACAGGAAAGGGATACAAAAAAATATCCAAGGAATTGATAATGCCAGTCAGCAGCATTCAAACTGTGATTAACAAATGGAAAATCAGTGGCTCTGTAAAAACAAAACCACGGTCTAGTAGGCCAACAAAAATGTAGTCCACAACTGCCGGGAACATTATTCGGGTTGCAAAGAAAAAAACAAAAATAACATCAGCTGAAATACAGGAATTTATAAAAACTAGCGCTGCGGCTGTTGCAAGATGATCAATAAGGAGGCACATGAAGAAAAATGAGCTGCATGGTTGAGTCACCAGAAGAAAGCCATTTCTGCGCAAATGCCACAAAGTACAGTATCTTGCCTACAATATTCAAAACAGCACAGAGATCAAAATTGAACTTTTTGACCACAACCATAAACATTACATTTGGAAAGAGGTCAACAAGGCCTATGATGAAAGGAACACCATTCCTACTGTAAAGCACAGAGGTGGATCACTAATGTTTTGGGGATGTGTGAGCTACAAAGGCACAGGAAATTTGGTCAACGTTGAGGGAAAGATGAATTCAGCACGTTATCAGCAAATACTGGAGGCAAATTTGCCCTAATTAGTCCGGAAGCTGCGCATGTGACATACTTGGACGTTCCAAAACGCAAGGCCAAGTCGACCTGTCATTGGCTACAACAGAACAAAATGAAGGTTCTTGAGTGGCTATCTCAGTCTCCTGACCTCAATATCATTGAGCCATTCAGGGGAGATCTTAAGCGCGCAGTTCATGCAAGGCAGTCCAGGAATTTACAGGAACTGGACTGGAAGAAAAAAAAGAACCTCATCCACAACTACCACAAAGTACTTCAAGCCGTCATTGATGTTAGAGGGGGCAATACACGGTATTAAGAAATGGGGTATGTGAACCTTTGATTAGGGTCATTTGGATGTTTTGGGTTGTGATTATGATTTTAAAAGAGAAGTAGTTTACCAATAAATGGCTTCACCCATCCACTAACCAAGAGTGGAGAAAAGGTTTTGGTGTTATTCATATTCTCTGAAAAAAAGGCCATGGAAGCAAAAATGTAAACTTTTGAGGAAAACTGTAAAATATATATATATATATATATATATATACATATATATATATATATATATATATATATATATATATATATATATATATATATATATATATATGTATATATATATATATATATATATATATATATGTGCAGTGGTAGCACCATACACAGTGAAGTGGCAGTGATGCACAAAGTTCAAACACAAGACGTTCCTCTAATGTGTTACTTCACACAGAAAGGTTCCAATCCAAACAATTGCATATGACTTCACTGCCTGTTTCAACAGCACTACACACCATACGGCTTCAGATTGCAGTTACTAAACAGGCCGGACTTCCCTTTGTCCAGTTTCCCTGGGCAACCGCATGCCGTGACCAAGTCTCTTGGAGACAGCTTTACATGTCGCAGGCACTACACATGCCAGTCCTCCTCTGACTAGCTCCCATGGGTGTCCTGCACCGCTGTATAACAGTCTCTTTACACACACACACCCGTACACAGCCCAGGATATCCTCCGGATCACAGCCGGGAACCATATCCACCTGTGTTATAATCGTTACACATCCAGTCCTCCTTCGGCACAGGACATCTACCTCCGGTTCACCTCCGTGCACAGGACATCCACTTCCGCGACCAGTTACCGTGGATGCCTTGCATAGCTGTGTACACTGCGGGTGCCAGTCCTATTGGCTCCGCTCGCAGGTCGTGCTCCGCAACACCAACTTCTCTGCACAGCAGCAAGCAACAACAACTCACTCTGGCCCTGACACATTTGAAACTCCTGAAACACCCCAAACTCACTAAGACCTCACTATCCCTTTCCTGCAGGGCTTTTAACAAACAAACCTGTGGCTTCCTGCCAAAAGGAAAACCCAGACCGGAATGGAACAGACTGCAACACTATCATACTGCAGTCTGTTTCAAACACACATTCCAGAGCCAGTTTTACCTACATCTGTCTTGGACAACAGCATGTCCAAGACTACACTTATTTTTATTATTTCTAAACTGTATTGCAGTCACCGCTACGCCCGTGACTGTCATGCATACCTATGGACTTCATACGCTCCCATGCACATCCTGAGGAGAACACACAGCGACCCCTACAGCGACATTGGTCCCTACTTCACTAATGCAATCAGCAATCATAGCTACGCCTGCAACTGCAGTACCCCCTCATAACCTTACTACACCTCCGTGCGCATTCTGCGGAGAACATACAGCACCCTCTAGCTGTAACAGGGGTCACTGCCTCACATATCCTCCCCCCGTTCATACCTGTGGGGTTGAACACTTGTTACCCCGTTTGGGCGCGTGACAGGGCATCTGCATGACCTTGTGACATCCCCGCCCGATTTGGCACTAAGAAACCAAAGTAGGGAACGGAACCATCGATCGACGCATGCATCCCTCCCCTTTGAGTTTCCTCTCCATTCTTCATTATGGGACCACCCACCTACCCGTTCTGTTTCACGCTTAACCGTAGGTTTGGGCCAGTTTTGGGTGGTCTCGACCTTGTTTATTTTGGGTTCACTAACCCCACATCTTATCCTGTAATCTACATACTTGCTTTCGGGCCCCTGGTACAGTTTCCTCCATACCCGTACCCGTGTCTTGGTAACTATTCCACGCTGAAACGCCATGGTAGGCGCCGGCATCTCTGAGCATACATCTGCCTTATGCTGCACCCGAACCTGAGCCTCCTGACACTGCTGTTTAGCTAGCGCTCTCCCTATTTTACCCTGACCCCGGCCACATCCTTGTCCAGTGCCAGAGTGTTCCTCGTGCGCATGTCCCCTGTCGCCTCGGCGACCACACAGTCCCATTTCCTCCCAGCGTTCTTTCCATTTGCACGTCTCTTATATCTGCGTCTCCGTGTGGGACCCTGGACCTGAGCTGTTCCGAACTTACCAGGGAACACCTCCAGTTCCGGATTCAGTGTAGTCCCCACAACCTCTACTGCCATAACCTCTAGGGGGAGCCTATCGGGATTACACTCTGTCCCTAGGTTGGTGACCCCTATGGCAGGTATCGCACCATCTTCGGGTTCTACGCCCGAAACAACATTTTTCACTTCTCCTGCGAATACCTCAAGGGTGAGGCTATCGGGATTATACTCTGTCCCTAGGTTGGTGACCCCTATGGCAGGTATCTCAACATCTTTGGGTTCTGCACCAGGCACAACATGTTCCGTGAGAGGGTTGACCCTGGTCTCCCACAGGGACCAAAACAGGGGCAAGTCTATCCCCAACACAGTCCCATATGGGAGGGTCTGCACCACTCCCACCAACTGTTTAAAGTCCTCACAAGGCATGGAAAAATTAGCCTCTGAAATCGGGTACTCCCGGATTTCCCCATGGATACCCAACACCTCTACTTTCCAACCTTTGGAGTTGTCTCCGGTAACAAGAGACCTATGGACCAAAGTCACATTACGTTCCATGTCCAAGAGAGCCTCTGTTTGGTACCCGTTCACGAGAACCTGGCATAATCGTGGTTTGTTGCCAACCATGCCTGTAATGATGGCACATACTGGCTGGGCACACATAGACTCATGACGAGTGTTCCAGCAGCCCATGGGCTTAGATGTCACCGAACAGTTATTACCCTCATGCCCGGCTCTGGTACAACATCCTGAGAGGATTTATACTGCTCAATCAACTCTATCAGTAGTTTCAGGGTGCCTAGATCCCTTAACCCGACCCAACGCTGCAGCATGGAGGCGGGCAGAGACAGCACCATCCGGTCAACCACGATTACCTCCATCATCTCGAATGGGGAAAAAAACTCAGGCTGGAGCCATTCCTCCACCAACTGTAATAAGTCATTTGCCAGAGACCTGGCGGATCGAGACTCTACATAGTACCACTGGTACACCCAGTGATCGCCCCTTACCTTTGGGGTCTCTTTATAACTCTGCTTTAGTGCACATGAGCACTAAAGATGTCGTTTAGTGCACCTGGGTCCGGGTTGCGGGTAGCTATGAGAGATGGGAGGGTCTGGCTACCCATATAACTCACCTCTGAGTGGGGGCGCTAACTGTACGCTTTTCCCTGCAGGAGTTTGAGGACATGCAGTGATGTCATGATCACTTGACAGTGCATGTGATGTTACCTCACCTGTGGGTGTGGTTACAGGCTACCTAAAGGAGGTGTGTTTAGCACATGGGAGTGAGTGTTTGGAAGTCTGCCAGTGTGGACAGACTTCCATGTGTCCCTGCTGGACACTACAGAGAGACCGTGTTTAGGCTGTAGATCCTGCGTGCTGGACATAGCACAGCCTGTGTGCCTACAGACCTGAGAGAGCGGAGCTCTACTATGGACATTGAGGATTCATCTGTCTGATATAAGACTGTTTATCGTTTGTTCATCTTTCTATGGTTTATGGAGAGATTAAACCAAACAGGCTGCTTTAAGTGGAAAAACCGTGCCTGAGTGCTTGAATTCCGTGCCAAGCGAGTGTCCCCCAAGACACGTAGTATGCGAAATGCTACTATATATATATATATATATATATATATATATATATATATATATATATATATATATATATATATATATATATATATATATATATATACATATACAGGAGTTGGACCAAATAATGGAAACACCTAACGTTTTGGCACCATAATCTTCGAACATGTTATGTACATGCAAACCGTGACATATGGTAATGTTTTGTAGTTGATTATTTGTGTTATGTGATATGTGTATGTAAATTAACTGTTTGTTTTGCCGAATTGTAAGAGCATTGATGAGAACCTGATACCAATGGCAGTCCTCTCGGATTTTCAAAGATGCCAAATTGTTGGTGCTCGTATGGCAGGCGCTAGTGTAACAGAAAGTGCCCGAATGCTTGGCATGTCAAGAGGTACTGTCAGGGCCGCCATCAGGGCATTACAGCCGTCACTGCTGTATGGGGCCCAGTCAGCAGCAGTACACAGAGAGGCCCGCAGATCCGGGGCCCTACTGTTGTGCTTCTACTGATCGGGCCCCATCGTGCACTAAAATACTGTGCACTGCAGCGCACACGTCGGCGCTGGGGCCCGGGAGCCGTTTTGGAGCTGTGAACGGCCGTCTCACCTAGTCGGCTGCGCAGCTCCTGCTTGGCTGTAGCTGGAATGTATGGGCTCCCTGCAGGTCCTGACTACAGCCATTACATTCTAGCTGTCTCAGTAGTGAATGTGCTAGAATGTAGGGGCTCCTGTCAGGTCCTCTCAGCAGCCCATACATTCTATCTGCTGCTTCACTGCTGGAAACACTAGACGCCCCGGGAACGACTGAGGTAAGTATAAAAAACATTTTTGTTTTTTTAAATAGGTGAGGTGGGGGGGAGTGAGACTGCACATGATGAAATGATAGGGGGCTGCAGATGATGAAGTGTGTTTTAGGGAGTTCTGCACATGATGAAATAATAGGGGGCTGCAAATGATGAAGTGTATTTGAGGGGGTTCTGCACATGAAATGATAGGGGGCTGCAAATGATGAAGTAAGGGGGACTGCAGATGAAGTGAAGGGGGATAGGGGACTGCAAATGATGTGGGGGTGATGGGAACTGCAAATGATGTGGGGGTGATGGGGACTGCAAATGATGATGTGGGGTGATGGGGACTGCAAATGATGTGGGGGTGATGGGGACTGCAAATGATGTGGGGGTGATGGGGACTGTAAATGATGATGTGGGGTGATGGGGACTGCAAATGATGATGTGGGGGTGATGAGGACTGCAAATGATGTGGGGGTGATGGGGACTGCAAATGATGATGATGTGGGGGTGATGGGGACTGCAAATGATGTGGGGGGAATGCAAATGATGATGTGGGGGTGATGAGGACTGCAAATGATGTGGGGGTGATGGGGACTGCAAATGATGATGATGTGGGGGTGATGGGGACTGCAAATGATGTGGGGGGACTGAAAATGATGTGGGGGTGATGGGGACTGCAAATGATGTGGGGGTGATGGGGACTGCAAATGATGTGGGGGTGATGGGGACTGCAAATGATGTGGGGGTGATGGGGACTGCAAATGATGATGATGTGGGGGTGATGGGGACTGCAAATGATGTGGGGGAATGCAAATGATGATGTGGGGGTGATGGGGACTGCAAATGATGTGGGGGTGATGGGGACTGCAAATGATGTGGGGGTGATGGGGACTGCAAATGATGATGATGTGGGGGTGATGGGGACTGCAAATGATGTGGGGGGAATGCAAATGATGATGTGGGGGTGATGGGGACTGCAAATGATGTGGGGGTGATGGGGACTGCAAATGATGATGATGTGGGGGTGATGGGGACTGCAAATGATATGGGGGAAATGCAAATGATGATGTGGGGGTGATGGGGACTGCAAATGATGTGGAAGGTGATGGGGACTGCAAATGATGTGGGGGGACTGCAAATGATGATGTGGGGGTGATGGGGACTGCAAATGATGTGGGGGTGATGGGGACTGCAAATGATGTGGGGGTGATGGGGACTGCAAATGATGTGGGGGTGATGGGGACTGCAAATCATGTGGGGGTGATGGGGACTGCAAATGATGTGGGGGAATGCAAATGATGATGTGGGGGTGATGGGGACTGCAAATGATGTGGGGGTGATGGGGACTGCAAATGATGTGGGGGTGATGGGGACTGCAAATGATGATGATGTGGGGGTGATGGGGACTGCAAATGATGTGGGGGGAATGCAAATGATGATGTGGGGGTGATGGGGACTGCAAATGATGTGGGGGTGATGGGGACTGCAAATGATGATGATGTGGGGGTGATGGGGACTGCAAATGATATGGGGGAAATGCAAATGATGATGTGGGGGTGATGGGGACTGCAAATGATGTGGAAGGTGATGGGGACTGCAAATGATGTGGGGGGACTGCAAATGATGATGTGGGGGTGATGGGGACTGCAAATGATGTGGGGGTGATGGGGACTGCAAATGATGTGGGGGTGATGGGGACTGCAAATGATGTGGGGGTGATGGGGACTGCAAATCATGTGGGGGTGATGGGGACTGCAAATGATGATGATGTGGGGGTGATGGGGACTGCAAATGATGTGGGGGGAATGCAAATGATGATGTGGGGGTGATGGGGACTGCAAATGATGTGGGGGTGATGGGGACTGCAAATGATGTGGGGAAGATGGGGACTGCAAATGATGATGATGTGGGGGTGATGGGGACTGCAAATGATGTGGGGGGAATGCAAATGATGATGTGGGGGTGATGGGGACTGCAAATGATGTGGAAGGTGATGGGGACTGCAAATGATGTGGGGGGACTGCAAATGATGATGTGGGGGTGATGGGGACTGCAAATGATGTGGGGGTGATGGGGACTGCAAATGATGATGTGGGGGTGATGAGGACTGCAAATGATGTGGGGGTGATGGGGACTGCAAATGATGGGGGACTGCAAATGATGATGTGGGGGTGATGGGGACTGCAAATGATGATGATGTGGGGGTGATGGGGACTGCAAATGATGTGGGGGGAATGCAAATGATGATGTGGGGATGATGGGGACTGCAAATGATGTGGAGGTGATGGGGACTGCAAATGATGTGGGGGGACTGCAAATGATGATGTGGGGGTGATGGGGACTGCAAATGATGTGGGGGTGATGGGGACTGCAAATGATGTGGGGGTGATGGGGACTGCAAATGATGATGTGGGGGTGATGGGGACTGCAAATGATGAGGGGGAAAGGAAATGATGATGGGGTGATGGGGACTGCAAATGATGTGGGGTTGATGGGAACTGGAAATGATGTGGGGGGACTGCAAATGATGATGTGGGGGTGATGGGGACTGCAAATGATGTGGGGGTGATGGGGACTGCAAATGATGTGGGGGTGATGGGGACTGCAAATGATGTGGGGGTAATGGGGACTGCAAATGATGATGTGGGGGTGATGGGGACTGCAAATGATGTGGGGGTGACGGGGACTGCAAATGATGATGTGGGGGTGATGGAGACTGCAAATGATGATGTGGCGGTGATGGGGACTGCAAATGATGTGGGGGGACTGCAAATGATGATGTGGGGGTGATGGGGACTGTAAATGATGTGGGGGGACTGCAAATGATGATGTGGGGGTGATGGGGACTGCAAATGATGTGGGGGTGATGGGGACTGCAAATGATGTGGGGGTGATGGGGACTGCAAATGATGATGTGGTGGTAATGGGGACTGCAAATGATGATGTGGGGGTGATGGGGACAGGAAATGATGTGGGAGTGATAGGGACTGCAGATGATGAAGTGTGTTTGAGGGGGTTCTGCACATGATGAAATGATAGGGGGCTGCAAATGATGAAGTAAGGGGGACTGCAGATGAAGTGACAGGGGGGGATAGGGGACTAAATGATGATAGGGGACTAAATGATGAAGTGGGGGTGATAGGGACTGCAGATGAAGTGAGTGTGAGGGACGTGGACAGCAATTGAATTGAAGGTGGGGGTGGGAAGAGCAAATAATGAATTTTGAGGGTGGGGAAGAGCAATTGATAATGAATAGAGGGTGGGAGAGAGAGAAGACATGGCAATGAATTGAGGCAGAAGGGGCATGTAACTATAATGAATTGGGGTAAGGGTTAGAGCGGGAGGTAAATAGTGGGGGTCATTGAGGATAAAGTGACTGGTAATAAATTGGGAGAAAGAATACAGGTGCTAATTAATTTATATATTAAATGGGGAAAGTGGCTATATACAGATAGTGGGGGCAGTGTCAGATTATAATTTATATTTGGAATGGTGGGTTGCATAATAACTAATTGTATATTAATGGTGGGTGAACGTCTGTAGTCAGATGTGTAGTGTAGAAGAAAGGGAAAAAATGGGGAATGTGCTCTGGAAGCGGTGCTCTAGATAACTGTGTTATTTTATGCAGAGACGAGTCCTGGCAGAAAGAAGTTATAGCAGTCAGCGCTGGATTAAAAAGAAACGCAAAGATGAAGGACTTTAGCTAGAGACGTCACTGGTGAGTATGTTACCTGTACACTGACACCATACACTGTATACTGTATACAGAGCTCCTGTTTATAATGTCACTGGTGATCACTATATTATCTGTACACTATACACAGAGCTCCTGTGTATAATGTCACTAGTGATCGCTGTATTACATGTACACTGTACCCTATATACAGAGCTCCTGTGTATAATGTCACTGGTGATACCTGTATTACCTGTACACTGACACTATATAAAGAGCTCCTGTGTATAATGGCATCGGTGACCACTGTATTACCTGTACACACACTGCATACTAAGTACAGATCTCCTGTGTATAATGGCACTTATGGTGATAGTATTTTTTCTAAATTAATGATCAGTATTGTACTATTCAGTCACGATGTGGTGGTAATATGTTGTCCGGCCATGGTGTAGCGGTATTTGTTCCTTGTATGTGCTATTATTCGGTCACTGTGTGGTGGTAATATGTGGTCTGGACATGCTGCGGTGGCATTTGTCCCTTGCATGTGATATTGTTCAGTCACTGTGGTGGTAATATGTGGTCTGCACATGGTGTGGCGGCATTTGTTCCTTGTATGTGCTATTATTCGGTCACTATGTGGTGATAATATGGTGTCTGGTCATGGTGTGGTGGTATTTGTCCCTTGTATGTGGTATTATTGGTCATTTGAAAAATGTAAAAATAAATAAAAATACACCTAAATTGTATTGCATATTTTAACAAATGTTTAATAGGTTAGAGTAGAGTAGGGCCCGGCCAAAAGAGTCTACCTTGTTGTCGTCTCAGATTAAAAAAAAACTTTTGGCCAAAACAAAAGCTGCTGGCTATGTGTTTAATCTGGTGATGGGAACTGTTAATGTGTGCTTTGCGAGAAGTGGAGTTTTGCCAAGAGACAGCTCTGGGGCTGTGGACAGTTCGAGGGGTGGAGGCGGGGGTGGAGCCTGGGCGGAGTCTTAAGAGGGCCCTGAAAATTTTTCCAGTATGGGGCCCTGAAATTCCTAGTGGCACCCCTGGGTACTGTCTCCAAAGTAATGACTGCGTTTGAAAGAGAAGGAAAAACATCCGCAGCAAAGCACAGGTCCAGCCGAAAGTCGAAGTTGACTGAGAGAGACCGTCGGACTCTAAAGCGAATTGTGAGAGAGGATCGCAAGACCCCATCTCCACAAATCACTGCTGAGCTCAATGAACTCCTACAGAACCCAGTTTCCATGAAAACTGTTCATCTGGATTCCACGGAAGAGCTGCAATTAGAAAACCGCTGCTCTCAATGACAAATGTTTCCAAGCGTTTAGAGTGGTGTACAAACCTCCAGAATTGGTCCCTCGAGCAGTGGAAACATGTGATATTCTCAGATGAGTAGTGTTGAGCATTCCGATACTGCAAATATCGGGTGTCGGCCGATATTCGCTGTATCGGAATTCCGATACCAAGTTCCAATATTTTTGCGTTATCGGAAGTTCCTATAGTGCAATTATGCAGTATAATGAAGTGTGGGCGTTGCGTGGGCGGAGACTGGGTGTGTGTGTGCGAGCGGTGTCTGTGCGTGACCGTGGGGCTCTCTGCGTGTGTGCCGGGGCTCAATGCGGCATGCGGGGTCTCTGTGCGGCGGGCGGGGTGTCTCTGTGGTGGGCAGGGTCTCTGTGCAGCGGGCGTGGTCTCTGTGGGTCGTGCGGCGTGTCTGCGGGGCGTGCGGGGTGTCTCTGTGGCGGAGGAATCCCTTCCTCCCGCCATTGTGTTTCTGGGGTCCCTGGAGAGCGGTCGCAACAGCTGTTGCTGCCGTTCTCAACGGGAGATCGTCGTGGGACACTCGTGGATCTCTGCGGACAGGGAGTATATTGGTTGTTTGTTTTTTCACCTTTTTTTACAGGTTGACACTGGCTTCGGGGATCAAAATGACAAGTAATGGTGAGTATGAACTCTATTTTCAATGTAATGTATGGAGTATTTTTTTTTTTTTCATTCAACACATTAGCCGGATGATGGGACTACTACTGTCCCATGATTGGATAATGTGTCAATCACTATCAGTGTAGTAGGCAACGTCCGATGGGACTTGTAGATGCCCACACTGAGACACCCCGCACACTGCAGAGACACCCCGCACACCGCAGAGACACCCCGCACACCGCAGAGACACCCCTCACACCGCAGAGACACCCCGCACGCCCCACAGAGACACCCCTCACGCCCCGCAGAGACACCCCGCACACCCTGCAGAGACCCCAGCCGCCGCACAGAGACCACACCCGCCACACAGAGACCACGCCTGCCACACAGAGACCACGCCCACCACACAGAGACCCCGCCCGCCGCAGAGACACCCCACACGCCCTACAGAGACACCCCCGCCACACAGAGACCACGCCCGCTGCACAGAGACCCCACCCACTGCAGAGACACCCCGCCCGCCACAAAGACACCCCCCCACATGCCACACAGAGACACCTCGCACGCCGCACAGACCCCAGAGAGCCCCGGTAGGCAGGTACACATCCCTGGCAGGCCCGCACAGACCCCGCCCGCACAGACACTCAGTGTCCGCCCACGCACCGCCCACACTCTTCCCCCCTCCGGAACAGGATGTTTAAGGACAGAAAGGGCTTATTTATATTCTGATATTTGTGTCTCATTGACTTGCATTGGTATCAGGTATCGGTATCGGCGATATCCGATATTTTTTGGATATCGGCCGATCCAATCCGATACCGATACTTCTGGGTATCGGAAGGTATCGCTCAACACTACAAACGAGTCATCGTTTACCCTATTTCTGACATCCGGCCGAGTGTACGTTTGGAGACAGCCGAAAGAAGCATTCCATCCAGACTGACTACTCCCAACCTTAAAACATGGCGGAGGTTCTGTGATGATCTGGGGTGCTTTTCATGGAGATCTGCCGGGCCAATGATATCCCTTCATGGAAGAATTAGCAGCCGAGATTATTTAGGCATTTTGGCCGACCAAGTGCATCAAATCGTTCAAGCACTGTTCCCAGAGGTAAACGCCATCTTTCAGGATGATAATGCACAAATTCATACAGCTAGAATCGTTAAAGCATGGCACGAGGAGCATTCTAATGAAGTGAGCATCTCATCTGGCCCCCACAATCCCCAGACCTCAACATTATTGATGATTTATGGTCGATTTTAGAGATTCAAGTTAGACATCGATTTCCGCCGCCATCATCGCTCAAAGAACTGGAGGGTGTTTTAACTGCAGAATGGGCTAAAATTCCGTTGGAAACAATTCACACCTTGTATGAATCCATACCTCGGAGAATTGAGGCTGTAATCGCCACAAAAGTTGGACTCACACCATATTAAACTAACTTTTGTTGATGTTTCCATGTGTTTCCATTATTTGGTCCAACCCCAGGATGGATATATATATATATATATATATATATATATACAGTTACAGTGGGGCAAAAAAGTATTTAGTCAGTCAGCAATAGTGCAAGTTCCACCACTTAAAAAGATGAGAGGCGTCTGTAATTTACATCATAGGTAGACCTCAACTATGGGAGACAAACTGAGAAAAAAAATCCAGAAAATCACATTGTCTGTTTTTTTATCATTTTTTTTTGCATATTATGGTGGAAAATAAGTATTTGGTCAGAAACAAACAATCAAGATTTCTGGCTCTCACAGACCTGTAACTTCTTCTTTAAGAGTCTCCTCTTTCCTCCACTCATTACCTGTAGTAATGGCACCTGTTTAAACTTGTTATCAGTATAAAAAGACACCTGTGCACACCCTCAAACAGTCTGACTCCAAACTCCACTATGGTGAAGACCAAAGAGCTGTCAAAGGACACCAGAAACAAAATTGTAGCCCTGCACCAGGCTGGGAAGACTGAATCTGCAATAGCCAACCAGCTTGGAGTGAAGAAATCAACAGTGGGAGCAATAATTAGAAAATGGAAGACATACAAGACCACTGATAATCTCCCTCGATCTGGGGCTCCACGCAAAATCCCACCCCGTGGGGTCAGAATGATCACAAGAACGGTGAGCAAAAATCCCAGAACCACGCGGGGGGACCTAGTGAATGAACTGCAGAGAGCTGGGACCAATGTAACAAGGCCTACCATAAGTAACACACTACGCCACCATGGACTCAGATCCTGCAGTGCCAGACGTGTCCCACTGCTTAAGCCAGTACATGTCCGGGCCCGTCTGAAGTTTGCTAGAGAGCATTTGGATGATCCAGAGGAGTTTTGGGAGAATGTCCTATGGTCTGATGAAACCAAACTGGAACTGTTTGGTAGAAACACAACTTGTCGTGTTTGGAGGAAAAAGAATACTGAGTTGCATCCATCAAACACCATACCTACTGTAAAGCATGGTGGTGGAAACATCATGCTTTGGGGCTGTTTATTTGCAAAGGGGCCAGGACGACTGATCCGGGTACATGAAAGAATGAATGGGGCCATGTATCGTGAGATTTTGAGTGCAAACCTCCTTCCATCAGCAAGGGCATTGAAGATGAAACGTGGCTGGGTCTTTCAACATGACAATGATCCAAAGCACACCGCCAGGGCAATGAAGGAGTGGCTTCGTAAGAAGCATTTCAAGGTCCTGGAGTGGCCTAGCCAGTCTCCAGATCTCAACCCTATAGAAAACCTTTGGAGGGAGTTGAAAGTCCGTGTTGCCAAGCGAAAAGCCAAAAACATCACTGCTCTAGAGGAGATCTGCATGAAGGAATGGGCCAACATACCAACAACAGTGTGTGGCAACCTTGTGAAGACTTACAGAAAACGTTTGACCTCTGTCATTGCCAACAAAGGATATATTACAAAGTATTGAGATGAAATTTTGTTTCTGACCAAATACTTATTTTCCACCATAATATGCAAATAAAATGTTAAAAAAACAGACAATGTGATTTTCTGGATTTTTTTTTCTCAGTTTGTCTCCCATAGTTGAGGTCTACCTATGATGTAAATTACAGACGCTTCTCATCTTTTTAAGTGGTGGAACTTGCACTATTGCTGACTGACTAAATACTTTTTTGCCCCACTGTATATGAAAAAGTTTGGGCACCCCTATTAATCTTAAGCTTAATATTTTATAAAAATAGTTTTTTTTTGCAACAGCTATTTCAGTTTCATATACAGTGGGGCAAAAAAGTATTTAGTCAGTCAGCAATAGTGCAAGTTCCACCACTTAAAAAGATGAGAGGCGTCTGTAATTTACATCATAGGTAGATCTCAACTATGGTAGACAAACTGAGAAAAAAAAATCCAGAAAATCACATTGTCTGTTTTTTTAACATTTTATTTGCATATTATGGTGGAAAATAAGTATTTGGTCAGAAACAAACAATCAAGATTTCTGGCTCTCACAGACCTGTAACTTCTTCTTTAAGAGTCTCCTCTTTCCTCCACTCATTACCTGTAGTAATGGCACCTGTTTAAACTTGTTATCAGTATAAAAAGACACCTGTGCACACCCTCAAACAGTCTGACTCCAAACTCCACTATGGTGAAGACCAAAGAGCTGTCAAAGGACACCAGAAACAAAATTGTAGCCCTGCACCAGGCTGGGAAGACTGAATCTGCAATAGCCAACCAGCTTGGAGTGAAGAAATCAACAGTGGGAGCAATAATTAGAAAATGGAAGACATACAAGACCACTGATAATCTCCCTCGATCTGGGGCTCCACGCAAAATCCCACCAGTGGGGTCAGAATGATCACAAGAACGGTGAGCAAAAATCCCAGAACCACTCGGGGGGACCTAGTGAATGAACTGCAGAGAGCTGGGACCAATGTAACAAGGCCTACCATAAGTAACACACTACGCCACCATGGACTCAGATCCTGCAGTGCCAGACGTGTCCCACTGCTTAAGCCAGTACATGTCCGGGCCCGTCTGAAGTTTGCTAGAGAGCATTTGGATGATCCAGAGGAGTTTTGGGAGAATGTCCTATGGTCTGATGAAACCAAACTGGAACTGTTTGGTAGAAACACAACTTGTCGTGTTTGGAGGAAAAAGAATACTGAGTTGCATCCATCAAACACCATACCTACTGTAAAGCATGGTGGTGGAAACATCATGCTTTGGGGCTGTTTCTCTGCAAAGGGGCCAGGACGACTGATCCGGGTACATGAAAGAATGAATGGGGCCATGTATCGTGAGATTTTGAGTGCAAACCTCCTTCCATCAGCAAGGGCATTGAAGATGAAACGTGGCTGGGTCTTTCAACATGACAATGATCCAAAGCACACCGCCAGGGCAACGAAGGAGTGGCTTCGTAAGAAGCATTTCAAGGTCCTGGAGTGGCCTAGCCAGTCTCCAGATCTCAACCCTATAGAAAACCTTTGGAGGGAGTTGAAAGTCCGTGTTGCCAAGCGAAAAGCCAAAAACATCACTGCTCTAGAGGAGATCTGCATGGAGGAATGGGCCAACATACCAACAACAGTGTGTGGCAACCTTGTGAAGACTTACAGAAAATGTTTGACCTCTGTCATTGCCAACAAAGGATATATTACAAAGTATTGAGATGAAATTTTGTTTCTGACCAAATACTTATTTTCCACCATAATATGCAAATAAAATGTTAAAAAAACAGACAATGTGATTTTCTGGATTTTTTTTTCTCAGTTTGTCTCCCATAGTTGAGGTCTACCTGTGATGTAAATTACAGACGCCTCTCATCTTTTTAAGTGGTGGAACTTGCACTATTGCTGACTGACTAAATACTTTTTTGCCCCACTGTATCTAATAACTGTTGGACACAGTAATGTTTCTGCCTTGAAATGAGGTTTATTGTACTAACAGAAAAATTCTATACACATTTGATAGGGTTTTATATAACCTGTATGTACCGACATTATTCCCCTGGCACACTGCATTTTATCTACACTATTTTTTCCTGGGGATTCCTTAGCATATATACTGTGTGTGTATATATATATATATATATATATATATATATATATATATATATTTTTTTTTTTATTTTTTTTTTGTCAGTGGGGTGAGCGCATGACCTGATTGCAGACCCGAGGGATGGTCGGCTAGCGGTATTTTTGGGGTTTGGTGATGCCGAGTCGTACTCATGGACGACCTGGCGCTGCCGGACCCACCACCGCTATCAGACTTCCCTTTTCATTCGGGTACCTGTCATCTGTGCATGCGCCGATATCCCCATGGACAAAGATAGTCCGTACATTTACACATATGGGAGGTGGCCTTTGAGCGCTTCCGGTCTCCGTACATTTTGTGCGGAGACTCAGGCGCCTGCGTTATACACTTACATACATAGTGGTTGTTCGTACGCCACTAAACACAGGAAGTCCTTCCGCAGTACTTCCGATCTCCGTACACTCTGTACGGAGATTCGGGCGCCTGCGCAGTACATTTACACAGACAGAGGAAGTCCGTACGCCACCCTCCACAGGATATCCCTTCATGTAGCTTCCGGTCTCCGTACATTGTGTGCGGTAGAATCGGGCGCATTCGCGATATAGGTCGATCTTGCTCTCCCCCAGCTGTTTGGCGGTATCTTGTTAATGTAGCCCAATGAACGGCGCACTTTACGGTATATATACCGGTTAGCCCTCTGCCCTGACACGCCTCCAGAAGAAGCAAACGCGAAACGCGCGTCGGGGCAGAGGGACGCCGGGGCATTCACCCAGCACGCACTACAAGGTACTTAGTCCATACCATCCTCTACATATATGTTATTTAGATCTGAGCCACTATTGTTGGGAGCATAAATACAAATTGGTTATTCCCGCTAGGGCGATTCACTTATCCCACTAAGCACTATTGTATTGCTTTCTATAGCTCTTAACAATGGGGACTTTTATATTGGCCTAGGCTGGTTTTGTAGATGGTTTATCATTATTGTATGTGTCAGTGCATATCTGGGTTTTAGAATTTGCCTTTGGCAGTTTAGTACCTCTTTTTGTGGATTTTGCACCTTTCTTGGCTTGTAGTGTAATGTAATTTTACATGTTTTATATTTGACCATAATAAAATTGTTATATTTTTATCAAGTACCATAGTGTAGATCATTTCACTTTTCTGGTCACACTGTCTGTGAGGGATATATTGCTAGCTGGTTTTGCAACAGCTATTTCAGTTTCATATATCTAATAACTGTTGGACACAGTAATGTTTCTGCCTTGAAATGAGGTTTATTGTACTAACAGAAAATGTGCAATCTGCATTCAAACAAAATTTGACAGGTGCATAAGTATGGGCACCCCACCAGAAAAGTGACATTAATATTTAGTAGATCCTCCTTTTGCAAAAATAACAGCCTCTAGTCGCTTCCTGTAGCTTTTAATGAGTTCCTGGATGAAGGTATTTTTGACCATTCCTCTTTACAAAACAATTCCAGTTCAGTTAAGTTTGATGGTCGCCGAGCATGGACAGCCCTCCTCAAATGATCCCACATATGTTCAATGATATTCAGGTCTGGGGACTGGGATGGCCATTCCAGAACAGTGTAATTGTTCCTCTGCATGAATGCCTGAGTAGATTTGGAGTGGTGTTTTGGATCATTGTCTTGCTGAAAGGTCCATCCCCTGCGTAACTTCAACTTTGTAACTGATTCATGAACATTATTGTCAAGAATCTGCTGATACTGAGAGGAATCCATGCGTCCCTCAACTTTAACAAGATTCCCGGTGCGGGCATTGGCCACACAGCCCCAAAGCATGATGCAACCTCCACCAAATTTTACTGTGGGTAGCAAGTGTTTTTCTTGGAATGCTGTGTTTTTTGGCCGCCATGCATAATGCCTTTTTGTATGACCAAACAACTCAATCTTGGTTTCATCAGTCCACAGGACATTCTTCCAAAATGAAATTGGCTTCTTCAAATGTGCTTTTGCATACCTCAGCCGACTCTGTTTGTGGCGTGCTTGCAGAAACGGCTTCTTTCGCATCACTCTCCCAAACAGCTTCTCCTTGTGCAAAGTGCGTTGTATAGTTGACTGATGCACAGTGACACCATCTGCAGCAAGTTGATGCTGCAGCTCTCTGGAGGTGGTCTGAGGATTGTCCTTGACTGATCTCACCATTCTTCTTCTCTGCCTTTCTGATGTTTTTCTTGGCCTGCTACTTCTGGCCTTAACAAGAATTGTACCTGTGTTCTTCCATTTCCTTACTATGTTCCTCACAGTGGAAATTGACAGGTTAAATCTCTGAGACAGCTTTTTGTATCCTTCCCCTGAACAACTATGTTGAATAATCTTTGATTTCAGATCATTAGACAGTTGTTTTGAGAAGCCCATGATGCCACTCTTCAGAGGAGATTCAAACAGGAGAACAACTTGCAAGTGGCCACTTTAAGTAGCTTTTCTCATGATTGCATACACCTGGCTATGAAGTTCAAAGCTTAATGAGGTTAGAAAACCAAAAAAAGTGCTTTAGTAAGTCAGTAAAAAGTAGGTAGGAGTATTTAAAACAAGAAAATGTTAAAGGTGCCCATACTTATGCACCTGTCAAATTTTGTTTGAATGCAGATTGCACATTTTCTGTTAGTACAACAAACCTCATTTCAAGGCAGAAATATTACTGTGTCCAACAGTTATTAGATATATGAAACTAAAATAGTTGTTTAAAAAAAAACTATTTTTATAAAACATTAGGAGTGCCCAAACTTTTTCATATAACTGTGTGTGTGTGTGTGTGTGTATATATATATATATATATATATATATATATATATATATATATATATATACACACACACGTAGATATGTATTCAGTACAAACTGACATACATAAACATACAACAGTATCAACAATATCAAGAATAGTTTTTTTCAAAAGGTGATAGAGGAGCCCCAGCAGAATTAGAGATATGAGATTATATTAAAATACTATTCCTAGAATTGATCATCAACATTCTCTGTAGATATGTCATAAATATTTTTATTGGGTTTAATGACATTAACTTAAGTTTAATGTCTCATGGAACATAAACCATAAGCTTTCTAATACCATGGTATCAAGGTCTCACCTTTAAAAGTAGCTGATATTTCATTATTCTTTGCACAGGTTTAATTAATAAATCCGTCAGCTGAAGTCGGTGGCCAAGGCGCTGTTTCAGATCCTGAAAGGTTAAAAGTAATTAAAATAAACTCTTTAAAAAAAAATAAACATAAAATGTACCACTAGCCTATTTGACTTTTATTTCTTAAAGGAACTATTTCAGAACAGAATGACTGTTTAATCCAAGGCAAGCGCTTGGTAAACTAAGATGTGGACAAATTTCAATAAACTTTCCCACCTGCTTGTTTTCCATCTATCTCTACCCTTCTCTGGCTCTATGAAGCCAGAGCTGTCAATCAAAGAAAGGGGGAAATAGAGAAAAAACAAGCAGGTGGGAAAGTGTATTTAACCCCTTCATGACCCAGCCTATTTTGACCTTAAAAGGATTCTGTCACCTGAATTTGGAGGGAACAATCTTCAGCCATAGGGGCGGGGTTTTCGGGTGTTTGATTCACCCTTTCCTTACCCGCTGGCTGCATGCTGGCTGCAATATTGGATTGAAGTTCATTCTCTGTCCTCCATAGTACACGCCTGCGCAATTGCCTTGTGCAGGCGTGTACTATGGAGGACAGAGAATGAACTTCAATCCAATAATGCAGCCAGCGGGTAAGGAAAGGGTGAATCAAACACCTGAAAACCCCGCCCCTATGGCTGAAGATTGTTGCCTCCAAATTCAGGTGACAGAGTCCCTTTAATGACCTGGCCATTTTTTGCAATTCTGACCATTGTCCCTTTATGAGGTAATAACTCAGGAACGCTTCAACGCATTCTAGCGATTCTGAGACTGTTTTTTCGTGACATAATGGGCTTCATGATAGAGGTAAATTTAGGTCGATAATTCATGAGTTTATTTGTGACAAAATCTGAAATTAGGTGAAAATTTTGAACATTTCGCAATTTTCAAATTTTGAGTTTTTATTCTGTTAAACCAGAGAGTTATGTGACACAAAATAGTTAATAAATAACATTTCCCACATGTCTACTTTACATCACCACAATTTTGGAAACAACATTTTTTTTGCTAGGAAGTTATAAGGGTTAAAATTTGACCAGCAATTTCTCATTTTTACAACAAAATTTACAAAACCATTTTTTTTAGGGACCACCTCACATTTGAAGTCAGTTTGAGGGGTCTGTATGGCTGAAAATACCCAAAAGTAACACCATTCTAAAAACTACACCTCTCAAGGTACTCAAAACCACATTCAAGAAGTTTATTAATTAGGTGCTTCACAGCAGCAGAAGCAACATGGAAGGAAAAAATGAACATTTAACTTTTTAGTCACAAAAATGATTTTTAGCAACAATTTTTTTATTTTCCCAAGGGTAAAAGGAGAAATTGCACCCTGAAAGTTGTTGTCCAATTTGTCCTAAGTACGCCAATACCCCATATGTTGGGGGGAACCACTGCTTGGGCGCACGACATGGCTCGGAATGGATGGAGCGCCATTTGGCTTTTTGAATGAAAAATTAGCTCCAATTCTTAGCGGACACCATGCCACGTTTGGAGAGCCCATGTGTGCCTAAACATTGGAGCTCCCCCACAAGTGACCCCATTTTGGAAACTAGACCCCCCCAAGGAACTTATCTAGATGCATAGTGAGCACTTCTAACCCCCAGCTGCTTTACAAATTGATCCATAAATATGAAAAAGTACTTTTTTCCACAAAAATTTTATTATAGGGTGGTTTCACACTTGTGTTTTTGTGTGCAGCGTTTTTTACCAAAAAAACGCATGCGTTTTTCCCCCCTATATTTAACATTGAAAACGCATGCGTTTTTTGGTGTACGCGTTTGCACGCGTTTGTGAACGCATGCGTTTTTTTACTGCATGCGTTCATTTTCTAAAATGCAACTTGTAGTATTTTTGAGGGGCGTTTTTTTGACCAAAAAAAACACATGCGTTTACATGCGTTTTTTTTGGGACAAAAAATGCATTGGAGTCAATGGGGACGCATGCGTTTTTTTGGACATGCGTTTGCATGCGTTTTTTTGACGCATGCGTTTTTTTTTTAAAGATTGAATTAACTGTAGATAAGGTTGTCTAGACACTGATAAGCCTCCCCCATAGCAGCAGGGTTATAAAAGGAAGGTTGGGGGAAGTTTCTGGTCACTTCTCATCAGACTCCAAAGAAGACAGCACCCTGCCCGGACGCATTGTTGGACAAGACACAGAGCAATGTGAGTATATCCTAGCCAATGCATTCATTTTCAATTTTTTGGATCTACATGTCCTAATTTCTTCTATTTTTTTCTTTCAACACGCATCAGAATGTCTTCTCCGGAGTCTTCGTCTGATGAGGAGTTCCAGCCACGCCAATCAGAAGTGGATCACGTGAGCGAGGTAAGTTTTTTGTCCGTCAGCTTGGTAAGTATTGACTGTCACATCGACACATGAGGCAATTTGATTTTTTTTATTTTATAGAGCACTTCAACTGAGGGACAGAGAGGTACTGAGCAGCGGAGTCAAGGTCCAGGGGGAAGACGGCAGCGGGTATGTATACCAGGCAGACTGTCCTTATTGTAATATTCTTTTAACTTCCTTTCTGTACCCTTGTTTTTCTTTAAATTTTTCTTGTATCATCCTTTTCTGAAAGTTGTCTTTCATATTCCTGCCCTTTCTCATCTTCGTGTCATTTTTTTCCCCAATGTGGTTGAGCAAACTTAAATGATTTTCTTTTAATTTTAGGTTTCACAACGGGACGACGACCGGATTGATAATGACCTGCTGATCACTCTGGTCCAGGAGCGAGTCCCGTTGTGGGACAGCCGGGATCCACAGCACGCCGTCAATAGTGTTCTCCGTCGTTTGTGGAGTGAGGTGGCCCAAGCGTTGTGGGATGGCTGGGAGAATTCCCCGCCACGGGTCCGTAATGCATTTGGTAAGTATTGCACGGCAGTGTGAAGCAACAGACCTTGGCCATGCTCTCTTGACTGTGTGTGATGAAAGAAACTTTTCGTAGTTTCTGTCATCACACACAGTCAAGAGAGCACGGCCAAAAGTCCTTTTTCTGACCATTATATTTTATTGTTATTTCACAGTGGACAAAGTAAGAACACGTTGGCGTTCCATGAAGGACCGCTTCAACAAGGACCTGCATGCAGAGAAGAGTGCAGCTAGTGGTTCCGGAGCAAGGCACCGGCTCTACAAATATCACCGTGTGCTGGCCTTCCTGAGACCGGTCCTTCTCATGAGAACGTAAGTATTTCTCACATGCCTCCGGTTGTATTGCATTGAGATAATCTGTCATTTTTAATTCCACAGGATGTACCGTCTTGTTATAGTTTGGTATTAATTTTCTGTTTTCTTTTTTCACAGCACACACTGCACGACTGTCGCCACAGGTTCTGGAGCGGTCCTTCAGCCGGCAGCCACGGACCCGTCCCAGCCATCCAGCAGCGCAGCACCAGGTGGGTCTTCCACACTCACTGGAGACCAGGGAGCTGGCCCATCAGGTCTTCCCCTTTCACAGTCCTCTTTTGCTGCACCCATTTTTGCGGGCTCATCCCGGCAGCGACAGAGGGCTTCGGATAGGTCCCTCATGCCCGAGTTTTTGCACTTGAGCTCGGTTTTACTATCAAGGCTTTAGGTGACAGAATGGATGTGTCCCATAACCTCTTAGAGTGCCGCATCCAGGATGTCGCCAAAAGCGTTGATCAAGTGAAAGCCGACCTCCAGAAGCCAGCTCATCATTTTTTTAATCAAATCCAACAGGGCATGTCGGAACACCTTAGCCCTGATCTCCAGCTGAGTGTGATGCAGGCCTGCAATGTTGCTTTTGTGCAGGCTATGCAGCAGAGTCAGAGTCGTAATGTGGCGGCATATCCAACTGTGCCGTCACTGTCACAAGTAAACACCATTCCTACCTCTGCTGCATACCACTGCACGGCCACCACTATTTCCTCTACAGGTGTACTCCACTACAGCGCCAACACGATGACGAGTGCTGTTGGACATCCCACCGCCACCACCGTGACAACCGCTGCTCCGGCTTGGACCTCCTCCGCTGACACCACAATGACGCAGGACCCTGGCGTGGCTTATCGGCCCGGCCCCCTCCCGATGCAGCAGGACCCATCCATGCAATATCGGACCGGCCCACCCCCGATGCAGCAGGACCGAGGCCTGGCATATCGGACCGGACCCACCCCGATGCAGCAGGACCGAGGCGTTGCTTTGCGGGCAGGACACCCCCCCATGCAGCAGGACCCAGGCCAGGCGTATAGGACGGCCCACCCCCCCATGCAGCAGGACCCAGGCATGGCATATCGCACCGGGCCCCCCATGATGCAGCACGACCAAGCCATACCTTTCCGGGCAGGACCCACCCCGATGCAGCAGGACCCATCCATGGCTTTATGTTCTCCCCCACCAGCAAAGCAGCAGGACACTGGTATGGGATTTGTTTCCCCCCCCAACGATGCACCAGGACCCTGGGAGGGTTTTATGTTCCCCCCCAACGAGGCACCAGGATCCTGGGAGGGTTTTTGTTTCCCCCCCCCAACGAGGCACCAGGACCCAGGCGGGACTTTATCTTTCCCCCCACTACAATGGTATTGGACTCAGACATTGCCGAGCGCTCCACAATGGAGACGGACTGTGTAATTGTGGAGCCGGGTCCTGACGTGTCTCCCGCCCACACTTTACAACCTAGCCCAAGAAGACTTCCCCCAACCAGGAAAACCCAACGGAAAACTGGCAAAACGCATAAAAAAAAAAAAATTGATTATTCCTCCCCCATCACCTACCGATGTGTCTCAACCTTCCAGTGTGTCTCAAGCTCCTCATGTTTTAAGCCCCATCCCCGAACTTCCAGACCCTTCAAGTTTTCTTGCCCATTCTCCTGCCACCTCTGCCTCCTCCACGGTGAGCCAGGCTTCAGTTCTGAATACCCCCCAGTTACGTCACTCAACCCCAAGCCGGCGTGGTACAACCCGCCGCGGTACAAAAAAATAAATTTGGTTGTGTTTCCTCAATAAAAAAAAAGTTTATTTGCAACAATTATGTTTGGTTTATTGTGTCTTTCACCGCTCTCAATACACACCAATAAACTTCGTCACACACTTATTCTTTTGGCCTAAACATATCTCCAGTAGTATAAAATACCAGACAACATCTATATGTGTTGCTTTAGTATACAGATATGAGTTGGCCAAAAAAATAGTAGTTATTTCCATACTCTTATTTTTAACTAGTGTAGTGTCACTGTACAAAGAGAAAATGGTGGAAATCAAGTTCAGAACTCAACTGAACCGGTCAGATGTCAAAATAGACACCTGACCTATTTAGTTGATTACTGACTTGTATATTCACCATATTCTATATAGCACATTATGTGACAATGTTTGACAAACTGATGGGACGATGGTTGGCACACGCTAACTATCTATCCTCACCTGGGCAGGTGTAAGAAATTTTGAATTCATGATCATGTATATATTCATCATGAATTCATTATTTCTTACACTTGACTTGACGGGTATAGAGAGCGTGCCAGTCTTGACGCAATGACGTCAAGAAGATTACCAATAAATAAATTAAAATCTGGTTACATTATTATAAGTATGCGGCCCGTGTTTATATCATTCTTTGTAAACCAAAATAGGGAGTGCAACTGAGGTCAATTATGATTAAAAAAAAAAATTATTACCTCATCAACTATCACCCACTCCTGGTTTTGGATTACAAATTATGATATACATATCTACTGCCCATCTTTGGTCAACCTTTGTTTAGAGAGGAAAAAGACAGGAGACCTGGTGAACACAAAAAAGTTTATTAATTAGAAAAATTTGTATCAGTATTTAATAATTGGTAAACATTAACATACAACAGGACATTTAAACAACATTGTCCTGCCGTGAAACCCGTCCAATATCGGACACAAAATAGGCCACAAATTGGTCCCGCATAAGACCAACGGCTGCAGTTGACCGCATCGGGTGATGCTGAAAATCTGGCAATGGGTGTGAAACTGGTTCATCAAGTTCAATGTGGGGTCGCTCCTTAGCCATTATATAATTGTGTAGAACCACACAGGCTTTGACCACCTCGTCCACTGTTTCCACTTTTAGATTGATGGCTGTTGCAAGAATGCGCCATTTAGCAACCAGAATGCCAAAGCTGCACTCTACGGTTCTTCTGGCCCTGGTCAGTCTGTAGTTGAATATTCTTCGAGTGTGGTCCAAGTCCCTACTAGAATAGGGCTTCAGGAGATTTTCACACATCTGGAAGGCCTCATCCCCAACCATAACAAATGGCAGCGGTGGGCCTTGAGTGTTGGGGAGAGGCTGTGGAGGGGGGAAATTAAAATTGTTGCCATATACCCGACGGCCCATATCCAAGCTCTTGAAGGTCTGGGAATCATTGCCACGGCCAAAAGCTCCAATGTCCACGGCGATGAAGCGACACTCCGCATCCGCTATTGCCATGAGCACTACCGAAAAATATTTTTTATAATTAAAAAACTCAGATCCGGTTCTGGCAGGTTTGAAAATGCGGATGTGCTTCCCATCCACCGCCCCTAAACAGTTTGGAAAATCACACACGTTCAAAAATGTTTTTGATATTTCCCGCCACATGTCCACGGTGGGTACGGGTATAAACTCTTCACGGAGTACATTCCATAACGCACGACAGGTGTCCACAACAATTCCGGAGAGGGTTGAGATTCCAAGGCGGTATTGGAAGTGCAGGGAAGATAAACTCTCTCCTGTGGCAAGAAATCTAGAAGAAAAAGAAACAAAAAAAAAATTTAAGATCGGCTCTTAATGGTGTGTTTAAAAAAAAAAAAAAACACACATAGAAAACATGTCATAACAAAAAAATTGCACGGTCATTGGTTTAGTTTTGGAACGTACCGTAATGTCACTAACAGACGTTCCTCAGGTGGAATTGCTCTACTGAGCAATGTGTCCTGTCGCCTTATGGATACTTCGACACGAGACAGTAAATCCCGGAAAGAATCTTGAGACATTCTGGTATAATCCTGGAATTTCTCCGGGTTGGCATTCAGCTCCGCATAGAGCGTGTGATATGCTCCACGGGTTTCACGCACTTCAATGATGGGGTGCCTCCAAAACCGCCGATGCTGTCTCCTTCTCCATCTTTGGCGGTTTCGGTCTTGCTCCCAAGCAAAAACACAGGCAAGGAAAATTTTGAAGCTGAACTCCAGTTTGAAATAAAAGCTCTCCATTGAAAGATCCATCATGACACCGGAAACAGTAGCAAGCTGTGAACATTTCGGTACCCCTAGGGTCAATATATTGAGAGAAAATCACATACGCCCTCTCTATTCCCATTGGTTGTGTTACTGGTGACCTTTTTTTTGGGTTTTTTTTTTTTCTGAAAATTGCTCAAAAAAACGCAAACGCATGTGAACGCTGTGTTTTTTTGACGCACGCGTTAAACGCGTGCGTCAAAAAAACGCAGCGTTTACACGCGTTTACATGCGTTTTTGTCCAATGCTTTTTTTTAAAAAAACGCATGCGTTCAAAAACGCAAGTGTGAAACCAGCCTTAGTGTGGCTCTCCGCCCGTAACATCAGGCTGCGAGTTGAGTCCACCAAGTTTGCTCCTGGCTACTTGGGACCTTTCAAGGTTCTCGAACAGTGGTCTACCATCTGGCCCTTCCGACACGCTTGGGTATCACCGACACCTTTCATGTGTCCCTCCTTTAGCCCGTATACATGTCCCGGTTTTCCGAGTCATCTGTTGGGACATCGGGTTCGTCTACGGATGATTACAAGGTGAATGCTATTTTGATGTGCAAGGTGGTACGTGGCAAAAAATTTTACCTGGTTGCCTGGAAGGGTTATGGCCCTGAGGACAGGTCCTGGGAGCCTGCTGAGAATATTATGGCTCCGCAGCACATTGCTGCCTTCGAGCGTGGTGAGGCCCAGAGGGGGGGGGGTAATGTTTGGGGTCGAGTTCCCGCTTCTGTACAGGGGGAATCTCAGTCCATCTCCGCTGCGGTCTCCCATTCTTCTCCTGCCGCAGTGGAGGCTGCTCAGCGGAGATGTTGGTCCCTATGTCTTGCTCAGTCTGACTCTGTGCAAAGGGTTAGGCTACGTTCACATTAGCGTCATGCGACGCAGCGTCGCTGACGCACGACAACGCATGCGTCATGCGCCCCTATCTTTATCATTGGGGACGCATGCGTTGCGTTGTCGTGCGTTTTCGGTAAAACGCACGACGCATGCGTCGTTTCACCGCACCTGGGTGGCGTCGGAGACGCTACCTTGTTGCATTTTTCTAGCGTCCAAAAAACGCACGCGTCGCACTTGCGTCGCTCGTGCGTTGTCAATGCGTTCAATTTCCCATTGAAACCTATTGACAACGCACTTGCGTCGCGGGTGTGCGTCGTGCGTGCGTTGTGCGACGCATGCGTCGTTAGATAAAATGAAACAAAAAAGTGTCTAGACAGTGTCTAGACAGTGCAAACAGTGAGAAAAACATCCCCCATATATAAAGAAAATGTTGGATTGTTTGTCACTTCTGCTGCAGCATCTTGAGGCAAGACACCAGAGGCACATCTCCAGAACATCTAGAGGCATCACACCAGAACACCAGACGACTTCTACTATTCATCCGCTGTCCAGAGATGTAAGTATAGAATGATTCTGTGCATTTTCTACATGTTTTTTAAAATTATTTTTGCAAGTTGTGTTTTATATTCTACACTGTGGTTAAAGATATTGTGGTATTTTTAGTCTGGTTGTGATGTATGGCGTTGTATAGGATGGCGTTTCATTGTCTGCGGCCTTGATTATTGTTCTTTCCAGGATAGATTTTTCTTTTCCATTTATTGGTTTGGTGGTGTTTTTTGTATTCAGTTGTGATGTTTTATTCTTGCGTTATATGATGGCGTTTAATAGTCTCCGGCCCTGTCGGTTTTATTGTAAAGTATGGTAGTATAGAATGATTCTGCGCCCTTTTATTACATTTATTAATTTTTTATTGCAAGTTGTGTATTATGTTCAGCACTGTGGTTGTGTAAAGACATTGTTGTATGTTTCTGGTTGCGATGTATGGCGTTGTATGGCCCTTTTATTGTCTCCGTCCCTGTCGGTTTTATTGTAAAGTATGGTGTGTTATTAATGTTTCTGCCCTTAATTTTTGGGGGTTGTTAATTTTTTACTTTCAAAAAAGTATTGTGTTTTTTGTGTTGCTCCGTGCATACTGTACTTTTTAAAAAAAAAAAAAACTTTTGGGATTTTCCGTAAGTATTTACAAAATGCTGCTGTGACCCATCATGCCAGGATTACACAACCGTCTGTGATGTCTTCTATTGGGATTGCACACGGTTGCGTAATCGTTTTCAATATATTATCTAAAACCTTTTTTATTTTTTCAATTTATACACAGTTAAACAATTGAAGACCAGATGGCGCTCCATGAAGGACCGCTTCAGGAGGGGCCTGAAAAAGGAGGGACAGACTCGTAGTGGTGCTGCCGCTTCAAGGACCTCGGTGTACAAGTACAACCGTATACTGCAGTTCTTGCGACCGGTCCTTGAAAGCAGAGAGTAAGTATAGTACCTATGCACACACCTAGTTTTTACAACATGCATATTCACATACTACATTCCAGCCACGTAGCTTATTGCCCAGCCATTTATTTTGGCAAGTACCAAGTATAGAAAGGAAGAAAAAAAGGCAAGCTCACCGAGGTGTGAAAGTAAAAAATACATACTTTTATCCTCTTCAATCATAAGCAGAGGATGAAACATCAGCACAATACAATAGACACTATCTACGCGTTTCAGGTGACAGGGAACATCAGACCTGAAACGCGTAGATAGTGTTTTTATTGTATTGTGCAGATGTTTCATCCTCTGCTTCTGATTGAAGTGAATAAAGTATTTTGTTTTTACTTTTCACGCCTCGTTGACCTAGAATTTTTTATTCATTTCTGGTCTTCTCACACTTGACACAGCGGCTCCGTGCTCCGAGCCTTCTGCGATTACTACAATGTTGAGCTTGACTTACTAGCAATTTCACGGAAATCTGAAGTATACAGAACACAGAAAAATAGTAGATTGGCCATGCCCAGCCAATATTTAATAGTGTAGTAGTATAGTGGCTATCCAGGTGTATCCCCGATTTTTTATACACAAAAAAGTAAAATATAATAGATACGACATACATTCCACTGCAAAGCAGGTTATGTTCCCATGGTTGCTCAGCTCGCAGGACCTGTGATGACGTCTCGGTCACATGACCGTGACGTCATGGCAGTTCCAACGTAAGCATAATTGTCTGGCGTTGCAAACCACAACCATGGGTGACTATTGTGAATTAAATAAATACCTTTTTTTTTAATATTGATGGTGCATATGCAGTGTCAATATTAAAAATAGGTTAATATTAATGGCGGCAATGGATACCTGGCGGTAAAGTTAATTAATGACGCATGTGAAATGTGATATTTAGTATACTAATGGTTTCCTTATGTTTTCACAGAACACACAGCAGCACCCGCGAGACTGTCCGACCCTCTGGAGCGGTCCTTTGTGAAGCGCCATCTGAACAGTCGCAGCCATCCCACAGCGAGAGCAGGTCTGCACCACCACAATCTGGCGAACCGGCAGCCGGTCCATCAGATGTTCCCCTGGCCGAGGCCTCTGTCGCTCCTTCCTTTGGGTCTTAACGACAGCGTCAGCGGGCCTCGGACAGGGCGCCCATGCCCGAATTTTTACATCTGAGCACCGTATTTCAGAATGGTTTCAAGGCGCTGTGCGATAAAATGTGCAATATCGAACGGCATCTTGAAAACATCGAAACGGATCTCTCGAGGCCGGCCAAACATTTTTTTACTGCCATTCACAACGGCATGGTTGAACATCTTACGCCGGAACTCCAGATTTCGGTCATGCAGGGCTGCAACAATGTATATGTCAGTGCTCTGCAGCAGGCTCGGGTCATGCAGTCAGCGACAAATATGCCCGCAGTACCATCGCTGGCAGCCATGACTCCGACTCCTGCTGCAGAGCACCACCACAGAGCTCCGCGTGCCGAGGGCCACGGCCACCGCCACCGCCACCGCCACCACAGAACAGAGCCCCAAAGTTCAGAGCCTGACAGGCCTTCAAGGGGACACAGACGGGAAGCCGACCCACACCCAGAGGGAGAGAGGAGGAAAAAGAAGAAGAAGACGACGACAAGTACTACGACCTTGGCTATGGCTGCTCCCAAAAGTACCACCAGAAAACACCCCGGGTCGACCCGGAGCACACCAAGTACCCAGGCTGGGTCTACACGGAGTACACCCAGTACCCAGCCTGGGTCTACAAGGAGTACACCATCACAGCCTGGGTCTACCCGGAGCCGGAGTAGCCAGCCAAGGACACTGGTCATCCCTCCTCCTCCCTCACCTCCTGCTTTGCTAATCTCGCCACCATCCACTGGCTGGATTGATGTCGGCATCCCGTCTAGTGTCATAGAGTATGCTGCTTCCTCCCCCTCGTCCTCCTCCTCGGTCTCCTCAACACCCCCAAAAAGTGTGGGATATCAATCCCCTTTAATTGCGGATGTTGGTACCCCCTAATAACATTTCCCTTTTTTTTTTTTTTGTACCCTAAATAAATGTTATTTTTTTTTTTTTAAAAATTAGTTTTTATTGTCTCAAATAAAGTTTGCACCAAATCACACCTTGCGCCGTATACACAAATCTTGTCTTTGTAACACCTGATGTGCAATGTCTGACAATATTTATCAATTTGTTTTTTTCATTGTTTTATAGGGCTGTCGCTCATTGTACTCAGATGTTACAAACACAAACAGCATTGCTCAATATGTCAAGTTTACAATGTACCATCACACAACGATTTCAGTATAGATAAAGTTGGTTTTTGTGTGTAACCAACGTTATCTTTTCTGAAATCGTAAAACGATTGAGCCCCTGCTGTGAGTTTTTTGGTGTCAGCGAATGATTTGGAATTTTTTTTGGGTAACTGATCAGACGCTGTCATTGTTGGATCGGCGAGTTTAGACCGATCCAGCGATGTCTTTGTTTTAAACAAGGGAATATTGGGTTACTAGCGCAGTGTTTTAAACACTCAAATAAAAAGTGAACAATACCCCACAAATATAAAAAGGTGTCTACCACGTCCCTCGCCGTCATCTTTCCGCACTGACACTGTGATTCCCGCCCGTAAAGCTGAGCACACCGTTGACTTAATAATAAACGCTGTGCTGGGCTTTAGGGCTGGCACAGTACGGGAAGTTGACGGCGATGGACGTTTCACACACCGGAGTGTAAGGGTTTTTTGTATTTTATTAAATTACATTTACAATGGTAAACATCGTGAGTGTGGCAAAGCGCTTCATAACATTACCCAGATTACACGGGACTTGCTCTTTTTTGGTCGCTGGAGAGCTGTCTGTGTGACAGCTCTCCAGCAACCACGCGACAACTAAACAACGATCTCGGTCCAGTCGTATCACTGGTCGGTATCGTTGGATAATAGTTTTATTAATGTACCTTAAGATTATTGGTCAGGTGAGGTGGAAGCAATGTTCACAGTGTCGCCACTATTTGACTCTGGACGTATTCTAGCATCCTGAGTACAATAGTGTTCACTCTGTAGAGTTTTGCAAACATGATCGTCTCCCTCCTTGTCAAGCCTGGTTCCAAATAGTCTGCAGGATTAAAAATGGTTGACAAGGTGGGAGCCGATTATGTTATACGTCAAAACTATGGAACACACAAATTTTGTGGGACACACATTACTTTCAATAAAATTGGATTTTACAATTCTATTACTATGGAAAAACGTATGGGAGATTTGTTTTTTGAAAACGGAAAGGCACAAGAACTTTATTTCAAAACACAACGCATTAGAAAATCAGGGGACATTATAACAATAACCAAACATAGGATGGTTAAATGACATGGACTCCACAGTGTTTACATGACATCATAATAACACGAAGAATTAAACCATTTGATCTTGCCATGAAACACGGCCAACATCAGAAACAAAGTATGCAGCAAATTGGTCCCTCATATGAGCAATTTCCACAGTTGTCCGCAGAGGATGAGCTTGATAATCAGGCAATGGATTTGGTATGGGTTCATCGAGTTCCACGTTGACTCTCTCTTTATCAATAATAAAATTGTGGAGAACCACACACGCCTTCACCACCTCATCCACTGTCTCAATTTTCAAATTGATAGCGGATCCTAAGATACGCCATTTGGAGACCAGGATGCCAAAGGCGCACTCCACAGTTCTTCTGGCCCTGGACAGTCTATAATTAAATATAGTTTTGGTGCGGTCCAACCCACGACTTGAGTACGGTTTAAGTAGGTTGCCACTCATTTGAAAAGCCTCATCACCAACAACAACAAATGGCAGGGCCGGGCCGTCGGTGTTGGGAAGAGGTCGTGGATGGGGGAAATTAAAATTGTTATTGTACAATCTTCGGCCCATATAGTAACATAGTAACATAGTAACATAGTTAGTAAGGCCGAAAAAAGACATTTGTCCATCCAGTTCAGCCTATATTCCATCATAATAAATCCCCAGATTTATGTCCTTCTACAGAACCTAATAATTGTATGATACAATATTGTTCTGCTCCAGGAAGACATCCAGGCCTCTCTTGAACCCCTCGACTGAGTTCGCCATCACCACCTCCTCAGGCAAGCAATTCCAGATTCTCACTGCCCTAACAGTAAAGAATCCTCTTCTATGTTGGTGGAAAAACCTTCTCTCCTCCAGACGCAAAGAATGCCCCCTTGTGCCCGTCACCTTCCTTGGTATAAACAGATCCTCAGCGAGATATTTGTATTGTCCCCTTATATACTTATTCATGGTTATTAGATCGCCCCTCAGTCGATCGCCCCTCAGGAGTCATATCAGACTCCTTAAATGTCCGTGAATCATTTGCACGACCAAACGCTCCAATGTCCACAGCGAGAAACCTGCAGTCCGCACCTGCAATTGCCATCAGCACGGTGGAAAAGTATTTTTTATAATTAAAAAAAAGAGATCCACTTCTTGAAGGCTTGGTAATCCTAATGTGCTTCCCATCCACGGCTCCAATACAGTTAGGGAAAGAACACACTTGTTCGAATTTTTGGGCGTTGGCATGCCATATTTCTCTTGTAGGGATGGGTAAAAATTCCTCCCGGAGGTTGTCCCACAATGCGCGGCATGTGTCGGCAATAATACCCGACAGTGTTGAGACTCCAATCCGAAACTGGAAATGCAGTGATCTCAATGTCTCTCCGGTAGCCAGGAAACTGACAAGAAGAAAAATAAATAAATATAATTAATAAAATTGTTATGAAAGAATTTTTCATTTTTAATAACAATCCCCCACCCCACAAAACATAAACACGTTACTTTAAAAAATGGCAAGAACATATAAATCCTTCACATTCCATTACGTACCGTAGAGTCACCAGCAGACGTTCCTCAGGGGAAATCGATTTACGGAGCTGCGTGTCCTGCCTGGAAATGGTTCCTTCCACCAGACGCAGCAGATATCGGAAGCTGTCTTTTGACATCCTGGTGTATTCAAAGTATTTGTCCTGGTTCTCATTTAATTCGCCAAACAGACAATGGTAGGCTCCACGACTCTCTCGGACTTCCACTATAGGGTGTAGCCAAAAACGCCGACGACTCCTTCTCCGTAGTTTGTGTCTTTTCCTCTGTTCATGACAGGCAATAGCATAAGCAATAGCAAGGGCTAATTCCAGCTCAAAATTGAGGTAGATACTCTCCATGGGACGATCCATCTTGATGCTCTATGGTTGGAAATAATCTATGCCGGGGTATATATACCACTATTCCATTAATACCCACCCCCATCTACCCATTGGTGGCATTATCGATTGTCTAGACACTAGACCCACCCTCTTCTATTCATTGGTGGTGTTATCTAGTGTCTAGACACTAAATTGTGTGTAAAGATCTAATCAGTGTTTGACAACGCATGCGTCGTAAAACGCAACAAAAACGCACCAAAAACGCTGCGTTTTACGACGCATCCGTCTGACGCTTGCGTCAAAAAAGGTGCGTTTTTGCGTGCGTTTCCGATGCGTCGTGCGTTGCGTCGGCGACGCTGCGTCGCATGACGCTAATGTGAACGTAGCCTTACTGCTGCCTTTCCAGCTTCTACCATTGTAGCCAGTACTGGGCAGCGGTGAGCAGACGTTTTTGGGACTAAGTCCTGCCTTTTCCCTTCTGAGCATGTCCAGGGCAAGATCTCCCGTTGGAGATCAAGGGTCACATGCTTAGATACAGCAGTAAACCCCATTAGTCCTCTAGGAAGGTCCTGAAGGTGCTCAACTTCTGTGGCAGTCTCCCATTGGTTCTTCTGGGAAGGTCCTGTACTTGCTGCAGCTATAAAAGGTTTGCATGGCCGCACGGCCATGAGCTAGTGTACATTTGAAAACATGTGTGTGTTGATGAGTGCAAAAGTCGTTCTTTAAACATCCCCTCCCTTGTGTATGACTGTTCGCAAAAGGTGGATGTATGCTATCTAGCGCCCGGCTGAGCTATCAGCATTAAGCATAACTTACAACGTCTCAGCACTAAACATACATTACAGCATCTATTGCTGTGACCGCCAGTGCGGCGCCATGCATTATTAAAGAGATTTCCAACCCGAGCCTCGGTGGTTGGTGGCGTCCGCCAGTGCGGCACTGCTCGCACTCTTGTGCTACTCATTACTTAAGTTTATTCTGACACCCAGTTGTGGTGTCGAGCGTAAGTGGTCTAGACCAGGGGTCCCCAACTCCAGTCCTCAAGGCCCACCAACATGTCATGTTTTCAGGATTTCCTTAGTCTTGCCCAGGTAATAATTGCATCACCTGTGCAGTGCAAAGGAAATCCTGAAAACATGACCTGTTGGTGGGCCTTGAGGACTGGAGTTGGGGACCCCTGGTCTAGACGAACCCAATCCCGTGTCTTGGAATTGGGTTCTGTGACTTCTTGCTTGCGCTCTTGGTGTGGTACTACGGCTCTGTGACGTAACAGAGTTTGTTTCCACCGCCATATAGTGCCGCCATTTGCCAGCTGCGGGTTCTCTCCTGCACGGTGGACCCCGGACTGCGAATGCACCTTATTATTTGCTTGGTGCGTTCCGCCAGTCCTAACAACATGTGTGTGTATTGTGGTGTGAGGATGTGTGTGTGTAATCGTGTATTGTGGTGTGAGGATACGTATGTGTGTAATTGTGCATTGTGGTGTGAGGATACGTGTGTCTAATAGTGTATTGTGGAGTGAGGATATGTGTGTGTGTAATAGTGTATTGTAGTGTTAGGATACATATGTATATAATAGTATATTGTGGTGTGAGGATACGTGTGTGTGTAATAGTGTATTGAGGTGTGAGGATACGTGTGTGTGTTATTATACACACACGTATCCTCACACCTCAATACACTATTACACACACGCGTATCCTCACACCACAATATACTATTACATATACAAATGTAAACAAATCCCTCAGCAGTAGATCTGCTTGAGCAAAACATACCTAGGCTTCCTTCACAGGGCCACCCACCTCTGCGATACATACCACCCATTAATCACATGACCAGTTACTATGCCACAACACGTATCCTCCCACCACAATACACTATTACACACACACCTATCCTCACACCACAATACACTATTACAAACAGACACGTATCCTTACACCACAATATACTATTGTATATTGTGGTGTAAGGATACGTGTCTGTTTGTAATAGTGTATTGAGGTGTGAGGATACATGTGTGTGTAATAGTGCATTGTGGTGTGAGGATAAGTGTGTATTGTGGTGTGAGGATACGTGTTGTGGCATAGTAACTGGTCATGTGATTAATGGACGGTATGTATCGCAGAGGTGGGTGGCCCTGTGATGGAAGCCTGGGTATGTTTTGCTCAAGCAGATCTACTGCTGAGGGATTTGTTTACATTGGGAAGGCTTCCAGGTGATTGGAGAGATGGGTGGGTTCAGTCACCTACAAATAGGTGTGTTTGAACACCCAAAATGGTTTTGTGTTTAAGGACCTGTGGTGATGTCACACTCACCTGACTGGCCATGTGATAGGTATCTGGGTGTGGTTACACCTATGTAAAGGAGGTGTGTTTAGCACATGGAGTGAGTGTTTGGGAGTCTGCCAGTGTGGATAGACTTCCATGAGTCCAGGCTGGACACTGCAGAGTGGTCTGTGTATTGAGAGGGAGAAGCCCTTCTGTGTCTGTGGCTTCAGATAGAGCCTGAGTGCTGGACACTGCACAGCCTGTGTGCCCACAGGCCTGAGAAGAGCAGAGCTCTACTATGGACTTTTATGCTATGTCGGCCTCATGTACGGACTGTTTTTCTTTTTGTTGCTGCCTTGCTGGTTTTTGGAGCAAATAAACCCACATGGACATTAAAGAGAATGTGCCTCCTGTTTCCTCCTACGCATCTGAGCAGGTACAAACCTTACAGTGTGTATGTAATAGTGTATTGTGGTCAGGGCCGCCATCAGGGCATTACAGCCATGACTGGCATATGGGGCCCGGTGGGCAGAGGGGGCCCGCATCGGGCCCCGTCTCATCTGCTCACCGGGCCCCCCCTGCAGGCTCTGTGGCACACTATTGACGTGCGGGCCCGTGCCTGCACGTCAATAGTTAACAGCCGCCGCCAGCCAGTCGGAGGCTGGCAGCTGACTTGAGCGGCCGCAGTGCGCAGCGCACTTCGCCGGCGTCTGACGTCATTGTCAGCTGCCGGCGAGTGCGTTCTTCACCTGCGTGGAGGAAGTGAGCTTCGCCTGCTGCAGGAGCACGGCCAGGTAAGATCTCTTTTTTTTTTTTTTTGAGAGTGGCGATCCAGGGTGGGGGGCCTGGGGCAGAATGATGGCCAAAGCGGCAGAAAGCTGGGCACAGGGGCATTATGCTGGACACGCTGGGGCAGAGATGCTGGGCACAGGGGCAGAATGCTGGATAAAGGGGCAGAAAGCTGGACGCTGGGGCATTATGCTGGACACGCTGGGGCAGAGATGCTGGACACAGGGACAGAATGCTGGACAAAGGGGTAGAAAGCTGGACACGGGCATTATGCTGGACACGCTGGGGCAGAGATGCTGGACACAGGGGCAGAATGATGGACAAAGGGGCAGAAAGCTGGACACAGGGTTATTATGCTGGACACAGGGGCATTATGCTGGACACAGGGGCATTATGCTGCACAAAGGGGCAGAAAGCTGGACACAGGGGCAGAGATGCTGGACACAGGAGCAGTATGATGGACACAGGAGCAGTATGCTGGACACAGGGGCATTATGCTGGACACAGGGGCATTATGCTGGACACAGGGGCATTATGCTGGACACGCTGGGGCAGAGATGTTGGACACAGGGGCAGAACGCTGGACACGGGCAGAACGCTGGACACAGGGGCAGAGATGCTGGACACAGACACTGCATACTAAGTACAGATCTCCTGTGAATACTGGCACTTATGGTGATAGTATGGTGCATTTTTTTTAATTACAGATCAGAATTGTAGTATTCAGTCACTATGTGGTGCTCTGCCAGCAGCCATACAGCGTTGGGTGGGACAAGGGGACCCGGGCACTCTGGATGAAGTGGTGGGACTGGTAGACCGATATACAGCCAGGACTTTTTACAGGACACTGCTCAATTTCGGCTGTCACGTAAGGTCGTGCCACAGCGATCAGGTGTTGGCGCTGCCAAGGGCCTGGCCATGTGGCTGCTAACTGCCCGTTGGTGGTTCCATTGTAAGGTGACATTAAGCCTGGTTAATCATGGAGAGATGTCAATAAGACACCTATCCATTATTAATCCAATAGTGGTAAATGGTTAATAAAACACACACACATTAGGAATAAAGTATTTTAATGAAATAAAGACACAGGGTGTTGTAATAGTTTATTATACTCTTAATACTCTTAATACTCTTAATAGTTTATTATACTCTTAATCCAAATTACGACCCTCATTCTGTAAAAAAAGGAAAAATAAAAAAACAACAATATCCCATACCTTTCCGCCATTACATTCATGTCCCACGATGTAAATCCATCTGAAGGGGTAAAATAATTTTACAATCAGGAGCCTGCTAATGCAGCTGTGCTCCTGACTGTAAAATCTGGGGAATGAATTGAAGCAGGGGAACGTAGCTACCTAGACTTGCGGTGCTGCGCCCCCTGCTGGCATAACCTCATATGAACTCGAGCGTGGGAATTTTTCAGAATATTTTCTCACACTCGAGTTCATATGAGGTTATAACAGCAGGGGGCGCAGCAACGCAAATCTAGGTAGCTACGTTCCCCTGCTTTCAATTCATTCCCCAGATTTTACATTAGCAGGCTCCTGCTTGTAAAATTATTTAACCCCTTCAGATGGATTTACATATTGAGACATGACTGTAATGGTGGAAAGGTATGGGATATTGTTGTTTTTTTATTTTTCCTATTTTACAGAACGAGAGTCATCATTTGGATTAAGAGTATAATAAACTATTACAACACCCTTTGTCTTTATTTCATTAACCCCTTTCTGACCTCGGACGGGATAGTATGTCCGAGGTCAGAAGTCCCGCTTTGATGCGGGCTCCGGCGGGGAGCCCGCATCAAAGCCGGGACATGTCAGCTGTTTTGAACAGCTGACATGTGCCCATAATAGGTGCGGGCAGAATCGCGATCTGCCCACGCCTATTAACTAGTTAAATGCCGCTGTCAAACGCAGACAGCGGCATTTAACTACTGCATCCGGCCGGGCAGCCGGAAATGACGGCATAGCCGACCCTCGTCACATGATCGGAGGTTGGTGATGCTTCAGTATTGTAACCATAGAGGTCCTTGAGACCTCTATGGTTACTGATCCCAGGCAGCTGTGAGCCCCACCCTGTGGTCGGCGGTCACAGCAAACCTGATTTTCTGGTACATAGCAGCGAACAGCAGATCGCTATGTAGCAGAGCCGATCGTGCTGTGCCTGTTTCTAGCCTCCCATGAGGGCTATTGAAGCATGGCAAAAGTAAAAAAAAAAAAGTGAAAAAAATAAAAAAAATATAAGTTTAAATCACCCCCCCTTTCTCCCCAATCAAAATAAATCAATAAAAAAAAATCAAATCTACACATATTTGGTATCGCCGCGTTCAGAGTCGCCCGATCTATCAATTAAAAAAAGCATTAACCTGATCGCTAAACAGCGTAGCGAGAAAAAAATTTGAAACGCCAGAATTAAGTTTTTTTGGTCGCCGTGACATTGCATTAAAATGCATCAAAAGATGCGATCAAAAGAACGTATCTGCACCAAAATGCTATCATTAAATACGTCATCTTGGCACGCAAAAAATAAGTCCTCAACTGACCACAGATCATGAAAAATGGAGACGCTACGAGTATCGGAAAATGGCGCAAATTTTTTTTTTTTAGCAAAGTTTGGAATTTTTTTTCATCATTTAGGTAAAAAATAACCTAGTGATGTTAGGTGTCTATGAACTCGTACTGACCTGGAGAATCATAATGTAAGGTTAGTTTTAGCATTTAGTGAACCTAGCAAAAAAGCCAAACAACAAACAAGTGTGGGACTGCACTTTTTTTGCAATTTCACCGCACTTGGAATTTTTTTTCCCGCTTTCTAGTACACGACATGCTAAAACCAATGATGTCGTTCAAAAACACAACTCGTCCCGCAAAAAATAAGCCCTCACATGGCCAAATTGACGGAAAAATAAAAAGTTATGGCTCTGGGAAGGAGGGGAGTGAAAAACAAACACGGAAAAACGAAAAATCCCAAGGTCATGAAGGGGTTAAAATACTTTATTCCTAATGTGTGCGTGTTTTATTATCCATTTACTACTATTGGATTAATAATGGATAGGTGTCTTATTGACATCTCTCCATTATTAACCAGGCTTAATGTCACCTTACAATAGCAAGGTGGCATTAACCCTTTATTACCCCATATCCCACCGCTACAGGGGAGTGGGAAGAGAGAGGCTATGTTCCAGAATAGGCGCATCTTACAGATGTGCCTTTTCTGGGGTGACTGGGAGCAGATGTTTTTAGCCAGGGGGGCCAATAACCATGGTCCCTCTCCAGGCTATTAATATCTGCCCTCCGTCCTGGCTTTCCCACTCTGGCGGAGAAAATTGCGCGGGAGCCCACGCCAGTTTTTTCCGCGATTTAACCCTTTATTTTAACAGCTAGAGCCCCCAAATTTTGCAAACACACACTACTAACATTAGTAGTGAGGAATATGCAAAAAAAAGGGATATGAAATGGTTTACTGTACGTAAACCATCTCTCATATCATGTCGGGTTTGGGAAGGAGATAGCAAAAGCCGGCAATTGAATTACCGGCTTTTCTGCTATCTAGCGCTGTATGAAATATAAATATATGTATTTATATGTGTCTCACTGATATACAGATATATATATATATATATATATATATATATATATATATATATATATATATATATATATATATATATATATATATATATATATACACAGGTCCTTCTCAAAAAATTAGCATATAGTGTTAAATTTCATTATTTACCATAATGTAATGATTACAATTAAACTTTCATATATTATAGGTTCATTATCCACCAACTGAAATTTGTCAGGTCTTTTATTGTTTTAATACTGATGATTTTGGCATACAACTCCTGATAACCCAAAAAACCTGTCTCAATAAATTAGCATATCAAGAAAAGGTTCTCTAAACGACCTATTACCCTAATCTTCTGAATCAACTAATTAACTCTAAACACATGCAAAAGATACCTGAGGCTTTTATAAACTCCCTGCCTGGTTCATTACTCAAAACCCCCATCATGGGTAAGACTAGCGACCTGACAGATGTCAAGAAGGCCATCATTGACACCCTCAAGCAAGAGGGTAAGACCCAGAAAGAAATTTCTCAACAAATAGGCTGTTCCCAGAGTGCTGTATCAAGGCACCTCAATGGTAAGTCTGTTGGAAGGAAACAATGTGGCAGAAAACGCTGTACAACGAGAAGAGGAGACCGGACCCTGAGGAAGATTGTGGAGAAGTGGAAACATCCAGAGCCACCGTGCACAGGCGTGTGCAGGAAATGGGCTACAGGTGCCGCATTCCCCAGGTAAAGCCACTTTTGAACCATAAACAGCGGCAGAGGCGCCTGACCTGGGCTACAGAGAAGCAGCACTGGACTGTTGCTAAGTGGTCCCAAGTACTTTTTTCTGATGAAAGCAAATTTTGCATGTCATTCGGAAATCAAGGTGCCAGAGTCTGGAGGAAGACTGGGGAGAAGGAAATGCCAAAATGCCTGAAGTCCAGTGTCAAGTACCCACAGTCAGTGATGGTGTGGGGTGCCATGTCACCTGCTGGTGTTGGTCCACTGTGTTTCATCAAGGGCAGGGTCAATGCAGCTAGCTATCAGGAGATTTTGGAGCACTTCATACTTCCATCGGCTGAAATGCTTTATGGAGATGAAGATTTCATTTTTCAGCACGACCTGGCACCTGCTCACAGTGCCAAAACCACTGGTAAATGGTTTACTGACCATGGTATTACTGTGCTCAATTGGCCTGCCAACTCTCCTGACCTGAACCCCATAGAGAATCTGTGGGATATTGTGAAGAGAAAGTTGAGAGACGCAAGACCCAACACTCTGGATGAGCTTAAGGCCGCTATTGAAGCATCCTGGGCCTCCATAACATCTCAGCAGTGTCACAGGCTGATTGCCTCCATGCCACGCCGCATTGAAGCAGTCATTTCTGCCAAAGGATTCCCGACCAAGTATTGAGTGCATAACTGAACATTATTATTTGATGGTTTTTTTGTTTGTTATTAAAAAACACTTTTATTTGATTGGATGGGTGAAATATGCTAATTTATTGAGACAGGTTTTTTGGGTTATCAGGAGTTGTATGCCAAAATCATCAGTATTAAAACAATAAAAGACCTGACAAATTTCAGTTGGTGGATAATGAATCTATAATATATGAAAGTTTAATTGTAATCATTACATTATGGTAAATAATGAAATTTAACACTATATGCTAATTTTTTGAGAAGGACCTGTATGTATATATATATATATATATATATATATATATATATATATATATATATATAGACTGTATATATGATTTCACGAATATTTGAGCCCATGGATCCATTCTACGTCCATTTTGCAAGTATGTGTGTGTAATAGTGAATTGTGGTGTGAGGATACGTGTGTGTGTAATAGTGTATTGTGTGAGGATACGTATGTGTGTAATAGTGTATTGTGGTGTGAGGATCCGTGTGTGTAATAGTGTATTGTGGTGTGAGGATACGTGTGTGTGTAATAGTGTATTATGGTGTGAGGATCTGTGTGTGTGTAATATGTGTGTAATGGTGTATTGTGGTGTGAGGGTACGTGTGTGTAATACTGTATTGCGGTTTGAGGATATGTGTGTGTAATCCTGTATTGTGGTGTGAGGATACGTCTGTGCGTAATAGTGTATTGTGCTGTGAAGATATGTGTGTGTGTAATAGTGTATTGTGGTGTGAGGATACGTGTGTGTAATAGTGTATTGTGGTGTGAGGATACGTGTGTGTAATAGTGTATTGTGGTGTGAGCATATGTGTGTGTGTAATAGTGTATTGTGGTGTGAGGATACGTGTGTGTGTGATAATGTATTCTGGTGTGAGGATATGTGTGTGTAATAGTGTATTGTGGTGTGAGGATACGTGTGTGTAATAATGTATTCTGGTGTGAGGATATGTGTGTGTAATAGTGTATTGTGGTGTGAGGATACGTGTGTGTGTAATAGTGTATTGTGGTGTGAGGATACGTGTGTGTGTGATAATGTATTCTGGTGTGAGGATATGTGTAATAGTGTATTGTGGTGTGAGGATACGTGTGTGTGTAATGTATTCTGGAGTGAGGATATATGTGTGTAATAGTGTATTGTAGTGTGAGGATACGTGTGTGTGTGTGATAATGTATTCTGGTGTGAGGATATGTGTGTGTAATAGTGTATTGTGGTGTGAGGATACGTGTGTGTGTAATAATGTATTCTGGTGTGAGGATACGTGTGTGTGTAATAATGTATTCTCGTGTGAGGATATGTGTGTAATAGTGTATTGTGGTGTGAGGATACGTGTGTGTGTGTGTAATAGTGTATTGTTGTGTGAGGATACGTGTGTGTGTAATAGTGTAGTGCTAGCCAGATTACTTGTGGTTGCAAAAAAAAAAAAGACAGAGAGGACTTAGCTTCAGAATTACCAGAAGTATTTCAGGGTTCAGAGGAGCCTATTGACAGATTTTATGCTAAATGTACAGTAGTGTTCACAGATCATGATTATGTCCGGAAAAATCCTAGGGAAGCTAGGTTTCTTAAAAATATGTTCCTGAGAGGATTAAGAGAAGAGTGAGGTCAGAATGTATCTATGCTACACTCGATCAGTCCCTTCCCATGTTTAGGAGGATAGAGGAACAGATTAACAGTAGGAAAGCAAAAGAAGCAGCAAAAGCCAACTCCTGTTATGGTGAATATACCTCCGGATGTATTTAATAATGCTGTAAAAACTGCGGTGCAGGGGATATCACAGGGGAACAGGGGGAGAGAAGAAAAGGAAAGATGGGATAGTTGGCCAAGAGAAGTGTAAACAAATAATAGCGGTCCCCCCATGGGATGGTCCAATCACTATCACACAATTAAAAGTTCCTAATGGGAAACAATTAAAATGCCTGATTGATATGTGGGCAAGTTGTACTGATATAAGAAAATGGATATGCCACAACGATTCATGACAGGGAAAACAGTCCATGGTGTAGGAGCAGGTGGAACAGTACATCCCTTGCATGAAAGAGCCCAAAAAAGTGTGAATAGCACGTACCACAGACTTGTGTGCCCAATTGCTAGTCTCAGATATATGTCTTAAGCTTGATAGGTGCTGATATCCTTAGTGCAATGAATGCAGTTATTAATTGTCTGGAAGAAAAGTATTACTGTTACAGGCCCATTGTCTGGAGCAACCCTCTCCACTATGATGTCAGTAATTCAGCTAGATGATGAAAAACTGCTAACTGACAAAGATGAGGACATTCAGCAAATGACTGAGCAAATAGCTGCAGTATGGGTACCTTTACCCATACTGCAGCTATTTGCGCGATCATTTGCTGAATGTATGAATGGGGGAGGCATTGGTTTGTTAAGGATAACACCATTATCCATCAAATTGAAGCCAGATACTGTACCGGTGTGTATTAGACAATATCCCCTGAGCAGAGAGCAACCAGGTATGTCTAATCAAAACAGATTCTTTGCTAATCTTTTTGTTCCACGAAGGATGTAAGATTTCAAGAGATAAACAGCGAAAAAAGAGGAAAAAGTTGTTTTCTTAGGTCGCTGCATTTCACCTTAGCTGAAACACATAACACCAGAAAGGGTAAAAGGCCATAAGCTAAGCAATTGTACCAACTTCCATAAGTACACAGAGAACATTCCTAGGGCTGATCGGCTACTGTAGAGAATGGATTCCCTCTGCATCACAAATCATGCACCCCCTATTTGATGTGTTGTCAATGTGAAACAAGGGTCAGCCACACCAACTGACCACAGAAGCAAAAGAGGGATTTAAGGACCGGATGGAAGCCATTCTCTCAGCCCCATCACTAATAATCCCAAGTTATAACCTCCCTTTCCATTTGTACTGTCATAAATCCAGGGGTACATGTTAAGGGGTGCACTGTATTAACACAAATACTTGCCAATATGCAAGAGACACCAATCCCTAATGCAGAGCTAGAGCTTTATGTAGATGGGTCATGGTTTTACAAAGATGGAGCATCTCATACAGGTTGTGCATTAGTTGATCAACATGAGGCGGTAAAAAGTGAAGCTATACCTTCTAGGATGTCTGCTCAGGAAGCTGAATTGAAAGCACTCGCTGAGGCATGTATAATGGCAGAGTATTTACTGATGGTGCCACGCATTCTGCATTTTCCATGATTGCGGTCCCATGTGGAAGAGCAGAAAGTTTATTGGTTCTTCTGGTAAACCCATTAAAAATGCAGACTTGGTGGCTCAACTTCAAGTTGCTATAGTCAAGGTGCAAGCTCACACTAAAAAACACACTAGAGAAGCTGAAGGTAATAACCGATCTGACATTGCAGCAAAAGCTGCTGCTTGCTTCCTCTCCCCGCAGAGATATACACGGTGCAGGTGTCCGGGGGGATGGAGCTACAACTACCTCAGAGCCTGCAAGATCAGACCTCAGCATCGAAAAAGAAGGATGGCAAAGGCACTCATGTGCGAAGGAAGAAGATGGACTGAGGAGAGCGAACAGTAAGTACTGCCTTCCTAGGGCACTGTTCCCCATGATGTGCACGCTCTCTCATGGACTATCCCATCAGTCCAAAGACGCAATGGTATGTCAGGTAAACGCTAATTAGGTGACCCCAGAATTCCATTGTGCTGCTGCTATATTCGTATAAGGATGCGTAGTCTGTGTATGCTTAAATGTGGGAAAAGTGCACCGCCTGACAATTGTACCTGCTCCAGCTACCTCAAATTAATTTCATACAGCTTCTATGAATATGTGTTGGTATGTATCGACTAGGTGACATTTTTGATAGCATAACTGATTATTTGATGCTCTAAATGTTGAATCAGCCTACATGAAACAGCTTATAGTTATTATTAATCATCATGATACAGTACATAATAATCTCACAGACTCTCAAGGAAGCTTCTGTCAGGTGGTAGGACCAGCCTGTTGCCGCTACATAGATCCTTCCAGACTAAAGAGAGTTACTCATGATCAGGGCTGCCACTAGAAATTTCGGGGCCCCATACTGGCAAAATTTTCGGGGCCCCCTTGAGACTCCGCCCAGGCTCCACCCCAGCCCCGCCTCCAGGCTCCACCCCTCGAACTGTCCACAGTCCCACCGCTCTCTCTTGGAAAATCTCCACTTCTCACCTATCACACATTGACAGTTCCCATCACCAGATCACATACATAGCAGGCAGCTTTTGTTTTGGCCAAAAGATTTTTTAAGCCGCCACCATAACACGGTAGACACTTTTGGCCAGGCCCTACTCTACTGTAACCTATTAAATATTTGTTAAAATATGCAATACAATTTAGGTATATTTTTATTTATTTTTCAATTTTTAAAATGACCAATAATATCACATAGAAGGAACAAATACCACAACACCATGACCAGATGACATATTACCACCACAGTGATCGAATAATATCACATACAAGGAACAAATACCAATATCACATACAAGGAACAAATACCACAACACCATGACCAGACCACATATTACCACCACAGTGATCGAATAATATCACATACAAGGAACAAATACCACAACACCATGTCCAGACCACATATTACCACCACATAGTGACTGAATACTACAATTCTGATCAGTAATTTAAAAAAAAGCACCATACTATCACCATAAGTGCCACTATACACAGGAGATCTGTACTTAGTATGCAGTGTCTGTGTACAGATAATATAGTGATCACTAGTGAAATTATACACAGGAGCTCTGTATACAGTGTATAGTGTCAGTGTATAGGTAACACACTGACTCACCAGTGACGTCTCTAGGTGAAGTCCTTCATCTTTCATCCAGCACAGACCGCCATCATTTCATCCAGCCAGGACTTCTCTCTGCAGGAAATAACAGTTACCTTGAGCTCCGCTTGCAGAACACATTACTTAATTTTTCACAACTTCTACATTACACCACATGAAGAAGGCGACATAGTATCACTCTATACAGTAACAGGACCGCCCCCCATTTAAAACAGTATACTCAGAAAATAAAATAAATACATCACTGCAGTAATAATATCCCTAAATTAGCCCCTATGGTATTAATAATATCCCCCAGCCTGGCCCCGTGTGTCTCATTCCTGGCGTCAGCCAGATGTTCTCCCATCCTGCCCTCACGAGTATCCATTCTGCCCCATATGATCTCCCCATCCTGCCCCATATGATCGCCCCATGTGATCTCTCCATCCTGCCCCATCTGTCTCCATCATATCCATCCTGCCCCATGATCCTGCACGATCTGTCTCCAATTCTGCCCCCAGTGTCTCCAATCATGCCCCATGTCTCCATTCTGCCCCCTATGTCTCCAACCATGCCCCCATGTCTGCAATCCTGACACTTGTCTCCAATCATGCCCCCTGTGTCTCCATTCTGCCCCATCTGTCTCCAATCCTGCCCCATCTGTCTCCAGTCATGCCCCCATGTCTTTCATCCTGCCCCGTGTCTCCAATCATGCCCCGTATCTCCATTCTGCCCCGTGTCTCGCATTCTGCCCCAATGTCCAGCATTCTGCCCCTGTGTCCAGCATTCTGCCCCTGTGTCCAGCATTCTGCCCCTGTGTCCAGCATTCTGCCCCTGTGTCCAGCATTCTGCCCCTGTGTCCAGCATTCTGCCCCTGTGTCCAGCATTCTGCCCCTGTGTCCAGCATTCTGCCCCTGTGTCCAGCATTCTGCCCCTGTGTCCAGCATTCTGCCCCTGTGTCCAGCATTCTGCCCCTGTGTCCAGCATTCTGCCCCTGTGTCCAGCATTCTGCCCCTGTGTCCAGCATTCTGCCCCTGTGTCCAGCATTCTGCCCCTGTGTCCAGCATTCTGCCCCTGTCACTGTGTCCAGCATTCTGCCCCTGTCACTGTGTCCAGCATTCTGCCCCTGTCACTGTGTCCAGCATTCTGCCCCTTTCACTGTGTCCAGCATTCTGCCCCTGTCACTGTGTCCAGCATTCTGCCCCTGTCACTGTGTCCAGCATTCTGCCCCTGTCACTGTGTCCAGCATTCTGCCCCTGTCACTGTGTCCAGCATTCTGCCCCTGTCACTGTGTCCAGCATTCTGCCCCTGTCACTGTGTCCAGCATTTCTGCCCCACTGTGTCCAGCATTCTGCCCCACTGTCTCCAGCATTCTGCCCCACTGTGTGTCCAGCATTCTGCCCCACTGTGTCCAGCATTCTGCCCCACTGTGTCTCGCATTCTGCCCCAATGTCCAGCATTCTGCCCCTGTCACTGTGTCCAGCATTCTGCCCCTGTCACTGTGTCCAGCATTCTGCCCCTGTCACTGTGTCCAGCATTCTGCCCCTGTCACTGTGTCCAGCATTCTGCCCCTGTCACTGTGTCCAGCATTCTGCCCCTGTCACTGTGTCCAGCATTCTGCCCCACTGTCTCCAGCATTCTGCCCCACTGTGTGTCCAGCATTCTGCCCCACTGTGTCCAGCATTCTGCCCCACTGTGTCTCGCATTCTGCCCCAATGTCCAGCATTCTGCCCCTGTCACTGTGTCCAGCATTCTGCCCCTGTCACTGTGTCCAGCATTCTGCCCCTGTCACTGTGTCCAGCATTCTGCCCCTGTCACTGTGTCCAGCATTTCTGCCCCTGTGTGTCCAGCATTCTGCCCCACTGTGTCCAGCATTCTGCCCCACTGTGTCCAGCATTTCTGCCCCTGTGTGTCCAGCATTCTGCCCCACTGTGTCCAGCATTCTGCCCCACTGTGTCCAGCATTTCTGTCCCTGTGTGTGTCCACCATTCTGTCCCACTGTGTCCAGCATTTCTGCCCCTGTGTGTCCACCATTCTGCCCCACTGTGTCCAGCATTTCTGCCCCACTGTGTCCAGCATTTCTGCCCCTGTGTGTCCAGCATTTCTGCCCCACTGTGTCCAGCATTTCTGCCCCTGTGTGTCCAGCATTCTGCCCCACTGTGTCCAGCATTCTGCCCCACTGTGTCCAGCATTTCTGCCCCTGTGTGTCCAGCATTCTGCCCCACTGTGTCCAGCATTCTGCCCCTGTGTCCAGCATTTCTGCCCCTGTGTGTCCAGCATTCTGCCCCACTGTGTCCAGCATTCTGCCCCACTGTGTCCAGCATTTCTGTCCCTGTGTGTGTCCACCATTCTGTCCCACTGTGTCCACCATTCTGCCCCACTGTGTCCAGCATTTCTGCCCCTGTGTGTCCAGCATTTCTGCCTCACTGTGTCCAGCATTTCTGCCCCTGTGTGTCCACCATTCTGCCCCACTGTGTCCAGCATTTCTGCCCCACTGTGCCCAGCATTTCTGCCCCACTGTGCCCAGCATTTCTGCCCCACTGTGTCCAGCATTTCTGCCCCACTGTGTCCAGCATTTCTGCCCCTGTGTGTCCATCATCCTGCCCCCCGGGCCCCCCTGGATCGCAGCTCTCAAAGAAAAAAAAAAAAACCACGACTTCTTACCTGGCCATGCTCCTGCGCCGGGTGAAAATCCCCCCCCAGGCTCCACACAGACGCACTCACCGGGCCCGGCGGCTGACAATGACGTCAGACGCCGGCGAGTGCGCACTGCGGCCCTATTCAGCTGCCAGCCTCAGACTGGCTGGCGGCTGTTAACTATTGATGTGCGGGCGCGGGCCCGCACGTCAATAGTGTGCCGCTGCCGCAGCGCCTGCAGGGGGGGCCCGGTGACCAGATGAGACGGGGCCCGATGCGGGCCCCCTCTGCTCACCGGGCCACCTTACGCCAGTTACGGCTGTCATGCCCTGATGGCGGCCCTGCTCATGATATAGAATAACTTGAAATGATAAAGGGAAGGGGTGCAAAAAGTTAATTCACTGGATGATTTACCCCTCCCTGAATGGCTCTTATGGTTAAACCCCTAGAACCTGTTCAAAGGAATAGGTGGATGGATATCAGGTGTAATTCATATCCTAATTGAAGCAGTTTTAGTGATACTAATCATTGCAGTGGTGATAAAGTTATTTGTTATGCAATAAAGAAAATTCTCAGTTCTAATTGCAAATGTTTTCCAGGTAAACATAAAAGCTAAAATCGATACTGACTCTGAGATAAGGCAAACCGAAAAGATGACTACCTCGATAACTGCACTCTAATGTGAATGCATATTCTGCAACAAGCAAACATCTGTGGACCTGGCCAATTGTATGCATTGCGGAAAGCCAATGGTCTAGTTGCAAAGAGAAGAACATGCACAAGATTTTATGAAGAGTTCTTGACCACATGACGTTTTACATGAACTCTTTCCAATTATATTAATAAATAAAAAACAGTTTATTCTGTAATATATATACACATTAACATATTAACAAAATACTTATTACTATTTTTATACTTATATATCCATATCCCCTTACTTAGTGGTTCTTAAAAGGATAGGGTTGAGAAAGGGAAAGTAGGCCTGAATAACAAGTATAGTCTGAATGGATATGCAGCAGGACTGGTATCCCATGAAATACATAGGAAAAGCCATGTATTTCGTGAAGTAGGGTTATCTTGCAGGCCTAAGGATAGGAAGGGATCAGCTAGGGCAAGGTAGATCAGATGATAAAAAGAGGGGAATTGTTAAAGAAATGGTTAATCTTCACTTTTAAATAACAGAATTACACAAAAACAAGTATTGTGCAAGATGTCATCTGTCTCTCCTTGTGGACAATTTCACGGACATTCCACATAGTAGTGGTCAGAATTTCTCAGAATCATCGATTCTATGTCTGTTTTTGTATTTATCCACCCAAAAATCCTGAATGTTCAGCCAAAATCTCATAAAACCGCAGACGTGCAAAGCACCCCCACATTCTTCTCTTCTAATCTATCTTGTATCCCAGGATGTGTATGACAACTTATTGTATAATCCATATTCTTGCCAATTTATTTTGTAACTCTATATTTCCTTTTGATCTTGGGGCTTTAAAAGCCCAGCCCTAAAAATAAAGAACAGCGACTATTTGGACAGACAACGAGTGTGTGTCTCTCTGATTATTGCTTCATCGCTTAGGTACCTATAAAACAGAACAACTGAGTAGGTTAAAAATCCCGTCTCTATCAGAGGATACGTGTGTGTGTAATAGTGTATTGTGGTGTGAGGATATGTGTGTCTGTAATAGTGTATTGTGGTGTGAGGATACGTGTGTAGGTAATAATATATTGTGATGTGAGGATATATGTGTGTGTGTGTAATAATGTATTGTGGTTTGAGGATACATGTGTGTGTAATAGTGTATTGTGGTGTGAGGTTACGTGTGTGTGTAATAGTGTATTGTGGTGTGGGGATACGTGTGTGTGTAATAGTGTATAGTGGTGTGAGGATATGGAGCACCCCCAAGGGCTAGGGGGTACTCGGTACAGGGTCCTTTGGTTCTCAGGGGGATGTCACGGTGGCTGACCCGGTCCGTGGCCCTTGGGACCATCTGTGTTAAAGGGAAAGGTCTTTAAAGGGGAATGTTCAGTCAGGGTGACCGACGCTGCTTTAAGGGAACCGCTGGGGTGATGTTATGGCAGCTAGATGGTATACCTTCCCTCAGGTGAAGTATGTCCCCAGGGCTTCCCAGTGTATAGATGGTGGATGGTGAGAGGCACAGTCAAGAATGAGGACACAAGGTTGCAGTCTCTTTACCTTTTACTGAAGGCTTCAGCATCCACAGTACAGAGCACAGACCACAGGGCAGGAAGAGTCCGGCCGATTTGGAGGCAAATCCAGAGTCCCCTTGTCCAGGTAGAAATCAGTAGCCTTCCTCTTGCGCCTTGGTGTTGTAGTACCTTACTGCTAAGCGTCTCATAAGGTCCTCACAGATGCTGTAGATGTTATGTCTCTCTCTCTGTCCCCCAGATGGATAGGACAAACCTGTATGAGCGGTGGCTTGAGGCGTTTTACAGGGACTCTATCATGCACCAGCCTCTAAGAGGTGCCACCTTGCCTCCTGGGTGTAGGGGCGGATCAGTAACGTGAAATTAGCTGTCCTGCCGGTCTCCGGTGCAAGGCATAAAGGACTGTTGCTCCCTCGGTGTTCCAGCTACCAGGATCCTGCGCCTCAGAAGGAGGCAGCCTGTGTAGGGCAGAACTCCTCCTGGTATCCTCTCCTTTGTTATGACTTCTTCACCCTCTCTACAATACAATTCTCTTTGTGTCCTTTCTTAGGAACTGCCGCACTTAGGGCAGGCACAGCTCCGTGTCCTTCTGTCTGTTGGCCACAGGGCCAGGACCTCTGGTGTTTGGGCTGGCAGGGGTACTGGCGTTGGATGCAGGCTTACCCCCTCTCCAGCTGGTAGTGACTGGCTTCCGCGATTCCGATCTACGGTTTGCCTCATAGGCATCGGCAATCTGCGCTGCTTTCGTCACGTCTTTGGGTTCTCTGTCCATCACGAACTGTCGCACCTCAGCTGGGCAAAGATGTAAGAACTGGTCTTTGATCATCAGGTCTCGCAGCTCTGCAAAGGTGATCACTGACAGTCCTTGGGTCCACTGGTCAAAGTGGGTCCCCAGTCCATGTGCCACATCACTGTAACTGTCGTGTGGGCCACGTTGGAGGGTCCGGAACTTTCTATGGTACACCTCGGGTGTAAGCTGGCACTTGGTTATCAGGGCCTGCTTGATGGCCTCATAGTCTCCATCTTGTTTTTGAGGGAGGGCAGTAAACGCCTCCAGAGCTTTGACTCTCAGCCCTGGTGTCAGGTATCATGCCCATTGGTCTGTAGGCAGCCTGTACTGTCTGCAGGCTTTCTCAAAGGCCCGCAGAAACGTGTCCAAGTCCCCATCCTTTTCCATAACAGGAAAGTGATCGGGCCGGGGCTTCGGTGTCTGAGCACTGCTGGGCTCACGGCTGGACTGGGATGACGCCTGCATTTACAGTCGGGCTAACTGCAGCTGTACTCCCGCACCTGGTATTGCTGGATCAGCTGCAGACGTCTCTCTAGGTCATCTGCGGAGCCTTGCTGCAGAGCTAGCTGCAGGAGGAGGTCTGCGCCCCCCTGGTTGCCAGTAGGGCCCATATTCAGTGGTTGGACCTCTGCTGCAGCACCATGTTCGCTTGTGCTGGCTTCTGCGGCCTCTGGGCTCTGTGGCCTGGCTTGGTCTGCTTCAAATTGCACCAGTTCAGCGACCATTTGAGCCTTGGTCTTGCCCGCACAGTCAATCTGCTGTGACATGCACAAGGCCATAAGAGTGTCCTTGGACTGCTTCTTATAAAAGGTCTCTCCCAGCACAACCATGGTTGCCAAATAAAAGATAGGACAGAAAAACAAAGAGAAAGGGAGGGGACAATTACCAGTACACAATTGTCTCAAGACTAATAAACACAGAGTTCGTTCTCCAAACTTATTTGCGCAGAGTCCTCGCAAGAACTTTGCAAGTTTTTAGTGAGAGGAATGATCTCTCAAACCAAATCACTAATGCTCTAAGATCCCACCACCTTGCCACCAATTTGTCACGATTCACACCGTGACCATCACCCCTACGTCACGGGTTGGGGTGACTTTAGGCTAACAGACGGCTATCACATGTGCAGGGGGGCTTATCTTAGTTATCCCTCCACTCCACAATGTGATGAAAAACACACACAAGTCTATTAACCTCTTAGTTTACAGCAGGGGCTTATTTTAGGTATCCCACTGCTCTTCAATATACCACGAACTGCAGGGATTTATGTATATCCCGCTTACAGTTCCACTTAAGACTTGCAGCTCTCTGGCGCCCCCTTACTCTCAGGTCAGATTAGGTACTGCACCTGGGGTAATTAGTCACCAGAAAGGCTGCCTGCTATGTACTGGCTATTGGGCACGCCGCAGCGACGCGATAAACTACTCCCACTCAGGCAGGAACAATAATTATCAACGCCGCAGTCGCTACAACAACACCCAAAGCCCGGCACATGGTATTGCTGCCACCAGCTTCGATTAAACAGGTCTGAAGTCAACCCAAAACAGTAGCGTAATTCCCTTCAGGAGACTTAGGGTACGTTTTAGAGCATGAAGAACGACTCTAGTATTAAATATTATACTCTGTCAAAAGTTTCAGGCAGTGTTTATAAAAAGTCATATAAAGATGTTACAATATGAGACAATTGAAAATATGTACAAGGTAATTATAAAATAAACTGGGGTTAAATGAGAAGTAACACTTACATGTGTTCAGATCAGTTCAGGCAACCAGGCTAGGTCCATATGTCCCAATGCATTAGGACTGGTTAGGATCAGCTCTTCACGTCAGGCTCACATAGGCTCCCAGCAGCAGACTGACTGCTGGGGTCTGGCCAAAAACTTATAGCTGCAGCCTGTGACATCACAGAAAGGGGTTGGTTTACTCCATCCCTCCTACCTCCTCAGTTTAAACTAACTTTAACCTAAATTTCTCTAATGTTTGTAACTCCGCTACAGAACATGTCATAGACATAACAAACCCAGCATTCATCTCGTCTTAACATTGGCATTCTAATGAGATCAAATATGACCTATGTGTGATGCGTAGTTACAGAGAAATCCCTACTTTTTTACCTGATGGAGTTAGAAGCTCATGTTTACAGCGGCTGACAGCTCCGCCGAGGGACGTTAAGAATAGGTATTTTTCCTATTTCTAGCTTAAATCGTTTGCCTAATATCTTACAATAACAGAACAAAGACCTCAGGGATTCTGGGGACTCCTAATCCAGTTCTAGCTGGACAGAGTTTGAGCCTACACCAGCGGTCGTAAATTCCTTTGCTCTCAGAGCTAGAGGCAATAAAATCTCCCCACACACATTGAAAAGGAAAGCTCTTGCCTGGGAGAAAGGGAAGGAGGGTTTTAGCCCACTGCCTGGCTAACAGGCGACTAACTTATGATATTTCATACAATATCGTGACAGGCGCTAATACAACTCTATGGGAAAAAAAACGGATCTGGCGTAAGAAAAAAACGGATCCGGATTGTGGCTGAAATTGCCGGATTGTGCCTGAAAGATAAAACCTGATGTGTGAAAGCAGCCTAATAGTGTATTGAGGTGTGAAGATACGTATGTAATTGTGTATTGTGGTGTGAGGATACGTGTGTGTGTAATAGTGTATTGTGGTGTAAGAATACATATGTGTGTGTAATAGTGTATTGTGGTGTGAGGATACGTGTGTGTGTAATAGTGTATTGTGGTGTGAGGATACTTGTGTATGTAATAGTGTATTGTGGTGTGAGGATACGTGTGTGTAATAGTGTATTGTGGTGTGAGGATACATGTGCATGTAATAGAATATTGTGGTGTGAGGATACATGTGTGTGTGTAATAGTGTATTGTGGTGTGAGGATACATGTATGTGTAATAGTGTATTGTGGTGTGAGGATACATGTTTATGTAATATTATATTGTGGTGTGAGGATACGTGTGTTTGTGCAATAGTGTATTGTGGTGTGAGAGATCTTTCCTTGAGCTCTAAGGCCAGTTTCACATTAGCGTTTTGAGGAGCTGCAGACGGTTGCGGACTTCCTCAGTGAAGCCCCGTCCTCGGCCGCACCTCTGCCGCTAGCTCCACCTACTTCTGCATGCGGCCTGCATGCGGCCTGCATACCTATCTTTAACATTAGGTAAGCAGGTCTTGTGGCTGTATACGGATGCTTCCGCATGCGTCGTTTTGACGATGCGGCGACCAGCTTAGGACGCAGCTTGTAGCAATATTTTTTTTCTCCGCATCGTCAAAACGACGTATGCGGAAGCATCTGCATACAGCCGCACGACCTGCGTACCTAATGTTAAAGATAGGTACGCAGGCCGCATGTAGGCTGCATGTAGAAGTAGGCGGAGCTAGCGTCCGAGGGCTTCACGGAGGAAGTCCGCAGCCCTCGGCAGCTCCTCAAAACGCTAGTGTGAAACTAGCCTCATAGCCTCTTTGACTGTTTTTCATCACAGTACCATATTGAGTTTCAATTGGGGCCATTACTTATTTTGGCTCCATGCTCTTGTGCATTTTCCTTCAATGTGGAATATGATACAATAAAGAATGAAGAAACCATTTGTATGTATTTTATATATGGGGTTCACTTTCTTCTGTGTTTGCTACATATTTTTTATATCTAACTTATATATAAAATAAAAATAATACACACACTAAGTTTGTGATACTCTTTTACGTACAAAGTGGCTCCAACTTGATGGCCTCTTGGTCAGTGGACTGTGCATTGTTCTGACACTGAACATTGGACGCCTTAAATTGATTTTAGTTTTAATTTATTGGCTCAGTTGTCATTGTTCCTTCTATGTCTTTTGTTGTCTTTTTGTCTTGCCTCACCATCTCTTGCCGTGTTTTTGTATTTTGTTTGTTAGTTGTCTTTTGTCACATGTCTTATGTTTATTGTTTTATGTCCTTTCGTGTTTTTCTGTCTTTTCAGGTTGTTTATATGCATATACAAGTGCAATTTTCCAAATTTGAATTTTATTACCTTAAAAACATATATGTCACACATATATGTCACACAAAATACTTAATAAGTAACATTTCCCACATGTCTACTTTACATCAGCACAATTTTGGAAACAATTTTTTTTTGTTAGGGAGTTATAAGGGTTAAAAGTTGACCAGCAATTTCTCATTTTTACAACACCATTTTTTTTAGGGACCACATCACATTTGAAGTCATTTTGAGGGTTAATTTTTTAGGGACCACATCACATTTGAAGTCTTTTTGAGGGGTCTATATCAGAGGTCCCCAACTCCAGTCCTCAAGGCCCACCAACAGGTCATGTTTTCAGGATTTCCTTTGCATTGCACAGGTGATGCAATTATTACATGGGCAAGACTAAGGAAATCCTGAAAACATGACATGTTGGTGGGCCTTGAGGACTGGAGTTGGGGACCCCTGGTCTATATGATAGAAAATACCCAAGTGTGACACCATTCTTAAAACTACACCCCTCAAGGTGCTCAAAACCACATTCAAGAAGTTTATTAACCCTTCAGGTGTTTCACAGGAATTTTTGGAATGTTTAAATAAAAATTACATTTAACTTTTTTTCACAAAAAATTTAAATTCAGCTCCAATTTGTTTTATTTTACCAAGGGTAACAGGAGAGAAAATGGACCCCAAAAGTTGTTGTACAATTTGTCCTGAGAACCCGGATGCCCCATATGTGGGGGTAAACCACTGTTTGGGCGCATGGCAGAGCTCGGAAGGGAAGGAGCGCCATTTGACTTTTCAATGCAAAATTGGCTGGAATTGAGATGGGACGCCATGTTGCGTTTGGAGAGCCACTAATGTGCCTAAACATTGAAACCCCCCACAAATGACACCATTTTGGAAAGTAGACCCACTAAGGAACTTATCTAGATGTGTGGTTAGCACTTTGACCCACCAAGCGCTTCACAGAAGTTTATAATGTAGAGCCGTAAAAATAAAAAATAATATATTTTCACAAAAATGAACTTTTCACCCCCAATTTTTTATTTTCTCAAGGTTACCAGAAGAAATTGTACACCAAACGGTGTTGTGCAATTTGTCCTGAGTACGCTAATACCCCATATGTGGGGGTAAACCACTGTTTGGGTGCATGGCAGAGCTTGGAAGGGAAGGAGCGCCGTTTGACTTTTCAATGCAAAATTGGCTGGAATTGAGATGGGACACTGTTGTGAATTCCGCTCTTGGGCTCCCTCCGGTGGTTGTAAGTGGCACTTTTGTGAGTTCTGCTCTTGGGCTCCCTCTTGTGGTTTCTAGTGGTATGGCTGCTCCTTGGAGTTAGCTGTCATCAGCTGCCTCCACTTATCGTTTCTTCTGCTCGACTATTTAGGCCTGGCTCTTTCTTCAGCCAGTGCCACTTGTAAATGGTTCCTGGTTGGATTCACATCTCTTTGGAGTTCCCTGTTATCCTGACCAGTTCAGCAAAGCTAAGTTTTTGCTTGCTCTTTTCTGTCCATAGATTGTGGACTTATCCATTCTGTGCTTTCTATGTTTGTCCAGCTTATCAGTGTGAATTAATTCTGTCTTGCTGGAAGCTCTGGGAGGCAGATTTGCCCTCCACACCTTTAGTCAGGTGTGGAGATTTTTTGTAAACTCTGCGTGGATTTTTGTAGTGTTTTATACTGACCGCACAGTATTCCATACTGTCCTATCTATTTAGCTAGACTGGCCTCCTGTACTCATCCTGGTTTCATTCTGTGTATGTCTTTTCCCTCTCCACGTCATTATTTGTGGGGGGCTAATCTATCCTTTGGGGATTTTCTCTGAGGCAAGATAGCTATCCTGCTTCTATCTTTAGGGGTAGTTAGCTCTTAGGCTGTGACGAGATGCCTAGGGAAAGTTAGGAGAATTCCACGGCTACTTCTAGTGTTGTGTTGAGCTTAGGGACTGCGGTCAGTACAGTTACCACTTCCTTCAGAGCTCGTTCCATGTTGCTCCTAGACCACCGTATCATAACAGTACAAGTGGCCAAAAATGAATTAAATGCATCTCAAAAGAAGGAAAAGAAAGTTCTGAACCATTTTTTTCTGTGCTCTAGTTTGTCTTTTTTTTCCTCTTGATATCTGGGTGGTTCAGGATATATGCTTTGGCATGGATGTTCAGGGTTTGTTTTCTCGTGTGGATCAACTTGCTGCAAGAGTACAGAATATCCAGGACTATGTTGTCCAGACTCCGGCTTTAGAGCCTAGAATTCCTACTCCTGATTTGTTTTTTGGGGACAGATCCAAGTTTTTGAACTTTAAAAATAACTGCAAATTGTTTTTTGCTTTGAAAACCCGTTCTTCTGGTGATCCCATTCAGCAAGTAAAAATCATCATATCCTTGTTGCGTGGTGACCCTCAAGACTGGGCTTTTTCTCTTGAAACAGGGGATCCGGCATTATTGAATGTAGATGCATTTTTTCAAGCGCTCGGATTATTGTATGACGAACCTAATTCTGTGGATCATGCAGAAAAAACCCTGTTGGCCTTGTGTCAAGGTCAGGAAGCGGCAGAGTTATACTGCCAGAAATTTAGAAAATGGTCTGTGCTCACTATATGGAATGAAGAGGCTCTGGCTGCTATTTTCAGAAAAGGTCTTTCTGAAACCCTTAAAGATGTTATGGTGGGCTTTCCTACGCCTGCCGGTTTGAGTGAATCTATGTCTCTAGCCATTCAGATTGATCGGCGTCTCCACGAGCGCAAAGCTGTGCACCATATGGCAGTATCCTCTGAGCAAAGTCCTGAACCTATGCAATGTGATAGGATTTTGACTAGAACAGAACGGCAGGAATTCAGACATCAGAATAGGCTGTGTTTTCACTGTGGTGATTCGGCTCATGTTATCAATGATTGCCCTAAGCGTACTAAGAGAGTCGCTAGGTCTGTTACCGTTAGTACTATACAGCCTACATTTCTCTTATCTGTGACCCTGATTTGCTCATTGTCGTCCTTTTCTGTCATGGCATTTGTGGATTCAGGCGCTGCCCTGAACTTAATGGACTTAGAATTCGCCAGGTGCTGTGGTTTTTCCTTGCAGCCTTTGCAGAGCCCTATTCCTTTGAGGGGTATTGATGCTACACACTTGGCCAAGGATAAACCTCAGTACTGGACACAGATGACTATGTACATGGCTCCTGCACATCAGGAAGATTGCCGTTTTCTGGTGTTGCATAACCTGCATGATGTTGTTGTACTGGGATTTCCATGGTTACAGGAACATAATCCGGTGCTGGATTGAAAAACTATGTCGGTGACTAGTTGGGTTTGTCGAGGAGTACATAGTGACGTTCCTTTGATGTCAATTTCCTCTTCCCCCTCTTCTGAGGTCCCTGAGTTTTTGTTGGATTTCCAGGATGTATTTGATGAGCCCAAGTCCAGTTCCCTTCCTCCGCACAGGGACTGTGATTGTGCTATTAACTTGATTCCTGGTTGCAAGTTCCCTAAGGGCCGACTTTTCAATCTGTCTGTGCCAGAACATGCCGCCATGCGGAGTTATGTTGAGGAGTCTTTGGAGAAGGGGCATATTCGGCCCTCTTCGTCACCATTGGGAGCGGGTTTCTTTTTTGTTGCTAAGAAGGATGGCTCCCTGAGACCCTGTATTGATTATCGTCTTCTTAATAAGATCACGGTCAAATTCCAATACCCCTTGCCTTTGCTTACTGATTTGTTTGCTCAGATTAAGGGGGCTAGTTGGTTTACTGAGATTGACCTCCGAGGGGCATATAATCTTGTTCGTATTAAACAGGGTGACTAATGGAAAACTGCATTTAATACGCCTGAAGGCCATTTTGAATACCTTGTGATGCCATTTGGGCTCTCTAATGCTCCATCTGTGTTCCAGTCTTTCATGAATGATATTTTCCGCAATTATCTTAATAAATTCATGGTCGTATATTTGAATGATATTTTGATTTTTTCCGATGATTGGGAGTCTCATGTGAAGCAGGTCAGGATGGTGTTCCAGATCCTTTGTGATAATGCTTTATTTGTGAAGGGGTCTAAGTGCCTATTCGGAGTTCAGAAGGTCTCTTTTTTGGGTTTTATTTTTTCTCCCTCGTCTATAGAAATGGATCCTGTTAAGGTCCAAGCTATTCATGACTGGATCCAACCCACATCTGTGAAGGGTCTTCAAAAAATTTTGGGCTTTGCTAATTTCTATCGCCGTTTCATTGCCAACTTTTCCAGTGTGGTTAAGCCCCTTACTGATTTGACGAAGAAAGGCGCTGATGTGACGAATTGGTCCTCTGAGGCTGTTGAGGCCTTTCAGGAGCTTAAACGCCGATTTACTTCTGCCCCTGTGTTGCATCAGCCAGATGTTTCTCTTCCTTTTCAGGTTGAGGTCGACGCTTCTGAGATTGGGGCAGGGGCCGTTTTGTCTCAGAGGGAGTCTGATGGCTCTTTGATGAAACCGTGTGCTTTTTTTTCCAGAAAGTTTTCGCCTGCGGAACGCAATTATGATGTCGGCAATCGGGAGTTGTTGGCTATGAAGTGGGCGTTTAAGGAGTGGCGACAATTGGCTTGAGGGAGCTAAACACCGTTTTGTGGTCCTGACCGATCATAAGAATCTGATTTACCCCGAGTCGGCCAAGCGGCTGAATCCTAGACAGGCTCGATGGTCCCTGTTTTTCTCCCGTTTTGATTTTGTGGTCTCGTATCTTCCGGGATCTAAGAATGTTAAGGCTGATGCCCTCTCTAGGAGTTTTTCGCCTGATTCTCCTGAAGTCCTTGAGCCGATTGGCATTCTTAAGGAGGGGGTGATTCTTTCTGCTATCTCCCCTGATTTACGGCGGGTGCTTCAGGAATTTCAGGCTGATAGGCCTGACCGCTGTCCAGTGGGGAAGCTGTTTGTTCCTGATAGATGGACAAGTAAGGTAATTTCTGAGGTTCATTGTTCAGTGTTGGCTGGTCATCCTGGGATTTTTGGTACCAGAGATTTGGTTGCTAGGTCCTTTTGGTGGCCTTCCTTGTCGCGCGATGTGCGTGCTTTTGTGCAGTCCTGTGGGACTTGCGCCCGGGCCAAGCCTTGCTGTTCCAGCACTAGTGGGTTGCTTTTGCCTTTGCCGGTCCCTGAGAGGCCCTGGACGCATATTTCCATGGATTTTATTTCGGATCTTCCTGTTGCCCAGAAGATGTCTGTTATCTGGGTTGTTTGTGACCGGTTCTCTAAAATGGTCCATCTGGTACCTTTGCCTAAGTTGCCTTCCTCCTCAGATCTGGTTCCATTATTTTTTCAGCATGTGGTTCGTTTACATGGCATTCCGGAGAATATTGTGTCTGACAGAGGTTCTCAGTTTGTATCTAGATTTTGGCGGGCCTTTTGTGCTAGGATGGGCATTGATTTTGTCTTTTTCTTCGGCGTTTCATCCTCAGACTAATGGCCAAACTGAGCGAACTAATCAGACCTTGGAGACCTATTTGAGATGCTTTGTGTCTGCTGATCAGGATGATTGGGTGTCTTTCTTGCCGTTGGCCGAGTTTGCCCTTAATAATCGGGCTAGTTCGGCTACTTTGGTTTCACCTTTCTTTTGTAATTTTGTTTTTCATCCTCGTTTTTCTTCTGGGCAGGTTGAGCCTTCTGATTGTCCTGGTGTTGATTCTGTGGTGGAACGGCTGCAGCAGATTTGGACTTATGTGTTATGACCTGGTGGTTAGGAGCACCCGGAACGACCCGATAGTTAAACCTCATACAGGACGAGCTCTGGGATGTGGGAGCTCTGCCGACTGCAAGCCCCAATCCCATCACACACACTAGAAATAGCCGTGGAGCGCTCCCGTCCAGACCTAGGCGCCTCGTCACAGCCCAAGAACTATCTAGCCCTAGAGATAGAAAATAAAGCCCACCTTGCCTCAGAGAAATTCCCCAAAGGCAAAGGAAGCCCTGCACATATATTGACTGTGAGTAAAGATGAAAGTCACAAACGCAGAAATGAAACAGGTTTCAGCAAAGGGAGGCCAGACCCACCAAACAAACAGAGGACAGGAAAGGTAACTTTGCAATCAGCACAAAAACCTACAAAAGACCACGCAGAGTGTGCAAAAAAGACCTCCGCACCGACTCACGGTGCGGAGGGGCCACTCTGCATCCCAGAGCTTCCAGCTAGCAAGACAAAATCATGAAAACCAGCTGGACAAGAAAACAGTGAACAAATAATGAGTATCAGGAACTTAGCTTCTGCAGGAGAAGGCAGGTCACCAGAGAGATCCAGGAGCGAACTGAACCAATGCAAAAACATTGACAGCTGGCATGGAGTAACGATCTGAGAGGAGTTTAATAGAGCAGCCAACCAAAGGATAACCCACGTCACCTGTGTAAGGAACCTCAGAAGCAGCAGCTTCACTCAAAGCCACCAGAGGGAGCCCATAGACAGAACTCGCCGAAGTACCATTCACGACCACAGGAGGGAGTTCGACAACAGAATTCACAACACTCATGTGGTGGACAATTTGACGTTGTCTCAGGAAAGGGCTCAACGTTTTGCTAACCGCCGTCGGTGTGTTGGTCCCCGACTTTGTGTGGGGGATTTGGTTTGGTTGTCTTCTCGTCATGTTCCTATGAAGGTTTCTTCTCCTAAGTTTAAGCCTCGGTTTATTGGTCCTTATAAAATTTCTGAAATTATTAATCCGGCGTCTTTTCGTTTGGCTCTTCCTGCCTCTTTTGCCATTCATAATGTTTTCCATAGATCTTTGTTGCGGAGATATGTGGTGCCCATTGTTTCCTCAGTTGACCCTCCTGCCCCGGTTTTGGTTGAGGGAGAGTTGGAATATGAGGTTGAGAAGATTTTGGATTCTCGTTTTTCGAGGCGGAGGCTTCAGTATCTTGTCAAGTGGAAGGGTTATGGCCAGGAGGATAATTCTTGGGTTGTTGCCTCCGATGTCCATGCCACTGATTTGGTTCGTGCTTTTCACTTGGCTCGTCCTGATCGGCCTGGTGGCTCTGGTGAGGGTTCAGTGACCCCTCCTCAAGGGGGGGTACTGTTGTGAATTCCGCTCTTGGGCTCCCTCCGGTGGTTGTAAGTGGCACTTTTGTGAGTTCTGCTCTTGGGCTCCCTCTTGTGGTTTCTAGTGGTATGGCTGCTCCTTGGAGTTAGCTGTCATCAGCTGCCTCCACTTATCGTCTCTTCTGCTCGGCTATTTAGGCCTGGCTCTTTCTTCAGCCAGTGCCACTTGTAAATGGTTCCTGGTTGGATTCACATCTCTTTGGAGTTCCCTGTTATCCTGACCAGTTCAGCAAAGCTAAGTTTTTGCTTGCTCTTTTCTGTCCATAGATTGTGAACTTATCCATTCTGTGCTTTCTATGTTTGTCCAGCTTATCAGTGTGAATTAATTCTGTCTTGATGGAAGCTCTGGGAGGCAGATTTGCCCTCCACACCTTTAGTCAGGTGTGGAGATTTTTTGTAAACTCTGCGTGGATTTTTGTAGTGTTTTATACTGACCGCACAGTTTTCCATCCTGTCCTATCTATTTAGCTAGACTGGCCTCCTGTGCTCATCCTGGTTTCATTCTGTGTATGTCTTTTCCCTCTCCACTCACAGTCATTATTTGTGGGGGCTAATCTATCCTTTGGGGATTTTCTCTGAGGCAAGATAGCTTTCCTGCTTCTTTCTTTAGGGGTAGTTAGCTCTTAGGCTGTGACGAGATGCCTAGGGAAAGTTAGGAGCATTCCACGGCTACTTCTAGTGTTGTGTTGAGCTTAGGGACTGCGGTCAGTACAGTTACCACTTCCTTCAGAGCTCGTTCCATGTTGCTCCTAGACCACCGTATCATAACAGGACACCATGTTGCGTTTGGAGAGCCCCTGATGTGCCTAAACATTGAAACCCCCCACAAGTGACACCATTTTGGAAAGTAGACCCTCTAAGGATCTTATCTAGATGTGTTGTGAGAGCTTTGAACCCCCAAGTGTTTCACTACAGTTTATAAAGCAGAGCCGTGAAAATAAAAATTCTTTTTTTCCACAAAAATTATTTTTTAGCCCCCAGTTTTGTATTTTTCCAAGAGTAACAGGAGAAATTGGACCCCAACAATTGTTGTGAAATTTGTCCTGAGTACGCTGATACCCCATATGTGGGGGGTAACCACCGTTTGGGCGCATTGCAGAGCTCGGAAGGGAAGGAGCGCCATTTGGAATGCAGACTTAGATGGAATGGTCTGCAGGCGTCACATTGCGTTTGCAGAGCCCCTAATGTACCTAAACAGTAGAAAACCCCCAACATTTGACCCAATATTGGAAACTAGACCCCCCAAGGAACTTATCTAAATGTGTTGTGATAACTTTGAACCCCCCAAGTGTTTTTCACTAGTTAATAACGCAGAGCAGCAAAAATAAAAAATATTTTTTTTTTCCACAAAAATTATCTTTAACACCCAGTTTTGTATTTTCCCAAGGGTAACAGGAGAAATCGGTTGCCAAAAATAGTTGTCCAATTTGTCCTGAGTACGCTGATACCCCATATGTGGGGGGGGACCACCGTTTGGGCGCATTGCAAATGACCTCATATTGGAAACTAGACCCCCCAAGGAACTTATCTAAATGTGTTGTAAGAACTTTGAACCCCAAGTGTTTCACTACAGTTTATAACGCAGAGCCATGAAAATAAAAAATCAATTTTATTTTCCCAAGGGTAACAAGAGAAATTGGACACCAGAAGTTGTTGTCCAATTTTTCCTGAGTGCGCTGATACCCCATATGTTGGGGTAAACCCCTGTTTGGGGGCACGGGAGAGCTTGGAAGAGAAGGAACACTGTTTTACTTTTTCAACACAGAATTGGCTGGAAATGAGATCAGACGCCATGTCGCGTTTGGAGAGCCCTGATGTGCCTAAACAGTGGAAACCCCCAATTCTAACTGAAACCCTAACCCAAACACACCCCTAATCCCAACCACTCCCCTAACCCCAACTTTAACCACAGCCCTAACTCCAACACACCTCTAACCCTAATCCCAACCCTAACCCTAACCACACTCCTAACCCTGACAAACCCCTAACCCTAATCCCAACTGTAAATGTAATCTAAACCCTAACCCTAGACCTAACCATAACCCTAATGGGAAAATAGAAATAAATACATTTTTAAATTTTTTTTATTTTTCCCTAAGGGGGTGATGAATGGGGGTTTGATTTACTTTTATAGAGGGTTTTTTAGCGGATTTTTATGATTGGCAGCTGTCACACACTAAAAGACGCTTTTTATTGCAAAAAATTGCTTTTTGCGTTACCACATTTTGAGAGCTGTAATTTTTCCATAGTTTGGTCCACAGAGTCAAGTGAGTCTTGTTTTTTGTGGGACGAGTTGACGTTTTTATTGGTAACATTTTCGGGCACGTGACATTTTTTGATCGCTTTTTATTCCGATTTTTGTGAGGCAGTATGACCAAAAACCAGCTATTCATGAATTTCTTTGGGGGGGGGGGGGGGCGTTTACACCGTTCTGCGTTTGGTAAAATGGATAAAGCAGTTTTATTCTTTGGGTCAGTACGATTACAGCGATACCTCATTTATATAATTTTTTTATGTTTTGGCGCCTTTATACGATAAAAACTATTTTATAGAAAAAAGAATTATTTTTGCATCGCTTTATTATGAGGACTATAACTTTTTTGTTTTTTCACTGATGATGCTGTATGGCGGCTCGTTTTTTGCAGGACAAGATGTTTTCAGCGGTACCATGGTTATTTATATCTGTCTTTTTGATCGCGTGCTATTCCACTTTTTGTTCGGCGGTATGATAATAAAGGTTTGTTTTTTGCCTTGCTTTTTTAATTTTTTTTACGGTGTTCACTGAAGGGGTTAACTAGTGGGACAGTTTTATAGGTGATACGGACGCGGTGATACTAAATCTGTGTACTTTTATTGTTTGTTTTTTTTTATTTAGATAAAGGAATGTATTTATGGAAACAATATTTTTTTTCTTTAATTAGGAATTTTTTGTTTTTACACATGTGAATATTTTTTTTAACTTTTTTACATTGCCCCAATGACATCACAGCCCCTCTGCTTTTGGATCGGAGACATCACGACGACATGCGGGTCTCCATTCCTGAGAAACTTCCTGTCATGCGCACTGATGATCAGGAAGCCTCTCAGGTAAGTGTGCAGTATCTGCAGCGCTGACAGCTTCTATAGCATGCAGATCTCCACGCTATAAAAGTGATCAGCCTGCACAAAATGAGTGTCCCATAGTGGGACAAAGTGTCAAAGTAAGGCTGGTTTCACATTTGCGGTTGGGAGGGCTGCGTATGACAACGTACTTCCTCCCTTCTTTCTCCTTGAAGCCCCGCCTACTGCTCCATGCATCCTGCGTTGCCCTGCATACCTATCTTTAACATTGGGTACACAGGGACGTGCATTGTCCGCTGATGCATCCGCATGCGGCGATTTGATGTGTGCGGAAAAAGCTAAATTTCGGCGCTCTTTCCCTTCTGACCTCTGCCATGCGCCCAAACAGCGGTTCCCCACCACCTATGGGGTAACAGTGTACTCAGGACAAATTGAACAATAACTTTTGGGGTCCAATTTCTCCTGTTACTTTTGGGAAAATAAAAAAATTTGGATCTGAAGTAATTTTGTGAAAAAGTTAAATGTTCATTTTTTTTTACATATATGCTAGCCACCTTAGGGAGAGACCCAAGTTGGGCTAAATGTAGCGGGACGAAATGTTGCTTGCAAGTACTTTCCGTTTCAGGAAAGCATCCACTATGCATTTTTTTTTAAACATTACAAAAATTCCTGCGAAGCACCAGAAAGGTTAATAAACTTCTTGAATGTGGTTTTGCACACCTTGAGGGGTGCAGTTTTTAGAATGGTGTCACTTTTGGGTATTTTCTATCATATAGATCCCTCAAAGTGACTTCAAATGTGGTGTGGTCCCTAAAAAAAGGTGTAAAAATGAGAAATCGCTGGTCAACTTTTAACCCTTATAACTCCCTAACAAAAAAATTTTTGGTTCCAAAATTGTGCTGATGCAAAGTAGACATGTGGGAAATGTTAGTTATTAAGTATTTTGTGTGACATATCTGTGTGATTAAGGACATGAAAATTCAACATTGGAAAATTGTGAAATTTTCGCAAAATTTCTGTTTTTTTTCACAAATACACGCAAGTCATATCAAATAAATTTTACCACTATCATGAAGCACAATATGTCACGAGAAAACAATGTCAGGATCACTGGGATCCGTTGAAGCATTCCAGAGTCCTCATTTTTTTTATCTGACCTATATCCTTAATAAACACTTCTTCAAGAACCATCAGTTTTAACTCTGAAGGCATTTGTTTATGTTCCCAAAAATATCTCACTACTGCCATTTCACCAAATTTTTTTTTCAATGGTTTTTATTTTTTTTTTCAGCATTTTTATTTGGTCTCTTATGTTTTTCACCATAAATTCTAATCGCAGAGCAATGTTCTGTAAGTCACACCTTTATACTGGACAATGTTTGGCTCACATTTCCCAATCCAAATGGGCATTTTAAAAAGTATACTACATTGGTACATGCAGAAAAACATTTTATAGGTACTTGTTTTGGTAATTTTGGATTATTTATACCTGACCGCACCACATTGTTAGAAAGTGTTTTTCTTTTGCGACAAATTAACTTAGAGGCGGTGTTTAAAACGTCTACCAAATTTTGTGAAGTGAAAAACATTTCCGGTGACTACCTCTTGAAGCTCATCAAGAGAATGCCAATAGTGTGCAAAGCAGTCATCAAAAAACCTAGAATATAAGACATATTTTCAGTTGTTTCACACTTTTTTGTTAAGTATATAATTCCACATGTGTTATTTCATAGTTTTGATGCCTTTAGTGTGAAGTTACAATTTTCATAGTCATGAAAACACAGAAAAATCTTTAAATGAGATGTGTCCAAACTTTTGGACTGTACTGTAAGTCAGATAAAAAAAGAGGTTATTAAAAAGAAAAGTAAAATATTTTTTGGATTATAAGACTCACTTTTTTCCTCCAAATTTGGAGAGAAAATGGGGGTGCATCTTATAATTGAAATATACCTAACGGGCTGCGGTGGAGTGAGGTCCCAGGGTCACTGCTGGCAGAGGCAGGAGGGTGACAATTTTGCAGGCCTCAGGCTGGGAGGAGGGGGCACTCGATGGTGTGGGGGCTCCGTCAACATTTTGTGAATGGCCGAGATCTCAGCACCAAGATTTCGGCAGCGACCCTGTGACCCTGCTCCACTGCAGCCACCACCCCAGGTAAGCAATAAGATGCAACGGATTATAACAAGCAACACCAAAATTTGAGTGCGTCTTATAATCCGATGCGTCTTATAAATTCCAAAATATGGTATATTGGATGTTTTTCCTTGATACGGTTTCCCCAAAAGGGTTAAATGAGAGTTGTAACTTTAATGTATTTTTATAAACATTACATGAGATGTGTTTCTAATGCATTTTGGTATAACAATTGCTTTTTATAATGGAATTGTGAAAAGATGTATCACAGTGGTTTTCTATACTAATGGATGTAAACAAGCTGTTTTGTAGTAAATTGTATTTTTTATGTTTTAGTACATGGTGTCAGGATTGGTGCTGAGTCACACGGTGTGCGTCGTTAATAGGAAGGAATTAATAAAAAAATTGCAGGCTTGAGAAAAGGGGGAGGTAGTCCCCCGAAATATTTTGGTTCCCTTATCGTTAGTCAGTGTCTCTGCTCTCCTGCTCAATCTATGGAAGCGCATGTCTGCACAGGGATCACCCACACCCAGGATCTCTCTCTAAATGGAGACTGCATAGATCAGTTAGAAAAGCTGTGCAGCCTGTGTGTTGGAGCTGCAGAGAACTATGTGAAAGCTGCCCCTGATCAGTGTAAACTGTGCCTGTTTGGATTCTGCCAGAGCTCGGGCTGAAGGTGATACCGAGTCATGATGGGACCATACCTATTATCTGAAAAAAGCGTGCTCCAGGAGAAAAGACTGAAATCTGTTTGGACATATGTCTGCTGCATGAACTGTTTATTTGCTGTTTTACCTTTGTTCCCAGACTAGGCTGCTTTTTTTGTTTTTAATCCCTTGGAGTTTTATGAAAGCAATAAAACTGCACGTGTTTAGACCAACTGCATTACCCGTGTGCATGCAACCTAATGCCTATCAGAGACAGTGAATCCCTACAATTGGTGGAGAATGCAGCCATGAAGTGTCAGAGAGCACAGATGATAACAGTGTGAAGATTTAAAGTTCTGGGTTAAGGCAGCTACAGCATTTCAAACACAGTCTGAAAGAATGGAGGAGCTCTCCTGCTTAAAGGTGACATTGCTGCGGTGTCAGGGTGTCGTGGGTGTGGCTCGGTAGAGCTGCGAGCCATCTTTTTAAGTGGAGTTTTGCAGAGGAGAACCAGTGTTATGGACTGACCTGGGTTGGAGTAGTGGTATTGCAACCACTAGGGGCAACACCTGCATGTAGCGTAGTCAGGAATAGCCAGAGGTCGGTACACAGGAGCAGCAGTATAGTTAAAGGATCAGCAGGTTGCATAGTCAGAAATAGACAGAGGTTGGTACATAGGGGCAGCAGTATAGTTAAGGATCAGCAGGTGGAGTAGTCAGGAATAGCCAGAGGTTGGTACACGGTAGCAGCATTACAGTCTTGAGGATAAGCAGCAGGTGGAAAGAGAGCTTGACTAAAGGCTGGGAGTTCAATAATCTCGCAAGAAAGGAAGTATAATGCCAGGTTTAAGTAGGGTGTTCAATCAGGACAGCACAGGGTGGAGCCAATCAGGAAACACACAGGTACTAGTATCTATGTTAGGCCTGTGTCCCACTTGTAACTGCAATGCGAGAAACTCGCGCGAGTCTCTAGTCTCAATACCCGGCACTGCTGCCGACGGTTCGAACTGGAGCGTTCAGCTGCATAGAAATACATGCAGCCGCACAGTCCGATCCTGAGTGCCGGCAGCATTGGCGGGTATTGAGGTGAAAGACTCGCAAGTTTCTCACATTGCAGTTGCAAGTGGGACACCGGCCTTAGCTAGGAACTGTCTAGCATGCTGAATAGCTTAGAGGGAAGAGCTGCCACCTAGCGCACAAGAGCTGCTGCGTTCGAATCCTGATGACCAGGGACTGCAATGCTGTGGGGTGAGGCTCACATAGCACCTTGGTATAGAGAGATGATGTGCCATGGCTTGGTTTGGGGATTCATTCGGGTGACCTCTTGCTCCATGGTTGATTCTCCTGTCTGCTGAGCTTATTGCCCTTTTATTCCCTGTCCTTATGCTGATTGTTTATTCCCTGTCCTTATGCTGATTGTTTCTATTGCCTTTATTTTTCCTTCCTGCATTTGCTCTTCAGGTGTTTCCCATTGCCCTGTTTAAGTTTCCCTATCACATTCTGGGATGGGTAATATATATTCTCCCTTCACTACACTTCCTTGCTGGCTATACTTCTATGTGAATTAGTGCTAAGAAGTTCCAGCTTTTCAGCCAAGCAATTTTCCCTGTAAGGAAAATACGGCTTGTATTTCCGCTGTATTTATTTGTCTGCCTTCCCAGCCAGCACTCGAGACCGGAGTGTGCGGCTGCATATATTTCTATGCAGCTGAATGCTCTGGTCTGAACCAGTGGCAGCAGCAGTGCCGGGTATTGAGGTGAGATACATGCACAAGTTTCTCACATTGCAGTTGCAAGTGGGACACAGGCCTTATAGTAATGTTCCATCCTGGTCCCTTTGTTATGGTAACGCTCCATCTTGGTCCCCTTCTTATAGTAATGTACCATCCTGGACTCTTTCTCATGGTACTGCCCCAACCTGGTTCTTTCTTGCAGTAACATCCCATCTTGGTCCCCTACAAGTAGTAATATCCCCATAAAGCACCCCATCTTATAGTAATGTCTCCATCCTGTTCCTCATCTTGTAGTAATGCCCCATCCTGGTCCTGTTTTTATAGAAATATCCCCTCCTGGTCCTGTTTTTATAGTAATATCGCATCCTGGTCCCTTTCTTATAGTAATGCCCCATCCTGGTCCCCTTGATATAGAAATGTACGATTATGAACCCTTTCTTATAGTAACACATCATACTGATCCCTTTCTTGTAGTAATATCCCCTTCCAGGTCCCATTATTATAATAATATCCCCATCCAGGTCCCCTTCTTATAGTAATATCCCCCTCCAGGTCCTTTTCTTATAGTAATGTCCCATCCTGGTCCTCTTCATAGAGTAATGTCCCTTCCTAGTCCCTTTCTTATAGTAATATCCCATCCTGATCCCTTTTTTATGGTAATGCTCCATCCTGGTTACCTTCTTATAGTAGTGTACCATCATGGTCAATTTCTCATAGTAATGATCCATCCTGGTCCCCTTGTTATTGTAATACATCATCCTGGACCCTTTCTTATGGTAACATCCAATCCTTGTCCCCCTCTTGTAGTAATATCCCCGTCCAGGCCCCATCTTATAATAATATCGCCATTCAGGTCCCCTTCTTAAGGTAATGTTACACCCTGGTTCCCTTTGTATAGTAATGTCTCATTCTTATAGCAATGCCCACTCCTTGTCCCCTCCTTATAGCAATGCCTCATCCTGGTCCCCTTGTTATAGTAATGCCCCATCCTGATCCCATTGTTTTAGTAATGGACCATTCTGGTCCCTTTCTTATGGTAATCAAAAATGGTGAATCCGGAGCTTGAAAAAGCGAGTATTTGTTATTTTAACCTCTTAATGACAGCCAATAAGTCTTTTAACTGACCTGAGTTATAAGACAATAGCCTCCCCACACAGGTGACAATCCAGCAGCTGTCAGCTGTACACTATAGCTGACAATGTGCTGCATCAGCCAGGATCAGTGTTTGCATCGTCCATATCTGTTTAACCCCTTACATGCTGCTGTCAATAGTGACTACATCGTATAAATGGTTAACAGAGTGTGGGCGCTTCTTCTTTATCCCAGTTGGCGCTCTCTGATCATGATTGTGTTGTCTTGATGTTTGCCATGGCAATTCATGACCAAATAGTAGCGGCCTTAAGGTACCTTCACACTGAGCAACTTTCCAACGAGAATGACAACAATCCGTGACGTTGCAGCGTTCTGGATAGTGATCTCGTTGTGTTTGACACGCAGCAGCGATCAGGATCCCGCTGTGACATCGCTGGTCGTAGCTAGAAGTCTGGAACTTTATTTGGTCGTCAGGTCGGCGTGATTCATCATGTTTGACAGCAAAAGCAACGATACCTGCAATGTTTTTTCATGGAGCGAACAACCAGCGAGAACGATAAGTACGTCACTGGATCGCTCCTGCATCGTTCTGCTGTTGCCGTGTTTGACGTCTCCTAGTGACCTAAACAGCGACGCTGCAGCGATCGGCTCGTTGTCTATATCGCTGCAGCGTCGCTTAATGTGACGGTACCTTTAGATTCTGACAGCTGTTGTAACCTGTTCAGAAGTTAGCGGCATTTAGGTAGTAAAAATACATATTTTCATTTCTGTCATGCCACTTTGCATTAATTCCTGAAAATCACCTGAAGGGTTAATAAACGACCTGACTGCGGTTTTCAATATGTCAGGCAGTGCTGTTTTTAAAATGATATAACTTTTGGGGGTTCCCCAATATATGGGTCCCCTAAAGGCACTTCAAACCTATCCCCTAAAAAAATACATTTTGTAAATTTCCTTGAAAAAATGATAAATTACTGCTACATTTTAAAACCTCCTAAAATGCTAACAAAATAAAATAACATCTTACAAATGGTGCTTATGTAAAGAAGACATGAGGGAAATGTTATTTATTAATGTTTTGCTGTGGTATGACTATCTGGATTAAATGGATAATCATTCAAAGTTTAAAAATTGCTAATTTTTTAACATTTTTCTCAAATTTCTGATATTTTTTATAAATAAACACAAAGCATATTGACCTAAATTTACCAATATCATAAAGTATAATACGTCACGAAAAAACATTCACAGAATCACTGGAATTTGTTGAGGCGTTCCAGAGTTATTACCACATAAAGTGACACTGGTCAGATTTCAAAAATTTGGCTCCGTCACTAAGGGGTTAAAATAAAAAAAAATTATTGAATACATGTTAAAAAGTTCTAGTGTGTAGACGGCCAGAAATAACATTAGGATTGCACGGAAGAGAGTTTTAGAAGGATTAATCACATTGTGGTGCCCATGCTTACCATCTGGTTTTCCAGCAGACTGCTCTGATGTGTACAAGATGCCATAGAGGATTCTTTGAATGGGTGAGCTGAATTTTTTTCTCTTCCCTATTGTAATGCCCCATCCTGGTCCCTTCTTGTAGTAATGGCTCCATCCAGGTGCTCATATTGTAGTAAAGTCCCCATCCTGATCCTCTCTTTGGAGTAATATCCCCATCCTGATCCTCTCTTTGGAGTAATATCCCCATCCTGGTCCTACTCTTGGAGTAATGTCCCCATCCTGTTCTTACTCTTATAGTAATGTCTCCATCCTGGTCCTCATCTTGTAGTAATGCCCCATTCTGGTCCCCTTTCTCTATAGAAAGGGGACCAGAATGGGGCATTACTACAAGATGAGGACCAGGATGGAGACCCTGGTCATTTTCTTATAGTAACCAGTTTGACCTTAAATCGAACATCAAGAGGAAGTCAGGGCTACATTTGCTCTCTTACTTACTTTTGATGTTTGATTTGTTCAAAGGCAGAGACAGTGACGTCAGTGCTGATTGGGCTCCAGGTAATGAGTCATAATAACCAAATGAGAGCGCTAGATATGTGGGTGCCAACACTGCTGGAATGGCACCAGCACGAGAGCTGAGTATAAGCTTTTTTTATTTAAATCATACATTTAAATTAAGAAGGAGTTGACCGAGTAGTGGAAAACTCCTTTAAGTGGATAAAACAGTGATTTCATAAAAATTCAGCCCAGTAAGTGAAACATCGTTGGGATCAGGATCTATGCCCCTACATCATGCAGCTCACAGATTAAATAGTAAAAACCTGGTGACAGATTCCCTTAACCCCTTAGCGACCGCCGATACGCCTTTTAACGGCGGCCGCTAAGGGTACTTAAACCACAGCGCTGTTAATTAACGGCGCTGTGGAAAAAGTCCATAGCGCCCCCCAGAGGCCGATTTTCTCCGGGGTCTCGGCTGCCGAGGGTAGCCGAGACCCCAGAGAACATGATTCGGGGTTTTTTTAACCCACCCCGCATTTGCGATCGCCGGTAATTAACCGTTTACCGGCGATCGCAAAAAAAAACAAAAAAAAAACGCGATCTCTTTTTAATTTCTCTGTCCTCCGATGTGATCGCACATCGGAGGACAGAGAAAAGGGGTCCCAGGTCCCCCCCCAATACTCACCTAGCTCCCCCGATGCTCCTCGTGTCTCCCGGTGGGCGCCGCCATCTTCAAAATGGCGGGCGCATGCGCAGTGCGCCCGCCGGCCGGCACCGGGAGAATCTTTGGGGTCTCGGCTGCCGGGGGTAGCCGAGACCCCAAAGAGCATGATCGGGGTCGGTATTACTGACCCCTGTTTTGCGATCGCCGGTAATTAACTGTTTACCGGCGACCGCAAAAAAAAAAAAAAAGTAAAGTGTAATTCTCTGTCCTCTGATGTGATCGCACATCAGAGGACAGAGAAATAGGGGGATTCGGGGACCCTAGCATACTCACCTAGGTCCCTGGATCCTCTTGCTGCTCCTCCTGGCCGCCGGCAGAAGAACATGGCGGACGCATGCCCAGTGCGCCCGCCATCTGTCTCCATCTGCCGGCCGGCAGGAGAACAGCAGTTGGGGCTAAAATTAGGGTTAGGGTTAGGGGTAGGGTTAGGGGTAGGGTTAGGGGTAGGGGTAGGGTTAGGGGTAGGGTTAGGGGTAGGGTTAGAGTTAGGGGTAGGGTTAGGGGTAGGGCTAGGGTTAGGGCTAGGGGTAGGGTTAGGGCTAGGGTTGGGGCTAAATTTAGGGTTAGGGTTGGGGCTAAATTTAGGGTTAGGGTTGGGGCTAAATTTAGGGTTAGGCTTCTTTCACACTTACGTCGGTACGGGGCCGTCGCAATGCGTCGGCCCCACATACCGACGCACGTTGTGAAAATTGTGCACAACGTGGGCAGCAGCTGTAGTTTTTCAACGTATCCGCTGCCCAATCTATGTCCTGGGGAGGAGGGGGCGGAGTTACGGCCACGCATGCGCGGTCAGAAATGGCGGATGCGACGTACAAAAAAACGTTTCATTGAACGTTTTTTTGTGCCGACGCTCCGCCAAAACACAACTGATCCAGTGCACGACGGACGCGACATGTGGCCATCTGTCATGATCCGTCGGCAATACAAGTCTATGGGCAAAAAACGCATCCTGCGGGCACATTTGCAGGATCCGTTTCTTGTCCAAAACGACGGATTGCGACGGAATGCCAAACGACGCAAGTGTGAAATTAGCCTTAGGGCTAGGGTTAGGGTTGGGGCTAAAGTTAGGGCTAGGGTTGGGGCTAAAGTTAGGGTTAGAGCTGGGATTAGGGTTAGGGTTTGGATTAGGGTTGGTATTAGGGTTAGGGTTGGCATTAGGGTTACGCTTGGGATTAGGGTTAGGTTTGGGATTAGGGTTAAGGTTAGGGTTGTGATTAGGGGTGTATTGGGATTAGGGTTAGGTTTGAGGTTAGGGTTGAGATTAGGATTAGGGGTGTGTTGGATTTAGGGTTTTGATTAGGGTTATGGTTAGGGTTGACATTAGGGTTGTTTTGGGGTAAGGGTTGTGATTATGGTTAGGGTTAGTGATTAGGATTATGGATCAGGTTGGGATTAGGGTTAGGGGTGTGTTGGGGTTAGGGTTGGAGCTAGAATTGGGGGGTTTCCACTGTTTAGGTACATCAGGGGGTCTCCAAACACGACAGCCAATTTTGCGCTCAAAAAGTCAAATGGTGCTCCCTCCCTTCTGAGCTCTGCCGTGCGCCCAAACAGTGGGTTACCCCCACATATGGGGCATCAGCGTACTCGGGATAAATTGGACAACAACTTCTGGGGTCCAATTTCTCTTGTTATCCTTGTGAAAATAAAAACTTGGGGGCTACAAAATCTTTTTTGTGAAAAAAAAAAATATTTTTTATTTTCACGACTCTGCATTCTAAACTTCTGTGAAGCACTTGGGCATTCAAAGTTCTCACCACACATCTAGATAAGTTCATTGAGGGGTCTAGTTTCCAAAATGGGGTCACTTGTGGGGGTTACTACAGTTTAGGTACATCAGGGGCTCTGCAATCACAACATAATGCCCACAGACCATTCTATCAAAGTCTGCATTCCAAAAAGGCGCTCCTTCCCTTCCGAGCTCTGCCGTGCGCCCAAACAGTGGTTTACCCCCACATATGGCGCATCAGCGTACTCGGGATAAATTGGACAACAACTATTGCAGTCCAATTTCTCCTGTTACCCTTGTGAAAATAAAAACTTGGGGGCTACAATATCTTTTTTGTGGAAAAAAAAATATTTTTTATTTTCACGACTCTGCATTCTAAACTTCTGTGAAGCACTTGGGCATTCAAAGTTCTCACCACACATCTAGATAAGTTCCTTGAGGGGTCTAGTTTCCAAAATGGGGTCACTTGTGGGGGATTTCTACTGTTTAGGCACATCAGGGGCTCTCCAAATGCGACATGGCGTCCAATCTCAATTCCAGCCAATTCTACATTGAAAAAGTAAAACGGCACTCTTTCTCTTCCAAGCTCTGCGGTGCGCCCAAACAGTGGTTTACCCCCACATATTGGGTATCGACATACTCAGGAGAAATTGCACAACAACTTTAGTGGTCTAATTTCTCCTGTTACCCTTGTGAAAATAAAAATTTGTGGGCAAAAAGATCATTTTTGTAGAAAAAATGCAATTTTTTTTTTTCACGGCTCTACGTTATAAACTTCTGTGAAGCACATGGGGGTTCAAAGTGCTCGCCACACATCTAGATAAGTTCCTTAAGGGGTCTAGTTTCCAAAATGGTGTCACTTGTGGGGGGTTTCCACTGTTTAGGCACATCAGGGGCTCTCCAAACGCGACATGGCGTCCAATCTCAATTCCAGCCAATTCTACATTGAAAAAGTAAAACGGCGCTCCTTCACTTCTAAGTTCTGCGGTGCGCCCTAACAGTGGTTTACCCCCACATATGGGGTATTGGCGTATTCAGGAGAAATTGCATAACAAAATTTATGGTTACATTTCTGTTTTTACACTTGTGAAAATAAAAAAAATGGTTCTGAATTAAGATGTTTGCAAAAAAAAGTTAAATGTTCATTTTTTCCTTCCACATTTTTTCAGTTCCTGTGAAGCACGTAAAGGGTTAATAAACTTCTTGAATGTGGTTTTGAGAACCTTGAGGGGTGCAGTTTTTAGAATGGTGTCACACTTGGTTATTTTCTATCACATAGACCCCTCAAAATGACTTCAAATGTGATGTGGTCCCTAAAAAAAAATGGTGTTGTAAAAATGAGAAATTGCTGGTCAACTTTTAACGCTTATAACTCCCTAACAAAAAAAAATTTTGTTTCCAAAATTGTGCTAATGTAAAGTAGACATGTGGGAAATGTTATTTATTAACTATTTTTCGTGACATATCTCTCTGATTTAAGGGCATAAAAATACAAAGTTTGAAAATTGCAAAATTTTAAAAATTTTCGCCATATTTCCATTTTTTTCATAAGTAATCGCAAGTAATATCGAAGAAATGTTACCACTAACATGAAGTACAATATGTCACGAAAAAACAATCTCAGAATCAGCGGGATCCGTTGAAGCGTTCCAGAGTTATAACCTCATAAAGTGACAGTGGTCAGAATTGCAAAAATTGGCCTGGTCATTAAGTACCAAATTGGCTCTGTCACTAAGGGGTTAAAGGAGAGTGGAATGGGTTCCAAAGTGGTTGCAAATATATTTTTATTAGCAGTTGAAAGTTCTCACCAGTCTTTAAGGATAACTTAAATTGTAGGGGATATAATATTTCTATTTCAATGGAAAAATACAGTTAAACGCTTTTGAAATATGACAACTGAAAAAAACATCAACACTGTGTCATTAAGAACTAAAATAGATTGTTTTCATAACATGTTTAAATAATCAACTTACCTCAAAATATGTGTCAATGTATTCGGAAACAATATGCTCAGAATTTGGTTTGTTTTGGCAGTAAACTATATACATATGTAATCTTCTTTCCTGTAACACAACAGAAAAAAGACTGACAAATTCAGACTATTATTATTATTGTTATTATTATTATATTCAGACAATATTGATGATATCTAATACCTTTTCAATAATGTCAAGCCATTGCCAATGCCATTAGCAAAGTGAGGACATTGACTATTGCTGCCAGACCCCCAAACTTGATTCCATCTTGAAGAGACGTGCTGGAAAATGGAAATTGTGTATCAAGCCACTCGGTGGGGCAGCACCTATTTAATGATTCAGCCATTGCTTGAGCTGAAACCCTTCCTTGTAGATATGGCCAACCCTCAGGTAACACCACATGAAGGTCAATGGACACAGGTGGCTGAATTGAATGAATTGCTTCATCACCCATTTACAGTGACTAAAAAATTACAAGCTGAGGATTTATCTCCTGGCATTTTCATAAAGGAGTGGAAGAACTTGTTGTTTTGCCTATCCCAAAGAGGAGGTTTAATCGCAGATGGCATTGCTGCTTCAATGAAACGGAGAGAGACACTGCTATTAGAAAATACAATTCTTCTGGCAGCTGCTTATGTGGACCCGAGTGATCGTATATATCCTGCATTTTCCCATAGACTTGTATTAGCGACGTATCACGACGGATGGACACACGTTTCGTCCGTCGTGCACTGGATCCTGCAGAATTTGGCGCCACGTCGTCTGTGAAAAACGTGCAATGTAACGTTTTTGGCTGCAGTGGAAAAACGTGCCACGACGCATCCTGCGGCATACATCGCTGGCTAGAATGGAAGCCTATGGACGCAGGATCCATCGTGGCACGCCATATAACGCAATCCAGCGCTGGAATACGTCTTTTTACACTGAGCATGCTCCAAATCAGGATTTAGTAGCCAATTGGCCAGACAGCCCCAAATCTATAAAAATCTGGCCTGTGGCTTCATTCCTCAATGTGTCAGCAAGATTCCAGCAAGACTCCAGCCAGCCTGAAGTCAGCCATCAGCCTGCCAGAAGCCAGCCACAAGACAACGTCCAGCCGGAGGCCTGCCTGACAGTGTGAGTCCTGCCAGTCAGTGTGATTTCTGCCATTTTTGTGTGTGCGTGCGTGCGTGCGCGTGCATTTTTTTTAAATTTCATTACTGTGATGTATTTCTAAAGTAGTGTGGCAAGTGTAAAATGTGTTGTCAGTTCGTGTGTGGCATGTGTGTGTAATGACTGTGTGCGCGTGCATTTTTTTTTAATTTCATTACTGTGATGTATTTCTAAAGTAGTGTAAATGTGTTGTCGGTGTGTGTGTGTAATGGTGGTGCGTGACTGTCCTTTTTTGTAAAAATGTTATTATATTCTTTCCAACATTTACATTACTGTGCTTGTATTTAACCCCTTAATGACCGCCAATACGTCTTTTAACTGACCTGAGATATAAGAGAATAGCCTCCCCATACAGATGACAATCCAGCATCTGTCGGTTGTACACTATAGTTGACAACTTGCTGTACCAGCCACAATCAGTATTTGCACCATCTAAATCTGTTTAACCCCTTAGATGCTGCTGTCAATAGTGACTACATCATTATAAATGGTTAACAGAGTGTGGGGGCTTCTTCTTTGTCACAATTGGTGTCCTCAGATCATGATTTTGTGGTCCTGATGTTTGCCATGGCAATTCATGACCAAATAGTGGCCTTAGAGTCTGACTGCTGTAGTAATCTGTTTAGAAGTTAGCAACATTTAGGTGGTAAAAATACACATTTTCATTTCTGTCATACCACTTTGCATTAATTCCTGTAAAGCACCTGAAGGGTTAATAAACTACCTGACAGCAGTTTTCAATATGTTTAGGGGTGCTGTTTTTAAAATGGTATCACGTTTGTGGGTTTCCCAATATATGGGACCCCTAAAGTCACTTCAAACATGGATAAGTCCCTAAAAAAATAAATTTTGTAAATTTCTTTGAAAAAATGAAAAATTGCTGCTACATTTTTAAACCTCCTAAAATGCTAACAAAATAAAATAACATTTTACAAATGGTGCTGATGTAAAGCAGACATGTGGGAAATGTTATTTATTAATGGTTTGCTGTTGTATGACTATCTGGATTAAAGGGATAATCATTCAAATTTAGAAAATTGCTAATTTTTTAACATTTTTCTCAAATTTTTGATATTTTTTATAAATAAACACAAAAAATGTTGAACAAAATTTACCATTATCATAAAGTATAATGTGTCACGAAAAAACAATCTCAAAATCACTGGGATTTGTTGAAGCGTTGCAGAGTTATTACCACATAAAGTGACACTGGTCAGATTTCAAAAATTTGGCTCGGTCACTAAGGGGTTAAAATAAAGAGCATTGCAGCTCTGTGATGTTTAAAAAATAAAATAAAATAATAAAATTATTTTCTTTAAAATGTACGTAGGTTATAACTTAAAAGTGTGGTGTATGTCAAACCGTACACACAACATGCAATACAGAGTTGGTTGAGGGTTTATTTTTAAAAATAAAAGGTGTAGGAACACTGGAATAGCAATTTTTTTTTCTCTTTTTCAACTTTTTAGAGTATGTGCACACATTCCGGATTATTTGTGGATTTTTTGTGTCTTTTGTGCGTTTTTTCGGTGGTATTCCGTAGCAAAAACGCATACATTATGTATCCATCATTTCCAATGCATTCCGCAATTTTTGTGCACATGTTGCAGATTTTTCCGCAAAAAAGAAACGCATGCGGAAAAATACGCAGCATGTTAATTAATTTTGTGGATTTTTTGCGGATTTCCCACTATGTTATTGAATTGGGAAGCTCCGGAAAAACACGCGAAAAATCCGTACAAAATCCACGACAAAACCGAGAGTAAAACGCGAGAAAGACACGTGCGGATTTTATGCGGAAAATCTCCGGTTTTACTCAGGAAATTTCCGCATAAAATCCTGACGTGTGCACGTAGCCTAAAAGGGATCATTTCAAATCCTATGTGGTCAATACATTTTCCACAGTTGTTTAGTTATTTAAAATTTGAAGGAGGATATTTTGACCTTTTTTTTTTTTTTTTTTAAGGGATCATTTAAAATCACATAAGACCACAAAGCTTGCCATATGATTTGTGTAAGCTAACAAGTGTCTTTCTACTTGCAGTACCAGGCCGAACTCAGCCCAGACCAGACCAGACAGCACAGCCAGCCAGCCAAAACTACTCCTGATGTAAGTATGATAGACCACAAAGCTTGGCATATGATTTGTAGAGTAGCTAACAAGTGTCTTTCTACTTGCAGTACCAGGCCATACCAGGACAAACTCAGACCGGACCAGACAGCACAGCCAGCCAGCCAGTCAGTCAAAAGTACTCATGATGTAAGTATGATAGACCACAAAGCTTGGCATATGATTTGTATAGTAGCTAACAAGTGTCTTTCTACTTGCAGATACCTCCCAAAAAATGTCTTCTTCTGGGAGCCCTCCTTCACAGCGTCAGCGTAGTGAGGTAATGTAAAAACTAATTTTTTTTTCTTGTTAAAAACGTGGTATCACACTATATGCATTAATGATGTTTTCACAGGAAGCTGAAGCAGCCGAGGGCTTCTCAGAAGGAGACGGGATGGGTGGAGAAACGCTAGGAGCGGGCGCACAGAGTGTAAGTTGTGCCGAAACAGTTGCTTCACACATCACAGTGCATCCAACACATACAAAACAGATTATCATACATGACAGTACACATAAAACATATGCCTGCATCCAAAATGACTAATTTTCTTTTTTTCTTTTTTAGTCTGCTGCACAGTCTGGCCAACGCCATGAAGGTCCTCCCAGCAGCTTCCAGAATTGGCGTTGTGATCGCCGCAGCGGTCAGTCTACAGTAAGTATATATATATATATTTTTTTTTTTTGTGTGTGTGTGTGTGTGTGTGTGTTGGTAGTGTTGTGTTGCAGTGTAAAAATTTTATTTTTTCCTTATTTTTTAACAGGGTTCACAGCGTGCTCCCGACTCGGATGGTGAGGACGGAGGCATAGATGTGGACCGCCTCATAGAAGAGGTCCGCGAGCGGAGCCACTGTGGAACATGGCTGACCGCAGCCATGCTGATCAGTGGGTTACACTGTTCTCTTGTTTCTACAAGACTGGGGAGTCCACCACTCCTCTGTGGGTCATTTGCATTGTAGCTGTTCCATCTCACATGTTCTACATGGATATTTTCTCTCTGAACCCTGTTCATACAGGTACTATACAGATGATCAGGTTTTTAAAGGGAACCTGTCACCTGAATTTGGCGGGACTGGTTTTGGGTCATATGGGCGGAGTTTTCAGGTGTTTGATTCACCCTTTCCTTACCCGCTGGCTGCATGCTGGCCGCAATATTGGATTGAAGTTCATTCTCTGTCCTCCGTAGTACACGCCTGCGCAAGGCAATCTTGCCTTGTGCAGGTGTGTACTACTGAGGACAGAGAATGAACTTCAATCCAATATTTCGGCCAGCATGCAGCCAGCGGGTAAGGAAAGGGTGAATCAAACACCTGAAAACTCCGCCCATATGACCCAAAACCAGTCCCGCCAAATTCAGGTGACAGGTTCCCTTTAAATACATCAGATAGGGATTATATACATTAGACAGGACTGCTCTATTATGGGTATACCTTGGCGATTGGTGGAGCAGCTTAACATACTTTTTTTTGCAAAAAACCTATTAACTAAATACCCTGTATTGTTTCATTTTTTGACTAGCACTTGCTTATTTACTGTAACTTTATTACAACAGAGTATTTTTGACCTCTCTGTGCGCTTTTGTGTCTTCAAGTTCTTTGGTGGTGTGAACAGGTTTCTACAGACTTGTTCACTGTGCAAGTAGCCCATGTGTTTTTGGTTTTATAATTGTTCTCTTGTTTCTACAAGACTGGGGAGTCCACCACTCCTCTGTGGGTCATTTGCATTGTAGCTGTTCCATCTCACATGTTCTACATGGATATTTTCTCTCTGTACCCTGTTCATACAGGTACTATACAGATGATCAGGTTTTTAAATACATCAGATAGGGATTATATACACTAGACAGGACTGCTCTATTATGGGTATACCTTGGCGATTGGTGGAGCAGCTTAACATACTTTTTTTGCAAAAAACGTATTAACTAAATACCCTGTATTGTTTCATTTTTTGACTAGCACTTGCTTATTTACTGTGACTTTTTTACAACAGAGTATTTTTTGACCTCTCTGTGCGCTTTTGTGTCTTCAAGCACTCAGGAGCCAGCAGCTACCTTGGACCCCTCTGGAGTGATCCCACAGGAGTCCGCCACTGTGGGCAACGTTGGAAGACCCCACCCCTCTGACTCTTCATCTGACCCTTCCCTTCACTTCCGGTACCTCGGCCCCATCCACATCCGCCAGCGCTGGAGTATCATTGCAGACTTCGTTACATGAAGCTGCTAGTGACGAGTTAGGCTATGTGCACACTTTGCGGATTCCACTGCAGATTTTTCCGCAGCGGAATTCCAAACACTTTTTTGGGCTGAAAGTCCCCCTCTCTGCTTAAACTCGAGTCATACCCAGGGGTCGGCAGGTGAGGGGGAGCGGGGGCTGTCTAATTATACTTACCTGCTCCTGGCGCGGTCCCTGCAGGTCCCTGGCTTCCCAGCGCCGGCAGCTTCCTCCTGTACTGAGCGGTAACATGGTGACCGCTCACTACAGGAAGAAGCTGCCGGGGAAGCAGGGACTGCACAGCGCCAGGAGCAGGTAAGTATAACGGGGAGTGTTGTGAATTCTGTTGTCGAACTCCCTCCTGTGGTCGTGATGGTACTTCGACGAGTTCTGTCTATGGGCTCCCTCTGGTGGCTGTGAGTGAAGCTGCTGCTTCTGAGGTTCCTTACACAGGTGACATGGTTTGTCCTTTGGTTGGCTGCTCTATTTAACTCCTCTCAGATTGTTACTCCATTCCAGCTGTCAATGTTTTTGCATTGGTTCAGTTCGCTCCTCGATCTCTCTGGTGACCTGCCTTCTCCTGCAGAAGCTAAGTTCCTGATTGTCATTATTTGTTCACTGTTTTCTTGTCCAGCTGGTTTTCATGATTTTGTCTTGCTAGCTGGAAGCTCTGGGATGCAGAGTGGCCCCTCCGCACCGTGAGTCGGTGCAGAGGTCTTTTTTGCACACTCTGCGTGGTCTTTTGTAGGTTTTTGTGCTGATCGCAAAGTTACCTTTCCTATCCTCTGTCTGTTTAGTAAGTCTGGCCTCCCTTTGCTGAAACCTGTTTCATTTCTGCGTTTGTGACTTTAATCTTTACTCACAGTCAATATATGTGGGGGGCTTCCTTTACCTTTGGGGAATTTCTCTGAGGCAAGGTAGGTTTTATTTTCTATCTTTAGGGCTAGATAGTTCTTAGGCTGTGACGAGGCGCCTAGGTCTGGTCAGGAGCGCTCCACGGCTATTTCTAGTGTGTGTGATAGGATTAGGGCTTGCAGTCAGCAGAGCTCCCACATCCCAGAGCTCGTCCTGTATGAGGTTAACTATCAGGTCATTCCGGGTGCTCCTAACCACCAGGTCATAACAGTACAGCTGGCCCAAAGTATTAATGCATCTCAATAGAGGGATAAGCGAACTTCTGAGACCATTTTTTTTTCTTTGCACTGTGTTTTGTCTTTCTTTTCCCCTAGACTTTTGGGTGGTTCAGGACACAGGTGTAGATATGGACATTCAAGGTCTGTCCTCTTGTATGGATCATCTCTCTGCAATGCAAGGGTACAAAACATTCAAGATTTTGTGGTTTAGAATCCTATGTTAGAGCCTAAAATTCCTATTCCTGACTTATTTTCTGGGGATAGATCTAGGTTCTTGAATTTCAAAAATAATTGTAAACTGTTTCTACCTTTGAAACCCCGCTCCTCTGGTGACCCCGTTCAACAGGTAAAAATCATTATTTCTTTGTTGCGTGGTGACCCTCAAGACTGGGCATTTTCCCTTGCGCCAGGAGATCCGGCATTGCGTGATGTTGATGCGTTTTTTCTGGCGCTTGGATTGCTTTATGATGAACCAAATTCAGTGGATCAGGCAGAGAAAATCTTGCTGGCTCTGTGTCAGGGTCAGGATGAAGCGGAGATATATTGTCAGAAGTTTAGAAAGTGGTCTGTGCTCACTCAGTGGAATGAATGTGCCCTGGCGGCAATTTTCAGAAAGGGTCTTTCTGAAGCCCTTACGGATTTCATGGTGGGATTTCCCACGCCTGCTGGTCTGAATGAGTCTATGTCTTTGGCCATTCAGATCGATCGGCGCATGCGTGAGCGCAAAGCTGTGCACCATCTGGCGGTATTCTCTGAGCATAGGCCTGAGCCTATGCAGTGTGATAGGACTTTGACCAGAGATGAACAGCAAGAACACAGACGTCAGAATGGGCTGTGTTTTTACTGTGGTGAATCCACTCATGCTATCTCCGATTGTCCTAAGCGCACTAAGCGGTTCGCTAGGTCTGCCACCATTGGTACGGTACAGTCTAAATTTCTTTTGTCCGTTACTCTGATTTGCTCTCTATCGTCCTATTCTGTAATGGCATTTGTGGATTCAGGCGCTGCCCTGAATTTGATGGACTTGGAGTTTGCCAGGCGCTGTGGTTTTTTCTTGGAGCCCTTGCAGTATCCTATTCCATTGAGAGGAATTGATGCTACGCCTTTGGCCAAGAATAAGCCTCAGTACTGGACTCAATTGACCATGTGCATGGCTCCTGCACATCAAGAGGATATTCGCTTTTTGGTGTTGCATAATCTGCATGATGTGGTCGTTTTGGGGTTGCCATGGCTACAGGTCCATAATCCAGTGTTGGATTGGAAATCTATGTCTGTGTCCAGCTGGGGTTGTCAGGGGGTACAGGGTGATGTTCCATTGCTCTCAATTTCACCTTCCACTCCTTCTGAAGTCCCTGAGTTTTTATCAGATTACCGGGATGTATTTGAAGAGCCCAAATCTGGTGCCCTACCTCCTCATAGGGATTGCGACTGTGCTATTAATTTGATTCCTGGTAGTAAGATTCCTAAGGGCCGTCTGTTTAATTTATCTGTGCCAGAGCACGCCGCTATGCGGAGTTATATAAAGGAATCCTTGGAGAAGGGTCATATTCGCCCGTCGTCGTCACCATTGGGAGCAGGGTTCTTTTTGTGGCCAAGACGGATGGTTCTTTGAGACCTTGTATTGATTACCGCCTTCTTAATAAGATCACAGTCAAATTTCAGTATCCTTTGCCGCTGCTGTCTGATTTATTTGCTCGGATTAAGGGGGCTAGTTGGATCACCAAGATAGATCTTCGTGGTGCGTATAATCTTGTGCGAATTAAACAGGGTGATGAATGGAAGACGGCATTTAATACGCCCGAGGGCCATTTTGAGTACCTGGTTATGCCATTCGGGCTTTCTAATGCTCCATCTGTGTTTCAGTCCTTTATGCATGACATCTTCCGAGAGTACCTGGATAGATTCATGATTGTATATTTGGATGACATTTTGGTCTTTTCGGATGATTGGGAATCTCATGTGAAGCAGGTCAGAATGGTGTTCCAGGTCCTTCGTGCGAATTCCTTGTTTGTGAAGGGGTCAAAGTGTCTCTTTGGAGTTCAGAAGGTTTCATTTTTGGGTTTCATTTTTTCCCCTTCTACTATCGAGATGGGCCCTGTTAAAGTTCAGGCCATTTACGATTGGACTCAGCCGACATCTGTGAAGAGCTTGCAGAAGTTCCTGGGCTTTGATAATTTTTATCGTCGCTTCATCGCTAACTTTTCCAGTGTTGCTAAGCCGTTGACTGATTTGACCAAGAAAGTTGCTGATGTGGTCAATTGGTCCTCTGCGGCTGAAGAGGCTTTTCAGGAGTTGAAGCATCGTTTTGCTTCTGCCCCTGTGTTGTGCCAGCCAGATGTTTTGCTCCCTTTTCAGGTAGAGGTTGATGCTTCTGAAATTGGAGCAGGGGCTGTTTTGTCGCAAAGAAGTTCTGATGGCTCGGTGATGAAACCCTGTGCCTTCTTTTCTAGAAAATTCTCGCCTGCTGAGCGCAATTATGATGTGGGCAATCGGGAGTTGTTGGCCATGAAGTGGGCATTCGAGGAGTGGCGACATTGGCTTGAGGGAGCTAAACATCGCGTGGTGGTCTTGACGGATCACAAGAATTTGACTTATCTCGAGTCTGCCAAACGGTTGAAACCTAGACAGGCTCTCTGTCCCGTTTTGATTTTGTGGTTTCATACCTTCCGGGATCTAAGAATGTGAAGGCTGACGCCCTGTCAAGGAGTTTTGTGCCTGACTCTCCGGGTGTTCCGGAGCTGGCGGGTATTCTTAAAGAAGGGGTAATTTTGTCTGCCATTTCCCCTGATTTGCGGCGGGTGCTGCAAAAGTTTCAGGCTGATAGACCTGACCGTTGTCCTACAGAGAAACTGTTTGTCCCTGATAGATGGACTAGTAGAGTTATCTCTGAGATTCATTGTTCAGTATTGGCTGGTCATCCTGGAATCTTTGGTACCAGAGATTTGGTGGCTAGATCCTTTTGGTGGCCTTCTTTGTCACGGGATGTGCGTTCTTTTGTGCAGTCCTGTGGGATTTGTGCTCAGGCTAAGCCCTGCTGTTCTCGTGCCAGTGGGTTGCTTTTGCCCTTGCCGATCCCGAAGAGGCCCTGGACGCATATTTCCATGGATTTTATTTCTGATCTCCCTGTTTCTCAAAAGATGTCGGTCATTTGGGTGGTTTGTGATCGCTTCTCTAAGATGGTCCATTTGGTACCCTTATCTAAACTGCCTTCCTCCTCTGATTTGGTGCCATTGTTTTTCCAGGATGTGGTTCATTTGCATGGCATTCTAGAGAACATCGTCTCGGACAGAGGTTCCCAGTTTGTTTCGAGGTTTTGGCGGTCCTTTTGCGCTAAGATGGGCATTGATTTGTCTTTTTCTTCGGCTTTCCATCCTCAGACTAATGGCCAAACCGAACGAACTAATCAGACTTTGGAGACATATCTGAGATGCTTTGTTTCTGCTGATCAGGATGATTGGGTGTCTTTCTTGCCTTTGGCTGAGTTCGCCCTTAATAATCGAGCCAGCTCGGCTACTTTAGTTTCTCCTTTTTTCTGTAATTCTGGTTTCCATCCTCGTTTCTCTTCAGGGCAGGTTGAGCCTTCGGACTGTCCTGGTGTGGATGCGGTGGTGGACAGGTTGCAGCAGATTTGGACTCATGTGGTGGACAATTTGACATTGTCCCAGGAGAAGGCTCAACGTTTTGCTAACCGCCGGCGTTGTGTTGGTCCCTGACTTCGTGTTGGGGATTTGGTTTGGTTGTCATCTCGTCACGTTCCTATGAAGGTTTCCTCTCCTAAGTTTAAGCCTCGTTTCATTGGACCATATAAGATTTCTGAAGTTCTTAATCCTGTGTAATTTCGTTTGGCTCTTCCAGCTTCTTTTGCCATCCATAATGTGTTCCATAGGTCGTTGTTGCGGAGATACGTGGCGCCTATGGTTCCCTCCGTTGATCCTCCTGCCCCGGTGTTGGTCGAGGGGGAGTTGGAGTATGTGGTGAAGATTTTGGATTCTCGTGTTTCGAGACGGAAACTCCAGTACCTGGTCAAGTGGAAGGGTTATGGTCAGGAAGATAATTCCTGGGTTTTTGCCTCTGATGTTCATGCTGCCGATCTTGTTCGTGCCTTTCATTTGGCTCATCCTGATCGGCCTGGGGGCTCTAGTGAGGGTTCGGTGACCCCTCCTCAAGGGGGGGGTACTGTTGTGAATTCTGTTGTCGAACTCCCTCCTGTGGTCGTGAATGGTACTTCGGGGAGTTCTGTCTATGGGCTCCCTCTGGTGGCTGTGAGTGAAGCTGCTGCTTCTGAGGTTCCTTACACAGGTGACGTGGTTTATCCTTTGGTTGGCTGCTCTATTTAACTCCTCTCAGATCGTTACTCCATGCCAGCTGTCAATGTTTTTGCATTGGTTCAGTTCGCTCCTGGATCTCTCTGGTGACCTGCCTTCTCCTGCAGAAGCTAAGTTCCTGATTGTAATTATTTGTTCACTGTTTTCTTGTCCAGCTGGTTTTCATGATTTTGTCTTGCTAGCTGGAAGCTCTGGGATGCAGAGTGGCCACTCCGCACCGTGAGTCGGTGCGGAGGTCTTTTTTGCACACTCTGCGTGGTCTTTTGTAGGTTTTTGTGCTGATCGCAAAGTTACCTTTCCTATCCTCTGTCTATTTAGTAAGTCTGGCCTTCCTTTGCTGAAACCTGTTTCATTTCTGCGTTTGTGACTTTCATCTTTACTCACAGTCAATATATGTGGGGGGCTTCCTTTACCTTTGGGGAATTTCTCTGAGGCAAGGTAGGCTTTATTTTCTATCTCTAGGGCTAGATAGTTTCTTAGGCTGTGACGAGGCGCCTAGGTCTGGTCAGGAGCGCTCCACGGCTATTTCTAGTGTGTGTGATAGGATTAGGGCTTGCTGTCAGCAGAGCTCCCACATCCCAGAGCTCGTCCTGTATGATGTTAACTATCAGGTCATTCCGGGTGCTCCTAACCACCAGGTCATAGCAGGGGAGGGGAGCGCTGCGCTGCACGATATTCAACTGCTCCTCGATATTCACCTGCTCCTCATTTCGGCGCTGCTCCATCTTCAGCAGTGGCGCTCAGGTCAGAGGGTGCGGTGACGTAGTTAGTGCGCGCCCTCAGCCTGAACGTCAGTGCTGAAGATGGAGCGGCACCAGAACGATCAGCACGTGAATATTGAAAGCACCGCGGGCCTGAGCGACGGAGAGGTGAGTATGTGATTTTTTTTTTTATCACAGCAAATGGGGCAAGTGTCTGTATTGAGCATCTATGGGGCCATAACGTTTGTGCAGCACTATAAGGGGCCATAACGTTTGTGCAGCACTATAAGGGGCCATAACGTTTGTGCAGCACTATAAGGGGCCATAATGTTTGTGCAGCACTATAAGGGGCCATAACGTTTGTGCAGCACTATAAGGGGCCATAACGTTTGTGCAGCACTATAAGGGGCCAGAACGTTTGTGCAGCACTATAAGGGGCCATAATGTTTGTGCAGCACTATAAGGGGCCATAACGTTTGTGCAACACTATATGGGGCCATAACGTTTGTGCAGCACTATATGGGGCCATAACGTTTGTGCAGCACTATATGGGGCCATAACGTTTGTGCAGCACTATATGGGGCCATAATGTTTGTGCAGCACTATATGGGGCCATAATGTTTGTGCAGCACTATATGGGGCCATAATGTTTGTGCAGCACTATAAGGGGCCATAACGTTTGTGCAGCACTATAAGGGGCCATAACGTTTGTGCAGCACTATATGGGGCCATAACGTTTGTGCAGCACTATAAGGGGCCATAATGTTTGTGCAGCACTATATGGGGCCATAATGTTTGGCAAGCACCATATGGGGCCATAATGTTTGTGCAGCACTATAAGGGGCTATAACGTTTGTGCAGCATTATATGGGGCCATAATGTTTGTGCAGCACTATATGGGGCCATAATGTTTCTGCAGCACTATATGGGGCCATAACGTTTGTGCAGCATTATATGGGCCAAGTGTCTGTATGGGGCCATAATCAATGTTTGTGCAGCACTATATGGGGCAAATTATGGAGCATCTTATGGGGCCATAATCAGCATTTCTGCAGCATTATATTGGGCAAATATGTCTATGGAGCATCTCATGGGGCCATTATTAATTTTTATGCAGGATTATATGGGGCATATTTTAATATGGAGCATCTTATGGGGCCATAATGAACTTTATAGAGCACTAGCTGAAGAGCCCGGCGTTGCCTGGGCATAGTAAATATCTGTGGTTAGTTATAGCACGTCACTTCTCTTATTTTCACCTTAACGTCTCTCATTTTCCCAATCACATCTTTCATTTTCCCCCTCAAATCTCTCATTTTCTCCCTCACACCTCTCATTTTCTCTCTCACTCCTCTCATTCCCCCCTAACACTTGTCATTTCGACCTCACATCTGTCATTTTCCGATCACTCCACTATTCTCCCTCACTCCTCTCATTTTGCACTCACACCTTTTCATTTTCACCTCACACCTATCATTTTCACCTCAGTATATAAATGTTTGTCATCTCCCTTATATATAGTATACACCTGTATGTCCTCTCCTGTATATAGTATATACCTGTATGTCATCTCCTCCTATATAGAGTATATACCTGTATGTCATCTCTTTCTATATATAGTATATACGTGTGTCATCTCCCCTGTATATAGTATATATCTGTGTGTCATCTCCTCCTGTATATAGTATATACCTGTATGTCATCTCCTCCTGTATATAGTATGTACCTGTATGTCATCTCCTCCTCTATATAGTATATACCTGTGTTTCATCTCTCCTGTATATAGTATATATCTGTGTGTCATCTCCCCTGTATATAGTATATACCTGTGTGTCATCTCCTCCTGTATTAGACCTCGTTCACACATTATTTGCTCAGTATTTTTACCTCAGTATTTGTAAGCTAAATTGGCAGCCTGATAAATCCCCAGCCAACAGGAAGCCCTCCCCCTGGCAGTATATATTAGCTCACACATACACATAATAGACAGGTCATGTGACTGACAGCTGCCGTATTTCCTATATGGTACATTTGTTGCTCTTGTAGTTTGTCTGCTTATTAATCAGATTTTTATTTTTGAAGGATAATACCAGACTTGTTTGTGTTTTAGGGCTAGTTTCGTTTGTCAAGTTGTGTGTGTTGAGTTTTGTGTGGCAACATGCGTGTAGCAACTTTTTGTGTGTCAAGTTGCATGTGACAGGTTAGTGTAGCTAGTTGTGTGCAGCAAGTTTTGCGCGTGGCGAGTTTTATGTGTGGTGCCTTTTGAGTACCGTATATACTCGAGTATAAGCCGAGATTTTCAGCCCAAAATTTTGGGCTGAAAGTGCCCCTCTCGGCTTATACTCGAGTCACGGTGGGCGGCAGAGTCGGCGGGTGAGGGGGGGAGAGGTCTGAGGCATACTCACCTAGTCCCGGCGGTCCTGACGCTCCCTCTGCCCGTCCCACGGTGTTGTGAATTCTGTTGTCGGGCTCCCTCCTGTGGTCATGAATGGTACTTTGGCTGGTTCTGTCCATGGACTTCCTCTGGTGGGTGTTTCTGAGTTCCTTCCACAGGTGACGAGGTTAATTCGTTAGCTGCTGCTCTATTTAACTCCACTTAGATCTTTGCTCCATGCCACCTGTCAATGTTCCAGTATTGGTCTAGTTCACTCCTGGATCGTTCTTGTGACCAGTCTTCCCAGCAGAAGCTAAGTTCCAGCTTGTATTTCTTTGGTTTGCTATTTTTCTGTCCAGCTTGCTATTATTATCGTTGTTGTCTTGCTTGCTGGAAGCTCTGGGATGCAGAGGGAGCGCCTCCGCACCGTGAGTCGGTGCGGAGGGTCTTTTTGCGCCCTCTGCGTGGTCTTTTTGTAGGTTTTTGTGCTGACCGCAAAGTAACCTTTCCTATCCTCGGTCTGTTCAGTAAGTTGGGCCTCACTTTGCTAAATCTATTTCATCTCTGTGTTTGTATTTTCATCTATACTCACAGTCATTATATGTGGGGGGCTGCCTTTTCCTTTGGGGAATTTCTCTGAGGCAAGGAAGGCTTTATTTTCCTTCTTTAGGGCTAGCTAGTTTCTTAGGCTGTGCCGAGTTGCATAGGGAGCGTTGGGCGCAATCCACGGCTATTTCTAGTGTGTCTGATAGGATTAGGGATTGCGGTCAGCAGAGTTCCCACGTCCCAGAGCTCGTCCTTTATTATCAGTTACTATCAAGTCATTCCGTGTGCTCTTAACCACCAGGTCCATTATTGTCCTGACCACCAGGTCATAACAGTACAGGTGGCCCAAAGTACTAATGCATCTCAATAGAGGGATAAGAGAAGTTCTGAGACCATTTTTTTTTCTTTGCAGTGTGTTTTGTCTCTCTTTTCCCCTTTACCTCTGGGTGGTTCAGGACACAGGTGTAAACATGGACATTCAAGGTCTGTCCTCTTGGATGGATAATCTCACTACAAGGGTACAGAGCATTCAAGATTTTGTGGTTCAGAATCCGATATCAGAGCCTAGGATTCCAATTCCTGATTTGTTTTTTGGTGATAGATCTAAGTTCTTGAATTTCAAAAATAATTGTAAATTGTTTCTTGCCTTGAAACCTCGCTCCTCAGGTGACCCTGTTCAACAAGTAAAGATCATTATTTCTTTGTTACGTGGTGACCCTCAAGACTGGGCATTTTCCCTTGCGCCAGGAGATCCGGCATTGCGTGATGTTGATGCGTTTTTCCTGGCGCTTGGATTGCTTTATGACGAACCTAATTCAGTGGATCAGGCAGAGAAAATCTTGCTGGCTCTGTGTCAGGGTCAGGATGAAGCGGAGATATATTGTCAGAAGTTTAGAAAGTGGTCTGTGCTTACTCAGTGGAATGAATGTGCCCTGGCAGCAATCTTCAGAAAGGGTCTCTCTGAAGCCCTTAAGGATGTCATGGTGGGATTTCCCATGCCTGCTGGTCTGAATGAGTCTATGTCCTTGGCCATTCAGATCGATCGACGCTTGCGTGAGCGTAAAGCTGTGCACCATTTGGCGGTACTATCTGAGCATGGGCCTGAGCCTATGCAATGTGATAGGACTTTGACCAGAGCTGAACGGCAAGAACACAGACGTCGGAATGGGCTATGTTTTTACTGTGGTGATTCCACTCATGCTATCTCCGATTGTCCTAAGCGCACTAAGCGGTTCGCTAGGGCTGCCACCATTGGTATGGTACAGTCTAAATTTCTATTGTCCGTTACTCTGATTTGCTCTTTGTCATCCTATTCTGTTATGGCATTTGTGGATTCAGGCGCTGCCCTGAATTTGATGGACTTGGAGTATGCTAGGCGCTGTGGTTTTTTCTTGAAGCCCTTGCAGTATCCTATTCCTTTGAGAGGAATTGATGCTACGCCTTTGGCCAAGAATAAGCCTCAGTACTGGACCCAATTGACCATGTGCATGGCTCCTGCACATCAGGAGGATATCCGCTTTCTGGTGTTGCATAATCTGCATGATGTGGTCGTTTTGGGGTTGCCATGGCTACAGGTTCATAATCCAGTATTGGACTGGAAATCTATGTCTGTGTCCAGCTGGGGTTACCAGGCGGTACATGGTGATGTTCCATTTTTGTCTATTTCGTCTTCCACTCCTTCTGAAGTTCCAGAGCTTTTGTCGGATTATCGGGATGTATTTGATGAGCCCAAAGCCAGTGCCCTACCTCCTCATAGGGATTGCGATTGTGCAATTAATTTGATTCCTGGCAGTAAGTTTCCTAAGGGCCGATTGTTCAATTTATCTGTGCCAGAACACGCCGCTATGCGGAGTTATATAAAGGAATCCTTGGAGAAGGGCCATATTCGCCCGTCGTCATCACCATTAGGAGCAGGGTTCTTTTTTGTGGCCAAGAAGGATGGTTCTTTGAGACCTTGTATTGATTACCGCCTTCTTAATAAAATTACAGTCAAATTTCAGTATCGTTTACCGTTGCTGTCTGATTTGTTTGCTCGTATTAAAGGGGCTAGTTGGTTCACAAAGATAGATCTTCGAGGGGCGTATAATCTTGTGCTTATTAAACAGGGCGATGAATGGAAAACAGCATTTAATACGCCCGAGGGCCATTTTGAGTACCTGGTTATGCCATTCGGGCTTTCCAATGCTCCATCAGTATTTCAGTCCTTTATGCATGACATCTTCCGAGAGTACCTGGATAAATTCCTGATTATGTATTTGGATGATATTTTGGTCTTTTCGGATGATTGGGGGTCTCATGTGAAGCAGGTCAGAATGGTGTTCCAGGTCCTTCGTGCGAATTCCTTGTTTGTGAAGGGGTCAAAGTGTCTCTTTGGAGTTCAGAAGGTTTCATTTTTGGGGTTCATTTTTTCCCCTTCTACTATCGAGATGGACCCTGTTAAAGTCCAGGCCATTTACGATTGGACTCAGCCGACATCTGTGAAGAGCCTGCAAAAGTTCCTGGGCTTTGCTAATTTTTATCGGCGCTTCATCGCTAATTTTTCTACTGTTGCTAAACCGTTGACTGATTTGACCAAGAAGGGTGCTGATGTGGTCAATTGGTCTTCTGCAGCTGTAGAGGCTTTTCAGGAGTTGAAGCGTCGTTTTTCGTCTGCCCCTGTGTTGTGTCAGCCAGATGTTTCGCTCCCGTTTCAGGTTGAGGTTGATGCTTCTGAGATTGGAGCAGGGGCTGTTTTGTCGCAAAGAAGTTCTGATGGCTCGGTGATGAAGCCATGTGCTTTCTTTTCTAGAAAGTTTTCGCCTGCTGAGCGTAATTATGATGTTGGTAATCGTGAATTGTTGGCCATGAAGTGGGCATTCGAGGAGTGGCGTCATTGGCTTGAAGGAGCCAAGCATTGCGTGGTGGTCTTGACAGATCACAAGAATTTGACTTATCTTGAGTCTGCCAAACGGTTGAATCCGAGACAGGCTCGATGGTCGTTATTTTTCTCCCGTTTTGATTTTGTGGTTTCGTACCTTCCGGGCTCTAAGAATGTGAAGGCTGATGCCCTGTCAAGGAGTTTTGTGCCTGACTCTCCGGGTGTTCCTGAGCCGGCGGGTATTCTCAAAGAGGGGGTAATTTTGTCTGCCATCTCCCCTGATTTGCGGCGGGTGCTGCAAAAATTTCAGGCTGATAGACCTGACCGTTGCCCAGCGGAGAAACTGTTTGTCCCTGATAGATGGACTAGTAGAGTTATCTCTGAGATTCATTGTACAGTGTTGGCTGGGCATCCTGGAATCTTTGGTACCAGAGATTTGGTGGCTAGATCCTTTTGGTGGCCGTCTTTGTCACGGGATGTGCGTTCTTTTGTGCAGTCCTGTGGGACTTGTGCTCGGGCTAAGCCCTGCTGTTCTCGTGCCAGTGGGTTGCTTTTGCCCTTGCCGGTCCCGAAGAGGCCCTGGACGCATATTTCTATGGATTTTATTTCGGATCTCCCCGTCTCTCAAAAGATGTCAGTCATTTGGGTGGTTTGTGATCGCTTTTCTAAGATGGTCCATTTGGTACCTTTGTCTAAATTGCCTTCCTCCTCTGATTTGGTGCCATTGTTTTTCCAGCATGTGGTTCGTTTACATGGTATCCCGGAGAACATCGTTTCTGACAGAGGTTTCCAGTTTGTTTCGAGATTTTGGCGATCCTTTTGTGCTAGGATGGGCATTGATTTGTCTTTTTCCTCGGCTTTCCATCCTCAGACAAATGGCCAAACCGAACTAACTAATCAAACTTTGGAAACATAGCTGAGATGCTTTGTTTCTGCTGATCAGGATGATTGGGTGTCCTTTTTGCCGTTGGCTGAGTTCGCCCTTAATAATCGGGCCAGCTCGGCTACTTTGGTTTCGCCGTTTTTCTGCAATTCTGGTTTCCATCCTCGTTTCTCTTCAGGGCAGGTTGAGTCTTCGGACTGTCCTGGTGTGGATACTGTGGTGGATAGGTTGCAGCAGATTTGGACTCATGTGGTGGACAATTTGACATTGTCCCAGGAGAAGGCTCAGCGTTTCGCTAACCGCCGGCGCTGTGTGGGTCCCCGACTTCATGTTGGGGATTTGGTTTGGTTGTCGTCTCGTTTTGTTCCTATGAAGGTTTCCTCTCCTAAGTTTAAGCCTCGTTTCATTGGTCCGTATAAGATTTCTGAGGTTATCAATCCTGTGTCATTTCGTTTGGCCCTTCCTGCTTCTTTTGCCATCCATAATGTGTTCCATAGGTCATTATTGCGGAGATACGTGGTGCCTGTGGTTCCATCCGTTGATCCTCCTGCCCCGGTGTTGGCTGGGGGGGAGTTGGAGTATGTGGTGGAGAAGATTTTGGATTCTCGTGTTTCGAGACGGAAACTCCAGTACCTGGTCAAGTGGAAGGGTTATGGTCAGGAAGATAATTCCTGGGTTTTTGCCTCTGATGTTCATGCTGCCGATCTTGTTCGTGCCTTTCATTTGACTCATCCTGGTCGGCCTGGGGGCTCTGGTGAGGGTTCGGTGACCCCTCCCCAAGGGGGGGTACTGTTGTGAATTCTGTTGTCGGGCTCCCTCCTGTGGTCATGAATGGTACTTCGGCTGGTTCTGTCCATGGACTTCCTCTGGTGGGTGTTTCTGAGTTCCTTCCACAGGTGACGAGGTTAATTCGTTAGCTGCTGCTCTATTTAACTCCACTTAGATCTTTGCTCCATGCCACCTGGCAATGTTCCAGTATTGGTCTAGTTCACTCCTGGATCGTTCTTGTGACCAGTCTTCCCAGCAGAAGCTAAGTTCCAGCTTGTATTTCTTTGGTTTGCTATTTTTCTGTCCAGCTTGCTATTATTATTGTTGCTGTCTTGCTTGCTGGTAGCTCTGGGACGCAGAGGGAGCGCCTCCGCACCGTAAGTCGGTCCGGAGGGTCTTTTTGCGCCCTCTGCGTGGTCTTTTTGTAGGTTTTTGTGCTGACCGCAAAGTAACCTTTCCTATCCTCGGTCTGTTCAGTAAGTTGGGCCTCACTTTGCTAAATCTATTTCATCTCTGTGTTTGTATTTTCATCTTTACTCACAGTCATTATATGTGGGGGGGCTGCCTTTTCCTTTGGGGAATTTCTCTGAGGCAAGGAAGGCTTTATTTTCCTTCTTTAGGGCTAGCTAGTTTCTTAGGCTGTGCCGAGTTGCATAGGGAGCGTTGGGCGCAATCCACGGCTATTTCTAGTGTGTCTGATAGGATTAGGGATTGCGGTCAGCAGAGTTCCCACGTCCCAGAGCTCGTCCTTTATTATCAGTTACTATCAAGTCATTCCGTGTGCTCTTAACCACCAGGTCCATTATTGTCCTGACCACCAGGTCATAACACCACGGTCTTCGGTGCTGCAGCTCTTCCCCTGTTCAGTGGTCACGTGGGACCGCTGATTAGAGAAATGAATATGTGGCTCCACCTCCCATAGGGGTGGAGCCGCATATTCATTTCTCTAATCAGCGTTGCCGGTGACCGCTGATAGAGGAAGAGGCTGCGGCACCGAAGACCGTATGACAGGCAGAGGGAGCGGGACGCCGGGAGCAGGTAAGTATGTCATATTCACCTGTCCCTGTTCCACACGCCAGGCGCCGCTCTGTCTTCGCGTCTCTCCGCTCTGACTTTTCAGGTCAGAGGGCGCGATGACGCATATAGTGTGTGCGCCGCCCTCTGCCTGATCAGTCAGAGCGGAGAGACGCCGGGACAGGACGCTGGGAGCTGCAAGCAAGAGAGGTGAGTATGGCATTTTTTTTTATTGCAGCAGCAATGGCACAGCTTTATATGGCACAGCTATGGGGCAATAATGAACGGCGCAGAGCACTATATGGCAGCTATGGGGCAATAATGAACAGCGCAGAGCACTATATGGCACAGCTATGGGGCAATAATGAACGGCGCAGAGCACTATATGGCAGCTATGGGGCAATAATGAACGGTGCAGAGCACTATATGGCACAGCTATGGGGCAATAATGAACGGCGCAGAGTACTATATGGCACAGATATGGGGCAATAATGAACGGCGCAGAGCACTATATGGCACAGCTATGGGGCAATAATGATCGGCGCAGAGCACTATATGGCAGCTATGGGGCAATAATGATCGGTGCAGAGCACTATATGGCACAGCTATGGGGCAATAATGAACGGCGCAGAGCACTATATGGCACAGCTATGGGGCAAGAATGAACGGTGCAAAGCACTATATGGCACAGCTATGGGGCAATAATGAACGGCGCGGAGCACTATATGGCAGCTATGGGGCAATAATGAACGGCGCAGAGCACTATATGGCACAGCTATGGGGCAATAATGAACGGCGCAGAGCACTATATGGCAGCTATGGGGCAATAATGAACGGTGCAGAGCACTATATGGCACAGCTATGGGGCAATAATGAACGGCGCAGAGCACTATATGGCAGCTATGGGGCAATAATGAACGGTGCAGAGCACTATATGGCACAGCTATGGGGCAATAATGAACGGCGCAGAGTACTATATGGCACAGATATGGGGCAATAATGAACGGCGCAGAGCACTATATGGCACAGCTATGGGGCAATAATGATCGGCGCAGAGCACTATATGGCAGCTATGGGGCAATAATGATCGGTGCAGAGCACTATATGGCACAGCTATGGGGCAATAATGAACGGCGCAGAGCACTATATGGCACAGCTATGGGGCAAGAATGAACGGTGCAAAGCACTATATGGCACAGCTATGGGGCAATAATGAACGGCGCGGAGCACTATATGGCAGCTATGGGGCAATAATGATCGGTGCAGAGCACTATATGGCACAGCTATGGGGCAATAATGAACGGCGCAGAGCACTATATGGCACAGCTATGGGGCAAGAATGAACGGTGCAAAGCACTATATGGCACAGCTATGGGGCAATAATGAACGGCGCGGAGCACTATATGGCAGCTATGGGGCAATAATGAACGGCGCAGAGCACTATATGGCACAGCTATGGGGCAATAATGAACGGCGCAGAGCACTATATGGCAGCTATGGGGCAATAATGAACGGTGCAGAGCACTATATGGCACAGCTATGGGGCAATAATGAACGGCGCAGAGCACTATATGGCACAGCTATGGGGCAATAATGAACGGCGCAGAGCACTATATGGCAGCTATGGGGCAATAATGAACGGTGCAGAGCACTATATGGCACAGCTATGGGGCAATAATGAACGGCGCAGAGCACTATATGGCAGCTATGGGGCAATAATGAACGGTGCAGAGCACTATATGGCACAGCTTTCTATGGTACATCTATGGGGAAATAATGAACGGTGCAGAGCACTATATGGCACAGCTTTCTATGGTACATCTATTGGGAAATAATGAACGGTGCAGAGCACTATATGGCACAGCTATGGGGCCATAATGAACAGTATGGAGCATCTATTTTTATTTTTGAAATTCACCGGTAGCTGCTGCATTTTCCACCCTGGGCTTATACTCGAGTCAATAAGTTTTCCCAGTTTTTTGTGGCAAAATTAGGGGGGTCAGCTCATACTCGGGTCGGCTTATACTCGAGTATATACGGTATGTGCAAGTTTTGTGTGAGGCAACTTTTGCATGTGTTGCAACTTTTGTGCATGTGGCAAATTTTCCACGTGTGCAAGCTTTGCGTGTGGCGAGTTTTCCATGAGGTGAGTTTTGCACTTGTGGCGAGTTTTGCGTGAGCCTAGTTTTTGCATGTGGCGAGATTTGCGCGTGGCGAGTTTTGAGCGGCGACTTTTGTGTTTTGACTTTTATGTGGCGAGGTTGGTGTATGTGTGGTGAAATGTGTGCTGATGGTAATATGTGTTCAAGCAAGTGGTAGTGTGTGGCACATTTTGTGTGTGTGTTCATATCCTCGTGTGTGGTGAGTATCCCATGTCGGGGCCCCACCTTAGCAACTGTACGGTATATACTCTTTTGCGCCATCGCTCTCATTCTTCAAGTCCCCTTTGTTCACATCTGGCAGCTGTCAATTTGCCTCCAACACTTTTCCTTTCACTTTTCCCATTATGTAGACAGGGGCAAAATTGTTTGGCTAATTGGAAAGCGCAGAGTTAAAATTTCACCTCACAGCATAGCCTATGACGCTCTCAGGGTCGAGACGTGTGACTGTGCAAAATTTTGTGGCTGTAGCTGCGACGTCTCCAACACTTTTCCTTTCACTTTTTCCCCATTATGTAGATAGGGGCAAAATTGTTTAGTGAATTGGAAAGCACGGGGTTAAAATTTCACCTCACAATATAGCCTATGACGCTCTCAGGGTCCAGACGTGTGACTGTGCAAAATTTTGTGGCTGTAGCTGCGACTAGTGTTGAGCATTCCGATACCGCAAGCCGTGACGTCATTCTCAGGTCCTAAACTCCTCATTCTAGGAATTTAGGACCTGAGAATGACGTCGCGGCTTCTGATTGGTCGCGTGGCGGTCACATGAGCGGCACGCGACCAATCAGAAGCTGCAACGTCATTCTCAGGTCCTAAACGCGCTCATTTTAAGGAAAGAAGGTTCCGGTTACCAGCGGTGATGTCCAGGGGCCTCCGGAGAGGTAATTATATCAATATTTTTTATTTTAATTCTTTATTTTACACATTAATATGGATCCCAGGGCCTGAAGGAGAGTTTCCTCTCCTTCAGACCCTGGGAACCATCAGGATACCTTCCGATACTTGGTGTCCCATTGACTTGTATTGGTATCGGGTATCGGTATCGGCGATATCCGATACTTTTCGGGTATCGGCCGATACTATCCAATACCGATACTTTCAAGTATCGGACGGTATCGCTCAACACTAGCTGCGACGCCTCCAACACTTTTCCTTACACTTTTTTCCCCATTATGTAGATAGGGGCAAAATTGTTTGGTGAATTGGAACGCGCGGGGTTAAAATTTCGCCTCACAACATAGCTAGCCTATGACGCTCTCGGGGTCCAGACGTGTGACTGTGCAAAATTTTGTGGCTGTAGCTGTGACGGTGCAGATGCCAATCCCGGACATACATACACACACAAACACACACACACACACACACATTCAGCTTTATATATTAGATTATATGGGGCTCCTGATTCAATATGGATATTCAAAAACACTTAACCTACTGATGTCTCAATTAATTTTACTTTTATTGGTATCTATTTTTACTTTTGACATTTACCGGTAGCTGCTGCATTTCCCACCCTAGGCTCATACTCGAGTCATTAAGTTTTCCCATTTTTTGGTGGCAAAATTGGGGGGGTCGGCTTATACTCGGGTCAGCTTATACTTGAGTATATACGGTATTATTACAAACTGCAAGCAACATCATTACAGTTTAAGGCAATTTTAACACATAGAAGAAAGATTTTTTTTTTTAAATTGTTGTTAAACGGCAATGCAGATTTTTTTTTATTTTATTGCATATTTAAAGCAGCGTTTTTACAGCTGTACATTCCTATTATGGAGCAGGTGTTAAACACTGTGGAATGGGCACAAATAAATGACATGATGCAGAAAATGCAACGCAGTGTTTCAGCGGAGAATTTTCTACAGCATGTTCACTGCAGATGTGGTTTTCCATAGGTTTACAGGATACTGTTAACACAAGGAAAAATGCTGCGAATACGGAGCGTCAAATTCGCTGTGTACCCGCTGCAAAAATACGCAACATGTACACATGGCATTAACTATGAACAATGATAAAACAAAATACATAAAAAAAGGCTTAGGCTATGTGCACACGCTACGTATTCCATTGTGGAATTTTCCGCAGCGGATTTGCTAAATCCGCAGTGAAAAACCACTGTGGTTTTTACTGCGGATTTATCGCGGTTTTTAATGCGGATTCTGCTGCGGTTTTCCATCTGCAGTTTTCTATTGGAGCAGATGGAAAACCGCTGCGGATTCCGCACAAAGACTTGACATGCTGCGGAAAATAAACCACTGCGTTTCCGCGCGGCTTTTTCCGCAACATGGGCACAGCGTTTTTGGTTTCCCATAAGTTTACATTGCACTGTAAACTCATGAGAAACTGCTGTGGATCCGCAGCTGCGGAAACGCTGTGGATCCACAGCAAAATCTGCAACGTGTGCACATAGCCTTACCGCAGTGTCACCATCAGACGCTCCGCCGGTGAGGTGGAAAACCTCAAATATGTGTCCTACCTTCTGATTAAATCCCCAACACGTTCCACCAAAAAGTCGAAGTATTCTGGTCTCATGCACACATAGTTGAAGAATTTTTCCAGGTTCTGCCTGAACTCCATGTAGAGTGTTGAATACACGCCCCGGGTCATTCGCTGTGCGTTTATGGGATGTATCCAAAGGCGGCGCCGGCGACGTCAAACCTTGCGCTCTCTTGCTGCCTCCTTTTCTCGAACTATGATTGCCAGCCTATTGGCCTCAAAAGTAAAATCAGAACATATGGTAGGAATCTTTACTAGCACTCCTTCCATCTCTGCCACTGCTCTAAACCCTGTCAAAGATGGGGTGTAAAATCTGTCCATATATAGGATTCCCTTATTTTCCATTAGCCAATCACATTTGGGAGACTCCCATTTGTAAGCATGTAAAACGGATCCATCACAAAAAAGAATGAAACGGATGGTAAAAACGGACAAAACGGATGCAACGGATCCAGTTTTTTGACGGAACCGTCTAGCAGATCCGTCAAAATACTGTATGAGTTGCATCCTTTTTTCACAAATCGTTTGAGGGTGCTTACTGAAAAAAACTGTTATAATAAAAAATAACATTTATTAATCATATGATCAGAGTCAAATCCTCTCTCTGACATTATCTCTGATAGCACTAAGCACTTTTTTCACTTACGTAGGGCTTATGCTTAATAAAAGTTAATTTTATTATATGGGTTTTTTCTAGTAAGCTGTCAGATACCCTAAGGCCAGCGTCACACTAGAGAGTTTTACGGACGTATGAGAGGCGCAAAAACTACGCATTGCACATGGACCAATGATTCTCTATGGGGCAGCTCCTATCTGCCGTATATTTCGCAGCCGTATTTTACGGGCGTATAAAATCGCACCATGCTGTGTTTGTCAGCGTATTGCGCAAAAAATCCGCCAATGAAAGTCTATGGGGGCCAGAAAAATACGGATTACACACGGACCAGCAGTTTGACTTGCGAGAAATACGCCAGACATCTCCAGGTGCCAGGAAATGTGCCAAGCCCTCAATCAGGAAGCTAAGACATGCTAATTAGCTGAAAAAGCCAGACAGACATCCCGGAAGTCTGGCGCATGCCTCCACGGAGTTGCAAGCAGCATGGCAAACCTCATCAATGTGGATATGCTCCTGGTCCTGGTCCAGGAAAGGCCCGAGATTTGGGACCAGCGTGATGCCAATTATGCAAACCGGGCAAGAAAAGAGGCTGCTTGGAGGAGCATTTGTGGGATCCTTTGCCCAAATTATGACCAGCTGCCACGTTAGGGACAGAGACAACTAAGTAAGTACACTCCTCATTATCAACTATTTCATATTACAAACTGCAGTAAGATCAATATTTGCTCACAATTATTATTTGCTAGATGGTGGCCCGATTCTAACGCATCGGGTATTCTGGAATATGCATGACTTTGGATATGGGATGGACCCCACTCCATCTTAAAACCACCATAACTACTGTAAACCTAGGTACTAAAATAAATACATAGTAACATAGTTAATAAGGCCGAAAAAAGACATTTGTCCATCCAGTTCAGCCTATATTCCATCATAATAAATCCCCAGATTTATGTCCTTCTACAGAACCTAATAATTGTATGATACAATATTGTTCTGCTCCAGGAAGACATCCAGGCCTCTCTTGAACCCCTCGACTGAGTTCGCCATCACCACCTCCTCAGGCAAGCAATTCCAGATTCTCACTGCCCTAACAGTAAAGAATCCTCTTCTATGTTGGTGGAAAAACCTTCTCTCCTCCAGACGCAAAGAATGCCCCCTTGTGCCCGTCACCTTCCTTGGTATAAACAAATCCTCAGCGAGATATTTGTATTGTCCCCTTATATACTTATACATGGTTATTAAATCGCCCCTCAGTCATCTTTTTTCTAGACTAAATAATCCTATTTTCGCTAATCTATCTAGGTATTGTAGTTCTCCCATCCCCTTTATTAATTTTGTTGCCCTCCTTTGTACTCTCTCTAGTTCTATTATATCCTTCCTGAGCACCGGTGCCCAAAACTGGACACAGTACTCCATGTGCGGTCTAACTAGGGATTTGTACAGTGCTCTCATCATGTGTATCCAGACCTCTTTTAATGCACCCCATGATCCTGTTTGCCTTGGCAGCTGCTGCCTGGCACTGGCTGCTCCAGTTAAGTTTATCATTAACTAGGATCCCCAAGTCCTTCTCCCTGTCAGATTTACCCAGTGGTTTCCCGTTCAGTGTGTAATGGTGATATTGATTCCTTCTTCCCATGTGTATAACCTTACATTTATCATTGTTAAACCTCATCTGCCACCTTTCAGCCCAAGATTCCAACCTATCCAGATCCATCTGTAGCAGAATACTATCTTCTCTTGTATTAACTGCTTTACATAGTTTTGTATCATCTGCAAATATCGATATTTTACTATGTAAACCTTCTACCAGATCATTAATGAATATGTTGAAGAGAACAGGTCCCAATACCGACCCCTGCGGTACCCCACTGGTCACAGCGACCCAGTTAGAGACTATACCATTTATAACCACCCTCTGCTTTCTATCACTAAGCCAGTTACTAACCCATTTACACACATTTTCCCCTAGACCAAGCATTCTCATTTTGTGTACCAACCTCTTGTGCAGCACGGTATCAAACGCTTTGGAAAAATCGAGATATACCACATCCAATGACTCACCGTTGTCCAGCCTATAGCTTACCTCTTCATAAAAACTGATTAGATTGGTTTGACAGGAGCGATTTCTCATAAACCCATGCTGATATGGAGTTAAACAGTTATTCTCATTGAGATAATCCAGAATAACATCCATCAGAAACCCTTCAAATATTTTACCAACAATAGAGGTTAGACTTACTGGCCTATAATTTCCAGGTTCACTTTTAGAGCCCTTTTTGAATATTGGCACCACATTTGCTATGCGCCAGTCCTGCGGAACAGACCCCGTCGCTATAGAGTCCCTAAAAATAAGAAATAATGGTTTATCTATTACATTACTTAGTTCTCTTAGTACTCGTGGGTGTATGCCATCCGGACCCGGAGATTTATCTATTTTGATCTTATTTAGCCGGTTTCGCACCTCTTCTTGGGTTAGATTGGTGACCCTTATTATAGGGTTTTCATTGTTTCTTGGGATTTCACCTAGCATTTCATTTTCCACCGTGAATACCGTAGAGAAGAAGGTGTTTAATATGTTAGTTTTTTCCTCATCATCTACAACCATTCTTTCCTCACTATTTTTTAAGGGGCCTACATTTTCAGTTTTTATTCTTTTACTATTGATATAGTTGAAGAACAGTTTGGGATTAGTTTTACTCTCCTTAGCAATGTGCTTCTCTGTTTCCTTTTTGGCAGCTTTAATTAGTTTTTTAGATAAAGTATTTTTCTCCCTATAGTTTGTTAGAGCTTCAATGGTGCCATCCTGCTTTAGTAGTGCAAATGCTTTCTTTTTACTGTTTATTGCCTGTCTTACTTCTTTGTTTAGCCACATTGGGTTTTTCCTATTTCTAGTCCTTTTATTCCCACAAGGTATAAACCGCTTACAGTGGCTATTTAGGATGTTCTTAAACATTTTCCATTTAATATCTGTATTCTCTTTTCTGAGGATATTGTCCCAGTCTACCAGATTAAGGGCATCTCTAAGCTGGTCAAACTTTGCCTTCCTAAAGTTCAGTGTTTTTGTGACTCCCTGACAAGTCCCCCTAGTGAAAGACAGGTGAAACTGTACAATATTGTGGTCGCTATTTCCTAGATGCCCAACCACCTGCAGATTTGTTATTCTGTCAGGTCTATTAGATAGTATTAGGTCTAAAAGTGCTGCTCCTCTGGTTGGATTCTGCACCAATTGTGAAAGATAATTTTTCTTGGTTATTAGCAGAAACCTGTTGCCTTTATGGGTTTCACAGGTTTCTGTTTCCCAGTTAATATCCGGGTAGTTAAAGTCCCCCATAACCAGGACCTCATTATGGGTTGCAGCTTCATCTATCTGCTTTAGAAGTAGACTTTCCATGATTTCTGTTATATTTGGGGGTTTGTAACAGACCCCAATGAGAATTTTGTTACCATTTTTCCCTCCATGAATTTCGACCCATATGGACTCGACATCCTCATTCCCTTCCCTAATATCCTCCCTTAAAGTGGACTTTAGACAAGACTTTACATAGAGACAAACCCCTCCTCCTCTCCGATTTTTACGATCCTTTCTAAACAGACTGTAACCCTGTAAGTTAACTGCCCAGTCATAGCTTTCATCTAACCATGTCTCGGTTATTCCCACTATGTCAAAGTTACCTGTAGATATTTCTACTTCTAGTTCTTCCATCTTGTTTGTCAGGCTTCTGGCGTTTACGAGCATGCAGTTTAGAGGATTTTGTTTTGTTCCAATCTCCTCGCTGTGGATTGTTTTAGAAATGTTCTTACCTCCCTTCTGAGTATGTTTTCCTGGGTCTTCTTTGTTCGAGTCTAATGCTTTTCTTCCCGTACACAAAACACATTATTTTGGTTGTCAAAATGGCCACAGCTTTTATTCAAATCACAGGATTAAATAATCACAGTAGGAGTCAGGTGGAGTGCTAGTACATTGGGATTCACAAGTACTGCGATATCCCCAGCTGTCTGACATACAGCACCAGGACAGACAGCCATAAAGGGGCGGCACGCACTGGCTTGCCATTTAAGAAGAGCCAGTAAACTTTCAGGGCACCAATGATCCTATTATCATCACTCCTGTGCTTAACCACTGTGCCCGCCCCTGATTGATGTTACCATTACAACGTCCTTGAGTCTGGCCACCAAAACCGAGCCTGCTCACCACCATGAATTTTTTCATCCTCTATTAGTTAAAATGAGTCCACGTTAACTTGTCTGCAACTTCCACCTGACTCCTAAACCGCCACCAGCGAGGCCATTTGACACCTTGAATGGACTCGACCCCCATCACCCATGCCTAATAAAGTCATCAACCAGTTCTGCTTGCTATGGAAAGACTGTGCATATGAGTAACAAAATTCCAGGGCTACAACAGATTAATTTTAACAATGCAACACTACCAAATTATGATCGATCATACGGTAACTACAGAAAAATAACAGCCTCTAAACATCCTGCAATGAGGATCCTATATTGGGGAATGCGGAAACTAAACCATAATAAAGGGGTAGCCACAGTCTGACTACCTGTATAATAACATCTGCCATGCCACAAAAACTATTATACCACATGTATTGTAGCCAGCTCTAATAACTCACTAATTCACAGATTTTAGTTCTAGAAACCACCATTACCTACAGTTGCTGGGATGCAGTAACCAATTCTTAAACCCACTTACTATTACTACCCAAAAAGTGATGTGTATATAAAGAGAAATATACTATAAACAAGGAGTAGTTAAAAGCCATACACAATATATCGACAGTATAACCGATCATTAAATAATGTAAAGAATTTCTGTAATATTTGGACATAGTAAATTAAATAAGCTTATAGCAGAAAAGTCTACAATGGCATTATTAATAACCTTGCCACGCCATTGTTAATTGCTTTACAGGCACTTGATAACATATACCATTAACCCTCTCCAACTGGGACAAAGGCATTGGGAATAGGCACATTGCCCTTCATGTTAATGCACTTGATTACTTCGCCCTTAGCGGCTCCCACTGGCTCAAGGGCATCGGGATGCATTTTATTACTTTTCCCTTAGTCACTCCCACTGACTCCAGGGCACCCATATTAGGTACATTGCTCTTCAGTTTAATGCCCCATATTACTGCATTGTCCAGACGACAACCTTGAAAGAAACAGGAGTTGGTCAATATAAACAGTCAAAATCTGTGCCTCAGCATTCTCAAGTCACATGAAAAAAGAGAGCATCTTTGAAGCTACAGATTGTATTGAAATGCATGCCTACTTTTTTTTATTTTTCTTGTTCCAGCTATTGTTCCTAGCTCATAGGACTCAAATTAATTTGTAGGCATGTAAAATATGATTGCCAGGACTACATGGACTTTACCCCAACAGGGTCTTGTAAGATATAAATGCTTCTGGAAACCAGCCATACTGCGATGGTCACTCCTCCACACCATGGGGCCATACCAAAGATGGTTACCCCTCCATACCAGGGGGTCATACTATGATGTACACCCCTCCAAACAGGGGCCATACCCAAGATGTTTACTCCTCCTCACAAGGGTTCATACTATGATGAATACCCCCCTAAACAGAGGGTCCATACCTGAGATGGTTATCCTTACTGACCAAATTATAATTAGCTTCAAGGACCCACTAAAAAAGAAACAAATAAGTGCTTTTTTTTAAATAATACATACCTTTATTAAAACAAACATGCAATAACCCAACAAAGCATATATAACCTTAGCTCGCTGGGAGGAGTCCTTGAAGCTCATAAGATCTGGTGATTACCAAACATAAAGTGAACATAAAATGTACCAATTACTCCCAGCCGTTACCCCACTGGCTCGGGAGCACCATAACCACAGGGTTCCAATGTTCACTTGAACTTCCTGAGAATCCGACAAACCCTTGCCGAAACTCCCCTCCACATTGCACCAGATCCAGAACCATACTTAATACCCAAAGGAGGAATCCATATCCCAATGGCTCCCCCAGACCAATTTGTAACCAACTTCAAGGACTCCTCCAACTGCCCGGCTCGAGGCATTCCACTAAGTCAGTGCTATCCACCACCTTAGGTAAAATAAAATTAAGCACTCGGTGGGTATACACCATTCCTGCAAATATATGAAGGGGACAATATAAGAATTAAAAGAACATACAATAAAACATCAAAGCATAAAGAACATTAACATGCTGGGAGGAGTTCTTGAAGCTCATAAGATCTGGTGATTACCAAACAAAAAGTGAACATAAAATGTACCAACAATTACTCCCAGCCGTTGTTACCCCACTAGCTCGGGAGCACCACAACCTCAGGGTTCCAATGTTCACTTGAACTTCCTGAGGATTCAACAAACCCTTGCTGAAAATCCCATCTACCATTCACCAGATCAAGAACCAAATTAAATTCCAAAAAGAGGAATCCATATCCCAATGGATTCCCCAGACCAATTTATAACCAACTTCAAGGACTGCACAAGATGTGGGATAAGTGAAGATGAAAACACCATGTAAGTTTACAACCAAGGTATATTACAGGTTGATACTGGAAAATGTCCCATCATAAGGTCAGATACATTCGATGATGGGCAATGCTGTGTTATATGCTGTAACAATAAAGAAGCCGCCTGCTCCTCTACAGCAGTTACAGACAGGCTCTCTAATCACCAGCTGCACATACATCGTAAGAAAATATAATATGTAGGTCTAGTATAAGCTGCCTGCAGCCATAAGTGTATGTGCAGAAAACTGCAAGGTCTGTGTCCCCAGTCTACCTACATACAATAAATGAGAGACAGGGCTGAAAACTGGGCCCATGATGTGTTCTCCAGAGCAAGGTGCAGCATCACACTAGGAGTGCCCACTCACTGCCCGCCATGTGCTGAGTTATTAGTGCCCACTCACTGCCCGCCATGACTTCGTTAGTAGTGCCCACTCACTGCCTGCCATATGCTGCGTTATTAGTGCCCCACTCACCATACCGCCATGTGCTGAATTACTCCCCGAATAATTATTGACACCTGATAAAATATATATAGTAAGGCTCCAGGTAATCCACTCAGGCTAGTGCTATCCACCATCTTAGGTAATATAAAAAGGCGCTCAGTGGGTATAACCTGATCCTGCAAACATATGAGGGGGACAATATACAGAAAAAGGGGTGGATATATCAGGAAGGACAGCATGCAACATAATGGGACTAAAGGCTGCCATATCTCCAGAAATAAAGCATGGATTTGGAAGTCATGCACAGATTGTATGTGCAACAAGGAAAATAACCTGGAGACCCAGGATCTAAGATGTACTCAAAGTCTGTATACATGATAAGCATGCTGCGCAGAGATGGAGCCTTTTCTCATAAATCACATATGTCACGGGTTCCTTCTCCGGTATCACACAATCAACAGAGCAAGAAAATAGTGAACAATTGCAAGACCTTTATTTAGGCAACACAGGAAAGGTCCATATATACGATCTATCACACTGTGGATAAAAAATGATCCATATGCTTCCCCTTCTCTCTGATGTGCTCTGTTCACCTTATTCCAAACAAGACTGATCTGTGTCTCACCTCACTGATATTTACAAGTCTCCCTCCTCCTTCACAGGTCAGGAGAGGGAAGGTCTCAGGGGCTCATTATTTCAACAAGTTAGGTCAACATGTCATTAGCATACAATACAATACTGTGGGGGCTGATTTAAGGTGGCAGCCATTCAATTCAATTAGCAAATAACTCCTTCTACAAGAGAACACCATGAAAATAAGTAAAATAGAAATATACACAAAATGATACCCACATAGCATATCACACCATCACAACATATATTGTTATGGACCTGGTGGTTAGGAGCACCCGGAACGACCTGATGGTTAAACTCACACAGGACAAGCTCTGGGAAGTGGGAGCTCTGCTGACCGCAACCCCTAATCCTATCACACAACTAGAAATAGCCGTGGAGCATACCTAACATGACCTAGACGCCTCTTCACAGCCTAAGAGCTAACTAGCCCTAAAGATAGAAAATAAAGCCTACCTTGCCTCAGAGAAATTCCCAAAAGGAAAAGGCAGCCCCCCACATATATTGACTGTGAGTTAAGATGAAAGTCACAAACACAGAAATGAAACAGGTTTCAGCAAAGGGAGGCCAGACTTACTAAACAGACTGAGGATAGGAAAGGTATCTTTGCGGTCAGCACAAAAAACTACAAAAGACCACGCAGAGTGTGCAAAAAGACCTCCGCACCGACTCACGGTGCGGAGGTGCCACTCTGCATCCCAGAGCTTCCAGCTAGCAAGGCAAAATCATGATAGCCAACTGGACAAGGAAACAATGAACAAATAATAACTAGCAGGGACTTAGCTTCTGCTGGAGTAGACAGGTCACCAGAAAGATCCAAGAGCGAACTGAACCAGTACAAGAACATTGACAGCTGGCATGGAGTAACGATCTGAGTGGAGTTAAATAGAACAGCCAGCCAAAGAATAAACTACGTCACCTGTGGAAGGAACCTCAGAAGCAGCAGCTCCACTCACAGCCACCAGAGGGAGTCTATGGACAGAACTCCATTTATGACCACAGGAGGGAGTTCGAAAACAGAATTCACAACAATATATATAGTGAGTCACCTGGTTATGCTGGATCTGTACACCCAGCATCATCAGACTGTACTGTAGCAGAGATGAGGTCACATACAGGTCACCAGACTCCAAAAATGGGAAGGGTGGAAATCAGCACACAGCAGCATGCAATGCACAGATATGAAGTGCAGCCTCTTACCATCATATATATACGGTGTAACCATCCCGTTACTGCTCCCTCTCACCAGTGACTAGTCCCTGTAACTGCCTAGCTTCACGCTACAAATAGCAGACACTGTATGTGTCAATGCTCTGACCTATCACACATATACCCAAAACTCATGAAGACTCTGTATAATACAGCAGAAATGTGATACAACAGCCATGTCTGCAAGAAGGTCACACAGGAGCTGTCTCTGCAGTGTGTGAGGCAACATGTAACAGATCCATGAAGGAACATGGCAGTTACATGAATCTCTGAGGTAATATTGCTCCCAAATAAGATGTAAGAGCTGAGACTACACTAATACATGATGAATGTGAAGTAGTATATCAGCCATGTCTGCAGGGAGGTACACATGAGGGAACATGGCGGCTACATGAATTTCTGAGGTAAAATTGATCCCATGTATGATGTAGGAGCTGATACTACACTAATACATGATGTGTGAGGTGAATGTACTCCTATCAGCTATAATGTGAAGTGACTGATAACCCCAGAATTATACTCCCTGAAACTGCAGACATGTTTCCTCCTGCCCATCCTGTGAGAGAAAGAGGAAAAGCCAGAGTTGCCTCCCCTATATAAGCCCCACCCTCCTCACAGTAATACAACAGGCACAAATATCTAAACTCCTTCCTCTTATAGCAACAACACTCTTGTTTAAAATTTACACTGCAAAACAAACGAAAGCTGCAGGAGTTCTCGGTCCACCCATCCCCAAGTCATGTCCACCTCCATATAGTCTCCGGTGGGTTCTTGTCCTCGTAGTATATTGCCCAGTCACGTAGTATATTGCCCAGCGACATAGTATATTGCCCAGTGACGTAGTATATCACCCAGCGATGTAGTATACAGCACAGAGCCACGTAGTATATTGCCCAGTCACGTACTATATTGCCCAGCTATGTAGTATATTGCCCAGTCACATAGTATATTGCTCAGTCACGTACTATATTGCCCAGCCACGTAGTATATTGCCCAGCGACGTAGTATACAGCCCAGAGCATATTGCCCAGCCACATAGTATATTGCCCAGTTACGTAGTATATTGCCCAGTGACGTAGTATACAGCACAGAGCATATTGCCCAGCCACGTAGTATATTGCCCAGTTACGTAGTATATTGCCCAGTTACGTAGTATATTGCCCACTGACGTAGTATACAGCACAAAGCCACATAGTATATTGCCCAGCCATGTATGTCACAGGTTAAAAAATAAAAAGTAAACATATACTCACCTTCCGATCCGAGGGCCCCTTGTAGTTCTGTCGCCAGCTTCCGGTCCCAGGGTGTGATGACATCGTGGTCACATGACCGTGACGTTATGGAAGGTCCTTCTCGCGCAGGCGTGCAGGACCTGTGATGATGTCATGGTCACATGACCGTGACGTTATGGAAGGTCCTTCTCGCGCAGGCGTGCAGGACCTGTGATGATGTCGCGGTCACATGACCATGATGTCATGGAAGGTCCTTGTCGCATATCATCCTTAGCACCGGAACCTGCCACCTTGCTGGAGCGGTCACCAGAGCATCGCGAGGAGCGGGAAAGGCACCGGAGGGTGAGTATATGATGATTTTTTTATTTTTTAAATTATTTTTAACATTAGATCTTTTTATTATTGACGCTGCATAGGCCGCATCAATAGTAAAAACTTTGTCACACAGGGTCAATAGCGGCGGTAACGGAGTGAGTTACCTGCAGCATAACCGTCCGTTACCGCTTGCATTAAACCTGTGTGAGCGGTGACTGCGGGAGTATGGAGCGGGCGGCGGGCACTGACTGCAGGGGAGTAGGGAGGGACTAATCGGACTATGGCCGTCACTGATTGGTCGTGGCAGCCATGACAGGCAGCTGGCGAGACCAATCAGCGACTTGGATTCCATGACAGACAGAGGCCGGGACCAATGAATATCTGTGACAGAAAGACAGACAGACAGACAGAAAGATGGAAGTGACCCTTAGACAGATGTGACCCTTAGTAGATGTTAGCCTAATTTTGTATGTATATTGCAGCATTTCTGTAATGGTACAGGACATGATAAAGGGGTTACGTACAACATTTATAGATGTTGCTTATGCAGCGCCCCAGAGTCCTGGTCATTGCAGTAATGCCGTTCTTCCTCCAGGGGGAGTGATGTTACGTCTGATGGCACCAAAGGAGTTCACCCAGCCAAGTATCACAGCCACAAACACACTTCACACGCCGGTCCACCAGGGGGAGCTAAGGGTTCTGTTCACTAGGCCACTCGTCACGTAGGGTAAAACTGGTGGGTTGGTTAGGAAGTTAGGCAGAGTCAGAGGGAGTCGGAGGAGAGGAGAGCTCCTGGATGGGGGCCGACGAGCAAAGGTCTCCAGGTAGAGCTAGCTGGGGTGATCCCTGGTCAGATCCAGACTGTAGTCTGAGGAGGAAGGAAAGAAGGACACTGAGCTGCGCCTGCAACCCATGCGACAGCCTCCTAAGAAAGGACACGAAAGGAATTGTGCAGTAGTGAGTGAGAAAAGAAGTCATAGCAACAGGAGTGAAACATCAGTGGGAGACCAGCTAGAAGCAGGCTGCCTCCATCTGAAGCGCAGATCTGGTGTCCGGAACACCGAGGGAGACTCTACGCTTTACTTCAGAGACTGGCAGGACAGTTGATTCCAAGTTGGCTGTCCAACCTGAACACCTAAGCAGACACGGTGGCAATCGCGGAGGAAGGGCGTCACTAGGGTCCCTATAAAATAGCTTCAGGCCATCACCGTCATACGGGTTTGTCCTATCCATCTGGGGGACAGAGAGAGAGAAGTAACCACAGTGAGGACCTTATGGTAGCTAATGCAAGTAGGGACCTACTACGTTACTGTGCGCAAGGGGAAGGCTACTGATTTCCACCTGGATTAAGGGACTCTGGAATTGCCATCAGACCGGCTGGACCCTGCCTACCCTGTCATCCGGCACTCTGGACTGTGGATGCTGAAGCCTTCAGTAAAGGTAAAGAGACTGCACCCATTGTGTCCTCGTTATTCACCGCGCCTTGCACCATCCACCATCATCATCTACACTTCTGGGAAGCCCTGGGGACATACTTCACCTGTGGGAAGGTATACCATCTAGCTGCCATTCCATCACCCCAGCGGACCCCTAAGCAGCGTCGGTCACTCTGACCGAATACCACAGGTGGCGTCACAAACACTACCGTTATCTACAAACTTTGCCTTTTATTGGGCGCCCCTCCTAGGGCCACGGTACGGGTCGGGCCACCGTGACATCCTCGCTGAAGGAACTGAAGTACCCCATTGCCCTTACGTGGGGCCGATCCACTTACAGCTAGCAAATTGACAATGACAGACTGGTATAGAGGGGACAGGACCCTGTTCTTGTGTGCTTACATTCTACGGTGTCCCCCTTTTATGGGATAGTGGTATTTATGTGTGTTTATTTTGCTAATTGCAGATATTAAGTAAGAAATGCAGCTTAGAATAGGGCCGAGTAAAATCTGTGAAATCACTGACACCTTGTGTTACCAATGTGTACAATGTCCTTAGACATTATTTTCTTCTCTCTCATTACAGTGGAAGATGTTATGAGACGTTGGAGAAACATTCGGGACCAGTACAGAAGAGAAAGGAAGCAGCAGGCCAGGAGTGGCTCATCTACTCCAGCCAAACGCAAGTACATTTATTTTGACCAGCTGTCCTTTTTGGTCTGGATCCCAGACCGTAAGTACAAACCACCCAAAAATACACATATGTTAGGAATGGGCATAGATGTTTGTAATTTTATTTTTTTTTAACTTTTTCAAATAACAAAACTCAGTCCAACCTCACTGAGAGGGAGACAACAGGTTCAGATTCAGAGGCACTCATAGATCCTGATGGTGAAGGAGAAGAGGTGGCTGGACCATCTACGGCTCCTTCTGTGATTCTCCCTCCGGATCCATCTTTGGATGCCCCCCATGTTTCTCAACCACCTGGTCCTGATTCTGCAGCACCACCCGCAGATGCACCAGCTTCACTGATGCCCGAGGATACTGGCCACAGCAGCAACTTTTCCTCTTGAGGCCTCACCACAGCCTGTTGTGACCTCACGCCATGGCCACAGAAGGAGAGAGATTAGTGCAAGCCGAAGGAATGTGTACACCTCTACCTCTAATTGCCGCTGGGAGCAGATCCGTGGGATCTTGTCTAAACATTGGTCGGTTCTTCATACTGATGGTGCTCTTGCGGCACACTTACCATCAAGTCCCTAGATGACACAGCGCAGGGGGAAAAATTTGAGAGACTATCTTGTTAAAAGCCACTATGTCACGAAGCCTCAGACTTTGTGCAATTTTGGCGCTCGTAGAGTAGGATGTTTCCCCTGCGGATCCTGCATCACATGCCCCAATATACTGCGATGTGGCACTTTCAAATCGTCTGGTGGGAGCAGGGAGTTTAAGATCCGTGATTACATTTCCTGTAACACTACCCATATAATCTATTATGCCACCTGCCCATGCTCCCTCATTTATATTGGCTTAACATCTAACATCAAGGGAGTTGAAAGTCAGAACATGTGAGCATGTGCGGAATATCAGGGCCGCTAGAGACATTTTGGACGCCGAGGCACTGGCATCCCTAAAAAGATTACCGAGACATTTTAGATCCTTTCACGGATCTGATCCTTGCGGACTGATGGTGTGGGGGATTGATAAGATCCATGGTGAAATTAGGGGCGGGAACCTTAATCAAATTCTTGCACAACATGAGTGCAGGTGGATCGCCACCCTTGACACCATGACCCCCAAGGGACTGAATGAGAAGTTGTCCTTTGCCTCCTTCCTGTAGTGGCTAGTCCTGTTGGTCTCTGTATTCTTGGCCTTCAATTTCCCTCTGTCCTTGTCTGCTGTGCTGCAGACTTTCCGTTCTCTACAGTTACTTTTAATTGTTCAGTTTCCTCACCCTATCTTTTAAATGTTCTGTTCTAATTGTTGTGTTGTCTTTTAGTTTTTAGTGTTTACATATCTATAAGCCCCATGAGTTGGCGCATGCCCTCCGGTGATATTATCATCTCTCCCATACCACATGAGATGAGCAAAATGGCCGGTGACCTTACCTTACCATTTGAGATGGACCTTATACATGTCTTGGGAGTCGGCGCATGCCTCTCGGTGACATCACCATCTTACCTCTACTATACAAGTTGAAAGAACAGGCCCGGCGATCACGCTATGTTGGGATAATGGGATAATTAGGACGGTTTCCTTTGATAGTGTTCTTTTTTGTTTTTGATAGTTGTGTATATTATGACACAGTTTTTAATTCTGTCTAACGTTATTATGTCACTGCACCTTGTCACTTTATTATCTATGCACTTCATACACTGTATGCATTTTTAGCTAGGTCTCTTGTTATACTGGCTGCACATTTTCCTATGTAGGATCTCCCTTCTGTATATTTATGCACTTTACGCACCGTATGTATTTTTAGCTAGATTTCTTGTCATATTGGCTTTATATTGTCCTTTTCCAGTGTGGGATTTCCCTTTCGTATTTTCTCACTCCCATATTATTTCTTGCACCGTCTTAATGTCACACAGTGCATCGCTTTTTTCCTCTTTTATGATACACCTATTCATGGCCGCCTTGGTCTTCGGCAAAATGGCTGCCAAAGTGCGCACGTGCACTCCGATCTACGCACTGTCCGACTGTCCTTGCAGTTATCACACGAGACGATGTGCATGCTCATTAACGTCACCGGGCAAGATTTTGCCCGTATGCGCACACTGTACTGATGGCCGCAGGGAGAGAGGGTCACTTCCGGTGCGCGTGCGCCGCATATGCTGGCAATTGTCGGCTGTACTATTTAAACCTTGGGGACACAACATATGCTATTCCCCTTCTTCAAGAAGCATCTACGCGAAACGCGCGTCAAGGGGTCTCAGTGGGAGGACCTATACTCTATATCGGCCATTATGGGTGAGTTGTAGCTAACCTTTGGGATATGTGGGTTTCTTGGGGGCTTGCCTTACTAGGCAGCGCCTATGGTATTTACTTATAGCTCCTTTACTTTCACCTATCATGGTTCTATGATCCCATGTGTACCCGTTTGATTAGGGTTCCCCATTCTCCCTCTTAGCTATTTTACTAGCAATACTTGTTGTTCCTCCTGCTGTGCCAGCAGGTTCCCTACACTTACTCCCCTCTTTTGTTTATAGCCCTATTATTCAGCTAGCATTTTTTGTACATGTATTTGATTCAATAAACTATTTCGGTTTTTATTTTTACCTTTTTGGTGTTTTCTGTACTCCATGGTGTTTTGTGTTGTCGTTATCCAAGAAGTATCATTTCTCCTTACGGACATCGACATACTAAGCATGCCAAGATGAGGAGACTTAAAGCCGCAATGCTCCTCTGGGTAATATGCTAATTATGCAAATTGCCTCTTCAGAGAGGAAGAGAGCTAGAACTCTAGTGTCACCTATTGGAAGGTAGCAAATCGAGGAGCATTGCCACTTTAAGTCTCCTCATCTCAGCATGCTTAGCATGTCGATCTCCGCAAGGTGATACGATACTTCTAGGCTGTTGGCAAGATAACTTAGGCTAGGTTCACATTAGCGTTTCTGTGCGCAGCATATCATCTGCATGCTGCATGTGCAAACGCATGCCAAAAGGCATTCAAAAGCATGCTTACACCTGTGCATCATCTTGTGCATGACGCAAACAAAAACACTGCGTTTTGGCATGCGTTTGCGCTTTTTATGTGCATAGCGGAGGCGGTGCCATCAATTTCTGGACATGTGTAGTCTAAAGTACACATGCGTATCGAACGCTTGCGTACGCATGTCATTGCATACCGATGCGTTCCCATAGACAGTAATGCATTTTTTGACGCACTGATCAGCATGCGCATGATTGCGCAATAATTGACGCATCAAAAAATGCAACATGTTGTGTTCGCCGGAAACCGCTGCACACTGCGAAAGGACGCATGCGTACGCATCCGCATGTGAACGCATGCAAACACATGTCCCTGTGTACACCATGTTAAAGATACGTATGCATGACGCATGCAGATGTATGCGGATCATACGCTGTGTACAGAAACGCTAATGTGAACCTGACCTTAGTGATCCTCCTCTCCTCGGTACAGTCTAAAATCCATTTTCTTTGATAATTGTTGTCATCATCATGATCTGGCAGCGGATAGGCTCCTAAGGCCGGCGTCACACTAGCGAGTTTTACGAACGGAAGAGCGCATAAAATACGTCCATAAAACACGCCTAACAAACGTCCCAATTATTCTCTATGCCCCTGCTCCTATCTGCCGTATTTTACTGATCAGTATTATACGGCTTTCTACGGCCGTAGAAAATCGCAGCATGCTGGGTTTGTCACCGTATTGTGCAAAAGAAACGCCAATGAAAGTCTATGGAAGCCAGAAAAATACGGATTACACACGGACCAGCAGTGTGACTTGCAAGAAACACGCAGCGGTGTTAGAGAGAAAAGCCGGCAATTCAGTGCGGTGTACAGTAAAATCACACTGACAGCTTACAGTAGAATAGGTAGAATAAATGTGTACACATAGAATAGGTGTATATATATATATATATATATATATATATATATATATATATATATATATGTCAGTAGACACATATATGTATATATATTATTATTTCATACAGCGCTAGATAGCTTTAAAGCCGGTAATTCAATTGCCGGCTTTTGCTATCTCCTTCCTAAACCCGACATGATATGAGACATGGTTTACATACAGTAAACCATCTCATATCACCATTTTTTTTTGCGTATTACACACTACTAATGTTAGTAGTGTGTATATGCAAAATTTGGCCGTTCTAGCTATTAAATTAAAGGGTTAAATGGCGGAAAAAATTGGCGTGGGCTCCCGCGCAATTTTCTCCGCCAGAGTAGTAAAGCCAGTGACTGAGGGCAGATATTAATAGCCTGGAGAGGGTCCATGGTTATTGCCCCCCCCCCACCCCTGGCTAAAAACTTCTGCCCCCAGCCACCCCAAAAAAAGCACATCTGGAAGATGCGCCTATTCTGGCACTTGGCCACGCTCTTCCCACTCCCGTGTAGTGGTGGGATATGGGATAATGAAGGGTTAATGCCACCTTGCTATTGTAAGGTGACATTAAGCCAAATTAATAATGGAGAGGCGTCAATTATGATACCTATCCATTATTAATCCAATACTAGTAAAGGGTTAAAAAAAACACAAACACATTATTTGAAAGAATTTTAATGAAATAAAAACAACGGTTGTTGTAATATTTTATTCTACGCTCAATCCTTCTGAAGACCCTCGCTCTGTAACAAAGAAAAAATAATAAACCAACAATATACATACCTTCCGAAGATCTGTAACGTCCCACGATGTAAATCCATCTGAAGGGGTTAAAATATTTTACAGCTAGGAGCTCTGCTAATGCAGCGGTGCTCGTGGCTGCAAAACCCCGGGGAATGAAGGTAAAGTAGGTCAATGACCTATATTTACCTTCATTTGCGGTGAGGCGCTCTCTGCTGGTTGTCCTCATATGAACTCGAGCCTGGGAGCTTTCTAGGAAATAACCAGGTGAGGAACAATCAGAGGAAAAGTATAATAGAAACACGTCACCACTTCTGGCTTTATCACCCACTCCTGGTTTTGGCTTACAAATACTGATGCGAAATACTGACCAAATACTGGTAGTGTGACTGCAGCCTTAGGCTGGGGTCACACAAGAGAGCAATAAGGACGTATGAGAGGTGCAAAAACAACGCATTGCACACGGACCAATGTTTCTCTATGGGGCAGCTCCCATCAGCCGTATATTTCTGGGCCGTATTTTACGGGCTGAGAAAATAACAGCATGCTGCGTTTGTCAGCGTATTCCGAGAAAAATATGCCAATGAATATATATGGGGGTGAGAAAAATACGGATTACACACGGAACAAACGTGTGACTTGCGAGAAATATGCACCGGTGTTCTATAGAAAAGACGGCAATTCAGTGCGGTGTACAGTAAAATCACACTGACAGGTTAAAATAGAATACATAAACTAAAAGTCTACACATAGTATAGGTATATATATACACAGTGTATATATATATATATATATATATATATATATATATGTCATTGACACGCATCTATATATATATATATATATGTATATATTTATTTAATACAGTGCTACTGTAGATAGCAGAAAAGCCGGTAATTCAATTGCCGGCCTTTGCTAACTCCTTATCGAACCCGACAGGATATGAGACATGGTTTACATACAGTAAACCATTTTCATATCCCCTATATTTTTACATATTCCTCACTAATAATGTTAGTAGTGTGTGTGTTCAAAATGTGGGAGCTCTAGGTGTTAAAATAAAGGGTTAAATCACGGGAAAAACTGGCGTGGGCTCCCGCGCAATTTTCTCCGACAGAGTGGGAAAGCCAGTGACTGAGGGCAGATATTAATAGCCTAGAGAGGGACCATGGTTATTGCACCCCCTGGCTAAAAACATCTGCCCCAACCACCACAGAAAAGGTGCATCTGTAAGATGCGCCTATTCTGGCACTTAGCCACTCTCTTCCCACTCCCCTATAGCGGTGGGATATGGTAATTACCCCTTGGTAATAAGGGGTTAATGTCACCTTGTTATTGTAAGGTAACAATAATGGAAGGGAGTCCATTATTAATCCAATATTAGTAAAGGGTTAAAAATACACACACATTAAGAATAAAGTATTTTAATGAAAGAAACAAAGACACAGGGTTTTATTATATTTATTGTACGCTCAATCCACCTGAAGACCGCCGTTCTCCTGAAAAAAAAATCGGAAAATAAAAAAGCAACAATATCCCATACCTGTCCGGCGTACAGTCATGTCCCACGATGAAAATCCATCGCAAGGGGTTAAATTTATTTACAACCAGGAGTGCTGCTAATGCAACTGCTCTTGGCTGTAAAAGACTGGGGATTGAATGAAATGAAGGTAATGGAGCTTCGGCGACTTGCGGTGATGTCACCAAAGCTGCGCCCCCTGGTGGCATAAACTCATATGAACTGTAGCGTGGGAATTTTTTTGCATATTTTCTCATGCTACAGTTCATATAGGTTTATGCCACCAAGAAGCGCAGCTTTGGTAACAGCACTGCAAGTCCCCGAAGATTCATCCCCTGCGTTTCATTTATTCCCCAGTGTTTTCCACTGGGAGCACAGGAACAGCACCGCTCCTGGTTGTAAATAAATTTATCCCCTTGCGATGAATTTACATAGTGGGACATGACTGTACAGCGGACAGGTATGGGATATTGTTGCTTTTTTATTTTCCAAATTTTTTTTTAGGAGAACGGCGGTCTTCAGGTAGATTGAGCGTACAATAAAGATAATAAAACCCTGTGTCTTTGTTTCTTTCATTAAAGTACTTTATTCTTAATGAGTGTGTGTATTTTTAACCCTTTACGAATATTGGATTAATAATGGATAGGTGTCTTATTGGCTCCTCTCCATTATTAGCCAGGCATAATGTCACCTTACAATAGCAAGGTGACATTAACTGTTGTGAATTCTGTTTTTGAACTCCCTCCTGTTGTCATGAATGGTACTTCGGCGAGTTCTGTTCATGGACTCCCTCTGGTGGCTGTGAGTGGAGCTGCTGCTTCTGAGGTTCCTTCCACAGGTGACGTAGTTTATTCTTTGGCTGGCTGTTCTATTTAACTCCACTCAGATCGTTACTCCATGCCAGCTGTCAATGTTCTTGTACTGGTTCAGTTCACTCTTGGATCTTTCTGGTGACCTGTCTACTCCAGCAGAAGCTAAGTCCCTGCTAGTTATTATTTGTTGATTGTTTCCTTGTCCAGTTGGCTATCATCATTTTTCCTTGCTAGCTGGAAGCTCTGGGATGCAGATTGGCACCTCCGCACCGTGAGTCGGTGCGGAGGTCTTTTTGCACACTCTGCGTGGTCTTTTGTAGTTTTTTTGTGCTGACCGCAAAGATACCTTTCCTATCCTCAGTCTGTTTAGTAAGTCTGGCCTCCCTTTGCTGAAATCTGTTTCATTTCTGTGTTTGTGACTTTCATCTTAACTCACAGTCAATATATGTGGGGGGCTGCCTTTTCCTTTGGGGAATTTCTCTGAGGCAAGGTAGGCTTTATTTTCTATCTTTAGGGCTAGTTAGCTCTTAGGCTGTGAAGAGGCGTCTAGGTCGTGTTGGGTACGCTCCACGGCTATTTCTAGTTGTGTGATAGGATTAGGGGTTGCGGTCAGCAGAGCTCCCACTTCCCAGAGCTTGTCCTGTGTGAATTTAACCATCAGGTCGTTCCGGGTGCTCCTAACCACCAGGTCCATAACAGTACAGCTGGCCCAAAGCATTAATGCATCTCAATAGAGGGATAAGAGAAGTTCTGAGACCATTTTTTTTTCTCTGCAGTGTTTTTTGTCTTTCTTTTCCCCTTAACCTTTGGGTGGTTCAGGACACAGCTGTAGATATGGACATTCAAGGTCTGTCCTCTTGTGTGGATCATCTCACTGCAAGGGTACAAAACATTCAAGATTTTGTGGTTCAGAATCCGATGTTAGAGCCTAGAATTCCAATTCCTGATTTGTTTTCTGGGGATAGATCTAAATTCCTGAATTTCAAAAATAATTGTAAACTGTTTCTAGCTTTGAAACACCGCTCCTCTGGTGACCCCGTTCAACAAGTAAAAATCATTATTTCTTTGTTGCGTGGTGACCCTCAAGACTGGGCAATTTCCCTTGCGCCAGGAGATCCTGCATTGCGTGATGTTGATGCGTTTTTTCTGGCGCTTTGATTGCTTTATGATGAACCAAATTCAGTGGATCAGGCAGAGAAAATCTTGCTGGCTTTGTGTCAGGGTCAGGATGAAGCGGAGGTGTACTGTCAGAAGTTTAGAAAGTGGTCTGTGCTTACTCAGTGGAATGAGTGTGCCCTGGCGGCAATTTTCAGAAAGGCTCTTTCTGAAGCCCTTAAGGATGTCATGGTGGGATTTCCCACGCCTGCTGGTCTGAATGAGTCTATGTCCTTGGTCATTCAGATCGATCGGCGTTTGCGTGAGCGCAAAGCTGTGCACCATTTGGCGGTATTCTCTGAGCATAGGCCTGAGCCTATGCAATGTGATAGGACTTTGACCAGAGCTGAACGGCAAGAACACAGACGTCGGAATGGGCTGTGTTTTTACTGTGGTGATTCCACTCATGCTATCTCCGATTGTCCTAAGCGCACTAAGCGGTTCGCTAGGTCTGCCACCATTGGTACGGTACAGTCTAAATTTCTTTTGTCTGTTACTCTGATTTGCTCTCTGTCGTTCTATTCTGTTATGGCATTTGTGGATTCAGGCGCTGCTCTGAATTTGATGGACTTGCGAGTTTGCCAGGCGCTGTGGTTTTTTCTTGGAGCCCTTGCAGTATCCTATTCCATTGAGAGGAATTGATGCTACGCCTTTGGCCAAGAATAAGCCTCAGTACTGGACTCAATTGACCATGTGCATGGCTCCTGCACATCAGGAGGATATTCGCTTTTTGGTGTTGCATAATTTGCATGATGTGGTCGTTTTGGGGTTGCCATGGCTACAGGTCCATAATCCAGTATTGGATTGGAAATCTATGTCTGTGTCCGGCTGGGGTTGTCAGGGGGTACATGGTGATGTTCCATTGCTGTCAATTTCGCCTTCCACTCCTTCTGAAGTCCCTGAGTTTTTGTCAGATTACCGGGATGTATTTGAAGAGCCCAAATCCGGTGCCTTACCTCCTCATAGGGATTGCGATTGTGCTATTAATTTGATTCCTGGTAGTAAGTTTCCTAAGGGCCGACTGTTTAATTTATTTGTGCCAGAGCACGCTGCTATGCGGAGTTATATAAAGGAATCCTTGGAGAAAGGTCATATTCGCCCGTCGTCATCACCGTTGGGAGCAGGGTTCTTTTTTGTGGCCAAGAAGGATGGTTCTTTGAGACCTTGTATTGATTACCGCCTTCTTAATAAGATCACAGTCAAATTTCAGTATCCTTTGCCGCTGCTGTCTGATTTGTTTGCTCGGATTAAGGGGGCTAGTTGGTTCACCAAGATAGATGTTCGAGGGGCGTATAATCTTGTGCGAATTAAACAGGGCGATGAATGGAAAACAGCATTTAATACGCCCGAGGGCCATTTTGAGTACCTGGTTATGCCATTCGGGCTTTCTAATGCTCCATCTGTGTTTCAGTCCTTTATGCATGACATCTTCCGAGAGTACCTGGATAGATTCATGATTGTATATTTGGATGATATTTTGGTCTTTTCGGATGATTGGGAGTCTCATGTGAAGCAGGTCAGAATGGTGTTCCAGGTCCTTCGTGCGAATTCCTTGTTTGTGAAGGGGTCGAAATGTCTCTTTGGGGTTCAGAAGGTTTCATTTTTGGGTTTCATTTTTTCCCCTTCTACTATCGAGATGGACCCTGTTAAAGTTCAGGCCATTTATGATTGGACTCAGCCGACATCTGTGAAGAGCCTGCAGAAGTTCCTGGGCTTTGCTAGTTTTTACTGTCGCTTCATCGCTATTTTTTCTAGTGTTGCTAAACCGTTGACTGATTTGACCAAGAAAGGTGCTGATGTGGTCAATTGGTCCTCGGCGGCTGTAGAGGCTTTTCAGGAGTTGAAGCGTCGCTTTTCTTCTGCCCCTGTGTTGTGCCAGCCAGATGTTTCGCTCCCGTCTCAGGTTGAGGTTGATGCTTCTGAGATTGGAGCAGGGGCTGTTTTGACGCAAAGAAGTTCTGATGGCTCGGTGATGAAACCCTGTGCCTTCTTTTCTAGAAAATTCTCGCCTGCTGAGCGCAATTATGATGTTGGCAATCGAGAGTTGTTGGCCATGAAGTGGGCATTCAAGGAGTGGCGACATTGGCTTGAAGGAGCCAAGCATCGCGTGGTGGTCTTGATGGATCACAAGAATTTGACTTATCTTGAGTCTGCCAAACGGTTGAATCCTAGACAGGCTCGATAGTCGCTGTTTTTCTCCCGTTTTGATTTTGTGGTTTCGTACCTTCCGGGCTCTAAGAATGTGAAGGCTGATGCCCTGTCAAGGAGTTTTGTGCCTGACTCTCCGGGTGTTCCTGAGCCGGCGGGTATTCTCAAAGAGGGGGTAATTTTGTCTGCCATCTCCCATGATTTGCGGCGTGTGCTGCAGAAGTTTCAGGCTGATAGACCTGACCGTTGTCCAGCGGAGAAACTGTTTGTCCCTGATAGATGGACTAGTAGAGTTATCTCTGAGGTTCATTGTTCGGTGTTGGCGGGTCATCCTGGAATCTTTGGTACCAGGGATTTGGTGGCTAGATCCTTTTGGTGGCCTTCTTTGTCACGGGATGTGCATTCTTTTGTGCAGTCCTGTGGGACTTGTGCTCGGGCTAAGCCCTGCTGTTCTCGTGCCAGTGGGTTGCTTTTGCCCTTGCCGGTCCCGAAGAGGCCCTGGACGCATATTTCCATGGATTTTATTTCAGATCTCCCTGTCTCTCAAAGGATGTCGGTCATTTGGGTGGTTTTGGTGATCGCTTCTCTAAGATGGTTCATTTGGTACCCTTGTCTAAATTGCCTTCCTCCTCTGATTTGGTGCCATTGTTTTTCCAGCATGTGGTTCGTTTGCATGGCATTCCGGAGAACATCGTCTCGGACAGAGGTTCCCAGTTTGTTTTGAGGTTTTTGCGGTCCTTTTGTGCTAAGATGGGCATTGATTTGTATTTTTCTTCGGCTTTCCATCCTCAGACAAATGGCCAAACCGAACGAACTAATCAGACTTTGGAGACATATCTGAGATGCTTTGTTTCTGCTGATCAAGATGATTGGGTGTCCTTCTTGCCTTTGGCTGTGTTCGCCCTTAATAATCGGGCCAGATCGGCTACTTTGGTGTCGCCTTTTTTCTGTAATTCTGGTTTCCATCCTCGTTTCTCTTCAGGGCAGGTTGAGCCTTCGGACTGTCCTGGTGTGGATACGGTGGTGGACAGGTTGCATCAGATTTGGACTCATGTGGTGGACAATTTGACATTGTCCCAGGAGAAGGCTCAACGTTTCGCTAACCGCCGGCGCTGTGTTGGTCCCCGACTTCGTGTTGGGGATTTGGTTTGGTTGTCTCTCCTAAGTTTAAGCCTCGTTTCATTGGTCCGTATAGGATTTCTGAGGTTCTCAATCCTGTGTCATTTCGTTTGGCCCTTCCAGCTTCTTTTGCCATCCATAATGTGTTTCATAGGTCGTTATTGCGGAGATACGTGGCGCCTATGGTTCCCTCCGTTGATCCTCCTGCCCCGGTGTTGGTCGAGGGGGAGTTGGAGTATGTGGTGGAGAAGATTTTGGATTCTCGTATTTCGAGACGGAAACTCCAGTACCTGGTCAAGTGGAAGGGTTATGGTCAGGAAGATAATTCCTGGGTTTTTGCCTCTGATGTTCATGCTGCCGATATTGTTTGTGCCTTTCATTTGGCTCATCCTGATCGGCCTGGGGGCTCTGGTGAGGGTTCGGTGACCCCTCCTCAAGGGGGGGTACTGTTGTGAATTCTGTTTTCGAACTCCCTCCTGTGGTCATGAATGTTACTTCGGCGAGTTCTGTTCATGGACTCCCTCTGGTGGCTGTGAGTGGAGCTGCTGCTTCTGAGGTTCCTTCCACAGGTGACGTAGTTTATTCTTTGGCTGGCTGTTCTATTTAACTCCACTCAGATCGTTACTCCATGCTAGCTGTCAATGTTCTTGTACTGTTCAGTTCACTCTTGGATCTTTCTGGTGACCTGTCTACTCCAGCAGAAGCTAAGTCCCTGCTAGTTATTATTTGTTCATTGTTTCCTTGTCCAGTTGGCTATCATCATTTTTCCTTGCTAGCTGGAAGCTCTGGGATGCAGAGTGGCACCTCCTCACCGTGAGTCGGTGCGGAGGTCTTTTTGCACACTCTGCGTGGTCTTTTGTAGTTTTTTTGTGCTGACCGCAAACATACCTTTCCTATCCTCAGTCTGTTTAGTAAGTCTGGCCTCCCTTTGCTGAAATCTGTTTCATTTCTGTGTTTGTGACTTTCATCTTAACTCACAGTCAATATATGTGGGGGGCTGCCTTTTCCTTTGGGGAATTTCTCTGAGGCAAGGTAGGCTTTATTTTCTATCTTTAGGGCTAGTTAGCTCTTAGGCTGTGAAGAGGCATCTAGGTCGTGTTAGGTACGCTCCACGGCTATTTCTAGTTGTGTGATAGGATTAGGGGTTGCGGTCAGCAGAGCTCCCACTTCCCAGAGCTTGTCCTGTGTGAGTTTAACCATCAGGTCGTTCCGGGTGCTCCTAACCACCAGGTCCATAACAATTAACCCCTTATTACCCCATATCCCACCGCTACAGGGGAATGGGAAGAGAGTGGATAAGGGCCAGAATATGCGCATCTTAGAGATGTGCCTTTTCTGGGGTGGCTGGGGGCAGATGTTTTAGCCAGGAGGGGGCCAATAACCATGGTCCCTCTCTAGGCTATGACAGAATCACTGACTGGGTGGATCAGTGAAATGCTGTAGATATAGTATATCTTGACTTCAGCAAAGCATTTGACAAAGTATCTCACACAATCCTTATTGAAAAAATGACTAAGTATGGAATGGACGAGGCAACTGTTAGGTGGATTCATAACTGGCTCAGTGATCGGACCCAAAGAGTGGTCGTAAATGGCTGCACATCCAGTTGGAAAAATTTCTCAAGTGGGGTACCACAGTGCTCTGTCCTGGGCCCTGTATTGTTCAACATCTTTATCAATGATTGAGATGAAGGAATTGAGGATAAACTGATTAAATTTGCTGATGACAGAAAGCTAGGAGGGATAGCTAATACTAGAGAAGAGAGAGAGATGATTCAAAAAGATATAAATAAACTGGAGCAGTAGGCAGCAACTAACAGAATGGTTTTTAACAGGAAAAATGCAAAGTACAACATCTGGGCAATAGAAATGAAAAAAGCATATACAGAATGGGAGGAATAGGGCTAAGCAACAGAACATGTGAAAAAGACTTGGGAATACTAATAGATCACAGACTAAACATGAGTCAACAGTGTGATGTAGCAGCAAAAAATGCAAATACAATCCTGGGATGTATTAACAGAAGCATACAGTCTAGATCACGTGAAGTCATTATTGCCCTCTACTCTTTGGTCAGACCTCATCTGGAATACTGTGTCCAGTGTCACCCCCAAAATGGAAGTTGAGCTAAGCCCACTGGCATCAGGGGCTTATCTACAGCATTCTGGAATGCTGTAGATAAGCCCCCGATGTATCCTGAAAGATGAGAAAAAGAGGTTAGATTATACTCACCCAGGGGCGGTCCCGCTGCGGTGGGCGTCGCGGTCCAGTCCAGGGTCTCAAATCGTCTTACGATGACGTCCTCTTCTTGTCTTCCTATGAAGATGGGAGGCCCTGGACCGGACCGCGACACCCATCTGACCGGACCGCAGCGGGGAACGCCCCTGGTTGAGTATAATATAACCTCTTTTTCTCAACTTTCAGGATACATTGGGAGCTTATCTACAGCATTCCAGAATGCTGTAGATAAGCCCCTGATGCCAGTGGCCTTAGCTCACCTTCCCTTTTGGGGGTGACAGGTTCCCTTTAAAAAAGACATCAACAAACTGGAGCAAGTTCAGAGAAGAGCGACCAGAATGGTGATCGGTCTGCAAACCATGTCCTATGAGGAACGTTTGCAGGATTTGGGAATGTTTAGCTTGCAAAAAAAAAAAAAAATAAGAGGAGACTTAATAGCTGTCTACAAATATCTCAAGGGCTGTCACATTGTAGAGGGATCATCTTTATTCTCATTTGCACAAGTAAAGACTAGAAGAAATGGGATGAAACTGAATGGGTGGAGACACAGATTAGATATTAGAAAAAACTTTTTGACAGTTAGGGTGATCTATGAGTGGAACAGGCTGCCATGAGAGGTGGTGAGATCTCATTCAATGGAAGTCTTCAAACAGAGGCTGGACAAACATCTGTCTGGGATGATTTAGTGAATCCTGCTTTGAGCAGGGGGTTGGACCAGATGACCCAGGAGGTCTCTTCCAACTCTACCATTCTATGATTCTATGATTCTATAATATCTGCCCTCAGTCACTGGCTTTTCCACTCTGGCAGAAAAAGTAGCCCACGCCAGTTTTTTCCGTGATTTAACCCTTTATTTTAACACCTAGAGCTCCCAAATTTTGCACAGACACTACTAACATTATTAGTGAGGAATATGTAAAAATATAACAGATATGAAATGGTTTACTATGTGTAAACCATGTCTCATATCCTGTCGGGTTCGGTAATGATTTAGCAAAAACCGACAATTGAATTACCGGCTTTTCTGCTATTTAGCGCTGTATGAAATATGAATATATATATATATATATATATATATATATATATATATATATATATATGCCTCACTGACATACAGTGGGGCAAAAAAGTATTTAGTCAGTCAGCAATAGTGCAAGTTCCACCACTTAAAAAGATGAGAGGCTTCTGTAATTTACATCATAGGTAGACCTCAACTATGGGAGACAAACTGAGAAAAAAAAAAACAGAAAATCACATTGTCTGTTTTTTTATCATTTTTTTGCATTTTATGGTGGAAAATAAGTATTTGGTCAGAAACAAACAATCAAGATTTCTGGCTCTCACAGACCTGTAACTTCTTCTTTAAGAGTCTCCTCTTTCCTCCACTTATTACCTGTAGTAATGGCACCTGTTTAAACTTGTTATCAGTATAAAAAGACACCTGTGCACACCCTCAAACAGTCTGACTCCAAACTCCACTATGGTGAAGACCAAAGAGCTGTCAAAGGACACCAGAAACAAAATTGTAGCCCTGCACCAGGCTGGGAAGACTGAATCTGCAATAGCCAACCAGCTTGGAGTGAAGAAATCAACAGTGGGAGCAATAATTAGAAAATGGAAGACATACAAGACAACTGATAATCTCCCTCGATCTGGGGCTCCACGCAAAATCCCACCCCGTGGGGTCAGAATGATAACCAGAACGGTGAGCAAAAATCCCAGAACCATGCGGGGGGACCTAGTGAATGAACTGCAGAGAGCTGGGACCAATGTAACAAGGCCTACCATAAGTAACACACTACGCCACCATGGACTCAGATCCTGCAGTGCCAGACGTGTCCCACTGCTTAAGCCAGTACATGTCCGGGCCCGTCTGAAGTTTGCTAGAGAGCATTTGGATGATCCAGAGGAGTTTTGGGAGAATGTCCTATGGTCTGGTGAAACCAAACTGGAACTGTTTGGTAGAAACACAACTTTTCGTGTTTGGAGGAAAAAGAATACTGAGTTGCATCCATCAAACACCATACCTACTGTAAAGCATGGTGGTGGAAACATCATGCTTTGGGGCTGTTTCTCTGCAAAGGGGCCAGGACGACTGATCCGGGTACATGAAAGAATGAATGGGGCCATGTATCGTGAGATTTTGAGTGCAAACCTCCTTCCATCAGCAAGGGCATTGAAGATGAAACGTGGCTGGGTCTTTCAACATGACAGTGATCCAATGCACACCGCCAGGGCAACGAAGGAGTGGCTTCGTAAGAAGCATTTCAAGGTCCTGGAGTGGCCTAGCCAGTCTCCAGTTCTCAACCCTATAGAAAACCTTTGGAGGGAGTTGAAAGTCCGTGTTGCCAAGCGAAAAGCCAAAAACATCACTGCTCTAGAGGAGATCTGCATGGAGGAATGGGCCAACATACCAACAACAGTGTGTGGCAACCTTGTGAAGACTTACAGAAAACGTTTGACCTCTGTCATTGCCAACAAAGGATATATTACAAAGTATTGAGATGAAATTTTGTTTCTGACCAAATACTTATTTTCCACCATAATATGCAAATAAAATGTTAAAAAAACAGACAATGTGATTTTCTGGATTTTTTTTTCTCAGTTTGTCTCCCATAGTTGAGGTCTACCTATGATGTAAATTACAGATGCCTCTCATCTTTTTAAGTGGTGGAACTTGCACTATTGCTGACTGACTAAATACTTTTTTGCCCCACTGTATATATATATATATATATATATATATATATATATATATATATAAAAAGAAAAATTGGAGGCAGCACACTATTTGTAGTGAAAAAAGAGCTATTTAATCAGCCCAGAAGGCGACGTTTTGGACCCAACAGGGAACCTTTTCTCAAGCTTGATTAGCTCTCAAAATATTGTGATGCAAAAACTATTTTGTGAAATAAAAAGCATCTTTTAGCGTGACAGCAGCGAAACAGAAAAACCCGCTATAAGGCCTCTTTCACACGTCCTTATATTTCTGGTACAGGAGATGTCAGTGTCCATGTGTGTAATACTTGCGGCACACGTGTGGCATACGTGTGCCGCATCAGTACCACATGACAGGCGCCAGGGAATAAACGTTACAGTAAGCACTGTTCCCCGATGTCAGGTGCTGAACACGGCTCTTATCATTCTCCCCTGCTTGTGCTGATCGCCGGCAGAGCAAGGGAGAATGATGAGAACGGTGTTGAGCTTACTGTAACGCTTCTTCCCCACCGCCGATGCATGTCACAAGACATCCATGTGTGTTATGCGTATGCACGTGTGCTGGATGTTTTGTGGCCCATGCTGACATTAAAAAACGGACATGTCACCGTGTTTTGCCCACGGAAACACAGTTCGTTGGAACACACTGACGTGCACAGACCCATTAACTTGAATAGGCAAATAGCGCTCCGTTCCTCCCAACTCTCCGCAAGACTGCCCAATGGTATAAAATTCTGTGATACACCCATGGTGTCAATATGATCACTGCACCCTTAGATCAATTCATTGAGAGGTGTAATTCATAAAATGGGGTCACTTATGGGGGGTTCTGCTGTTTTAGCACCTCATGGGCTTTCCCCAGTGGGTCATGGCACCTGCAAACTATAACAGTAAAATTTGGCGCTCATTCCCTTCTGACCTCTGCTATGTGCCCAAACAGTGGTTTACGCCCACATATGGGATATCAGCGTACTCAGGACAAATTGCACAATAACTCTTGGGGTCGAATTTCTTCTTTTACCCTTGGGAAAATAAAAAATTTGGGGCGAAAAGATCATTTTTTGTGGAAAAAATATGATTTTTTTTATTTTTTTCTGGCTCTAAATTATAAACTTCTGTGACGCACTTGGGGGTTCAAAGTGCTCACCACACATCTAGATAAGTTCCTTGGGGGGTCTAGTTTCCAAAATAGTGTAATTTGTGGGGGGTTTCCACTGTTTAGGCACATCAGGACATGGCGTCCGATCTTAATTTCAGTCAATTTTGCATTGAAAAAGTCAAACGGCGCTCCTTCCCTTCCGAGCTCTGCCATGCGCCCAAGCAGTGGTTTACCCCCACATGTGGAGTATCAGTGTACTCAGGACAAATTGCACAATAACTTTGGGGGTCTAATTTCTCCTGTTACCCTTGGGAAAATAACAATTTTTGGATCTGAAGTAATTTTTTTGTGAAAAAAAGTTAAATGTTATTTTTCTAACCCCTTCATGACCTAGGGATTTTCCGTTTTTCCGTGTTCGTTTTTCGCTCCCCTCCTTCCCAGAGCCATAACTTTTTTATTTTTCCATCAATATGGCCATGGGAGGGCTTATTTTTGCGGGACGAGTTGTACTTTTGAACGACATCATTGATTTTACCATGTCGTGTACTAGACAACAGGAAAATAAATTCCAAGTGCGGTGAAATTGCAAAAAAAAAAGTGCAATCCCACACTTGTTTTTTGTTTGGCTTTTTTACTAGGTTCATGAAATACTAAAACTGACCTGCCATTATGATTCTCCAGGTCATTACGAGTTCATAGACACCAAACATGTCTACGTTATTTTTTATCTAAATGGTGAAAGAAATCCAAACTTTACTAAAATAAATAAATTGCGCCATTTTCCGATACCCGTAGTGGCTCCATTTTTCATGATCAGGGGTCGGGTGATGGCTTATTTGTTGCATGCTGAGCTGACATTTTTAAAGATACCACTTGGTGCAGATACGATCTTTTGATCACCTGTAATTGCATTTTAATTCAATGTCGCGGCGAGCAAAAAAAATGTAATTCAGTCGGTTCGAATTTTTTTCTTGCTACGCTGTTTAGCAATCAGGTTAATCCTTTATTTATTGATATATCGGGCGATTCTGAACTCGGCAATACCAAATATGTGTATATTTGATTTCATTATTTTTTTATTTTGAATGTGGCGAAAGGGGGGTGATTTAAACTTTTTTTTAATGTTTTTCATATTTTTTTAAACATTTTTTTTTACTTTTGCCATGTTTACATAGCCTCCATGAGAGGTTAGAAGCTGGCACAACTCGATCGGCTCAGCTACATAGGAGCGATGCTCAGATCGCTCCTATTTAGCTGAACTACAGGCTTGCTATGAGTGCCAACCACCGGGTGGCGCTCACAGTGAGCCGGCATCAACAACAAGGAGACCTCTGGTTATCATGTTGATGCATCGATGACTCCCGATCACGTGACAGGGTCAGCGGTGAGCGCATTTCCGGACGGATGGCCGAAAGCGGTAGTTAAATGCCGCTGTCAGATTTTGACAGCGGCATTAAACTAGTTAATAGCGGAGGTTGGATCTCGATTCCACCCGTCGCTATAGTGGGCTGTTTTGAACAGCTGACATGTCCCGGCTTTGATGCGGGCTCACAGCTGGAGCACGCATCAAATCGGGGGTTCTGACCTTGGACGTACTATCCCGTCCGAGGTCAGAAAAAGGTTAAACATTCCAAAATTCCTGTGAAGCACCTGAAGGGTTAATTAACATCTTGAATGTCGTTTTGCGCACCTTGAGGGGTGCAGTTTTTAGAATGGTGTACTTTTGGGTATTTTCTATCATGTAGACCCCTCAAAGTGACTTCAAATGTGATGTGGTCCCTTAAAAAAAAAATGGTGTTGTAAAAATGAGAAAATGCTGGTCAACTTTTAACCCTTATAACTCCCTAACAAAAAAAAAATGTTGGTTCCAAAATTGTGCTGATGTAAAGTAGACATGTGGAAAATGTTAATTATTAAGTATTTTGTGTGACATATCTGTGTGATTTAAGGGCATGATAATTCAAAGTTGGAGAATTGCGAAATTTTCAAAAATGTTGCCAAATTTGCTTTCTTCACAAATAAACGCAAGTAATATCAAAGAAATTTTACCACTATCATGAAGTACAATATGTCACGAGAAAACATTGTCAGAATAACTGGGATCCGTTAAAGCGTTCTAGAGTTATAACCTCATAAAGGGACAGTAGTCAGAATTGTAAAAATTGGCCTGGTCATTAACATAACCAAACCAAAGAAAGAACAATCAGCCAAAAAAGTCCCATAAAATAGAATTTATTAAATACAATATAAAAGCCATGAAAACAGAATATAACAGTGCAAACAAGGGAATAGACGCACAGCACAAATGGCCATAGCACAAACCCGGGTACAGACCATGCAGATCCTATAGATCAACCCGCCACATATGCACCACCGGGAACTATAATGGTAGAAAGATCCAAAGCTACTAATAGATATATACGGACAATACCCATAGCATGGGACGTATCAGTGAATCAGTACATACCCAGTGTATACAAACAGCAGCGGGGACCTGCGGCTGGACCCGACCCCTACACGCGTTTCAGAGCGCCAGCTCCTTCATCAGGGGGTAAGTGTAGGCAGCACAAGATCACATTAAATACTAAACCGTGATTGAAAAGGCTCACCCATCCAGCACACCTGTGACAGGACGCCATACACACGCGCAAGCTCCGCAATGGCCGCCGACACCGGAAACACCTGGGGCCCCATGTGATCCGGCGTTGGACAGACAAGGAAGCAGAGCGGCGCATAGCAGACCAGCGCATGCGCACTAGACAAGGGATCCATCTCGGCCATTACTGAATAGGGCAAGCAGCCGCAATTATATACAAAAGGTACTGGCAAGAATCATATAAAATGAAGGACTATCATATATATAAATGCATCCATATAGAAAGCAAGATATGCAAATTGGGCATGTAACACTTAAAAAGTTATAATGGTACTCAATATAAATATACTAAATTATGCAAAATACCACACAATAATACAAAAATCACTACTACGTACATCTGGGTATATGCAATATGTAATCCTCATAAAGGAGCATGCCATGGGAAAACCCATAACATACTCCAAACCACCATATTAAATTATACGCCGCATATACATAAAAACAGCATAGCATATAGATGAAGTGATCTTTCTTGTCATCTTGATACGTAGATATATCCTTCTCAAATAAAGGTGGATACACTCATATATCTTCTTCTGTTAGTACTTATATCGATGCCAAAGTACGATCTTCATATATCTTCAGCCAATATGGTATGCAAATTACATTGCAAGCTACAAAATAGACCGAAATAGCCCTAAAGACAAATAGATAAAAGTAAAAACAAAGACACGACAACTACACAATATATATACAAAAATAATAAAAAATTAAAAAAATTAAGCCAGACCAAGAGGTACCAGCATCCTACATGGTGCGCAGACGTCGTGCGGATCACAAAAATGGGGTGAATGAAATATTCTCATTCAACCCATCAGGGTTGATCGTACGTAAGGTCCATATCCACCTTGTCTCCATTTGAGCAAGGCGTTTGGACAAAGAGCCTCCCCTGATGTTAATATTCAAAAGGTCAATACCCCTAACCCTCAGTAGCGCTGAGTCACAGGAGTGGAATTCCTTAAAATGTTTTGGTATTGTTTTTAGCATTGTGGTATCAATACATTCAGCAGCCGCCTGTATTCCCAGGACGTGCTCTCTTACTCGAACTTTCAATTGCCTTGCTGTTAGGCCGATGTATATCAAGCCACAAGGGCAAGTGGCATAGTATATAACATATCTGGAAACGCATGATATGCGTTTCCTGATTTCAAAGTTTCTAGTGCCAGCGGAGTTCGAAAAAGAAGAGCAGCGTTCGATGTTTGGGCAGGCGACGCATTTACCACATGGTATACATCCACCCCTTGAGACAGCCCCACTGAGAAATGTAGGCACCGACTGACCAGTATAGTGGCTACGAGTAAGTTGATCCCTTAGGTTCCTAGCCCGACGAAATGTAAAAGGGGGTGAGCAGGTAGAAATTTCTTTAATATGGGGTCAGCCTGCAAAATAGGCCAGGCCTTTTCCATTGCCAACCGCATACTTCTATGTTGGGGATGGTAAGATGTAATAAATCTTGCCTGATTGTTTGAATTAGACCTCACCCCAGTGTTCCTGTACAAAAGACTATCACGATCAGAGTGTTTAGCTCGATGATATGCTTTCTTAAGATTTCTTCTGCTATACCCCCTTGCCACAAAACGTGACGTAAGTTCTCTAGCTCTCACCTCAAAATCATGCTCATCTGAGCAAATACGCCGTAGGCGCAGGAACTGGCCCACTGGGATAGCCCTGATCATATGGGAAGGATGGCACGACGAGGCGTGCAGGAGGGTATTAGTGGCGGTAGGTTTGCGGAAAATATCCATCTGAATACAACCTCCCGCACCCCTACGAATCGTGACATCTAAAAAGTCAACCCCCTCACTATCCTACACCGGGGTAAGACGTATGTTGAGGTCGTTGCTGTTCAAGAGGGAGACAAATTGCTCAAGGTCGACGGAGGTGCCCAGCCAGATAAAGAAGATATCGTCCCTATTATGGACACGCTATATCGACGATATCTTCTTTATTTGGCAGGGCACCTCCGTCGACCTTGAGCAATTTGTCTCCCTCTTGAACAGCAACGACCTCAACATACGTCTTACCCCGGTGTGGGATAGTGAGCGGCTTGACTTTTTAGATGTCACGATTCGTAGGGGTGCGGGAGGTTGTATTCAGACGGATATTTTCCGCAAACCTACCGCCACGAATACCCTCCTGCACGCCTCGTCGTGCCATCCTTCCCATATGATCAGGGCTATCCCAGTGGGCCAGTTCCTGCGCCTACGGCGTATTTGCTCAGATGAGCATGATTTTGAGGTGAGAGCTAGAGAACTTACGTCACGTTTTGTGGCAAGTGGGTATAGCAGAAGAAATCTTAAGAAAGCATATCATCGAGCTAAACACTCTGATCGTGATAGTCTTTTGTACAGGAACACTGGGGTGAGGTCTAATTCAAACAATCAGGCAAGATTTATTACATCTTACCATCCCCAACATAGAAGTATGCGGTTGGCAATGGAAAAGGCCTGGCCTATTTTGCAGGCTGACCCCATATTAAAGAAATTTCTACCTGCTCACCCCCTTTTACATTTCGTCGGGCTAGGAACCTAAGGGATCAACTTACTCGTAGCCACTATACTGGTCAGTCGGTGCCTACATTTCTCAGTGGGGCTGTCTCAAGGGGTGGATGTATACCATGTGGTAAATGCGTCGCCTGCCCAAACATCGAACGCTGCTCTTCTTTTTCGAACTCCGCTGGCACTAGAAACTTTGAAATCAGGAAACGCATATCATGCGTTTCCAGATATGTTATATACTATGCCACTTGCCCTTGTGGCTTGATATACATCGGCCTAACAACAAGGCAATTGAAAGTTCGAGTAAGAGACCACGTCCTGGGAATACAGGCGGCTGCTGAATGTATTGATACCACAATGCTAAAAACAATACCAAAACATTTTAAGGAATTCCACTCCTGTGACTCAGCGCTACTGAGGGTTAGGGGTATTGACCTTTTGAATATTAACATCAGGAGAGGCTCTTTGTCCAAACGCCTTGCTCAAATGGAGACAAGGTGGATATGGACCTTACGTACGATCCACCCTGATGGGTTGAATGAGAATATTTCATTCGCCCCATTTTTGTGATCCGCACGACGTCTGCGCACCATGTAGGATGCTGGTACCTCTTGGTCTGGCTTAATTTTTTAAATTTTTTATTATTTTTGTATATATATTGTGTGGTTGTCGTGTCTTTGTTTTTACTTTTATCTATTTGTCTTTAGGGCTATTTCGGTCTATTTTGTAGCTTGCAATGTAATTTGCATACCATATTGGCTGAAGATATATGAAGATCGTACTTTGGCATCGATATAAGTACTAACAGAAGAAGATATATGAGTGTATCCACCTTTATTTGAGAAGGATATATCTACGTATCAAGATGACAAGAAAGATCACTTCATCTATATGCTATGCTGTTTTTATGTATATGCGGCGTATAATACGGTAGTTTGGAGTATGTTATGGGTTTTCCCATGGCATGCTCCTTTATGAGGATTACATATTGCATATACCCAGATGTACGTAGTAGTGATTTTTGTATTATTGTGTGGTATTTTGCATAATTTAGTATATTTATATTGAGTACCATTATAACTTTTTAAGTGTTACATGCCCAATTTGCATATCTTGCTTTCTATATGGATGCATTTATATATATGATAGTCCTTCATTTTATATGATTCTTGCCAGTACCTTTTGTATATAATTGCGGCTGCTTGCCCTATTCAGTAATGGCCGAGATGGATCCCTTGTCTAGTGCGCATGCGCTGGTCTGCTATGCGCCGCTCCGCTTCCTTGTCTGTCCAACGCCGGATCACATGGGGCCCCAGGTGTTTCCGGTGTCGGCGGCCATTGCGGAGCTTGCGCGTGTGTATGGCGTCCTGTCACAGGTGTGCTGGATGGGTGAGCCTTTTCAATCACGGTTTAGTATTTAATGTGATCTTGTGCTGCCTACACTTACCCCCTGATGAAGGAGCTGGCGCTCTGAAACACGCGTAGGGGTCGGGTCCAGCCACAGGTCCCCGCTGCTGTTTGTATACACCGGGTATGTACTGATTCACTGATACGTTCCATGCTATGGGCATTGTCCGTATATATCTATTAGTAGCTTTGGATCTTTCTACCATTATAGTTCCCGGTGGTGCATATGTGGCGGGTTGATCTATAGGATCTGCATGGTCTGTACCCGGGTTTGTGCTATGGCCATTTGTGCTGTGCGTCTATTCCCTTGTTTGCACTGTTATATTCTGTTTTCATGGCTTTTATATTGTATTTAATAAATTCTATTTTATGGGACTTTTTTGGCTGATTGTTCTTTCTTTGGTTTGGTTATATACAGTTATCAGCTGGTCCCTAGTATATATGTCCTTCTGCATATCTAGGATCGTTTTGATATATATATTTACTACATGATCTTGTTGAGAGATATAATATGCTTGCCTCAATATTATTACTGGTCATTAACATGCAAACCACCTTTGGGGATAAAGATGCAGATGCAAAAGATGAAGATATATGTTTTCCCTAAAATACAAAGGAAATGTGTTCTTTAGCTTCAAGCCTTTTAGAGATAATTTCATCTTCACCTTGCTTAACTGCTCATAATAAGAATCATTTTGACCAGCGGTGCCCAAATGTTTACATGCCACTGTATGTACGTAGGAATTTCCCAATGCAGATACACATCCACAGTAACATAGGCAAAAACACAAAAATACAGATAAATGCTAAAAGCAAAGGCATAAGAAAGACCCAAAGAGAGAGTATGGTAAATTAAAGTCCAAAATATTTTTTACTCTTACAGAGCTGTGTACGGATATACAGATTTGCTTGTAAGCCCGTACAACACTCTATGTAGGAGTTGTGCACTTTAGGGTGGTGTTTTGACTGATCTTTCAGGAATCTCACAACTGGGTCCCCCACTGAAGATGTGCGAGGGTGTGCGTGGGTGTTTGTGTGGGGCTGTGTGTCTGTGTTTGTGCGTGGGTCTGCGGGGCTGTGTGTGTGTGTGTGGGGGGGAGGGCTGTATGTGTGTGTGCGGGGCTGTGTGGGTTTGCGTGTGTCTGTGTGTAGGCAGGCATGGTCCAATGGGACTACTAGTCCCATTCCGCTATGCCTGCTACAGTGACAGATAGCCGGATGATGGAACAGTAGTAGTCCCATCATCTGGCAACTGTGTTCAAGTGTAAAAAAAAACACATCACATGCAGAATAAAGTATTTTAATGAAATAAAACAACCACACAGTTTTGCCATCTTTATTGTTCTGCCAATCCGTGCGACGCCCTCGATCTCCTGGAGAAAAAGAAAAAATAATAAACCAACACAAATACTCCCTGGTCCGATGCAGTCCTTTAAATAATGATAATGATCTCCCCTATAAAGCTGTCACATCAGGAGATGTGACACCTCTATAGGCCTCCAGTGACACACTGACAGGAGACAATGGCTCCTGCAGTGTTATCACTGAGGGTCCAATGGCCTTTCACATTATGGCACTGCTGCATAAGAATTTTCCCATGCAGCGGTGCTGCAAGTTACAGTATGAACTGTGCAGTCACAGCGGCGGAGGGATACAGTGTGGATACCTTCCGTCATTGTATCACCGGAGCCCTTGGAGAGCGGTCGCATCTGCCAATGTGACAGCTCTCCACGGGAGATTGTCGTGGGACACTCGTTATTAAATGGATTACATTGGATCAGGGAGTATACTGTTGGTTGATTATTTTTAATTTTTTTTTACAGGTGATCAAGGTCTTCGGGGATTAGCTGTATGGTGAGTATATACTGTATGTTGTATGTACTGTATGTCTATATGTATGTACTGTATATGTGTGTATGTGTTTTGTTTGTTTTTTTACACTTGAACACAGTAGCCAGATGATGGGACTTCTACTGTCCCATAATCTGGCTAGCTGTCACTGTAGCAGGCATGGCCGGATGGGACTAGTTTTCCCATCGGACAATGGCTGCTTACACACACAGACACACACAGGCACACACAGCCCCGCACACACACATACAGCCTCGCACACACATACAGCTCCACACACACAGCCCCGCAGACACCCGCAGACCCACACACCCACGCACACACACACAGACACACACAAACACCCACACATCTTTCCCGTACACACCCACAGTTTCCACTCACACACACAGTATCCACCCAAACTCCGCCCATACACTCTTCCTCCTCCCGATCTGCAGAATTTCTCACAGGCACATCCGCAGATCTTTTTCAAACCTGCGGTTTTCTGCGGATTGGCCTGACACAATGGAAGTCAAGGGTGCAGAAACGCTGCAGATCCGCAAAAAGAATTGACATGCTGTGAAAAATAAAATGCTGTAAATCCGCGCTTTTTTTTCCGCCGCATGTGCACAAAAATTCGCAATTTCCCATTGACATTGCTTGTGCACTACACTGCGGATATGATGCAATTCTGAGCGTCCAAAAACGCTGCGGATCCGCATCTAAATCCCTAACGTGTGCACATAGCCTTAAGACTCATACACTTAGTATCGAGCTTCTAGGAGCTACACACATCAGAGCAGTGTTTTGACTGATTTATGAGGGTCTCAGAACCCTGACCCCCCCACCAATTAGCACTACTATGAGGCACCAGTAATATATAAAAAGTGTCTCAAAGGGTTAGTTACGCTTTATGCCTGCAACCACTCCACTTTATCTTGCATTTGTATTGAAACTTTCCCACAAATGTTACAGTGATACGGTTGTAATTAACGGATACACTTACGTGTTTCACAATCAAAGATGCTAGTCTTTCTGGCTCTCCCAAGCACTTCTCTAGTTCTCCCATAAAGAACCTGCAGGCAAGCATAATGCATTATGATACAACATTGCAAGACAAGCTTTTAATAAGCCCTTATTAACATAAATACAAAATATACTCCATACAGTACAATGATATTATGTACAAGAATTCATGTTTTCAAAAGTAAGCACAGTAATAACTAGTTAATTTTTATAAATTATCCTCCATGCATCTTTTTGTTGAATTTAGAGAAACCACTTGACATACTAGTTGTGCTGAGGTATTGGGTTTCTCAGAATAAACCTAACTTGCAATTGAAGTTGAGTAATTTTGATTTAAAGTGTATCACTCTCTGGGAAAGAGTATTTAAAATATTACTAAAAATATAGAATAGGATTCTTTGCAAGAAAAAAACTTTGGCTATGTTTGTCTTGTATACCAAGATAATAACAATGAGTAATGACAGATGAATTGTTATTGTATAACCAACCACAGCTTTCTTTACTAATGTGCTCTTGAAAAATAAGACTATGTTCACACATTGCGGCTTTTACCGTGGAACCGCGGCGATTTTGCAGCTGCGGGTCCGCAGCAGTTTCCATAGCGTTTACAGTAACATGTAAACCCTATGGAAACCGCAAACCGCTGTGCACATGCTGCGGGAAAAACCGCGCGGGAACGCAGCGGTTTACAACCCGCAGCATGTCACTCCTTTGTGCAGAATTGCAGCGATTCTGCACCCATTGAAATGCATTGATCCCCTTACTTCCCGCATGGGGCTGTGCACATCATGCGGGAAGTAAGCGGATAATGTGCGGGTGGTACCCGGGGTGGAGGAGAGGAGACTCTCCTCCAGGCCCCGGGAACCATATTTGAGTAAAAAAAAAAAAATTAAAATAAAAAATCATGATATACTCACCTCTGAAGTCTCAGCGCTGCACGCGGCCGTCCGGTCTCAGGTTTGCTATGCGACCAGGACCTGCGGTGACGTCGCGGTCACGAAGGCCCTTCTCGCACAGCATCTTTGGAACCGGACCGCCGCCTGCAGCGCCGAGGAGATCGGGACGTCAGAGGGTGAGTATATCATTATTTTATTATTTTTAACATTACTATTGATGCTGCATATTGCTGCATATGCGGCATCAATAGTAGGGGCAGCACGGTGGCTCAGTGGTTAGCACTGCAGCATGGTGGCTCAGTGGTTAGCACTGCAGCCTTGCAGCGCTGGGGTCCTGGGTTCTAATCCCACCCAGGACAACATCTGCAAAGAGTTTGTATGTTCTCTCCGTGTTTGCGTGGGTTTCCTCCGGGTTCTCCGGTTTCCTCCCACATTCCAAAGACATACTGATAGGGATTCTAGATTGTGAGCCCCATCGGGGACAGTGATGATAATGTGTGCAAAACTGTAAAGCGCTGCGGAATATGTTAGCGCTATATAAAAATAAAGATTATTATTATTATTAAATCCCGCAGGACAAAGAGTTTGTATGTTCTCTCCGTGTTTGCGTGGGTTTCCTCCGGGTTCTCCGGTTTCCTCCCACATTCCAAAGACATACTGATAGGGATTCTAGATTGTGAGCCCCATCGGGGACAGTGATGATAATGTGTGCAAAACTGTAAAGCGCTGCGGAATATGTTAGCGCTATATAAAAATAAAGATTATTATTATTATTAAATCCCGCAGGACAAACCGCAATAAATCTGCAGGGCTAACTGCAGCGGGTTTGCCCTGCAGATTTATCAAATCTGCTGCGGGAGAACCCGCAGGGACAGGACGCTATGTGTGAACATAGCCTAAAAGCTGCTCTGAGAGTGATTGGTGATTGCTATAGGTAACAAAGACAGGTTTCTTTGTAAGTCAATTTTCATTAATGTGCCTCTTAGCTTTTAGTTCTTGTCTGCAAGTTTTTAATATATTTACAATAAGGAAAAAAAATTAAATACACACAATACCATTATAATATACATTAAATTATTGTTACTTTTTGCACTATAGTGTTCAAATATTATTATAATAATTTTATTTTCTTTCATAACTAAACTCAACATTGAAATTTGAACCCCGAGTAGGAAAAGTTGCGGAATTATGGAATCACAAGATGCATAGTCATGCTAATAATCTGCAAATGATGCAAAACTGGAAACAATATATTTTAAACATCTTGATATATTCAGTACAGAGTATGAGCACCAGACACAGAAATACACACACTTGTATGCCTTGGTATTGTATCAATAAGGTTAGTAACCCATTCACGACATTTGATGAGTAACTGTATGTCATGGTTGGGAAAACGTCCTCGCCCAATGGCGCACAGCTACTTTGCAGTACCGGTCGCTCTTCTGTTACCGGAGGATGACCCTGAACTGCACGTGCGCCAGGAATGTGAGCGGTTGCAGGCCGGAAATCAACCATTGGCCCGGAACCTGACGAGCCCTGTTCCTTCCCAGTCAGTAGCATTGGAGACTGTGATACCTGAAGTGGTGCCTGAGCCGCAATCCGCAAGTGCGACAAGACCACCGAGCCCGGTGGCTGGGAGGTGGAGCAGAAAGGAAAGTGGATATTCTGCCTCCAGTGTATCCTCAATGGGAAATGCCTTATTTTATGTACAGAGCCATGGAGAGGCTCAATATGCTAGCAGCAGGGATGCTCAGGAGTGACTGTGGCCCCTTTAAAATTTGAAGGCGCAAAACGTTTATTGTGCTAGTTGCACTTAAGAGGCACTGAACAGTCTCTCACATATTCTTAAGGGGCAATGAGCCCCAAATGCACCAAGAGGATACCAGTGCAGGCCAGAGTGGGCCAAAGTTGAGTTTGAGAAATATTGTGGTCAGCATGGCCACAGTTAAACAAAGCTTGTTTTTGAGTGTGTTTTTACCCCCTTCAAGTTCTTTTGCGCATTCCCCTACTGGATTACAGGACTGAGACCTTAACATGGTCAACAACCCTTTAAAAAAAAGGAGGACTGTGTGTGGCTGCTCTCTGGATTGTGCTCTTTTAGCTTGAACTTTCTCAATAAGAGCTTCAGAGCAGCACATTTGTTTTAAAGGAGCCATACTCTTCAAAAAGGAGGAAGGGAGAAAAACCTAAAGAGGACAACCTGATGAGCTAGCCGGGTCAAGACCACATGGACTGTGAGTGCTCCTGGACTTTTGGAGCTGTGGTGAGTTGTCCAGTGGGCCATTGTGTTAAGTAAAATATACATTCTGTGTCTGGTTACCAGGAACAGGAGTAAGTTGGCCAGCCGGCCTATTATGTTAAAACAGACACGCCATGTCCAGGTCACAGGAGTAAGGAGACCTGGGTCAGTTGGACCCACTTTTAAGGAAAAACACTTGGATACGCTGTGTCAGGGTTCCTAGGAAAAGGGACCGGGTCATGCGAACCCTTGCTTAGAAAGGTACTTAAACATGATGTGCCAGGATTCTCATGGCGGTGGGACCAGGGTCAAGCGGATGCATACTACTAATTAGACAACCCAATTATGCTGGGTTTAAAATGACTGTGCCCATGCATATTCAGGAGGGTGTTTATTGTCAGCCAGGTTGGTAAACAAACTTGGTTTGTATTTTCCAGGAACCCAGCTCAACTGGGAGGTATGAGGATGGAGGTATGTAAAGGTGTGTTAGGATTAATTCATGCTCATCTTCCCTTCCTAATAAAGCTGGTGGACTTTTGTATAAAGCGTGTACGATGCTATACAATGTTTTTATATAAATATGTGTTTTATGATAAAGCATAGGTAAAGGAAAGGAAATTAATACTAATTAAGTAGTGTAAGGGTTAGTAAGGGTAGTGTAAGGGTTTAGATAAAGAAAGTGAGGAACTGGATGTAGTACAGTGGAGGGCACTGTAGAGCAGGAATAGTTAAAGTGATTAGGGATTTTCCCAGTTGGGAGTGGTAGGAGTAGTTATAGGGTATTAAGAGAAACACTTCCTGTTTATTAGGGTACCGTCACACAGTGGCACTTTTGTCGCTACGACGGTACGATTCGTGACGTTCCAGCGATATCCATACGATATCGCTGTGTCTGACACGCAGCAGCGATCAGGGACCCTGCTGAGAATTGTACGTCGTAGCAGATCGTTTGGAACATTCTTTCGTCGATGGATCTCCCGCTGTCATCGCTGAATCGGTGTGTGTGACACCGATCCAGCGATGCGTTCGCTTGTAACCAGGGTAAACATCGGGTTACTAAGCGCAGGGCCGCGCTTAGTAACCCGATGTTTATCCTGGTTACCATCGTACATGTAAAAAAAAACAAACAGTACATACTTACATTCCGGTGTCCGTCAGGTCCCTTGCCGTCTGCTTCCCACACTGACTGACTGCCGGCCGTAAAGTGAAAGCACAGCACAGCGCGCTGTGCTTTCACTTTACAGCTGGCAGTCAGTCAGTGCGGGAAGCAGACGGCAAGGGACAGACACCGGAATGTAAGTATGTAGTGTTTGGTTTTTTTTACGCTGGTAACCAGGGTAAACATCGGGTTACTAAGCGCGGCCCTGCGCTTAGTAACCCGATGTTTACCCTGGTTACCCGGGGACCTCAGCATCGTTGGTCGGTGTAGAGCTGTCTGTGTGACAGCTCTCCAGCGACCACACAACGACTTACCAACGATCACGGCCAGGTCGTATCGCTGGTCGTGATTGTTGGTAAATCGTATAGTGTAACGGTACCCTAAAAGTGAGTAGGAGAGATAAGGATGCAGATAAGGTTGGATCTACACTGTTTGCACAAAATTAAGAAAAGCGCAGGAGGAGTTCAAGGCCAGTGGGCTGAAGGTCACTAGTGAGTTAAGGTACCATTACACTAAACGACTTACCAATGTGTTGTGAATTCTGTGGCAGAGCTCCCTCCTGTGGACACAAGTGGTACTTCGGCTGGTTCTCTCTGTGAGCTTCCGTTGGTGGAGGAAAGTGGTACTGCGGCTTCTGAGTTTCCTTCCTCAGGTGATGTGGTGAAGTCGTTAGGTGCTCCTCTATTTAACTCCACCTAGTGCTTTGATCCTGGCCTCCAGTCAATGTTCTAGTATTGGACCTGTTTCCTCCTGGATCGTTCCTGTGGCCTGCTGCTCTGCATAGCTAAGTTCCTCTTCGCTATTTGTTTGCTGTTTTTTTCTGTCCAGCTTGTCAATTTGTTTTTTACTGCTTGCTGGAAGCTCTGGGACGTAGAGGGTGTACCTCCGTGCCGTTAGTTCGGTACGGAGGGTCTTTTTGCCCCCTTTGCGTGGTTTTTGTAGGGTTTTGTGTTGACCGCAAAGTTACCTTTCCTATCCTCGCTCTGTTCAGAAAGTTGAGCCTCACTTTGCTAAATCTATTTCATCTCTACGTTTGTCTTTTCATCTTTACTCACAGTCATTATATGTGGAGGCTGCCTTTTCCTTTGGGGAATTTCTCTGAGGCAAGGTAGGCTTATATTCTATCTTCAGGCTAGCTAGTTTCTCAGGCCGTGCCGAGTTGCATAGGCAGCGTTAGGCGCAATCCACGGCTGCCTTTAGTGTGGTTGGAGAGGATTAGGGATTGCGGTCAACAGAGTTCCCACGTCTCAGAGCTCGTTCTTGTTTTTGGGTTATTGCCAGGTCACTGTATGTGCGCTGACCTCTATGTCCATTGTGGTACTGAATTACCTTTCATAACACCAATGATCACGACCAGCGATACAACCTGGCCGTAATAGTTCGTAAGTCGTTGTGTGGTCGCTGGGGAGCTGTCACACAGACAGCTCTCTCCAGCAACCAACGATCAGGGGAACGACTTCGGCATCGTTGAAACTGTCTTCAACGATGCCGAAGTCCCCGGGTAACCAGGGTAAACATCGGGTTACTAAGTGCAGGGCCGCGCTTAGTAACCCGATATTTATCCTGGTTACCATTGTAAAAGTAAAAAAAAAAAACCACTACATACTCACATTCTGATGTCTGTCACGTCCCCCGCCGGCGTCCACAGGGTTAAAACTGCTTTTGGCAGGAGCGCTGCTAATGCACGCGCTCCGGCCGAGAGCTTCCCTGCACTGACTGTGTCAGGCGCCGGCAGTAAAGCAGAGCACAGCGGTGATGTCACCGCTGTGCTCTGCTTTACGGCCGGCACTGACAGCCAGTGCAGGGAAGCTGACGGCGGGGGACGTGACAGACATCGGAATGTGAGTATGTACTGTTTTTTTTTTAACTTTTACAATGGTAACCAGGGTAAATATCGGGTTACTAAGCGCGGCCCTGCACTTAGTAACCCGATATTTACCCTGGTTACAAGTGAACACATCGCTGGATCGGCATCACACACGCCAATCCAGCGATGACAGCGGGTGATCAGCGACCAAAAAAAGGTCCTGATCATTCCCCAATGACCTCCCAGCAGGGGCCTGATCGTTGGTCGCTGTCACACATAACGAGATCGTTAGCGGGATTGTTGCTACGTCACAAAAAGCGTGACGTTGCAACGATATCGTTAATGAAATCGTTATGTGTGAAGGTACCTTTAAGAAGGAAGAGAAGCAGCATTATGAAAACGGCAGCAACCAACTTCAGTGAATTATCCCTTAACTTCCGAGGTCTATGGCCTGCAAAATGTATGGGAGCGCCAGCCTTTCTTGCGTCACAAGAGGGGACAATGGACGGGAATACACAGATAGGCAGCGAGGCCGAGTTCATTGAAGATTTACAATCTGGCAGGACAAGAAGTGCCAGCAGAGAGAGGGAGAATGCAGACAGTAAAGACAGCCAACACTTTTTCTCACTATATTATACATGTGACTAGAACTGAACTGAAAGAGTTAAGTAAAATTAAGTTGTTGAAAAAGAATCAGGAGTCTGTGCTTGACTGTAAATTTGCACCTGGAATTGGGACGGATGGAGTATACAGGACAGTGAATGTACTCCAATATTCACATATTCACATGAGTAATTATTTTCTTGTGCAGTGCCAGGGAGTGGGAATTGCCTCTTCAGAGAGAAAGAGGACTTGAACTCTGTAGCAATCCTACAATTCATAATCAACACTTTAATGAGTCTTGCAATATGACTTAGGATAAAAGCCAAATCAGAATCTAAATTTGCAGACACGGTGTTTCGGGCTATTAGCCCTCATCAGTGCAAAGTATGAGATCTGATTGGGCTAGGTGAGAGGCTCTGGACTGGGGTCTAATGGGTACGGCTTCTACTTGTGGAGAGTGACATACCAGCTCTGGCTTGTCAATGCCGTGCAATGCTCCTCTGGGAAATTTTATATGCAAATTGCCTCTCCAGAGAGATAGAGGACTTGAAATTTATATAGGTCCCCCTGCTGGAAGTAATGATCCTACAAGTCACAATCAATCCTTTAAAGAGTCTTGCAATATGATAGGATAAAAGCCAAAGCAGAATCTCATTTTGCAGACACAGTGTTTCGGGCTATTAGAGCTCCTTAAAGGAAATCTGTCACCTCAAATTGGTGGGCTATGTAAATGCCCTGTGTCCGGTCCGATGGGCGGTGTTTCCTTTTCTTTCCTCCACCCTATCCTTCCCTGCTGTACGCAATATTTTCTGGAATTTGAGTAGGTGTCCTCCGTATTTCACGCGTGTGCAATGCAAGCTTGCCTCGCGCACGCGCAGTATGCTTTGCCCAACTGCGGGCAAAGCCAAAAAGCATTACTGCGCATGCGCCAGCGCACTATGTCCCAGAAGTATTTCGCTGTGTTGGAGAGGATGCTCGTGGACATACTCCTGGCTGATTATCGGTAATGATATGAGCTGATGTGGCTGTTTTATTGTTTCATATTACAGGAGTTAGGATATTGATTCACTAGGCTATTTGGGTAATGTGCAATATATATGTGATCACACTTTATAAGATTCTATATGTCCCTGCAGCCTGTTCTGTCAATGCCAATAATGTCCCCTGAGTATCCTATTCTCAGCATGTGTTGGTGGGTTTAAGCCTTCCTGTTCTTCCTTTTTCCCATCTGTACCTGGTCATCTAATAAACTTAATATTGATTATTTAAATTATCTTTGGAACTTTCTGTCATTGTTTTTTCTTCGTTGTTCATCATGAGTATTTGCGACTGTTCCCTTTAATGTCCATGAATGTATGATCACAGTATATTAATATTAGATCTAATGATATAACTACTGTGATGTTTGTTAGTCTCATGAGGTAGTTTGCATGCATAGAGTGTCAGAGTCCCAGCTTGGAGCGATGAAGTCACTGCGAGACTCTGATAGCCTGTGTGTGCACCGGCGCTTTGGTCATTCTGTAGACCTCAGGCTTAAAGATTGAAGGGTGCCAACCTCTGCTGATAGGAAGGGAGTTCATAGTAACCGATTAGGGTGATCTCTCTTCCTTTCTTTTTATGGCCCTTTTATGTTCAGGCCTATATCATATGGGGTGTTGACAATATAGTGTGAAAAAAATATTTGGTTGTGCAATAATTTTATATACAGCTCTGGCAAAAATTAAGAGACCACCACATCCAAAACCGAGTCATTGGCAACCCAATCTCCAGACCTGAACCCCATTGAAAACCTCTGAAATGTAATAAAGAGGATGATGGATAGTCACAAGCCATCAGACAAAGAAGAACTGCTTAATTTTTTGTGCCAAAAGCAGTGTGAAAGACTGGTGGAAAGCATGCCAAAACGCATGAAAGCTGTGATTAAAAATCATGGTTATTCTACAAAATATTGATTTCTGAACTCTTTACGAGTTAAAACATTAGTATTGTTGTTTCTAAATGATTATGAACTTGTTTTCTCAGCTTTATGTGAGGTCTGAAAGCACTGTTTGTTTTTTTAATTTTGACCATTTTTCTGTCAGAAAAAAATACAAAATTTATTGCTTGGAACTTTGGAGACATGTCAGAAGTTTATAGAATAAAAGAACAATATACATTTTACTCAAAAATATACCTAGAAAAAGAAACATCAGACAAACTGAACATTTTGCAGTGGTCTCTTAATTTTCCAGGATGTCTCTCCTGACAGGACCATGGACTCTTCAAATCTACGAGACCCAATGGACAGGAAGGCCGAAATCCTTCTAAGACTTGGTATCACGGTGGGAGTTGTAAGTGATATCATCGATGCAATCTCCCGGGAAGACAGGACCCGGAGAGAGCCACAGGCTCCCAGGAACGTGGGGCAAGCGAGACTGGAGAGAGATTGCTACAGGCCTGACAGGACCTGAATCACCTGACTGCTGGGGTGTGTGGCCTAAGCTCCAGGGAGCTAGGAGCTGAAGGAAAACTGCTTCAAAGGTAACTAAAGGACAGAGCTACAAAGGGGCACAGACAGAGACATAAAGCAGATCAGGCCAGGGCCAAAGCACAGGATACTGTGACGGTACCAAGGGACTAGACAGAAAGGATAGTATAGGCCAAACAGAGGTCAATACCAAACGGACAGAGAAAGTACAGAGATGGAATCCAACAAACAGTATCCAGACAACAGGCCGAGTCAAAAACCAAGGAATCAGGCAAAACAGCACACAGCATAAAATATACTCAGGGGTCAACACACCTAGCCAAGGGCGGAAGTATCACTGACAAAGGAAACTCCCAGATGGAGGCTATAAAAATTCCACCCAGGATCAGTGAGAGCTACAGTAATTAACCCCAGAACCGACCCTGACAAACCATGACACTTGGGAGTCATCCGCGGTCTTAATTAGAACAAATATAGCCGCGACATCAGTGGCTAGATCAATGTTCTTATGGTTGGGACAATTAGAGGATCAGTTATCCAAGACCCCGAGAGATGACATCCTTGCCTCCCTCACATTAATGAAATCGGCTACTGCTTTTCTGGCCGATGCATCAGCCGAATCAGTTAGATTCGCAGCTAGGAATAGCTCGCTGTCCAACGCAGCCCGCAGAGCTATTTGGCTGAAGTCTTGGTCTGGAGATAACGCCTCCAAGACCAAGTTATGTTCCATTCCATTCTCTGGGACAAGGGTTTTCAGAACAGCATTGGATAATATCTTAGAGCTGGCTTCTGATAAAAAAAGGGTTTCCCAGAGGATAGGTTTAAAAGGAATCAGTCCTTTCGGAGAGGAGATCCCGTTAGGAAACAATCCAAATATCAGAGCCAGGGAAAGGCTAGTAAGGGATCATACTTAAGTTCCTATGGGAGAGGAGGAAAGAGTAAGAGCTCCCTGTTCGGATCAAGTTCATATCATAGGAGACAATGATGCCATTCCAATAGGGGGGAGGCTCAGGAATGTGGAACACATGTAGGCGTGGACACTTCCAGCCACATCATCTGGAATTCTTATTGATGTTCTTCTTTGAGTATCCGTACTGGTTTATGTCATCTATCTGACCCGCGGTACATATGCGGTATGGAGTGGGTGTTATTGCACTTCCATATGGGAACGCATTTTGAATTTATGTCACCTCTAGACCTGCGTTCCACTGATGGATTCAGAGTGGGCGGTACAGTGCGCCCATGTGGGAGCGCATCTGACCTCAGGTTTGCGTCATCATTAGGTCTGTGGTCTGTCAGCGCTTGCGTTCCACCGGTGGAGCGCATAGTAATACCGGCGAACCAGAAGTGACATAACCAATATGGTGCCGGCACTTCCGGTTTCGTCGGTATGCTCTGTATATGCGGCCAGGAGTCCTGTCACATGGGGAGAATGCGGCGTGCGTTCCAGCGTTGGAGCGCAGCATGGAGCCTGTCAGATATGGTCTGCTATGACAGGTTGGTAGGGGCGGATACAGGGGGGAGGGGAGGGGTCCCTCATATTGAACGTTTATAAGGAGGTAGCGGGCGCCACACTCAGCTGACTCATTTGCTATGACGTACTGTCACAGAGGACTGCTCATCTACGGGACTCTATACAGCCACTGCTGAGACCCCCTATTTATGGACATCTGAGTTTTTACTCATGGACATCTGAGCTTATATTTGGGCCTTTTGGCCATTGGAAACTCCCCTGATGAATCTCCGCGATTGGAGAAGAAAAGCGTAGGGAGGCGTTAACTACACTTTACATGGTGGGGGGCGTCCTTAGTAGGGTTCATTCGGGCCTGTCCTTGTGAGGACAGGAGTCATTGTTGGGGCACGAAAGGGGTTTAGGAAAAAGGTCCCCGTCCCTTACACTTTACCCTGCAACTACTGGACCCTCACTGGGACCGTACACTGCCGGCATGGGTACCCTTCGTCCATAATTGGTGAGATCAAACCAGTTTTTTATTAGAGCACAGTTTTCGGCGAGAGCACTTTATTTTGATATGTGTTGTGTTTTGTTGGTCCATTTTTTAATCTGATCAGTAACGGTTGTGTTTTAATTCTATTGGGTTATACTCTTCTGGTTGCTATATATTACTTACCCCAAGAGTTGTGCAAACAGCTTGGTTATCCTGAGCTGCAGCTGATTATCCTTTCATTATTGGCAATTCACCTCGAAGGTTCTCAGAACGTGGTATCAGACTACCTGAGCAGACGGAGGATCTGGCCGACAGAATGGGAGCTGAACAAAGAGGTGTTCGAGTATCTGTGTCATCTCTGGGGAACCCCTCGGATAGACCTGTTTGTGACCAGGAAGAACTCAAAGGTGCCCAGGTTTTACTCACAGAATCCGTTGGATGCCCCAGAGGCCATCGATGTGCTAAGTCAGACGTGGGACCGGTCCCTCTCTAACACACTTCCACTGCTAGCACTCATTCCTGCCATCTACAGGAAGATCAAGCAAAGGTTCTCCTAATTGCTCCGTTCTGGCCGAGGAGAAGCTGGTTCCCACTACTAGGAGCAATGGCAGTGGAAGATCCAACACTGCTTCCTCAGAGGGAGGACATCAGGGTCCAGTGTTCCACCAGAACCCGGGAAAACTCCATCTGTTGGCTTGGATCCTGAAAGGGACATCCAGAGAGCTTGGGGCTTGTCGGACCAGGTCATAACTACTATTCGGTCTAGCAGGAAGCCAATTACCTCAGCCAAATACTATAAAATCTGGAAGAGGTTCTGTTTGGAGGGTGGCAGGTCTGGCCCTTTGGTGGGCTCTCCAGAAATCCCTGGGGTCTTGGACTTTCTTCAGGCCAGGTTTAATAAGGGTCTTAGACCCAGCACTCTAAAAGTCCAGATATCTGCTTCGAGCAGGTACTTTGATTACTCCCTGGCCTCTCACCCATGGATAATAAGGTTTGTCAGAGCGGTACAGAGACTGCACCCTACAATTACGCGGTTGACCCCCCTTTGATTTAAACCTAGTCTGTAAGTCTCTATGTAGAGAACCTTATGTACCAGACAAACAAATGCGCTTTTAGTGGCTATTACCACAGCTACATAGGTGGGGGAAATCCAGGTCTTGTCTACCCGGGACCCATATCTCCAGATCTGGGAGGATTGGATAGACCCCGCCTTTGTACCCAAAGTAGCGCTCTGCCAAAACCTAAACCAGGAGATAGTATTACCTTCCTTTTGTCTACATCCCTCAAATATCAAGGAGTGGTCTCTACATTCACTGGATATCAGACAGGAAGTTATTGACTACCTAGAAGCCACCCGCAGCTGGAGACAGGACCATAACTTTTTCGTCCTGTTTGGGGGTAAAAACAAGGGCAGTAGAGACTCTAAAGCATCCATTGCAAGGTGGATTACCTCGGGTATCTCTCTAGCCTATCAGACAACCTAGGCGGGCTCAGTTACGTTCTGCAGGCATTATAAATTAGATGTACTGTACTTTCTGGCCAACAGACTGATTTTGGGAGAAAGGTTCTCCAGGCAGTAATCACACCCTGAGGAGGTACTCTAGTATTCCCCATGGTGCTGTCAGGAGGAACTTCCTGGATAATAAGTATTAGACCTACCGGTAATTATTATTATTATTATTATTATTATTATTTATTGTTATAGCGCCATTTATTCCATGGCGCTTTACATGTGAGGAGGGGTATACATAATGAAAACAAGTACAATAATCTTAAACAATACAAGTCATAACTGGTACAGGAGGAATGAGGACCCTGCCCGCGAGGGCTCACAATCTACAAGGGATGTTTCCAGGACTCCATCATGTCAGAACAGGTAGTTCACTCACTTTCTTTGATATGTCATATGGTGTAATATGATATTGTTCAATAAAATGTTATATTGCATTATCCATCGCGTGGTACTTGTTAAAACACTAAGGGAAGTGGGGCAGGGTGGGACCTTTTAACCTCCCCTGTGCTTTCCTGTCCCTGTAAGGAGGAGGACATCCTCCATGGTGCTGTCAGGATGGAATCCTGGAAACATAATTACTGGTAGGTCTAATACCTATTTTTGCCAGAGCTGTATTTACTAGTGATGAACGAGTGTACTCATTGCTCGCGTTTTCCCTAGCACGCTCGGGTGACCTCCGAGTATTTGTTAGTGTTCAGAGATTAAGTTTTCATCATGGCAGCTGAATGATTTACAGCTATTAGCCAGGCTGATTACATGTGGAGATTCCCTAGCAACCAGGCAACCCCCAATCTCCGAACACTAGCAAATACTCTGAGATCACCAGAGCATGCTTGGGAAAACCCGAGCAACGAGTATATTCGCTCATCACAAGTAGAGTTGAGCGACTTTTACTTTTTTAGGATAGAGGATTCGCGAAACCCGACTTTCTCAAAAGTCAGGTCGGGTGAAATGGGCCGATTATTGCAAAAAGTCGGGGGCCAACCGAAACACGAAACCCAATGCAAGTCAATGGGGACTCAAAGTCAGCAGTGAGTGGTGGACAGGAAAACACCTAAAGTGTCCATTTTAATGCCAAAAACATCAATTCTTATTTCTTAAGCTTGTCAATCTTAATTTACTTTATAATAATAGTTAGGCATTGAAAACAGGGGCTCATTTGGCTAAAGTTGTGGAGGGGTAGGGCTGGCTCAAGATTTTCGAGGGCCCAGGAAACGCAGAATACGTCACGGAGGGGAGCAAGGAGAGGTAAGTAATTCAACTATGCAACTGCTGTGATCCTGAGCAAGCAGGGTGGGCCCACTAGTTGGCACTGGCACAGTATGGCAGTGTGTTTGACGGCGGGCGGCGCCTCCCACTGCTAGAGACACTTTTGCATACTATGAGGGGCCCTGTGCCAAGGCGAACGAGTATGCCCCACCACTTGATGAAGGAACCTGCACTTTCTTCTGCACCTTCCTCTTTGTCCCCGTGAAAGATGGTATAGTATGCGGGAAGGGGAACCTGACTTTCAGCAGGGTCAGATTCTAGCTGTGTAGAGTGCAATGGGAATGTAGTGGTCTGGGTCAATGTACCAGCAAACTCATCTAGCAGTGGCTGGGTAATGGGCAGGATGAGGAGGAAACACAGGTATGGGCCCAAATAATAAAGTAGGCTAAATGCAGTTCAAAATTGGTAACAGGACTAAACAGGCGGCATAGCTTTGTTCAGTGGAGGACAACTGGAATGAGTGGCGCAGACACAGTTAGTAGGCCCAAAATAAAAAAGTAGCCTAAATGCAGTTCAAAATTGGTAACAGGACTAAACAGGCGGTATAGCTTTGTTCAGCGGAGGAGGACAACTTTTATGAGAGGCTCACACAGACTTAGAAGTCCTAAAATAAAAAAAAGTAGGCTAAATGTAGTTCAACATTGGTAAGAGCAGTACACAGGCGGCATAGCTTTATTCAGCGGAGGAGGACAACTGTAATGAGAGGCTCACACAGTTACTAAGCCCATGTAAGTAAGTAGGCTAAATGCAGTTCAAAATTGGTAAGAGGAGTACACAGGTGGCATAGCTTTTTTCAGCGGGGGAGGACAACTGTTATGAGAGGCTCACACAGACTTAGTAGACCTAAAGTAAAAAAGTAGGCTAAATGCAGTTCAAAATTGGTAACAGGAGTACACAGGCGGCATAGCATTGTTCAGCGGAAGAGGACAACTGTAATGAGAGGCTCACACAGTTAGTAGGCCCAAGTAAGTAAGTAGGCTAGATGCAGTTCAAAATTGGTAACAGGAGTACACAGGCGACATAGCTTTGTTCAGCGGAGGAGGACAACTGTTATGAGAGGCTCACACAGACTTAGTAGGCCTAAAATAAAAAAAGTTGGCTAAATGCACTTCAAAATAGGTAAGAGGAGTACACAGGCGGCATTGCTTTGTTCAGTGGAGGACAACTGTAATAAGTGGCTGACACAGTTAGTAGGCCAAAATAATAAAGTGGGCTAAATGTCAGCCAAAAAAATGTTCATAAATAAACTGGTGGCATAGCTAGGTACAGGGGTGGGCTCCTCTGCTGAGTCGTAGACAGTGGTAGTTGGCGCAAAGTATTAACTGGTCTAAATGGATGCCAGGGCCCCTGTATATTTTTACTATCATCTATCATTTCAACAAATTTGTATTGGCAGTGCCATTGAAGGATTTAACAGCACATACTATACAGTGGTGGAGCAGGGAGAGGTAAGTTTTGCAAGTGGTAGAGCACTGTTCGAGCTGGGGGAAACACTCTCTCATAGGCGGCGGTACTGGCACAGGGCACCTCATATTACGACGGTGTGTCTGACGTTGGTTGTGCACCACCACCGTCAGAGACACTTCATTATAATATGAGGAACCCTGTGCCAGTGCCGTCGCCCAAGAGTGGGTATAACCCACCTGTCCAGGCAAACGGCACTCGCACGGGTCCTTGCACTAAGTGGTGACCACGGCCCTGTGGGGGGAGTCAGCCCATTTAGGGAGGTATAAAAATGGCCTATGGTGGACATTCAGCAGCTACAAATGGAGGAATTGGAGCAGTCAGTAAGAGGAGGCCAAAAGCAATACATTCTTAAGGCAAGCTACGTGTCAGCAGGGGAAGGTGGGGCAAAATAATTTGAAATCCATGATTGGTTCATTTTAATGAAGGTTAGATCATCAACATTTCGGGTAGCCAGACGTGTCCTTTTTTCGGTCAGTATTGAACCAGCAGCACTGAAGACTCTTTCTGATAGCACACTAGCAGCTTGGCAAGCGAGCTCCTGTAATGCATATTCTGCCAATTCAGGCCAGGTGTCTATTTTAGATGCCCAGTAATCAAAGGGGAATGACCTGTGAGGGAGAACATTGATAAGGGAGGAAAAAAAGTTGGTAACCATACTGGACAAATGCTGTCTCATGTCACTTTGAATTGATGCAGCAGTACCTGTCGTGTCTGCGGTCATTGCGAAATCACTCCACAACCTGGTCATAAAACCCCTCTGTCCAACACCACTTCGGATTTGTGCACTTCTAACACCTCTGCCATGTTGCCCCCTACAGCTCGTGTGAGAACCATCACCGCCGCTGTGTGCTGGGAATGCCTGAACCAAATGGTCTACAAGAGTTGCTTGTTTGGTAGCCAATATTTGCTCAAGGTTCTCATGTGGCATGATATTTTGTAATTTTCCTTTGTATCGTGGATCCAGGAGGCAGGCCAACCAGTAATCGTCATCGGTCATCATTTTGATAATGCGGGGGTCCCTTTTTAGGATACGCAAGGCATACTCTGCCATGTGGTCCAATGTTCCAGGTGTCAATTCCCTGCTTGTGCTGGGTTGAGGAGCACTTTCTTGCAAATCAACATCACTTGTGGCCTGCAAAAACCCTGTACCTGACATTGCAACACCACCAGTTTCTATTGCCCCCTGAGAAGCATCCTCCTCCCATAAATATTCATCCCCATCATCCTCCTCCTCCTCCTCTTCATCTGCCACCTCGTCCAGGTGAGTTCCCTGACCAGACAATGGCTGACTGTCATCAAAGCTTCCCTCCTCCTCGGCTGCAGACGTCTGCTCCTTGATGTGTGTCAAACTTTGCATCAGCAGACGCATTAGTGGGATGCTCATACTTATGATGGCGTCGTCTGCACTTACCAGCCATGTGCATTCCTCAAAACACTGAAGGACTTGACAGAGGTCTTGGAGATTCGACCACTGCACACCAGACAACTCCATGTCTGCCATCCAACTGCCTGTCAGTGTATGTGTATCCTCCCACAAATAAATGACAGCACGCCTCTGTTCGCACAGCCTCTGAAGCATGTGCAGTGTGGAGTTCCACCTTGTTGCAATGTCGATTATTAGGCGGTGCTGGGGAAGATTCAGCGATCTCTGATGGTTCTGCATACGGCTGGAGTGTACGGGCAACCGGTGGATGTGTGAGCAAAGTCTTTGCACCTTCAGGAGCAGGGCTGGTAACTCCGGATAATTTTTCAGGAAGCACTGCACCACCAGGTTCAAAGTGTGAGCCAGGCAAGGTATGTGTTTCAGTTCTGAAAGGGCTATGGCAGCCATAAAATTCCTTCCGTTATCACTGACTACCTTGCCTGCCTCAAGATGTACACTGCCCAGCCATGACTGAGTTTCTTGCAGCAAGTACTCAGCCAGTACTTCCGCGGTGTGTCTGTTGTCGCCCAAACACTTCATTTGTAGCACAGCCTGCTGACGCTTACCACTAGCTGTTCCATAATGGGACACCTCGTGTGCAACACTGGCAGCTCCGGATGGAGTGGTCGTGTGACTGCGCTCTGTGGACGAGCTTTCAGTTCTGGAGGAGGTGGAGGAGGGGTGGCGAACACCTACAGCAAACTGTTTCCTAGACCGTGGGCTAGGCAGAACTGTCCCACTATGGCTGTCCTCTGTGGACCCTGCATCCACCACATTAACCCCGTGCGCCGTGATGGACACGTAACATCCCTGGCCATGCCTACTGGTCCATGCATCTGTTGTGAGGTGCACCTTTCTACTGACTGATTGCCTCAGTGCATGGACAATGCGGTCTTTGACATGGTGGTGGAGGGCTGGGATGGCTTTTCTCGCAAAGAAGTGTCGACTGGGTAGGTCATAGCGTGGTACTGCGTAGGCCATAAGGGCTTTGAAAGCTTCGCTTTCAACCAACTGGTAGGGCATCATCTCTAACGAGATTAGTCTAGCAATGTGGGCGTTCAAACTCTGTGTACGCGGATGACAGGATGAGTACTTTCTTTTCCTAACGAGAGTCTCTTGTCTCTTTGCACTGATCATTCGAATCATGGTTAAAAAATTCCCACACTGCACTCTTCCTACTATGGATTACCTTTTCAGGCATTGCACGCCGTGCTACTTTCACCGGATGGCCTCGCTGTCCTAAAACTGTTTTTGGTTTTGACAAACACTGTTGGCCAGATACGGGCCTGCCAGATGAAAGCTGTTGCGATGTAGATGGCTGCTGCGGATCATCCTCCTCCGCTTCTGAGCGGCACCCTCTTCCCCCAATGGCTGCCAGGCAACAACTGGGTCATCTATCGCCTCCTCTTCAATGTCATGTGCACCTTCCTCTGTATCACCGTGTAAGGTGCCATAGCGTTCGTGACGGGGAAACATAGTCTCATCAGGGTCTGATTCTGGCTCAGTACACTGCGAGGGCAATGTAGTGATCTGAGTCAATGCAGCATAACAGCATAATAATCTAGCTGTGGCTGTGCATCTGTGCACTCCATGTACATCTTGTAATGGGCTTTTAACAATTTCTCTCTCTAACCCAGGCACGGTATGTGTAAAGAGCTCCAAGGAGTAAATTTTTCTTTCGCCTGCCGCATTTTGCTTTTCCCACTACCACCAGATGCTCCACCACCACCACCACCACCACCATCAGTACCAGCAGGCAACGACCGCCCATGGCCTCTTCCACCAGACTTCCTCATTTTTGGAAAAATCTAACCAAAACAACAAACCGTTATATGGTACTGTGAAACAAGGTAGAAGGTGTATATAAACTTGTGGAGAATTTAAATCTCCTTTTTTTGGGGGGGGGGAGACTGCAACAAAACTCAGACGTAGTGTAGGCAGAACGTGGCTGGATGATGTACGACAAACTAACAGAACTGTGACGTACATCCACTTAGTGCCAATTTAAATCTCCCTTTTTTGGGGGGGAGACTGCAACAAAACTCAGGCCCAGTGTATTACACTACACAATGTAAGTGGCAGAACGTGGCTGGAAGATGTACGACAAACTAACAGAACTGTGACGTAGATCCACTTAGTGTCAATTTAAATCTCCCTTTTTTGGGGGGGGAGACTGCAACAAAACTCAGGCCACAATGTAAGTGGCAGAACGTGGCTTTAAAATGTACGACAAACTAACAGAACTGTGATGTAGATCCACTTAGTGCCAATTTAAATCTCCCTTTTTTTTGGGGGGGGGGGCTGCACCAAAACTCAGGCCCAGTGTATTACACTACACAATGTAAGTGGCAGAATGTAGCTGGAAGATGTACGACAAACTAACAGAAATGTGACTTAGATCCACTTAGTGCCAATTTAAATCTCCCTTTTTTGCGGGGGAGACTGCAAATAAACTCAGGCCCAGTGTATTACACTACACAAGAACGTGGCTGGAAGATATACGACAAACTAACAGAACTGACGTAGATCCACTTAGTGGCAATTTCAATCTCCCTTTTTTGGGTGGGGGAGACTGCAACAAAACTCAGGCCCAGTGTATTACACTACACAATGTAAGTGGCAGAACATGGCTGGAAGATATATAAAAAAATACAAGGGCTGTAGTACAATTTCAATCTCCCTACAATGATCTCATGACAAGTATGGCAGCAATAAAAAGGACTGCTGCACACAAAAGTGTGGAGAAATAAACAAGAGAACTGTGCAGAAAGGAGCAACAGGATTTTTGCTTTTAAAAAAGCAGTTGGTTTGCACAGCGGCGTACAAACAGCAATGCAGCTATCAGGGAGCCTTATAAGGCAGTGGTGTCAAACTGCATTCCTCAAAGGCTGCAAACAGGTCATGTTTTGAGGATTTCCTTGTACTGCACAGGTGACAATTTAATCACCTACACACATAATGATTACAGCACCTTGTGCAAAGCTAAGGAAATCTTGAAAACACGCATGGTTTGCAGCCCTCGAGTAATGCAGTTTGACACCCCTGTTATAAGGCAGCCTAATAAGCTACAGCGCTGATGCACAAAAATATAAATTCCACAGTCCCTGCAAAGAGAAGGTGGTGTTGGACAGTGGAAATCGCTACAGCACAAGCAGTTTCGGGGTTAATCTTCCCTCCCTAACTATATCCCTTCTTCTGATGAAGCTGCAGCAACCTCTCCCTATGCTAAGATCGGCAGAAGTAAGATGGCGGTCGGCGTGCACGCCCCTTTATAGCCCCTGTGACACCGCAGAAAGCAAGCCAATCACTGTAATGCCCTTCTCTAAGATGGTGGGGACCGAGACCTATGTCATCACGCTGCCCACACTCTGCATCCTCCTTCATTGGATGAGAAATGGCGCTGAAAACATCATACGAAACGCGACTTTGGCGCACTGATCGCCAACCTCATGGCCAATCCCACACTAGGATCGGGTCGGGTTTCACGAAACCCAACTTTGCCTTAAGTCGGCGATTTTTGAATTTGTGCGATGCGTTTCGCTCAACCCTAATCACTAGTATTTACCTTAAAGGTTATGTTTTATAGGATCATAACTTGAGTATTATTCGGTGGATTCTAATGTCTAATTTATTATCTAATTTTTTGTAGTTCTTTAGGACTGCAAATAGAAAACAATAGCAGTTGTTTATATTTTACAATATTCACATGCTGTACAAATAAAGTATTAGGTTTGTAAGGTGTCTGTTGGACACATAATGGATGGGAGGTATGAATCACAGAGGTGCATGTCCTCTGTTATATAAATCTGGAGTAATGCTCAAGTACACACATTACTAAGAGGGGTTATTGGGCCATCTTAGGACTGTGTGGTTTTGCAAAAGGTTAAGAGGCGGGACTCTAAACCAAGCATGTGAACCCGCACTATTGTAGAACTGTTTACTGTTATCTACAATGTGACCACCCTTCAAAACAGTATCAAAGTTTCAATTCTTTTATAGTTACACTTGTTAACAGTTTTTGAAGGAACTCAGCGGGAAGGTTGCTATAAACATCTTGGAGATAACCACTAGAGTTAAGCAAAATAAATTTGAGTGGAAATGAATTCCTTTCAAATTTTACAAAAATCTGCTGGTTACAATTTTTCTGACCATAGATGGCCATTAAAAAGTTAGATAATTAAAAGCCCAAAAGGTCATCGAAATATCAAATAATAAAAAAAACTATTTATACTGAACTTAGCATTCACCTTTACTGCCCCTCCGAGTCAACTGTCCAATCCTGGCTGCATCTTTAGATCACTTCTGCTTAATCACTTAAATCACAAGTGTTGTGAATTCTGTGGCAGAGCTCCCTCCTGTGGTCACAAGTGGTACTTCGGCTGGTTCTCTCTGTGAGCTTCCGTTGGCGGAGGAAAGTGGTACTGCGGCTTCTGAGTTTCCTTCCTCAGGTGATGTGGTGAGGTTGTTAGGTGTTTCCCTATTTAACTCCACCCAGTGCTTTGATCCTGGCCTCCAGTCAATGTTCTAGTGTGGGACCTGTTTCCTCCTGGATCATTCCTGTGGCTTGCTGCTCTGCATAGCTAAGTTCCTCTTTGCTATTTGTTTGCTGTTTTTTTCTGTCCAGCTTGTCAATTTGTTTTTTTCTGCTGGCTGGAAGCTCTGGGACGCAGAGGGTGTACCTCCGTGCCGTTAGTTCGGTACGGAGGGTCTTTTTGCCCCCTTTGCGTGGTTTTTGAAGGGTTTTGTGTTGACCGCAAAGTTACCTTTCCTATCCTCGCTCTGTTCAGAAAGTTGGGCCTCACTTTGCTAAATCTATTTCATCTCTACGTTTGTCTCTTCATCTTAACTCACAGTCATTATATGTGGGGGCTGCCTTTTCCTTTGGGGTATTTCTCTGAGGCAAGGTAGGCTTATTTTCTATCTTCAGGCTAGCTAGTTTCTCAGGCCGTGCAGAGTTGCATAGGCAGCGTTAGGCGCAATCCACGGCTGCCTCTAGTGTGGTTTGTTAGGATCAGGGATTGCGGTCAACAGAGTTCCCACGTCTCAGAGCTCGTTCTCGTTTTTTGGGTTATTGTCAGGTCACTGTATGTGCGCTGACCTCTATGTCCATTGTGGTTCTGAATTATCTTTCATAATAGTACTGGAGGCCAATGTACTAATGATTCTCAATAGAGGGAAAAAAGAAGTTCTGAGACCATTTTTTTTCCTTTGCACTGTGTTTTGCCTTTTTTTTCCCCTAGACATTTGGGTGGTTCAGGACACAGGTGTAGCAATGGACATTAAAGGTCTGTCTTCATGTGTGGATCAGCTCACGGCAAGAGTACAAAGTATTCAAGACTTTGTGGTTCAGAATTCTATGTTAGAACCGAGAATTCCTATTCCCGATTTGTTTTTTGGAGATAGAACTAAATTTCTGAGTTTCAAAAATAATTGCAAACTATTTCTGGCTTTGAAACCTCGCTCCTCTGGTGACCCAGTTCAACAAGTTAGGATCGTTATTTCTTTATTGCGTGGCGATCCTCAGGACTGGGCATTTTCCCTTGCGCCAGGGGATCCTGCATTAAGTAATATCGATGCATTTTTCCTGGCGCTCGGATTGCTGTACGATGAGCCTAATTCTGTGGATCAGGCAGAGAAGAATTTGCTGGCTCTGTGTCAGGGTCAGGATGAAATAGAGGTATATTGTCAGAAATTTAGAAAGTGGTCCGTACTCACTCAGTGGAATGAAGGTGCGCTCGCAGCTATTTTCAGAAAAGGTCTCTCTGAAGCCCTTAAGGATGTTATGGTGGGATTTCCTATGCCTGCTGGTCTGAATGAGTCTATGTCTTTGGCCATTCAGATCGGTCGACGCTTGCGCGAGCGTAAATCTGTGCACCATTTGGCGGTATTACCTGAGCTTAAACCTGAGCCTATGCAGTGTGATAGGACTTTGACCAGAGTTGAACGGCAAGAACACAGACGTCTGAATGGGCTGTGTTTCTACTGTGGTGATTCTACTCATGCTATCTCTGATTGTCCTAAGCGCACTAAGCGGTTCGCTAGGTCTGCCACTATTGGTATGGTACAGTCAAAATTTCTTCTGTCTGTTACCTTGATCTGCTCTTTGTCTTCGTATTCTGTCATGGCATTTGTGGATTCAGGCGCTGCCCTGAATTTGATGGACTTGGAGTATGCTAGGCGTTGTGGGTTTTTCTTGGAGCCCTTGCAGTGTCCTATTCCATTGAGAGGAATTGATGCTACGCCTTTGGCCAAGAATAAGCCTCAGTACTGGACACAGCTGACCATGTGCATGGCTCCTGCACATCAGGAGGTTATCCACTTTCTGGTGTTGCATAATCTGCATGATGTGGTCGTGTTGGGGTTGCCATGGCTACAAGTCCATAATCCAGTTTTAGATTGGAAATCCATGTCTGTGTCCAGCTGGGGTTGTCAGGGGGTACATGGTGATGTCCCATTTCTGACTATTTCTTCATCCACCCCTTCTGAGGTTCCTGAGTTCTTGTCTGATTACCGGGATGTATTTGATGAGCCTAAGTCCGATACCCTACCTCCGCATAGGGATTGTGATTGTGCTATCGATTTGATTCCTGGTAGTAAATTCCCTAAAGGTCGACTGTTTAATTTATCTGTGCCAGAGCACGCCGCTATGCGGAGTTATGTGAAGGAGTCTTTGGAGAAGGGGCATATTCGCACGTCATCGTCGCCATTGGGAGCAGGGTTCTTTTTTGTAGCCAAGAAGGATGGTTCACTGAGACCTTGTATAGATTACCGCCTTTTAAATAAGATCACGGTTAAATTTCAGTACCCCTTGCCATTGTTATCTGATTTGTTTGCTGGGATTAAGGGGGCTAGCTGGTTCACTAAGATAGATCTTCGTGGTGCGTATAATCTTGTGCGTATTAAGCGAGGCGATGAGTGGAAAACTGCATTTAATACGCCCGAGGACCATTTTGAGTATCTAGTAATGCCATTCGGACAAGCCAATGCTCCATCAGTGTTTCAGTCCTTTATGCATGACATCTTCCGAGAGTACCTGGATAAATTCCTGATTGTGTACTTAGATGACATTTTGATCTTCTCGGATGATTGGGAGTCTCATGTGAAGCAGGTCAGAACGGTGTTTCAGGTCCTGCGTGCTAATTCTTTGTTTGTGAAGGGATCAAAGTGTCTCTTTGGTGTTCAGAAGGTTTCATTTTTGGGGTTCATCTTTTCCCCTTCTACTATCGAGATGGATCCTGTTAAGGTCCAAGCCATCCATAATTGGACTCCGCCGACATGTCTGAAAAGTCTGCAAAAGTTCCTGGGCTTTGCTAATTTTTATCGTCACTTCATCTGCAATTGTTCTAGTATTGCTAAACCATTGACCGATTTGACCAAGAAGGGTGCTGATTTGGTCAATTGGTCTTCTGCTGCGGTGGAAGCTTTTCAAGAGTTGAAGCGTCGTTTTTCTTCTGCCCCTGTGTTGTGTCAACCAGATGTTTCGCTTCCGTTCCAGGTCGAGGTTGATGCTTCTGAGATTGGAGCAGGGGCTGTTTTGTCGCAGAGAAGTTCTGATTGCTCGGTGATGAAACCATGCGCCTTCTTTTCCAGGAAGTTTTCGCCTGCTGAGCGTAATTATGATGTGGGCAATCGAGAGTTGCTGGCCATGAAGTGGGCATTCGAGGAATGGCGTCATTGGCTTGAAGGAGCTAAGCATCGCGTGGTGGTCTTGACTGATCACAAAAACTTGACTTATCTCGAGTCCGCCAGGCGCTTGAACCCTAGACAAGCTCGTTGGTCGTTGTTTTTTGCCCGTTTTGACTTTGTGATTTCATACCTTCCGGGCTCTAAAAATGTGAAGGCGGATGCTCTGTCTAGGAGTTTTGTGGCCGACTCTCCGGGTGTATCTGAGCCGGTGGGTATCCTCAAAGAGGAAGTAATTGTGTCTGCCATCTCCCCTGATTTGCGGCGGGTGCTGCAAAAATTTCAGGATAATAAACCTGATCATTGCACAGCGGAGAAACTGTTTGTCCCTGATAGGTGGACGAATAAAGTTATCTCTGAGGTTCATTGTTCGGTGTTGGCTGGTCATCCTGGAATCTTTGGTACCAGAGAGTTAGTGGCTAGATCCTTCTGGTGGCCATCTCTGTCGCGGGATGTGCGTACTTTTGTGCAGTCCTGTGGGATTTGTGCTCGGGCTAAGCCCTGCTGTTCTCGTGCCAGTGTGTCATGATTCCAATGGCAGGGAATCACAAAAGGACAAGCACCAATGAGCTCTAGGGTGATGGAACCTGAGCTGACCGCGACCCTAAACCTGAACACACAAATAACAATAGCCGGGGAACGTGCCTACGTTGATCCTAGACGTCTCGCACCAGCCGAAGATCTAACTTCTCCTATTAGAAGAAACACAGACCTCTCTTGCCTCCAGAGAAATCCCCCACAGAAATAGCAGCCCCCCACATATAATGACGGTGAAATGAGAGGAAGGCACATACACAGTATGAAAACAGATTCAGCAAAATGAGGCCCGCTAAAACTAGATAGCAGAGGATACAAAAGTAAACTGCGCGGTCAGCAAAAAACCCTTCAAAAAAACCATCCTGTAATTACTTGAACTCATGTTCCAACTCATGGAACATGAGGAGCAATTACAGCCCACTAGAGCAACCAGCAGCAAAGAAACAATTATATGCAAGCTGGACAAGACAAAAATAAAGCAAAACGTGGAACAAGAAAATCAAAAACTTAGCTTGTCCTGAAGAATACTGAAGCCAGAAGCTGAGGTAACAAAACACTCTGATAACCTTGATAGCCGGCGGGGAAATGACAAGAAAGCCCGGTTAAATAGGAAACTCCCAAATCCTAATAGAACAGGTGGACACCAGAGACAGCAGAACACAAATCACCCAGTACCATCAGTAACCAGCAGAGGGAGCCCAAAAACAGAACTCACAACAGTACCCCCCCTTTGAGGAGGGGTCACCGAACCCTCACGAGAACCACCCGGGCGACCAGGATGAGCCCTATGAAAAGCGCGGACCAAATCATCAGCATGAACATCAGAGGCAACCACCCAAGAATTATCCTCCTGACCATAACCCTTCCACTTGACCAAATATTGGAGTTTCCGTCTGGAAACACGAGAATCCAAGATCTTCTCCACAACATACTCCAATTCTCCCTCCACCAGCACCGGAGCAGGAGGCTCAAGCGAAGGAACAACAGGTACCTCATACCTCCGCAACAACGACCGATGGAACACATTATGAATAGCAAACGATGCCGGAAGATCCAAACGAAACGACACAGGGTTAAGAATTTCCAAGATCCTATAAGGACCGATGAACCGAGGCTTGAACTTAGGAGAAGAGACCTTCATAGGAACAAAACGAGAAGACAACCACACCAAGTCCCCAACACGAAGTCGAGGACCCACGCGGCGACGGCGATTAGCAAACTGCTGAGCCTTCTCCTGGGACAACTTCAAATTGTCCACCACATGACTCCAAATCTGATGCAACCTATCCACCACCATGTCCACTCCAGGACAATCAGAAGGCTCCACCTGAGCAGAGGAAAAACGAGGATGAAACCCCGAATTACAAAAGAAAGGAGAAACCAAGGTAGCAGAACTAGCCCGATTATTAAGGGCAAACTCGGCCAGCGGCAAAAAGGTAACCCAGTCATCCTGATCAGCAGAAACAAAACACCTCAAATAAGTTTCCAAGGTCTGATTAGTTCGCTCCGTCTGACCATTCGTCTGAGGATGGAATGCAGACAAAAAGGACAAATCAATGCCCATCTTAGCACAGAACGTCCGCCAAAATCTAGACACAAACTGGGATCCCCTGTCAGAAACGATGTTCTCCGGAATCCCATGCAAACGAACCACGTTTTGGAAAAACAGAGGGACCAACTCAGAGGAGGAAGGCAACTTAGGCAAGGGTACAAGATGAACCATTTTAGAAAAGTGGTCACACACAACCCAGATGACGGACATTTTTTGAGAGACAGGGAGATCCGAAATAAAGTCCATGGAAATGTGCGTCCAAGGCCTCTTCGGGATAGGCAAAGGTGACAACAATCCACTGGCTCGAGAACAGCAAGGCTTAGCCCGAGCACAAACCTCACAAGACTGCACAAAAGAACGCACATCCCTCGACAAAAAAGGCCACCAAAAAGACCTGGCCACCAAGTCTCTAGTACCAAATATTCCAGGATGACCTGCCAACGCAGAAGAATGGACCTCGGAGATGACTCTACTGGTCCAACTATCCGGAACAAACAGTCTCTCAGGCGGACAACGATCAGGTTTACCCGCCTGAAACTCCTGCAAAGCACGTCGCAAGTCTGGGAAGACGGCCGACAAAATCACCCCATCCCTAAGGATACCAGTGGGCTCAGAATTTCCAGGGGAGTCAGGCACAAAACTCCTAGAAAGAGCATCCGCCTTCACATTCTTTGAACCTGGCAGGTATGAAACCACAAAATTGAAACGAGAGAAAAACAGTGACCAACGAGCCTGTCTAGGATTCAGACGCCTGGCAGACTCAAGGTAAATCAGATTTTTGTGATCAGTCAAGACCACCACACGATGTCTAGCACCCTCCAGCCAATGACGCCACTCCTCAAATGCCCACTTCATGGCCAAAAGTTCCCGATTACCCACATCATAATTCCGCTCAGCGGGCGAAAATTTTCTAGAAAAGAACGCACATGGCTTCATCACCGAGCAATCGGAGCTTCTCTGTGACAAAACCGCCCCTGCTCCAATCTCGGAAGCATCAACCTCAACTTGGAAAGGAAGCGAAACATCAGGCTGACGCAACACAGGAGCAGAAGAAAACCGGCGTTTAAGTTCCTGAAAGGCCTCCACAGCCGCAGGAGACCAATCAGTAACATCAGCACCCTTCTTAGTCAAATCCGTCAAAGGCTTAACAACACTAGAAAAATTAGTTATAAAACAACGATAGAAATTAGCAAAGCCCAAGAACTTCTGCAGACTATTAAGAGATGCAGGCTGCGTCCAGTCACAAATAGCCCGAACCTTGACGGGATCCATCTCAATAGTAGAAGGGGAAAAAATATACCCCAAGAAAGAAATCTTCTGGACTCCAAAGAGACACTTTGAGCCCTTTACAAACAAGGAATTAGCCCGCAGGACCTGAAACACCTTCCTGACCTGCTGAACATGAGACTCCCAGTCATCAGAAAAAACCAAAATATCATCCAAATACACAATCATAAATTTATCCAGATATTCACGGAAAATATCGTGCATAAAGGACTGGAAGACTGAAGGAGCATTAGAAAGTCCGAAAGGCATTACCAAATACTCAAAATGGCCCTCAGGCGTATTAAATGCGGTTTTCCACTCATCACCTTGCTTTATTCGTATAAGATTATACGCACCCCGAAGATCAATCTTAGTGAACCATTTAGCCCCCTTAATGCGAGCAAACAAATCAGTCAACAAAGGCAAAGGATACTGATATTTTACGGTAATCTTATTCAAAAGACGATAATCTATACAAGGCCTCATGGACCCATCTTTTTTGGCCACGAAAAAAAAACCTGCTCCCAAAGGGGACGAAGATGGACGGATATGTCCCTTTTCCAAGGACTCCTTAACATAATCCCGCATAGCAGTATGCTCTGGCACTGACAGATTGAACAAACGACCTTTAGGAAATTTACTACCAGGAATTAAATCTATAGCACAATCGCAATCCCTGTGAGGAGGAAGCGAACTGAGCTTAGGCTCCTCAAAAACATCCCGATAATCAGACAAAAATACAGGAACCTCAGAAGGAGTAGATGAAGCGATAGAAATCGGAGGTGCATCATCATGAACCCCCTGACATCCCCAGCTTAACACAGACATTGTTTTCCAGTCAAGGACTGGATTATGAGTTTGTAACCATGGCAGACCAAGTACTAGAACATCATGTAAATTATACAGTACCAGGAAGCGAATCACCTCCTGATGAACGGGAGTCATACGCATGGTCACTTGTGTCCAGTACTGAGGTTTATTCATAGCTAAAGGTGTAGAGTCAATTCCCTTCAAAGGAATAGGGACTTCCAGAGGCTCAAGACTAAACCCACATCGCTTGGCAAATGACCAATCCATAAGACTCAGGGCAGCGCCTGAATCTACATAGGCATCGACGGAAATGGATGATAATGAGCAAATCAGAGTCACAGACAGAATGAACTTAGACTGTAACGTACTAATGGCAACAGACTTATCAACCTTTTTTGTGCGTTTAGAGCATGCTGATATAACATGAGCTGAATCACCACAATAAAAGCACAACCCATTTTTCCGCCTATAGTTTTGCCGTTCACTTCTAGAATGAACTCTATCACATTGCATTGTCTCAAGTGCCTGTTCAGAAGACACCGCCAAATGGTGCACAGGTTTGCGCTCCGTAAACGCCGATCAATCTGAATAGCCATAGTCATAGACTCATTCAGACCCGTAGGCGCAGGGAACCCCACCATAACATCTTTAATGGCCTCAGAAAGGCCATCTCTGAACTTTGCAGCCAGGGCGCACTCATTCCACTGAGTAAGCACTGACCATTTCCGAAATTTTTGACAATATATTTCTGCTTCATCTTGCCCCTGAGAGAGAGCTAATAAAGCTTTTTCAGCCTGAATCTCCTGGTTAGGTTCCTCATAGAGCAAACCCAATGCCAGAAAAAACGCATCCACATTAAGCAACGCAGGATCCCCTGGTGCCAATGCAAATGCCCAATTTTGAGGGTCACCCCGCAGGAAAGATATAATAATCTTAACCTGCTGAGCAGGGTCTCCAGAAGAGCGAGATTTCAAAGAAAGGAACAGCTTGCAATTGTTCCTAAAATTCAGAAAACTAGATCTATCTCCAGCAAAGAACTCTGGAATAGGAATTCTAGGTTCAGACATAGGAGCATGTACAACAAAATCTTGTATATTTTGAACCTTAGCAGCAAGATTATTCAAGCTGGAAGCTAAACTCTGGACGTCCATGATAAACAGCTAAGGTCAGAGCCATTCAAGGATTAAGAGGAGGGAAAAAAAAAATCAGCCAGGCTGCAATTAAGGCTAGGCAGCAACCTCAGAGGAGAGATAAAAAAAAAAAAAAAAACTTCCTCAGACTACTTTTCCTCCTACTTCAGCCCAAACATTTTTTTATGGCCGGCTATACTGTCATGATTCCAATGGCAAAGAATCACAAAAGGACAAGCACCAACGAGCTCTAGGGTGATGGAACCTGAGCTGACTGCGACCCTAAACCTGAACACACAAATAACAATAGCCGGGGAACGTGCCTACGTTGATCCTAGACGTCTCGCACCAGCTGAAGATCTAACTTCCCCTATTAGAAGAAACACAGACCTCTCTTGCCTCCAGAGAAATCCCCCACAGAAATAGCAGCCCCCCACATATAATGACGGTGAAATGAGAGGAAGGCACATACACAGTATGAAAACAGATTCAGCAAAATGAGGCCCGCTAAAACTAGATAGCAGAGGATACAAAAGTAAACTGCGCGGTCAGCAAAAAACCCTTCAAAAAAAACCATCCTGTAATTACTTGAACTCATGTTCCAACTCATGGAACATGAGGAGCAATTACAGCCCACTAGAGCAACCAGCAGCAAAGAAACAATTATATGCAAGCTGGACAAGACAAAAATAAAGCAAAACGTGGAACAAGAAAATCAAAAACTTAGCTTGTCCTGAAGAATACTGAAGCCAGAAGCTGAGGTAACAAAACACTCTGATAACCTTGATAGCCGGCGGGGAAATGACAAGAAAGCCCGGTTAAATAGGAAACTCCCAAATCCTAATAGAACAGGTGGACACCAGAGACAGCAGAACACAAATCACCCAGTACCATCAGTAACCACCAGAGGGAGCCCAAAAACAGAACTCACAACACCAGTGGGTTGCTTTTGCCCTTGCCGGTCCCGAAGAGGCTTTGGACACATATCTCTATGGATTTTATTTCAGATCTTCCTGTCTCTCAAAAGATGTCAGTCATTTGGGTGGTCTGTGATCGCTTCTCTAAGATGGTCCATTTGGTACCCTTGTCTAAATTGCCTTCCTCCTCTGATTTGGTGCCATTGTTTTTCCAGCATGTGGTTCGTTTGCATGGCATTCCAGAGAATATCGTTTCTGACAGAGGTTCCCAGTTTGTTTCGAGGTTTTGGCGAGCCTTTTGTGGTAGGATGGGCATTGACTTGTCTTTTTCCTCGGCTTTCCATCCTCAGACTAATGGCCAGACCGAACGAACCAATCAGACCTTGGAAACATATCTGAGATGCTTTGTTTCTGCTGATCAGGATGACTGGGTGTCCTTTTTGCCTTTGGCTGAGTTCGCCCTTAATAATCGGGCCAGCTCGGCTACCTTAGTTTCACCGTTTTTCTGCAACTCTGTGTTCCATCCTCGTTTCTCTTCAGGGCAGGTTGAGTCTTCGGACTGTCCTGGTGTGGATACTGTGGTGGACAGGTTGCAGCAGATTTGGACTCATGTAGTGGACAATTTGACTTTGTCCCAGGAGAAGGCTCAACGTTTCGCTAATCGCAGACGCTGTGTGGGTCCTCGACTTCGGGTTGGGGACTTGGTTTGGTTATCTTCTCGTCATATTCCTATGAAGGTTTCCTCTCCTAAGTTTAAACCTCGTTTTATTGGTCCGTATAGGATTTCTGAGGTTCTTAATCCTGTGTCTTTTCGTCTGACCCTTCCAGATTCATTTTCCATCCATAACGTATTCCATAGGTCATTGTTGCGGAGATACGTGGCACCTATGGTTCCATCTGTTGATCCTCCTGCCCCGGTTTTGGTGGAGGGGGAGTTGGAGTATATTGTGGAGAAGATTTTGGATTCTCGTGTTTCAAGACGGAAACTCCAGTATTTGGTTAAGTGGAAGGGTTATGCTCAGGAAGATAATTCCTGGGTCTTTGCCTCTGATGTCCATGCTCCCGATCTTGTTCGTGCCTTTCATATGGCTCATCCTGGTCGTCCTGGGAGCTCTGGTGAGGGTTCGGTAACCCCTCCTCAAGGGGGGGGTACTGTTGTGAATTCTGTGGCAGAGCTCCCTCCTGTGGTCACAAGTCGTACTTCGGCTGGTTCTCTCTGTGAGCTTCCGTTGGTGGAGGAAAGTGGTACTGCGGCTTCTGAGTTTCCTTCCTCAGGTGATGTGGTGAGGTCGTTAGGTGTTTCCCTATTTAACTCCACCCAGTGCTTTGATCCTGGCCTCCAGTCAATGTTCTAGTGTGGGACCTGTTTCCTCCTGGATCGTTCCTGTGGCTTGCTGCTCTGCATAGCTAAGTTCCTCTTTGCTATTTGTTTGCTGTTTTTTTCTGTCCAGCTTGTCAATTTGTTTTTTTCTGCTGGCTGGAAGCTCTGGGACGCAGAGGGTGTACCTCCGTGCCGTTAGTTCAGTACGGAGGGTCTTTTTGCCCCCTTTGCGTGGTTTTTGAAGGGTTTTGTGTTGACCGCAAAGTTACCTTTCCTATCCTCGCTTTGTTCAGAAAGTTGGGCCTCACTTTGCTAAATCTATTTCATCTCTACGTTTGTCTCTTCATCTTTACTCACAGTCATTATATGTGGGGGCTGCCTTTTCCTTTGGGGTATTTCTCTGAGGCAAGGTAGGCTTATTTTCTATCTTCAGGCTAGCTAGTTTCTCAGGCCGTGCAGAGTTGCATAGGCAGCGTTAGGCGCAATCCACAGCTGCCTCTAGTGTGGTTTGTTAGGATCAGGGATTGCGGTCAACAGAGTTCCCACGTCTCAGAGCTCGTTCTCGTTTTTTGGGTTATTGTCAGGTCACTGTATGTGCGCTGACCTCTATGTCCATTGTGGTTCTGAATTATCTTTCATAACACACAAGGTCATGATGTCATGACGGACCTTATTAAAGCTTGAGGTCCTGCCCCCTAGGGGATTCATTGTGAACAGCTGAAATATGAAAGACACATCGAGAACTGGATTAGTGAGGTTGAGGAGTGGAAGGGCTGGAATGTTGAGCAGTAAGGTGAGTATAAGGTTTTTTTTTGTTTTAAGGTGGTTGTTTTTTTACATCTTACGTTTATTATGCTCTAGGGTCTGAAGAATTTCCAGAGAAAATTTGAGAGAACAAGAGAATTTTGCCTCATCTGCCCATCTATTCTAACAGATCTTCTGTGGATATAGGCTTGAGCAAAACCTTCTCTCTTCATGTAATCCCAGACAGACATGATGATGTTGAGATCTGTGAAGCCCATATCATCATTCTTTATTCTTCTTTAAGCTGAAATTATTTCTTAACTCACTGAGAGCTAAACAACTGACTGATAATTTAACTGCCACTTGGTAGTCATTTAATAGCATTTTTTTAAACACAGGATGTGCTGCCGGCGCGAATAATATTTTTCATTGTACAATTATTACAAACAAACATTACTAGAAACACTGTCACGATAATCATGCAATGCAAACTTTTCTTAAAGAGGCACTCTGATGAGATACAAAATTTTTGTACTGTCCCAGCCCTCATAAACTATAAAGATGAGATGCTCAGTTCAGTTATATTATATCTTTAGAACACTTGTATTTCTGAGTGACAGGAGATATATATTTCTTGAGTGACAGGAGGTAATTCTCACTACTCCCCTCTCCCTTCTGGCACAATATGTCACACAGCATTGTAAAACTCCTCCCTGTGAGTAAAAGCTAGTGGGAGAAGAAGGAATGTGATATGGGGTCATGGCCGGCCCCCTGTATTCTAGTAGCAGCCAGCCCCGTAATGTCTCTTTTACTGTAGGACTACTATCAGGGAAAAGGCCAAGCATCCTCACTTCAGACTGCAAACAAAGAGACATTAGCAGGTGGCTGGCATAACAGGAGCCAATCTTCAATGCTCTCCCCTCCGGTCTGGGACATTACAGCAATGTGCAGTTCCATGCTGTTCTGATCAGCCAGTCTCCTGATAATACTTGATCAAGGAAAAGTATCTGAATCTGCTCAGCTGAAGAATCCAGGATAATGACCATTTCTTTACAAGCTTTATTTGAGATAGGTTTTAAAAGCATCATGTTTCAGGGTCACACAGGACCTCTTCCTCAGGACAAAATTGAAAGTGTATCATAACAGATTAAGGCTGTTTTTATAAATGGTATTTTAGAAAAGAAAAAAAATACGCCAAATCAGGCGCATGTCATGTCAAAGTTCAAGCAGAGCAGCAAAAATACAAATACAATAAATGTTTATAAAGTGCAAATATGACAATAAAATGATTTAAAATTAAAATAAAAAGGTTATTAAAAATCTAAAATACGCAGTGTGTCTTCATTTCATAGAGTCTGGTACCTATAACCTATGTTCAATGGATGACTGAATGGGAACAGAGTGATTTAATAGGATCTGCCAAGAAGAAATAGGTAAATGCAATTAGAAATAAAACAATGAGTAGGAAAAGAATTATCCATACATAAAGCGAATCCTGTAAACTTGGAAGATGCTGTGTCAATTGATGTGAAATGTTTAAAAGCTTTGCTTTATCTCTAAAACAAAGAGAAGTGTCAATATGTGAAAAAACTTTTAAAGATTAATATTATGAGCAAAGCCGTAATCACTGATGCAGTGTCATACCGTGACAGGGGAAATTAAAGAGGAAAAATGAGAATCAATTGGCGAGCAGGGGATGAAAGGCTGAATGATTAATCTCACTGGAGTGCAGCAAAGAGCCTACAGAGAAAAAGAGAAGACGGAGAACCAAAAGGATGGATCGGTATTGGAATTGTAAAAACCTATTCTATCCACATATACAGTGGGGCAAAAAAGTATTTAGTCAGTCAGCAATAGTGCAAGTTCCACCACTTAAAAAGATGAGAGGCGTCTGTAATTTACATCATAGGTAGACCTCAACTATGGGAGACAAACTGAGAAAAAAAAATCCAGAAAATCACATTGTCTGTTTTTTTAACATTTTATTTGCATATTATGGTGGAAAATAAGTATTTGGTCAGAAACAAACAATCAAGATTTCTGGCTCTCACAGACCTGTAACTTCTTCTTTAAGAGTCTCCTCTTTCCTCCACTCATTACCTGTAGTAATGGCACCTGTTTAAACTTGTTATCAGTATAAAAAGACACCTGTGCACACCCTCAAACAGTCTGACTCCAAACTCCACTATGGTGAAGACCAAAGAGCTGTCAAAGGACACCAGAAACAAAATTGTAGCCCTGCACCAGGCTGGGAAGACTGAATCGGCAATAGCCAACCAGCTTGGAGTGAAGAAATCAACAGTGGGAGCAATAATTAGAAAATGGAAAACATACAAGACCACTGATAATCTCCCTCGATCTGGGGCTCCACGCAAAATCCCACCCCGTGGGGTCAGAATGATCACAAGAACGGTGAGCAAAAATCCCAGAACCACGCGGGGGGACCTAGTGAATGAACTGCAGAGAGCTGGGACCAATGTAACAAGGCCTACCATGTTACATTACTACACACTACGCCACCATGGACTCAGATCCTGCAGTGCCAGACGTGTCCCACTGCTTAAGCCAGTACATGTCCGGGCCCGTCTGAAGTTTGCTAGAGAGCATTTGGATGATCCAGAGGAGTTTTGGGAGAATGTCCTATGGTCTGATGAAACCAAACTGGAACTGTTTGGTAGAAACACAACTTGTCGTGTTTGGAGGAAAAAGAATACTGAGTTGCATCCATCAAACACCATACCTACTGTACAGCATGGTGGAGGAAACATCATGCTTTGGGGCTGTTTCTCTGCAAAGGGACGACTGATCCGGGTACATGAAAGAATGAATGGGGCCATGTATCATGAGATTTTGAGTGCAAACCTCCTTCCATCAGCAAGGGCATTGAAGATGAAACGTGGCTGGGTCTTTCAACATGACAATGATCCAAAGCACAGCGCCAGGGCAACGAAGGAGTGGCTTCGTAAGAAGCATTTCAAGGTCCTGGAGTGGCCAAGCCAGTCTCCAGATTTCAACCCTATAGAAAACCTTTGGAGGGAGTTGAAAGTCCGTGTTGCCAAGCGAAAAGCCAAAAACATCACTGCTCTAGAGGAGATCTGCATGGAGGAATGGGCCAACATACCAACAACAGTGTGTGGCAACCTTGTGAAGACTTACAGAAAACGTTTGACCTCTGTCATTGCCAACAAAGGATATATTACAAAGTATTGAGATTAAATTTTGTTTCTGACCAAATACTTATTTTCCACCATAATATGCAAATAAAATGTTAAAAAAACAGACAATGTGATTTTCTGGATTTTTTTTCTCAGTTTGTCTCCCATAGTTGAGGTCTACCTATGATGTAAATTACAGACGCCTCTCATCTTTTTAAGTGGTGGAACTTGCACTATTGCTGACTGACTAAATACTTTTTTGCCCCACTGTATAAATTGAGTATAAAGGATCTATAATATAACGCTGGGAGCATCACTCTGTCCGAAGCCTTTATAGACTGCGCAAGCGCCGGCGCAGTCTGGGCCTCACAGAGTGACGCTCCCAGGAGATCGCGGCATGCGTAAACACTGAACGCACACCGCAATCTCCACCGGAGAGTCAAGGACCGCCAGGAGGGTAAGTATATTCACCTGTCCCCCGTTCCAGCGCTGCGTGCGGCTCCATCTCCCGGTCCTCTGCTGTGACCTTCAGTTCAGAGGGCGCGATGACGCGCTTAATGCGCGCCGGCGCCGCCCTCTGACTGAACAGCAGCGGTGGAACGGGGGACAGGTGAATATAGCAAGTGCTGGGGGGCCTGAGCTAGCGGTCACTCCGGCACCTGATCCCCACAGCGCGCCGGTGTCCCCGCCTGCTCAGGCCCCCCAGCACTCGGCGCCTAGCGACCATAGGTGAGTATGGTATTTTTTTATATATATATGGCAGCAGCATACGGGGCATATACAATGGAACATCTTATGGGGGGCATATAATACAATGGAGCATCTTATGGGGGGCATATAATACAATGGAGCATCTTATGGGGGGCATATAATACAATGGAGCATCTTATGGGGGCATATAATACAATGGAGCATCTTATGGGGCCATCAACCATAATGGAGCAGTGTACGGGGGCATATATTATGGAGCATCTTATGGGGGCCATAAACCTTTATGGAGTAGTGTACGGGGGCATACACACTGGAGCGTCTTATGGGGACCATAAACCTTTATGGAGCAGTGTACGGGGGGCATACACACTGGAGCGTCTTATGGGGGCCATAAACCTTTATGGAGCAGTGTACGGGGGCATACACACTGGAGCGTCTTATGGGGGCCATAAACCTTTATGGAGCAGTGTACGGAGGCATACACTATGGAGCATCTTATGGGGGCCATCAACCTTTATGGAGCAGTGTACGGGGGCATACACTATGGAGCATCTTATGGGGGCCATAAACCTTTATGGAGCAGTGTACGGGGGGCATACACTATGGAGCATCTTATGGGGGCCATAAACCATAATGGAGCAGCTTATGGGGCATATGGATGGGAGAAGCAAATTAAAGAATGGTGGCGCAGGATGGGAGCAGCACATGACAGAACGGGGGCGCAGGATGGGAGCAGCACATGACAGAATAGGGCAGCACATGACAGAACGGGGGTGCAGGATGGAAGCAGCACATGAAAGAACGGGCGCAGGATGGGAGCAGCACATGACAGAACAGGGGCACAGGATGGGAGCAGCACATGACAGAATGGGGGCACAGGATGGGAGCAGCACATGACAGGATGGGGGCGCAGGATGGGAGCAGCAAATGACAGAATGGAGGCGCAGGATGGGTGCAGAACATGTCAGAATGGAGGCGCAGGACGGGTGCAGCACATGTCAGAATGGGGGTGCAGGATGGGAGCAGCACATGTCACAATGGGGGCGCAGGATGGGAGCAGCACATGACAGAATGGGGGCGCAGGATGGAGCAGCACATGACAGGATGCGGGCGCAGGATGGGTGCAACACATGACAGAATGGGGGCGCAAGATGGGTGCAACACATGGCAGGATGGGGGCGCAGGATGGGTGCAGCACATGACAGGATGGGGACACAGGATGGAGCAGCTCATGACAGGATGGGGACGCAGGATGGAGCAGCACATGACAGGATGGGGACGCAAGATGGAGCAGCACATACCAGGATGGAGACCATATACCGATATAGATGCTCGCCACAGGGGCGTAGAACGGGTTCAATAGCTAGTCATTATATAATGGGTATTTAAATATTTATAGACAGACATCTGTAATTTTGTTTAACTCGCTAGGAGCAAGAGCATTTAATTTATAGATCCAAAAGATCTATTTGCCGTTCAACTGTTGAGTTTGGTTCTGTGTATGTGGGGGAATGTGTTCTATGAGAAAAAAATTTAAATGTTTGTATTCCTTATTGTGTTTTAAGGTACAGTGGTGTGATAATCTGTGTTTAAGAAAACCTGTAAAGGGACTCTGTCACCTGAATTTGGCAGGCTATGTATATGCTCTGTGTCCGGTCTGATGGGCAGCGTTTCCTCTTCTTTCATTCACCCCTTCCTTTCCCGCTGGCCGCAATATTTTCTTGAATTTGAGTAGGTTTCCTCCATACTTCACGCGTGCGCAATGCAATCTTGCCTTGTGCATGCGCAATATGCTTTGCCCAACTGCAGGCAAAGCTGAAAAGCATTAGTGCGCATGCGCTGGCGCACTATGTCCCGGAAGTATTTCGCTGTGTTCCGGTACATAGTGCGGCGACGCATGCGCACTAATGCTTTTTGGCTTTGCCCACAGTTGGGCAAAGCATACTGCGCGTGTGCAAGGCAAGATTGCATTGCACACGCGTGAACTACAGAGGAAACCTACTCAAATTCAAGAAAATTTTGCGGCCAGCAGGAAAGGAAGGGGTGAATGAAAGAAGAGGATACACCGCCCATCGGACCGGACACAGGGCATTTATATAGCTCGCCAAATTCAGGTGACAGAGTCCCTTTAAGAATATTTGATCGGTGAGAATGGAGTCTTTTATAATGGGGCTGAATGGTTCTACTCACATATAGTTTACAACAAGAACATAATATATATAACATATATAACGAAACCAGAAGTGCATGACACGGGACTTTTTAAAGGGAAAGTTTTGTCTGTGGAATTTAGAGTGAATTCACAATGAGCATGGCAAATTGAGAAACAATCCTCACATAACACTTGATAATTTTATTACGCGAGTTTTTCTCTTTTGAGAAGTCAGGACAATCTCTTTTCAATTTGTTGGGTGCCAAAACATTTTTAATGGAGGGAGCTCTACGAAAAGTAAGGGTTGGAGTCTTGGGTAAGCCTTTCCCCAGTATAGGATCATTAAGCAGAATATGAAAATGGTTCTGTAAAATCTTACGCATAATCACATGGTGGCTATTAAAAGTGGTAATAAAATTAAATTCATTATTAGTGTGATTCTGTATGATAAGTGTTCCTTGGTCACAGCCTTTAGTATTGTTATAAGCCCGTGAACCGAGATCTTTCGGATATTTTTGTCCATGGAATCTTTGTTTTAAAATGTTGGCTTGATCCGTAAAATCTTCTGAATCTAAGGTACAATTTTTTCAGATTCTTCTAAATTGATTTTGAGGAATATTCTCAAACCATCCAGAACATTGACTAGTGTTAAAATGGATATAACTGTATGCTTCCACTTTAAAAAAAAGGTTTTAGTACAAACACGATTATCAGTAAAATAGTAAGGACAAGAAAATTAACCCCTTCATCTTCCTGACCAGGCCAATTTTTACAATCCTGACCACACAGAGATCATAACTCTGGAACTCTTCAATGGATACCACTGATTATAAGACTGTTTTCTCGTGACATATTGTAATTCATGATAGTGGTAAAATTTCTTTGATATGGCTTGCATTTATGCATGAAAAAAATTAATGGAAATTTGGCGAAAATTTAGAAAATTTTGCAATTTTGAAACATTTAATTTTTATTCCCTTAAATCAGAGTCATATCGCACAAAATATTTATTAAATAACATTTCCCACATGTTTACTTTACATCAGCACAATTTTTGAAATATAATTGTTTTGTATTTAGGAACTTATAAGGGTTAAAAGTTAACCAGTGATCTCTCATTTTTACAAAAACATTTGCAAAACCATTTTTTTAGGGACCACCTCACATTTGAAGTGACTTTGAGGGGCATATATGACAGAAAATATCCAAAAGTGACACCATTCTAAAAACTGCACCCCTCAAGGTGCTCAAAACCACATTCAAGAAGTTTATTAGACCTTCAGGTGCTTCCAGTAGCATAGCTACTGAGGGGTCATCACCCCGGAGCTACGCTACTGTAACTGTATCGGTGTGTGCATAGCACGCCAATACAGTTACATTCTGCGGCAGAGCAGGGAGACTCAATCTCCCAGCTCTACCACCCGGCCGCTATGGGGCCCCTGAGGAAGCAGGAGGGCCCGGTGCCAGCAGTGGGCCCCCACCTATCATCACAGGTTCAGCTGCATCGGCTACATGCTGATACAGCTGACCGCATTGATGAGAGAAGGAGCGCTACGCTCCTTCTCCCATCATCCCCTTGTCAGCGTCTGATGTCACCGACACTGACAACGGGCGCTCAGAGAAGTGGAGGAACTAGGAAGAAGAGAGGTGAGTATTTATTTTTATGTGGGCTGCCTCATATTACAGTCTGTCTATTGGGGGGCTGCCTTATACTACAGAGTCTGCCTATGGGGGGCTGCCTTATTAGAGTCTGCCTATGGGAGGCTCCCTTATGCTACAGTCTGCCTATGGGGGGCTGCCTAATTACAGAGTCTGCCTATGGGGGGTGCCTTATTACAGAGTCTGCCTATGGGGGCTGCCTTATTACAGAGTCTGCCTATGGGGGGCTGCCTTATACTACGAAGTATGCCTATGGGGTACTGTCTTATACTACAGAGTCTGCCTATGGGGGCTGCCTTATTACATAGTCTGCTTATGGGGTGCTGCCTTATACCACAGCGTCTGTCTATGGGGTGCTGTTTTATACTAGAGGGTCTGCCTATGGGTGCTGTATTGTGCTTTAGAGTCTGCCTATGGGGGCTGCCATGTGCTAGAGTCTGCATATGGGGGCTGACTTATGCTATAGAGTCTGCTTATGGGGGCTGCCTTATGCTATAGAGTCTGCCTATGGGGGCTGCATTATACAATATAGAGTAGGCCTATGGGGGTGCATTATTCAATATACTGTAGGCTTATGGGGATGCATTATACAATATAGAGTAGGCCTATGGGGAGTGCATTATACTATATAAAGGCCTATGGGGAGAGCATTACACTATATGAAGGCCTATGGGGAGTGCAATATACTATATGGAGGACTATCTGGTGCTATATAAAGGCTATCTAGGGGACCATCATACAGTGTGGAGATTACAGTGAGGGGGTCATCCTACAGTGTTAGAGCCATCAAACAGTTTGGGGCTACTAAAGGGTCAGTATACTGTGCGGGTGGTACTATAGAGTGAGGGGGCATTATACTGTATAAGAGAGCATCATACTGTGTATAGGGGAGCAGTACAGGGGAGAGTCAGGAGAATATTAAATGTAAATTGAACACTTATTATTATAGGGGAACTCAGGTTACTGTGACTATCAAAGGGGCACACAGAAGGCATTATTACCTTCTAGGGGGCAAAATATGGGCACTGTTTTCTAGGGCACTTGCACCCGCCATTACTATATTATAGAGGGTTGCTTTAGGATTTAGAAGGCACAGAGAACCACACAATAGATGCCATAATACCAACACATAAGGTAGCAGCGACTCAGTCTTGTGGTATCAGCAGGATAAGGAGTTTGTGCAGGTTGGGAATAGATGGTGATGGGGCTGGAATATGAGAAGTAAAATATGTCTTTGTTGCATTCTCTGCAGCCAAGTCATGGCTGGAAGAAGTTGTCATGTCCGTCTGGGCCAGATGGAAAAGACGGGAAAAATTAATGATTCCTTCAGAAAGAACATCAGCGGTAAGTCGCTATCTGTAACTGTGCTGAGATCTCTTATGTGTTCTGTAGTACTGGCATTTACCACTGACCATATGGTGGTAATATCCATGTTGGTCTTTGTGTAGATTATTTTCAGCAACATCGCTGTCATCTGCTTAGGTTCTCCTCCACTATTAGGATGTGTCACCGAGTTGTAATCAAGGTTACCTGGTTAGGGGCCCACTGAGAAGTTTCACCCCCCTGAAACAAAATCCTAGCTACGCCTCTAGGTGCTTCACAGGATTTTTGTGGAATGTGGAAGGAAAAAATAAACATTTACTTTACAAAAATTTTCATTTAGACCTAATTTTTTTTTTACTTTTGCAAGAGTAACAGGAGAAAATGAATCATACAATTTGTTGTGCAATTTCTCCTGAGCACACTGGTATCCCACAAGTGATGGAAAATTGCTGTTTGGGCAAACAGCAGGTCTAGGAAGGGAAGGAACACCATTTCACTTTTTGAATGTAAAATTTGTTGGCATATTTAGCGGAAGCCATGTCATGGTTGGAGAGCCCTGATATGCCTAAAAAGTGGAAACCCCCAACAATTGACACCATTTTGGAAACTAGACCCCTTAGGGAGCTTATCTAGATTTGTATTGAGCACCTTGAACCCACAGGTGCTCCACAGACGTTTATAACGTTAAGCCGTGAAAAAAAAAAAACATTTTTCCCGGATAAATCAGGAGAAATTGCTCCATACAATTGGTTGTGCAATTTCTCCTAAGTGCGCAGATACTCAATATGTGGAGGAAAACAACTGTTTGGGTGCATGGCAGGGCTTGGAGTGGAAGTAATGCCATTTGACTTTTTGAATGTAAAAATTGCTGGAATAAATAGCGGATGCCATATCGCGTTTGGAGAGCCCCTGATGTGCCTAAACAGTGGAAACCCCCCAGTGACATCATTTTGGAAACTAGACCCCTTTGGGAACTTATCTAGATGTGTATTGAACACCTTGAACCCCCAGGTGCTTCACAGAAGTTTATAACGTTAAGCCATGAAAATAAAAAAAATCTAATTTTTAGCTTCAAATTTTGAATTTTCACAAGGGTATTAGGAATAAATGGACCTCAAAATTTGTTGTAAAACTTCTTCCAAGTTTACTGATACCTTATGTGTTGTTGAAAACTAATTTTGAGGCACAGTGCAAACCTCAGAAGGGAATAAATGCCATATTATAGTGCCGATTTTGCTGCACTTGTTTGAGGGCACCATGATACATTGGCAGTGCCCCTGAGGTGCCAACACAGCAGAACCTCCCATAAGTGACCCCATTTTACAAAATAAACCTCTCATTGAATTCATCTAGGGGCGCAGTGATTATATTGACACCACAGGTGTGTCACAGACTTTTATATCATTGGGCAGTTTAGATAAAAAAATTTACATTTACATTTTTACCACCAAGATTGTGTGTTAGCCCCAAGTTTTACATTTTCATGCTGGGAAATGGGTAAAAATGGCACCAAAATTTGTCAAACAATTTCTACTGAACGTGGCAATACCCATTATTTGGCTGTACAGAGAATAATGGGGATAGGGGAAAATATGTGTAAGTGGGTTGAGAGCTGGCTCAGGGATAGGAAACAAAGGGTGGTTATTAATGGAGCACACTCAGACTGGGTAGCGGTTAGCAGTGGGGTACCACAGGGGTCCGTATTTGGCCCTCTTCTTTTTAACATATTTATTACTGACCTTGTAGGGGGCAATCAGAGTAGAATTTCAATATTTGCAGATGACACTAAACTCTGCAGGGTAATCAATACAGAGGAGGACAATTTTATATTACAGGATGATTTATGTAAACTAGAAGCTTGGGCTGATAAATGGCAAATGAGCTTTAATGGGGATAAATGTAAGGTCATGCACTTGGGTAGAAGTAATAAGATGTATAACTATGTGCTTAATTCTAAAACTCTGGGCAAAACCGTCAATGAAAAAGACCTGGGTGTATGGGTGGATGACAAACTCATATTCAGTGGCCAGTGTCAGGCAGCTGCTACAAAGGCAAATAAAATAATGGGATGCATTAAAAGAGGCATAGATGCTCATGAGGAGAACATAATTTTACCTCTATACAAGTCACTAGTTCGACCACACTTAGAATACTGTGCACAGTTCTGGTCTCCGGTGTATAAGAAAGACATAGCTGAACTGGAGCAGGTGCAGAGAAGAGCGACCAAGGTTATTAGAGGACTGGGGGGTCTGCAATACCAAGATAGGTTATTACACTTAGGGCTATTTGGTTTGGAAAAACGAAGACTAAGGGGTGATCTTATTTTAATGTATAAATATATGAGGGGACAGTACAAAGACCTTTCTGATGATCTTTTTAGTCATAGACCTGAAACAGGGACGAGGGGGCATCCTTTACGTTTGGAGGAAAAAAGGTTTAAGCATAATAACAGACGCGGGTTCTTTACTGTAAGAGCAGTGAGGCTATGGAACTCTCTGCCGTATGATGTTGTAATGAGTGATTCATTACTTAACTTTAAGAGGGGACTGGATACATTTCTGGAAAAGTATAATGTTGCAGGGTATATATACTAGATTCCTTGATAGAAATCCACATGGAGAGAAGTAGAACCGGAGAATAGAAGCCGCGCGGCTTCTATTCTCCGGTTCTACTTCTCTCCATGTGGATTTGTTTCTGCTTGCCGGGAGCTTGCTGCGACCATACGTGCTGATCCAAGGGAGTTGTGACCTGTCACAACCAGACCAGGTGAGTCTGTTTTGTGGGGTCCACGTGATTGCGACACCTGAAGGTATTACTCTATGTGCGCTTCTTTTTCTTGTTTTTAGAGATTCCTTGATAGGGCATGATCCAGGGAACTAGTCTGATTGCCGTATGTGGAGTTGGGAAGGAATTTTTTTCCCCAATGTGGAGCTTGCTCTTTGCCACATGGTTTTTTTTTGCCTTCCTCTGGATCAACATGTTAGGGCATGTTAGGTTAGGCTATGGGTTGAACTAGATACACTTATAGTCTTCCTTCAACCTTAATAACTATGTAACTATGTAGCTCTGGCCTTCGACCAGGTACCTTCAACAGTAAGCTACAAAAAGATCCAGTATAATGCCTTCCGACAGTTGGGGGAGGCAGAGGAAGACATTGATGGCTTTCTGCAGGACTTTGAGCGGCAGTGTGCCCTTCATCAAGTGAAACCGGAGGAACGGGTTCAGGTTCTGGCCAGCATGCTGACAGGCCGGGCAGCGGACGCCTATCGCACGGTACCTGATGAGGACTGTATAGACTATGAGCGGATCAAAGGAGTGATCTTGGCCCGGTATGCGCTGACACCAGAGGCATACCGCCAAAAGATCCGCGGACTTATAAAACGCGTAACCAATACCCATGCTGAATGACGTCCTCCAGCTCTTCTTGTTAGAACGATTCTTTAATGGACTAACCCCCGAGACACAGGAATGGCTTCGAGACAGGCAGCCAACGACTCTTGAGGAAGCTGCTCGTCTGGCCGATGAACATCATGATGCCAGGAGGCCTCAGTTGTCCGGATCAAAGATGGTCACTAGGGGTCCGCCCATGGACCTTGAGGGCCCTAAACCACCGAAGATTGTAGGGGGACCAGCTAGAAACCCGGCCTACCACAGTCCCCCTGGGGCACGATGCCACACCTGCCGTCAGCTGGGCCACCTGCAAAGACAATGTCCCAACCGGACTCAGCATACCCAGTGGCCAAAGACGGGAACAGCTACCTTCAGCCGGGCCGCTGTACACTGCTACCAAGGCGAAGCTGACCCGGCATTGGGGCTACGACTAACCAAGGGGTGGAAGAGATGGAGGAAGTGCTGCATGAAGTAGACCCCTTGCAAGCAGCCCGGGCAGATAATCGACAACAACATTGACAGGTCGTGTGGATTAATGGGGAACAGTTTGTATGGAAGCAGGGACTCCTCTACCGTATCACAGAGCAGCACCACACAGGGACGAGCCCCACTATAAAATGAAAGCTGGTAGTTCACAAGAAGTATAGGCAGGAGTTACTGCGAATCTCTCATGACATACCCTTGGCTGGGCACTTCGGCGTCAGTCGCACCAGGCATTGTCTGACACAAAACTTCTTTTGGTCGGGGGTAACCTATGATGTTCGTCAGTACTGCCAGACCTGTGACAGTTGCCAGCGCATTGGCAAGAGGGGGGATCGATGCAAGGCCAAATTACGCCCCCTCCCCATTCTGGAGGAACCATTTAGCTGAGTAGTGGTCGATCTGATAGGGCCGTTAGCCAAACCCAGTCCATCAGGGAAAAGGTATATATTGACAGAGGTAGATTATGCCACACGTTATACAGAGGCGGTTGTGTTACCTAACATACTGGCAGAGACGGTGGTGGCCGCCCTGCTCCAGGTTTTCTCACGGGTTGGATTTCACCGGAAGATTATCTCGGACCAGGGAACCCAGTTTACAGCAGTGGTGACCAACCAACTGTGAAAGCTGTGCGGCGTAAAGTCAATTAGAAGTGCCCCGTACGACCCGCAAACCAATGGGTTGTGTGAACGCTTTAACGGGACGTTAAAACAGCTCATTGGGACTTTTACCAGGACCTACAGGGACTGGGAGAAATTCTTGCCACACCTCCTGTTTGCGTATCGGGAGGTGCCCCAAGAATCCATGGTGTTCTCCCCATTTCGAGCTGGTATACGGGAGACGGGTAAGGGGACCCCTAGACTTAGTGATAGAACACTGGGAAGGGGAGGGCCTCATACAAGGGGTACCTATTGTACCCTATGTGCTGGAATTCCGGGACCACCTACAGGAGCTGACCCAGGCTCTACGTGAGAACATGCAGGCGACCCAGCGGTGCCAGCGCGTATGGTACGATCGGAGGGCCAGAGAGCGCACCTTGGAAATAGGACAGAAGGTCCAGGTGTTAGAGCCCACTAGGCAGAACAAGTTCCAAGCTGCATGGCAGGGGCCCTACCAGGTAGTGGGGAAAATAGCCGACACAACCTATAATGTCGCCGATTGTGACAACCCCAGGGTTATCCGCATGTTGCACGTGAATATGCTTAAGCCCTACCGGAAGCGCCCTGAAGAGGTAGTGGCCATCTTTGCACCTGAAGCAGAGGATTTAGCCGGACTTCCCTTGCCGGATGTCTTAAGGGAAAGGACTCAGTCTAAAACATGGGACCAGGTACACTTGGGTGAAGACCTAGGCCCCCGGGAGAGACAGCAGGTGGAGGAGTTGTTGAGGCAGAGGATGTTTTCAGGGAGACCAGGGTACACTCGCCTGGCACAACACAAGGTTGAGACCCAGGATCAGACCTCCCTGCGACAAAACCCCTTCCGCGTCCCTGAGTCTGTACGAGAGGGGATGCGACAAGAGATATGAGATGTTGCGTTTAGGGGTCATTGAAGAGTCAGATAGTCCCTGACCATCCCCTGTAGTGTTAGTGCCCAAGAAGGATGGGACTACACGGTTTTGTGTAGACTATCGTAAGCTCAAATAGAAAACAGTGCCGAATGCATATCCCATGCCGCGTGTGGATAAGTTGTTAGACCGGCTGGCGGGGGCAAAGTATTTAACCACCATCAATCTATGCAAAGGCTACTGGCAGATTCCCCTTAGTCCGGACGCTATTCCCAAGTCGACATTTGTCACCCCTTTCAGCTTATTCCAGTTTCGAGTTATGCCATTCGGGATGAACAATGCCCCGCCGACCTTCCAGAGGCTGGCTGACTGGCTTCTGGATTGTCTCCAGGACTATGCCTGTGCCTACCTGGACGACATCGCCATCTACAGTGTGACATGGGAAGAGCATCTAAATCACCTAGAGACAGTATTGGACAGGATCCTCCAGGCCGGAATCACCCTAAACCCAAACAAGTGTCACGTGGGCAAAGCAGAGGTTCAGTGTTTAGGGCATTGGGTGGGAAGTGGGAAACAGCGACCAGAACCAGCCAAGATTGAGGCCATAGTCAAATGGCCCACCCCACGCACTAAAACCCAGGTCATGGCGTTTCTAGGGACAGCGGGGTATTACAGGAAATTCGTTCCCAATTACAGCAGCGTAGCCAAGCCCCTCACTGATCTGACCTGTAAGAACCAACACCGCCAGGTAACCTGGACCCCAGAGTGTGAGGAAGCCTTCCGCCAACTAAAGGACGCCCTCAATACCCCTGTATTGGCCGCACCCAATCAAACTAAACGTTTCCTTGTTCATACAGATGCTTCTATGTGTGGATTGGGGGCAGTACTGAGCCAAGTCGGGCCGGATGGCCAAGAACACCCGGTTGCTTACCTGAGTCAGAAACTACTGCCCCGTGAAGTAAGCTATGCGGCCATCAAGAAGGAGTGCCTGGCGGTAGTATGGGCACTTAAAAAGTTGCAACCATATTTGTATGGATGACAGTTTTCCCTCCTAACGGACCATAATCCCCTAGTCTGGCTTAATCGGGTCTCCGGAGACAAGGCCAGATTGCTGCGGTGGAGTTTAGCCCTACAACCTCTGGACTTCACCATCCACTACAGACCCGGCAAACAAAATGGTAACGCCGATGGACTAAGTCGACAAACGGGACTTGTACCAACCTCATAAACTTCGGTCATCCCCAAACCGATCCGTTAAGGATCAGACTGTGTATGCCGATCGCGTCGCTGAAAAGGGGAGCCGTGTTACGTGTTACGGAACCACTCAGCACCCAGAATATGTTGGCCAGTTATATGTATGTATAATAGGTTCCATGTGAGATGCATGTCCCTAATGCATCAGCCCACAAGCTGCGCCCATGGGCAGAGGGGTTACGATATTCCCCTTTTGTCCCCCCCACCTTTCTAATTCCCACAGTAAATATCGGCAGGCTCCGGCCACCTGCTGCTATTGTAATGTATGTCTGGCTTGCCGCTTTTCTATTGGCCTGCCCTCTGTATCTGTGTGATATATTCTGTGTCCTGTGAGTAAAGTGTTGTCAGACTGGAAATACGTGGAGAAGCAGTGATCTTTTATATGCGCCCATGTAACCAAGCAATTCCAGCCAGCGTCCTTCATTCAGACTCCAGCCAAAGCAGAGTGGACCTCCGGAAACATGGGTGGTACTGAAAGAGGTACCCCAGATTGGTAGACCCCGTTACACAGGGTCTTTAGCCTCAACACTGTAATTCGCCAATGCCAGGTCTTCAGCCACAAAACTGCAATTCGCCACTGCCGGGTCTTCAGCCTCAACACTGCAATTCGTTAATCGCAGGTCTTCAGCCTCAAAATTGCAATTCACCAATACCAGGTCTTCAGCCTCAAAACTGCAATTCACCAATGCCAGGGCTTCAGCCTCAACACTGCAATTCCCCAATGGCGGGTCTCCAGCCTCAAAATTGCAATTCACCAATGCCAGGTCTTCAGCCTCAAAACTGCAATTCACCAATGCCAGGGCTTCTGCCTCAACACTGCAATTTGCCAATGGCGGGTCTTCAGCCTCAACACTACAATTCAGTGCATAGGCAAACAGTATAACATAGTAACATAACATAGTCACATAACATAGTTAGTAAGGCCGAAAAAAGACATTTGTCCATCCAGTTCAGCCTATATTCCATCATAATAAATCCCCAGATCTACGTCCTTCTACAGAACCTAATAATTGTATGATACAATATTTTTCTGCTCCAGGAAGACATCCAGGCCTCTCTTGAACCCCTCGACTGAGTTCCCTGTTGTGAATTCCGCTCTTGGGCTCCCTCCGGTGGTTGTAAGTGGCACTTTTGTGAGTTCTGCTCTTGGGCTCCCTCCGGTGGTTTTAAGTGGTATGGCTGCTCCTTGGATTTAGTAGTCTGCAGCTGCTTCCACTGATTGTCTTTCTGCTCAGCTATTTATGCCTGGCTCTTCTCTTCAGCCAGTGCCACTTGTCAATGGTTCCTGGTTGGATTCACATCTCTCTTAGATTTCCCTGATATCCTGACCAGTCCTGCAAAGTTAAGTCCTTGCTTTGCTCTTTTCTGTCCACATGTTGTGGACTTATTCGTTCTGTGCATTCTATGTTTTGTCCAGCTTGTTAGTATGGATTAATTCAGTTAAGCTGGAAGCTCTGGGGAGCAGATTTACCCTCCACACCTTTAGTCAGGTGTGGAGATTTTTGTTAACTCTGTGTGGATTTTTGTAGTTTTTAATACTGACCGCACAGTATTCTATCCTGTCTTACCTATCTAGCTAGACTGGCCTCCTGTGCTACATACTGGTTTCATTCTGTGTATGTCTTTTCCCTCTCCACTCACAGTCATTACTTGTGGGGGGCTATCTATCCTTTGGGGATTTTCTCTGAGGTAAGATAGTTTTCCTGTTTCTATCTTTAGGGGTAGTTAGTTCTCAGGCTGTGACGAGGTGCCTAGGGAGTGACAGGAGCATCCCACGGCTACTTCTAGTGTTGTGTTGAGCTTAGGGACTGCAGTCAGTACAGTTACCACCTCCTTCAGAGCTCGTCCCATGTTGCTCCTAAACCACCAGATCATAACAGTACAAGTGGCCAAAAATGAATTAAATGCATCTCAAAAGAAGGAAAAAAATTCTGAGCCATTTTTTTTTCTGTGCTCTGTTTTGTCTTTTTTTTCCTCTTGATCTCTGGGTGGTTCAGGATTTATGCTCTTGCATGGATGTTCAGGGTTTATTTTCTCGTGTGGATCAACTTGCTGCAAGAGTACAGAGTGTTATGACCTTGTTGAACAGGGTCACCTGAGGAGCGAGGCTTCAAGGCAAGAAACAATTTACAATTATTTTTGAAATTCAAGAACTTAGATCTATCTCCAAAAAACAAATCAGGAATAGGAATCCTAGGCTCTGACATCGGATTCTGAACCACAAAATCTTGAATGTTTTGTACCCTTGTAGTGAGATTATCCATCCAAGAGGACAGACCTTGAATGTCCATGTTTACACCTGTGTCCTGAACCACCCAGAGGTAAAGGGGAAAAGAAAGACAAAACACACTGCAAAGAAAAAAAAATGGTCTCAGAACTTCTCTTATCCCTCTATTGAGATGCATTAGTACTTTTGGCCACCTGTACTGTTATGACCTGGTGGTCAGGACTATAATGGACCTGGTGGTTAAGAGCACACAGAATGACCTGATAGTCACTGATAATTAAGGACGAGCTCTGAGACGTGGGAACTCTGCTGACCGCAATCCCTAATCCTATAACACACACTAGAAATAGCCGTGGATTGCGCCTAACGCTCCCTATGCAACTCGGCACAGCCTAAGGAACTAGCTAGCCCTGAAGATAGAAAAATAAAGCCTACCTTGCCTCAGAGAAATTCCCCAAAGGAAAAGGCAGCCCCCCACATATAATGACTGTGAGTAAAGATGAAAATACAAACACAGAGATGAAATAGATTTAGCAAAGCGAGGCCCGACTTACTGAACAGACTGAGGATAGGAAAGGTTGCTTTGCGGTCAGCACAAAAACCTACAAAAAGACCACGCAGAGGGCGCAAAAAGACCCTCGGCACCGACTCACGGTGCGGAGGTGCTCCCTCTGCGTCCCAGAGCTTCCAGCAAGCAAGACAATAATAAAAATAGCAAGCTGGACAGAAAAATAGCAAACCAAAGAAAAACAAACAGGAACTTAGCTTCTGATGGGAAGACAGGTCACAAGAACGATCCAGGAGTGAACTAGACCAATACTGGAACATTGACAGGTGGCATGGAGCAAAGATCTAAGTGGAGTTAAATAGAGCAGCCCACTAACGACTTAGCCTCGTCACCTGTGGAAGGAAACTCAGAAACACCCAGAGGAAGTCCATGGACAGAACCAGCCGAAGTACCATTCATGACCACAAGAGGGAGCCCGACAACAGAATTCACAACAACAGAGTATCCAAGATTATGTTGTCCAGACTCCGGCTTTGGAGCCTAGAATTCCTACTCCTGATTTGTTTTTTGGGGACAGATCCAAGTTTTTGAACTTTAAAAATAACTGCAAATTGTTTTTTGCTTTGAAACCCCGTTCTTCTGGTGATCCCATTCAGCAAGTTAAAATCATCATATCCTTGCTGCGTGGTGACCCTCAGGACTGTGCATTCTCCCTTGAATCAGGGGATCCGGCATTGCTGAATGTAGACGCATTTTTTCAAGCCCTCGGATTATTGTATGACGAACCTAATTCTTTGGATCATGCAGAAAAAACCCTGTTGGCCTTATGTCAAGGTCAGTAAGCGGCAGAATTATACTGCCAGAAATTTAGGAAATGGTCTGTGCTCACTAAATGGAATGAGGATGCTCTGGCTGCTATTTTCAGAAAGGGTCTTTCTGAAGCCCTTAAAGATGTTATGGTGGGCTTCCCTACGCCTGCTGGTTTGAGCGAATCTATGTCTCTAGCCATTCAGATTGATCGGCGTCTGCGCGAGCGCAAAGCTGTGCACCATATGGCAGTGTCCTCTGGGCAGAGTCCTGAGCCTATGCAATGTGATAGGATTTTGACTAGAACAGAACGGCAGGAATTCAGACGTCAGAATAGGCTGTGTTTTTACTGTGGTGATTCTGCTCATGTTATTTCTGATTGCCCTAAGCGTACTAGGAGGGTCGCTAGGTCTGTTGCCATCAGTACTGTACAGCCTAAATTTCTTTTATCTGTGACCCTGATTTGCTCATTGTTGTCCTTTTCTGTCATGGTGTTTGTGGATTCAGGCGCTGCCCTGAACTTAATGGACTTAGAATTCGCCAGGCGCTGTAGTTTTTCCTTGCAGCCTTTGCAGAGCCCTATTCCTCTGAGGGGCATTGATGCTACACCATTGGCCAAGGATAAACCTCAGTACTGGACGCAGATGACCATGTACATGGCTCCAGCACATCAGGAAGATTGCCGTTTTCTGGTGTTGCATAACCTGCATGATGTGGTTGTACTGGGTTTTCCATGGTTACAGGAACATAATCCGGTGCTGGATTGGAAAACTATGTCTGTGACTAGTTGGGGTTGTCAAGGGGTACATAGTGACGTTCCTTTGATGTCAATTTCCTCTTCCCCCTCTTCTGAGGTCCCTGAGTTTTTGTCGGATTTCCAGGATGTATTTGATGAGCCCAAGTCCAGTTCCCTTCCTCCACATAGGGACTGTGATTGTGCTATTAACTTGATTCTAGGTTGTAAGTTCCCTCAGGGCCGACTTTTCAATCTGTCTGTGCCAGAGCATGCCGCCATGCGGAGTTATCTTAAGGAATCTTTGGAGAAGGGGCATATGCGGCCGTCTTCGTCACCATTGGGAGCGGGTTTCTTTTTTGTTGCTAAGAAGGATGGCTCCTTGAGACCCTGTATAGATTATCGTCTTCTTAATAAGATCACGGTTAAATTCCAATACCCCTTGCCTTTGCTTTCTGATTTGTTTGCTCAGATTAAGGGGGCTAGTTGGTTTACTAAGATTGACCTCCAAGGGGCATATAATCTTGTTCGTATTAAACAGGGTGACGAATGGAAAACTGCATTTAATACGCCCGAAGGCCATTTTGAATACCTCGTGATGCCATTTGGGCTCTCTAATGCTCCATCTGTGTTCCAATCTTTTATGCATGATATTTTCCGCAATTATCTTGATAAATTCATGGTTGTATATTTGGATGATATTTTGATTTTTTCCGATGATTGGGAGTCTCATGTGAAGCAGGTCAGGATGGTATTCCAGATACTTCGTGATAATGCTTTATTTGTGAAGGGGTCTAAGTGCCTATTTGGAGTTCAGAAGGTCTCTTTTTTGGGTTTTATTTTTTCTCCCTCGGCTATGGAAATGGATCCTGTTAAGGTCCAAGCTATTCATGACTGGATTCAACCCACATCTGTGAAGAGCCTTCAAAAATTTTTGGGCTTTGCTAATTTCTATCGCTGTTTCATTGCCAACTTTTCCAGTGAGGTTCAGCCCCTTACTGATTTGACTAAGAAAGGCGCTGATGTGGCGAATTGGTCCTCTGCGGCTGTTGAGGCCTTTCGGGAGCTTAAACGCCGATTTACTTCTGCCCCTGTGTTGCGTCAGCCGGATGTGTCTCTTCCTTTTCAGGTTGAGGTTGACGCTTCTGAGATTGGGGCAGGGGCCGTTTTGTCTCAGAGGGATTCTGATGGTTCTTTGATGAAACCGTGTGCTTTTTTTTCTAGAAAGTTTTCGCCTGCGGAACGCAATTATGATGTCGGCAATCGGGAGTTGTTGGCTATGAAGTGGGCGTTTGAGGAGTGGTGACATTGGCTTGAGGGAGCTAAGCACCGCGTTGTGGTCTTGACTGATCATAAGAATCTGATTTACCTCGAGTCGGCCAAGCGGCTGAATCCTAGACAGGCTCGATGGTCCCTGTTTTTCTCCCGTTTTGATTTTGTGGTCTCATATCTTCCGGGATCTAAGAATGTTAAGGCTGATGCCCTCTTAGGAGTTTTTTGCCTGATTCTCCTGGAGTCCTTGAGCCGGTTGGAATTCTTAAGGAAGGGGTGATTCTTTCTGCCATCTCCCCTGATTTGCGGCGGGTACTTCTGGAATTTCAGGCTGATAAGCCTGACCGCTGTCCAGTGGGGAAGCTGTTTGTTCCTGATAGATGGACAAGTAAGGTAATTTCTGAGGTTCATTGTTCAGTGTTGGCTGGCCATCCTGGGATTTTTGGTACCAGAGATTTGGTTGCTAGGTCCTTTTGGTGGCCTTCCTTGTCGCGCGATGTGCGTGCTTTTGTGCAGTCCTGTGGGACTTGCGCCCGGGCCAAGCCTTGCTGTTCCCGCGCTAGTGGGTTGCTTTTGCCTTTGCCGGTCCCTGAGAGAACCTGGACGCATATTTCCATGGATTTTATTTCGGATCTTCCTGTTTCCCAGAAGATGTCTGTTATCTGGGTTGTTTGTGACCGGTTCTCTAAAATGGTCCATCTGGTACCTTTGCCTAAGTTGCCTTCCTCCTCAGATTTGGTTCCATTGTTTTTTCAGCATGTGGTTCGTTTGCATGGCATTCCGGAGAATATTGTGTCTGACAGAGGTTCTCAGTTTGTCTCTAGGTTTTGGCGGGCCTTTTGTGCTATGATGGGCATTGATTTGTCTTTTTCTTCGGCGCTTCATCCTCAGACTAATGGCCAAACTGAGCGAACTAATCAGACCTTGGAAACCTATTTGAGATGCTTTGTGTCTGCTGATCAGGATGATTGGGTGGCTTTCTTGCCGTTGGCCGAGTTTGCCCTTAATAATAGGGCTAGTTCGGCTACTTTGGTTTCACCTTTTAGAAAAAAGAAAAAAAAAAGATGGAATCCGCACCACTGGAACCAAACCACAATGAACAGTCCAAATCCTGGACCTACCGCTGGTCTGCTGTAGATGTCGGGTGCTGTAGCCGCAAGAGCATAAGCATGTGCATATAAAATATGAAGAAAATACGGCAGCACTCACCAATCTTCTGTGCAGGTAACTTTTATTAGTGCAACAACATCACGGCACGGGGGTGTATTCCAAAGGAATATGAGGGCTGAATGACGGCCGTTTCGCACCTGGCCGGTGCTTCTACGGGTTCAATCAGTGGACGGACGTGACGCCTTAAGAAGAGCACGGATCCCCGCACCTCCCTCTGGCCTCCCTCCGCCCACTGACCATACAAACATAAAAACACAATAAAACTCGCTATAAAAACAGCAACATTAAAAAGCATACACATATAGCAAAAGGTTTATGCGGATACAAGAGAGTCAATAACGGAAACACTTGTCACCTCCATATTGTATCTATCTGAATACGCTGACTTACGGTAGAAACCAACAAATAACCAGCAGACCTTCTATAAATGAAAGGAGTATGTGTATATCAATCAATCGTAATATCCCTACCTACCTACACTTTCTAAAAAAGTAATAGCACCGCCACAAGACTAGCAAAACGTACCGTGTACTTATAGGCTCTATAGTTTATATACCAATTCTAACAACAAGCAGGCGAAATATAAGCATTTCCAGCAATACCGAAAAAGGCTCTGTCCTCTATCCCCCCATGATCCGAATGGGACCTGACCGGCCCAATCCAAAACCAAATGTCGGGGAGGCTCCAATATGTAAGGACCCATACTCACGATGCATCTAATCTATAATTAGGAAGGACCAATATACTCACGGGCTCTGTGTGTCTCATAGAAAGATCGACATATCTATTTTCTCATTGAGTCCCGCAGGACCCGTCGCACCTGTCCGCAGGATCCATTCGGTTTCTCGTCTCAGTAAGAGATTATGGTGGTCACCTCCTCTTGCAGGCATTTTAACCTGCTCTATACCGGCAAAAGTCATGACTGCTGCATTGCTACCATGCAGTTCCTGTATATGACTAATAAGCCTGGGTACCCCTTTACCTGTAACAACTGACCTACAATGCTCTCTGAAACGTATGTGCAGGCACCTAATAGTTTTACCTATATAAAATTTACCGCACGGACACCAGATCACATATACAACGTATTTGGTTTGGCATGTAATGAGCTGCATCACTTTATGCTCTACTGGTCTGACATTGATAATTCTATTGGTAACGTGTTGTCTACAGTGTGAACAATGTCCACATCGGTAGTTACCCAGGGGTGTGGCCTGCTCTAACCAATTCCTAGCCCTATTGTCCGTGACACAATTCCGAACTAATATATCCCTGATTCGGGTACTTCTTCTGTTGGAAATTAAGGGACCCCTAGCTACCACTTCAGCCAAAGTGCTCTCCCCTTCTAACAGGTGCCAATTGTTTCTGATGGCTGCCCTAATCTGTTGGTCCATCGGGCCGTACTTAAAACAGAACGTCAACTTTTTACCTGTTGATCTATCTACATTTCTGAGCCGACTGGTCTAATTCCTCATTTTCCTCTGTGCATCTTGCCAAATATGGTCAGGGTAACCCCTCTGTATCAATCTCTTTTCTAATTCCAAGGACTGTGTGTCATAGACCCCTTCAGCATTATTGGCACGCTTAGTTCTGAGTAATTGCCCATACGGTAGTGCACGTTTCGTGTGGTTGGGATGATAACTATCGAAGTGCATAAGGGCATTAGTGGCCACTGATTTCCGATATAAGGAAGTCTTAATTCTACCATCCTCTATATCAATAGCCACATCTAGAAAATCTAAATGGGTTCCTCCAAAAACTGAAGTGAAACCCATGCCCATATCGTTATCATTAAGCCAGGTAACAAAATCCTCAAAATCTTCAGCTGACCCGTCCCAAATCAAAAACATGTCATCGACATAGCGTAAGAACATCCAAATATGTTTAAGAAAGATATTCTTAGTAGAGTACAAGTACTGCTCCTCAAAGTGTCCCAAATAGAGGTTTGCAAATGTACATGCTGCCGGAGTCCCCATAGCAGTGCCAACCACCTGTAGGTACCAGAGGTCCAAAAAAGTGAAGGCATTATGCGTGAGAATGAACTTAAGACTATGACAGATAAACTCAATCATGTTACTCTCTTTTTGTGTGGTCTGCAAGATCTGACGTATTGACTCTACACCTTGATCCTGTGGGATCCGCGTATATAAATTGATAACATCAATGGATGCCAATTCATAAGACGGTTGCCATTAAAAATGCTGGATCTCCGTTAGAAATGCCCCGGTGTCCTTAATATATGCAGGAATGTGCTTGAGTAACGGACGCAACAACTAGTCTATATATCTCGAGAGTGGTTCAGTAAGAGAGCCTACCCCCGACACTATAGGTCGGCCTGGGGGATTGTCAATAGCTTTATGAATTTTAGGGACATGGTACCAGTGGGGCCTAATGGGGAACTCCGGCAGCAATTTGCCTGCTTTTGTATAAGATAGAACTCCCGTTTCTACTGCCTGTCTCAACAGTGATCTTAACTCCCCTTTATATTTATTAGTGGGGTCACTTTTTAGTCTTTGATAAGTGCCATCATCTTGTAACTGTCTAAGACCTTCCGCGATGTACATGTCTCTGGGGATAAGTACAGTTTTTCCCCCCTTATCGGCGGGTCGGACTATCGTGTCGTGCCACCCCCTAATATCATTCAAAGCCCCAAGTTCTTCGTGCGTGAGGTTGGGTTGTGCTTTGGGGTAAATTAAGGCCTGCACATCTCTAAGTACTTGAGCCCCAAATAGATCAATAGAATTTCCAGGGACTGTCAGAGGCATAAATCGGGACGCTACTCCCCCTGTGAAGGGTATGATAGGCTCTACATCCGAAGTAGAAATCTGTGATGCTTCTCCACCTATACTAAGTAACAACTCCGCCTCACTGTAGGTGTCAGCTAGGGTGTGCAAACCCGCCCCCGCCATAAAGCCTATAGGGCCGATGGTACATGGTTGCTCCCCTTGTAGATTATTTGTTATAGGCGGACTATTCAAAAAATGTTTAAACAAGTGTATTTTGCGTATAGATTTAAATAAATCGATCTGAAATTCAATAAGGTCAAAGTCATTAGGGATGCAAAAATTAAGCCCCTTCGCAAGTAATGATAAATGTGCATCATGTAGATCATGGTGGGTCAAATTAACAACATGCTGCGCGTTGGAATCTCCTAACGCTTCTGTCGCCACGATACAAATTTCCTTTTTCGTTCCAGCATAACTCTGCCGTCTCTGTCCTCCTCGGCGTGTCCTTCTCTTCCTCCTAAAGGGACGGATTCCTCGAATGCAGTTCTTACATCGCGACATTCCGCTGAGCTTCCCGAGGGGACCGCTCCTTCACTCAAACTCGAGTCGGACTCGGTGGTAACGTAATCTCGTCGTTGGGAGGTATGGCGCTTCCGAAACCTCTTCCTGTTGCGGCTGGAATGTGCTGGATTATCGTGGTGCTTATTCTCGGCTGCCTGTTGTTTTTGCCAAGTAAAGATTAACTCTTGATCGAAGTCCTTTTTATCATGTATGTATTTATCACGTTTTCTCTGCTTAGTCTCCGCTTGGATAGGGATAAGTCTAGTCTCCATTTTCTTAACAAATTGTGACCATTGGTTGTCAGTTAATCTAGATTTTAACTCTGCTTTGGTTTTTTGAATGTCAGACTCGATTTGATCGTAATTCCGAATATTAGAGGTTAGGACTAACTGTAACAGCTCTTGTGAGCATTTGAGCATAATCCGCTCCCATTGAGCCCGAAACTCAGAGTCATTGGTGAAATGAGATATATTTTTCCAAACTCTCAGTCATCGTGGGACTCGCCCACTTTCCACATATCAGGATAATGAGTTATTAGTCCAAAAAAGTTTCACTTCGCGTTCAGACAAATTCAACAACTTGTATTCTAACGCCTTAGTGCTTAATGTCTGTACTTCATCAGCCTCCTCACATTCCTTAAAATAACTATTAACATCCACCCGGCCGGCTTGAAGACCTGTGCTCGCAGATCCAGCTTCTGCCTCCATAATAGGGGTAGCGCCTGCTTATGCTAAGCTCCTGGGCGTATCGTTCATATAGTCGGACAAACAAACTCAGTGTGCTGGGTCCACGAAGAAGCTTAAGCAGTGGTATACCAAATAGAAAAAAGAAAAAAGATGGAATCCGCACCACTGGAACCAAACCACAATGAACAGTCCAAATCCTGGACCTACCGCTGGTCTGCTGTAGATGTCGGGTACTGTAGCCGCAAGAGCATAAGCATGTGCATATAAAATATGAAGAAAATACGGCAGCACTCACCAATCTTCTGTGCAGGTAACTTTTATTAGTGCAACAACATCACAGCACGGGGGTGTATTCCAAAGGAATGTGAGGGCTGAACGACGGCCGTTTCGCACCTGGCCGGTGCTTCTACGGGTTCAATCAGTGGACGGACGTGACGCCTTAAGAAGAGCACGGATCCCCGCACCTCCCTCTGGCCTCCCTCCGCCCACTGACCATACAAACATAAAAACACAATAAAACTCGCTATAAAAACAGCAACATTAAAAAGCATACACATATAGCAAAAGGTTTATGCGGATACAAGAGAGTCAATAACGGAAACACTTGTCACCTCCATATCGTATCTATCTGAATACGCTGACTTACGGTAGAAACCAACAAATAACCAGCAGACCTTCTATAAATGAAAGGAGTATGTGTATATCAATCAATCGTAATATCCCTACCTACCTACACTTTCTAAAAAAGTAATAGCACCGCCGCAAGACTAGCAAAATGTAACATGTACTTATAGGCTCTATAGTTTATATAATTGGATGTAATTTTGGTTTTCATCCTCGTTTTTCTTTGGGGCAGGTTGAGCCTTCTGATTGTCCTGGTGTGGATTCTGTGGTGGACAGGCTGCAGCAGATTTGGACTCATGTGGTGGACAATTTGACGTTGTCTCAGGAAAAGGCTCAACGTTTTGCTAACCGCCGTCGGTGTGTTGGTCCCCGGCTTCGTGTGGGGGATTTGGTTTGGTTGTCTTCTCGTCATGTTCCTATGAAGGTTTCTTCCCCTAAGTTTAAGCCTCGGTTTATTGGTCCTTATAAGATTTCTGAAATTACCAATCCTGTGTCTTTTCGTTTGGCTCTTCCAGCCTCTTTTGCCATTCATAATGTTTTCCATAGATCTTTGTTGCGGAGATATGTGGTGCCCATTGTTCCCTCGGTTGATCCTCCTGCCCCGGTGTTGGTTGAGGGAGAGTTGGAATATGAGGTTGAGAAAATTTTGGATTCTCGTTTTTCGAGGCGGAGGCTTCAGTATCTTGTCAAGTGGAAGGGTTATGTCCAGGAGGATAATTCTTGGGTTGTTGCCTCCGATGTCCATGCCGCCGATTTGGTTCATGCTTTTCACTTGGCTCGTCCTGATCGGCCTGGGGGCTCTGGTGAGGGTTCGGTGACCTCTCCTCAAGGGGGGGTACTCTTGTGAATTCCGCTCTTGGGCTCCCTCCGGTGGTTGTAAGTGGCACTTTTGTGAGTTCTGCTCTTGGGCTCCCTCCGGTGGTTTTAAGTGGCATGGCTGCTCCTTGGATTTAGCAGTCTGCAGCTGCTTCCACTGATTGTCTTTCTGCTCAGCTATTTATGCCTGGCTCTTCCCTTCAGCCAGTGCCACTTGTCAATGGTTCCTGGTTGGATTCACATCACTCTTAGATTTCCCTAATATCCTGACCAGTCCTGCAAAGTTAAGTCCTTGCTTTGCTCTTTTCTGTCCACATGTTGTGGACTTATTCATTCTGTGCATTCTATGTTTTGTCCAGCTTGTTAGTATGGATTAATTCAGTTAAGCTGGAAGCTCTGGGAAGCAGATCTACCCTCCACACCTTTAGTCAGGTGTGGAGATTTTTGTTAACTCTGTGTGGATTTTTGTAGTTTTTAATACTGACCGCACAGTATTCTATGCTGTCTTACCTATCTAGCTAGACTGGCCTCCTGTGCTACATCCTGGTTTCATTCTGTGTATGTCTTTTCCCTCTCCACTCACAGTCATTACTTGTGGGGGGCTATCTATCCTTTGGGGATTTTCTCTGAGGCAAGATAATTTTCCTGTTTCTATCTTTAGGGGTAGTTAGTTCTTAGGCTGTGACGAGGTGCCTAGGGAGTGACAGGAGCATCCCACGGCTACTTCTAGTGCTGTGTTGAGCTTAGGGACTGCGGTCAGTACAGTTACCACCTCCTTCAGAGCTCTTCCCATGTTGCTCCTAAACCACCAGATCATAACAGTTCTCATCACCACCTCCCCAGGCAAGCAATTCCAGATTCTCACTGCCCTAACTGTTGTGAATTCTGTTGTCGGGCTCCCTCCTGTGGTCATGAATGGTACTTCGGCTGGTTCTGTCCATGGACTTCCTCTGGTGGGTGTTTCTGAGTTTCACAGGTGACGAGGTTAATTCGTTAGCTGCTGCTCTATTTAACTCCACTTAGATCTTTGCTCCATGCCACCTGTCAATGTTCCAGTATTGGTCTGTTCACTCCTGGATCGTTCTTGTGACCTGTCTTCCCATCAGAAGCTAAGTTCCAGCTTGTATTAATTTGGTTTGCTATTTTTCTGTCCAGTTTGCTATTTAATTTGTTGTCTTGCTTGCTGGAAGCTCTGGGACGCAGAGGGAGCGCCTCCGCACCGTGAGTCGGTGCGGAGGGTCTTTTTGCGCCCTCTGCGTGGTCTTTTTGTAGGTTTTTGTGCTGACCGCAAAGTAACCTTTCCTATCCTCGGTCTGTTCAGTAAGTCGGACCTCACTTTGCTAAATCTATTTCATCTCTGTGTTTGTATTTTCATCTTTACGCACAGTCATTATATGTGGGGGGCTGCCTTTTCCTTTGGGGAATTTCTCTGAGGCAAGGTAGGCTTTATTTTTCTATCTTCAGGGCTATCTAGTTTCTTGGGCTGTGCCGAGTTGCATAGGGAGCGTTAGGCGCAATCCACGGCTATTTCTAGTGTGTTTGATAGGTTTAGGGATTGCGGTCAGCAGAGTTCCCACGTCCCAGAGCTCGTCCTTATTATCAGTAACTATCAGGTCATTCCGTGTGCTCTTAACCACCAGGTCCATTATTGTCCTGACCACCAGGTCATAACACCTAACAGTAAAGAATCCTCTTCTATGTTGGTGGAAAAACCTTCTCTCTTCCAGACGCAAAGAATACCTTCTTGTGCCCGTCACCTTCCTTGGCATAAACAGATCCTCAGCGAGATATTTGTATTGTCCCCTTATATACTTATACATGGTTATTAGATCGCCCCTCAGTCGTCTTTTTTCTAGACTAAATAATCCTAATTTCGCTAATCTATCTGGGTATTGTAGTTCTCCCATCCCCTTTATTAATTTTGTTGCCCTCCTTTGTACTCTCTCTAGTTCCATTATATCCTTCCTGAGCACCAGTGCCCAAAACTGGACACAGTACTCCATGTGCGGTCTAACTAGGGATTTGTACAGAGGCAGTATAATGCTCTCATCATGTGTATCCAGACCTCTTTTAATGCACTCCATGATCCTGTTTGCCTTGGCAGCTGCTGCCTGGCACTGGCTGCTCCAGGTAAGGTTATCATTAACTAGGATCCCCAAGTCCTTCTCCCTGTCAGATTTACCCAGTGGTTTCCCGTTCAGTGTGTAATGGTGATATTGATTCCTTCTTCCCATGTGTATAACCTTACATTTATCATTGTTAAACCTCATCTGCCACCTTTAAGCCCAAGTTTCCAACTTATCCAGATCCATCTGTAGCAGAATACTATCTTCTCTTGTATTAACTGCTTTACATAGTTTTGTATCATCTGCAAATATCGATATTTTACTGTGTAAACCTTCTACCAGATCATTAATGAATATGTTGAAGAGAACAGGTCCCAATACCGACCCCTGCAGTACCGCACTGGTCACAGCGACCCAGTTAGAGACTATACCATTTATAACCACCCTCTGCTTTCTTTCACTAAGCCAGTTACTAACCCATTTACACACATTTTCCCCCAGACCAAGCATTCTCATTTTGTGTACTAACCTCTTGTGCGGCACGGTATCAAACGCTTTGGAAAAATCGAGATATACCACGTCCAATGACTCACCGTGGTCCAGCCTATAGCTTACCTCTTCATAAAAACTGATTAGATTGGTTTGACAGGAGCGATTTCTCATAAACCCATGCTGATATGGAGTTAAACAGTTATTCTCATTGAGATAATCCAGAATAACATCCCTCAGAAACCCTTCAAATATTTTACCAACAATAGAGGTTCGACCTACTGGCCTATAATTTCCAGGTTCACTTTTAGAGCCCTTTTTGAATATTGCCAACACATTTGCTATGCGCCAGTCCTGCGGAACAGACCCCGTCACTATAGAGTCCCTAAAAATAAGAAATAATGGTTTATCTATTACATTACTTAGTTCTCTTAGTACTCGTGGGTGTATGCCATCCGGACCCGGAGATTTATCTATTTTAATCTTATTTAGCCTCTTCTTGGGTTAGATTGGTGACCCTTAATATAGGGTTTTAATTGTTTCTTGGGATTTCACCTAGCATTTCATTTTCCACCGTGAATACCATGGAGAAGGTGTTTAATATGTTAGCTTTTTCCTCGTCATCTACAACCATTCTTTCCTCACTATTATTTAAGGGGCCTAGATTTTCAGTTTTTATTCTTTTACTATTGATATAGTTGAAGAACAGTTTGGGATTAGTTTTACTCTCCTTAGCAATGTGCTTCTCTGTTTCCTTTTTTGGCAGCTTTAATTAGTTTTTTAGATAAAGTATTTTTCTCCTTAGAGTTTTTTAGAGCTTCATTGGTGCTAACCTGCTTTAGTAGTGCAAATGCTTTCTTTTTACTGTTAATTGCCTGTCTTACTTCTTTGTTTAGCCACATTGGGTTTTTCCTATTTCTAGTCCTTTTATTCCCACAAGGTATAAACCGCTTATAGTGCCTATTTAGGATGTTCTTAAACATTTTCCATTTATTATCTGTATTCTTATTTCTGAGGACATTGTCCCAGTCTACCAGATTAAGGGCATCTCTAAGCTGGTCAAACTTTGCCTTCCTAAAGTTCAGTGTTTTTGTGACTCCCTGACAAGTCCCCCTAGTGAAAGACAGGTGAAACTGTACAATATTGTGGTCGCTATTTCCTAGATGCCCGACCTCCTGCAGATTTGTTATTCTGTCAGGTCTATTAGATAGTATTAGGTCTAAAAGTGCTGCTCCTCTGGTTGGATTCTGCATCAATTGTGAAAGATAATTTTTCTTAGTTATTAGCAGAAACCTGTTGCCTTTATGGGTTTCACAGGTTTCTGTTTCCCAGTTAATATCCGGGTAGTTAAAGTTCCCCATAACCAGGACCTCATTATGGGTTGCAGCTTCATCTATCTGCTTTAGTAGTACCAACTTCCTAATATTGGGAACATTGCTTTCAGGGGGCCATCCTGTATGTCTGTTCATAGGGTTATTCTGGTGCATCTAAATTTGGGGCAGGACAGGCCTTACATTCACTTCATGGGCAAACAGTATGGGAGTACCAACTTCCTAATAATGGGAACATTGCTTTCAGGGGGCCATCCTGTATGTCTGTTTAAAGGGTTATTTTGGGGCAGGTGTTGCACTAACTGCATAGGCAAACAGCATGGGAGTACCAACTTTCCAATAATGGAAGTTATTTTTTGGAAGTGCATTGAGCAGCAAGGTGGATTGCAGCTGAGGGGAAAAAAGAAAAAAAAATCTTTAAATCTCCAGCTTAGCGAGTGTGAGCGAGCTGAGTGTGACCTGAACGTAAGTGTGAACGGCGGTAAGTGTGACTTGTGATTCAGTGACTTTGGAGTCAGTGAGTTTCCAAGGGAGGAATTGCTGTCTGTACTTTATATTTATTTTTATTTAACGCTTTGTCTGGTGCAATCCCCATTAGGAAATGTGCTCCACTATTGTTAATGCCATCCAGTGCACATCTTGCCACATGTATGCAGTCCTTGATCAGCCGGTCGAGGGTGCATACTGCTGTGCGAGATGTGAGCACGTTGAGCATTTGGAAGCCCAGATTCTGGATCTAAATGTGCAGCTGGCAACACTGAGATCCATACACAATATAGAGAGGAGTCTTCTGCTCACTGAGCAGACGCTCAATGGGATAGATGAGGGGGGATGATGGTAGGATGGAGCCGCAGGACAGTGAAGTAGCAAGCAGGGTGACAGTTAGGAAGCGTGGTAGAGGGAAGAGTGCCAGGGAGGCTAGTCCTGATCTGGCACACCCCAATAAGTTTGCTAAGTTGGCAGATGAGGGGGGTGCCAGTACAGGGGTAGCACTGCTGCAGCCAGGCATGTCCTCTGAAAGCCAGAGGAGTGACTGCTCCAGTAAGGAGGGAAATAGGAGCAGGGCAGGCCAGACAGGTGATGGTAGTGGGCGACTCAATTATTAGGGGAACAGATAGATCTGTCACAAAGACAGGAATCGTCGAACGGTGTGCTGCCTACCTGGAGCTCGAGTCCAACACATCACTGATCGGGTGGACAGAATACTGGGAGGGGCTGGTGAGGACCCAGCGGTCATGGTGCACATTGGCACAAATGACAAAGTTAGAGGTAGGTGGAGGGTCCTTAAAGATTACTTCAGGGAATTAGGCTGCAAGCTGAAAGCAAGGACCTCCAACGTGGTATTTTCCGAAATACTGCCTGTACCACGTGCCACGCCAGAGAGGCAACGGGAGATTAGGAAGGTTAATAAGTGGCTCAAGAATTGGTGTAGGAAGGAGGGGTTTGGGTTCCTTCAGAACTGGGCCGACTTCTCAGTTGGCTACAGGCTCTACGCTAGGGACAGGCTGCACCTTAATGGGGAGGGTGCAGCTGTGCTGGGGGAGAAAATGGCTAGAAGGTTGGAGGAGTGTTTAAACTAGGAATTGGGGGGAGGGTATTCATTTTATAGGAGGGGAAGAGAGTGCAGATAGAGACCTGGGCACAAATAAGGAAGATGGGGGTGGCGGTGGCATGGGGGTGGGGTTAGAACAGTTAATAATTTAAGAAAGAATAGAGGTACAGAGAGGAACATCAAGTGCATGTATACTAATGCTAGAAGCCTCGCCAATAAAATGGACGAATTAGAATTGATGTTGTTGGAGCATAATTATGACATGGTGGGGATATCTGAAACGTGGCTGGATGAGAGCCATGACTGGGCTGTTAACTTGCAGGGCTATAGACTTTTCAGAAATGACCATACAGATAAGCGAGGGGGAGGGGTGTGTCTGTATGTAAAATTGTCCTTAAAACCCATCCGGCGTGATAATATAGGTGAATTTAATGAAAATGTAGAGTCCCTGTGGGTGGAGATAAGGGGAGGGGGAAAAAATAATAAATTACTGATAGGGGTTTGTTATAAATCTCCAAAAATAATGGAAGCAATGGAGAATATCCATAAAGCAAATAGATGAAGCTGCGACTCAAGGAGAAGTCATTATTATTGGGGACTTCAACTACCCTGAAATAGATTGGGGAACAGAAACCTGCAGTTCCAGCAAAGGTAATCGGTTTTTGACAACTATGAGAGTCAATTACCTTTTACAACTGGTTCAGGACCCAACAAGAAGGGGGGGCACTGCTAGACCTAATATTAACCAACAGGCCAGACCGCATAGCAAATATAAAGATTGGGGGTCACTTGGGGAATAGTGACCACAAAATAATAAGTTTTCATGTATCCTTTAATAAGATGTGTAGTAGAGGGGTTACACTGATACTAAACTTCAGGAGGGCAAATTTCCAACGGATGAGAGATGATCTTGGTGCAATTAACTGGGACGATATCCTGAGACATAAAAATACACAAAGAAAATGGGAGACGTTTATTAGCATCCTGGATAGGACCTGTGCACAGTATATAGCGTATGGGAATAAACATACCAGAAATAGGAGGAAACCAATATGGCTAAATAGAGCTGTAAGGTGCGCAATAAGTGACAAAAAGAAAGCATTTAGAGAATTAAACGAAATCTGAAGAATCACATATTTAGACTGCCGTCACACTTGCAGTATTTGGTCAGTATTTTACATCAGTATTTGGAAGGCAAAACCAGGAGTGGAACAAATAGAGGAAAAGTATAATAGAAACATATGCACCACTTCTGTATTTACCACCCACTCCTGGTTTTGGCTTAACAAATACTGATGTAAAATACTGACCAAATACTGCTAGTGTGACGGCAGCCTTATACACAACACAGCAGAAAGATAATGCAATGGATAAATGGATAGTTTCATGCTAGCGTTTGTCATGGCTGCGGAGGGCTGCGGACTACCTCGGTGAAGCCCCGCCCACTGCTGCTCCTCTTCATTCAGCTCCGTTTATTAGTATCCTGGACAGGACCTATGCACACTATATACCGTATGGAATAAGCATACTAGAAATAGGAGGAAACCACTGTGGCTAAATAGAGCTGTAAGGGGCGCAATAAGGGACAAAAAGAAAGCATTTAGAGAATTAAAGGAAGTAGGTAGTGATGAGGCATTAAATAAATACAGAAAATTAAATAAAGTCTGGAAAAAGCAAATCAAGGCAGCAAAGATTGAGACAGAGAGACTCATTGCCAGAGAGAGTAAAAATAATCTCAAAATATTCTTTAACTACAAAAATAATAAGAAACTAAAAAATGATAGTGTTGGCCCCCTTAAAAATAGTCTGGGTGAAATGGTGGATGAGGATGAGGAAAAAGCCAATATGCTAAATTACTTTTTTTCATCAGTATTTACAAAAGAAAATCCCATGGCAGAAAATATGATCAGTGATAACAAAAATTCCACATTAAGTGTCACCTGCTTAACCCAGCAGGAAGTACGGCGGCATCTAAAAATCACCAAAATTGACAAATCTCCGGGTCCGGATGAGATACACCCCCGAGTACTGCAGGAATTAAGTACAGTCATTGATAGACCATTATTTTTAATCTTTAAAGAGTCCATAATAACAGGGTCTGTGTCACAGGACTGGCATATAGCAAATGTGGTGCCAATATTCAAAAAGGGGACAAAAACTGAACTCGGTAATTATAGGCCAGTAAGCTTAAACCAATACCTCATATAGTGTATGTATTTATCATATGCATGCATTTTTTTTGCACTATATCGTATCCTTTTCTGCAGGATGTGGCCAGGCCTCTTTATGTTGGCTAGGTTTTTCTGGGGCGTCTTTCACTGTGCGCTGCATTTTATAGTGCTGGGCAGCCCGCCTGTTAATACAAGGGGCGTCATCAATAGGTTGCATACAGACACTGTGCACTGCACCTATCAGTGTGACTGGCGTCCCATCTGAGTTATATCAATGTGCATTTTTTTCTGCTAGGCAGCCAACCCCTGCAATGTTTGGTTGGGGTGGTTGTTTTTATCAAGTAGTTTGCACCTGTGCCGCTCCTAGCCTTTATCAGTGGAGGCCTGCTGCATCCTGCTAAGTGTGCATTTGTCATCAGACTGGGTTTTGGGAAGGCCGTATCTCATGCCAGTAAGCTTAACCTCTACTGTGGGTAAAATCCTGCAGGGCATTCTAAGGGATGCTTTGCTGGAGTATCTGAAGAGGAATAACCTCATGACCCAGTATCAGCACGGGTTTACTAGGGACCGTTCATGTCAGACTAATTTGATCAGCTTCTATGAAGAAGTAAGTTCCGGACTGGACCAAGGGAACCCAGTAGATATAGTGTATATGGACTTTTCAAAAGCTTTTGATATGGTGCTACACAAAAGGTTGACACATAAAATGAGAATAATGGGGATAGGGGAAAATATGTGTAAGTGGGTTGAGAGCTGGCTCAGGGATAAGAAACAAAGGGTGGTTATTAATGGAGCACACTCGGACTGGGTCACGGTTAGCAGTGGGGTTCCACAGGGGTCAGTATTGGGCCCTCTTCTTTTTAACATATTTATTAATGACCTTGTAGGGGGCATTCAGAGTAGAATTTCAATATTTGCAGATGACACTAAACTGCAGGGTAATCAATACAGGGGAGGACAAGTTTATATTACAGGATGATTTATGTAAACTTGAAGCTTGGGTTGACAAATGGCAAATGAGCTTTAATGGGGATAAATGTAAGGTCATGCACTTGGGTAGAAGTAATAAGATGTATAACTATGTGCTTAATTCTAAAACTCTGGGCAAAAGCGTCAACGAAAAAGACCTGGGTGTATGGGTGGATGACAAACTCACATTCAGTGGACAGTTGTTGTGAATTCTGTGGCAGAGCTCCCTCCTGTGGTCACAAGTGGTACTTCGGCTGATTCTGTCTATGAGCTTCCGTTGGTGGATGTGAGTGGTACTGCGGCTTCTGAGTTTCCTTCCTCAGGTGATGTGGTGAAGTCGTTAGGTGCTGCTCTATTTAACTCCACCTAGTGCTTTGCTCCTGGCCTCCAGTCAATGTTCTAGTATTGGTCTTGCTTCCTCCTGGATCGTTCATGTGGCCTGTCTTTCTGCATAAGCTAAGTTTTGCTTGTGTTATCTTTGTTTGCTATTTTTTCTGTCCAGCTTGCTATATCGGTTTTTCTTGCTTGCTGGAAGCTCTGGGACGCAGAGGGAGCACCTCCGTACCGTTAGTCGGTGCGGAGGGTCTTTTTGCCCCTCTGCGTGGTTGTTTGTAGGGTTTTGTGTTGACCGCAAAGCAATCTTTCCTATCTTCGGTCTGTTCAGTAAGTTGGGCCTCACTTTGCTAAATCTATTTCATCTCTGCGTTTGTAATTTCATCTCTACTCACAGTCATTATATGTGGGGGGCTGCCTTTTCCTTTGGGGTATTTCTCTGAGGCAAGGTAGGCTTATTTTTCTATCTTAGGCCTAGCTAGTTTCTCAGGCTGTGCCGAGTTGCATAGGGAGCGTTAGGCACAATCCACGGCTGCCTCTAGTGTGGTTGGATAGGATTAGGGATTGCGGTTAGCAGAGTTTCCACGTCTCAGAGCTCGTCCTATGTTTTTTGGTTATTGTCAGGTCACTGTGTGTGCTCTGAACCTCAAGGTCCATTGTGGTTCTGAATTACCTATTCATAACAGACAGTGTCAGACAGCTGCTACAAAGGCAAATAAAATAATGGGATGCATTAAAAGAGGCATAGATGCTCACGAAGAGAAGATAATTTTACCTCTATACAAGTCACTTGTTCGACCACACTTAGAATACTGTGCACAGTTCTGGTCTCCGGTGTATAAGAAAGACATAGCTGAACTGGAGCGGGTGCAGAGAAGAGCGACCAAGGTTATTAGAGGACTGGGGGTCTGCAATACCAAGATAGTTTACTACACTTGGGGCTATTTAGTTTGGAAAAAAGAAGACTAATGGGTGATCTTATTTTAATGTATAAATATATGAGGGGACAGTACAAAGACCTTTCTGATGATCTGTTTAATCATAGACCTGAGACAGGGACAAGGGGGCATCATCTACGTCTGGAGGAAAGAAGGTTTAAGCATAATAACAGGCGCGGATTCTTTACTGTAAGAGCAGTGAGATTATGGAACTCTCTGCCGTATGATGTTGTAATGAGTGATTCGTTACTTAAATTTAAGAGGGGACTGGATACCTTTCTGGAAAAGTATAATGTTACAGGATATATGTACTAGATTCCTTGATAGGGCGTTGATCCAGAGAATTAGTCTGATTGCCGTATGTGGAGTCGGGAAGGAATTTTATTACCCAAGGTGGAGCTTACTCTTTGTCACATGGTTTTTTTTGCCTTCCTCTGGATCAACATGTTAGGGCATGTTAGGTTAGGCTATTGGTTGAACTAGATGGACTTAAAGTCTTCCTTCAACCTTAATAACTATGTAAAATGGCAACATTGCTTTCAGGGAGCTATCCTATATGTCTGTTTAAAGGGTTATTGGGGTGCATCCACATTTGGGGCAGGTGTTGCATTCACTGCATAGGAAAACAGTATAGGAGTACCAACTTCCCAATAATGGGAACATTGCTTTCAGGGGGCCATCCTATATGTCTGTTCAAAGGGGTATTGGGGTGCGTCCAAATTTTGGGCAGCCCTGCCACTCACTGAATAACAATAACAGTATAGGAGACCCACTGTTTAATAATTGAAACAACAAAGCATAGCCGACTGATGGTTCTCTAAGAATGGCCCTTTAAGAATAGTAAAGGCTGCCTGATGGCCCTATAAAAATAGGCTTGTGACTAGTGTTGAGCGATACCTTCCGATATTTGAAAGTATCGGTATCGAATTGTATCGGCCGATATCCGAAAAATATCGGATATCGCCAATACCGATATCCAACACCAATGCAAGTCAATGGGACACAAATATCGGAATGTATCCTGTAATGGTTCCCAGGGTCTGAAGGAGAGGAAACTCTCCTTCAGGCCCTGGGATCCATATTCATGTGTAAAATAAAGAATATAAATAAAAAATATTGATATACTCACCCTCGGACGCGCCCTGGTTGTAACCGCTGCAACTGCCATGCTTCCCTTCCTAAGAATGAGCGAGTGAAGGACCTTCGATGACGTCGCAGCTTGTGATTGGTCGCGTGACCGCTCATGTGACCGCTCACGTGACCAATCACAAGCCGCGACGTCATCGCAGGTCCTTCATGCGCTCATTCTTAGGAACGGAAGCATGGCGGTTGCAGCGGTTACAACCAGGGCGCGTCCGAGGGTGAGTATGTCTTCATCCCGATACCGATTCCCAATATCGCAAAAATATCGGAACTTGGTATCGGAATTCCGATACCGCAAATATTGGCCGATACCCGATACTTGCGGTATCGGAATGCTCAACACTACTTGTGACATTCAGAGTCCCTTCTTCATAATTGAAACAGGATGTGTCTGATGATGTGTCACACACCACATGGCCAGGTAAAATATTAAAATGACATTTCCCAGTGAATGCATTTGTCTTGGTTGAAAGCAATGCTAAATTTAAAAAATGCATCAAAAACACTACGTAAGAACATAGCCCAAGGTGCGGATGAGCATTCTTGTTTTTGGTTATTTATTTTGCTTTATATACAAGTCATTACCCTGGAAAGGATGTTCCTTAACATATTTTCTAGGAAAATTTCATTTTGAGTCTGTAAAAGTGGCGAAAGACTCTGACAACTTTGTTCACAGCAGTGACCTGGGATTCAGAAATGCTTCCAGGGGTCTTCTCCATGCTGTTCCCATGTCATTTGAGCACTGTTCCCATCGATTTCCGCAATTTCTAGTCCCTCTATAGACCCCCGGGGGAGCACGGTAAAAATGCTTGAGTTCCCCTTAGACTTACATTGGGCTCGTTGCTCGGGTCGAGCACCCGAGCATTACAATATGCTCAACCCGAGCAACGAGCACCCGAGCATTTTAGGGCTAGCCCATCACTAATTATCATAATTTCAATGCATACCATTGAGTGTTAAAATCAATTAGCATTGTTTAAAAGCTTGCAATAATGTTTTTTTTTCAGCATGGCGTGGCTTAAAATAGGCTTGCGGTCTACTCATATTGGAAAAATTACCGTAGTTCATATTAGAGTTCGTAATTAAGATTTTTTTATTGTTTTTAATGGACCAGGAATACTGAACTTCTACACAAAATAGATCAACTCCATGTTAAAATAATGTGGTCGGTTTGCAAGTCGGGCATTTTAATGAGAAAAAAAGCACACAATGCAACACTTTCTCTTTTGCTAAGGATGATGGAATTTGTGACTGAACTTCTTGGTGGTGTTGGTACCAAAAAACGTGTAAACCTAGATGTGGCAAATACTTTACTTGGGTTTTTTTGGGTTTTTTACACATTCATTTGCATGGGTTAAAAGCGTTGCAAACCTCTCAAAGAACTGACATTCTGCATCTTGGTAAAAAGACAAACAGGGCTCAAAATATGAGAAGAAAACAAAAACTGAATGTGCAAAAACTGAATATTTCAGAAATCTCATTGATTATTCTGGTATTGTAAACCACTTTACATTTTACGCTCCATATGTGTTGCATAAAAAATGAAGCAGGAACACTACATATGAACATACCCTTACTTTGTAAACCTGATATTCGTTATTAATATGGAAAGAGTGACACTAAGTACTAAAACATACACATATAAATGTACATACTCTCTGTGCCAGTCATAAATCTGATGAATATTTCCAAAAATAATTTTATCCTTTGCTTTCATATCATCTGGAACACCATCCTCCTTCATGAGTGCCATATATCCCTGTAAGATAATACAAAAAAGTTAAACGTTTTAGCTTTTTTTTTTTTTTACATGCAATAACTACACCATAATGCCTCTAAGATACAACTAGCAATTTTGAAGATTCCTCAAAACCGAGCTTAGGCATGATAATAATAATAATAATAATAAAAAAATATAAATTTTAATAATTTTATATATATATATATATATATATATATATTAAGTTACACACTGTTAGAGCTGCTCACTTGGCTGTACACAGAGGTAGAAATGGACCACTGTCTCTTTAAGAACATGCTTGGTTTATTGAAGGCAGTATAAACCAAACTGAGAAACATAAACACGGCCCTCTGGGCAAAACAAAACACAGTCCTTCTCCTGGTGTGGATCAGCCTGCTCATGGTTAGCAAGGTCCATGGTTCAGGTCCTTTAACACAGGCACAAACACTTTCCTGGAGTGTTTCCTCTCCAGGCACACTCACTGATGCTGCTATCATGAGGCAAGTTGAATACTTTGCTTCAAGCGGTGGAGCATTCCTAAAGACAGGGGCGGCAGAGCGGCAGTCAGAAGTTAGAACACGTGGTGCCGACTCTCCCTGCAATTCCTGCTCTGACACTTGCAGACAGTGTCACAGACACAAACAAGCTAACGTGCGGTGTGCCCGGCAGGCTGCTGTGCTGGGAGTTGGACACAGACACACACATAGCTGGGACCGGCAGCAGTAAGTAAAGTAACTATAAAAAACATCATTCACCACCCAGCACATCCCCCACACTGCTGCTGCTGCACAGCATGTCTGTCAGGGTTCACAGCCTCCCTCCATCAGATTGAAGTAGATTCAAGGAGCGAGTGCCTGGTGTCAATGCAGACACTCGATTAACTGAATTTTTTAAAGCAGTGAAAGAGTTTAATTACAAGGGGCAGCCATGAAAGTAATGAATTTTAGATGTTATCTCAACTCAGCAAAGATTTTATAAACTTTCCACTTCTTGGAGCGGAGCTGTGTGTGTATGAGGTGTATGAAGTGAAGCCATGTGTGTATGAGGTGTATGGTGCGGAGCCGTGTGTGTATGAGATGTATGTAGCAGAGCCGTGTGTGTATGAGGTGTATGGAGCGGAGCCGGGAGTGTATGGAGCGGAGCCATGTGTGTATGAGATGTATGGAGCAGAGCCGTGTGTGTATGAGGTGTATGGAGCGGAGCCGTGTGTATGAGGTGTATGGAGCGGAGCCGGGTGTGTATGAGGTGTATGGAGCGGAGCCACGTGTGTATGAGGTGTATGGAGCAGAGCTGAATGTTTACGAGGTGTGCGGAGCGGAGCCGTGTGTGCATGAGGTGTATGGAGCGGAGCCATGTGTGTTTGAGGTGTATGGAGCGGAACTGAATGTGTACAAGGTGTGCGGAGCAGAGCCGTGTGTGTATGAGGTGTATGAAGCAAAGCCGTGTGTGTATGAGGTGTACGGAGCAGAGCCGTGTGTGTATGAGGTGTATGGAGCAGAGTCGGGTGTGTATGAGGTGTATGGAGCAGAGCTGGGTGTGTATGAGGTGTACGGAGCGGAGCCGGGTGTGTATTCAGTGTACGGAGTGGAGCTGCATGTGTATGAGGTGTATGGAGTGGAGCCGGGTGTGTATGAGGTGTATGGAGCAGAGCCAGGTGTGTATGAGGTGTATGGAGCAGAGTCGGGTGTGTGTGCGAGGTGTATGGAGCGGAGCCATGTGAGTACGGAATGGAGCCGTGTGTTTAAGGTGTACGGAGCGCAGCCGCGTGTGTAGGAGTAACTATGTGTGGCCATTATACAGTATGGAGCATCATGTGGGCCCATTATACAGTATGGAGCATCATGTGTTGCCATTATACAGTATGGAGCATTATGTGTGGCCATTATACAGTATGGAGCACTGTGTGGTCATTATACAGTATGGAGCATCATGTGTGGCCATTATACAGTATGGAGCACTGTGGGGCCATTATACAGTATGGAGCATCATGTGCGGCCATTATACAGTATGGAGCATCATGTGGGCCCATTATACAGTATGGAGCATCATGTGTGGCGATTATACAGTATGGAGCATCATGTGGGCCCATTATACAGTACTAGATGGTGGCCCGATTCTAACGCATCGGGTATTCTAGAATATGCATGTCCACGTAGTATATTGCACAGCCCACATAGTATATTGCCCAGCCACATAGTATATTGCCCAGTCACGTACTATATTGCCCAGCTACGTAGTATATTGCCCAGTGACGTAGTATATTGACCAGCCACGTAGTATATTGCCCAGCCACGTAGTATATTGCCCAGTCACGTACTATATTGCCCAGTCACGTACTATATTGCCCAGCTACGTAGTATATTGCCCAGTGACGTAGTATATTGCCCAGCCACGTACTATATTGCCCAGCTACGTAGTATATTGCCCAGCCACGTAGCATATTGCCCAGCCACGTAGCATATTGCCCAGCCACGCAGTATATTGCCCAGTCACATAGTATATTGCCCAGTCACGTAGCATATTGCCCAGCCACGTAGTATATTGCCCTGCCACGTATGTAACAGGTTAAAAAAGACTTAAAATAAAAATAAACATATACATATACCTTCCGAGGGGCCCTGGCGCTTGTGAGCGGCGCACGCGGCAGCTTCCGGTCCGAGGGTTGGTATGAGCGCAGGACCTGTGATGACGTTGTGGTCACATGACCGTGACGTCATGGCAGGTCCTTCTCGCATAGCATCTTTGGCACCGGAACCTGCCGCTCGCACTGCCGAGGAGAGGGCGCACGTCGGAGGGTGAGAATAATGTTTTTTTTAATTATTATTTGTAACATTAGATCTTTTTACTATTGATGCTGCATACGCATCATCAATAGTAAAAAGTTGATCACACAGGGTTAATAGCGGCGGTACGGAGTGAGTTACCCACGGAATAACGCGGTCCGTTACCGCTGGTATGAGTATGGAGCGGGCACTGACTGCGGAGAGTATGGAGCGGGCGCCGGGCACTGACTGCAGGGGAGTAGGGAGGGACTAATCAGACTGTGGCCGTCGCTGATTGGTCGCGGCAGCCATGAAAGGCAGCTGGCGAGACCAATCAGCGACTTGCATTTCCATGACAGACAGAGGCCGTGACCAATGAATATCTGAGCCAGACAGACAGAAAGACAGACAGAAGTGACCCTTAGACAATTATATAGTAGATGGAGCATCATGTGTGACCATTATACAGTATGGAGCATTATGTGTGGCCATTATACAGTATGGAGCATCGTGTGGCCATTATACAGTATGGAGCATCATGTGTGGCCATTATACAGTATGGATCATCATGTGGGCCCATTATACAGTATGGAGCATCATGTGGGCCCATTATACAGTATGGAGCATCATGTGGGCCCATTATACAGTATGGAGCATCATGTGTGACCATTATACAGTATGGAGCATTATGTGTGGCCATTATACAGTATGGAGCATCATGTGTGGCCAGTATACAGTATGGAGCACTGTGTGGCCATTATACAGTATGGAGCATTATGTGGGGCTCATTATATTGTATGGAGCAACATATGGGGCTCATAATACTGTATGGAGCAATATATGGGGCATGTTAATCTGTATGGGGCGCTGTGCGGTGCCCACAATACTGTATGGAGCAATATATGGGGCTCATTATACTGTATGGAGCAATATATGGGGCTCATTATTCTGTATGGATCACTGTAGTGCCCAGAATACTGTATGGAGGACTATACTGTCTGATTTATGACCTATTGTAGAATGTACAATAGTTATCACTCATGTAATGTATGGGGGGGGGGCTGTATATGAGATGGGAGCCCTATAGGGGGGCTGTACTGTGTATGTGTTTGGGGGGGCACCGTTTTGAAGTTCGCCTCAGGCAGCAGTGTGGCTAGGTTCACCCCTGGGCACACTGAACACTGCAGCCTTTGGAAGGCAGCTACTTAAACCACAGACGATTTGACTTCTTCATCTTGAGACTGATCATATGACTGTGACATCGCACAGGTCCTGTCAGGACATGGTGGTGCTGGCTCTGCAGGTGGAGATAAGGTGGACATCTTCCCTCCTACTCTACAGATGTCCACATAAAACGAGCCCATGTATGCACCTTTAACGTCAGCCTCACAACACTTTAGTGTTCTGGAGGAAAATACTCTGGCTTTATATCACTGACGCATTTAAACGCAGTGACACATATCTCCCCTCCATTACTTTACCCGTGACTTTTTCACAACACACACATACAGTGGCTTGCGAAAATATTCACTCCCATTTGAATTTTCCAATTTAGAGATCACACCTTCAAGTACTTTAACCCCTTTCCGACTTCGGGTGAAATAGTACGCCAGATGTCGGACTCCCTCCCTTTGATGTGGGCTCTGGCGATAAGCCCACATCTTTCCCAGGACTTGTCAGCTGTTTTGAGCAGCTGACATGTGCCCGCAATAGCTGCAGTTGGAATCGTGAACCACTAGCGGTATTAACCAGTTAAATGCCGGTGTCAAACTCTGACTGCGGAATTTAACAAACGCTGCCGGCAATCGAACAGGAAACATGCAAACCGGTGACCCCCGTCACGTGATTGCGGGTCACCAGTGTGTTGGCATGACAACCGGAGGTCTCCTTTGGTTGTCAGTGCCAGCTTGCTATGAGCGCCACCCAGTGGTTGGCGCTCATAGCAAGTGAGTAAATCTGCTAACATTTAAATCACCCCCCTTTTGCCCCATTCAAAATAATAAAAAAAAAAATCAAACATACACATATTTGGTATCGCCGCATTCAGAATCGCCCCATCTATCTAAAAAAAAAAAAGATTAACCTGATCGCTGGGCGGTGTAGCGAGAAAAAAGTCAAAAGGACAGAATTACGTTTTTTTGGTAGCCACAACATTGCATTAAAATGCAATAAAAGGCGATCAAAAGATCGTATCTGCACCAAAATGGTATTATTAAACCCATCAGCTCAGAGCACAAAAACTAAGCCCTCACCTGACCCGAGATCACAAAAAAATGGAGGGGCTACGGGTATCGGAAAATGGTGCATTTTTTTTAAACAAAGTTTGGATTTTTTTTTTCACCACTTAGATAAAAAAAACTTAGACATGTTTGGTGTCTATGAACTCATAATAACCTGGAGAATCATAATGATAGGTCAGTTTTAGCCTTTCGTGAACCTAGTAAAAAAGCCAAACAAAAAACAAATGTGGGATTAAACATTTTTGCAATTTCACCGGACTTGGAATTTTTTTCCCGTTTTCTAGTACACGACTTGGTATAACCAATGGTGTTGTTCAAAAGTACAACTTGTCCTGCAAAAAACAAGCCCTCACAAGGCCATATTGACGGAAAATTAAAAAAGTTATGGCTCTGAGAGGAATGGGAGCAAAAAACAAAAACGCAAAACAAAAAAAAAGCTCCGGGGTTAAGCTGCATAATAAAAAAAAATGTACAAGAAAAGTCTTTAAAAGTAGTTTAAGAAATTATACAGAACAGACCAAAAGTTTGGACACACCTTCTCATTTAACCCCTTTACCCCCAAGGGTGGTTTGCACGTTAATGACCGGGCCAATTTTTACAATTCTGACCACTGTCCCTTTATGAGGTTATAACTCTGGAACGCTTCAATGGATCCTGGTGATTCTGACATTGTTTTCTCGTGACATATTGTACTTCATGACAATGGTAAAAATTATTTGATAGTACCTGCGTTTATTTGTAAAAAAAACGGAAATTTGGCGAAAATTATGAAAATTTCGCAATTTTCCAACTTTGAATTTTTATGCAATTAAATCACAGAGATATGTCACACAAAATACTTAATAAGTAACATTTCCCACATGTCTACTTTACATCAGCACAATTTTGGAACCAAAATTTTTTTTTGTTAGGGAGTTATAAGGGTTAAAAGTTGACCAGCAATTTCTCATTTCTACAACACCATTTTATTTTAGGGACCACATCTCATTTGAAGTCATTTTGAGGGGTCTATATGATAGAAAATACCCAAGTGTGACACCATTCTAAAAACTACACCCCTCAAGGTGCTCAAAACCATATTCAAGAAGTTTATTAACCCTTCTGGTGCTTCACAGGAATTTTTTGAATGTTTAAATAAAAATGAACATTTAACTTTTTTTCACAAAAAATGTAATTCAGCTCCAATTTGTTTTATTTTACCAAGGGTAACAGGAGAAAATGGACCCCAAACATTGTTGTACAATTTGTCCTGAGTATGCCAATACCCCACATGTGGGGGTAAACCACTGTTTGGGCGCATGGCAGAGCTCGGAAGCGAAGGAGTGCCATTTGACTTTTCAATGCAAAATTGACTGGAATTGAGATGGGACGCCATGTTTCGTTTGGAGAGCCCCTGATGTGGCTAAACATTGAAACCCCCCACAAGTGACACCATTTTGGAAAGTAGACCCCCTAAGGAACTTATCTAGAGGTGTGGTGAGCACTTTGACCCAACAAGTGCTTCACAGAAGTTTATAATGTAGAACCGTAAAAATAAAAAATCATATTTTTTCACAAAAATTATCTTTTCGCCCCCAATTTTTTATTTTACCAAGGGTAAGAGAAGAAATTGGACCCCAAAAGTTGTTGTACAATTTGTCCTGAGTACGCTGATAGCCCATATGTGGGGGTAAACCACTGTTTGGGCGGATGGGAGAGCTCGGAAGGGAAGGAGCGCCGTTTGACTTTTCAATGCAAAATTGACAGGAATTGAGATGGGACGTCATGTTGCGTTTGAAGAGCCACTGATGTGCCTAAACATTGAAACCCCCCACAAGTGACACCATTTTGGAAAGTAGACCCCCTAAGGAACTTATCTAGAGGTGTGGTGAGCACTTTGACCCACCAAGTGCTTCACAGAAGTTTATAATGTAGAACCGTAAAAATAAAAAATCATATTTTTTCACAAAAATGATCTTTTTGCCCCCAATTTTTTATTTTCCCAAGGGTAAGAGAAGAAATTGGACCCCAAAAGTTGTTGTACAATTTGTCCTGAGTACGCGGATACCCCATATGTGGGGGTAAACCACTGTTTGGGTGGATGGGAGAGCTCGGAAGGGAAGGAGCGCCGTTTGACTTTTCAAAGCAAAATTGACAGGAATTGAGATGGGATGCCATGTTGCGTTTGAAGAGCCACTGACGTGCCTAAACATTGAAACCCCCCACAAATGACACCATTTTGGAAAGTAGACCCCCTAAGGAACTTATCTAGAGGTGTGGTGAGCACTTTGACCCACCAAGTGCTTCACAGAAGTTTATAATGCAGAGCCGTAAAAATAAAACAAAATTTTTTTCCCACAAAAATTATTTTTTTAGCCCCCAGTTTTGTATTTTCCTGAGGGTAACAGGAGAAATTGGACCCCAAAATTTGTTGCCCAATTTGTCCTGAGTGCGATGATACACCATATGTGGGGGGAACCACTGTTTGGGCACATGGGAGGGCTCAGAAGGGAAGGAGTGCCATTTGAATGCAGACTTAGATGGAATGGTCTGCAGGCGTCACATTACGTTTGCAGAGCCCCTAATGTACCTAAACAGTAGAAACCCCCCACAAGTGACACCATTTTGGAAAGTAGACCCCCTTAGGAACTTATCTAGATGTGTGCTGAGCGCTTTGACCCACCAAGGGCTTCACAGAAGTTTATAATGGAGAGCCGTAAAAATAAAACAAAAATTTTTTCCCACAAAAATTATTTTTTAGCCCCCAGTTTTGTATTTTCCCGAGGGTAAAAGGAGAAATTCGACCCCACAATTTGTTGTCCAATTTGTCCTGAGTGCGCTGATACCCCATATGTGGGGGGGAACCACTGTTTGGGCGCATGGGAGGGCTCGGAAGGGAAGGAGCTCCATTTGGAATGAGGACTTAGATGGAATGGTCTGCAGGTGTCACATTGCATTTGCAGAGCCCCTAATGTACCTAAACAGTAGAAACCTCCCACAAGTGACACCATTTTGGAAACTAGACCCCCTAAGGAACTCATCTAGATGTGTTGTGATAGCTTTGAACCCCCAAGTGTTTCACTACAGTTTGTAACGCAGAGCCGTGAAAATTAAAAAAAAAAATCTTTCCCCCCAAAATTATTTTTTAGCCCCCAGTTTTGTATTTTCCCGAGGGTAAGAGGAGAAATTCGACCCCAAAAGTTGTTGTCCAATTTGTCCTGAGTACGCTGATACCCCGTATGTTGGGGGAAACCAACGTTTGAGCGCATGGCAGAGCTCGGAAGGGAAGGAGCGCCATTTGGAATGCAGACTTAGATGGAATGGTCTGCAGACGTCACATTGCGTTTGCAGAACCCCTAATGTACCTAAACAGTAGAAACCCCCCACAAGTGACCCCATATTGGAAACTAGACCCCCCAGGGAACTAATCTAGATGTGTTGTGAGAACTTTGAACCCCCAAGTGTTTCACTACAGTTTATAACGCAGAGCCGTGAAAATAAAAAATCTTTTTTTTTCCCACAAAAAATATGTTTTAGCCCCGAGTTTTGTATTTTCCCAAGGGTAGCAGGAGAAATTGGACCCCAAAAGTTGTTGTCCTATTTGTCCTGAGTACGCTGATACCCCATATGTTGGGGTAAACCCCTGTTTGGGCACACGGGAGAGCTCGGAAGGGAAGAAGCACTGTTTTACTTTTTCAACGCAGAATTGGCTGGAATTGAGATCGGACGCCATGTCGCGTTTGGAGAGCCCCTGATGTGCCTAAACAGTGGAAACCCCCCAATTATAACTGAAACCCTAATCCAAACACATCCCTAACCCTAATCCCAACAGTAACCCTAACCACACCTCTAACCCTCACACACCCCTAACCCTAATCCCAATCCTATTCCCAACCGTAAATGTAATCTAAACCCTAACTGTAACTTTAGCCCCAACCCAAACTGTAGCCCTAGCCCTAACCCTAGCCCTAACCCTAATCCTAACCCTAGCCCTAACCCTAGCCCTAACCCTAGCCCTAACCCTAGCCCTAACCCTAACCCTAGCCCTAACCCTAGCCCTAACCCTAACCCTAGCCCTAACCCTAGCCCTAACCCTAGCCCTAACCCTAGCCCTAGCCCTAACCCTAGCCCTAACCCTAGCCCTAACCCTAGCCCTAACTCTAACCCTAGCCCTAATGGGAAAATGGAAATAAATACATTTTTTTAATTTTTCCCTAACTAAGGGGGTGATGAAGGGGGGTTTGATTTACATTTATAGCGGGTTTTTAGCGGATTTTATGATTGGCAGCCGTCACACACTGAAAGACGCTTTTTATTGCAAAAAATATTTTTTGCGTTACCACATTTTGAGAGCTATAATTTTTCTATATTCTGGTCCACAGAGTCATGTGAGGTCTTGGTTTTTGCGGGACGAGTTGATGTTTTTATTGGTAACATTTTCGGGCACGTGACATTTTTTGATCGCTTTTTATTCCGATTTTTGTGAGGCAGAATGACCAAAAACCAGCTATTCATGAATTTCTTTTGGGGGAGGCGTTTATACCGTTCCGCGTTTGGTAAAATTGATGAAGCAGTTTTATTCTTCGGGTCAGTACGATTACATCGACACCTCATTTATATCATTTTTTTATGTTTTGGCTCTTTTATACGATAAAAACTATTTTATAGAAAAAATAATTATTTTTGCATCGCTTTATTCTCAGGACTATAACTTTTTTATTTTTTTGCTGATGATGCTGTATGGTGGCTCGTTTTTTGCGGGACAAGATGACGTTTTCAGCGGTACCATGGTTAGTTATATCTGTCTTTTTGATCGCGTGTTATTCCACTTTTTGTTCGGCGGTATGATAATAAAGCGTTGTTTTTTGCCTCGTTTTTTTTTTTTTTTCTTACGGTGTTTACTGAAGGGGTTAACTAGTGGGCCAGTTTTATAGGTCGGGCCGTTACGGACGCGGCGATACTAAATATGTGTACTTTTATTGTTTTTTTTTTTATTTAGATAAAGAAATGTATTTATGGGAATAATATTTTTATTTTTTTTTTCATTATTTTGGAATTTTTTTTTTATTTTTTTTTACACATTTGAAATTTTTTTTTTTTACTTTTTTACTTTGTCCCAGGGGGGGACATCACAGATCAGTGATCTGACAGTTTGCACAGCACTCTGTCAGATCACTGATCTGATAGGAGTGCAGGCTGCTTCACAGTGCCTGCTCTGAGCAGGCTCTGTGAAGCCACCTCCCTCCCTGCAGGACCCGGATCCGCGGCCATCTTGGATCCGGGGCTGGAGGGAGCAGGGAGGGAGGTGAGACCCTCGCAGCAACGCGATCACATCGCGTTGCTGCGGGGGGCTCAGGGAAGCCCGCAGGGAGCCCCCTCCCTGCGCGGTGCTTCCCTGTACCGCCGGCACATCGCGATCATCTTTGATCGCGGTGTGCCGGGGGTTAATGTGCCGGGGGCGGTCCGTGACCGCTCCTGGCACATAGTGCCGGATGTCAGCTGCGATAAACAGCTGACACCCGGCCGCGATCGGCGGCGCTCCCCCCGTGAGCGCTGCCGATCGCATATGACGTACTATTGCGTCCTTGGGAAGTAAAGCCCACCCCACATGGACGCAATAGTACGTCTAATGGCAGAAAGGGGTTAAAGATTTTTCTGTATTTTCATGACTATGAAAATTGTAAATTCACACTGAAGGAATCAAAACTATAAATTAACACATGTGGAATTATATACTTAACAAAAAAGTGTGAAACAACTGAAAATATGTCTTATAATCTAGGTTCTTCAAAGTAGCCACCTTTTGCTTTGATGACTGCTTTGCACACTCTTGGCATTCTCTTGATGAGCTTCAAGAGGTAGTCACCGGAAATGGTTTTCACTTCATAGATGTGCCCTGTCAGGTTTAATAAGTGGGATTTCTTACCTTAAAAATGGGGTTGGGACCATCAGTTGTGTTGAGCAGAAGTCTGGTGGATACACAGCTGATAGTCCTACTGAATAGACTGTTTTAAATTGTATTATGGCAAGAAAAAAGCAGCTAAGTAAAGAAAAACGAGTAGCCATCATTCCTTTAAGAAATGAAGGTCAGTCAGTCAGAAAAATTGGGAAACTTTGAAAGTGTCCTCAAGTGCAGTTGCAAAAAATCATCAAGGGCTACAAAGAAACTGGCTCACATGAGGACCGCCCCAGGAAAGGAAGACCAAGAGTCACCTCTGCTTCTGAGGATAAGTTTATCTGAGTCACCAGCCTCAGAAATCACAGGTTAACAGCAGCTCAGATTAGAGACCAGGTCAATGCCACACAGAGTTCTAGCTGCAGACACATCTCTACAACAACTGTTAAGAGGAGACTTTGTGCAGCAGGCCTTCATGCATGTAAAATAGCTGCTAAGAAACCATTGCTAAGGACAGGCAACAAGCTGAAGAGACTTATTTGGGCTAAAGAACACAAGGAATGGACATTAGACCAGTGGAAATCTGTGCTTTGGTCTGATGAGTCCAAATTTGAGATCTTTGGTTTCAACCACCGTGTCTTTGTGCGACGCAGAAAAGGTGAACGGATGGACTCTACATGCCTGGTTCTCACCATGAAACATGGAGGAGGAGTTGTGATGGTGCTTTGCTGTTGACACTATTGGGGATTTATTCAAAATTGAAGGCATACTGAACTCGCATGGCTACCACAGCATCTTGCAGCAGCATGCTATTCCATCCGGTTTGCGTTTAGTTGGACCATCATTTATTTTTCAACAGGACAATGACCCCAAACACACCTCCAGGCTGTGTAAGGACTATTTGACCAAGAACGAGAGTGATGGGGTGCTACACCAGATGACCTGGCCTCCACAGTCACCAGACCTGAACCCAATCGAGATGGTTTGGGATGAGCTGGACCGCAGAGTGAAGGCAAAAGGGCCAACGAGTGCTAAGCATCTCTGGGAACTCCTTCAAGATTGTTGGAAGACCATTTCCGGTGACTACCACTTGAAGCTCATCAAGAGAATGCCAAGAGTGTGCAAAGCAGTCATCAAAGCAAAAGGTGGCTACTTTGAAGAACGAAGAATATAAGACATTTTCAGTTGTTTCACACTTTTTTGTTTAGTATATAATTCCACATGTGTTAATTCATAGTTTTGATGCCTTCAGTGTGAACTTACAATTTTCATATTCATGAAAATACTGAAAAATCTTTAAATGAGAAGGTGTGTCCAAACTTTTGGTCTGTACTGTATATTAAAAAATAAAAGATAAAAGTTTTAATCACCCCAATTTCTCTAAAACATTAAACAAAATAGGACAGCTTTTATTTTAGCCACGTGTGTATTTCTCTGAGCCAATGAAATCTAAAAATATTTATTCCATTCCAAATGTAAAACTGTATCATATGGGAAATGTGAAAGAGAATACAAATCAAGTGGAGATTGTGTTTTTGGTAACAACACCTCCCTCCCAAGAAAAAGTGGAACAAGAAATCAAAACGTTTTATGGGCCAAATAACTAATGACCAAATAGCTAAAAATGTGATGACTCTCAAAATATTCAACTGTGTCAGATTTTTTTCAGGTCTTTTTTAAGTAGTAACAGAAAAAAAACATAAATTTGGAATCACCATACCCATAGTGACTAGTAGAACCAAGTTATATTATTTTTAAGCATATGGTGAATACCATAAAAGCTAAAAAACTGTGGAATTACATTTTTTAATTTTACCGCAAGTAGAATCTTTCCTGTTTTCAATGGTAAGGTAAAATAAATGGTGTTATTCAAAATGTAAACTCATCCTGCAAAAAATCAAGCTTTTATGTGGCTATGTTTACGAAAACAAAGTGACAGCTCTTGGAATAAGGATAATAACATAAAATGCAAATACATCTCCATTAGAGATGAAAATTTCAATGTTCGGTTTAAGATCCCTGAATTTGCAATATTCGCAGATTAATTTGTTGAACGTATGCCGAACAAAACCGGACGCCATTCATGTCAATGGGACACAACACCTTAAAATGGCCCCAAATGCTACCAAAACACATCAAATGAGGGACAAACACCAGGAAAGTGGCCTGAATTCATCCACACTACAAATTTTAGCATGGCACTGCAGCAATCAGCCAGGCATGAGGTATTGGGGTCTGGGACAACATTTACAGCTTTCTACTGAACGTCAATGTAAGATGAGGTAGGTTAGGGATCGGTGTAGGCCTCCTTTGCTGGGAGTCCTGATACCACATGCAACACCTCTACCTGCTTTCATGCTGAGCCAAACTCAGGTGGCACAAATATCAGTTTTGTAGACTACCATTGTCAGAAAAATTTAAGGATAGTAACACGGGTAGTTGAGTCCAAGGTAGTGGAGGCCTGATGTGTTATGATCCGGTGACCTTGGAGCAGCACGAAAACTATCACTGGAGTAAGTGGTAACTATACTGACTGCAAATCCTGATCTTAACACCGCAACTAGAAGTAGCCGTGGGATGTACCTAACAACCTAGACACCTCATCACAGCCGGAGGACTAAATACCCCTATAGATGGAAATAGGAATACTATCTTGTCTCAGAGCAGAACCCCAAAGGATAGGCAGTCCCCCACAAATATTGACTGTGAGTAGGAGAGGAAAGACACACACAGGCAGAAAAACAGGATTTAGCACAAGAGGCCACTCTAGCGAAAATAGGAAAGGATAGGACAGAGTTCTGTGCGGTCAGTATTAAAACCCTTCCAAAAATATCCACAGCAGATTATACAAAAAATTCCTCCATCTAACTAAAGACGTGGAACGTATATCTGCAACTCCAGAGACTAATACACTCAGAGCAGGAATACAATAAAAAAACAAGCACACAGCTTGTGTGCCATGGAAAAAGAAACAGACACTTATCTTTGCTGAATTGGCAGCTAAGCAGGAGAAGCCAGACAGAGATCCAACACTTCCCAAGAAACCAAAGAAATCCTAAATATGAAAATGTGGAAGCACACGTCACTGATATAATTCATAAATACTTTATTAAAGGATAACACATATTATCCATACATGATAAAATAGAAAACAAGGTATAAAAAATGGAGATGCACATGCAAGATCACAGCAAAATACAGGTACAGCCTCACCTCTCTGAATAAATCTCAAACCTTATAAGGAGTATACGTAGGGCTATTCCATATATCTGTAGTGGTCAGTGGATCTAACTAACATATCACATTAGCGGCTACCAGTGCAATTGTGACAGTACTGCATACTACGGTAATAAGTGCCAATGCACATTAAACAAGTTTCTCACAGTATCCTGTCAATGGCTCGCCATTCATAAGGAGTCAAACATCACTACCACATATACAATGACCAGCTGAGCCCAACTCAGTAATGCATATAGAGGTAAATTAATAGAGGTGATACATGACCTGTATGAGCTGTGAGGATCCCCAACGCGCGTTTCGCGTTAGCTTCGTCCGGGGGTTGCTAATGTGGGTGTTAATGGCGCCATTACCACGCCGCACCCACCAATGAAGGTACAACTATATAAACTCTGCACTTTAACACCCACATTAGCAACCCCCGGACGAAGCTAACGCGAAACGCGCGTTGGGGATCCTCACAGCTCATATAGGTCATGTATCACCTCTATTAATTTACCTCTATATGCATTACTGAGTTGGGCTCAGCTGGTCATTGTATATGTGGTAGTGATGTTTGACTCCTTATGAATGGCGAGCCATTGACAGGATACTGTGAGAAACTTGTTTAATGTGCATTGGCACTTATTACCGTAGTATGCAGTACTGTCACAATTGCACTGGTAGCCGCTAATGTGATATGTTAGTTAGATCCACTGACCACTACAGATATATGGAATAGCCCTATGTATACTCCTTATAAGGTTTGAGATTTATTCTGAGAGGTGAGGCTGTACCTGTATTTTGCTGTGATCTTGCATGTGCATCTCCATTTTTTATACCTTGTTTTCTATTTTATCATGTATGGATAATATGTGTTATCCTTTAATAAAGTATTTATGAATTATATCAGTGACGTGTGCTTCCACATTTTCATATTTAGGATTTCTTTGGCTTGTTTTGGAAGCGTCACATAGTTAGGCCGTTGTTCTATTTTTTTGGAAATTACTTCCCAAGAAACATTGACAACTGGCAAGGACTAATGAGTCCTGCAAACCTAAATTCCCCAATCAGAAGTGCAATCAGCAGATACACCTGTCCAGGACTGCCGCCCAGGGACAACTGCATTACCACCTACAACCACCGGAGGGAGCCCAAAAGCAGAATTCACAACACTGATGGTCTCGGAGGCCTACTGCTACAGGCAACATGCATGAAGGAGCCACAACCAGGAGTATTTCCAAAAATTACTGGCAAACACCACCAAAGTGGCAACAATTTCAACACAGTAGAAATAGTATAATAGGGACCGACAGGTCTTCCACTATGCCCAATCCAGCAGATGGACACCCAACCAGGAGTGTTTACATTTAAACAAATGAGGGCCTTATACCACAGAAGTGGACTAACAGTCATGAGAATAGAAATAGTATAATTGGGAACAACATGTTTTCCACTACATCTAACCCAGCAGATGTAGACCAGCCATGACTGTTCACATTTCCACAAATTTGTGTTAACATCAACAGCAGCAACAGCAGGCACAGAAGCCACACTAAAGATATCACAGAGTGCAGTTACGTGACATTAATGTATCACACTAAAAAATGCGATATCACCTAGTCTGTACAGTCTGCGATTGGGGTGCAAAAGTCCTTGGAGATCCATGACTTGTTCACCTTGATGAAAGTTAGGCGGTCTACACATTCAGGGGACAGCCAGCTGTGCTTATCACTCAGAACACCACCAGCAGTGCTTAAGACATGTTCTGAGAGAATGCTGGCTGCCGGGCACGATAGAACCTCCAAGGCATGTGAGGCGAGCTCAGGCCACTCATCCATTTTGGAAGACCAAAATGTGAAAGGGTGCAAACCCTCCCTGATGGTAATGATATTCAAGTCTAGATAGTCCTGCACCATCCTTTCCATTCGTTCACCACGTGTAAGACTTGGACTCTGTTATACTGGTGCATGAGCTGGTCTAAAAACAGAAATTACTTTTTCCACTTACACCACCGATGCTGCTGCTGCTAAAGTTTTGGCACTGACGAATTGACGTGCTGGAGGTCGGAAGTCTAAAGCTGCGATGCGAACTGTGTGCTTCACTGCTGTCTTGGGGAAAAGCTCTCTTAAAGGGAACCTGTCACCCCATTTTTTCAGTAGGAGATAAAAATACCGTTAAATAGGGCCTGAGCTGTGCTTTACAATAGGGTATTTTTTGTCCCCTGATTCCCTACCTATGCTGCCGAAATACCTTACAAAAGTGGCCTTTTTCGCCTGTCAATCAGGCTGGTCAGGTCAGATGGGCGTGGTCACAGCGCTGTTTTTCCCCCACATCTTGCTTAAGTTCCCGTTGGTGGCGTAGTGCTTCTCGCATGCGCAAGTGCCAATTGCACTGCGCAGCTGTCGAAAAAGAGCGCGCTCGCCGCTATTCAGCGGTTTCTCGGTGGGCGAGGCCATCTTCCTGAGGCCGCGCGTGCGCAGATGGAGTCTCCTGCTTCCCGGGGCTTCAGGAAAATGGCCGCGGGATGCCTCGCGTGCGCAGATGGGACATCGCAGCGGCCATTTTCCTGAAGCCGAGTTCGAATCTCGGCTTCAGGAAAATGGCCGCCGCTGACAGGTTCCCTTTAAGGATGTGTAAAAGCGTATTTCGATACTCCAGCATTCAGAGGCCCCTTTACAGGAAGGGAAGTATCTGGAAAAATGTGGTATTCCTAATCATAACTATACGGGGATCATGTTGCAGATAGTGCAGCAAGAAGGCACTCATATGTCGGGCTCTACCATGAGATCCAAGTCCATGCTGTGTTGGTGGCTGGGTAACAATGAGGCTCGTTTCCTCCGTCCCCTATTGCCAACCATGAACAACAGAGAGGGGAGGAGTATCATCTTCATTGGACAGTTGCTTGCCCATCACCTCTTTCTCCTTTATTTTTTCCTCGGATCTTGCACCTTCAATAACAGTTTGTTTGTTATCACCAGCCCCACTTGATCGCAGTAATCTACCCTCCCTTGGCACCCGCCTGTGTGACGACAGTCTTGAACTTAGAGACAACGTTATCCTTTCTGCATCCTCCTTTGCTTCGTCCTCTTCTACTGGGACCACCCTCTCCTCCCTCAGGCTATTCAAAGTCTGCTCCAGCATGTACATGACCGGAATAGTGATGCTGATGATGGTGTTGTCAGCGCTAACCATCTTAGTAGCCATTTCGAAACTGTGCAAAAAGGTGCAGAGGTTCTTAATCTGTGCCCACAATAAAAATGTGATGTGCGCCACGTCCATACAGCATTGGCCCAGGCTATACAACATAACATATTGCGTCAGGCAGGGCTCGTTGCTGCTGCCACAGTCACTTCAACATGTGCAGAGTGGAATTCCACCATGCAGCACATCGCATACCAACCTGTTAACTGGAATGGAAAAAGACCTGTCACGCCGTAAGCGGCGAGAAAGAGGCAGGACGGCTTACTGGAACCTGCACCTGTCCCTACCACTTAAATGGGGCCCTGGCTTTCCCTTATCTCGGGGGTACCTATGATGGTTAGGAGGCCCGAGCCGCCAGCGTATCCCTGTCTCCTGTGCAGGCCCTATGAGGGGCCCCCTCTCCCCCCAAAGGAGGTGGACTGCACCAGTGTAATAATACAACAAATAACAGGGTATACAGACAAGGTAACTAAAAATCTCAAACTCACCAAATGCGCACACAACCACAGAGGAAACACAGAGAAGGGAAGAGAAGGAATAAACTTAGGAAGGAAAACAGGTTTAACATGCAACCAAAACTGCAGATACCAATCTAAGTAAATAAACCTCCAACTCCAACACTACGCTCCTTCAACCTCCAAGCCAGGCAGTAGAACTGATCACTGACAATAGCTGAAGTCAGGACTGGATCTATATAGAGGATCAGATTACCAAATTCCACTTCAGCTGAGAGAGACCCAGCTCTCAGCTACTCAGCAATAAGATTAACTCCTGCACTGCTGGCACAAAGTAGCCAGGTCAGAATACAGGTGAAGAGCTTCTGTTCACTGTGTGTGAACGAGGCCCAGAGCGCTGTGGTACTCTGGAATCTCTCTGTCGAAGTAGCCCCGTGACAGTACCCCCCTTCTACGAGGGACCTCCGGAACCTCAGGACCAGGTTTCTCAGGATGAGCTGTATGAAATGCCCGAACCAACCTAACCTTTCCTCAGGACCGTACCCTCTCCAGTGTACCAGATATTGTAGGGCTCGGCGAACTAAACGAGAATCCATAATGCTGGAAATCTGGAACTTGAGATTTCCATCAACAAGAACCGGAGATGGAGGTGAAGGGGACGAATTGGATGGCGCCACAACCTTTTTGAGTAAGGAGCGATGAAAAACATTATGGATCTTAAATGACTGAGGCAAAGCCAGCCGAAAAGCAACGGAATTCACGACGGCCACAATCCTATAAGGGCCAATGAACCTAGGGCCCAATTTCCACAAGGGAACTCTCAGCTTAATATTTTTCGAGGACAACCAAACCCAATCACCCACACACAGGACCGGTCCTTCCACATGTCTCCGATCAGCCGCATTCTTATACCTGGAACCCATCCTCTTTAATTTATCAAGAACCCCTTGCCATACAGACGTGATGGATGAAGAAAACCTCTCCTCTTCAGGAACACCTGAGGAATCCCTCCTATTAAATGAACTAGATTGAGGATGAAAACCATATACCCCGAAAAACGGGGACTTACCAGTAGACTCATGAGTATGATTGTTTATAGCAAATTCTGCTAACGGTAAGTTTTTAACCCAGTCCTCCTGATTCTCTGAAATGAAACACCTGAGATAAGTCTCAAGATTTTGATTTACGCGTTCAGTCTGACCATTGGATTGAGGATGAAAAGCTGAAGAAAACGACAAATGAGTCCCCAGCCGGCTGCAGAAAGCCCTCCAAAACTTAGAAATAAACTGCACCCCCCGGTCTGATACAATATCTGAAGGAATACCATGCAGTCTCACAATCTCCTCAATAAAGACCTGTGCCAGAGTCTTAGCATTTGGTAATGCGGGGAGCGCAATGAAATGAGACATCTTGCTAAATCTATCAACTACGACTAAAATAACTGTATTACCCTCCGAAACCGGTAAGTCAGTGATGAAGTCTATTGACAAACGAGTCCAAGGTCTATTGGGAATCTCCAAAGGTTGGAGAGACCCAGACGGGCAAGAACGAGAGGACTTGGAACGCGCACACATACTGCAGGCAGCGACATATTCCTGTACATCATGTCTTAACCCAGAACACCAAAAACGCTGAGTGAGTAGGTCCGCGGTAACCTTACTTCCAGGGTGTCCGGCCAAAACCGAGTCATGATGTTCATTTATGACCCTGAGACGGAGATTAGCTGGAACAAAAAGTTTACCTAACGGACAGGCTGCTGGGGCGTCCCCCTGTGCCTCTACCACCTCTTTCTCAAGATCAGAATTAATTACGGTGACTACTACACCCTTCTGCAGTATAGGACCTGGTTCACAATTATCCCCACCTCCCGGGAAACAACGGGATAACGCATCAGCCTTGACATTCTTATTTCCTGGCCGGTACGTAATGTAGAAATTGAACCTGGCGAAGAACAGAGACCATCTTGCCTGCCTAGGTGTAAGATGCTTTGCAGATTCTAAATATAAATACCAATTAGACAAACAATACACAGGGTGAACCAGGTTACACCCCATGCCCATCCGGGGATATACAGTTAGGGCCAGAAATATTTGGACAGTGACACAATTTTCGCGAGTTGGGCTCTGCATGCCACCACATTGGATTTGAAATGAAACCTCTACAACAGAATTCAAGTGCAGATTGTAACGTTTAATTTGAAGGGTTGAACAAAAATATCTGATAGAAAATGTAGGAATTGTACACATTTCTTTACAAACACTCCACATTTTAGGAGGTCAAAAGTAATTGGACAATAAACATAACCCAAACAAAATATTTTTATTTTCAATATTTTGTTGCAAATCCTTTGGAGGCAATCACTGCCTTAAGTCTGGAACCCATGGACATCACCAAACGCTGGGTTTCCTCCTTCTTAATGCTTTGCCAGGCCTTGACAGCCGCAGCCTTCAGGTCTTGCTTGTTTGTGGGTCTTTCCGTCTTAAGTCTGGATTTGAGCAAGTGAAATGCATGCTCAATTGGGTTTAGATCTGGAGATTGACTTGGCCATTGCAGAATGTTCCACTTTTTGGCACTCATGAACTCCTGGGTAGCTTTGGCTGTATGCTTGGGGTCATTGTCCATCTGTACTATGAAGCGCCGTCCAATCAACTTTGCAGCATTTGGCTGAATCTGGGCTGAAAGTATATCCCGGTACACTTCAGAATTCATCCGGCTACTCTTGTCTGCTCTTATGTCATCAATAAACACAAGTGACCCAGTGCCATTGAAAGCCATGCATGCCCATGCCATCACGTTGCCTCCACCATGTTTTACAGAGGATGTGGTGTGCCTTGGATCATGTGCCGTTCCCTTTCTTCTCCAAACTTTTTTCTTCCCATCATTCTGGTACAGGTTGATCTTTGTCTCATCTGTCCATAGAATACTTTTCCAGAACTGAGCTGGCTTCTTGAGGTGTTTTTCTGCAAATTTAACTCTGGCCTGTCTATTTTTGGTATTGATGAATGGTTTGCATCTAGATGTGAACCCTTTGTATTTACTGTCATGGAGTCTTCTCTTTACTGTTGACTTAGAGACAGATACACCTACTTCACTGAGAGTGTTCTGGACTTCAGTTGATGTTGTGAACGGGTTCTTCTTCACCAAATTAAGTATGCGGCGATCATCCACCACTGTTGTCATCCGTGGACGCCCAGGCCTTTTTGAGTTCCCAAGCTCACCAGTCAATTCCTTTTTTCTCAGAATGTACCCAACTGTTGATTTTGCTACTCCAAGCATGTCTGCTATCTCTCTGATGGATTTTTCCTTTTTTTTCAGCCTCAGGATGTTCTGCTTCACCTCAATTGAGAGTTCCTTTGACCGCATGTTGTCTGCTCACAGCAACAGCTTCCAAATGCAAAACCACACACCTGGAATCCACCCCTGACCTTTTAACTACTTCATTGATTACAGGTTAATGAGGGAGACGCCTTCAGAGTTAATTGCAGCCCTTAGAGTCCATTGTCCAATTACTTTTGGTCCCTTGAAAAAGAGGACGCTATGCATTACAGAGCTATGATTCCTAAACCCTTTCTCCAATTTGGATGTGGAAACTATCATATTGCAGCTGGGAGTGTGCACTTTCAGCCCATATTATATATATAATTGTATTTCTGAACATGTTTTTGTAAACAGCTAAAATAACAAAACTTGTGTCACTGTCCAAATATTTCTGGCCCTAATTGTATAACTATATCGGCCCCGTACAAAATGTATACATATAAACCTACAAAAATTTGCACAAAGACCTCATCGTACAAAAAATCTTATAAATTTTATTAGGAACAATAACAAGAATATTAAAAACAACATTGATGGAAAATGGTGCTAAATGAAAACACCCCAGACCAGAGGTAAGCGCGTTACAACATTTTAACACACCGCCATATAAGTATAATAATATCTCCGGGAAAGGAAGTCTCTCATGCCTGCACGGCACAAACACTATATGACCCCAAACTTAATTATCATCTGGCGGCGCAGTAAGCAAAGTATGTATGATATAATAATACTATACCTCCGGTCTGATGGTGCCAAGACACCTACGCGCGTTTCGGCTGCGTGTGCCTTCTTCCGGGGGAGTGGCATCATCAGATCCAGCATGCCCTAAATACTCCAACTGACCAATGAACAAGATTAAAAATTCGTCACGTCATAGGATCGCCGCCTTATGGCGGCGCATGCGCAGATCACCCCGGCGAGGCCCGAGTCATCACCGGCGTCATCGGGCAACCCCGCCCACGGGAATACCTCAAAGGACGGTCACGTGAGCACCAGCCCGACTAAGACGCCGGCAACAACGCGCAACCCCCCAGAAGCAAACGCGCATGCGCACAGGAGGGGATCGTAGACGTGACAAGCCGCCACAAGCAATGTAAGTATGCGTGGGACATCATCTGAATTAGAGGCATTTTTTCAAATTTTAAACAATAATGATTACAATATTCATTTGACTTATCATTATAGCTCTCAACAGATTGAGTTCCTCGACGTCTTGGTCAGAAGGGATCCAAGAGGTCTCTTACTCTCAGATGCTTTCCGTAAGGATACAGCAGTTAATGCAGTCCTCCATGCCAGCTCCTCTCATCCACCTCATGTTGTCAATGCAGTGCCAGTGGGACAGTTTCTTCGAATTAGAAGAATTTGTTCCACCATGGAAGACTTTGAATGCCGCGCAACAGAAATGAAGGCAAGATTTTTGGAGAGGGGTTACAGCAAGAGAAGCATTAAAAAAGCTTATAATAGAGCCAGGAACATGGATCGTCACCAACTTCTATATCCCTCCAATAAGAAAGCAGCAAGCAATTAGGTAAGACTTGTAACTACGTACAATTCCCAATGGGGAAAACTTTTTGAAAGTGTAGAAAAGCACTGGCCAGGTTTACTGGCAGATCCAGTGCTGAAACAATATTTATCTAAGAGACCCTCACTTACTGCACGGAGATCGAAGAACTTGAGGGACTTATTAGTTAAGAGCTACTACACACCAAAAGAACGTCCCCAATTATTTCCATTGCAAAAACAACTATCCAAACCTCCATGGGGTAGTAAACCTTGTGGGAAGTGTGTGGGTTGTCCCAACATGGATACAGCAACGGATTTTGTGTCCTCAGATGGACGCAAGTTTAAAATCACCACAAGTGCAGTTGTGTACTATGCTTATTGCACTTGTACAAAAATTTATGCTGGCTTGACAACAAGGGCTCTAAAAGTGCGCGTTAGGGAACACGTTAGGGACATTCTGGCTGCTAAGGAGGAGGATAATTTGGATCTATCAAAAAGTGTTCCTAGACATTTTAAACAGCACCATGCATGTGACCCCTCCCAGTTCCGCGTGAAGGGTATTGATTGTATTCCTGTAAGCCCAAGAGGGGGTTATGTGAGTCGGGCTTTGGCCCAAAAAGAATCTTGGTGGATCTGGGAACAAGACCCTTAAACCAAATGGGTTAAATGAGACCCTGAGTTTTGCACCTTTTCTTTAATATGGTCGTTTTTTATTTTTTATGTTGGTTTCATTGGTTTCTTGCTTTTATTGTGTTATGTTTATGCTGATTTTAATTTTATATTATTATACTTACAGCCACCAGTTTGTATCCCCGTCATGAACTCGTAGATGGATGATTGAGAGTACGGAGAGAATGGTCATCATCTTTAAGCATGTTCAAGCACGTTGCACTTTAATGTACTGTCTATGTCATTATATATATCTAATAATTATATTAATATAATTGAAATGTAATCATGTTAATCACATTATTTGTATTAAATTGTTGTATATTTGCACTTAATGCACTAGGCACATGTGGTACAATGAATTTGTTTATTACATTTATGTCTATATATATTTAATGTGTATTGGTATTATTACTTATTATAATGTATATCACTGTATTCTTGGATGAATTTTGTAATGTTTTGGTATTCATTGTGCTCATAGATGGACTGTTCTCGCGGGATGAATTGATTTCATGTGGGCATACTTACATTGCTTGTGGCGGCTTGTCACATCTACGATCCCCTCCTGTGCGCATGCGCGTTCGCTTCTGGGGGGTTGCGTGTTGTTGCAGGCGTCTTAGTCGGGCTGGCGCTCACGTGACCGTCCTTTGAGGCGTTCCCGTGGGCGGGGTTGCCCGATGACGCCGGTGATGACTCGGGCCTCGCCAGGGTGATCTGCGAATGCGCCGCCATAAGGCGGCGATCCTATGACGTGACGAATTTTTAATCTTGTTCATTGGTCACTTGGAGAATTTAGGGCATGCTGGATCTGATGATGCCACTCCCCCGGAAGAAGGCACACGCAGCCGAAACGCGCGTAGGGGTCGTGGCACCATCAGACCGGAGGTATAGTATTATTATATAATAATAATAATAATTTTATTTATATAGCGCCAACATATTCCGCAGCGCTTTACAAATTATAGAGGGGACTTGTACAGACAATAGACATTACAGCATAACAGAAATACAGTTCAAAACAGATACCAGGAGGAGTGAGGGCCCTGCTCGCAAGCTTACAAACTATGGGGAAAAGGGGAGACACGAGAGGTGGATGGTAACAATTGCTTTAGTTATTCGGACCAGCTATAGTGTAAGGCTCAGGTGTTCATGTAAAGCTGCATGAACTAGTTACCTGGTATATGTATATCATACATACTTCGCTTACTGCGCTGCCAGATGATAATTAAGTTTGGGGTCATATAGTGTTTGTGCCTTGCAGGCATGAGAGACTTCCTTTCCCGGAGATATCATTATACTTATATCGCAGTGTGTTAAAATGTTGTAACGCTTTTACCTCTGGTCTGGGGTGTTTTCATTTAGCACCATTTTCCATCAATGTTGTTTTTAATATTCTTGTTATTGTTCCTAATAAAATTTAAAAGATTTTTTGTACGATGAGGTCTTTGTGCAAATTTTTGTAGCTTTATATGCAGATTCTAAATATAACAGATTTTTGTGATCTGTGATCACCATGACAGGGTGAAGTGCTCCCTCCAAAAAATGACGCCATTCCTCAAATGCCCATTTAATTGCCAACAGTTCCCTGTTACCAATGTCATAATTCTTCTCCGTAGGAGATAATTTTCTCGAGAAAAATGCACACGGACGCCACTTACTCGGAGAAATCCCCTGAGATAATACAGCTCCCACCCCTACCTCAGAGGCATCCACCTCTACCACAAATGGCTGAGTGATGTCAGGCTGTATTAGTATGGGTGCTGTGGAAAAACACTTTTTCACAGTTCCAAAAGCTTTACTGGCCGCACTGGACCATACGGAGAAATCCGTGCCTCTCTTGGTCATGTCTGTCAATGGTTTGGCTACCACTGTAAAGTCTTTAATAAATTTGCGATAGAAATTTGAAAAACCCAAAAACCTCTGTAAAGCCTTAAGGTCCTCAGGATGATCCCACTCCAAGACCGCCCTGACCTTAGCCGGATCCATACGAAAACCTGTGGAGGATAAGAAATAACCCAAAAATGGAAACTCTTTAACCGCGAACATGCATTTCTCAAGTTTGGCAAACAGTTTATTGTTCCTGAGTACCTGAAGGACGTGCCGTACATGATCCTGATGAGACTCGAGGTCAGGGGAATAAATTAAGATGTCATCGAGATATACCACCACAAACCTACCTATTAAGTGACTAAGTATATCATTGACAAAGTGTTGAAACACAGCAGGAGCATTACTTAACCCAAAAGGCATAACCAAGTTCTCGTAATGTCCCTCTGGAGTATTAAACGCCGTCTTCCATTCATCCCCCTCCTTCATCCGAATGAGATTATATGCCCCCCTGAGATCTAATTTGGAGAACCATTTAGCCCCCACAATTTGGTTAAAGAGGTCCGGAATAAGAGGGAGAGGGAAAGAATCCCGAACCGTAATTTGATTCAATTCACGGAAGTCTAAGCATGGGCGTAAACCCCCGTCCTTCTTCTTTACAAAGAAGAACCCAGCAGCAATGGGTGATGACGAGGGTCTGATATGACCCTTGGCCAGACTCTCCGTGATATAGTCCTTCATGGCCTGTCTCTCTGGGGCAGAGATGTTGTATAGCCTACTCTAAGGCAGTTTAGCACCAGGAATGAGACGTTTGGCGCAATCATAAGGACGGTGCGGAGGTAGCTCTTGACTCCCCTCCTCAGAGAATACATCCTCAAAATCTGAGATGAACTCTGGCAAAACCTGAGAACTCAATCCGGCCAGCCGAGTACCCAGGCAATGTTCCTGACAAAACTCACTCCATCTAGTAATCTCCCGGGTCTGCCAGACTAACCCTGGGTTGTGTAACGTGAGCCATGGTAAACCGAGAACTACAGGCGACGGCAAACCCCCCAACACATAACAATCTAATGACTCAGAGTGCAACGCCCCTATTTGTAGGCTCACCCCACGGACGATCTGAGTGAAAGTCCCCTGGCTCAAGGGTGCAGAATCAATGGCAATTATAGGTATGGGTCTAGACAACTCTTGAGTCTTAAACCCATGTGCCTGAAAAAAAAAGCATCCATTAAATTAAACCCTGCCCCAGAGTCTAGAAAGGCAGAGATATTGAACCTATTTTCACCAAGACGAATCTCAGCTGGTAGGAAAAATTGAGGTTTACCTAAGGAGTAAATTAGTACACCCGAGTTGCCAACCTCCCCGCAACCCGGGCTCAAGCGGCGATAAAGGGGCAGGAACCCGCACCTGTCCCTACCACTTAAATGGGGCCCTGGCTTTCCCTTATCTCGGGGTACCTATGATGGTTAGGAGGCCCGAGCCACCAGCGTATCCCTGTCTCCTGTGCAGGCGCTATCAGGGGTCCCCTCTCCCCCCAAAGGAGGTGGACTGCACCAGTGTGATAATACAACAAATAACAGACAAGGTAACTAAAAGTCTCAAACTCACCAAATGCTCACACAACCACAGAGGAAACACAGAGAAGGGAAGAGAAGGAATAAATTTAGGAAGGAAAACAGGTTTAACATGCAACCAAAACTGCAGACACTAATCTCAGTAAATAAACCTCCAACTCCAACACTACGCTCCTTCAACCTCCAAGCCAGGCAGTAGAACTGATCACTGACAATAGCTGAAGTCAGGACTGGGTCTATATAGATGATCAGATTACCAAAATCCACTTCAGCTGAGAGAGACCCAGCTCTCAGCTACTCAGCAATAAGATTAACTCCTGCACTGCTGGCACAAAGTAGCCAGGTCAGAATACAGGTGAAGAGCTTCTGTTCACTGTGTGTGAACGAGGCCCAGAGCTCTGCGGTTTTCTGGAACCTCTCTGTCGCGGTAGCCCCGTAACAAGACCTCTGTATCGATGCAAGTCGATGATCTGAGGAGTGCGAACAGTGGAAATGAGCACACTGCTTACATGCTTCCTGTAGCAGCTCACCCAGGCCAGGATAGTGGCAGATAAAATGCTGCTGTAGCATCAGATTGAGGATGTGAGTCTCGCAAGGCACGTGTGGGAGCTTGACTTTTTGTAGGGCAGCCACCAGGTTCGCAACTTTATCGGACATGGCCTTCTCTGGATGCAGATTCAGCAGAGACAACCATTGATCAAACTCAGCCTGGAAAGCTGTCCACAACTCTTCAATTGTATGACTGCAATCTCCAAGGCATATCAATTTTAATACTGACTGATTGTGGTGAGCTCTGGCTGCGCAGTACAGTGGTGGTGGGGATTCACTCTGCACTGTTGGAACGCATGTCTCATTAAGGCAGAGGTTGAAGGCGCAGGTGGAGGCCCTAGAGGAGAGAGAGGAGGAGGCAGAAGCAGTGGAGGAAGTGTTAAATGTAGAGGTTTGTGCTCCAAGCCTTGGAGATTCCAAGACTTGTGGAGCAGCACCTGCCCTCACAGCCACCAGTCACTCAGTGCCCAGTCAGCAAGATGTAAAGCCCTTGACCATGCTTACTCGTCCAAGTGTCTGTAGTGAAATGCACCCTGGCTGACAGAAATTTAGTCAAGAAATGGGTGATGTTGTCTCCAACATGCTGGTGTAGCGCAGGCACAGCTTTCTTAGAAAAGTAATGGAGACTGGGCAATTGGTACTGGGGGACTGCGATGGCCATCAGCTTTCGGAAACCATCTGCATCTACCAGGCGGAAATGCAGCATTTCCGTGGCAAACAGTTTGGAGATGGTGACGTTCAACCTCTTAGCTTTGTCATGCGTAGGAGGAAACAATATTTTAAGGCACTATAATTGTGGAACCATTGGCTGGCTGCAGTGCTGAGAGAGGGCGGAGAACGATGAGATGGACAAAGTGCTTTACATTGAGAGAGGATTGAGAAACTTGTGGTGTGTTCGTTCTCTGAGATTGGTCAAAAAAAGCAGGCATGTCTGCTTCCGTTACAGCTAACGGTGGGTTTTCATTCAGCGTGACTGGAGTTGATAAAGAACCCGAGGTTCTGCAGTAGAAGACCTGCATCTCAACACTTAGCACGATAACAGAGGAGGAGTAAGAAGCAGCAGATGCAATTGATTGGGAGGCTGATGGTTGTTGAGGTTCACTGGTCTGCATTTTTGCACAGTGATTGCGCATGTGCAGGTTCATACATATAGTAGTCAAATTATTGCACTCTTTACCTCAACTCAGTTTTTTTTTTTGCAAAGTTGGCAGATTATGTGCGTTGACTATTCCTTTGCATTGTCAAAAAATTCCCAGGCTAGGCAACCCTTGCCACCCCTACGAACTGCACACCCGCGTATGCTGCTGGTCACAGCCACAGTTGTGGCTGAGGATGCATTGCTCATTGTAGCTGCATCACTACATGTCTGTGATGTAAGGTGCAACGTAATCTCCTTGTTTTCCTCCTCAGATTTACCTACACAGCTGTGTGCCTCTATGTTCACGACCACTGGGATCTAACACCTCATCATCATCATCCTCTGTGTTATCATATTCCTCGCCCTTGGAGTCACCTTCCTCCTCTTCCTGCCCTGGCATCTCAGTACAGTCCACGTGAGCCTCAGATATTTGAGTCTGATCAGGATCACCTCACCCCACTCAGGGTTAACATCTGATGAAGAGGGTCAGGATGCTATTCAGACCCTACTTCCACTTGCCTCAAATCCAAGCTAAAAAAAAAATTGGGCATCGGTGCAGATTTCCTCCTCTTGACTCTGTGAAGCTTTTGAGTACACTTCCGATGTCCGTGGCATAGAATGTGTGAACAGCTGTTCAGAATCACCCATCTGTGGTTCCAAACAGTCAGTTTTTACGGTTGGAGAGTTGGGACATGGGGGGAAGCAAGGGTAATTTGGGTGCCACCTCTGTGGACTGTACTGGGTGTGATGTTGAGGTGGAAGAAGAAGACATGCTCTTTTTGGCCTCATCAACAAGGCATACCACTGAAAGAATGGTAGTGGAATAGCCCGTCCAGCAACATAAGTTGTCAGTTGTCTTTGCATAGGACGTGACGTTGGTTCACTAGTGCTTTCACAAACATTACCATCTACCCCACATACACCTTGAACACCAAGCCTAATTCCCCTTCCACTACAGCCTCGTTTTTTCCCAGTCATTTTGCTCAGATAGTGTGGTAGGAGCACAGTATTAGCCAAAAAAATTAGATTTTAAACTCTACAACACCTCTGCAAACAGCTGAATTTTAGTGACAGTAAATTCCAAGGTGAAAGATGGCTTGCTGTATCATGTTAGTCACAGAATAAAGAATTGTTTGAGTGTGGATGAGGCCTGTATGACAAAGAAGATATGTTACTAACAATTTGAAAGTCAGATGTCCCCTACTGTATGACGTTAGGAACACAAACTTTTTGGTGGCCTCTGGATAAGGCCTCTGTTATACACTAGATGCTGCAAACTATTTTAAAGCCAGGTCCCCTATGTATGACACTAGGAACAGAAGGATTTTTGGTGGCATCTGTATCAGGCCTCTATAACACACTACATGCTATAAACCAGTGGTCCCCAACTCCAGGCCTCGAGGGCCGCCAACAGTGCAGGTTTTCAGGATTTCTTTAGTATTGCATTGATGGTAATGTGATCATCTGCACAGGTGATGATTCCAACCCCTGTGCAATACTAAAGAAATCCTGAAAACCTGCACTGTTGGCGGCCCTCGAGCCCTGGAGTTGGGGACCAATGCTGTAAACTATTTCAAAGTCAGGTCTCCTACTGTATGACACTAGGAACAGAAGAATATTTTGTGTCCTCTGCATCAGGCCTCTACAGCTTAATTTGAACCCACCAAAATGACAAAGTGTGATATAGCAGGTTGTCTAACTTTTTGCCTTGGGTCTGCAGACAGTTTCATATCACCACAGCACAAAATGACTAGGTGGATACAGCAGGCTGTTTCACATTTAGCTAGTGAAAAAATTATTTAGAATGCTATACTCGTGCGTGGAGCACAATAGAAGCAGTACACAATACACTTGTAAGACATGTGCCCTGCTGACTTTGTCTGTGGACCTCAGTAATGGCCATAAAAAAAAGTGCTGGAAAGTAAATTTAACAGCCACACTGGACACTAAGAAAAAAAAAAATGAACCACAGTGACATACAGCTTGCTGTAACACGGAACTTGTGCGATCACACGTGTAGTACTGATGAGAAAAAGGAGATGTGTTACAGCTTCTTTGAATCCAAAAATTTATTAGAAACTGCTTCTTAACCCCTTGAGCCCCAAGGGTGGTTTGCACGTTAATGACCGTGCCAATTTTTACAATTCTGACCACTGTCCCTTTATGAGGTTATAACTCTGGAATGCTTCAACGGATCCTGATGATTCTGACACTGTTTTCTTGTGACATATTGTACTTCATGATGGTGGTAAAATTTCTTCGATAAAACTTGCGTTTATTTGTGAAAAAAATTAAAATTTGGCGAACATTTTGAAAATTTTGCAATTTTCCAACTTTTAATTTTAAAGGGACACTGTCACCTGAATTTAGAGGGAACAATCTTCAGCCATGGAGGCGGGGTTTTTGGGTGTTTGATTCACCCTTTCCTTACCCGCTGGCTGCAATATTGGATTGAACTTCATTCTCTGTCCTCCGTAGTACATGCCTGCACAAGGCAATCTTGCCTTGCGCAGGCGTGTACTATGGAGGACAGAAAATGAACTTCAATCCAATATTGCAGCCAGCATGCAGCCAGCGGGTAAGGAAAGGGTGAATCAAACACCCAAAAACCTCGCCTCCATGGCTGAAGATTGTTCCCTCCAAATTCAGGTGACAGTGTCCCTTTAATGCCCTTAAATCACAGAGCTATGTCACACAAATACTTAATAACATTTCCCACATGTCTACTTTTAATCAGCACAATTTTTGAAGCAAAATTTTTTTTTGTTAGGGAGTTATAAGGGTTAAAAGTTGACCAGCAATTTCTCATTTTTACAACGCCATTTTTTTTAGGGACCACATCTCATTTGAAGTCATTTTGAGGGGTGGGTCTATATGATAGAAAATAACCAAGTGTGACACCATTTTAAAAACGGCACCACTCAAGGTGCTCAAAACCACATTCAAGATGTTTATTAACCCTTCAAGTGTTTCACAGGAATTTTTGGAATGTTTAAATAAAAATGAACTTTTAACTTATTTTCACACAAAATTTACTTCAGCTCCAATTTGATTTATTTAACCAATGGTAACAGGAGAAAATTGACCCCAAACGTTGTTGTGCAATTTGTCCTGAGTATGCCGATACCCCATATGTGGGGGTAAACCACTGTTTGGGCGCATGGCCGAGCTCGGAAGGGAAGGAGCGCTGTTTGACTTTTCAATGCAAAATTGACTGGAATTGAGATGGGACGCCATGTTGTGTTTGGAGAGCCCCTGATGTGCCTAAACATTGAAACCCCCCACAAGTGACACTATTTTGGAAAGTAGACCCCCTAAGGAACTTATCTAGATGTGTGGTGAGCACTTTGACCAACCAAGTGCTTCACAGAAGTTTCAACAGCAAAAAAAGAAAAGCACTTCCGCACAGCTGTTATACGTCAAATCCAAATACCTCCAACCCTTTCAATCCAAGCCAAGCCGTGTTACTATAACCCCATAAATCCTTCGGGTGCAGCTCACAAAATACAAGTCCATGAAACAATCAATTAGAAAAAAGTAGAGCGCACTCACCGGAGTAAAAAACGTCAATCCTTTATTCGGGCATACAAAAAATCCAGCAAGGAGAACAGTGGAGACAGACGGATGATGGCCGTTTCGTGCACAACTAGCACTTCAACGGGTCCTGACATTAACAGGAAACAGGGAGGGTTCTTTAACCTGTGCAGTTCTTATTACTCCTCCAAGTCCCTTAACGTCATAGCGGGTACAATACCCATTTTTTCGAAAAATTGTGAACATTCATGACACAAATTTAAAAACAATACTTATAAACACCTCAATAAACTAGAACTTCAAATTCGTATACTTTACGTTCACAGGAATACTGGCATGTACAAATAATTGGCAAATCTTAGGAGGGAACATCTTACCTCTGCTCGTACTGGAAAAGGTGTCCCCAGATTAATAAATCATGTGAGAGAGCAGCACGGAAGTGACGTCCAAGGTCTGCGATTTGCGGGATTAGAAAAAGTCTCCCTACCCAAGCAGGGGGGAAATTTACATCGCCTCCTACTGCAGAGAGAGGCGAGATGGATAATGCGCGAAGGCGCATTGGGACCTCTCGGTCTCAATGAAAAGTTGGACATGTCAGTATTCCTGTGAACGTAAAGTATAAGAATTTGAAGTTATAATTGTGCAATTTGTCCTGAGTACGCTGATACCCCATATGTGGGGTAAACCACTGTTTGGGTGCATGGCAGAGCTCGGAAGGGCAGGAGAGCCGCTTGACTTTTCAATGCAAAATTGACAGGAATTGAGATGGGACACCATGTTGCGTTTGGAGAGCCACTGATGTGCCTAAGCATTGAAAACCCCCACAAGTGACACCATTTTGGTAAGTAAACCCCCTAAGGAACTTATCTAGATGTGTGATGAGCACTTTGACCCACCAAGTGCTTCACAGAAGTTTATAATGCAGAGCTGTTTAAAAAAAAAATCATATTTTTTCAAAAAAATGATCTTTTTGTCCCCAATTTTTTATTTTCCCAAGGGTAAGAGAAGAAATTGGACCCGAAAAGCTGTTGTGCAATTTGTCCTGAGTACGATGATACCCCATAAATGGGGGGAACCACCGTTTGGGCACAAGGCAGAGTTCGGAAGGGAAGGAGCGCCATTTGGAATGCAGACTTAGATGGAATAGTCTGCAGGCGTCACATTGTGTTTGCAGAGCCCCTAATGTACCTAAACAGTAGAAATCCCTCACAAGTGACCCCATATTAGAAAGTAGACCCCCCAAGGAACTTATCTAGATGTGTTGTGAGAACTTTGAACCCCCAAGTGTTTCACTACAGTTTATAACGCAGAGACGTGAAAATAAAAAAATATTTTTTTTCCACAAAAATTAATTTTTAGCCCCCAGTTTTGAATTTTCACAAGGGTAACAGGAGAAATTGGACCCCAAAAGTTGTTGTCCAATTTGTCATGGGTACAATGACAAACCACCGTTTGGGCACATGGCAGAACTCAGAAGGGAAGGAGCGCCATTTGGAATGCAGACTTAGATGGATTGGTCTGCAGGCGTCACATTGCGTTTGCAGAGCCCCTAATGTACCTAAACAGTAGAAACCCCCCACAAGTGACCCCATATTAGAAACTAGACCCCCAAGGAACTTATCTAGACACTAGATCTAGTTTACTTACTGTAAGTGATATCTGTAATTTGTATGTAACCCCTTCTCATGTATAGCACCATGGAATCAATGGTGCTATATAAATAAATAATAATAATAATCTTATTACTTGTACCCAAGTGCATGACCTTACATTTATCCCCATTAAAGCTAATTTGCCATTTATCAGCTCAAGCTTCTAGCTTACATAAATCATCCTGTAATATAAAGTTGTCACCTTGCAGAGTTTAGTGTCATCTGCAAATATTGAAATTCTGCTCTGTGTGCCCCCTTCAAGGTCATTAATACAGTAAATATGTTAAAAAGAAGAGGGCCCAATACTGACCCTTGTGGTACCCTAATGCTAACCACGACCCAGTCCTAGTGTGCTCCATTAATAACCACCCTTTGTTTCCTATCCCTGAGCCAGCTCTTAACCCACTTACACATATTTTCCCCTATCCCCATTATTCTCATTTTATGTATCAACCTTTTGTGTGGCACCATATCAAAAGCTTTTGAAAACTCCATATACACTACGCCCACTGCGTTCCCTTGGTCCAGTCCGGAACATACCTCTTCATAGAAGCTGATCAGATTAGTCTGACAGGAACAGTCCCTAGTAAACTCATGTTGATATTGGGTCATGAGGTTATTACTCTTCAGATATTCCACCATAGCATCCCTTAGAATACCCTCCAGGATTTTACCCACAGTAGAGGTTAAGCTTACTGGCCTATAATTTCCGAGTTCAGTTTTTGTTCCCTTTTTGAATATTGGCACCACATTTGCTATATGCCAGTCCTGTGGTACAGACCCTGTTATTATGGAGTCTTTAAAGATTAAAAATAATGGTGTAGTAATGACTGTACTTCATCCTGCAGTATTCGGGGGTGTATTTCATCCGGGCCTGAAGATTTGTCAATTTTAGTGATTTTTAGATGCCACCGTACTTCCTGCTGGGTTAAGCAGGTGACATTTAATGGGGAATTTTTGTTATCACTGATCATATTGTGTGCCATGGGATTTTCTTGTGTAAATACTGATGAAAAAAAGTCATTTAGCATATTGGCGTTTTCCTCATCCTCCTTTTCACCCAGACTATTTTTAAGGGGGCCAACACTATCATTTTTTAGTTTCTTACTATTTACGTAGTTAAAGAATATTTTGGGATTATTTTTACTCTCTCTGGCAATGAGTCTCTCTGTCTCAATCTTTGCTGCCTTGATTTGCTTTTTACAGAATTTATTTAATTTTCTATATTTATTTAATGCCTCATCACTACCTACTTCCTTTAATTCTCTAAATGCTTTCTTTTTGTCCCTTATTGCTCCCCTTACAGCTCTATTTAGCCATAGTGGTTTCCTCCTATTTCTAGTATGCTTATTCCATACGGTATATAGTGTGCACAGGTCCTGTCCAGGATACTAATAAACGGAGCTGAATGAAGAGGAGCAGCAGTGGGCGGGGCTTCACCGAGGAAGTCTGCAGCCCTCCGCAGCCATGACAAACGCTAGCATGAAACTATCCATTTATCCATTGCATTATCTTTCTGCTGTGTTGTGTATAAGGCTGCCGTCACACTAGCAGTATTTGGTCAGTATTTTACATCAGTATTTGTTAAGCCAAAACCAGGAGTGGGTGATAAATACAGAAGTGGTGCATATGTTTCTATTATACTTTTCCCCTATTTGTTCCACTCCTGGTTTTGCCTTCCAAATACTGATGTAAAATACTGACCAAATACTGCAAGTGTGACGGCAGCCTAAATATGTGATTCTTCAGATTTCGTATTAGTCAATGCCTGATGAAGAGACCTGAGTTGTCTCGAAAGCTTGTAGTTTACCATCTTCTCAGTTAGCCATTAAAAGGTATCAACACTGAGGACTCAATTCTAAATATTTTTCTCTGGTCATTAGAAGTCTCTTGATGTTTCCTCCTCTCAGTGGATGTGCAATGCTATCTATTTGAACTGGAAAGAGAAACAATGTCTGTTATATGTTCAGACATTCTGACCTTTAAATTGCATATCTGCCTTACCAGATTTCATCGATTACCTTCATTCTAACCAATTCAACCTCTCCTTTACACACACTGCTCATTTGTCTTCTATTTCATTTTTGGATTTACAGTTGGAAGGCGTGCATGGAAGGAATATTATAACATCCACATTTTCCAAGCCCTTATCTGGCAATACCATTTTACATGTGAAGAGTAGTCACTCCCAACATACAATTAAATCTATACCAGTAGGGGAATTAACTCACATTACTAGAAATTGTAATGAGGATGCCATTCTGGAGGAAGAAATGAAAAAATGCTGTGATAAACTAAAAAGAAGGAGTTATCCTCAATGGTTTTTGAATAGAGCAGTGGATATAGTGCATAGAAAGGACAGGCGAGATCTTCTTACACCCAATCATAGGATCAAGTCCCCAATGGGTAACAAGGCAGTTTTTATTCAGTATAGCCCCCAGTTTTCTAAAATTAAATTTCTAATTCAGAAACATATTCCTACTCAATATGAGGATTCTACTTTATCTACCATTTTAGAATCCGGTTGTCACATAGTTGCTAAGAGAGCTGCAACATTGGGAGATATTATTTCACCTAGGGTCTTTAATCCCACAGCCAGACAAAAGTCATGGTGAAACCATCTGCGTTAGGTACCGTCACACTAGACGATATCGCTAGCGATCCGTGACGTTGCAGCGTCCTCGCTAGCGATATCGTCCAGTGTGACAGGCAGCAGCGATCAGGCCCCTGCTGTGCTGTCGCTGGTCGGGGAAGAAAGTCCAGAACTTTATTTCGTCGCTGGACTCCCCGCAGACATCGCTGAATCGGTGTGTGTGACACCGATTCAGCGATGTCTTCGCTGGTAACCAGGGTAAACATCGGGTAACTAAGCGCAGGGCCGCGCTTAGTAACCCGATGTTTACCCTGGTTACCATCGTAAAAAAACAAACACTACATACTTACATTCAGCTGTCTGTCCCTTGCCGTCTGCTTCCTGCACTGACTGCTGGCCGTAAAGTGAAAGTGAAAGCACAGCACAGCGGTGAGTCACACAGCGGTGACTCACCGCTGTGGCTGTGCTGTGCTTTCACTTTACGGCCAGCAGTCAGTGCAGGAAGCAGACGGCAAGGGACAGACAGCTGAATGTAAGTATGTACTGTTTGTTTTTTTATGCTGGTAACCAGGGTAAACATCGGGTTACTAAGCGCGGCCCTGCGCTTAGTTACCCGATGTTTACCCTGGTTACCGGGGACCTCGGGATCGTTGGTCGCTGGAGAGCGGTCTGTGTGACAGCTCTCCAGCGACCAAACAGCGACGCTGCAGCGATCCGGATCGTTGTCGGTATCACTGCAGCGATGCTAAGTGTGACGGTACCTTTAGGCTGCGATCTAGATGTAGAACATGTAAACATTCTGCAACAACTCCCACATTCTCCAACTTCATTAACACCCAACAATTTAACCCCTTCACCCCGAAGCCTGTTTTCAACTTCGTGACCAGGCCATTTTTTTCAATTCTCTAAAGAATAGTAATAACGATCGTAGGAGCACTGTAAATGAGACCAAAACAAGGATTTTAGTGTTGAACCACAACGCGTTTCAACGGTTAAACCGTCTTCATCAGGTGGAACTTCTACCTGATGAAGACGGTTTAACCGTTCAAACATGTTGTGGTTCAACACTAAAATCCTTGTTTTGGTCTCATTTCCAGCGCTCCTAGGACCATTATTACTATTCTTTACTGCATTTTGTATCCTCCTAGAAGGTTAACGGCTGGAGCTGTGGTGGACCTTTTGCCTTCAATTTTAACTGTGACCCTCACAGCGCTCCCTAGTCGCCGCTTTCTTTTCCCTTGAATTTTATTTATTTCAATTCTGACCACTGTCACTTTATGAGGTCATAACTCTGAAATGCTTCAACAGATCTTGGTGATTCTGAGAAAGTTTTCTCGTAATATATTGTACTTTATGATAGTGGTAAAAATTATTTGATAAACTTGCGATTATTTGTGAAAAAAATGGAAATTTGGCAAAAATTTTGAAAATTTTGCAATTTTCAAACTTTTAGATATTATGCCCTTAAATTAGAGTCATATCACACAAAATAGTTAATAAGTAACATTTGCCACATGTCTGCTTTACCTCAGCATAATTTTGGAAACAATTTTTTTTGTTAGGAAGTTATAAGGGTTAAAGTTAACCAGCGATTTCTCATTTTAACAACATTTGCAAAACCATTTTTTTTAGGGACCACCTCACACTAGAAGTGACTTTGAGGGGCCTGTATGACAGAAAATGCACAAAAGTGACACCATTCTAAAAACTGCACCCCTCAAGGTACTCAAAACCACATTCAAGATGTTTATTAAAGGGAACCTATCACCCCCAAAATCAAAGGTGAGCTAAGCCCACCGGCATCAGGGGCTTATCTACAGCATTCTGTGATGCTGTAGATAAGCCACCGATGTATCCTGAAATATGAGAAAAAGAGGTTGGATTATACTCACCTAGGGGCGGTCCTGCTGCGGTTCGGTCAGATGGGCGTCGCGGTCCGGGGCCTCACATCTTCTTACGATGACGTCCCTTGTCTTTACGCTGCAGCTCCGGCACAGGCGTTCTTTGTCTGCTCTGTTGAGGGCAGAGCAAAGTACTGCAGTATGCAGGCACCGGGAAAGGTCAGAGAAGCAGAGAGATGCAGTGTGAAGAGAAGAAGAGGACGTCGTCCTATGAAGATGGGAGGCCTTTGACCGTGACGCCCATCGGATCGGACCACCCACCCAGGTGAGTATAATCTAACCTCTTTTTCTCATCTTTCAGGATACATTGGGGGCTTATTTACAGCATTACAGAATGCTGTAGATAAGACCCTGATGCCGTTGGGCTTAGCTCACCTTCGATTTTGGGGGTGACAGGTTCCCCTTAACCCTTCAGGTGCTTCACAGGAATTTTTGGAATGTTTAAAAAAAAAAGAACATTTTACTTTTTTTTCACACAAAATTTACTTCAGATCCTATTTGTTTTATTTTACTAAGGGTAACAGGAGAAATTGGACCCCAAAAGTTGTTGCACAATTTGTCCTTAGTAAGCTGATACCCCATATGTGGGGGTAAACCACTGTTTGAGCGCATGGCAGAGGGAAGGAGGGCCGTTTGACTTTTCAATGCAAAATTGGTTGGAATTGAGATCGGACACCATGTCGCGTTTGGAGAGCCCCTGATGTGCCTAAACAGTGAAAAAAAAACATAAGTGACACCATTTTGGAAAGTAGACCTCCTAAGTAACTTATCTAGATGTGTGGCGAGCACTTTGAACCCCTAAGTGCTTCATAGAAGTTTATAATGTAGAGCCGTAATAATAAAAAATCATTTTTTTCACAAAAATGATCTTTTCGCCCCAAATTTTTTATTTTTCCAAGAATAACAAGAGAAATTGAACCCAAAAAGTTGTTGTGCAATTTGTCCTGAGTATGATGATACCCCATATGTGGGGGTAAACCACTGTTTAGGCGCATGGCAGAGCTCGGTAAGGAAGGAGCACCATTTGACTTTTTCAACGCAGAATTGACTGGAATTGAGATCTGACGCCATGTCGCGTTTGGAGAGCCCCTAATGTGCCTAAACAGTGGAAACCTCCCACAAGTGACACCATTTTGGAAACTAGACCACCCAAGGAACTTGTCTAGAAGTGTAGTGAGCACTTTGAACCCCCAATTGTTTCACTAAAGTTTATAATGTAGAGTCGTGAAAATTAAAAAAAAAATCATTTTTTTCCACAAAAATGATCTTTTAGCCCACAATTTTTTATTTTCCCAAGGGTATCCAGAGAAATTGGACCCCAAAAGTAGTTGTGCAATTTGTCCGGAGTATGCTGATATCCCAAATTTGGGGGGAACTACCATTTGGGCGCATGCTAGAGCCCAGAAAGTAAGGAGCGCCATTTTGGAATGCAGACTTTGATGGAATGGTCTGCGGGCGTCATGTTGCGTTTGCAGAGCCCCTCATGTACTTAAACAGTAGAAACCCCCCACAATTTACCCCATATTGGAAATCTAGATGTGTTGCAAGAACTTTGAACCCCCAGGGGGCGTGGCTATGTAGCAGAGGAGAGAGGACACGTCTTGGGAGAGATCCTGGAATCCTGATCTTATTCTGCACTTTAGACCCCCTTCCACAAGGTAGATTTTCCAGCATCGGGACCCCCTGGACTCCGGGAAGTTCTTGGCTCCTGCGGGAGGATGCTGTGAGGTTCTAGTGCGCCGGGAGCTGAAGAGATCTGGGAGGACGGCAGGGCCTGAGTGAGGCGGCAGTTATTTTCTAAAGCGCGCGCTCTGACAGGAAGAGACGCGACACCAACTTTCATCACTGCAGCGCTGCTCGGGAGGTGAGCACATATCCTGGGGATATTAGGGAGACCCTCAGTGTGTGCTCTGAAAATTGGGCTCCACGCTCTACTATCAACAAGATGCTTGACCCATCAGTGCCATTACTTTGGGGGGCCCCTGGACTTCCCCTGTTGCTGTCACTGCAGGCGCTGTGGATCCTTCCTGCAACACAGAACTGATACTGACTCAGAGCCTGTTATTATAATATTTGTAACATCTATAATTCTAAGCATCCCGTTTACTTAGAGTTGTTTCAAGGCACAAGTACTTTACAGTAGCCCTGCTTTGTCTGTGACTGGGAGTTAGGAACCCTTATTAAATATAATTTCAGTCATCCGGCTGTGCCACATTGTTGTTAACCATGCATCGCTCCAAGGAATCAGGAGCTGCTGACAAATTAAGAGAGTTTGCCAGAACTGACTCCTCTGATAGTGCACGGTCCCTCAGAAATAATCCCTCACAAGTTCAGAGTAAAAATTGTCCCTCTGATGGTAAGGAGGGGAGTGAACAGGAAGAATTAACTCTTAAATCGGTGTCTGAACAGTTAATGCAGGCCATATCCTTAACCAGAACATTCCTGACTGGAAAAATAGAGGACGTACACACTGAGGTGGGGCGTCTCCGGCAGCAGATGCACGCCATGAGGGGGAACATTACAGAAGTGGAAACAAGAGTTTCCCATATAGAAGATACCATTACACATATGGAGGCTACGTTGACAAAAGTGGCTGGCTCTATAAATGCCTGGAAGCAAAAAGCAGACGATCTAGAGAATAGACTACGTCGGAATAATATCTGAATCATTGGTCTGCCAGAGCAATCAGAGGGTAAGCAACCTGAGCAATTTTTAGAAAGCTGGCTTAAGGCTTCTCTGGGGTATGAATTCTCTCCAACATTCTCCATGGAAAGAGCTCATAGAGTCACAACAAAACCCCTTCCTCTGGGGGCCCCGCCTAGATCTTTCCTGGCACATCTCTTCAACTGTAAGGATAGAGATGCTATTCTACGTTTGGCATGGCAAAAAAAGCCCCATTAAGTTCAACAATGCTATGAGCTCGATTTTTCCAGATTTCTCTATGGAACTCCAGAAACAGCGGGCACAGTTCATGGAAATAAAGAAACAACATAGAGACAAGAACATTATATATTCAATGATTTATCCAGCTCGACGCCGAATTGTCCATGAAGGTTCTTCCATATTCTTTACGGATCCAGCGGAAGCAGCTGAATGGCTACGGTCCTATAAGGTGTCTAGTGCGAAGGAATCCTAATATGTTCACAGTCAAGCAGACTTCTTCTAATATTGGCATGAACGGAGCTCTTTCCATGGGCGTCCAGTTTACCAACAATACCGGACACTGAATTCAGTGAGGGTATCCCCTTGCCTACTTGATGATAGGAGAACAGGACTTTACTCCTATACTCTTTGGTTCTTGCTCTGTTCTTTCTTTTACATTGCTTTTATTTGTTGTTTATGTAGAAGTCGCACCCAACAGCATTTTCATTTTCTGTGTGATGTCTCTAAACTTTACTTGAGTAATAATGTATACTATATTCAGATGAGTAAGTATGGGGTCTGAAATAGTATGCATGACCTGGAATGTGAGGGGTATTAAATCTCCCCGGAAGAAAATTAAGGTATTTTAGCAGATCAGGCGCTACCATTCTCACATTGTGGCTTTGGTGGAGACCTACCTGAAAAGGGATACAGCCCGACGCATACAGAAACCATGGGTACAATGGTTCATCCAAGCGTTCAACACTGGTTATTCGAAAGGGGTTTCATTATTGATACATAGAGATGTTAGGTGGGAGGCCCAAAGGGATACTGAGGGTACCTTTGTTTTTGAATATGCACTGATTAACTCTAGAAAATATGTTATACCCTCCTCAGCTACTATGTCAATCCTTCGGATGGCGATGAGTTTCACCTTAAATTACCCGGACACATATGTCATTTGCATTGGAGACTTTAATTCAGTCATGGACAACCATCTTAATAGACTGAGATTGGGTGATGAGGTGTCTGGGGAGATCCCCTCTCTGGTTCCGTCTCAGCTGGCATTATTCATGGAGGGTAGTGGATGGTTGGATTTGTGGAGGGTGCGTCACCCTGAGATGAAAGAATATACTTGTCACTAATCCACTAGGTGCTCTCTGTCACGCTTAGATGATATATTTGGATTTGTGGTCTGGGGATGTGGGTGGATAGCGTAGAACGTGGCAATAGGGGGGTCTCAGATCACAGCTCGGTTGTCCTTAAACTTAAATATGGGCAACCAAATAATGGTATAGTCTGGAAGCTGAACCCTTTCTGGCTGAAATTAATAGGATCTAACGATAGAACAATTGATCAGTTGAATTGCTTCATTTCGTCCCACCCAGAACCTCAGAATGTCAATATATTTTGGGATACCCTTAAGGCATATTTAAGAGGATGTCTATCCTCTACAATTTCTTATATTAAGCGGGCAACCTCGATGGAGGATGATGCGATGGAGCAACGATTGAAAGACTCGGAGGCTGCATATATATTTAACCAGACTAATGGCAATAGAGTTGAGTGGCTAGCTTCTTCAAAGGTTATACACCCTGTTACGGAACCCCCCAGCACCCAGCATATGTTGTGCAGTTCTATGTATGTATAATAGGTTCCATGTGAGATGCATGTCCCTAATGCATCAGCCCACAGGCTGCGCCCCTGGGCAGAGGGGACAAGATATCCCCCTTCTGTCCTCCCCCACCTTTGTAATTCACAGTGAATATCGGCAGGCTCCGGCCACCTGCGGCTACTGTAATGTATGTCTGGCCTGCCGCTTTTCAATTGGCCCGCCCTCTGTATATGTGTGATATATTTTCTGTGTCCTGTGAGTAAAGTGTTGTCATACTGGAAATACGTGGAGAAGCAGTGATCTTTTATATGCGTCCATGTAACCAAGCAATTCCAGCCAGCGTCCTTCATTCAGACTCCAGCCAAAGCAGCGTGGACCTCCTGAAACACGGGTTGGTACTGAAAGAGGTACTCCAGCACGGTAGACCCTGTTACACACCCAATGTATAGACACTAAGCCTAAACGTAAATTATTCTTTACTCGTCAGTCCTATTTTGAATTGGGAAACCAAGCAAGTAAATTTTTTTGCCTTCCTGGTGCGCCAACACAATACATCTAATACAATACTACAGATTTGCGCACCAGATGGTTCATTGGTATCCTTGACTGAAGAAATACTTAATTGCTTTCATGATTACCATAATTCGATATATAAATCTAAAAGCGGCTCTGATATTTTGTATATGTCTAGACTATCTATCAGATATAACATTTCCCACAAAGAGCCCGGCCCAGCGGGCCTTTATGGACGCTGAATTTACTTTGGAGAAGATAGAGTATGCCATGGTGGACATAGCCTCTGGGAAGGCTCCTAGGCAGGACGGGTTTCCCATTGAATTATACAGGAAATACCGGGGTATACTAGCACCACTTCTGTTAAGGGTGTTTCGGGGGATTTGGGGGGAGGATCTATGCCAGAATCCTTTTACGAGGAAAATATTATTGTACTTAAGAAGGAGGGGAAGGACCCTTTGGAATGTGGATCTTATCGCCCCATATCGTTGGTAAATGTAGACTATAACGTCTTTACTAAGATCCTAATCACCAGACTGAATTCGATCATACTGGACCTTATACATCCAGACCAAACTGGCTTTATGCCTGGTAAAAGTACTTCTATTAACATCAGGCGAGTCCAGTCGGTGGACCAATATAGTTCTTTGATACCAGATAACAATTTGGCATTGGCGTCGCTGGACGCGGCCAAGGCCTTTGACTGTTTTGAATTCCGCTCTTGGGCTCCCTCCGGTGGTTGTAAGTGGCACTTTTGTGAGTTCTGCTCTTGGGCTCCCTCTTGTGGTTTCAAGTGGTATGACTGCTCCTTGGAGTTAGCTGTCATCAGCTGCCTCCACTTATCGTCTCTTCTGCTCGGCTATTTAGGCCTGGCTGTTCCTTCAGCCAGTGCCACTTGTAAATGGTTCCTGGTTGGATTCACATCTCTTTGGATTTCCCTGTTATCCTGACCAGTTCAGCAAAGCTAAGTTTTTGCTTGCGCTTTTCTGTTCACAAATTGTGGACTTATCCGTTCAGTGCTTTCTATGTTTGTCCAGCGTTATTAGTATGAATTAATTCTGTCTGGCTGGAAGCTCTAGGAAGCAGATTTACCCTCCACACCTTTAGTCAGGTGTGGAGATTTTTTTGTAAACTCTGCGTGGATTTTTGTAGTGTTTTATACTGACCGCACAGTATTCCATCCTGTCCTATCTATCAAGCTAGACTGGCCTCCTGTGCTCATCCTGGTTTCATTCTGTGTATGTCTTTTTCCTCTCCACTCACAGTCATTATTTGTGGGGGGCTAATCTATCCTCTGGGGATTTTCTCTGAGGCAAGATAGTTTTCCTGCTTCTGTCATTAGGGGTAGTTAGCTCTTAGGCTGTGACGAGATGCCTAGGGAGAGTTAGGAACATTCCACAGCTACTTCTAGTGTTGTGTTGAGCTTAGGGACTGCGGTCAGTACAGTTACCACTTCCTTCAGAGCTTGTTCCATGTTGCTCCTAGACCACCGCATCATAACATTTGACTCTCTTGAGTGGCCTTTCCTGTCTGCATGTTTGCAAAGATACGGTTTTGGTGATAAGTTTTTAAAATGGGTTGGTATACTATATATGAAACCCAAAGCTCGTATAATTGTAAATAATTCCAATTCTGAGTCATTTTTACTATATAGGGGGACCCACCAGGTGTGCCCCCTTTCCCCAGCCCTCTTTGCCCTTGTGATCGAGGCATTGTCAATACGCATAAGGTCATCCCCTGATATTAGGGGTATAGATATAGCAGGTCGTGTGGATGTCATCGGTCTATATGCTGATGACATGGTGATATTTATGGATAGGGTGGAGGAATCACTGACACAGGTGATTGCCATTATAGATAAATTCAGTAAATACTCGGGCTTATATATAAACTGGGAAAAGTCTGCTTTATTGCCTCTCTCCCATACCCCGATGTCCCGCATTGAGACCCTTTCCTCGCTACTAGTGATGAGCGAGTATACTCGTTGCTCAGGTTTTCCAGAGCACGCTCGGGTAGTCTCCGTGTATTTATGACTGCTCAGAGATTTAGTTTTTCTTGCCTCAGCTGGATGATTTGCGGCTACTAGACAGGCTGAATACATGTGGGAATTTCCTAGCAACCAGGCAACCCCTACATGTACTCCAGCTGGCTAGCACTCATAAATCATCCAGCTGCAGCAAGGAAAACTAAATACTCGGGGACCACATGAGCGTGCTCGGGAAAACACGAGCAACGAGTATACTCGCTCATCACTACTCGCTACCTATTGTATCTAATTTCAAATATTTAGGTATCCACATATCTCAATACAGTAAACTTGACCTACAACTTAATGTCTACCCACTGCTAGAGCTAGTCAAATCTAAATTTGCAATTTGGAGTAAACGTCCACTATCTGTAGCCGGTCGTATTAATTTGATCAAAATGATATTGCTCCCTAAACTCAGTTATTCCCTTCAACACAGTGCTGTACTGATACCTAAATCCATCTTTACGAATTTAAATTCCCAAATTATTCTTTTATATGAGGGATAAGCAGACCCAAACTCAGGCTATCTGCCCTACAGAGACCTAAACTGAGGAGTGGGGCGGCACTACCGGATATTGTTCTATATTATTTAGCCTGGCAGGCTAAGGCCCTAAGTAAATGGATGCCTGATAATTATCTTCCCAATTCTGAAAGTTATTTGCTTCATGCTGCACGGATTGACTGGCCACTGGGTATCCTGGAGTTGGAAAATCTAATGTCCCTCATCTGTTACCCCTACTCTGATTAGCATGATAAGTTTGGAGGCAAATTAAAAAAGTTATTAGATATGAAGACATCATAGCTGAAATGCCCTTGGGGAACAACAATTATTTTCCGGTGCTGTTGAACCACCTGTCCACTGACCTCTGGATGCTATATAATATCTCCTCAGTAGGTGATTTATATGACCGTGGGACCTTAACCCCTTCCCAACCTGTGACACAGAGTATGCGTCATGAAAGTCGGTGCCAATCCGACCAGTGACACATATGCTGTGTCACAGAATGATCGCGTTCCTGCAGATCGGATGAAAGGGTTAACTGTAATTTCACCCGACCTGCAGGAACTGGGGAAGTGGTACTTCAGCCCAAAGGGGGTGGCTTCGCTGTTGTGAATTCTGTGGCTGAGTTCACTTCTGTGGTCACAAGTGGTATTGCAGTCTCTGGGCTTCCTCCCTCAGGTGTTTTGGTGAGCTCGTTGGCTGCCTTGCTATTTAGCTCCACCTGAGTCTGTCTTCCTTGCTCCTTGTCAATGTTCCAGTGTTGGATCTGAGCTACTGCATCTTTCCTTGGGCCTGCTGCTCTGCTAGATAAGTGCTTCTAGTTTGTTTTCTGTTTTTTCTGTCCAGCTTGCTATTAACTTTTGCTGGAAGCTCTGAGAAGCAAAGGGGTGCACCGCCGTGCTGTTAGTTCGGCACGGTGGGTCTTTTTGCCCCTTTGCGTGGTTTTCGTTTTAGGGTTTTTTGTAGACTGCATAGTTCTCTTTGCTATCCTCGCTCTGTCTAGAATATCGGGCCTCACTTTGCTGAATCTATTTCATTCCTACGTTTGTCTTTTCATCTTGCTAACAGTCATTATATGTGGGGGGCTGCCTATTCCTTTGGGGTATTTCTCTGAGGTAAGTCAGGCTTGTATTTCTATCTGCAGGCTAGTCAGCTCCTCAGGCAGTGTCGAGTTGCATAGGTAGTTATAGGCGCAATCCACTGCTGCTTATAGTTGTGTGAGGATAGATCAGGTACTGCAGTCTACAGAGATTCCACGTCTCAGAGCTCGTCCTATTGTTTTTGGTTATTGCCAGATCTCTGTATGTGCGCTGATTACTGCACGCTGTGTTGCCTGATTGCCAGCCATAACAGTACAAGGAGCCACTCCAATGATTTCCAATAGAGGGAAAAAAAAAAATCCTGACATCATTTTTTTTTCTTAGCTCTGTCTTCAGTCTTTTTTTTCCCCTAGACATTAGAGTGCTTCAGGACACAGCTGTGGACATGGATATTCAGGCTCTGTGCTCCTCAATGGATAATCTCGTTGTAAATGTACAAAAGATTCAAGATACTATTGATCAGAAATCGATGCTAGAACCAAGAATTCCGATTCCTGATTTGTTTTTTGGTGACAGAACTAAGTTCCTGAGCTTCAGAAATAATTGTAAGCTATTTTTGGCCTTGAAACCTCATTCTTCTGGTAATCCTATTCAACAGGTTTTGATTATTATTTCTTTTTTGCGCGGCGACCCACAGGACTGGGCGTTTTCTCTTGCACCAGGAGATTCTGCATTGAGTAATGTTGATGCATTTTTCCAGGCGCTGGGATTGCTTTACGATGAGCCTAATTCAGTGGATCAAGCTGAGAAAAATCTGCTGGCTTTATGCCAGGGTCAGGATGATGTAGAAGTATATTGTCAGAAATTTAGGAAATGGTCAGTACTCACTCTGTGGAATGAATCTGCACTAGCGGCTTTGTTCAGAAAGGGTCTCTCTGAAGCTCTTAAGGATGTAATGGTGGGATTTCCTATGCCTGCTGGTTTGAATGAGTCTATGTCCTTGGCCATTCAGATCGGTCGTCGCTTGCGCGAGCGTAAATCTGTGCACCATCTGGCGGTATTGTCTGAGAGTAAGCCTGAGCCTATGCAGTGCGACAGGACTATGACTAAAGTAGAACGGCACGAACACAGACGTCTGAACAGACTGTGTTTCTATTGTGGTGATTCTACTCATGCTATTTCTAATTGTCCTAAACGCACTAGGCGGTTCGATAGCTCTGCCGTTATTGGTACTGTACAGTCCAAATTCCTTTTGTCCATTACCTTAATGTGCTCTTTGTCATCATATTCTGTCATGGCGTTTGTGGATTCAGGCGCTGCCCTGAATCTGATGGATTTGGATTATGCTAAACGTTGTGGATTTTTCTTGGAGCCTTTGCGGTGTCCTATTCCGTTGAGAGGAATTGATGCTACACCTTTGGCCAAGAATAAGCCTCAGTACTGGGCCCAGCTGACCATGTGCATGGCTCCTGCACATCAGGAAGTTATTCGCTTTCTGGTACTGCATAATTTGCATGATGTGGTCGTGTTGGGGTTGCCATGGCTACAAACCCATAATCCAGTATTGGATTGGAACTCTATGTCGGTAACCAGCTGGGGTTGTCAGGGAGTACATGGTGATGTTCCATTTTTGTCTATTTCGTCATCCATTCCTTCTGACATCCCAGAGTTCTTGTCGGACTTTCAGGATGTATTTGAAGAGTCCAAGTCTGATGCCCTACCTCCGCATAGGAATTGTGATTGTGCTATCGATTTGATTCCTGGTAGTAAATTCCCTAAGGGTCGTTTATTTAATTTGTCCGTACCTGAACACACCGCTATGCGCAGTTATGTGAAGGAGTCCCTGGAGAAGGGACATATTCGCCCATCGTCGTCACCATTGGGAGCAGGGTTCTTTTTTGTAGCCAAGAAGGATGGTTCGCTAAGACCGTGTATTGATTACCGCCTTCTTAATAAGATCACTGTTAAGTTTCAGTATCCCTTGCCATTGATATCTGACTTGTTTGCTCGGATTAAGGGGGCTAGTTGGTTTACTAAGATTGATCTTCGTGGTGCGTATAATCTGGTGAGAATCAGGCAGGGAGATGAATGGAAAACGGCATTTAATACGCCCGAGGGTCATTTTGAGTATCTGGTGATGCCGTTCGGACTTGCCAATGCTCCATCTGTTTTTCAGTCTTTTATGCATGACATTTTCCGTGAGTATCTGGATAAATTCTTGATTGTTTACTTGGATGACATTTTGATCTTCTCAGATGATTGGGAGTCTCATGTGAAGCAAGTCAGAATGGTTTTCCAGGTACTGCGTGCTAATTCCTTGTTCGTGAAGGGATCAAAGTGTCTCTTCGGTGTGCAGAAAGTTTCATTTTTGGGGTTCATCTTTTCCCCTTCTACTATCGAGATGGATCCGGTTAAGGTTCAGGCCATCCAGGATTGGACTCAGCCGACATCTCTGAAAAGTCTGCAGAAATTCCTGGGCTTTGCTAATTTTTATCGTCGCTTCATCTGTAATTTTTCAAGCATTGCCAGACCATTGACCGATTTGACCAAGAAGGGTGCTGATTTGGTTAATTGGTCTTCTGCTGCCGTGGAAGCTTTTCAGGAGTTGAAGCGTCGTTTTTGCTGTGCCCCTGTGTTGTGTCAACCTGATGTTTCTCTTCCGTTCCAGGTCGAGGTTGATGCTTCTGAGATTGGTGCAGGGGCGGTTTTGTCACAGAGAGGTTCTGGTTGCTCAGTGTTCAAACCATGTGCTTTCTTTTCCAGGAAATTTTCTGCTGCTGAGCGTAATTATGATGTGGGCAACCGAGAGTTGCTGGCCATGAAGTGGGCATTCGAGGAGTGGCGTCATTGGCTTGAGGGTGCTAAGCATCGCGTGGTGGTTTTGACTGATCATAAGAACCTTACTTATCTTGAGTCTGCCAAGCGCTTGAATCCTAGACAGGCCCGTTGGTCGTTATTTTTTGCTCGTTTTGATTTTGTGATTTCATACCTTCCGGGCTCTAAAAATGTGAAGGCGGATGCTCTGTCTAGGAGATTTGTGCCCGATTCTCCGGGGTTATCTGAGCCGGCGAGTATCCTCAAGGAAGGAGTCATTGTGTCTGCCATCTCCCCTGATTTGCGGAGAGTGTTGCAGAAATTTCAGGCTAATAAACCTGATCGTTGTCCGGCCGAGAAACTGTTCGTCCCTGATAGGTGGACTAGTAAAGTTATCTCTGAACTTCATTGTTCGGTGCTGGCCGGTCATCCAGGAATCTTTGGTACCAGGGAGTTGGTTGCTAGATCCTTCTGGTGGCCATCTCTGTCACGGGATGTGCGTGCTTTTGTGCAGTCCTGTGGAATTTGTGCTAGGGCTAAGCCCTGCTGTTCACGTGCCAGTGGGTTGCTTTTGCCCTTGCCGGTCTCGAAGAGGCCTTGGACACATATTTCGATGGATTTCATTTCTGACCTTCCCGTTTCTCAAAAAATGTCGGTCATTTGGGTGGTCTGTGATCGCTTTTCTAAAATGGTCCATCTGGTGCCCTTGGTTAAATTGCCTTCCTCCTCTGATTTGGTGCCTTTGTTCTTTCAGCATGTGGTTCGTTTACATGGCATTCCTGAGAATATTGTTTCTGACAGAGGTTCCCAGTTTGTCTCGAGGTTCTGGCGAGCCTTTTGTGGTAGGATGGGCATTGACCTATCTTTTTCCTCGGCCTTCCATCCTCAGACTAATGGCCAGACCGAACGAACCAATCAGACCTTGGAAACATATCTGAGATGTTTTGTTTCCGCTGACCAGGATGATTGGGTGTCATTTTTGCCGTTGGCTGAGTTCGCCCTTAATAATCGGGCCAGCTCGGCTACCTTGGTCTCTCCATTTTTCTGCAATTCTGGGTTCCATCCTCGTTTCTCTTCAGGACAGGTTGAGTCTTCGGACTGTCCTGGTGTGGATTCTGTGGTGGACAGGTTGCAGCAGATCTGGACTCAGGTAGTGGACAATTTGACCTTGTCCCAGGAGAAGGCTCAGCTTTTCGCTAATCGCAGACGCCGTGTGGGACCCCGACTTCGTGTTGGGGATCTGGTTTGGTTATCTTCTCGTCATATTCCTATGAAGGTTTCCTCTCCTAAATTTAAACCTCGTTTTATTGGTCCGTATAGGATTTCTGAGATTCTCAATCCGGTGTCTTTTCGTCTGACCCTCCCAGACTCCTTTTCCATACATAATGTATTCCATAGGTCGTTGTTGAGGAGATACGTGGCACCTATGGTTCCATCTGTGGAGCCTCCTGCCCCTGTTTTGGTGGAGGGGGAATTGGAGTATATTGTGGAGAAGATTTTGGATTCTCGTGTCTCTAGACGGAAACTCCAGTATCTGGTCAAATGGAAGGGTTATGCTCAGGAAGATAATTCCTGGGTTTTTGCCTCTGATGTCCATGCCCCAGATCTTGTTCGTGCCTTTCATGTGGCTCATCCTGGTCGGCCTGGGGGTTCTGGTGAGGGTTCGGTGACCCCTCCTCAAGGGGGGGGGGTACTGTTGTGAATTCTGTGGCTGAGTTCACTTCTGTGGTCACAAGTGGTATTGCAGTCTCTGGGCTTCCTCCCTCAGGTGTTTTGGTGAGCTCGTTGGCTGCCTTGCTATTTAGCTCCACCTGAGTCTGTCTTCCTTGCTCCTTGTCAATGTTCCAGTGTTGGATCTGAGCTACTGCATCTTTCCTTGGGCCTGCTGCTCTGCTAGATAAGTGCTTCTAGTTTGTTTTCTGTTTTTTCTGTCCAGCTTGCTATTAACTTTTGCTGGAAGCTCTGAGAAGCAAAGGGGTGCACCGCCGTGCTGTTAGTTCGGCACGGTGGGTCTTTTTGCCCCTTTGCGTGGTTTTCGTTTTAGGGTTTTTTGTAGACTGCATAGTTCTCTTTGCTATCCTCGCTCTGTCTAGAATATCGGGCCTCACTTTGCTGAATCTATTTCATTCCTACGTTTGTCTTTTCATCTTGCTAACAGTCATTATATGTGGGGGGCTGCCTATTCCTTTGGGGTATTTCTCTGAGGTAAGTCAGGCTTGTATTTCTATCTGCAGGCTAGTCAGCTCCTCAGGCAGTGTCGAGTTGCATAGGTAGTTATAGGCGCAATCCACTGCTGCTTATAGTTGTGTGAGGATAGATCAGGTACTGCAGTCTACAGAGATTCCACGTCTCAGAGCTCGTCCTATTGTTTTTGGTTATTGCCAGATCTCTGTATGTGCGCTGATTACTGCACGCTGTGTTGCCTGATTGCCAGCCATAACACTTCGCCCCCCCATGGCTACGATCGCAGTTGAAAGTGACTTTCACTTTCAGTCTGAGCAATCGTAATATTTCACCAATTTTCATTAGTGAAATATTATAATCCAGCCATGGCCGATGCTGCAATATCATCGGCCATGGCTGTAGACCACGATCTGCCCCAGCCACCACCACCGATCTCCTCCCCTCCATCCTGTCTTCTGCTCCCCTCCGTCCTCCTGTCTGCTCCCCCCATGCTCCGATCCAACCCCATACTTACCGACCTCCGTTGTCCCTCCCGGTGTCCCTCCGTCTTCTGCATGGGCGCCGCCATCTTCCAAAATGGCAGGCGCATGCACAGTGTGCCCGCTGAATCTGCCGGATGGCAGATTCATTACAGGTACATTTTGATCACTGTGATATAACTTATCACAGTGATCAAAATAAAAAAAAAGTAAATAACCCCCCCCTTTATTACCCCTATAGGTAGGGACAATAATAACATAAAGAAAATATATTTACCTTTATTTTTCCACTAGGGTTAGGGTTAGAAATAGGGTTAGGGTTGCAATTAGGGTTAGGTTTAGAATTAGGCTATGTGCACACGGTGAGGATTTGGCTGCGGATCGTAGGATTCGTAGCAGTTTTCCATCACGTTTATAGTACCATGTAAACCTATGGAAAAGCAAATCTGCTGTGTCCATGGTGCAGAAAATAACGCACGGAAACGCTGCGTTGTATTTTCCGCAGCATGTCAATTCTTTGTGTGGATTCCGCAGTGTTTTACTCAATAGGAATCCGCAGGTGAAATCCACACAAAAAAACACTGAAAATCTGCGGTAAATCTGCAGGTAAAATGCAGTGCCTTTTACCTGAGGCTTTTTAAAAAACGGTGCGAAAATATCCTCACATGAATCTGCAATGTGGGCACATAGCCTTACAGTTAGGGTTGGAATTAGGATTAGTGTTGGAAATAGGGTTAAGATTAGGGTTAGGGGTGTGTTGGGGTTAGGTTTGTGGTTAGGGGTGTGATGGGGTTAGGGTTGTGATTGGGTTTTGGCTAGAGTTGTGATTAGGGTTAGGGGTGTGTTGGGGTTAGTGTTGGAGTTAGAATTGAGGGGTTTCCACTGTTTAAGAACATCAGGGGTCTCCAAATGCGACATGGATTCCAGCCAATATTGCGTTCAAAAAGTCAAATGGTGCTCCCTCCCTTCCGAGCCCCGACGTGCGCCCAAACAGTAGTTTACCCAAACATATGGGGCATAAGCGTACTCAGGAAAAATTGCACAACAACTGTGGGGGTCTGATTTCTCCTGTTACCCTTGAGAAAATAAAAAAATGGGGGCTAAAAAATTATTTTTGTGGGAAAAAATGATTTTATTTTCACAGCTCTGCATTATAAAATTCTGTGAAGCACTTGGGAATTCAGAGTGCTCACCACCATCTAGATAAGTTCCATGGGGCATCTAGTTTCCAAAATGGGGTCACTTGTGGGGGGTTTCTACTGTTTAGGCATATCAGGGGCTCTGCAAGCGTACCAAGACACCCGCAGACCATTTCATCAAAGTCTGCATTCCAAAACGTCACTTCCCTTCCGAGCCCCGACAGTGGTTCCCCCCCCCCCACATATGGGGTATCAGCGTACTCAGGACAAACTGGACAACAACTCTTGGGGTCCAATTTCTCCTGTTACCCTTGTGAAAATAAAAAAAATTGCTTGCTAAAAAAATAATTTTTGAGGAGAGAAAAATTATTTTTTATTTTCATGGCCCTGCGTTATAAACTTCTGTGAAGCACTTTGGGGTTTAAAGTGGTCACCGCACATCTAGATTAGTTCCTTGGGAGGTCTAGTTTCCAAAATGTTGTCACTTGAGGGGGAGCTCCAATGTTTAGGCACACAGGGTCTCTCCAAATGCGACATGGTGTCCGCTAACGATTGGAGCTAATTTTTCATTCAAAAAGTCAAATGGCGCTCCCTCCCTTCCCAGCCCTGCCGTGTGCCCAAACAGGGGTTTACCCCCACATGTGAGGTATCAGTGTACTCAGGAGAAATTGTCCAACAAATTTTATTATCCATTTTATCCTGTTGCCCATGTGAAAATGAAAAAATTGAGGCCAAAAGAAATTTTCTGTGAAAAAAAATACTTTTTAATTTTTACGGATCAATTTGTAAAGCACCTGGGGGTTCAAAGTGCTCACTATACATCTAGATAAGTTGCTTGGGGGGTCTAGTTTCCAAAATGGGGTCACTTGTGGGGGAGCTCCAATTTTTAGGCACACAGGGGCTCTCCAAACACGACATGGTGTCCGCTAAAGATTGGAGACAATTTTTCATTCAAAAAGTCAAATGGCGCTCCTTCCCTTCCGAGCCCTCTCATGCACCCAAACAGTGGTTCCCCCCCACATATGGGGTATCAGCGTACTCAGGACAAATTGTACAATAACAATCAGGGTCCAGTTTCCCCTTTTACCATTTGGAAAGTACAAAAATTGTTGCTAAAAAATCATTTTTGTGACTAAAAAGTTAAATGTTCATTTTTTCCTTCCATGTTGCTTCTGCTGCTGTGAAGCATCTGAATGGTTAATAAACTTCTTGAATGTGGTTTTGAGCACCTTGAGGGGGTGCAGTTTTTAGAATGGTGTCACTTTTGGGTATTTTCAGCCATATAGACCCCTCAAACTGACTTCAAATGTGAGGTGGTCCCCCCAAAAAAATCATTTTGTAAAGTTTGTTGTAAAAATGAGAAATCGTTGGTCAAATTATAACCCTTACAACTTCCTAGCGAAAAAAAAATGTATTTCCAAAATTGTGCTGATGTAAAGTAGGTATGTGGGTAATGTTACTTATTAACTATTTTGTGTCACATAACTCTCTGGATTAACAGAATAAAAATTCAAAATTTGAAAATTGCTACATTTTCACCAAATTTCCATTTTTTTTTTACAAATAAATGCAAAAATTATCGACCTAAATTTACCACTAACATGAAGCCCAATATGTCACGAAAAAACATTCTCAGAATCGCTAGGATCCGTTGAAGCGTTCCTGAGTTATTACCTCATAAAGGGACACTGGTCAGAATTGCAAAAAAATATCTGGTCATTAAGGTCAAAATAGGCTGGGTCATGAAGGGGTTAATATCTTTTGAACAACTACACGCTAAATGTGGTATCCTCAGATCCAAACTTTTTTAGCTATCTACAGCTAAGATCAGCCTTTCAGTCACATATAAGATGTATGGGTGCAGGCTGTGCTATCTCATCTCTACCTTTGATAGGAATTCTTAATTTGTAGGGTCTACAGGGCCTTATCTTCTCCTTGTATACATATATGCTATCAGTGGGAGCTGAATCTGCTATAAGATCTATCAAGGGGAAGTGGGAGGGACTCATCTCTGATGTGCAAGAAGAGGAATGAGAAGAGATTCTAGAGTCTCCAATTAAGGTGTCCCCATCGGTTAATAATAGGATGACACAGTTATATATAATATATCAATCATACTTGACTCCGACATGACTTTTTTTGGATGGGTCGATTCCAATCAGAATGTTTGCGATGTCACTCATCAGATGCAGATTTCATGCATATGGTATGGAAATGCCCTATCATCCTTCACTACTGGAAAGAGGTGACGTCATTATTGACATCCCTGGTACAAACTCCTGCTCCTCTTGAACCGCTGGTCTGTTTGTTTGGGGTATGGGATGAGGAAACTTGGGATCACTATGGATGGGGGCTTATGTCCCTCCCTTAGAGCCTGGATTGAATTGGTGAACTCGGTTATTCCATATGAGCGCACATTGTATCAGAACAGGGGATGTCTGGGTAAATTTGATAATATTTGGAACTCTTCTCATCTTACTCTGTAAATGCATAATGACTCGACATCAGTGTAAAGAGTCATATTTCTTGTTTTTGGGGCATCACATAGAGGAAAACAAAATATAAAGTATTAAGCGGCGAAAGCATTAAGTTACTTACCGGTAGCGGCATTTTTTGGAAGCCCATGACAGCACCACGAGAGAGGGGATCCTCCCATCAGGAACAGTAAACCTACAGATACAAAAAGGGCGGCACCTCTCCCACGTATCAGTTGTATTTCAGAGCCTGAGAGGACTACCGCGGTTAGTGGCACACAGATATACATTATATACAAAATATCACATTTCCATTGTAACTAGTTACCACACGTGAAAAAAACTTTTTTTTTTAATTAGGAAGTGCCACCCCCACGTGAATAGGGAGGGAACTAAGGGTGCTGTCATGGGCCTCCGAAAAATGCTGTTACCGGTAATAACTTAATGCTTTATTCGGACTCCCATGACAGCACCACCAGAGATTTACAGAGATGTAAGCTACCTTAGGGAGGGACTATAGCATGTAGCACCCTTAACCTGAAGGTGAGATCAGAGGAGAACCCCAAGTCCAACCGATAGTGCTTAAAAAAGGTGGAAGGGGATGGCCACGTAGCTGCCTTACATATTCGGTCGATTCTGCGGAGCCGGACACCCACCTGCAGTATAAGCCAGAGAGAGCCTCCCTAATCCACTTTGCTAGTGCGTATTTCGATACTCTAAGCCCTTTCCTGGGACCATGGAAGGATAAAAATGACGCATTGTTTTTCTTCCAAGCATCAGTGACTGAGATATATTCTAGCAGGCATCTTCTAACATCTAATCTATGGAGTCCTTCTTCCTTAGGGTTAGAAGGATTAGGGAGAAATGATGGTAGAATTATCTCCTGGGATGCTACTTTTGGCAAGTAGGCCGGGTCCGGCTTGAGGACTACTCTATCCTGTAAGAACTCTATAAGGGGAAAGTTTGGAAAGTGCCTGGATGTCTTCTACTCTACGAGCAGATGTTATTGCTATCAGGAAAGCTGTTTTAAGGGACAACATCTTAATTGTTGCTGAATGTAAGGGTTCAAATGTTCCTTAGTCAAGGCTGAAAGGACTAGGTTGAGATCCCATGGTACAGTCTTATACAGCATATGTTACAAGAAAACAGGGCCCCCAGGGCTGAGACCTGTACTTTTAGTGTACTTAGGGAAAGATTTAACTCCAAACCCTTCTGCAGAAATTCTAAGATCTGACGTATCGGCACCCCTTCATCAATATTAAAATCTGAAGAGGCCAGGAACTTTTTCCAGGTTTTAGAGTAGATCTTTGTTTTTATTTGTTTTCTACTCTTCAGAAGGGTATCTACTAAATTTGGGGAGAAGCCTCTGTCTTTTAGCAATGACCTCTCAAACTCCATGCCATTAAATGGAGTCCCTTCACTTGTGGATGGCTGATCGAACCCTGGAAGAGTAAGTCCAGAATGTCTGGAAGCACCCAAGGGTCGTCTACTGACATAGTCCTGAGCCAAGCGAACCAGGCCCTCCTGGGCCAGAACGGGGCAATTAGTATGACTCTTGCCTGATTCTCCCAGATCTTTCTCACCACTAGAGGCAACAGGGTCAATGGTGGAAATGCGTAAGCCAAAGGAAAATCCGATTTTATCAGGAAGGTGTCCACTGCCAGAGGATTCTCCCTGGGATTTAGGGAACAGAATTTTCTCGCTTTTCTGTTGTCTCTGGTGGCAAAGAGGTCCACCTCTGGTTGACCCCATTTGCGGACAATGTGATCGAAGATTTCTCTGTTCAGAGACCATTCCCCTTGTCTTAAGATATTGCGGCTCAGAAAGTCTGCCTTTACGTTTTCATTTCCTTTGATATGAAGTGCAGTTAAAGATTGAAAATGTTTCTCTGCTGTTTGGAATAGGCGATCCACCACTTGCATCAGAAACTCGGAATGCGTTCCACCTTGGTGATTTACATAAGCCACCGCCACCTGGTTGTCCAAGAGGATCTTGACATGGTGACCCTGTAGATATGCGAGGAGTTTTTTTTAACTGAAAGTTCAATTGCCATTAACTCCCTCTGATTGGAGGAAACTGATGCTTGGGAGTCCCATTGCCCCTGAACCACAATGTCACCCATATGGGCCCCCCACCCCAAGGAACTAGCGTCTGTGGTTATTACACGAGTCACGTGTGTCACCCAGGGAACACCTGCAGATAAGTTGTCTGCATTTAGTCACCATCTAAGAGATGTAAGGGTTAACGGAGTCAATATTACCTGACCCTGCAAGGACCCTTGTAAAGCCCTGTCATTAACCAGTACCTCTGACTGTAAAGGTCTGGTGTGAAATTGAGCCCAACGGACAGCTGGAATACATGAAGTCAGGGATCCTAACAGGGACATAGCCTGTCTAAGGGTCATGGAGGGTCTATCAATCGCCTTTAACACCTGTTGTTGAATATGTAATAACTTATCTGGCGAAAGACGACATTGCTGGGCCTCCGAATCTAACAGACCTTGGAATCTCTGAATTTTTAGGGGCTGTAACCGGGATTTCTCATAATTTATTATCCAGCCTAAGTGTTCTAGTCTGGTCCTAGCCGTTCCTACTTGTGGTAGGCAATGGTCTGCTGAATTCCCCACTATAAGGAGATCGTCTAAATAGGGGATAACAAGAATATTAGATTCTCGTAAGTGCATCATGACCTCTGCAACTATCTTTGTAAACACCCTAGGCGCTGCTGATAGACCGAAGGGAAGAGCCCTAAACTGAAAATGGCAAACTATTCCTCCCATAAGAACCGCCACCCTTAGGAATCTTTGGAAGTCTTCATGGATAGGTACATGATAATACGCATCTTTTAAATCTACGACTACCATGAAACAGTGTTGAAACAGCATCTTTATTGTTTAACTGATTGATTCCATCTTGAAGGTTCTATTAACTAGAAAGTCATTAAGGGACTTAAGGTTTATAATGGTTCTAAACGATTTGTCTGGTTTTTGAATAAGAAATAGAGGAGAGTAGAAACCTCTACCTCTCTCCGATTCCAGAACCTCAATAAGAACTTTTTTAAGGCATAAGTTCACAACCTCCGCTTCCAATGCTGTTTGTTCAAAAGGGGAAGAACGCAAGGGAGTTCATTTAAATTTATCTCGTGGCAGGTGACTAAACTCAAGTCTCAGTCCATCCGATATTATGCCTCACACCCAATCACTATTCATGATCTCTGACCATGCTGAAAGGAAGGCAGACAATCTCCCCCCACAGGGATTGCTAGTCATTGGTCAGGCTTCTTACGTTCTCTTGAGGAACGGCGGAACATAAAGCCCGTACCTTTTCTGCGTTAATCCTCCCATCTAAAATTGTCTCTAGAGGGTGATGACACGTGCTTCCTTCCCAGACCAAATGTCTTTCTCTTGAAAGGACGACGGTAGGACGCAAAAGATAAATTAGGGAATTTTTTTGTCATCCCCTGCTTTCTCCAGCAACTCATCCAAGGTTGGACCAAAGAGATACTCCCCTTTGCATGGGATAGCGCAGAGTTTTGATCTCAATTGAATGTCTCCTGACCAGCACTTCAACCACAAGGCTCTATGAGCCGTGTTGGAGAGTCCCGCTGCCCTGGCCACCATTTTAACTGAATCGACTGAAGCGTCCGACAGGAAGGCAGCGGCCTCTTGTATCACTGGTAGAGCATTCAGAATTATATCTATGGAAGCGCCCTGTTTCAGCTGGGACTCCAACTGATCCAGCCAGACCATTAAGGATCTAGCCGTACAAGTTGCAGCTACTGCCGGTCTTAGAGAACCGGCTGCCATTTCCCAGGTACCCTTAAGGAAGGTGTCTGCCTTCCTATCAAGGTGATCCTTAAGGGGCCGTACATCCTCAAATGGTAGTGAGGCTTTCTTTGATGCTTTTGCCACTGCAGCATCTAATTTAGGGGTCTTGTCCCAGGTGTTGACTGCTGGATCGTCAAAGGGGTATCTGCACTTTAGCGCTGGTGGTAAAGAACCCTTCTTTTTGGGTTTTTTCCATTCCCGAAGAATTAGTTCCTGAATTTTGTCGTTCAACAGGAAAGACCTACGCTTTCTTTGATCTAATCCACTGAACATCATCTCTTGTTTGGAAGGTTGTGTTTTAGGCTCTTCTATGCCCATCATTCCTCTGACTGATTTTACTAGTTTTCTACCCGGTCCAGAGGCAGACAGAATCGGCCAGAGTCTTCTTCTGATTAAGAAGATGAGGGAACAGAATCATAGGAACCCTCTTCTCTTTCTCCTTCTGAAGAATCAGAGTTCAAAGGGGCCTTGTATTTTGAACTTCCCGCTTGGGATAGGGACCTCAGGGATTCCCTCACTTCCGCTCTAACCATCTATTTTAAGCTTGCCGCATTCAGAGATTCTTCTGCTACCTGGGGGAGGACAGTAAAGGTGATATTGTCTATCTGACCTAATGTCACTCCGCCCCCACTCCTCCTGTAGACCTCACCATCTGCTGTATACAGGGGGTGAATCATTTTTTGGGACAAGAATCTGGCAAGGGGACTCCACAGAGGGCGCATTCCTTATGTTTCGCTTTGCCCACACATTTCTTCCCCTAAAATGACAAAGTATAAGGGGGCTTGCGTCACTGAGTGAACTTTCATGTAGATTCCGCAGAAGAAAATGGTACCGAAATACAAGGGGGTTCTTTCCCAGTCGATGCTCTCGATCCCTGCCTGGAAGAGCTCTTACAACTGGACTGGTCACTCCTGACATGCTCCTTCTCCTTGGGCTTCTGTCGCACTTCATCCAGCAGCTGAGGCTGCCGATCACCATCACTCTCCATGATGAAAATGAGGCCAAAGCATGGTTCTGACTCTGGAACCTGCTTAAATCCCCCTGATTCCAGTCAGCAGACTGCCTTGTGCTGTCCCTATTGGCTCTCCTGCTCCGGAATGCAGCTGGGAGGTCAAAAGGCCCGCGTTGATCCCGGCGTCCAGGATCCGGTGGTGCTGCCATCTTAAATTTACTGCGCATGCGCAGCAACCCAGCAATCCGGAAGCGCTCGCCGGCTCCGCCCCCGATGTCACCGCAGCCCGGAAATGCTCCAGCTTGTGCTGAGACATGCGCAGGACGCCAGGCGCGGCCAGCAGCGCTCCGCACAGCACCCACCTGACACCGGCACTCCGCGACCCCGCTGCACCGCACACCCACCGGAACAACGAGAGAATGGGAATACTTACCGGGTGCTGGCATCCCTGGAGACAGGAATCCTCCGGACTCTGGTCCCTGCTGTGAAAGCCACCGACGGGCAGCCCAGCCAGGACCACCATGGTGTCTCCAGGGTGTTGATGCAAAAAATAGTTTTTGCATCAACACATTTTGAGAGCTATAATTTATCCATACTTTGGCCCACAAAGTCATGTTAGGTCTTGTTTTTTTGCGGGACAAGCTGACGTTTTTATTGGTACCATTTTTGGGCACATGACATTTTTTGATCGCTTTTTATTCCGATTTTTGGGATGCAGAATGAACAAAAACCAGCAATTCCTGAATTTCTTTTGGGGAGGAAAGTTTACACTGTTCTGCGTGTGGTAAAATTGATAAAGCAGTTTTATTCTTCGGGTCAGTACGATTACAGTGATACCTCATTTATATCTTTTTTTATGTTTTGGCGCTTTTACACAAAAAACTATTTTATATAAAAAAAATATTATTTTTGCATCGCTTTATTCTGAGAGCTTTTTTATTTTTCTGTTGATGGAGCTGCATGGCAGCTGTTTTTGCGGAACAAGATGATGTTTTCACCGGTACCATTTTTATATACATCCGTCTTTTTGATCATGTTTTATTGCACTTTTTGTTCGGCAGTATGATGATAAAGCATTGTTTTTTGCCTAATTTATTTATTCTTTCATGGTGTTCTCTAAAGGGGTTAACTAGTGGGATAGTTTTATAGAGCGGGTCATTACGGACGCAGCGATACCAAATGTGTGTACTTTTATTGTTTTTTTTATTTACTTAAATAAATGGATTTACAGGAAAAATATTTATTTTTTTCTTTATTTGGGGAATTTAAAAAAAAATATTTTTATACAATTATTTTTTTTTTACTTTATAACATTGTCCTAGGTTGAGACATTACTATATAAAGTCAGTTCGCTGATCTGACACTTTACATAGCACTGTGTCAGATCAGCGATCACATCGCGTTGTTTCAGTGGGAGAGCGCAGGGAGCCGCCTCCCTGCGTGACGGTTCTCTATGCCGCTGTCACTACTGACAGTAGCATCAGAGGGGTTAAATGCCCACGAGCGGCACTAGCACGGGGGCAGCACGGTGGCTCAGTGGATAGCACTGCAGCCTTGCAGCGCTGGGGTCCTGGGTTCTAATCCCATCTTGGACAACATCTGCAAAGAGTTTGTATGTTCTCTCCGTGTTTGCGTGTGTTTCCTCCGGGTACTCCGGTTTCCTCCCACATTCCAAAGACATACTGATAGGGAATTAAGATTGTGAGCCCCATCGGGGACAGTGATGATAATGTGTGCAACCTGTAAAGCGCTGCGGAATTTGTTAGCGCTATATAAAAATAAAGATTATTATTATTATTATTATTATTGCTGCGGGGTGTCAGCTGTCACATACAGCTGACAACCGCACGCGATCACTGCGGCGCTCACCGTGAGACTGCGGTGATCGTGCCGCCATACTAGTTCCCGCAGAGCAGTACTAGTACGGCGCATGTCAGGAAGGGGTTAAAATTCAATAATATATAAACTGCAACACTCACAATGTTGTATACATGATTAAGAGCATTGAAAGTAATCTGATGTATATAGGTTGCACCACCCGCAATTTAAAGGTCAGAATCTCTGAACATATAGTGGGGAAAATGCTTAGTTACTTACCGGTAATGGTGTTTTTCAGAGCCCATGACAGCACCACTTTCAGGGACAGGAAACCTACAGACATAAAAAGGGTGGCACCCATCTCCCGCTTCAGTTGGATTACAGAGTATGAGAGGACCTCCCAGGTTAGCAGCAATATATACACATTATTTCATACCCAAATAACTATCCACATGTCACTATGCTAAGGCAACAAGAAGTGCTCACCCACACGTGAAGGGAGGGAATATAACAGTGCGGTCATGGGATTCGAAAAACACTGTTACTGTTAAGTAACTAAGCATTTATTTGTTCTCCCATGACAGCACCACAAGAGAATTACATAGAAGTAAGGAAATTAGGGAGGGACCACAACCTGAAGCACCCTTCTCCCAAATGTGTGATCGAAGGAGGCACCCATATCCAGTCTATAATGTTTGAAAAATGGTGGAGAGACAAGACCATGTAGCCGCCTCACATATCTCCTCAATCGACCCTTCCTATCTCTCAGCCCAGGAAGTTGCCATGGCTCGTGCGGAGTGAGCTTTCAGGCACCCTGGAACTGCAATATCACTAGCTGTATAGGCCAAAGTAATTGCTTCCCTAATCCACCTAGCTAAGGTGCTTTTCGAGATCTCTAAGCCCCTTCATAACCCCCTGAAAGGAAATAAATGGGGAATTCTCTTTTTTCTAAGGATCAGTTATCGAAATATAACTAAGTAGACACCTCCTAACACCTAGCAAATGGAGCTTTCTCTCTTTGATTTCTGTAGTTGGCACAGAAGGAAGGAAGGAAGAACTATCTCCTACAGTCTGTGGAACTTAGAAGTTACTGTACTTTTCGTAAATACAAGAGATCCGGTCTTAAAATTAATAATATCTTCTCCAAATTGGATATATGGAGGCTGCCTGGATAGGGCATGGATGTCACTAACCCTACGAGCCGGTGTCAGTGCCACTAGAAGAGCTGTTTTGAGAGAAAGAATTTTTATTGGGGCTTTCTCAATGGATTCGACTGGAGCTTCTGTCAATGCTGTTAGTACTAAATTTAAATCCCAAGGCATTAACTTTTACCTAAGGAAGGGCCTAGATCTGGCTGATGCCCTGATAAATGTAGATATCCAATAATTGCCCACTAGATCATAATTATACAAGGCCCCTATTGCCGCAACCTGGACTTTGAGGGAGTTTGTGGCCAGACCAATCTCTAGGTCCCTTTGTAAGAACTCCAACACTTGGCCTATCTTAACCTTTCTTACAACCTCCGCCCCTGAAACTGATAAAAACTTACTCCAGGTTCTAGCGTATATTTTTGTTGTGGATGCTTTTCTGCTTTTAACAAAGTGTTCGCCAGGTTATGTGAAAACCCCTTCCCCCTTAACAGTGCCCTCTCAAATTCCATGCTGTCAGATGTAAGTTTGAAACCTGCGATGGAAGACCCGACCCTGGGAGAGGAAGTTTGAGAGTTCCGGGTGATAGACCTCCTTTCACATCCAGGAGAATCATGGTCTCTTGGGCCAAAATGGGGCTATCAAAATAAGACGTGCCCTGTCCTACCATATCTTCCCCAAAACCAATGGGATCAGGGCTATTGGAGGAAACACATATGCTTTTTTGAAATCCAATGGAATCAGGAGAGCATCCACCACCTGTGGACTTTCTCTGGGGTTTAGGAAACAAAACCGACGCAGTTTCCTGTTCTCTCTGTTGGCAAAAAGATCTATGTCTGGACACCCCCACATCTGCACAATTGTTACGCCCACAGGGTGTGACAAGGTAAAGTGGACTCACTAGACCACTGATAGTGCAGTGGCGGCTGTATACCCGATACTCCAAAGACAGGAGAGTAGATCTCATAAACCAAAAGATATTTATTAACAAAAAGGAAACAGGTGTCAGAGGGAAAGAACCTCTGGATCACAGCACTGTACCACGTAGTGGAGCAGCGGGCAAGGTGTACCCCTATACAGGGATTCCCCCGTCACAACACCAGGTGGCCTGAATGCTACGAATCCAGGACCAGAGGACGACCCATACTGACAAACTAGCAACACAGTAGAATACTTGGGCCAGCTGGTGGGGACAATCCCAGAAGCTCCATGAAATCCAGCAAGGTAGTTTCCACTGGTAGCAGGGTCTGGAGGATTCCATGATGAGAGGCAAGACAACCTGGAGTGAGAACCGGAGAGACCAGAGAAGTCCAGAATGGGATTCACCAGAAGAGGACTCTGTGAAAATAGAGACATAAGTAAAGTGCAGAGCACAGCAGAGCGTGGCCTGAAGCTGCGGCAACAATCCAAAGAATGAACACATAGCCCAGGCACCTCCCTAAAGGGGAGGGTGCTTTTTATGCACAGAGCATCATAACACAGACGACCCTAATAGCGAACAGGTGTTCTGCTGTTTCAAGTATGTGCAGGAAGTGGGGCGCGGCTCCTAAGAGCATTTCCAGGAGACCTGCCAAGAGGATGCAGGTTCTTAGCAGAGAAAGAAGCCGCAGATCGTCTGGAGCCACGGACAGGGTGAGTAAGGCTGTGTGATAGGCGCCGGTCTCCCTGCACAGCGGAGACCGAACCTGCGGCTGAGGGCATGACAACAATCTGGTTGAGGACAGTCTGATTCAACACTCACTCCCCCATCTGAGCTTGCTTAGGAAATCGGCTTTGATGTTCTCCTTTCCTCTTATGTGCAGGGAGGTTAACGATAGTAGGTGAGTTTCGGCCATCTAAAAAATACGATCTGCTACCTCCATCAATGATCTGGACCGGGTTTCCCCTGGTGGTTGATGTAGGCCACAGTTACCTGATTGTAGAAAAGCACTCTGACATGTTGACCCTGCAAAGACATAAGGAGCCGACTTATTGCTAGCTCCACCGCTAACAGCTCTCTCAGGTAAGATGAACCGGCCTGCTCAGAACCTGTCCAAATCCCTTGGACTTACACCTTCCCAATATGTGCCCCCTAACCCATGGGGCTAGCATCCGTAGTAACAATCCGGAAGATATGTTACCTAGGAAACCCCTTTGGTCAAGTTCAGTAAATCTAATCACCAACAGAGGGACTGTATTGTAGAGGGGGACAGAGAGAATTTTAGATCTAGGCACCCTCCTAGCTGACGAATATTATGTAATACAACCCACTGTAAGGCCTTAGTATGGTCACAGCGAACCGCCGGAATGCACAACGTGAGTGAGCCTAGAAGAGACACTGCCTCCTAAGGTACATAGATGGACAGTTTACAGCCTTCAGACATCAAATACAGTCTACTTTAGATCTTGGTAAGCGACATTCCCAAACTTCAGAGTCCAGCACCAGACTCAGGAATTCCTGCACCTCTAGGTGCTGTAAACGTGATTTCTTAATATTCATAAGCCACCTGAGCGCATCCAGAGCGAAAATCGCCTTACTTGAGTATTGCAGTGTGGGACTGGATTGCTTACAATCAAAAAGTCATCCAGATAGGGAACTACCAAAATATCCTGCTCATGGAGATGTGCCATGACCTTTGCGATCACTTTGGTAAAGACCTGTGGAACAATGGCGAGACCAAAATTGAGGGCTCTAAACTGAAAATGTCTTACCACACCTTCCAGTGACACGGCCACCCTAAGGAACTGCTTATGATCTGCATGTATAGGTACAGTGCCTTGCAAAAGTATTCGGCCCCCTGGAACTTTTTAACCTTTTCCCACATATCATGCTTTAAACATAAAATATACCAAATGTAAATTTTTGGTGAAGACTCAACAACAAGTGGAACACAATTGTGAAGTTGAATGGAATTTATTGGTTATTTTAAAATTTTTGTGGAAATTCAAAAACTGAAAAGCGGGGCGTGCAATATTATGTGGCCCCTTTAACTTAATACTTTGTTGCGCCACCTTTTGCTGCGATTATAGCTGCAAGTCGCTTGGGTTATGTCTCTATTAGTTTTGTACATCGAGAGACTGAAATTCTTGCCCATTCTTCCTTGGCAAACCGATCGAGCTCAGTGAGGTTTGATGGAGATCGTTTGTGAACAGCAGTTTTCAGCTCTTTCCACAGATTCTCGAATGGATTCAGGTCTGAACTTTGACTTGGCCATTCTAACACCTGAATACGTTTATTTGTGAACCATTCCATTGTAGATTTTGCTTTATGTTTGAAATCATTGTCTTGTTGGAAGACACACAGTTGGATTAAATTTAACATCATAAGGCATTTAGGACAACATTGGATCATTTAGAGATCCACAATGAACTTCTGAAGTGAGTTTGCTGCACTGAAAGTAAAGGGGCCGAATAATATTGCACGCTCCACTTTTCATTTTTTTAATTTCCACAAAAATTTAAAATAACCAATAAATTTCATTCAACTTCACAATTGTGTTCCACTTGTTGTTGATTCTTCACCAAAAAATTACATTTGGTATCTTTTATGTTTGAAGCATGATATGTGGGAAAAGGTTGAAAAGTTCCAGGGGGCTGAATACTTTCGCAAGCCACTGTATGTAGTAGTAAGCGTCCTTTAGGTCCAACACTACCATGAAGCAACCTTTGAAGAGTAATTTTATTGCTGACTTCACAGACTCTATCCTAAAGGAAAGCACCACCAAGAATTTATTCAGACTTCTCAAATTAATAATAGTCTGATAAGAACGTCCGGTTTCTAAATCAGGGAGAGGGGGAGTAAAACCACTTTCCTCTTTTAGACACAGGAACCTCCACCAAGACTGCTTTGTGACAAAGTTCCTGAACTTCCGACTTTAGTGCCTGTTGCTCTGCTGGTGAGAAGCGAGTGGGAGTTACCATGACCCTGTCCTGAGGAATTATTTGGAACTCTAATTTAAGTCCTGCACTGATGATATTGTGACTCCACATACTGTCCAAAATTCTTGACCAGGCCAGGTAGAAGGCTAAAAGCCTCTGCCCTACCTGGGCCGACAGTCATTGGGGTGGTTTTCTACGGTCCTGGGAGGAAATAAACATGTATTCTCTACCTTTGTTTTTCCCGTTGTCCTTTCTAGTCTTATCTCTAGATGACGTTCTACGGTTGAACCTTTTCCTGCTGAAGGAACATCCGTGGAAAGGACCCGATAGGCTGGGAATATTCTTTTTACTGTCTCCTGCCATCTCTAAGAGCTCATCCAACAATGTCCCGTACAAGAAATCCCCCTCACAAGGGATGCTAAACAACATTGAACTGGCCTGGATGTCACCCAGCCTACATTTAAGCCACAAGGTTCTCCGTGCTGCATTTGAGAGAGCCGCTGCTCTTGCAGCTAGTCTGATCGAGTCCCCTGATGCATCAGATAAAAACGGTGCAGCTTCTTGGATCATGGGAAGAGAAGACAGGATACTTTCTCTGGAAGCTCTCTCCTTTAGTTGGGATTCCAATTGGTCCAACCAGACCATTAGGGACCTGGCTGTACAGGTAGCAGCCACTGCCGGTCTAAGGGACCCCGTGGACATCTCCCAGGCGCCATTTAGAAAAGTATCAGCTTTTCTATTCAATGGGTCCTTTAAATTTCCCATATCCTCAAATGGCAGTGAGGCTTTTCTCGAAGATTTAGAAACCGCTGCATCGAGCTTTGGGGCTTTATCCCATGAAGATGAGGCCGATTCCTCAAATGGGTACCTTCTTTTGAAGGCAGGCGGTAGGGAACCTTTCCTTTCTGATTTCTTCCACTCATGCAAGATAAGAGAGTGGATTCTTTCATTCAGAGGAAAAGATTAACGCGTTCTCTGGTCCAACCCTCCGACCATCACATCCTGCATGGACTTCTCAGAAAGGGGTACTACAATGCCCATTGTGCTATTGATCGCCTTTACTAGCTGTTCACTTGATCGACCGGAAAGCAAGAACGACTTGACTGGGCCTCCAACGATGATGAAGTCAAAGAAGAAGAAGCCGACACAATTTCACCTGAGCTGCTGTCACTATCTGATAATGGGTTTACCAGGTACACATAAAATTGGCCATTTTTATGCGCTAAACGCTCTTATTTTTCATATTTCTAGTGCAGTAATGCAGTTCAATTTTCGTGTTTCATATTTGCATGTTTCAGCGCTACAGTGTGCTGCCTTATTTACTTTACTTATCTGATAATGGGGACCTGGGCCTTCTATCTGTACGGACACCTTCCTGGGAAAGGGATCTTACTGATTCCCTAACCTCTACACTAACAATGTCCCTCAAGCTGGATGCAAAGTCTGGTGTCTCTTCCGCTACCATCGGCTGAATGCATGGTTGGCATAGTTTCTTCCCATAGGAATCTGGTAGCAGAGCTCCACAAACCGCGCACTCCTTGTGTTTAAACTTTCACGAAGATCACTTACCTGTGACATGTAACTGAATGGTACCAGAATACGCGGGGGACATCTCTCAGCCGAAGGATCCTCATTATGGGCTGGAGACTCATCCAGTCTGCTGGAACTTCTCTGACTGGACTCTCTCACCCACACAATCCACTCCTGCGTCACTATGTGGTTGTCGCTGGGTCTTCATGTCTTGCATGTTTTTACGTGACCAAATACTTATTTTCCACCATATTGTCACGCCGTTAATGGTGATAAAAGGGCAGGGCGGCGTACTGGGACCCGCATCCTGTCTCTGCCACTATAATGGGGCCCTGGCTTTCCCTTATATCAGGGGTACCTATAATGGTTAGGAGGCCTGAGCCGCCAGCATATCCCTGTCTCCTGTGCAGGCCCTATCAGTGGCCCCCTCTCCCCCCGCAGGGAGGTGGACTGCACCAGTGTATAAATACGACAATTAAACAGGGTATGCAGACAAGGTAACTAAAATCTCAAACTCACCAAATGCTCACACAGCCACAGAGGAAACACAGAGAAGGGAAGAGAAGGAAAAAACTAGGAAGGAAAACAGGTTTAATATGCAACCAAAACAGCAGACAACAATCTCTGTAGATAAACCTCCAAGCTCCTAACACCATGCTCCTTTCCACTTCAAGCCAGGCAGCAGAACTGATCACTGACAACAGTTGTAGTCAAGGCTGAGTCTATATAGGAGTGGAGATTACAAAAACCAATTCAGCTGAGAGACCAAGCTCTCAGAAAACTCCAGCAACAAGGTTTAACTCCTGCCCTGCTGGCACAAGACAGCCGGGTCAGAATTCAGGAGAAGAGCTTCTGTTAATCGTGTGTGAAGGAGACCCAGAGCGCTGCGGTTCTCTGGAACCTCTCTGTCGCGGTAGCCCCGTGACAGTACCCCCCCTTTTACGAGGGACCTCCGGAACCTCAGGACCAAGTTTCTCAGGATGAGCTGTATGAAATGCCCAGACTAACCTAACCGCATGGACATCGGCTGCAGGTACCCACATCCTCTCCTCAGGACCGTACCCTTTCCAATGTATTAGATACTGTAGAGACTGGCAAACAAATCGAGAATCCATGACCCTGGCTATCTAGAACTCGAGATTTCCATCAACAAGGACCGGAGAGGGAGGTAAAGGTGATGGATTAGGTGACACCACAAACCTCTTGAGTAAGGAGTGATGAAAAACATTATGGATCCTAAACGACTGAGGTAAAACCAGCCGAAATGCAACAGGATTAACGACGGCCACAATCCTATAAGGGCCAATAAACCTAGGGCCCAATTTCCATGAGGGAACTCTCAGTTTAATATTCTTTGAGGACAACCAACCCAATCACCCACAAATAGGTCCTGACTTTTCATACGTCTCCGATCAGCCGCATTCTTATATCTGGAACTCATCCTCTTTAACTTATCAAGAACCCCTTGCCATACGGATGTAATGGATGAAGAAAACCTCTCCTCTTCAGGCACCCCCGAGGAATCCTTCCTATTAAATGAACTGAATTGAGGATGAAAACCATATGCCCCGAAAAACAGGGACTTACCAGTGGACTCATGAGTACGGTTGTTTATTGCAAACTCTGCCAACGGTAAGTACTTAACCCAGTCTTTCTGATTTTCTGAAATGAAACACCTGAGATAAGTTTCAAGATTTTGATTTACACGTTCTGTCTGACCATTGGATTGAGGATGAAATGCTGAAGAAAACGACAAATGAATCCCCAGACGGCTGCAAAAAGCCCTCCAAAACTTAGAAATAAACTGCACCCCACGGTCTGATACAATATCTGAAGGAATACCATGCAATCTCACAACTTCGTTGATAAAGATCTGTGCAAGAGTCTTGGCATTAGAGTAACAACTCTGCTGGCATCACGGCATGGCCTCTCATCTCTCACGCTATCTTACCCACTACTCCAGGTCATGATGTGGTTTATGTTTCTTGCCAGCTCCATTTTCTGTGCCTCTGCCCTCTGTATGCTTCCTGGCTGTATGTATAGGGGGGAGGCGCCTGAACTCTCTGGTTCTTATAGAATCAGGTGCACCTGTCTAATCTGTTTCTGACCAATTACCAAGAAGCCTCCAGTATTTAGTGCAGCCCCACCCAGTGGACTGGGCCTGTACAATGTGTAGCTTCTGAGTTTGCCAGGCCTTGCTCTGTGTTACTCCCTATCTGGAGGCTTTTCTCCTTGCCTTGATCTTGTTGTCCGCCCTCCAGGAGGCAGAATATCCTGGTCTCTGTGTCTTTGTCCTTGTGTCTTGTTCCATTGCCTTGTCTGTACTTAGTCTTATCTCGGTCTCCTTGTCTGTGGCTTCCTTCCCTGCTGTGTCTTTCCTTGTGTTCTCAGTCTGCTTTTGCTCCGCACTCTTGCAGCTCTGCCTGCTCTGTAGCTTTAGCTCTGCTCCGCACTCCTGCGGTTCTGCTCCGTTCTGCTCTGCTGCTGCAGCATTCTCTTGCTACAGCTCCTCTCCTCATTCCTTGTGGCTCTGCTCTGCTTAGCTTCTGCGGCTGCCGTAATCCCTTGCTGCAGCTCCTCTCCGCATTCCTTGCGGTTCTGCTCTGCTTTGCCGCTGCAGAAATCTCTTGCTGCAGCTCCTCTCAATATTCCTTGTGGTTCTGCTCTGCTTAGCTTTTATTGCTGCGCTATCTCTTGCTGCTATACCGCTCCTGTCTGCAGCCTTGCGGTTCTCTTCCTGTGTGAACAGGTCCCAACCTGTTCCTTCATTCTCCTTTCCTTCTGGCTTGTTTCCTTTCCTGCACCTCCTGTGTGAACAGGTTCCTACCTGTTCATTCATACTACATATCCATACCTGCACCTCCTGTGTGAACAGGTCCCTACCTGTTCCTTCATACACCACACCTTCATACACCGTTCCTGCCAGTCCTGTGTTCCTGCCGTCCCTGCCAGTCCTGTGTTCTCTGTCGTGATCCTGCCAGCCCTGTGTTCTCTGCCGTGTTCCTGCCAGCCCTATGTTCTCTTCCGTATTCCTGCCAGCCCTGTGTTCTCTGCCGTGTTCCTGCCAGCCCTGTGTTCTCTGCCATGTTCCTGCCAGCCTTGTGTTCTCTGCCGTGTTCCTGCCAGCCCTGTATTCTCTGCTGTGTCTGCCAGCTCTGTGTCTCAGCCGTGCCAGCCTACTAGTCTGAATCTCATCTGTGCTCATCTGCTAGTCCTGTCTGATGCCCGCACCGATCCTAGTGTTCCTGTCTCCCAAGTGGGATCAGCAGCCACAGCCAGACACCACCCTGGAGTATCACCTGGCAGCTGCCTGCTGCACAATCCTGACCTCACCATCAGAGGCTCCAGTGAAAACCCAGGCAGCTGTCATAGTCACGCCCCTTCCAGGGTAGTCTGGTTTGTGGCACAGTGGGGCGTGAGAGTGATAATTAGGTAATGCGGGAAGGACAATGAAATGTGACATCTTGCTTAATCTGTCAAATTCAGCTAAAATAACTGTATTACCCTCAGAAACCGGTAAGTCGGTGATGAAGTCTATTGACAAATGGGTCTAAGGTCTATTGGGAATCTCCAGAGGTTGGAGAGACCAAGAAGGGCGAGTACGAGGGGTCTTGGAACGCACACACACACAGCAGGCAGCGACATATTCCTGTACACCATGATTTACCCCAGACCACCAAAAACGCAGAGTGAGAAGGACCATGGTAACTTTACTTCCAGGGTGTCCGGCCAAAACCGAATCATGATGTTCATTAATGACCCTAAGACGAAGATTAGCAGGAACATAAAGTTTACCTAAAGGACAGGTTGCAGGGGCGTCCCCCTGCGCCTCTAACACCTCTCTCTCAAATTAATTGCGGCAACAATTACACCCTTCTGAAGTATAGGACCTGGCTCACAATTATCCCCACCCCCTGGAAAACAACGGGTTAATGCATCAGTCTTGACATTCTTGCTTCCTGGCCTATACGTAATGTAGAAATTGAACCTGGCAAAAAACAGAGACAGACCACCGAGCTTGCCTAGGTGTGAGATGCTTCACAGATTCTAAATACAACAGATTTTTGTGATCTGTGATCACCATGACTGGGTGAAGTGCTCCCTCCAAAAAATGGCGCCATTCTTCAAATGCCCATTTAATTGCCAACAGCTCCCTGTTACCAATATCATAATTCCTCTCAGTAGGAGATAATTTTTTCGAGAAAAATGCACATGGACGCCACTTACTCGGAGAAATCCCCTGTGACAATACAGTCCCCACCCCCACCTCAGAGGCATCCACCTCTACCACAAATGGCTGCGTGATGTCAGGCTGTATTAGTATTGGTGCAGTGAAAAACACTTCTTCAAAGTTTTGAAAGCCTGGCAGGCCGTACTGGACCAGACAGAGAAGTCCGTGCCTCTTTTGGTCATGTCTGTTAAAGGCTTGGCTGTTGTGAATTCTGTTATCGAACTCCCTCCTGTGGTCATGAATGGTACTTCGGCGAGTTCTGTCCATGGACTCCCTCTGGTGGCTGTGAGTGGAGCTGCTGCTTCTGAGGTTCCTTCCACAGGTGACTTAGTTTATTCTTTGGCTGGCTGCTCTATTTAACTCCACTCAGATCGTTACTCCATGCCAGCTGTCAATGTTCTTGTACTGGTTCAGTTCGCTCTTGGATCTTTCTGGTGACCTGTCTACTCCAGCAGAAGCTAAGTCCCTGTTAGTTAATTATTTGTTCATTGTTTTCTTGTCCAGCTTGCTATCATGATTTTGCCTTGCTAGCTGGAAGCTCTGGGATGCAGAGTGGCACCTCCGCACCGTGAGTCGGTGCGGAGGTCTTTTTGCACACTCTGCGTGGTCTTTTTGTAGTTTTTTATGCTGACCGCAAAGTTACCTTTCCTATCCTCAGTCTGTTTAGTAAGTCTGGCCTCCCTTTGCTGAAACCTGTTTCATTTCTGTGTTTGTGACTTTCATCTTAACTCACAGTCAATATATATGGGGGGCTGCCTTTTTCTTTGGGGAATTTCTCTGATGCAAGGTAGGCTTTATTTTCTATCTCTAGGGCTAGTTAGCTCTTAGGCTGTGAAGAGGCGTCTAGGTAGAGTTAGGTACGCTCCACGGCTATTTCTAGTGTGTGTGATAGGATTAGGGGTTGCGGTCAGCAGAGCTCCCACTTCCCAGAGCTTGTCCTTTGTTAGTTTTACCATCAGGTCGTTTCGGGTGCTCCTAACCACCAGGTCCATAACACTTGGCTACTACTGAAAAGTCTTTAATAAATTTGCAATAGTAGTTTGCAAAACCTAAAAACCTCTGTAAGGCCTTAAGGTCCTCAGGACGCTCCCACTCCAAGACCGCCTTGACCTTAGCCAGATCCATATGAAATCCTGTGGAGGATAATAAATAACCCAAAAACGGAATCTCTTTGACCGCGAATATGCATTTCTCAAGTTTGGCAAATAGTTTATTGCCCCTGAGTACCTGAAGGACCTGCCGTACATGAACCTGATGGGACTCGAGGTCAGGGGAATAAATTACGATGTCATCGAGATATACCACCACAAACCTACCTATCAGGTGACTAAGTATATCATTGACAAAGTGTTGAAACATAGCAGGAGCATTACATAACCCAAAAGGCATAACCATGTTCTCGTAATGTCCCTCTGGAGTATTAAACGTCATCTTCCATTCATCCCCCTCCTTCATCCGAATCAGATTATATGCCCCCCTGAGGTCTAATTTGGAGAACCACTTAGCCCCCATAATTTGATTAAAGAGGTCCGGAATAAGAGGGAGCGGGAAAGAATCCCGGACGGTAATTTGGTTTAATTCACGGAAGTCTAAGCATGGGCGTAAACCCCCATCCTTCTTCTTTACAAAGAAGAACCCAGCAGCAATGGGTGATGACGAGGGTCTGATATGACCCTTGGCCAGACTCTCTATGATATAGTCCTTCATGGCCTGTCTCTCTGTGGCAGAGATGTTGTATAGCCTACTCTTAGGCAGTTTAGCACCAGGAATGAGATGAATGGCGCAATCATAAGGACGGTGTGGGGGTAAACCGAGAACTACAGGCGACAGCAATCCCCCAACACATAACAATCTATTGACTCGGAGTGCAACGCCCCTATTTGTAGGCTCACCCCACGGACGATTGGAGTGAAAGTCACCTGGCTCAAAGGTGCAGAATCAATAGCAATTATAGGTATGGGTCTAGACAACTCTTGAGTTTTAAGCCCCTGTGCCTGAACAAACCCAGCATCAATTAAATTAAACACTGCCCCAGAGTCCAGGAAGGCAGAGATTATGAGCCTACTTTCACCAAGACGAATCTCGGCTGGTAAGAAAAATTGTGGTTTACCTATGAAGGAATCAAGTACACCCGAGTTGCCAACCTCCCTGCAACCCAGGCTCAATAGTTTTCCGGCGGTTGTCTTCTAAAAGGACACACATTCGCATAATGACCCCTTCTGTCGCAAAAAAATGCACCTCCCTTACGCCGTACTACTGCAGCCCCCTTAGAACGAGAAGCGCCACCCAACTGCATAGGTTCTCCTAGAGACCCGGTTCTGGTAAGTCCAAATCTGAGTTACCCTTGAATAGCGGCGATTCATTTAGTCTCTGGTGCAGGCGGCGGTCCACACGGATCGCAAGAGATGTAGCTGCCTCCAGAGTGGTTGGTGTCTCCTGCAGGGTGAAGGCATCTTTTATCTTATCAGATAGTCCCTGTTAAAATTGACTGCGGAGTGCAGGGTCATTCCACTTTGTGTCAGTAGCCCATCTCCAAAACTCAGAGCAGTACTCCTCTACTGGCCGGTCTCCCTGTCGAAGGTGGCGTATTGTGGACTCAGCGAGGGAGACGCGGTCAGGATCATCATACACTTGACCTAAGGCTCGAAAAAACTCCTCCACCGTCCGTAACGGCAAAGCGTCTGCGGGAAGTGAAAAAGCCCAGGCCTGGGGATCACCCTGTATGGGCAATACTACAATTCCAACCCTCTGCTCCTCTGAACCTGAAGTGTGAGGACACAACTTAAAGTATAATTTACAGGCCTCCCTGAATGTAACAAATTTGTCGTGCCCCCCAGAGAACCTGTCAGGTAATGCAATTTTAGGCTCCAGCGAAGCATGTGGATGTGTAGCAACCCCTGCAGTGGCCACTGGAGTGCGCCGTACAACCGCCGAGCGGAGGTCAGCCACCTCTAGACTGAGTTGCTGCAATTGTCCAACTAAAGCAACAATGGGGTCCATATTGGACCAAGAAAATTTTTATAGGTCAGTGATACGCCGTTTAATGGTGATAAAGGCTTAGGACGGCATATTGGGACCCACACCTGTCCCTGCCACTCTAATAATGGGGCCCTGGCTTTCCCTTATCTCAGGGGTACCTATAATGGTTAGGAGGTCTGAGCCGCCAGCGTATCCCTGTCTCCTGTGCAGGCCCTATCAGTGGCCCCCTCTCCGCCCCCAGGGAGGTGGACTGCACCAGTGTATAAATATGACAATTAAACAGGGTATGCAGACAAGGTAACTAAAATCTCAAACTCACCAAATGCTCACACAGCCACAGAGGAAACACAGAGAAGGGAAGAGAAGGAAAAAACTAGGAAGGAAAACAGGTTTAATATGCAACCAAAACAGCAGACAACAATCTCTGTAGATAAACCTCCAAGCTCCTAACACCACGCTCCTTCCCACTTCAAGCCAGGCAGCAGAAATGATCACTGACAAAAGTTGTAGTCAAGGGTAGGCTGAGTCTATATAGGAGCGGAGATTACAAAAACCAATTCAGCTGAGAGACTAAGCTCTCAGCAAACTTCAGCAACAAGGTTTAACTCCTGCCCTGCTGGCACAAGACAGCCAGGTCAGAATTCAGGAAAACAGCATCTGTTCATCGTGTGTGAACAAGGCCCAGAGCGCTGTGGTTCTCTGGAACCTCTCTGTCGCGGTAGCCCCGTGACATATATTTTGCAAAATAAATTTTGCCAAATCAGACAATGTGATTTTCTGGATTTTTTTTTTTCTCATTTTGACTCATAGTTGTGGTCTACCTATGATGTCAATTACAGGCCTCTCATCTTTTTAAGTGGGAGAAATTGCACAATTGGTGGCTGACCACATACTTTTTTTCCCACTGTATAACAGAATGGTGCCATTTCATTTGCATCCAGGTATTTTATTCAATGTCATCAAATAAGTACTGCTTCATTTAGCATTTCTGGAATAGAACGCATTGCACATCAACTGAGAGGAGGAAACATCAAGAGACTTCCAATGACCAGAGAGGCATTTTGTATTTTTTATTTGGGAACATGCCATCCTGTGGGTCTGAATGATCTTTTTTTTGTCAAAGTATATGCATGTAATGACATGATTTTATGTATTTCATACTTTTTCTCTTGTTTCTATCCCTTTCCTTTGCTTCCTCTCCCCATTTTCCCTTTTTTTTGCACATGGAATTTTAATGTGATTAGCATGTTTGTCATGTGATTTTAAATCACTCTTTTATTGGTTACATTTTGTATAAAAGCCATATAGGACCTGTTCATGTATAGTTTGATAAAGGACACCTTGAGTGTTTGAAACACGCAACTATAGCTTGCCATGTGAATGTTGACATTGCCATGTTTTTAAGAAGCAAATTTTGGGATTCAAAGAAGCTGGAACACTGGACACTAGCTAGCTAGACTATCTGACTGATATACAATCACCTAGCTAAAATCTGGGATACAGAAGGCTTTTTCACATTTAGCTAGTGAATTTTTTTGTTTAGAATGCTATACTCGTGCATGGGGCACAATAGAAGCAGTGCACAGCACACTTGAAGGACATGTGCCCTGCTGGCTTTTTTCTGTGGAACTCACTAATAGCAAAAACAATGCTAGAAGCTAAATTTAACAGCCACACTGGACACCAGCTACTTACACTATCTGAATGATATATAACTGCTTAGCTAACTAAAATCTGTGCTGCTCTGTTATAGTGTCAAAATGGCACTAAAACAAGATGTCCACTATCTATATGAAGATGGACATGTGATTTCAGCAGCCAATGACACAAGCCATGGTGTCAGGACATTGTGGGTGTTTCCTGTACCCTGATTGGCTAGCCGCAATGTGCACAGACAAAAAAAGACTGTTTACAAGAACGCCGCACCTCTGAGCTTTGCACCTCTCCCCTAATCAAACATGCGCCAAACACTCATGATACACCACCATTATTGTTACTAAAGTGTTGAAATACTTTTGTGGCAACGCAAATATTTTCCTGCACTTTTTTACAAAATGTTACCGATTTTTTTCTGATTTTATAAAATTTTGCTCATGCTTCCGATCACGAAACCCAATGTGCCATATTCGTGCTGAATTTATGCAACCGTTTTCCCAAAAAATTCGCTCATCACTAATCTCCATGTCTTTAAAAGGTTTGTCCACTTATGCCCACTTTCAATGACATCAGTGTTCCAGCAGTGTCGTCACTTGCTTTCCCGGGGCACACGTGATATTGTTATGTCATGTGAGACCTGAGCATAATCAGTGCTGGCATAACTGTCCTTGCCATCTGACGAATCAGATTTTAAGAGGAAGTCAGAGCATACACCTATTCATTAATCAGGAGCGTCGGATGAATAGCATGCAACTGTGTTAACATCCCCACAAATCCTACTGCAGTCCCTGCTGGCTTAAAATTTATGGCATAGCGAACACTGAAACTAGTCATGAATTTGACAAGCAGCGGGCGCCATGCCCAATTCAATCTCAGCTTCACCCACTTTGTCAGAGCTGAGCGAAAATGGCGTGAGAATGTCAAAAGCTTCTAAATTTTACAGCAGCCTCAAGATGCACCAAAATGTTTTGACTTTTCAAAGTTCTTTATGGTAGAATTCTGGCATAACAGCTACGACAAATCGAGCTCATTATGTGTGTTCCTGCAGCATTTTTTTCTTATGCACTCATATTAGCATGTTTAGCTTAAAGAAAAGTAGCCTGGATTCAAAAACACAAACAAAATGTGACATTTCAATTGTGCTTCTTTATTACCTCAACCACATAGCCAAGGTCCTTCACATAATCACGTTCTGTGTCGAGTAATTCCTGTAACACATAACTGAGAGCAATGGAATTGATGTTAACAATATTAAAAAATTCACAACGCAAAAGTTCAAGATAAAATCTACAGACTTTCCTTAGAATAAAACATATCCACTACACCCTAATTCAATAATCACACTAGAAGAAACAGAAGCTTGCTAATAATATGAAAAGTATAACATTTCAAACTGAGAGAGATGAATGCTGAAGCCTCTCTCTTCCAAGGGAGAGGGAGAGAAGCATCACTGAAACGTGCATCAGGTCATTGGTGGTAGACCTCCAATATGCTTTGTTGATTATGTGTTGTCCTGATTACTACTTTTACTACTGCACCTTGCATATTTTTTTTATTTTGATTCCTTTGGATTTTAATATTGTTGCCACCTTAACCTGTAATTTTACACCATGCTTACATCTACTGTATAATCATTTATGTGCCTGGTAGTATTGTAATTGTGCCCTTTTCTATGCCTGCCATTCATACTTGACCATTTTACACAATCTTCATCTTTTAGGCTAATTTTCTCCTTCTAAGGCTCATCCACTTTGTATATTTGTGTCTGTCACGTTAGATATTTATTTTCCCTTCTACCTATTATAATATTTAACTTTGTTAATAAAGTTTCATACGATTTATATTTAATCTTGTCTTTGCACATCTCATTTTGGTTTCTATAGGTATTCAATGCATATCGGACATGTATGCCGCTTGGGGTTACAATCTCCTAATTCTCTAATTCAAATAGATACCGTATATACTCATGTATAAGCAGAGATTTACAGCACTTTTTTGTGTGCTGAAAACACACCTCTCGCCTTATACACGACTCATTGCCGGCAGGGGAGGGGGGATGGGGGAGTAGAAGACATCATACTCACCCTCCTGGTGTCATCGCTGCATATCAGTCCCTGCATCTCGGGCGCCAGCATCTCTCTTCCTGTCTTCCTTCCTGTGCTGAGCGGTCACGTGTAACCGCTCATTAAAGTAATGAATATGCACGCGTCTCCACTCCCATAGGCGTGAAGCGCATATTTATTACTTTAATGAGCGATATCACTGACCGCTCAGCACAGGAAGGCAGACAGGAAGAGAGATGCCGGTGCCCGAGATGGAGGGACTGATATGTAGCGCCAGGAGGGTGAGTAGGACTGGGGGAAGGTGAGCCATGAAATATTCACCTGTTACCGTTCCACCGCCGCGCTGTCTTCCGCGTCCTCTGGCTGTGATGTTCAGGTCAGAGGGCGCTATCACGTGGTTAGTGCGAGTCACTGCAGAGAGACGGCGACGCTGAGTAGCAGCGGGCAGCAACGAGAGGTATGTCTTTTTTTTTTAATCGCAGTAGCATTATATGGGGCATATTTTAATATGGAGCATCTTATGGGGCCATCATTAACCTTTGTGCAGCATTATATGGGGCATATTTTTGTATGGAGCATCTCATGGGGCCATCATTAACCTTTATGCAGCATTATATGGGGCATATTTTAATATGGAGCATTTTATGGGACCAACATTAACCTTTGTGCAGCATTATTATGGGGCATATTTTTGTATGAAGCATCTCATGGGGCCATCATTAACCTTTATGCAGCATTACTGTATATGGGGCATATTTTAATATGGAGCATTTTATGGGGCCATCATTATCTTTTGTGCAGCATTATATGGGGCATATTTTAATATCGATTATCTTATGGGGCCCATCATGAACTTTATGGAACATTATATGGGGCATATTTTGTATGGAGCATGTTATGGGGCTCCTGATTTAATATGGATATTCAAAAACATTTAACCTACTGATATCTCAATTAATTATACTTTTATTGGTATCTATTTTTATTTTTGAAATTTATCAGTAGCTGCTGCATTTCCCACACTAGGCTTATACTCGAGTCAATAAGTTTTCCCAGTTTTTTGTAGCAAAATTAGGTGCCTCCACTTATACTCAGGTCAGCTTATACTTGAGTATACTGTATACGGTAATAAGCTATAGGACTGTAGCATTTTCCCAGAAATATAATTTTGCAGCTTACTAAATTTCTCCAGCGACACCACAAACACTTCCAGCCTGATCTTTTGTTAGAATTCTCAAGATTGTCTCGTCGTTATGGAGTCAACAAAATGGCAATAACACTACTTCAATTTGTAAAAGCGTGCTGACACTTGTAGAAGTAGTAAGAAAAATTTCAAACATGACATGAGACAGAGAGTCACAAAATCGAACAGTTCATTATCAACTTCCCTGACTAAAGTTGTGAGGGTTATATAGTGTGTAACAAAAAAAAGTGAACAGGCTTTGCAATCTGTTTACAGATTCTACTGATAATTATACTGTTGTGGTTTACACATTCAGATTTACAGGGGTTTAAATATATTTTTTTGTTTATGAAAAAAATAGTATTTTATCAATTCTTCCTCCTATTAAAAATAGGAAATGGTGATGAAGAGATGTATTATTTTATTGTAAAGATAGTGCTGTATAATTAATAATAATGCCTGTCATTGTACTTTGTATATAACTGGTGTTCCAGCATGAGCAGTAAATCTTTATTCTGCTATCATTGTAGCTGTAAAAATATAGTAATAAATCTCAGCCGTCTCTCTTAGGCTGGTTTCAGACTAGCGTTCAGCAGGGCTGCGTATGAAAGCATTCTTCCTCCGTTAAGCCCCGCCCACTGCCGCACCTCTTCCTTCTGCTCCACCTATGTCTGCATGCGTCCCCCATCTTTAACATTGGGTACGCAGGCCATGCAGATGTATGTGGATGTATGTGGATGCCTCCGCATGTGTCATCTTAACGCTGCGCTGACCAGCGTCAAATGCAACATGCTGCATTTTTGTTGCGGTCGGCGCAGCATCAAAATAACGCAAGCAGAGGAATCCGCATACATCCACATGGCCTGCATACCTAATGTTAAAGATAAGGTACGCAGGACACATGTAGACGTAGGCGTTGCTGAAGGAAGAGGTGCGGCAGTGGGCGGGAGGAGAATAAAATTTAAGGCAGCTATTATCATTTTTCTACGAAAGGCCGAATCACTAAAGAACAGTTACTGTACATACAATGAGCCTAGGGACAGGCACTATTACTAAACCTAGAGGGCACCATCCAAATAATAAACTTAAATATCTTCTGACCAAAATTTTTAATAGCATTTTCTTCATAACACATATATATTTTATATGAAGGTGGCATAACCCCTTTAATTGCTGCCAAAGAGCACATAATGAATAGTTAAGAAAAAAATAATATAAGCTAATGTCATTTTTCTTACTGTCGTCTCTTTAAGGAGCTGGATTTCCTTTCCTCCATCTCTTCAATTGGAGAGGCAGAAGACAGTAGAGATGTATCTGAAGGATTAAAAGAAGGGCTACTGCTGTCACCTTGATCTACTTGAAGAAAACTTGGACGGTCTTCTAAAGCCTGTAGAGTAAGCAAAAGTGATTTCAAGAATATAAGATGACTTTAGTGTTCACTATTTAATTCTATATGATCCCTTTAACCTTCTCCTTTAAAGGGAATCTGTCACCTCATTTTTTGCATATAAGCTGCGGCCACCGCCATTAGGGGCTTATCTACAGCAGTCTGTAACGCTGTACATAAGCCCCTGATGTAACCTGAAAAATAAGAAAAACAAGTTAGATTATACTTACACAGGGGCGGTCCGATGCGGTCTGGGTCCGATGGGCGTCGCAGGTGTGGCGCCTCCCATCTTCATATGATGTTGTCATCCTCCTTGCTTCGAGTTGCTGGGCCTCTCTGAGCTTTCGTGGTGCCTGCGCACTGCAGTACTTCGATCTGGCCTCAACAGGGCAGAGAATTACGCCTGCGACTCCCATCGGACCCAGACCGCCCGTGGGTGAGTATAATCTAACTTGTTTTTCTTCTCTTTGAGGTTACATTGGGGGCTTATCTACAGAATGCTGTACATAAGCCCCTAATGGCGGTGGCCGCAGCTTATATGCGAAAAATGAGGGGACTGATTCCCTTTAATCATAGGAACTAATTAAAGCAAACCCTAAAAACACTTGTTTCATGATAATCCAATCAGCCTAAAGAGGCTGGCAATCACCCAAAGAGGGAGCAAAATGTCAGATGAGCTGATTTTTTTTTAAAGGGAACCTGTGCGGTTACAAAATTTAGGGACAATCTGCAAGTAAATAGCCTTAAAGTCATATTAGGATGCCTTAATAAAGCTATGGCTACAGGGAGATAATGAACCCATATCCTCCATGTAGTCAGTCTCATTCACTCATACGGGTGGTGTCGTGTCTGCGGTCATTGCAAAATCACTCCACAACCTGGTCATAAAACCCCTCTGTCCAACACCACTTCGGATTTGTGCACCTCTAACACCTCTGCCATGTTGCCCCCTACAGCTCGTGTGAGAACCATCACTGCCGCTGTGTGCTGGGAATGCCTGAACCAAACGGTCTACAAGAGTTGCTTGTTTGGTAGCCTGTTGTGAGTTCTGTTTTTGGGCTCCCTCTGGTGGTTACTGATGGTACTGGGTGACTTGTCTTTCCTGGGTCTCTGGGTTCCACCTGTTCCATCAGGATATGGGAGTTTCCTATTTAACCTGGCTTTGCTGGCATTTCCTCGCCGGTTAGCAATGTATCCAGTGTGTCTTGTTACCTCTGCTCCCTGCTCCTAGAACCTTCTGGTCAAGCTAAGTTTGGATTTTCCTGTTTTGGTGTTTTGCTTTATTTGGTTTTTAGTCCAGCCTGCAGATATGTGATTCTCTGCTGCTGGTTGCTCTAGTGGGCTGAAATTGCTCCTCATGTACCATGAGTTGGCACATGAGTTCAAGTAATTTCAGGATGGTTTTTTGAAGGGTTTTTCGCTGACCGCGCAGTTCACTTTTGTATCCTCTGCTATCTAGCTTTAGCGGGCCTCATTTTGCTGAAACTGTTTTCATACTGCGTATGTGCTTTCCTCTCATTTCACCGTCCTTATATGTGGGGGGCTGCTATTTCTGGAGGCAAGAGAGGTCTGTGTTTCTTCTAATAGGGGTAGTTAGATCTTCGGCTGGAGCGAGACGTCTAGGATCATCGTAGGCACGTTCCCCGGCTACTTTTATTTGTGTGTTAGGTTCAGGGTCGCGGTCAGCTCAGTTTCCATCGCCCTAGAGCTTGTTTGTATCTGTGCTTGTCCTTTAGTGATCCCCTGCCATTGGGATCATGACAGTATAACCGGCCCACAAAGTGTTAATTGTATTGGCTGAAGTAGGAGGATAAGTAGTCTGAGGAAGTTTTTTTTTTTTTTTTTTTTTCCCTCTTTCCCTCAGAGTTTGCTGCCTAGCCTTATTGCAGCCTGGCTACTTCCTCCTCCTCTTAATCTTTGAATGGCTCTGATCTCAGCTGTTTATCATGGACGTCCAGAGTTTGGCTTCCAGCCTGAATAATCTTGCCGCTAAGGTTCAAAATATACAGGATTTTGTTGTACATGCTCCTATGTCTGAACCTAGAATTCCTGTCCCAGAGTTTTTTTCTGGAGATAGATCTCGTTTTCTGAATTTTAGGAACAATTGCAAGTTGTTTCTTTCTTTGAAATCTCGCTCCTCGGGAGACCCTGCTCAGCAAGTCAAGATTATTATATCTTTCCTGCGGGGTGACCCTCAGGATTGGGCATTTGCATTGGCACCAGGGGACCCTGCGTTGCTTAATGCGGATGCGTTTTTTCTGGCATTGGGTTTGCTCTATGAGGAACCTAACCAAGAGATTCAGGCTGAAAAAGCTTTGTTGGCCCTCTCTCAAGGGCAAGATGAAGCAGAAATTTATTGTCAAAAATTTCGGAAGTGGTCGGTGCTTACTCAGTGGAATGAGTGCGCTCTGGCTGCAAAGTTCAGAGATGGCCTTTCTGAGGCCATTAAAGATGTTATGGTGGGGTTCCCTGCGCATACTGGTCTGAATGAGTCTATGACTATGGCTATTCAGATTGATCGGCGTTTACGGGAGCGCAAACCTGTGCATCATTTGGCGGTGTCGTCTGAACCGTCACCTGAGATAATGCAATGTGATAGAATTCAGTCCAGAAGTGAACGGCAAAATTATAGGCGGAAAAAAGGGTTGTGCTTTTATTGTGGTGATTCAGCTCATGTTATATCAGCATGCTCTAAACGCACAAAAAAGGTTGATAAGTCTGTTGCCATTAGTACTTTACAGTCTAAGTTCATTCTGTCTGTGACTCTGATTTGTTCATTATCATCCATTTCCGTCGATGCCTATGTGGATTCAGGCGCTGCCCTGAGTCTTATGGATTGGTCATTTGCCAATCGCTGTGGGTTTAGTCTGGAGCCTCTGGAAGTCCCTATTCCTTTGAAGGGAATTGACTCTACACCTTTGGTCCAGTAAACCTCAGTACTGGACACAAGTGACCATGCGTATGACTCCCGTTCATCAGGAGGTGATTCGCTTCCTGGTACTGTATAATTTGCATGATGTTCTAGTACTTGGTTTGCCATGGTTACAAACTCATAATCCAGTCCTTGACTGGAAATCAATGTCTGTGTTAAGCTGGGGTTGTCAGGGGGTTCATGATGATGCACCTCCGATTTCTATCGCTTCATCTACTCCTTCTGAGATTCCTGTGTTTTGTCTGATTATCGGGATGTTTTTGAGGAGCCTAAGCTCAGTTCGCTTCCTCCTCACAGGGATTGCGATTGTGCTATAAATTTAATCCAGGCAGTAAATTTCCTAAAGGTCGTTTGTTCAATCTGTCAGTGCCAGAGCATACTGCTATGCGGGATTATGTTAAGGAGTCCTTGGAAAGGGGACATATCCGTCCATCTTTGTCCCCTTTGGGAGCAGGGTTTTTTTTCGTGGCCAAAAAAGATGGTTCCTTGAGGCCTTGTATAGATTATCGTCTTTTGAATAAGATTACCGTAAAATATCAGTATCCTTTGCCATTGTTGACTGATTTGTTTGCTCGCATTAAGGGGGCTAAATGGTTCACTAAGATTGATCTTCGGGGTGCGTATAATCTTATACGAATAAAGCAAGGTGATGAGTGGAAAACCGCATTTAATACGCCTGAGGGTCATTTTGAGTATTTGGTAATGCCTTTTGGACTTTCTAATGCTCCTTCAGTCTTCCAGTCCTTTATGCACGATATTTTCCGTGAATATCTGGATAAATTTATGATTGTGTATTTGGATGATATTTTGGTTTTTTCTGATGACTGGGAGTCTCATGTTCAGCAGGTCAGGAAGGTGTTTCAGGTCCTGCGGGCCAATTCCTTGTTTGTAAAAGGCTCAAAGTGTCTCTTTGGAGTCCAGAAGATTTCTTTCTTGGGGTATATTTTTTCCCCTTCTACTATTGAGATGGATCCCGTCAAGGTTCAGGCTATTTGTGACTGGACGCAGCCTACATCTCTTAAGAGTCTACAGAAGTTCTTGGGCTTTGCTAATTTCTATCGTCGTTTTATAACTAATTTTTCTAGTGTTGTTAAGCCTTTGACGGATTTGACTAAGAAGGGTGCTGATGTTGCTGATTGGTCTCCTGCGGCTGTGGAGGCCTTTCAGGAACTTAAGCGCCGGTTTTCTTCTGCTCCTGTGTTGCGTCAGCCAGATGTTTCGCTCCCTTTTCAGGTTGAGATTGATGCTTCCGAGATTGGAGCGGGGGCGGTTTTGTCACAGAGAAGCTCCGATTGCTCAGTGATGAAGCCATGCGCGTTTTTTTCTAGAAAGTTTTCGCCGGCTGAGCGGAATTATGATGTTGGTAATCGGGAACTTTTGGCCATGAAGTGGGCATTTGAGGAGTGGCGTCATTGGCTAGAGGGTGCTAGACATCGTGTGGTGGTCTTGACTGATCACAAAAATTTGATTTACCTTGAGTCTGCCAGGCGTCTGAATCCTAGACAGGCTCGTTGGTCACTGTTTTTCTCTCGTTTCAATTTTGTGGTTTCATACCTGCCAGGTTCAAAGAATGTGAAAGCGGATGCTCTTTCTAGGAGTTTTGTGCCTGACTCCCTTGGAAATTCTGAACCCACTGGTATCCTTAGGGATGGGGTGATTTTGTCTGCTGTCTCCCCAGACTTGCGACGTGCTTTGCAGGAGTTTCAGACGGGTAAACCTGATCGTTGTCCGCCTGAGAGACTGTTTGTTCTGGATAATTGGACCAGTAGAGTCATCTCCGAGGTCCATTCTTCTGCGTTGGCAGGTCATCCTGGAATATTTGGTACTAGAGACTTGGTGGCCAGGTCTTTTTGGTGGCCTTCCTTGTCGAGGGATGTGCGTTCTTTTGTGCAGTCTTGTGGGGTTTGTGCTCGGGCTAAGCCTTGCTGTTCTCGGGCCAGTGGATTGTTGTCACCTTTGCCTATCCCGAAGAGGCCTTGGACGCACATTTCCATGGACTTTGTTTCGGATCTCCCTGTCTCTCAAAAAATGTCCGTCATCTGGGTTGTGTGTGATCGCTTTTCTAAAATGGTTCATCTGGTACCCTTGCCTAAGTTGCCTTCCTCCTCTGAGTTGGTCCCTCTGTTTTTTCAGAACGTGGTTCGTTTGCATGGGATTCCTGAGAACATCGTTTCTGACAGGGGATCCCAGTTTGTGTCTAGATTTTGGCGGACGTTCTGTGCTAAGATGGGCATTGATTTGTCCTTTTCGTCTGCATTCCATCCTCAGACGAATGGCCAGACTGAACGAACTAATCAGACCTTGGAAACTTATTTAAGGTGTTTTGTTTCTGCTGATCAGGATGACTGGGTTACCTTTTTGCCGCTGGCCGAGTTTGCCCTTAATAATCGGGCTAGTTCTGCTACCTTGGTTTCTCCTTTCTTTTGTAATTCGGGGTTTCATCCTCGTTTTTCCTCTGGTCAGGTGGAACCTTCTGATTGTCCTGGAGTGGACATGGTGGTGGATAGGTTGCATCGGATTTGGAGTCATGTGGTGGACAATTTGAAGTTGTCCCAGGAGAAGGCTCAGCAGTTTGCTAATCGCCGTCGCCGCGTGGGTCCTCGACTTCTTGTTGGGGACTTGGTGTGGTTGTCTTCTCGTTTTGTTCCTATGAAGGTCTCTTCTCCTAAGTTTAAGCCTCGGTTCATCGGTCCCTATAGGATCTTGGAAATTCTTAACCCTGTGTCGTTTCGTTTGGATCTCCCGGCATTGTTTGCTATTCATAATGTGTTCCATCGGTCGTTGTTGCGGAAGTATGAGGTACCTGTTGTTCCTTCGCTTGAGCCTCCTGCTCCAGTGCTGGTGGAGGGAGAATTGGAGTATGTTGTGGAGAAGATCTTGGATTCTCGTGTTTCCAGACGGAAACTCCAGTATTTGGTCAAGTGGAAGGGTTATGGTCAGGAGGATAATTCTTGGGTGGTTGCCTCTGATGTTCATGCTGATGATTTGGTTCGCGCTTTTCATAGGGCTCATCCTGGTCGCCCTGGTGGTTCTCGTGAGGGTTCGGTGACCCCTCCTCAAGGGGGGGGTACTGTTGTGAGTTCTGTTTTTGGGCTCCCTCTGGTGGTTACTGATGGTACTGGGTGACTTGTCTTTCCTGGGTCTCTGGGTTCCACCTGTTCCATCAGGATATGGGAGTTTCCTATTTAACCTGGCTTTGCTGGCATTTCCTCGCCGGTTAGCAATGTATCCAGTGTGTCTTGTTACCTCTGCTCCCTGCTCCTAGAACCTTCTGGTCAAGCTAAGTTTGGATTTTCCTGTTTTGGTGTCTTGCTTTATTTGGTTTTTAGTCCAGCCTGCAGATATGTGATTCTCTGCTGCTGGTTGCTCTAGTGGGCTGAAATTGCTCCTCATGTACCATGAGTTGGCACATGAGTTCAAGTAATTTCAGGATGGTTTTTTGAAGGGTTTTTCGCTGACCGCGCAGTTCACTTTTGTATCCTCTGCTATCTAGCTTTAGCGGACCTCATTTTGCTGAAACTGTTTTCATACTGCGTATGTGCTTTCCTCTCATTTCACCGTCATTATATGTGGGGGGCTGCTATTTCTGTGGGGTATTTCTCTGGAGGCAAGAGAGGTCTGTGTTTCTTCTAATAGGGGTAGTTAGATCTTCGGCTGGAGCGAGACGTCTAGGATCATCGTAGGCACGTTCCCCGGCTACTTTTATTTGTGTGTTAGGTTCAGGGTCGCGGTCAGCTCAGTTTCCATCGCCCTAGAGCTTGTTTGTATCTGTGCTTGTCCTTTAGTGATCCCCTGCCATTGGGATCATGACAGTAGCCAATATTTGCTCAAGGTTCTCATGTGGCATGATATTTTGCAATTTTCTTTTGTATCATGGATCCAGAAGGCAGGCCAACCAGTAATCGTCATCGGTCATCATTTTAATAATGTGGGGGTCCCTTTTTAGGATACGCAAGGCATACTCTGCCATGTGGTCCAATGTTCCAGGTGTCAATTCCCTGCTTGTGCTGGGTTGAGGAGCATTTTCTTGCAAATCAACATCACTTGTGGCCCGCAAAAACCCTGTACCTGACCTTGCAACGCCACCAGTTTCTATTGCCCCCTGAGAAGCATCCTCCTCCCATAAATATTCATCCCCATCCTCCTCCTCCTCTTCGTCCGCCACCTCTTCCAGGAGAGTTCCCTGACCAGACAATGGCTGACTGTCATCAAGGCTTCCCTCCTCCTTGGCTGCAGACGCTTAGTGGGAAGCTCATGCTTATGATGGCGTCATCTGCACTTACCAGCCATGTGCATTCCTCAAAACACTGAAGGACTTGACAGAGGTCTTGGAGCTTTCGACCACTGCACATCAGACAACTCCATGTCTGCCATCCAGCAGCCTGCCCGTGTATGTGTATCCTCCCACAAATAAATGACAGCACACCTCTGTTCACACAGCCTCTGAAGCATGTGCAGTGTGGAGTTCCACCTTGTTGCAACGTTGATTACTAGGCAGTGCTGGGGAAGATTCAGCGATCGCTGATGGTTCAGCATACGGCTGGAGTGTACGGGTGATCGGCGGATGTGCGAGCAAAGTCTTCGCACCTTCAGGAGCAGGGCTGGTAACTCCGGATAATTTTTCAGGAAGCACTGCACCACCAGGTTCAAGGTGTGAGCCAGGCAAGGAATGTGTTTCAGTTCTGAAAGGGCTATGGCAGCCATAAAATTCCTTCTGTTATCACTGACTACCTTGCCTGCGTCAAGATGTACACAGCCCAGCCATGACTGAGTTTCTTGCTGCAAGTACTCGGCCAGTACTTCCGCGGTGTGTCTGTTGTCGCCCAAACACTTCAATTGTAGCACAGCCTGCTGAGGCTTACCACTAGCAGTTCCATAATGGGACACCTCGTGTGCAACACTGGCAGCTCCGGATGGAGTGGTCGTGCGACTGCGCTCTGTGGACGAGCTTTCACTTCTGGAGGAGGAGGAAGGGTGGCGAACGCCTACAGCAAACTATTTCCTAGACCGTGGGCTAGGCAGAACTGTCCCACTATGGCTGTCCCCTGTGGACCCTGTATCCACCACATTAACCCAGTATGCCGTGATGGACACGTAACGTCCCTGGCCATGCCTACTGGTCCATGCATCTGTTGTGAGGTGCACCTTTCTACTGACTGATTGCCTCAGTGCATGGACAATGCAGTCTTTGAAATGCTGGTGGAGGGCTGGGATGGCTTTTCTCGCAAAGAAGTGTCGACTGGGTAGGTCACAGCGTGGTACTGCATAGGCCATCAGGGCTTTGAAAGTTTCACTTTCAACCAACCGGTAGGGCATCATCTCTAATGAGATTAGTCTAGCAATGTGGGCGTTCAAACCCTGACAGGATGAGTACTTTCTTTTCCTAACGAGAGTCTCTTGTAGGGTGAGCTGGACTGGAGAGCTGCATATGGTGGAACTAGCGGGGGTGATGGTGTACATGGCAGATTGAGAGAGGGTTGGTGATGGTATTCTTGATGTTGGACTTCCTACAGTGTTTCCTACCAAGAACCTTGTGATTCCCTGACTGCTTTGGCCTTGCGACGATACCTCCACATTTGCTGCTGGTGGCGTCCTAACCGGTGGGCTTACTGTGAGGGAAGCAATGTAGCATTGCTGACTACTTTCATTCTGAGCAGGTGCACCAACGGTACTGGACGTTTGGTAGTTAGTCCAGGCTTGCAAGTGCATGCTGGTTAAATGTCTACGCATGCATGTTGTATTTAAATTTAGCAGATTCTTCCCTCTGCTAAAGGTCTTTGAGCACTTCTTACAGATAATTTTGCACTGATCATTCGGAGCTTGGTTAAAAAATTCCCACACAGCACTCTTCCTACTATGGATTACCTTTTCAGGCATTGCACGCTGTGCTACTTTCACCAAATGGCCACACTGTCCTAAAACTGTTTTTGGTTTTGACAAACATTTTTGGCCAGATACGGGCCTGCCAGATGAAAGCTGTTGCGATGTAGATGGCTGCTGCGGATCATCCTCCTCCGCTTCTGAGCTACTGGCAGCGGCACCCTCTTCCCCCAATGGCTGCCAATCTGGGTCAACAACTGGGTCATCAATCACCTCCTCTTCAATGTCATCTGCACCTTCCTCTGTGTCACCATGTAAGGTGCTATAGCGTTCGTGACGGGGCACCATAGTCTCATCAGGGTCAGATTCTGGCTCAGTACACTGCGAGGGCAATGTAGTGATCTGAGTCAATGGAACCGCATAATAATCTAGCTGTCCGATTCATCTTGTAATGGGCTTTTAACAATTTGCCTCTCTAACCCAGGCACAGTATGTGTAAAGAGCTCCATGGAGTAAACTGTAGTGTCGCCTGCTGCATCCTTCACTTTTGGTTTGGATGAAGGACACAAGGAAGCAACTTGTTCCTGACTGGGAGCATCCACAGACAACTCGCTGCTTTTAGATTTCACACCTTCTGAAGAGGAGGCGAAAGAGCTAGAGGCTGAGTCAGCAAGGAAAGCCAAAACTTTTTCCTGCTGCTCTGGCTTTAAAAGCTGTTTTCCTACTCCCAGATAAGGGAGCCTTTGAGGCCTTGTATAGCCAGACGATGACGCTGACTCAACACCTCGAGCCTTTGGTGCTATTTTGCTTTTCCCACTACCACCACATGCTCCACCACCACCATCAGTACCAGCTGGCAACGACCGCCCACGGCCTCTTCCACCAGACTCATTTTTGGAAAAATCCAACCAAAATAACAACCGTTATATGGTACTGTGAAACAAGGTAGAAGGTGTATATAAACTTGTGGGGAATTTAAATCTCCCTTTTTTGGGGGGAGGAGACTGCAACAAAACTCAGACGTAGTGTATTACACTACACAATGTAAGTGGCAGAACGTGGCTGGAAGATGTACGACAAACTAACAGAACTGTGACGTAGATCCACTTAGTGCCAATTTAAATCTCCCTTTTTTGGGGGGAGACTGCAACAAAACTCAGGCCCAGTATATTACACTACACAATGTAAGTGGCAGAACGTGGCTGGAAGATGTACGACAAACTAACAGAACTGTGACGTAGATCCACTTAGTGCCAATTTCAATCTACCTTTTTTGGGGGGAGACTGCAACAAAACTCAGGCCCAGTGTAGTACACTACACAATGTAAGTGGCAGAACGTGGCTGGAAGATATATAAAAAAATACAAGGGCTGTAGTACAATTTCAATCTCCCTACAATGATCTCAGGACAAGTATGGCAGCAATAAAAAGGACTGCTGCACATAAAAGTGTGGACAAATAAACAAGAGAACTGTGCAGAAAGGAGCAACAGGATTTTTGCTTTTAAAAAAGCAGTTGGTTTGCACAGCGGCGTACAAACAGCAATGCAGCTATCAGGGAGCCTTATAAGGCAGCCTAATAAGCTACAGCGCTGATGCACAAAAATATAAACTCCACTGTCCCTGCAAAGAAAAGGTGGTGTTGGACAGTGGAAATCGCTACAGCACAAGCAGTTTCGGGGTTAATCTTCCCTCCCTAACTATATCACTTCTTCTCATGCAGCTGCAGCAACCTCTCCCAATGCTAAGATTGGCAGAAGTAAGATGGCGGTCGGCGTGCACGACTGTTATGACCTGGTGGTTAGGAGCACCCGGTACGACCTGATAGTTAAACTCACACAGGACAAGCTCTGGGATGTGGGAGCTCTGCTGACCGCAGGCCCTAATCCTATCACATCAACTAGAAATCGCCGTAGAGCGTTCCTGACTCTCCCTAGACGCCTCTTCACAGCCTAAGAGCTAGCTAGCCCTAGAGATAGAAAATAAAGCCTACCTTGCCTCAGAGAAATTCCCCAAAGGAAAAGGCAGCCCCCCACATATATTGACTGTGAGTAAAGATGAAAGTCACAAACGCAGAAATGAAACAGGTTTCAGCAAAGGGAGGCCAGACTTACTAAACAGACAGAGGATAGGAAAGTGTTATGACCTGGTGGTCAGGACAATAATGGATCTGGTGGTTAAGAGCACACAGAATGACCTGATAGTTACTAATAATATAGGACGAGCTCTGAGACGTGGGAACTCTGCTGACCGCAATCCCTAATCCTATCACACACACTAGAAATAGCCGTGGAGCGCTCCTGACGCTCCCTAGGCGCCTCGTCACAGCCTAAGGAACTAGCTAGCCCTAAAGATAGAAAAATAAAGCCTACCTTGCCTCAGAGAAATTCCCCAAAGGAACAGGCAGCCCCCCACATATAATGACTGTGAGTAAAGATGAAAATTACAAACACAGAGATGAAATAGATTTAGCAAAGTGAGGCCCGACTTACTGAACAGACAGAGGATAGGAAAGGCAGCTTTGCGGTCAGCACAAAAAACTACAAAAAGACCACGCAGAGGGCGCAAAAAGACCCTCCGCACCGACTCACGGTGCGGAGGCGCTCCCTCTGTGTCCCAGAGCTTCCAGCAAGCAAGACAACAATCAAAATAGCAATCTGGACAGAAAAATAGCAAACCAGAGAAAAACAAGCAGTAACTTAGCTTCTGCTGGGAAGACAGGTCACAAGAACGATCCAGGAGTGAACAAGACCAATACTGGAACATTGACAGGTGACATGGAGCAAAGATCAAAGTGGAGTTAAATAGAGCAGCCAGCTAACGAATTAACCTCGTCACCTGTGGAAGGAACCTCAGAAGCCGCAGCCCCACTCACAACTACCAGAGGAAGCTCATGGACAGAACCAGCCGAAGTACCATTCATGACCACAGGAGGGAGCTTGACAACAGAAATCACAACAGTACCCCCCCTTGAGGAGGGGTCACCGAACCCTCACCAGAGCCCCCAGGCCGACCAGGACGAGCCAAATGAAAGGCACGAACAAGATCGGCAGCATGAACATCGGAGGCAAAGACCCAGGAATTATCTTCCTGACCATAACCCTTCCACTTGACCAGGTACTGGAGTTTCCGTCTCGAAATGCGAGAATCCAAAATTTTCTCCACCACATACTCCAACTCCCCCTCAACCAACACCGGGGCAGGAGGATCAACGAATGGAACCACAGGCACCACGTATCTCCGCAACAATGACCTATGGAATACATTATGGATGGCAAAAGAAGCTGGAAGGGTCAAACGAAATGACACAGGATTGAGAACCTCAGAAATCTTGTACGGACCAATGAAACGAGGCTTAAACTTAGGAGAGGAAACCTTCATAGGAACATAACGAGATGACAAACAAACCAAATCCCCAACACGAAGTCGGGGACCCACACAGCGCCGGCGGTTAGCGAAACGTTGAGCCTTCTCCTGAGACAATGTCAAATTGTCCACCACATGAGTCCAAATCTGCTGCAACCTATCCACCACAGTTTCTACACCAGGACAGTCCGAAGACTCAACCAGCCCTGAAGAGAAACGAGGATGGAAACCAGAATTGCAGAAAAACGGCGAAACCAAAGTAGCCGAGCTGGCCCAATTATTAAGGGCGAACACAGCCAAAGGCAAAAAGGACACCCAATCATCCTGATCAGCAGAAACAAAGCATCTCAGATATGTTTCCAAAGTCTGATTAGTTCGTTCGGTTTGGCCATTTGTCTGAGGATGGAAAGCCGAGGAAAAAGACAAATCAATGCCCATCCTAGCACAAAAGGCTCGCCAAAACCTCGAAACAAACTGGGAACCTCTGTCCGAAATGATGTTCTCCGGAATGCCATGTAAACGAACCACATGCTGGAAAAACAATGGCACCAAATCAGAGGAGGAAGGCAATTTAGACAAGAGTACCAAATGGACCATCTTAGAGAAGCGATCACAAACCACCCAAATGACCGACATCTTTTGAGAGACAGGGAGATCCGAAATAAAATCCATAGAGATATGCGTCCAGGGCCTCTTCGGGACCGGCAAGGGCAAAAGCAACCCACTGGCATGAGAACAGCAGGGCTTAGCCTGAGCACAAGTCCCACAGGACTGCACAAAAGAACGCACATCCCGTGACAAAGACGGCCACCAAAAGGATCTAGCCACCAAATCTCTGGTACCAAAGATTCCCGGATGACCAGCCAACACCGAACAATGATCCTCAGAGATAACTCTACTAGTCCATTTATCAGGGACAAACAGTTTCTCTGCTGGGCAACGGTCAGGTCTATCAGCCTGAAATTTTTGCAGCACCCTCCGCAAATCAGGGGAGATGGCAGACAAAATTACCCCCTCTTTGAGAATACCCGCCGGCTCAGGAACACCCGGAGAGTCGGGCACAAAACTCCTTGACAGGGCATCAGCCTTCACATTCTTAGAGCCTGGAAGGTACGAAACCACAAAATCAAAACGGAAGAAAAATAGCGACCAACGAGCCTGTCTAGGATTCAACCGTTTGGCAGACTCGAGATAAGTCAAATTCTTGTGATCCGTCAAGACCACCACGCGATGCTTGGCTCCTTCAAGCCAATGACGCCACTCCTCGAATGCCTACTTCATGGCCAACAACTCTCGATTGCCAACATCATAATTGCGCTCAGCAGGCGAAAACTTTCTAGAAAAGAAGGCACATGGTTTCATCACCGAGCCATCAGAACTTCTTTGCGACAAAACAGCCCCTGCTCCAATCTCAGAAGCATCAACCTCGACCTGAAACAGAAGCGAAACATCTGGCTGGCACAACACAGGGGCAGAAGAAAAACGACGCTTCAACTCCTGAAAAGCTTCCACAGCCGCAGAAGACCAATTGACCACATCAGCACCCTTCTTGGTCAAATCAGTCAACGGTTTAGCAACACTAGAAAAATTACTGATGAAGCGACGATAAAAATTAGCAAAGCTCAGGAACTTTTGCAGACTCTTCACAGATGTCAGCTGAGTCCAATCATAAATGGCCTGGACTTTAACAGGGTCCATCTCGATAGTAGAAGGGGAAAAAATGAAACCCAAAAATGAAACCTTCTGAACTCCAAAGAGACACTTTGACCCCTTCACAAACAAAGAATTCGCACGAAGGACCTGGAACACCATTCTGACCTGCTTCACGTGAGACTCCCAATCATCCGAGAAGACCAAAATATCATCCAAATATACAATCAGGAATTTATCCAGGTACTCTCGGAAGATGTCATGCATAAAGGACTGAAATACTGATGGAGCATTGGAAAGCCCGAATGGCATAACCAGGTACTCAAAATGGCCCTCGGGCGTATTAAATGCTGTTTTCCATTCATCGCCCTGTTTAATACGCACAAGATTATACGCACCACGAAGATCTATCTTGGTGAACCAACTAGCCCCCTTAATCCGAGCAAATAAATCAGACAGCAGCGGCAAACGGTACTGAAATTTGACTGTGATCTTATTAAGAAGGTGGTAATCAATACAAGGTCTCAAAGAACCATCCTTCTTGGCCACAAAAAAGAACCCTGCTCCCAATGGTGACGACGACGGGCGAATATGACCCTTCTCCAAGGATTCCTTTACATAACTCCGCATAGCGGCATGCTCTGGCACAGATAAATTGAACAGTCGGCCCTTAGGAAACTTACTACCAGGAATCAAATCGATAGCACAATCGCAATCCCTATGAGGACGTAGGGCACTGGATTTGGGCTCATCAAATACATCCCGGTAATCCGACAAAAACTCCGGGACTTCAGAAGGGGTGGATGACGAAATAGACAAAAATGGAACATTACCATGTACTCCCTGACAACCCCAGCTGGACACAGACATAGATTTCCAATCCAATACTGGATTATGGACCTGTAGCCATGGCAACCCCAAAACGACCATATCATGCAGATTATGCAACACCAAAAAGCGAATATTCTCCTGATGTGCAGGAGCCATGAACATGGTCAATTGGGTCCAGTACTGAGGCTTATTCTTGGCCAAAGGCGTAGCATCAATTCCTCTCAATGGAATAGGATACTGCAAGGGCTCCAAGAAAAAACCACAGCGCCTAGCAAACTCCAAGTCCATCAAATTCAGGGCAGCGCCTGAATCCACAAATGCCATAACAGAATAGGATGACAAAGAGCAGATCAGAGTAACGGCAAAAGAAATTTTGACTGTACCGTACCAATGGTGGCAGACCTAGCGAAACGCTTAGTGCGTTTAGGACAATCGGAGATAGCATGAGTGGAATCACCACAGTAAAAACACAGCCCATTCCGACGTCTGTGTTCTTGCCGTTCAGCTCTGGTCAAAGTCCTATCACATTGCATAGGCTCAGGTCTATGCTCAGATAATACCGCCAAATGGTGCACAGCTTTACGCTCACATAAGCGTCGATCGATCTGAATGGCCAAAGACATAGACTCATTCAGACTAGCAGGCATGGGAAATCCCACCATGACATCCTTAAGGGCTTCAGAGAGACCCTTTCTGAAAATTGCTGCCAGGGCACATTCATTCCACTGAGTGAGTACAGACCACTTCCTAAACTTCTGACAATATATCTGTACCTCATCCTGACCCTGACACAGAGCCAGCAAGATTTTCTCTGCCTGATCCACTGAATTTGGTTCATCATAAAGCAATCCAAGCGCCAGAAAAAACGCATCAACATCACGCAATGCCGGATCTCCTGGCGCAAGGGAAAATGCCCAGTCTTAAGGGTCGCCACGTAACAAAGAAATAATGATTTTCACTTGTTGAACAGGGTCACCTGAGGAGCGAGGTTTCAAAGCAAGAAACAATTTACAATTATTTTTGAAATTCAGAAACTTAGATCTATCCCCAAAAAACAAATCAGGAATAGGAATCCTAGGCTCTAACATTGGATTCTGAACCACAAAATCTTGAATGTTTTGTACCCTTGCAGTGGGATTATCCATACAAGAGGACAGACCTTAAATGTCCATATCTACACCTGTATCCTGAACTACCCAGAGGTAAAGGGGAAAAGAGAGACAAAACACACTGCAAAGAAACAAAAAATGGTCTCAGAACTTCTCTTAACCCTCTATTGAGATGCATTAGTACTTTGGGCCACCTGTACTGTTATGACCTGGTGGTCAGGACAATAATGGATTTGGTGGTTAAGAGCACACGGAATGACCTGATAGTTACTAATAATATAGGACGAGCTCTGAGACGTGGGAACTCTGCTGACCGCAATCCCTAATCCTATCACACACACTAGAAATAGCCGTGGAGCGCTCCTGACGCTCCCTAGGCGCCTCGTCACAGCCTAAGGAACTAGCTAGCCCTAAAGATAGAAAAATAAAGCCTACCTTGCCTCAGAGAAATTCCCCAAAGGAACAAGCAGCCCCCCACATATAATGACTGTGAGTAAAGATGAAAATTACAAACACACAGATGAAATAGATTTAGCAAAGTGAGGCCCGACTTACTGAACAGACAGAGGATAGGAAAAGCAGCTTTGCGATCAGCACAAAAAACTACAAAAAGACCACGCAGAGGGCGCAAAAAGACCCTCCGCACCGACTCACGGTGCGGAGGCGCTCCCTCTGTGTCCCAGAGCTTCCAGCAAGCAAGACAACAATCAAAATAGCAAGCTGGACAGAAAAATAGCAAACCAGAGAAAAACAAGCAGTAACTTAGCTTCTGCTGGGAAGACAGGTCACAAGAACGATCCAGGAGTGAACAAGACCAATACTGGAACATTGACAGGTGGCATGGAGCAAAGATCTAAGTGGAGTTAAATAGAGCAGCCAGCTAACGAATTAACCTCGTCACCTGTGGAAGGAACCTCAGAAGCCGCAGCCCCACTCACAACTACCAGAGGAAGCTCATGGACAGAACCAGCCGAAGTACCATTCATGACCACAGGAGGGAGCTTGAAACAGAATTCACAACAGGAAAGGTATCTTTGCGGTCAGCACAAAAAACTACAAAAGACCACGCAGAGTGTGAAAAAAAGACCTCCGCACCGACTAACGGTGCGGAGATGCCACTCTGCATCCCAGAGCTTCCAGCTAGCAAGACAAAATCATGATAACCAGCTGGACAAGGAAACAATGAACAAATAATAACTATCAGGAACTTAGCTTCTGCTGGAGAAGACAGGTCACCAGAAAGATCCAAGAGCGAACTGAACCAATGCAGGAACATTGACAGCTGGCATGGAGTAACGATCTGAGTGGAGTTAAATAGAGCAGCCAACCAAAGGATAAACCACGTCACCTGTGTCAGGAACCTCAGAAGCAGCAGCTTCACTCACAGCCACCAGAGGGAGTCCATGGATAGAACTCGCCGAAGTACCATTCACGACCACAGGAGGGAGTTCGACAACAGAATTCACAACAGTACCCCCCCCCTTGAGGAGGGGTCACCGAACCCTCACCAGAGCCCCCAGGCCGATCAGGATGAGCCAAATGAAAGGCACGAACTAGATCGGCAGCATGAACATCAGAGGCAAAAACCCAGGAATTATCTTCCTGACCATAACCCTTCCACTTGACCAGGTACTGGAGTTTCCGTCTCGCCATGGATGCAACTAATGCCCAGGGTTAAGTTCGTTAGGGCTCTAGGGTCCACCAAACTGGCATGTACCAGAGTTACTTGACTGCCGGAATCCAAGACGGCATTCACACTATAGCCATCAACCTCGAGGCAACACAAGTGTCGTTCATTTCCTGTGAGGACTTCTGCAACACAGATCGACTGTACATACAACGAAAGGCGTTTCATAGTGTTACACTCCATTGGCTATGTAGTCATTGGGCAGTTAGCTGCTACATGGCCAAGCCTGTGACATTGCAAACATTGTATAGGTCCTTGCTTCGTCGCTGGAGACACCTGATAGGGTCTGCTGATTTGCTGTGAGACCGTACCGCCTCCATAGTCCCTTGTGGGTCTGCTACCCTTTATCGCGACGTTCTCTTCTTTTGAAGATGACGTAGGTTTTGCAGTATATACCGGCGATTTCTTGGTAGTCCAGAGAGGTGATAACGTCCCTTGGAGTAGGCTCTCGGAAGCATTGTAGCGTTCGACCATCTCTGTATCTTAGGGGGCAAGGACCGCAGGTACTTGTCTAGAACAACACGTTCCACCATCTCTGCAGATGTCAAAATCTCTGGTTGCAGCCATTTTTTTTACTAGATGGATAAGATCATGCATTTGTGAGCGGGCTGGCTGATCTTCCACAAATGTCCATAAATGTACCCTCTGTGCTCGTACATATGTGTTTACTCCCAAGCTTACCAGGATATGGAGGAAGGGGGTATGTGAGGTTCCAAGGGGAGAGGTACTAGAAAACAGATATGTTTCTCCCCGTTTCATTTCATATGCATCACGGTATTGATTGTGAAGTTGTTTATTTCACTGTAATCCGGTCCTGGTTTTCTTTAGTGATCAGCCTGAAAGGACTGGTGCTTCCCTTCCACACATGCAATCCAGCTTTTGACTCCTGACTGCTTCAGCTGATATAATCAGGAACTGCTGGGATCTCAGTCTCTCATCTGCTGGTCTGGGAAGCTGACACAGTAAGGCTGCACTAATTCCATTGTTGTGTAGGTTTTTTTTGTAGTTAGAATCTTATTGTTAGTTAGTGGCCAGACGGCCTTAGATATTTTATTTCATGTTTGGCACTTGTAACAATGTGTACAATAAATACACCTGACACATACTCGCTAGCCTGCTATTGTTCGTTGTGACTCCATAGCCACCTGCTTGGGCCAAAGCAAAGATCCCTGCTGAGCTATATTCCCACAATATATATATATATATATATATATATATATACAGTGGGGCAAAAAAGTATTTAGTCAGTCAGCAATAGTGCAAGTTCCACCACTTAAAAAGATGAGAGGCGTCTGTAATTTACATCATATGTAGACCTCAACTATGGGAGACAAACTGAGAAAAAAAAAATCCAGAAAATCACATTGTCTGTTTTTTTAACATTTTATTTGCATATTATGGTGGAAAATAAGTATTTGGTCAGAAACAAACAATCAAGATTTCTGGCTCTCACAGACCTGTAACTTCTTCTTTAAGAGTCTCCTCTTTCCTCCACTCATTACCTGTAGTAATGGCACCTGTTTAAACTTGTTATCAGTATAAAAAGACACCTGTGCACACCCTCAAACAGTCTGACTCCAAACTCCACTATGGTGAAGACCAAAGAGCTGTCAAAGGACACCAGAAACAAGATTGTAGCCCTGCACCAGGATGGGAAGACTGAATCTGCAATAGCCAACCAGCTTGGAGTGAAGAAATCAACAGTGGGAGCAATAATTAGAAAATGGAAGACATACAAGACCACTGATAATCTCCCTCGATCTGGGGCTCCACGCAAAATCCCACCCCGTGGGGTCAGAATGATCACAAGAACGGTGAGCAAAAATCCCAGAACCACGCGGGGGGACCTAGTGAATGAACTGCAGAGAGCTGGGACCAATGTAACAAGGCCTACCATAAGTAACACACTACGCCACCATGGACTCAGATCCTGCAGTGCCAGACGTGTCCCACTGCTTAAGCCAGTACATGTCCGGGCCCGTCTGAAGTTTGCTAGAGAGCATTTGGATGATCCAGAGGAGTTTTGGGAGAATGTCCTATGGTCTGATGAAACCAAACTGGAACTGTTTGGTAGAAACACAACTTGTCGTGTTTGGAGGAAAAAGAATACTGAGTTGCATCCATCAAACACCATACCTACTGTAAAGCATGGTGGTGGAAACATCATGCTTTGGGGCTGTTTCTCTGCAAAGGGGCCAGGACGACTGATCCGGGTACATGAAAGAATGAATGGGGCCATGTATCGTGAGATTTTGAGTGCAAACCTCCTTCCATCAGCAAGGGCATTGAAGATGAAACGTGGCTGGGTCTTTCAACATGACAATGATCCAAAGCACACCGCCAGGGCAACGAAGGAGTGGCTTCGTAAGAAGCATTTCAAGGTCCTGGAGTGGCCTAGCCAGTCTCCAGATCTCAACCCTATAGAAAACCTTTGGAGGGAGTTGAAAGTCCGTGTTGCCAAGCGAAAAGCCAAAAACATCACTGCTCTAGAGGAGATCTGCATGGAGGAATGGGCCAACATACCAACAACAGTGTGTGGCAACCTTGTGAAGACTTACAGAAAACGTTTGACCTCTGTCATTGCCAACAAAGGATATATTACAAAGTATTGAGATGAAATTTTGTTTCTGACCAAATACTTATTTTCCACCATAATATGCAAATAAATTGTTAAAAAAACAGACAATGTGATTTCTGGATTTTTTTTTCTCAGTTTGTCTCCCATAGTTGAGGTCTACCTATGATGTAAATTACTGACGCCTCTCATCTTTTAAAGTGGTGGAACTTGCACTATTGCTGACTGACTAAATACTTTTTTGCCCCACTGTATATACCGTATATACTCGAGTATAAGCCGAGATTTTCAGCCCAAAATTTTGGGCTGAAAGTGCCCCTCTCGGCTTATACTCGAGTCACGGTGGGTGGCTGGGTCGGCGGGTGAGGGGGAGAGGGCGCTGAGGCATACCTAGTCCCGGCGGTCCTGACGCTCCCTCTGCCTGTCACACGGTCTTCGGTGCTGCAGCTTCTTCCCCTCTTCAGCGGTCACGTGGGACCGCTGATTAGAGAAATGAATATGCGGCTCCACCTCCCATAGGGGTGGAGCCGCATATTCATTTCTCTAATCAGCGGTGCCGGTGACCGATGATAGAGGAAGAAGCTGCGGCACCGAAGACCGTGTGACAGGCAGAGAGAGCGGGACGCTGGGAGCAGGTAAGTATTACATATTCACCTGTCCGCGTTCCACACGCCGGGCGCCGCTCTGTCTTCGCGTCCTCTTGCACTGACTGTGCAGGTCAGAGGGCGCGATGACGCATATAGTGTGCGCGGCGCCCTCTGCCTGATCAGTCAGTGCAGAGAGACGCCGGGACCGGACGCTGGGAGCTGCAAGCAAGAAAGGTGAGTATGGCATTTTTTTTTTCATTGCAGCAGCAGCAGCAGCAATGGCAGAGCTTTCTATGGCACAGCTATGGGGCAATAATGAACGGCGCAGAGCACTATATGGCAGCTATGGTGCAATAATGAATGGCACAGAGCACTATATGGCACAGCTATGGGGCAGGAATGAACGGCGCAGAGCACTATATGGCAGCTATGGGGCAGGAATGAACGGTGCAGAGCACTATATGGCAGCTATGGGGCAATAATGAACGGCGCAGAGCACTATATGGCAGCTATGGGGCAGGAATGAACGGTGCAGAGCACTATATGGCAGCTATGGGGCAATAATGAACGGCACAAAGCACTATATGGCAGCTATGGGGCAGGAATGAACGGTGCAGAGCACTATATGGCAGCTATGGGGCAATAATGAACGGCGCAGAGCACTATATGGCAGCTATGGGGCAATAATGAACGGTGCAGAGCACTATAAGGCACAGCTATGGGGCAATAATGAACGGTGCAGAGCACTATATGGCACAGCTATGGGGCAATAATGAACGGCGCAGAGCACTATATGGCACAGCTATGGGACAATAATGAACGGCGCAGAGCACTATATGGCACAGCTATGGGGCAATAATGAACGGTGCAGAGCACTATATGGCACAGCTATGGGGCAATAATGAATGGCGCCGAGCACTATATGGCACAGCTATGGGTCAATAATGAACGGCGCAGAGCACTATATGGCACAGCTATGGGGCAATAATGAACGGCGCAGAACACTATATGGCAGCTATGGGGCAATAATGAACGGCGCAGAGCACTATATGGCACAGCTATGGGGCAATAATGAACGGTGTAACATGTTGTCCCCTTAAAAAATTAGATTTTAATCAAATATTCTTAAAAATACCACTTCCCAGTGAGAACAGAAAAAAATTATTAGATATATACACGAATCCACTAGGTGCACCTGTCCTCATACAATAGCCCTGCGCTCACCTGCTGTCCCTTCCTATCAGTGGAGGTTGGCACCCTTATAGATTATTTGGCACCCCCACTCCGCGACGGCTAACACCTGCTAGCCCTGTTAAGTAGCTAACCAGCTATAGGGGGGAAAACAATAAGCAATTGAAAGAAATGAAAAAAGCGTAAGGTAAAAGAAAACTAAGGTGCACACACAGTATATAATATCAACCTCCTATATTAGAGTCCCAAATAGGACGATAAGACGCTACAGATATATATTTGGAGCATAGAGATAGTTACACTCAAAGTTTTTTGTGTAGCCGTCCTATTGCACAACTGAAAGAGATACACCTATGTGCATAGATGGTGAGACATCAGTAGGAGGAAAGACATTAAATAACAAATGACCTGGTTCAGTCCGAGTTAGGACGTGTGCATGACAGCACTCCCCTGGTGGCATTCAGCAATAGTTATAATCAATGCATACAAATGTGTTTAAACAGTATTGCACATCTCAACATAATTACTGGTACCCATAGGCACAACAAGAGTTTCCAGATACCATAATGGACAGAAAAATTTGCAAACTAATACATTCAACTGCACATTAAATGAGATAGTATGCAGATGCCAATAAGCATTAGTAACCAGTGGTAGGTGCCTATATTAATGCACAGTGCGGTGGACCAAAGTAAATGGTTTCAAAGGCAGCCAGTGAAGGGGGTATTATCCCCAAAAACAGACACTTAGCTGTCAGTAGAACGCCCCGACGCGTTTCCCCGTCATACGGTTCCTCAGGGGGCAAAACGGATATGATGAACCGGAGGTCAAAGGTGCAGGTGCCCTGATACCGAGGCAGACCTGACAGCTAAGTGTCTGTTTTTGGGGATAATACCCCCTTCACTGGCTGCCTTTGAAACCATTTACTTTGGTCCACCGCACTGTGCATGAATATAGACACCTACCACTGGTTACTAATGCTTATTGGCATCTGCATACTATCTCATTTAATGTGCAGTTGAATGTATTCGTTTGCAATTTTTTCTGTCCAATATGGTATCTGGAAACTCTTGTTGTGCCTATGGGTACCAGTAATTATGTTGAGATGTGCAATACTGTTTAAACACTTTTGTATGCATTGATTATAACTATTGCTGAATGCCACCAGGGGAGTGCTGTCATGCACACGTCCTAACTCGGACTGAACCAGGTCATTTGTTATTTAATGTCTTTCCTCCTACTGATGTCTCACCATCTATGCACATAGGTGTATCTCTTTCAGTTGTGCAATAGGACGGCTACACAAAAAACTTTATGAGTGTAACTATCTCTATGCTCCAAATATATATCTGTAGCATCTTATCGTCCTATTTGGGACTCTAATATAGGAGGTTGATATTATATACTGTGTGTGCACCTTAGTTTTCTTTTACCCTACGCTTTTTTCATTTCTTTCAATTGCTCATTGTTTTCCCACTATAGCTGGTTAGCTACTTAACAGGGCTAGCAGGTGTTAGCCGTCACGGAGTGGGGGCGCCAAATAATCTATCAGGGTGCCAACCTCCACTGATAGGAAGGGACAGCAGGTGAGCACAGGGCTATCGTATGATGACAGGTGCACCTAGTGGATTCGTGTATATATCTAATAATTTTTTTCTGTTCTCACTGGGAAGTGGTATTTTTAAGAATATTTGATTAAAATCTAATTTTTTAAGGGGACAACATGTTACACGGTTTTTGATTTTCTCTTTTTGCTTATTTTTCTTTGATGCTTCTACAGCAATAATGAACGGTGCAGAGCACTATATGGCACAGCTATGGGGCAATAATGAACGGTGCAGAGCACTATATGGCACAGCTATGGGACAATAATGAACGGTGCAGAGCACTATACGGCACAGCTATGGGGCAATAATGAACGGTGCAGAGCACTATATGGCACAGCTATGGGACAATAATGAATGGTGCAGAGCACTATATGGCACAGCTATGGGGCAATAATGAACGGTGCAGAGCACTATATGGCACAGCTATGGGACAATAATGAACTGTGCAGAGCACTATATGGCACAGCTATGGGGCAATAATGAACGGTGCAGAGCACTATATGACACAGCTATGGGGCAATAATGAACGGTGCAGAGCACTATATGGCACAGTTTTGGGGCAATAATGAACGGTGCAGAGCACTATATGGCACAGCTATGGGGCAATAATGAACGGTGCAGAGCACTATATGGCACAGCTATGGGGCCATAATGAACGGTATGGAGCATCTATTTTTATTTTTGAAATTCACCGGTAGCTGCTGCATTTTCCACCCTAGGCTTATACTCGAGTCAATAAGTTTTCCAGGTTTTTTGTGGAAAAATTATGGGGGTCAGCTTATACTCGAGTATATACGGTATATATATATATATATATATATATATATATAAACAAAAAAAGGGATGATGTAATGTATAAGAATTAGATCTGTCTCTTTAAGAAAGTGAGGGCGGGAGTTGAAATTAGTTTCAGTTTCAGTTATAGCCTAAGGAGAAAAGGTTATGCTGTGTGCTGGAGTAAAAGTGGAGAAGAATAAAATGCAGTTAAAGCTTACTCTCTCTAAAATTCCTTACACCGTGTGGATACTACAGCGTCTCTCGAGCGTGCAACCTCGGTGGTGGATGTTACCACAATAGCTGTTCAGGCTGCTAGCGTGGCTGCAGCAGCTTTACCCACTGCCACCTCTGTTCCGACTTTATCTCACCTCCCGTTGCCTAAAAAATACTCTGGGGACAGTAAGTCCTGTAGGGGTTTCGTGAGCCAGTGTGGTATACATCTTGAGTTCCTGGCTGCATGTTTTCCCACAGAGCGGGCAAAGGTGGGATTCATAATCTCTCTACTGTCGGACAGAGCTTTGGAATGGGCTACGCCGCTGTGGGAGCGCAACGATCATGTGGTGCGGAGTGTTCCTCGGTTTCTGGACACTCTGAAACAGGTCTTTGTAGGACCTCAAGTCACCCATGATATGGCGCTCCAACTGCTGGCTTTAACTCAGGGTTCGACCATGGTCAGCCATTCTGCCGTCCACTTCCGGACATTAGCGTCTGAGTTGGAGTAGCCAGATAAAACCCTCATTACTGTATTTTGGAGGGGGCTGGCTGACCATGTGAAGGACGCTTTGGCCACTAGGGAGATTCCCGCCACACTGGAGGAGCTCATAGCTGTATCAACTCGCATAGACCTTCATTTTCACGAGCGATGGTTGGAGCGAGCCCAGTGTAGGCAGAGGTTTCGGCTGGGTCCCACCTTTGCCAGACGTTTGGAATCTCCGGCCCAGTCACCCGAGTCACATGAGGCCATAGAGGTGTCAAGAGCGGGGTCCAAGTCCCGGACCGCTCGTGCACTTAAGGTCTGTCATGTTTGCCGGCAGTCAGGACATCTTGCCTCCAAGTGTCCTCAGTGGTCGGGGAAACGTCAGCGTCTAGTGGGAGTTTGAGGAGGTAAACTAGACATGGCGACGTTTGCCTCTAAGTTGTCCTTCAAGGGGACAATTACTATAGGCCCATCCACTCTTATGGTAGAGCTATGCGTGGACTCTGGGGCGGAGGGTAATTTTATGTCATCCGCTTTCGTCTAGCGACACGCAATACCCCTGATGATGCTCGCCAAACCAATAACCGTTCGAGTGGTAAATGAGTCGACACTACCCTCACAGATTACCCACCAAACCATTCCTTTCACTCTTTCCTTGGCTCCTTCACATCAGGAGATTATCTCTCCTTTAGTCATTCCTGAGGAAATTGATGAGGTCCTGTTGGGGATACCATGGCTACGCTATCATTCACCTCATATAGAGTGGTCCTCAGGGAGAATTTTGGGATGGAATAAATCCTGTGAGGGTAGATGTCAGAGGGAGTGCATTCAGGATGCGACAACAGAGGCACCCGCAGATATTTCCGCTCTCCCCAAGCACTATTGGCCCTATGCGGACGTGTTCTCCTAAAGGGCTGCGGAGACCCTTCCGCCTCACCGCCCCTATGACTGTCCTATTGACCTCTTGCCTGGTGCTGAGCCTCCCCGGGATTGAGTCTATTCGTTATCTCTCCCGGAGACGGAGGCAATGTCTAGGTACATCCAAGAGAATCTGGCAAGAGGATTCATTAGGAAGTCAGTGTCACCTGCAGGGGCTGGGTTCTTCTTCGCGCAGAAGAAGAATGGGGAATTGCGTGAGTGGAGACTTACATCCATTCATAGACTACAGGGTTCTTAACGCCATCACCGTTAAGAACAAGTATCCACTACCCATGATATCTGAGCTTTTTGATAGGCTACGGGGAATAAGGGTATTTACTAAATTAGATCTGCGGGGTGCTTACAACCTGATTCACATCCGTGAGGGGGACGAATGGAAGACGGCTTTTAACACCAGGGATGGGCACTATGAATATCTGGTGATGCCCTTCGGGCTCTGTAATGCCCCAGCCGTTTTCCAAGACTTTGTGAATGACATCTTCCGGGATATGCTCACCACCTCGGTCGTAGTCTATCTGGATGATATTCTCATCTACTCTCCAGTTATTGACTCCCATCGGAGAGATGTTCGCAAAGTCTTCGACCTCTTACGGGCTAACTCCCTCTACGCCAAGTTGGAGAAGTGTGTGTTTGAGCAGGAGTGCTTGCCTTTCCTTGGTTATATCATCTCTGCCCAGGGTTTGGCTATGGATCCTGCCAAGCTACAGGCTGTGACGGACTGGCAGGAACCCCATTCACTTAAAGCGGAACAGCGCTTTATGGGGTTCATTAATTACTATCTCCAGTTCATCCCACACTTCTCAACTTTGGTAGCTCCCTTGGTTGCCCTCACCAAGAAGGGAGCAAATCCCAAGTTGTGGTCGGAGGATGTCTCCAAGGCCTTCCTCTCGACTAAGTCACACTTCGCTAGCACTCCCATTCTACATCGCCCCGATGTAGATAAGCCATTAATCATGGCGGTGGTTGCCTCATCCGTTGGTGCTGGAGCAGTCCTTTTCCAAAAGGATGGTCAAGGTCGGAAGCATCCTTGCTTCTTCTTCTCCAAGACCTTCACACCGGTGGAGAGGAATTATTCCATCGGGGACAGGGAGTTGCTAGCCATGAAGTTGGCTTTCTCAGAGTGGAGACACCTCTTGGAGGGAGCTCGCTTTCCCTTCCAGGTTTTCACTGACCACAAGAACTTGGTATATCTACAGACGGCCCAGCGGCTGAATTCTCTCCAGGCTAGATGGTCCCTGTTCTTCTCCCGGTTTCACTTTACTCTTCTTTTTCTCGCTGGGGAGAAGAATATTTGTGCCGACGTTCTCTCCCGTTCCGTAGTGTCATCTGGGGAGGAGGAGGAGCCTCGGCTTATTGTCCCTTCTGAGAGCCTGAGAACTGTAGCTCCGGTTTCGCTAGAGTCCGTGCCCCCGGGCAAGACTTTCGTGCCAGCGAATTTGCGACCGGAGGTTCTCTCTTGGGCTCACTCGTCCAGATTGGGTGGGCATTTTGGAACCAAAAGTGTTATGAAAGATAATTCAGAACCACAATGGACATAGAGGTCAGCGCACATACAGTGACCTGACAATAACCCAAAAAACGAGAACGAGCTCTGAGACGTGGGAACTCTGTTGACCGCAATCCCTGATCCTAACAAACCACACTAGAGGCAGCCGTGGATTGCGCCTAACGCTGCCTATGCAACTCGGCACGGCCTGAGAAACTAGCTAGCCTGAAGATAGAAAATAAGCCTACCTTGCCTCAGAGAAATACCCCAAAGGAAAAGGCAGCCCCCACATATAATGACTGTGAGTAAAGATAAAGAGACAAACGTAGATATGAAATAGATTTAGCAAAGTGAGGCCCAACTTTCTGAACAGAGCGAGGATAGGAAAGGTAACTTTGCGGTCAACACAAAACCCTTCAAAAACCACGCAAAGGGGGCAAAAAGACCCTCCGTACCGAACTAATGGCACGGAGGTACACCCTCTGCGTCCCAGAGCTTCCAGCAAGCAGAAAAAAAACAAATTGACAAGCTGGACAGAAAAAAACAGCAAACAAATAGCAAAGAGGAACTTAGCTATGCAGAGCAGCAAGCCACAGGAACGATCCAGGAGGAAACTGGTCCAACACTAGAACATTGACTGGAGGCCAGGATCAAAGCACTGGGTGGAGTTAAATAGGGAAACACCTAACGACCTCACCACATCACCTGAGGAAGGAAACTCAGAAGCCGCAGTACCACTTTCCTCCACCAACGGAAGCTCACAGAGAGAACCAGCCGAAGTACCACTTGTGACCACAGGAGGGAGCCCTGCCACAGAATTCACAACACAAAAGGACATCTGAGCATTTGGCGAGAACGTACTGGTTGCCGCATATGGCCCGCGATGTCGGGGACTATATTCGGGCGTGCATTTCCTTCGCCCAGAATCAGTCTCCTTGGCAATGGCCTGCTGGGTTGCTTTACCCCCTGCCGGTAGCAGACAGGCCCTGGGAAATGGTCAGGATGGACTTCGTGGTGGGCTTACCCAAGTCTTGTAGCTGCACCGTTATCTGGGTTGTCACCGATCATTTCTCTAAGATGGTGCACTTGGTGCCGCTTCCACAGTTACCTTCTGCACGGACCTTGGCGGCGTTATTCATAAAGCATATTTTCCGTTTATATGGAATGCCTGATAAAATTGTCAGCAACCCCAGTTCGCGTCTCGGTTTTGGAGAGAGCTCTGCCTTTTACTCAGCATAGAGTTGAATCTCTCCTCTGCATATCATCCCGAGATGAATGGGTTGGTAGAGAGGACCAATCAGACTCTGGTGACATACTTGCGACATTTTGTCTCTGCTAGGCAGGATGACTGGGCATCTTTGCTACCTTGGGCGGAATCTGCCTTGAACAACGCCGTAGCCGATTCCACTGGGTAGACTCCTTTTCTCCTTAATTACGGCCAGCATCCACGTGTCCCTGTGCCCATGCCTGTGTCATCCACCAATTCTAGGGTGGCAGAGTGGGCAGTGGAGGCACGTGACATTTGGGACCACACACAGGATGCCATCCGGTCCTCCAAGCAGAGAATGAGGGTTTCTACTGATACTCACTGGCGCCCCGCTCCGACCTTTGCTCCTGGCGACTTAGTGTGGCTCTCCGCCCGTAACATCGGGAAGCGTGTCCACTAAGTTTGCACCTCACTACATTAACCCGTTCAAGGTTCTGGAACAGGTCAACTCTGTGGTCTACCGTTTGGCTATTCCTCCATGCCTTGGTATCACTGACACTTTTCACGTTTCCTCCTAAAGCCCGTTCATTTGTCCTGGTTTTCCGAGTCATCTGCCGGGACATCAGGTTCATCCACGGATGAGTTTGAGGTGAATGTTATCGTGGGTGCAAGGTGGTACGTGGCAAGAAATATTATCTGGTGGACTGGAAGGGTCACGGTCCAGAAGACAGAACCTGGGAACCTGTGGAGCACATTCGGGCTCCGCTGCTCATTGGAGGTTTTGAGCATAGCGAGGCTCAAGGAGGGGGCCCTAGGGGGGGTAATGTTAGGAGTCGAGTTCCCGCCGCTGCACAGGAGGAATCTCGAACCATGTCTGCTGCGGTCTCCAATTCTGCATCGGCCACAGTGGAGCCTGCTCAGCGGAGACGTCGGTCCCAGCGTCTCACTGAATCTGATACTGTGCAAACAGTTGCTGCTACCTCTCCAGGCTCTGCTATTGTACCCTGCACTGGTCTGCGGTGAGCAGGGTTTTCTGGGACTAAGTCCTGCTTTGCACACACTGAGCATGCCTAGAGTAAGATCTCTCAGTGGAGGTCTACGGTCACATGCTCAGGTACTGCAGCAACTTCCATTGGTCCTCCAGGAAGGCCCTGTACCTGACCAAGTTCTGTGGCAGTCTTCCATTGGTCCTTCTGGGAAGGTCCTGAAGTTGCTACAGCTATAAAAGGTTCTCATAACCGCATGGCCATGCGCTAGTATCAAATATGTACGTGCTCAGCGCCAGTGTGGTTGTGTGTGTGGTCAGGGACCCAGCTGAAATAAGCCCCAAGAATGCTGGCACCTCCGGCGAGGAGTTTTGTATGTATGCAGTCAGGGACCCAGCTGAAATAAGCCCCTAGAATGCTCGCACCTCCGGCGAGGAGTTTATGTGTGAATTCAGGGCTGGCTATAAGCCTTTAGAACTCCGGCTCCATTGGAGAGGAGCTGTGTGTTGGTTGGACTGCATGACCACTGTCGGCTCTACGCAGTAGCTGTGTCTCCTTTGAGCTAAACTGGCACAGCGTTCTCTTTACTACGGGCTCTGTGAAGTAACAGAGTTCGTTTGTACTAATTTGCTTCGCCACCTTGCTTAGCAGCAGGTTCTTTCCTGCACGGTGGATCCTGGGTTGCAAATGCACTTATCTCACCTAATAAATATATTCGGTGCGTTCTTCCAACCCTAACAAGGGGTATACATAAAAACAAGTACAGTAATATTAACCCCTTAGTGACGGAGCCAATTTGCAGCTTAACCCCTTTCTGACATTAGACGTACTATCCCGTCGAGGTGGGGTGGGCCCGTATCACCACCGACGGGATAGTACGTCATATGCGATTGGCCGCGCTTACGGGGTGAGCACGGCCGATCGCTGCCGGGTGTCAGCTGACTATCGCAGCTGACATCCGGCACTATGTGCCAGGAGCGGTCACAGACCGCCCCCGGCACATTAACCCCCGGCACACTGTGATCAAACATGATCGCAGTGTTCCGTGGGATAGGGAAGCATCGCACAGGGAGGGGGCTCCCTGCGGGCTTCCATGAGACCCCCGGAGCTGCGAGGGTCTCTTACCTCCTGCCTGCAGCAGGCCCGGATCCAAAATGGCCACGGGGCTGCATCCGGGTTTTGCAGGGAGGTGGCTTACCAGTGCCTGCTCAGAGGAAGCGCTGGTAAAAATGCAGGAGTGCACATCAGATCGCTGATCTGACACAGTGCACAGCAAAGTGTCAGATCAGCGATCTTACATTATAACATGATGCCCCCCCTGCGGCAATGTTATAGTGTAAAAAAAAAATATTCACATGTGTAAAAAAAATTAAAAAATCCATAAAAAAAGAAAAAAAAAATATTGTTCCTATAAATACATTTCTTTATCTAAATAATAAAAAAACAATAAAAGTACACATATTTAGTATCACCGCTTCTGTAATGACCCCACTTAAAAACTGTCCCACTAGTTAACCCCTTCAGTGAACACCGTAAAAAAACAAAAACGAGGCAAAAAACAACGCTTTATTATCATACCACCAAACAAAAAGTGGAATAACATGCGATCAAAAAGACGGATATAAATAACCATGGTACTGCTGAAAGCGTCATCTTGTCCCGCAAAAAACGAGCCGCCATACTGCGTCATCGAAGAAAAAATAAAAAAAGTTATAGTCCTCAGAATAAAGCGATGCAAAAATAATTATTTTTTCTTTAAAATAGTTTTTATCGTATAAAAGCGCCAAAACATAAAAAAATGATATAAATGAGGTATCGCTGTAATCGTACTGACCCGAAGAATAAAACTGCTTTATCCATTTTACCAAACGTGGAACGGTATAAACGCCTCCCCCAAAAGAAATTCATGAACCGTATATACTCGAGTATAATTATTATTATTATTTATTGTTATAGCGCCATTTATTCCATGGCGCTTTACATGTGAGGAGGGGTATACATAATAAAAAACAAGTACAATAATCTTAAACAATACAAGTCATAACTGGTACAGGAGGAATGAGGACCCTGCCCGCGAAGGCTCACAATCTACAAGGGATGGGTGAGAATACAGTAGGTGAGGGTAGAGCTGGTCATGCAGCGGTTTGTTTGGTATAAGCTGAGATTTTCAGCCCACTTTTTTGGGCTGAAAGTCCCCCTCTCGGCTTATACTCGAGTCATACGCAGGGGTCGGCAGGGGAGGGGGAGCGGGGGCTGTGAAATTATACTTACCTACTCCTGGCGCGGTACCTGCAGGTCCCTGGCTTCCCCGATGCCGGCAGCAGCAGATTCTTCCTGTACTGAGCGGTCACATGGTACCACTCATTACAGTAATGAATATCCGGCTCCACCTCCCATAGAGGTGGAGCCGCATATTCATTACTATAATGAGCGGTAACAGTGACCGCTCAGTACAGGATGAAGCTGCCTGTGCGGGGAAGCAAGGACCGCGCCAGGACCAGGTGAGTATACGGAGATTGGGAGCGCTGCGCGATAGTCCCCTGCTCCTCGTTCCGGGTGTCGCTCTGTCTTCAGCTGTGATGCACAGGTCAGAGGGCACGGTGACGTGGTCAGTGCACGCCCTCTGCTGAACGTCAGTCCTGAAGACAGAGCGACGCCCGAAACAAGGAGCAGGTAACTATTGAAAGTGCCGGGGGCTAACAGAAAATGGGGCAAGTGTCTGTATGGAGCATCTATGGGGCCATAATGTTTGTGCAGCACTATATGGGGCCATAACATTTGTGCAGCACTATATGGGGCCATAACATTTGTGCAGCACTATATGGGGCCATAACATTTGTGCAGCACTATATGGGGCCATAACATTTGTGCAGCACTATATGGGGCCATAACATTTGTGCAGCACTATATGGGGCCATAACATTTGTGCAGCACTATATGGGGTCATAACGTTTGCGCAGCACTAAATGGGGCCATAACGTTTGTGCAGCACTATATAGGGCCATAACGTTTGTGCAGCACTATAAGGGGCCATAACGTTTGTGCAGCACTGTATGGGGCCCTAACGTTTGTGCAGCACTATATGGGGCCATAACATTTGTGCAGCACTATATGGGTCCATAACGTTTGTGCAGCACTATATGAGGCCATAACGTTTGTGCAACACTATATGGGGCAAGTGTCTGTATGGGGCCATAATTAGCGTTTGTGGAGCATTACGGTATATGGGGCAAATATCTTTATGGAGCATCTTATGGGGCCATAATCAGCATTTTTGCAGCATTATATTGGGCAAACGTGTCTATGGAGCATCTTATAGGGCCATTATTAACCTTTATGCAGGATTATATGGGGCATATTTTAATATGGAACATCTTATGGGGCCCATCATAAACTGTATGGAGCATTATATGGAGCTCCTGATTCAATATGGATATTCAAAAACACTTAACCTACTTATGCCTCAATTAATTTTACTTTTATTGGTATCTATTTTTACTTTTGACATTTACCGGTAGCTGCTGCATTTCCTACCCTAGGCTTATACTCGAGTCATTAAGTGTTCCCAGTTTTTGGTGGCAAAATTAGGGGGGTCGGCTTATACTCGGGTCCGCTTATACTCGAGTATATACGGTAGCTGGTTTTTGGGCATTCTGCCTCACAAAAATCGGAATAAAAAGCGATCAAAAAATGTCACGTGCCGAAAAATGTTACCCCCCACATATTGGGTATCAGCGTACTCAGGACAAATTGGACAACAACTTTTGGGGTCCAATTTCAACTGTTACCCTTGGAAAAATACCTAAAAGATTTTTTATTTTCATGGCTCTGCATTATAAACTGTAGTGAAACAATTGGGGGTTCAAAGTTCTCACAACACATCTAGATAAGTTCCTTTGGGGGTCTAGCTTCCAATATGGGGTCACTTGTGGGGGGTTTCTACTGTTTAGGTACATTAGGGGCTCTGCAAACGCAATGTGACGCCTGCAGACCATTCCATCTAAGTCTGCATTCCAAATGGCGCTCCTTCCCTTCCGAGCCCTCCCATGCGCCAAAACGGTGGTTCCCCCACATATGGGGTATCAGCGTACTCAGGACAAATTGCACAACAACCTTTGGGTCCAATTTCTCCTGTCACCCTTGGGAAAATACTAAACTGGGGGCTAAAAAATAATTTTTGTGGGAAAAAAAAGAATTTATATTTTAACAAGTTTGCTTTATAAAGTGTAGTGAAACACTTGGGGGTTCAAAGCTCTCACAACACATCTAGATGAGTTCCTTAGGGGGTCTACTTTCCAAAATGGTGTCAATTGTGGGGGGTTTCAATGTTTAGGCACATCTGTGACTCTCAAAACGCAACATGGCGTCCCATCTCAATTCCTGTCAATTTTGCATTGAAAAGTCAAATGGCGCTCCTTCCCTTCCGAGCTCTCCCATGCGCCCAAACCATGGTTTAACCCCCACATATGGGGTATCAGCGTACTCAGGACAAATTGTACAACAACTTTTGGGGTCCAATTTCTTATCTTACCCTTAAAAAAATTTAAAAAATTTGGGGCGAAAAGATAATTTTTGTGAAAAAATATGATTTTTTTATTTTTACTGCTCTGCATTATAAACTTCTATGAATCACTTAATGGGTCAAAGTGCTCAGCACACATCTAGATAAGTTCCTTAGGGGGTCTACTTTTCAAAATGGTGTCACTTGTGGGGGTTTCAATGTTTAGGCACATCAGGGGCTCTCCAAACGCAACATGGCGTCCCATCTCAATTCCAGTCAATTTTGCATTGAAAAGTCAAATGGCACTCCTTCGCTTCCGTGCTCTGCCATGCGCCCAAACAGTAATTTACCCCCACATATGGGGTATCAGCGTACTCAGGACGAATTGTACAATATCTTTTGGAGTCCATATTCTCCTGTTACCCTTGGTAAAATAAAATATATTGGAGCTGAAGTAAATTTTTTGTGAAAAAAAGTTAAATGTTCACATTTATTTAAACATTCCAAAAATTCCTGTGAAACACCTGAAGGGTTAATAAACTTCTTGTATGTGGTTTTGAGCACCTTGAGAGGTGCAGTTTTTAGAGTTTTGGTTCCAAAATTGTGCTGATGTAAAGTAGACATGTTGAAAATGTTACTTATTATTATTATTACTTATTATTTTGTATGACATATCTCTGTGATTTAATTGCATAAAAATTCAAAGTTGGAAAATTGCGAAATTTTTAAAATTTTCACCAAATTTCCATTTTTTTCACAAATAAACACAGGTAATATCAAATAAATTTTACCACTATCATGAAGTACAATGTCATGAGAAAACAATGTCAGAATCTCCGGGATCCATTGAAGCGTTCCAGAGTTATAACCTCATAAAGGGACAGTGGTCAGAATTGTAAAAATTGGCCTGGTGATTAACATGCAAACCACAATTGGGGATAAAGGGGTTAATGACCAGACCAATTTTTACAATTCTGACCACTGTCACTTTAGGAGGTTATAACTTAGCAATGCTTTAATGCATATCACTGATTCTGAGACTGTTTTTTGTGACATATTCTATTTCATGTTAGTGGTAAAATTTCTTCGAAATTACTTGCGTTTATTTATGAAAAAAAAAATATGGTGAAAATTTTTAAAATTTTGCAATTTTCAAACTTTGAATTTTAATGCCCTTAAATCAGAGAGATATGTCACACAAAATCTACTATATAATTGTCTAAGGGTCACTTCCGTCTTTCAGTCTGTCTGTCACGGAAATATCAAGTCGCTGATTTGTCGCGGCCATGGTGAGGAGCATCGCTGAACGCCTCACCTGGATCGGGGGCCGCCGGAGGGTGAGTATATAACTATTTTTTATTTTCATTTTTTTTTTAACGGAGATATGGTGCCCACAATGCTACATAGTACTTGGGCTGTGTTATATACTGTGTGGCTGCTATATACTACATGGGCAGTGTTATTTACTACGTGGGCTGTGCTATATATTACATGGGCTGTTATATACTATGTGGGCAGTGTTATATACTACGTGGGCTGTGCTATATATTACGTTGGCAGTGTTATATACTATGTGGGCAGTGTAATATACTACGTGGGCAGTGTTATATACTGCGTGGGCTGCACTATATACTGCGTGGGCAGTGTTATATACTGCGTGGGCAGTGTTATATACTACGTGGGCTGTGCTATATATTACGTGGGCTGTGTTATATACTACGAGGCTATTCTATATACTACGTGGGCAGTGTTATATACTATGTGGGCTGTGCTATGTATTACGTGAGCAGTGTTATATACTACGCGGGCTGTGCTATACATTACGTGGGCAGTGTTACTGTATATACTTCGTGGGCAGTGTTATATACTGCGTCGTCCACGCTATATACTGCATGGCCAGTGCTATATACTGCGTGGGCAGTGTTATATACTGCGTGGGCTGTGTTATATACTACGTGGGCAGTGTTATATACTACGTATGCTGTGCTATATATTACGTGAGCAATGTTATATACTACGTGGGCTGGGCTATATATTACATGGGCAGTGTTATATACTACGTGGGCAGTGTTATATACTGCATGGGCTGTGCTATATATTACGTGGGCAGTGTTATATACTACATGGGCTGTGCTATATATTACGTGGGCTGTGTTATATACTACGTGGGCAGTGTTATATACTACGTGGGCATTATTGTATACTGCATGGGCTGTGTTATATGCTGCGTGGGCTGCACTATATACTGCATGGGCAGTGTTATATACTGCATGGGCAGTGTTATATACTGTGTGGGCAGTGTTATATACTACGTGGGCAGTGTTATATACTACGTGGGCAGTGTTATATACTACGTGGGCTGTGTTATATACTATGTGTCTGTGTTATATACTACGTGGGCTTTGTTATATACTACGTGGGCTGTGTTATATACTATGTGCCTGTGTTATATACTACGTGGGCTTTGTTATATACTATGTGGGCTGTGCTATATATTACGTGGGTTGTGTTATATACTACGAGGCTATTCTATATACTACGTAGGCAGTGTTATATACTAAGTGGCTGCTATATACTAAGTGGCTGCAATATACTACGTGGCTGTGCTATATACTACGTGGCTGTCTGTGTTACATGGGCTGTGCTATATACTATGTGGCTACTATATACACACATACATACATATTCTAGAATACCCGATGTGTTAGAATCGGGCCACCATCTAGTAGTTAATAAATAACACTTCCAACATGTCTATTTACATCAGCAAAATTTTGGAAACAAAATTATATTTGTTAGGAAGTTATAAGGGTTACATAGTAACATAGTTATTAAGGTTGAAGGAAGACTTTAAGTCCATCTAGTTCAACCCATAGCCTAACCTAACATACCCTAACACGTTGATCCAGAGGAAGGCAAAAAAAAAAACATGTGGCAAAGAGTAAGCTCCACATTGGGGAAAAAATTCCTTCCCATACTCCACATACGACAATCTGACTAGTTCCCTGGATTAACACCCTATCAAGGAATCTAGTATATATAACCTGCACCATTATATTTTTCAAGAAAGGCATCCAGTTCCCTCTAAAATTTAAGTAATGAATCACTCATTACAACATCATACGGCAGAGAGTTCCATACTCTCACTGCTCTTACAGTAAAGAATTTGCGTCTGTTATTATGCTTAAACCTTCTTTCCTCCAGACATGGAGGATGCCCCCTTGTCCCTGTCTCAGGTTTATGATTAAAAAGATCATCAGAAAGGTCTTTGTACTGTCCCCTCATATTTATACATTAAAATAAGATCACCCGTTAGCCTTTGTGTTTGCAAAATAAATAGCCCCAAGTGTAATAACCTGTCTTGGTATCGCAGACCCCCCTAGTCCTCTAATGACCTTGGTCGCTCTTCTGCTGCACCCGCTCTAGTTCAGCTATGTCTTTCTTATACACCGGAGACCAGAACTGTACACAGTATTCTAAGTGTGGTCGAGCTAGTGGCTGTATAGAGGTAAAATTATGTTCTCCTCATGTGCATCTATGCCTCTTTTAATTCATCCCATTATTTTATTTGCCTTTGTAGCAGCTGCCTGACACTGGCCACTAAATGCGAGTTTGTCATCCACCCATACTCCCAGGTCTTTTCATTGACGGTTTTGCCCAGAGTTTTAGAATTAAGCACATAGTTATACATCTTATTACTTCTACCCAAGTGCATGATCTTACATTTATCCCCATTAAAGCTCATTTGCCATTTAACAGCCCAAGCTTCTAGTTTACATAAATTATCCTGTAATATAAAGTTGTCCTGCTCTGTATGGATTACCCTGCAGAGTTTAGTGTTATCTGCAAATATTGAAATTCTACTCAAGGTCATTAATAAATATGTTAAAAAGAAGAGGGCCCAATACTGACCCCTGTGGTACCCCACTGCTAACCGCGACCCAGTCCGAGTGTGCTCCATTAATAACCACCCTTTGTTTCCTATCCCTGAGCCAGCTCTTAACCCACTTACACATATTTTCCCCTATCCCCATTATTCTCATTTCATGTATCAACCTTTTGTGTGGCACCGTATCAAAAGCTTTTGAAAAGTCTGTATACATTACGTCCACTGGGTTCTCTTGGTCTAGTCCGGAACTTACCTCTTCATAGAAATTGACCAGTGATTTCTCATTTTTACAACAAAATTTGCAAAACCATTTTTTTAAGGACTATCTCACATTTAAAGTCACTTTGAGAGGCGCACATTACAGAAAATACCCAAATGTGACACCATTCTAAAAACTGCCCTTCACAAGGTGCTCAAAACCACATTCAAGAAGTTAATTAACCCTTTATGTGCTTCACAGGAACTGAAGCAATGTGGAAGGAAAAAAATTAACATTTAACTTTTTTTAGAAAATTTTTTCTTCAGAACCAATTTTTTTTTATTTCCACAAGTGTAAAAGAGAAAATGAACCACAAAATATTTGTTGTGCAATTTCTCCTGAATACGCTGATACCCCATATGTGGGGATAAACCATTGTTTGTGCGCATGGCAGAGCTTGGAAGAGAAGGAGTGCCGTTTAACTTTTTCAATGCAGAATTGGCTGGAATTGAGATCAGACGCCATGTCGCTTTTGGAGAACTACTGATGTGTTTAAACAGTGGAAACCTCCCACAAGTGACACCATTTTGGAAACTAGACCCCTTAAGGAACTTATCTAGATGTGTGGTGAGCATTTTGAACTCCCGAGTGATTCACAGAAGTTTATAACGCAGAGCCGTGAAAATAAAAAAATGTTTTTTCCTTCCTCAAAAATGATATTTTAGCCCGCAATTTTTTTATTTTCACAAGGGTAACAGGAGAAATTGGACTCCAAAAGTTGTTGTGCAATTTGCTCTGAGCACTCTGATACCACATATGTGGGGGAGGACCACTATTTCTGCACACATCGGGGCTCGGAAGGGAAGTATTGACGTTTTAAAATGCAAACTTTGATGGAATGGTCTGCGAGTGTCATGTTGCATTTGCAGACCCTCTGAAGTGCCTAAACAGCAGAAACCCCCAAGTGACCCAATTTTGGAAACTAGACCTCCCAAGGAGCTTATCCAGATGTGTGGTGAGCACTATGAAACCCCAAGTGCCTCACAGAAGTTTATAACGTAGAGCCATGAAAATAAAAAAATCATATTTTTTCCACAAAAATGATATTTTCACCCCCAAATTTTTACTTTCACAAGGGTAATAGGAGAAATTGGACCACCTAAGTTGTTGAGTAATTTGCCCTGAGTACTCTGGTACTCCATATTTGGGGTGGGGGGGCACTGTTTGGGTGCATGGCAGAGCTCGGAAGGGAAGGAGAGCCGTTTTGGAATGCAGACTTTGATAGCATGGTCTGTGGGTGTCATGTTGCGTTTGCAGAGACCCTAATGTGCCTAAACAGTAGAAACCCCCCACAAGTGACCCCATTTTGGAAACTAGACCCCCAAAGTAACTTATCTAGATGTGTTGTGTGAACTTTGAACCCCCAAGTCTTTCAATAAAGTTTAATATGCACAGGCGTGAAAATAAAAAATCATTTTTTTTCCACAAAATGATTTTTTTAGCCCCCAATGTTTTATTTTCCCAAGGGTAACAGGAGAAATTGGACCGAAAAAGTTGTCCAATTTGTCCTGAGTACGCTGATGCCCCATATGTGGGGGTAAACCACTGTTTGGGCAGAGCTCGGAAGGGATGGAGCACCATTTGACTTTGACCACAAAATTGGTTGGAATCAATGGTGGCACCATGTCACGTTTGGAGACCCCCTGATGTACCTAAACAGTGGAAAAGCCCAATTCTAACTCCAACCCTAACACCAACACACCCGTAACCCTAATCACAACCCTAACCATAACCCTAATCACAACCCTAACCCCAACACACCCTCAACCCTAATCACAACCCTAACCCCAACACACCCCTAACCCCAACACACCCCTAACCCTAATCCCAACCCTAATCCCAACACACTCCTAACACCAACCTGAACCCTAACCCTAATCCCAACCCTAACCATAATCCCAACCCTAATCATAATCCCAACTCTAACCATAACTTTAGCCCCAACCCTAACCCTAATTTTAGCCCCAACCCTAACCCTAATGGGAAAATGAAAATAAATATATTTTCTTTACTTTATTATTTTTTCCGTAGCTAAGGGGGTGATAAAGGGGGTTCATTTACTATTTTTTTTACTTTGATCACTGGGATAGGGTCTATGGGCAGCGCGGTGGCGCAGTGGTTAGCACTGCAGCCTTGCAGCGCTGGGGTCCTGGGTTCTAATCCCACCCAGGACAACATCTGCAAAGAGTTTGTATGTTCTCTGCTTGTTTGCGTGGGTTTCCTCCGGGCACTCCGGTTTCCTCCCACATTCCAAAGACATACTGATAGAGATTCTAGATTGTGAGCCCCATCGGGGACAGCGATGATAATGTGTGCAAAACTGTAAAGCGCTGCGGAATATGTTAGCGCTATATAAAAATAAAGATTATTATTATTATCACAGTGACCAAAATGGACCAATAGGAAAAATCTTCCTATTGTTGCCAGGTGCCGGCTGGCAGATCTCGGCATTTTCAAACCGGAAGAAACGTCGGCAGCCGTGGTGAGAAGCAGGAGGACCCAGTGACACTGGTAAGTATCAGGGGGATCGGGGACCTTATTTCTCTGTCCTCTGATGTGCGATCACATCAGAGGACAGAGAAATTAAATGGCAAATCGCGCTTTTCTTTGCTGTCACCGTTATACAGTTAATAACGGTGATCGCAACCTGTGGATCGGTAAAAACCGACCCGAATAATGTTCTCTGGGGTCTCGGCTACCCCCAGCCGCTGAGATCCCGGATAAAATCTGACACTGCCCCCACTTTTTCCACAGCGCCGTTAATTAAAAGGTGTATTGGCGGTTGTTAAGGGGTTAAGCGATTCAAGTCATGACTGGTACAGGAGGAGAGAGGACCCTGCCCATGAGAACTCAATATACAAGGGATAAGTTAGGATATAGCAGGCGAGGGTAGCGCTGTTCGTGCAGCTATTTGGTCGATCGGTGGTTACTGCAGGTTGTAGGCTTGTCAGAAGAGGAAGGTCTTCAGCTTGTTTTTGAAAGTTTCCATCATAGGTCTGATATGTTGGGTGTTATGATTAGGTAATTCAGAACCACAATGGACCTTGAAGTTCAGAGCACACAAAGTGACCTGATAATAACCAAAAGACATAGGACGAGCTCTGAGACGTGGGAACTCTGCTGACCGCAATCCCTAATCCTATCCAACCACACTAGAGGCAGCCGTGGATTGCGCCTAACGCTCCCTATGCAACTCGGCACAGCCTGAGAAACTAGCTAGGCCTAAGATAGAAAAATAAGCCTACCTTGCCTCAGAGAAATACCCCAAAGGAAAAGGCAGCCCCCCACCTATAATGACTGTGAATAGAGATGAAAATACAAACGCAGAGATGAAATAGATTTAGCAAAGTGAGGCCCAACTTACTGAACAGACCGAAGATAGGAAAGATAACTTTGCGGTCAACACAAAACCCTACAAACAACCACGCAGAGGGGCAAAAAGACCCTCCGCACCGACTAACGGTACGGAGGTGCTCCCTCTGCGTCCCAGAGCTTCCAGCAAGCAAGAAAAACCAATTAAGCAAGCTATACAGAAAAAATAGCAAACAAAAAAAACACAAGCAAAACTTAGCTTATGAAGAGCAGACAGGCCACAGGAACGATCCAGGAGGAAGCAAGACCAACACTAGAACATTGACTGGAGGCCAGGAGCAAAGCACTAGGTGGAGTTAAATAGAGCAGCACCTAACGACTTCACCACATCACCTGAGGAAGGAAACTCGGAAGCCGCAGTACCACTCACATCCACCAAAGGAAGCTCATAGACAGAATCAGCCGAAGTACCACTTGTGACCACAGGAGGGAGCTCTGCCACAGAATTCACAACAGTACCCCCCCCTTGAGGAGGGGTCACCGAACCCTCACCAGAGCCCCCAGGCCGACCAGGATGAGCCATATGAAAGGCATGAACAAGATCGGGAGCATGGACATCAGAGGCAAAGACCCAGGAATTATCTTCCTGAGCATAACCCTTCCACTTAACCAGATACTGGAGTTTCCGTCTTGAAACACGAGAATCCAAAATCTTCTCCACAATATACTCCAACTCCCCCTCCACCAAAACCGGGGCAGGAGGATCAACAGATGGAACCATAGGTGCCACGTATCTCCGCAACAATGACCTATGGAATACGTTATGGATGGAAAAAGAATCTGGAAGGGTCAAATGAAAAGACACAGGATTAAGAACCTCAGAAATCCTATACGGACCAATGAAACGAGGCTTAAACTTAGGAGAGGAAACCTTCATAGGAATATGACGAGATGACAACCAAACCAAATCCCCAACACGAAGTCGGGGACCCACACAGCGTCTGCGATTAGCGAAACGTTGAGCCTCCTCCTGGGACAAGGTCAAATTGTCCACTACATGAGTCCAAATCTGCTGTAACCTGTCCACCACCGTATCCACACCAGGACAGTCCGAAGACTCAACCTGCCCTGAAGAGAAACGAGGATGGAACCAAGAGTTGCAGAAAAACGGCGAAACCAAGGTAGCCGAGCTGGCCCGATTATTAAGGGCGAACTCAGCCAAAGGCAAGAAGGACACCCAATCATCCTGATCAGCAGAAACAAAGCATCTCAGATATGTTTCCAAGGTCTGATTGGTTCGTTCGGTCTGGCCATTAGTCTGAGGATGGAAAGCTGAGGAAAAAGACAAATCAATGCCCATCCTAGCACAAAAAGCTCGCCAAAACCTCGAAACAAACTGGGAACCTCTGTCAGAAACGATGTTCTCTGGAATGCCATGTAAACGAACCACATGCTGGAAGAACAATGGCACCAAATCAGAGGAGGAAGGTAATTTAGACAAGGGTACCAAATGGATCATCTTAGAGAAGCGATCACAAACCACCCAAATGACCGACATTTTTTGAGAGACGGGGAGATCCGAAATAAAATCCATAGAGATATGTGTCCAAGGCCTCTTCGGGACCGGCAAGGGCAAAAGCAACCCACTGGCACGAGAACAGCAGGGCTTAGCCCGAGCAGAAATCCCCCAGGACTGCACAAAAGAACGCACATCCCGCGACAGAGACGGCCACCAAAAGGATCTAGCCACTAAATCTCTGGTACCAAAGATTCCAGGATGACCAGCCAACACCGAACAATGAACCTCAGAGATAACTTTATTCGTCCACCTATCAGGGACAAACAGTTTCTCCGCTGGGCAACGATCAGGTTTCTTAGCCTGAAATTTTTGCAGCACCCGCCGCAAATCAGGGGAGATGGCAGACAAAATTACTCCCTCTTTGAGAATACCCGCCGGCTCAGACAAACCCGAAGAGTCGGGCACAAAACTCCTAGACAGGGCATCCGCCTTCACATTTTTAGAGCCCGGAAGGTACGAAACCACAAAGTCAAAACGGGAGAAAAACAGCGACCAACGAGCCTGTCTAGGATTCAACCGTTTGGCAGACTCGAGATAAGTCAAGTTCTTGTGATCAGTCAAGACCACCACGCGATGCTTAGCTCCTTCAAGCCAATGACGCCACTCCTCGAATGCCCACTTCATGGCCAACAACTCTCGATTGCCAACATCATAATTTTGCTCAGCAGGCGAAAACTTCCTGGAAAAGAAGGCGCATGGTTTCATCACCGAGCAATCAGAACTTCTCTGCGACAAAACAGCCCCCGCTCCAATTTCAGAAGCATCAACCTCGACCTGGAACGGAAGCGAAACATCTGGTTGACACAACACAGGGGCAGAAGAAAAACAACGCTTTAACTCTTGAAAAGCTTCCACAGCAGCAGAAGACCAATTGACCACATCAGCACCCTTCTTGGTCAAATCGGTCAATGGTTTAGCAATACTAGAAAAAGTACAGATGAAGTGACGATAAAAATTAGCAAAGCCCAGGAACTTTTGCAGACTCTTCAGAGATGTCGGCTGAGTCCAATCATAGATGGCCTGGACCTTAACAGGGTCCATCTCGACAGTAGAAGGGGAAAAAATGAACCCCAAAAATGAAACCTTCTGAACACCAAAGAGACACTTTGATCCCTTCACAAACAAAGAATTAGCACGCAGGACCTGGAACACCATTCTGACCTGCTTCACATGAGACTCCCAATCATCCGAGAAGACCAAAATATCATCCAATTATACAATCAGGAATTTATCCAGGTACTCTCGGAAGATGTCATGCATAAAGGACTGAAACACCGATAAAGCATTGGCAAGTCCGAAAGGCATAACTAGGTACTCAAAATGGCCCTCGGGCGTATTAAATGCAGTTTTCCATTCATCGCCCCACTTAATACGCACAAGATTATACGCACCACGAAAATCTATCTTGGTGAACCAACTAGCCCCCTTGATCCGAGCAAACAAATCAGATAGCAGCGGCAAGGGGTACTGAAATTTGACCGTGATTTTATATAGGAGGCGGTAATCTATACAAGGTCTCAGCGAACCATCCTTCTTGGCCACAAAAAAGAACCCCGCTCCCAATGGCGACGATGACGGGCGAATATGACCTTTCTCCAAGGACTCCTTCACGTAACTCCGCATAGCGGCGTGCTCAGGTACAGATAAATTAAACAGTCGACCTTTAGGAAACTTACTACCAGGAATCAAATCGATAGCACAATCACAATCCTTATGCGGAGGTAGGGCATTGGACTTGGGCTCATCAAATACATCCCGGTAATCAGACAAGAACTCTGGAACCTCAGAAGGGGTGGATGACGAAATAGACAGAAATGGGACATCACCATGTACCCCCTGACAACCCCAGCTGGACACAGACATTGATTTCCAATCTAATACTGGGTTATGGACTTGTAGCCATGGCAACCCCAACACGACCACATCATGCAGATTATGCAACACCAGAAAGCGAATATCCTCCTGATGTGCAGGAGCCATGCACATGGTCAGCTGGGTCCAGTACTGAGGCTTATTCTTGGCCAAAGGCGTAGCATCAATTCCTCTCAATGGAATAGGACACTGCAAGGGCTCCAAGAAAAACCCACAACGCCTAGCATACTCCAAGTCCATCAAATTCAGGGCTGCGCCTGAATCCACAAATGTCATGACAGAATAAGATGACAAAGAGCAGATCAAAGTAACGGACAAAAGAAATTTTGACTGTACCGTACCAATGGTGGCAGACCTAGCGAACCGCTTAGTGCGCTTAGGACAATCGGAGATAGCATGAGTGGAATCACCACAGTAGAAACACAGCCCATTCTGACGTCTGTGTTCTTGCCGTTCAACTCTGGTCAAAGTCCTATCGCACTGCATAGGCTCAGGTTTATGCTCGGATAATACCGCCAAATGGTGCACAGATTTACGCTCACGCAAGCGTCGACCGATCTGAATGGCCAAAGACATAGACTCATTCAGACCAGCAGGCATGGGAAATCCCACCATGACATCCTTAAGGGCTTCAGAGAGACCCTTTCTGAAAATAGCTGCCAGCGCACCTTCATTCCATTGAGTGAGCACGGACCACTTTCTAAACTTCTGACAATAAATCTCTATCTCATCCTGACCCTGACACAGAACCAGCAAATTTTTCTCTGCCTGATCCACCGAATTAGGTTCATCGTACAGCAATCCGAGCGCCAGGAAAAACGCATCAATATTACATAATGCAGGATCTCCTGGCGCAAGGGAAAATGCCCAGTCTTGAGGGTCGCCACGTAATAAAGAAATAATGATCCTAACTTGTTGAACTGGGTCACCAGAGGAGCGAGGTTTCAAAGCCAGAAACAGTTTACAATTATTTTTGAAACTCAGAAATTTAGCTCTATCTCCAGAAAACAAATCAGGAATAGGAATTCTTGGTTCTAACATAGAATTCTGAACCACCAAGTCTTGAATATTTTGTACTCTTGCAGTGAGATGATCCACACATGAAGACAGACCTTTAATGTCCATCACTACACCTGTGTCCTGAACCACCCAAATGTCTAGGGGGAAAAAAAGGCAAAACACAGTGCAAAGAAACAAAATGGTCTCAGAACTTCTTTTTTCCCTCTATTGAGAAGCATTAGTACTTTGGGCCTCCAGTACTGTTATGATTAGGTAATTCAGAACCACAATGGACCTTGAAGATCAGAGCACACAAAGTGACCTGATAATAACCAAAAGACATAGGACGAGCTCTGAGACGTGGGAACTCTGCTGACCGCAATCCCTAATCCTATCCAACCACACTAGAGACAGCCGTGGATTGCGCCTAACGCTCCCTATGCAACTCGGCACAGCCTGAGAAACTAGCTAGGCCTAAGATAGAAAAATAAGCCTACCTTGCCTCATAGAAATACCCCAAAGGAAAAGGCAGCCCCCCAAATATAATGACTGTGAGTAGAGATGAAAATACAAACGCAGAGATGAAATAGATTTAGCAAAGTGAGGCCCAACTTACTGAACAGACTGAAGATAGGAAAGATAACTTTGCGGTCAACACAAAACCCTACAAACAACTACGCAGAGGGGCAAAAAGACCCTCCGCACCGACTAACGGTACGGAGGTGCTCCCTCTGCGTCCCAGAGCTTCCAGCAAGCAAGAAAAACCAATTAAGCAAGCTGGACAGAAAAAATAGCAAACAAAAATAACACAAGCAAAGCTTAGCTTATGAAGAGCAGACAGGCCACAGGAACGATCCAGGAGGAAGCAAGACCAACACTAGAACATTGACTGGAGGCCAGGAGCAAAGCACTAGGTGGAGTTAAATAGAGCAGCACCTAACGACTTCACCACATCACCTGAGGAAGTTAACTCAGAAGCCGCAGTACCACTCACATCCACCAACGGAAGCTCATAGACAGAATCAGCCGAAGTACCACTTGTGACCACAGGAGGGAGCTCTGCCACAGAATTCACAACAGTTGGGGTAGAGAGTTCCAGAGTAGGGGTGATGCGTGGGAGAAATCTTGTATGCGATTCTGAGCAGAGGAGATAAGAGGGGAGTATAGAAGGAGATCTTGTGAGGATCGAAGGTTGCATGCAGGGAAGTACTGGGAGACAAGGTCACAGGTTGTGGATGGCTTTGCATGTCATGATTAGGGTTTTGAACTGGAGTCTTTGGGTAATGGGGATCCAGTGCAGGGATTGACAGAGGGGAGAGGCCGGGGTATAGCAGGGGGACAGGTGGATTAGTTGGGCAGCAGAGTTCAGAATAGATTGGAGGGGTGCAAGAGTGTTAGAGGGGAGGCCACAGAGCAGGAGGTTGCAGTAGTCAAGGTGGGAGATGAGGGCATGAACTAGGGTTTTTGCAGATTTTTGGTTTAGGAATGTACGGATCCAGGACATATTTTTTAGTTGAAATCGTGAGAAGTAGAAAGGGTTTGGATATGTGGTTTGAAAGACAGAAAAGTGTCAAGGATTACCCCGAGGCAGCGAGCTTGTGGGACTGGGTTGAGAGAGCAACCATTTACTTTAAGGGACAGGTCTGTTGAGGGAGTCGAGTGAGATGGGGGAAAGATGATGAATTCTGTTTTGTCTATGTTAAGTTTTAGAAATTCAGCGGAGAAGAAGGATGAAACAGCAAACAGACATTGTGGGATTCTGGTTAGTAGGGAGGTGATATCTGGGCCAGAGATGTAGATCTGTGTGTCATCAGCATAGAGGTGATACTGAAAGCCATGTGTTAGGTGTCGAGTTCCCGCCTCTGCACAGGGGGAATCTCGAGCCATCTCCGCTGCGGTCTCACATTCTTCTCCAGCCGCAGTGGAGTCTGCTCAGCGGAGACGTCGGTCCCAGCGTCTTGCTCAGTCTCACTCTGTACAAAGAGTTACTGCTGCTTTTCCTGCTACTGCCATTGAAGTCAGTGTTGGGCAGCGGCGAGCAGATGCTTTTGGGACTAAGTCCTGCTTTTCTCTTTCTGAGCATGCCCAGGGCAAGATCTCCCATTGGAGATCAAGGGTCACATGCTCAGGTACTGCAGCACATCCCATTGGTCCTCCAGGAAGGTCCTGAAAGGGCAAAACTTCGGTAGCAGCTTCCCATTGGTCCTTTATTGGAAGGTCCTGAACATGCTGCAACTATATAAGCTGCGCATGACCGCACGGCCATGCGCTAGTATAGACTTGATAATGGTGTGTGTGTTGTGAGTGAAAGTCGTTCATTAATATCCCCTCCCTATTGGATGACTGTTCGCGGAAGGTGGGTGATTGCTATCTAGCGCCCGACTCAGCTACCAGCACGTTACACACTATTCAGCGTCTATTGCTGTGACCGCCAGTGCGGCGCCGTGCGCTTTCACAGCACTTTCGTGACCCAAGCCTAGGTGGTTAGTGGCGTCCGCCAGTGCGGCACCGCATGCACTCTCATGCATATTTTATTATTACTTTGGTTACGCTGACACCCCATTAGCGGTGTCGAGCGCAAGTAGTCTAGTCGGACTCGGATCCCAAGTCTTGGATCTGAGTTTGGTGACTCCTTGCTTGCGCTCTTGTGTGCGGTACCGCGGCCCTGTGACTTAACAGGGTTCGCTTCCTTCACACAGGGTGAAGTTAACCCGTGTGTGTATTCACATTGTACCGCCATATAGTCCGTCATTACTTGGCAGCAGGTTCCATCTCTGCACGGTGGACCCCGGGCTGCGAACACACCTTAATCTATCTTATTATTTGGTGCGTTCCGCTAGCCCTAACATTATACTAGCGCCAGGGTCGGGCTAGTAATGACGGACAAACAGCAATCCTTGCGGTATATCCAGCAGCTGGAGGGTAGGTGTAAGGATTCGGAAAGGAATCCGAGAGTGGACCCTCTGGGTCGTGACTCTAGAGCCCCCGGGGTCGAGCGGACCAGATGGAACCACCTATACAGGGAGTGTTAGGAGAAGGACCTCGGGGGAATGGAGACACAACAGCTAGAGCCAAAGGGACGACCCGAGAGAGAGAGAGAGAGCACAGAGCTATAGGACTGGCAGGGAACAACAGGAATACAGGACTTAGCTGACTACGGCAGGAACACGGGACGAAGCAGGACACGGCAGGAACTCAGGACTAGGCAGGACACGGCAGGAACACAGGACTTGGCAGGAACACGGAACTAGGCAGGACACGGCAGGAACACAGGAATTGGCAGGACACGGCGGGAACACGGAACTAGGCAGGACACGGCAGGAACACAGGAATTGGCAGGAAACGACAGGAACACGGATCTAGGCAGGACACGGCAGGAACACAGGACTTGGCAGGACACGGCAGGAACACGGAACTTGGCAGGACATGGCAGGAACACGGAACTTGGCAGGACACGGCAGGAACACGGAACTTGGCAGGACACGGCAGGAACACAGGACTTGGCAGGACTCGGCAGGAACACGGGACTTGGCAGGACACGGCAGGAACACGGAACTTGGCAGGACACAGCAGGAACACGGAACTAGACAGGATATGGCAGAAACACTGAGCAGAGACACAGAAAGAACTAAGTAGGGAAGAGATACTAAGACTAGGGAGCCTAGGGCATAGGAACGCTGACCGAAGACAGAGCACCTACAAAGCAAAGGCGTCTTACCTGGAAAGACGCCGGGAAGAAATACTCGATGGGTGCCGCCATGTTGGGGCGGAGCCATCGGGTCGCGAACTCCCAGAAGGCTCAGCGACGGAGGAGACGCGACCACGCATGCGCAAAGACACCGAACGCCGTGAGCCAGCAAAAGAAGAGGCAGAGCGGCGAGGGACAGGATCGTGAGTGCGCCGAGGGATGGGAGAAGGCAGGTAAGTATGAGCGGACGTGACAGTCGGTTGGCGGCTCTTGAGAGCTGAACCTCAGCTGTGGATGTTACCGCAGTTGCTGTACAGGTTGCTAGCATGGCTGCAGCAACCTTGTCCATTGCCACCCCTGTTCCGACATTATCTCACCTCCCGCTGCCAGAAAAATTTTCTGGTGATAGCAAATTTTGTAGGGGATTCGTGAGTCAGTGCTCTATTCACCTCGAGCTCCTGGCTGCACGTTTTCCCACAGAGCGGGCTAAGGTGGGATTTATAGTGTCTCTCTTGTCGGACAGGGCGTTGGAATGGGCTACGCCGCTGTGGGAGCGTGGCGATCATGTGGTGCAGAGTGCTCCGCTGTTCCTGAGCACTCTGAAACAGGTCTTTTTAGGACCTCAAGTCACCCATGATACTGCGCTCCAACTGCTGGCATTAAGTCAGGGTGAGTCCTTGGTCAGTCATTTTGCCATCCAATTCCGCACTTTAGCTTCTGAGCTGGAGTGGTCAGATAAAGCCCTTATCCCCATATTTTGGAGGGGCCTGGCTGATCACGTTAAGGACGCTCTGGCCACTAGGGAGATTCCTGCCACACTGGAGGAGTTAATAACTGTCTCTACTCGAATTGACCTCCGTTTTAACGAGCGGAGGTTAGAGTGAGCCCAGTGTAGGCAGAGGTTTTGGCTGGCTCCTACCTTCGCCAAACCTCTGAAATCTCCGATCCTGGTTCCTGAGTCACATGAGGCCATGGAAGTGTCACGAGCGGGATCTAAGTCCCGGACCGCTTGTGCACTCAAGGTCTGTCATGTTTGCCAGCAGTCAGGACATCTAGCCACCAGATGTCCTCAGCGGTCGAGGAAACATCAGCGTCTAGTGGTAGTAGGTGGAGGTACACTAGACACAACGACGTTTGCCTCCAAATTGTCCTTTAAGGGGACAATTATTATAGGCTCATTCTCCCACTCGGTAGACATCTGCGTGAATTCTGGGGCGGAGGGCAATTTTATGTCTTCTGCCTTCGCCCAACGTCACGCAACACCCCTGGTTATGCTAGCTCAACCAGTAACGGTACGAGTGGTGAATGGGTCGACACTGCCCTCACAGATAACACACCAGACCATCCTTTTTACTATGTGTCGCCATCTCATCAGGAGATTATATCTCTGCTCGTCATTCCTGAGGGAATTGATGAGGTCCTGTTGGGAATACCTTGGCTACAGTACCACTCTCCTCATATCGAGTGGTCCTCAGGCAGAATTCTTGGATAGGGCAAATCTTGTGGGGTAGGTGTCAGAGGGAGTGCGTTCAGGTTGCTACTACAGAGGTACCCGCAGATCTGTCCTCTCTCCCCCAACAGTATTGGTCTTATGCAGACGTGTTCTCCAAAAAGGTGGCGGAGACCCTTCCGCCCCATCGCCCCTATGACTGTCCTATTGATCTCTTCCCTGGTGCTGAGCCTCCCCGGGGTCGAGTCTATCCGTTATCTCTCCCGGAGACGGAGGCAATGTCACAGTACATCCAGGAAAATCTGGCAAGAGGATTCATTAGGAAGTCAGTGTCACCTGCTGGGGCAGGGTTCTTCTTCGCGCAGAAAAAGAATGGGGAATTGCGTCCATGCATAGACTACAGGGGTCTTAACGCCATCACCGTTAAGAATAAGTATCCTTTGCCCTTGATATCTGAGCTCTTCGATAGGCTTCGGGGAGCAAGGGTATTTACTAAATTAGATCTGTGGGGTGCTTACAACCTGATTCGCATCCGTGAGGGGGACGAATGGAAGACGGCTTTTAACACCAGGGATGGGCACTATGAATATCTGGTGATGCCCTTCGGGCTCTGTAATGCCCCAGCCGTTTTCCAAGACTTTGTGAACGACATCTTCCGGGATATGCTTTCCACCTCGGTCGTAGTCTATCTGGATGATATTCTCATCTACTCTCCAGATATTGACTCCCACCGGAGAGATGTTTGCAAAGTCTTCGACCTCCTACGGGCAAACTCCCTCTATGCCAAGTTGGAGAAGTGTATGTTCGAGCAGGAGTCCTTACCTTTCCTAGGCTATATCATCTCTGCCCAGGGATTGGCTATGGATCCTGCCAAACTACAGGCTGTGATGGACTGGCAGGAACCCCATTCTCTTAAAGCGGTGCAGCGCTTTATGGGGTTCATTACTTATTATCGCCAGTTCATTCCACACTTCTCAACTTTGGTAGCTCCCTTGGTTGCCCTCACCAAGAAGGGGGCAAATCCCAAATTGTGGTCTGAGGAGGTCTCCAAGGCCTTTAACTCCATAAAGTCACACTTCGCTAGCGCTCTCATCCTACATTGCCCCAATGTAGATAAGCCATTTATCATGGAGGTGGATGCCTCTTCTGTTGGTGCTGGAGCAATCCTCTTCCAAAAGGATGCTCAAGGTCGGAAGCATCCTTGCTTCTTATTTTCTAAGACCCTCTCACCAGCAGAGAGGAATTATTCCATCGGGGACAGGGAATTGCTAGCCATGAAGGTGGCTTTCTCGGAGTGGAGACATCTCTTGGAGGGAGCTCGTTTTCCCTTCCAAGTCTTCACAGACCATAAAAATTTGGTGTACTTGCAGACAGCCCAGCGGTTGAATTCTCGCCAGGCCAGATGGTCCTTATTCTTTTCCCGGTTTCATTTCACCCTCCATTTTCTTTCTGGGGAGAAGAACATTCGGGCCGACGCTCTCTCTCGCTCCGTTGTGTCATCTGTGGAGGAGGAAGAGGAGCCTCGGCTTATTGTTCCCACCGAGAGCTTGAGAACTGTGGCCCCGGTTTCGCTACAGTCTGTGCCTCCGGGCAAGACTTTTGTACCATCCAGTTTGCGACCGGAGTTTCTCTCTTGGGCACACTCGTCCAGGGTGGGTGGACATTTTGGATTCAAAAGGACATCTGAGTTACTGGCGAGGACATACTGGTGGCCGCATATGGCTCGTGATGTCACAGAATATGTTCGGGCGTGTGTCTCTTGCGCCAAGAACAAGTCCCCTCGGTAACGGCCAGCTGCTTTGCTTTACCCTCTGCCGGTGGCGGACAGGCCCTGGGAGATGGTTGGGATGGACTTTGTGGTGGGCTTACCCAAGTCTCGTAACTGCACCATTATCTGGGTGATCACCGACCATTTTTCAAAATGGTGCACTTGGTGCCTCTTCAACGGCTACCTTCTGCACGGGCTTTGGCTGTCTTGTTCATCAAACATATCTTTCGCCTACACGGTATGCCAGACAAAATTGTTAGTGACCGGGGTCCCCAGTTTGCGTCTCGATTCTGGAGAGAGCTTTGTCGTCTACTCAGTATTGAGTTGAATCTCTCTTCGGCATATCATCCCGAGATGAATGGGTTGGTAGAGAGGGCCAACCAGACCTTGGTCACATATTTACAACATTTTGTGTCTGCCAGGCAGGATGACTGGGCATCCTTGCTACCGTGGGCAGAGTTTGCACTTAAGAACGCCGTAGCCGACTCCACCGGTCAGACTCCATTCCTCCTAAATTACGGCCAGCATCCGCGTGTCCCTGTGCCCATGCCTGTGTCTTCCGCTGACTCCAGGGTGGCAGACTGGGCTGTGGAGGCACGGGACATTTGGGACCGCACTCAGGATGCCATTTGGGCCTCCAAGGAGAGAATGAGGTCCTCCACCGATGCTCATTGACGCCCCGCTCCGACCTTTGCTCCTGGCGACTTGGTGTGGCTCTCCGCCCGTAACATCAGGCTGCGTGTTGAGTCCACTAAGTTTGCACCTCACTACTTGGGTCCCTTCAAGGTCCTCAAACAGGTTAAACCTGTGGTCTACCGTCTGGCCCTTCCTCCACGCTTGGGTATCACCGACACCTTTCATGTGTCCCTCTTGAAACCCGTATACATGTCCCGGTTTTCCGAGTCATCTGTCGGGACATCGGGTTCGTCTACGGACGATTACGAGGTGAACGCTATTTTGGGGTGCAAGGTGGTACGTGGCAAAAAGTTCTATCTGGTGGATTGGAAGGGTTATGGCCCAGAGGACAGGTCCTGGGAGCCTGCTGAAAACAATCGAGCTCCACAGCTCATTGCTGCCTTTGAGCGTAGCGAGGTCCAAGGAGGGGGGGGGGGGGTCCTAGGAGGGGCGGGTAATGTTAGGTGTCAAGTTCCCGCTTCTGCACAGGGGGAATCTCGAGCCATCTCCGCTGTGGTCCCCCATTCTTCTCCAGCCGCAGTGGAGTCTGCTCAGCGGAGACGTCGGTCCCAGCGTCTTGCTCAGTCTCACTCTGTACAAAGAGTTACTGCTGCTTTTCCTGCTACTGCCATTTAAGTCAGTGTTGGGCAGCGGCAAGCAGATGCTTTTGGGACTAAGTCCTGCTTTTCTCTTTCTGAGCATGCCCAGGGCAAGATCTCCCGTTGGAGATCGAGGGTCACATGCTCAGGTACTGCAGCACATCCCATTGATCCTCCAGGAAGGTCCTGAAAGGGCAAAACTTTGGTAGCAGCTTCCCATTGGTCCTTTATTGGAAGGTCCTGAACGTGCTGCAACTATATAAGCTGCGCATGACCGCACGGCCATGCGCTAGTATAGACTTGATAATCGTGTGTGTGTTGTGAGTGAAAGTCGTTCATTAATATCCCCTCCCTATTGGATGACTGTTCGCGGAAGGTGGGTGATTGCTATCTAGCGCCCGACTCAGCTACCAGCACGTTACACAGTATTCAGCGTCTATTGCTGTGACCGCCAGTGCGACGCCGTGCGCTTTCACAGCGCTTTCCAGACCCAAGCCTGGGTGGTTAGTGGCGTCCGCCAGTGCGGCACCGTATGCACTCTCGTGCATATTTTATTCTTACTTTGGTTACGCTGACACCCCATTAGCGGTGTCGAGCGCAAGTAGTCTAGTCGGACTCGGATCCCAAGTCTTGGGTCTGAGTTTGGTGACTCCTTGCTTGCGCTCTTGTGTGCGGTACCGTGGCCCTGTGACTTAACAGGGTTTGCTTCCTTCACACAGGGTGAAGTTAACCCGTGTGTGTATTCACATTGTACCGCCATATAGTCCGTCATTACTTGGCAGCAGGTTCCATCTCTGCACGGTGGACCCCGGGCTGCGAACGCACCTTAATCTATCTTATTATTTGGTGCGTTCTGCTAGCCCTAACACCATGAGATTCTATGAGCTGTCTGAGGCCAATGGTGTAGATGGAGAAGAGCAGAGGTCTTAGGACTGAACCTTGTGGGACGCCGACAGTTAGGGGGCGAGGTGAAGAGGTGGGGTGCGAGTGGGAGGACACTGAAAGTCTGGTCTGTTAGGTATGAGGAGATCCAAGATAGGGCCAAGTCAGTGATGCCAAGAGATGAGAGGGTCTGTAATAATAGGGAATGGTCCACTGTATCATAGGCAGAGGGCAGGTCTAGGAGGAGGAGGACAGAGTAGTGTCACTTGGCTTTGGCGGTTAATAGGTCATCGGTGACTTGAGTTAGGGCAGCTTCAGTGGAGTGATGCGGCCGGAAGTCAGACTGTAAGCGGTCAAAGAGGGAGCAAGAAGAGAGGTGGGAGGACAGTTCAAGACAGACGTTTTGTTCCAGTAGTTTTGAGGCATAGGGGAGAAGTGATATGGGGCGATAGCTAGATGTAGAGGATGGGTCAAGACAGGGCTTTTAGAGGATAGGTGTGATTGAGGCATGTTTAAAGCTTGAGGGGAAAACACCAGTTGTTAGTGATAGGTTGAAGAGATGGCGTCACGGAGTTACTGCGACAGAGCAGTGCCAGAAAACTGCAGCGTAAGATGGCTCCTGCTTCACCGCTCAGAAGAAGCACTTCTCTGGTGTATTACATAGTTACATAGTTATTAAGGTTGAAGGAAGACTATAAGTCCATCTAATTCAACCCATAGCCTAACCTAACATGCCCTAACATGTTGATCCAGAGGAAGGCAAAATTAAATTAAAATAAGATCACCCCTTAGTCTTCATTTTTCCAAACTAAATAGCCCCAAGTGTAATAACCTATCTTGGTATTGCAGACCCCCCAGTCCTCTAATAACCTTGGTCGCTCTTCTCTGCACCTGCTCTAGTTCAGCTATGTCTTTCTTATACACCGGAGACCAGAACTGTGCACAGTATTCTAAGTGTGGTTGAACTAGTGACTTGTATAGAGGTAAAATTATGTTCTCCTCATGAGCATCTATGCCTCTTTTAATGCATCCCATTATTTTATTTGCCTTTGTAGCAGCTGCCTGACACTGGCCACTGAATATGAGTTTGTCATCCACCCATACACCCAGGTCTTTTTCATTGACGGTTTTGCCCAGAGTTTTAGAATTAAGCACATAATTATACATCTTATTACTTCTACCCAAGTGCATGACCTTACATTTATCCCCATTAAAGCTCATTTGCCATTTATCAGCCCAAGCTTCTAGTTTACATAAATCATCCTGTAATATAAAATTGTCCTCCTCTGTATTGATTACCCTGCAGAGTTTAGTGTCATCTGCAAATATTGAAATTCTTCTCTGATTGCCCCCTACAAGGTCATTAATAAATGTTAAAAAGAAGAGGTAGCCCACTGCTAACCGCTACCCAGTCCGAGTGTGCTCCATTATTAAACCACCCTTTGTTTCCTATCCCTGAGCCAGCTCTCAACCCACTTACACATATTTTCCCCTATCCCCATTATTCTCATTTTATGTATCAACCTTTTGTGTGGCACCGTATCAAAAGCTTTTGAAAAGTCCATATACACTACATCCACTGGGTTCCCTTGGTCCAATCTGGAACTTACCTCTTCATAGAAACTGATCAAATTAGTCTGATATGAATGGTCCCTAATAAACCCGTGCTGATACTGGGTCATGAGGTTATTCCTCTTCAGATACTCCAGTATAGCATCCCTTAGAATGCCCTCCAGGATTTTACCCACAGTAGAGGTTAAGCTTACTGGCCTATAATTTCCGAGTTCAGTTTTTGTCCCCTTTTTGAATATTGGCACCACATTTGCTATACGCCAGTCCTGTGGTACAGACCCTGTTATTATGGAGTCTTTAAAAATTAAAAATAATGGTCTATCAATGACTGTACTTAATTCCTGCAGTACTCGAGGGTGTATCCCATCCGGGCCCGGAGATTTGTCAATTTTAGTGATTTTTAGACGCCGCCCCACTTCCTGCTGGGTTAAGCAGGTGACATTTAATTGGGAATTTTTATCACTAGTCATATTGTCTGCCATGGGATTTTCTTGTGTAAATACTGATGAAAAAAAGTCATTTAGCATATTCGCTTTTTCCTCATCCTCATCCACCATTTCACCCAGACTATTTTTAAGGGGGCCAACACTATCATTTTTTAGTTTCTTACTATTTATGTAGTTAAAGAATATTTTAGGATTATTTTTACTCTCTCTGGCAATGAGTCTCTCTGTCTCAATTTTTGCTGCCTTGATTTGCTTTTTACAGAACTTTTTACCTACTTCCTTTAATTCTCTAAATGCTTTCTTTTTGTCACTTATTGCGCCCCTTACAGCTCTATTTAGCCATATTGGTTTCCTCCTATTTCTAGTATGTTTATTCCCATACGGTATATATTGTGCACAGGTCCTATCCAGGATGCTAATAAATGTCTCCCATTTTCTTTGTGTATTTTTGTGTCTCAGGATATCGTCTGTTGTGAATTCTGTGGCAGAGTTCACTCCTGTGGTCACAAGTGGTACTTCGGCTGATTCTCTCTGGGAGCTTCCGTTTGTGGAGGAAAGTGGTACTGCAGCTTATGAGTTTCCTCCCTCAGGTGATCTGGTGAGCTCGTTAGCTGCTTCTCTACTTAACTCCACCTAATGCTTTCATCCATGCTTCCTGTCAATGTTCCAGTGTTGGACTTGTGTATCTCTGGATCATTCCTGTGGCCTGCTGCTCTGCATAGCTAAGTGCTTCTTTGCTATTTGTTGCTATTTTTTCTGTCCAGCTTGTCTATTTGTTTTGCTGGAAGCTCTGGGACGCAAGGGGTGTACCTCCGTGCCGTTAGTTCGGTACGGAGGGTCTTTTTGCCCCTTTGCGTGGTTTTCTTTAGGGTTTTGTGTAGACCGCAAAGTTATCTTTCCTATCCTCGTTCTGTCTAGAATATCGGGCCTCACTTTGCTGAATCTATTTCATCCCTACGTTTGTCTTTTCATCTTACTCACAGTCATTATATGTGGGGGGCTGCCTTTTCCTTTGGGGTATTTCTCTGAGGCAAGGTAGGCTTATTTTTCTATCTTCAGGCTAGTTAGTTTCTCAGGCTGTGCCGAGTTGCATAGGCAGAGTTAGGCGCAATCCACAGCTGCCTCTAGTTGTGTTTGGAGAGGATCAGGAATTGCGGTCTGCAGAGTTCCCACGTCTCAGAGCTCGTTCTATTATTTTGGGTTATTGTCAGATCACTGTATGTGCTCTGATCGCTATGTACATTGTGTTACTAAATTGCCTATCACAACAGTACAGGAAGCCAAAAGTACTAATGATTCTCAATAGAGGGAAAAAAGAAGTTCTGAGACCATTTTTTTTCCTTTGCACTGTGATTTGTCTTTTTTTTCCCCTAGACATTTGGGTGCTTCAGGACACAGGTGTTACAATGGACATTAAAGGTCTGTCTTCATGTGTAGATCAGCTCACGGCAAGAGTTCAAGATATTCAAAATTTTGTGGTTCAGAATTCTTTGTTAGAACTGAGAATTCCTATTCCAGATTTGTTTTTTGGAGATAGAACTAAATTTCTGAGTTTCAAGAATAATTGTAAACTGTTTCTGGCTTTGAAACCTCGCTCTTCTGGTGACCCAGCGCAACAGGTTAGGATCGTCATTTCTTTTTTGCGTGGCGACCCTCAGGACTGGGCATTTTCTCTTGCGTCAGGAGATCCTGCATTAAGTAATATCGATGCGTTTTTCCTGGCGCTTGGATTGCTGTACGATGAGCCTAATTCAGTAGATCAGGCAGAAAAGAATTTGCTGGCTCTTTGTCAGGCTCAGGATGAGATAGAGCTATATTGCCAGAAATTTAGAAAATGGTCCGTGCTCACTCAATGGAATGAATCTGCGCTTGCAGCCATTTTCAGAAAGGGTCTCTCTGAAGCCATTAAGGATGTCATGGTGGGATTTCCTATGCCCGCTGGTTTGAATGAGTCTATGTCTTTGGCCATTCAGATCGGTCGACGCTTGCGTGAGCGTAAATCTGTGCACCATTTGGCGGTATTACCTGAGATTAAACCTGAGCCTATGCAGTACGATAGGACTATGACCAGAGTTGAACGGCAAGAACACAGACGTCCGAATGGGCTGTGTTTCTACTGTGGTGATTCCACTCATGCTATCTCTGATTGTCCTAAGCGCACTAAGCGGTTCGCTAGGTCTGCCGCCATTGGCACTGTACAGTCAAAATTTCTTCTGTCCGTTACCTTGATATGCTCCTTGTCGTCGTATTCTGTCATGGCATTTGTGGATTCAGGCGCTGCCCTGAATTTGATGGACTTGGATTATGCTAAACGTTGTGGGTTATTCTTGGAGCCCTTGCAGTGTCCTATTCCATTGAGAGGAATTGATGCTACACCTTTGGCCAAGAATAAGCCTCAATACTGGACCCAGCTGACCATGTGCATGGCTCCTGCACATCAGGAGGTTATTCGCTTTCTGGTGTTGCATAATCTGCATGATGTGGTCGTGTTGGGGTTGCCATGGCTACAAGCCCATAATCCAGTATTGGATTGGAATTCCATGTTGGTGTCCAGCTGGGGTTGTCAGGGGGTACATGGTGATGTTCAATTTCTGTCAATTTCGTCATCCACCCCTTCTGAGGTTCCAGAGTTCTTGTCTGATTACCGGGATGTATTTGATGAGCCCAAGTCCGATGCCCTACCTCCACATAGGGATTGTGATTGTGCTATCAATTTGATTCCTGGTAGTAAATTCCCAAAAGGTCGACTGTTTAATTTATCCGTGCCTGAGCACACCGCTATGCGCAGTTATGTGAAGGAATCCCTGGAGAAGGGGCATATTCGCCCATCATCGTCGCCATTAGGAGCAGGGTTCTTTTTTGTAGCCAAGAAGGATGGTTCGCTGAGACAGTGTATAGATTATTGCCTTCTTAATAAGATCACTGTTAAATTTCAGTACCCCTTGCCATTGTTATCTGATTTGTTTGCTCGGATTAAGGGGGCTAGTTGGTTCACTAAGATAGATCTTCGTGGTGCGTATAATCTGGTGAGAATCAGGCAAGGCGATGAATGGAAAACTGCATTTAATACGCCCGAGGGTCATTTTGAGTATCTAGTGATGCCGTTCGGACTTGCCAATGCTTCATCAGTGTTTCAATCCTTTATGCATGACATCTTCCGTGAGGTGAGTACCTGGATAAATTCCTGATTTTGTACTTGGATGACATTTTGATCTTCTCGGATGATTGGGAGTCTCATGTGAAGCAGGTCAGAACGGTTTTTCAGGTCCTGCGTGCTAATTCTTTGTTTGTGAAGGGATCAAAGTGTCTCTTTGGTGTGCAGAAGGTTTCATTTTTGGGGTTCATCTTTTCCCCTTCTACTATTGAGATGGATCCGGTTAAGGTCCAAGCCATCCATGATTGGACTCAGCCGACATCTCTGAAAAGTCTGCAAAAGTTCCTGGGCTTTGCTAATTTTTATCGTCGCTTCATCTGCAATTTTTCTAGTGTTGCCAAACCATTGACCGATTTGACCAAGAAGGGTGCTGATTTGGTCAATTGGTCTTCTGCTGCTGTGGAGGCTTTTCAGGAGTTGAAGCGTCGTTTTTCTTCTGCCCATGTGTTCTGTCAATCAGATGTTTCTCTTCCGTTCCAGGTCGAGGTTAATGCTTCTGAGATTGGAGCAGGGGCTGTTTTGTCACAGAGAGGTCCTGGTTGCTCAGTGATGAAACCATGCGCTTTCTTTTCCAGGAAGTTTTCGCCTGCTGAGCGAAATTATGATGTGGGCAACCGAGAGTTGCTGGCCATGAAGTGGGCATTCGAGGAGTGGCGTCATTGGCTTGAAGGAGCTAAGCATCGCGTGGTGGTATTGACTGATCATAAGAACTTGACTTATCTCGAGTCTGCCAAGCGCTTGAATCCTAGACAAGCTCGTTGGTTGTTGTTTTTTGCCCGTTTTGACTTTGTGATTTTGTACCTTCCGGGCTCTAAAAATGTGAAGGCGGATGCTCTGTCTAGGAGTTTTGTGCCCGACTCTCCGGGTTTATCTGAGCCGGCGGGTATCCTCAAGGAAGGAGTAATTGTGTCTGCCATCTCCCCTGATTTGCGGCGGGTGCTGCAAAAATTTCAGGCTAATAAACCTGATCGTTGCCCAGCGGAGAAACTGTTTGTCCCTGATAGGTGGACGAATAGAGTTATCTCTGAACTTCATTGTTCGGTGTTGGCTGGTCATCCTGGAATCTTTGGTACCAGAGAGTTAGTGGCTAGATCCTTTTGGTGGCCGTCTCTGTCGCGGGATGTGCGTACTTTTGTGCAGTCCTGTGGGATTTGTGCTCGGGCTAAGCCCTGCTGTTCTCGTGCCACTGGGTTGCTTTTGCCCTTGCCGGTCCCGAAGAGGCCTTGGACACATATCTCTATGGATTTTATTTCTGACCTTCCCGTTTCTCAAAAGATGTCAGTCATTTGGGTGGTCTGTGATCGCTTTTCTAAGATGGTCCATCTGGTACCCTTGTCTAAATTGCCTTCCTCCTCTGATTTGGTGCCTTTGTTCTTCCAGCATGTGGTTCGTTTGCATGGCATTCCAGAGAATATTGTTTCTGACAGAGGTTCCCAGTTTGTTTCGAGGTTTTGGCAAGCCTTTTGTGGTAGGATGGGCATTGACTTGTCTTTTTCCTCGGCTTTCCATCCTCAGACTAATGGCCAGACCGAACGAACCAATCAGACCTTGGAAACATATCTGAGATGCTTTGTTTCTGCTGATCAGGATGACTGGGTGTCCTTTTTGCCTTTGGCTGAGTTCGCCCTTAATAATCGGGCCAGCTCGGCTACCTTGGTTTCGCCGTTTTTCTGCAATTCTGGGTTCCATCCTCGTTTCTCTTCGGGACAGGTTGAGTCTTCGGACTGTCCTGGTGTGGATACTGTGGTGGACAGGTTGCAGCAGATTTGGACTCAGGTAGTGGACAATTTGACCTTGTCCCAGGAGAAGGCTCAACTTTTCGCTAATCGCAGACGCCGTGTGGGTCCCCGACTTCGTGTTGGGGATCTGGTTTGGTTATCTTCTCGTCATATTCCTATGAAGGTTTCCTCTCCTAAGTTTAAACCTTGTTTTATTAGTCCGTATAGGATTTCTGAGGTTCTTAATCCTGTGTCTTTTCGTCTGACCCTCCCAGATTCTTTTTCCATACATAACGTATTCCATAGGTCATTGTTGCGGAGATACGTGGCACCTATGGTTCCTTCTGTTGAGCCTCCTGCCCCGGTTTTGGTGGAGGGGGAATTGGAGTATATTGTGGAGAAGATTTTGGATTCTCGTTTTTCAAGACGGAAACTCCAGTATCTGGTTAAATGGAAGGGTTATGCTCAGGAAGATAATTCCTGGGTTTTTGCTTCTGATGTCCATGCTCCCGATCTTGTTTGTGCCTTTCATGTGGCTCATCCTGGTCGGCCTGGGGGCTCTGGTGAGGGTTCGGTGACCCCTCCTCAAGGGGGGGGTACTGTTGTGAATTCTGTGGCAGAGTTCACTCCTGTGGTCACAAGTGGTACTTCGGCTGATTCTCTCTGGGAGCTTCCGTTTGTGGAGGAAAGTGGTACTGCAGCTTCTGATTTTCCTTCCGCAGGTGATCTGGTGAGCTCGTTAGCTGCTTCTCTACTTAACTCCACCTAATGCTTTCATCCATGCTTCCTGTCAATGTTCCAGTGTTGGACTTGTGTATCTCTGGATCATTCCTGTGGCCTGCTGCTCTGCATAGCTAAGTGCTTCTTTGCTATTTGTTGCTATTTTTTCTGTCCAGCTTGTCTATTTGTTTTGCTGGAAGCTCTGGGACGCAAGGGGTGTACCTCCGTGCCGTTAGTTCGGTACGGATGGTCTTTTTGCCCCTTTGCGTGGTTTTCTTTAGGGTTTTGTGTAGACCGCAAAGTTATCTTTCCTATCCTCGTTCTGTCTAGAATATTGGGCCTCACTTTGCTGAATCTATTTCATCCCTACGTTTGTCTTTTCATCTTACTCACAGTCATTATATGTGGGGGGCTGCCTTTTCCTTTGGGGTATTTCTCTGAGGCAAGGTAGGCTTATTTTTCTATCTTCAGGCTAGTTAGTTTCTCAGGCTGTGCCGAGTTGTATAGGCAGAGTTAGGCGCAATCCACAGCTGCCTCTAGTTGTGTTTGGAGAGGATCAGGAATTGCGGTCTGCAGAGTTCCCACGTCTCAGAGCTCGTTCTATTATTTTGGGTTATTGTCAGATCACTGTATGTGCTCTGATCGCTATGTACATTGTGTTACTGAATTGCCTATCACAACAATCGTCCCAGTTAATTGCACCAAGATCCTCTCTCATACGTTGGAAATTTGCCCTCCTGAAGTTTAGTGTCCTTGTAACCCCTCTATTACACATCTTTTTAAATGATACATGAAAACTTATTATTTTGTGATCGCTATTTCCCAAGTGACCCCCAACCCTTATATTTGCTATGCGGTCTAGCCTGTTAATTAATATTAGGTCTAGCAGTGCCCCCCTTCTTGTTGGGTCCTGAACCAGTTGTGAAAGGTAATTGTCTCTCATAGTTGTCAAAAACCGATTACCTTTGCTGGAACTGCAGGTTTCTGTTCCCCAATCTATTTCAAGGTAGTTGAAGTCCCCCATAATAATGACTTCTCCTTGAGTCGCAGCTTCATCTATTTGCTTTATGAGGATATTCTCCATTGCTTCCATTATTTTTGGAGATTTAGAACAAACCTCTATCAGTAATTTATTATTTTTTCCCCCTCCCCTTATCTCCACCCACAGGGATTCTACATTTTCATTAAATTCACCTATATTATCACGCAGGATGGGTTTTAAGGACGATTTTACATATAGACACACCCCACCCTTAATTGTACGGTCATTTCTGAACAGGCTATAGCCCTGCAAGTTAACAGCCCAGTCATGGCTCTTATCCAGCCATGTTTCAGATATCCCCACCATGTCATAATTATGCTCCAACAACATTAGTTCTAATTCGTCCATTTTGTTGGCGAGGCTTCTGGCATTAGTATACATGCACTTGATGTTCCTCTCTGTACCTCTATTTCTTAAATTATTAACTGTTCTAACCCCACCCCCCATGCCACCGCCACCCCCAACTTCCTTATTTGTGCCCAGGTCTCTATCTGTACTATCTTCCCCTCCTATAAAATGAATACCCTCCCCCACAATTCCTAGTTTAAACACTCCTCCAACCTTCTAGCCATTTTCTCCCCCAGCACAGCTGCACCTTCCCCATTGAGATGCAGCCCATCCCTAGCGTAGAGCCTGTAGCCAACTGAGAAGTCAGCCCAGTTCTGCAGGAACCCAAACCCCTCCTTCCTACACCAATTCTTGAGCCACTTATTAACCTCCCTAATCTCCCGTTGCCTCTCTGGCGTGGCACGGGGTACAGGCAATATTTCGGAAAATACCACGTTGGAGGTCCTTGCTTTCAGCTTGCGGCCTAATTCCCTGAAATCATCTTTAAGGACCTTCCACCTACCTCTAACTTTGTCATTTGTGCCAATGTGCACCATGTCCGCTGGGTCCTCACCAGCCCCTCCCAGTAATCTGTCCACCCGATCAGCGATGTGTCGGACTCGAGCGCCAGGTAGGCAGCACACCGTTCGACGATCCCTGTCTTTGCGACAGATTGCCCTATCTGTTCCCCTAATAATTGAGTCACCCACTACCAGCACCTGTCTGGCCTGCCCTGCTCTCCTATTTCCCTCCTTACTGGAGCAGTCAGTCCTCCGGCTTTCAGAGGACATGCCTGGCTGCAGCGGTGCTACCCCTGTACTGGCACCCCCTCATCTGCCAACTTAGCAAACTTATTGGGGTGTTCCAGATCAGGACTAGCCTCCCTGACACTCTTCCCTCTACCCCGTTTCCTAACTGTCACCCAGCTTGCTACTTCACTGTCCTGCGGCTCCATCCTACCATCCCCCCCTCATCTATCCCATTGAGCGTCTGCTCCGTGAGCAGAAGACTCGATATAAGAAAAGAAACACTGGCGCACTACTAATAGTATACTGTCGGTTGGAGGGGTGCAACAAGAGTGGTATCGTAGATAGCACAAAAATGGATAGAGAGAACCACTCCAAAAGAGAGCACACCGCTATATAATTATATATAAAGAGGCAAAACTTTTATTGATACAAAAATATAAAAACACTTAAAAAATACATGTATACAACAACATCCCCAGTGCTACTGCCAAAATACAAAAGGTCATGACATATATAGTACAGATACAAAGATAATATGCATAGTCATAATGAAAAAACGACCTAGAATATAGAAAATACCATAAACACACACCCCGGAAAGGTGTAAAACCGATGGGCAATAACCACCGATAAAACCAACCATAAAGCAACACTCCCTAAGGCAAATATACCAGAAATACCTGTATGCAGACGCAAGATTACACTGTCAGTGGTCACAAGACAGCAGCATAAAGGACAGCAAAGACAGGTAAGTATTGCACCAGAGGCCACAAGGCACAAGAAACAGGGAGTTCTGGATGAAAGGCTGTGCCAAAATCCACGACCACAGCCTCGAATAAGTAAGAATCAGCAGAACCCACATATAACACAGCTGAAATAGAGGTGCTGCAGCCGGGGGAAAGTGAGGTCAGGCAGAAAGCAGCGTGGGGAGGAGTTTTTCATCCAGAGCTCCCTGTTTCTTGTGCCTTGTGGCCTCTGGTGCAATACTTACCTCTCTTTGCTGTCCTCTATGCTGCTGTCTTGTGACCACTGACAGTGTAATCTTGCGTCTGCATACAGGTATTTCTGGTATATTTGCCTTAGGGACTGTTGCTTTATGGTTGTTTTTATCGGTGGTTATTGCCCATCGGTTTTATACCTTTTCCGGGGTGTGTGTTTATGGTATTTTCTATATTCTAGGTCGTTTTTTCATTATGACTATGCATATTATCTTTGTATCTGTACTATATATATATCATGACCTTTTGTATTTTGGCAGTAGCACTGGGGATGTTGTTGTATACATGTATTTTTTAAGTGTTTTTATATTTTTGTATCAATAAAAGTTTTGCCTCTTTATATATAACTAGCTATTGAACCCGTTCTACGCCCGGGTGGCGAGCATCTATATTGGTATGTGGTCTCCATCCTGGTATGTGCTGCTCCATCCTGCGTCCCCATCCTGTCATGAGCTGCTCCATCCTGCGTCCCCATCCTATCATGTGCTGCACCCATCCTGCGTCCCCATCCTGTCATGTGCTGCTCCCATCCTGCACCCCCATTCTGACATATGCTGCTCCATCCTGCGTCCCCATCCTGTCATGTGCTGCACCCATCCTGCACCCCCATCCTGCCATGTGTTGCACCCATCTTGCACCCCCATTCTGTCATGTGTTGAACCCATCCTGCGCCCCCATTCTGTCATGTGCTGCTCCCATCCTGCGCCCCCATTGTGACATGTGCTGCTCCCATCCTGCGCCCCCATTCTGACATGTGCTGCACCCATCCTGCGCCTCCATTCTGACATGTTCTGCACCCATCCTGAGCCTCCATTCTGTCATTTGCTGCTCCCATCCTGCGCCCCCATCCTGTCATGTGCTGCTCCCATCCTGTGCCCCCGTTCTGTCATGTGCTGCTCCCATCCTGTGCCCCTGTTCTGTCATGTGCTGCTCCCATCCTGCGCCCGTTCTGTCATGTGCTGCTTCCATCCTGCACCCCGTTCTGTCATGTGCTACACCCCGTTCTGTCATGTGCTACACCCATCCTGCGCCTCCATTCTGTCATGTGCTACACCCATCCTGCGCCCCCGTTCTGTCATGTGCTGCTCCCATCCTGTGCCCCTATTCTGTCATGTGCTGCTCCCATCCTGCGCCCCCGTTCTGTCATGTGCTGCTCCCATCCTGCGCCACCATTCTTTAATTTGCTTCTCCCACCATATGCCCCATAAGCTGCTCCATTATGGTTGATGGCCCCCATAAGATGCTCCATAGTGTATGCCCCCTGTACTCTGCTCCATAAAGGTTTATGGCCCCCATAAGACGCTCCAGTGTGTAAGCCTCTGTACACTGCTCCTAAAGGTTTATGGCCCCCATAAGACGCTCCAGTGTGTATGCCCCCGTACACTGCTCCATAAAGGTTTATGGCCCCCATAAGACGCTCCAGTGTGTATGCCCCCGTACACTGCTCTATAAAGGTTTATGGCCCCCATAAGACGCTCCAGTGTGTATGCCCCCGTACACTACTCCATAAAGGTTTATGGCCCCCATAAGATGCTCCATAGTGTATGCCCCCCGTACACTGCTCCATAAAGGTTGATAGCCCCCATAAGATGCTCCATAGTGTATGCCTCCTGTACACTGCTCCATAAAGGTTTATGGCCCCCATAAGACGCTCCAGTGTGTATGCCCCTGTACACTACTCCATAAAGGTTTATGGCCCCCATAAGATGCTCTATAATATATGCCCCCGTACACTGCTCCATTATGGTTGATGGCCCCATAAGATACTCCATTGTATTATATGCCCCCCCATAAGATGCTCCATTGTATTATATGCCCCCCATAAGATGCTCCATCGTATTATATGCCCCCCATAAGATGCTCCATTGTATAATATGCCCCCCATAAGATGCTCCATTGTATTATATGCCCCCCATAAGATGCTCCATTGTATTATATGCCCCCCATAAGATGCTCCATTGTATATGCCCCATATGCTGCTTGTTGTGAATTCTGTGGCTGAATTCACTCCTGTGGTCACAAGTGGTACTGCAGCTTCTGAGCTTCCTCCCTCAGGTGTTCTGGTGAGCTCGTTGGCTGCTTTGTTATTTAACTCCACCTGATTCTGTCTTCCTTGCTCCTTGTCAATGTTCCAGTGTTGGATCTGAGCTTCTGGATCTTTCCTGTGGCCTGCTGCTCTGCTTAGATAAGTGCTTCTTTGCTTTTGTTGCTACTTTTTCTGTCCAGCTTGTCTTTTCGTTTTGCTGGAAGCTCTGAGACGCAAAGGGTGTACCGCCGTGCCGTTAGTTCGGCACGGTGGGTCTTTTTGCCCCCTTTGCGTGGTTTTTTGCTTTAGGGTTTTTTGTAGACTGCAAAGTTCTCTTTGCTATCCTCGCTCTATCTAGAATATCGGGCCTCACTTTGCTGAATCTATTTCATCCCTACGTTTGTCTTTTCATCTTGCTAACAGTCATTATATGTGGGGGGCTGCCTTTTCCTTTGGGGTATTTCTCTGAGGCAAGTCAGGCTTGTTTTTCTATCTTCAGGCTAGTCAGCTCCTCAGGCTGTGCCGAGTTGCATAGGTAGTGTCAGGCGCAATCCACAGCTGCCTTTAGTTGTGTTGAGGTTAGGTTCAGGTATTGCGGTCTACAGAGATTCCACGTCTCAGAGCTCGTTCTATTGTTTTTGGGTTATTGTCAGATCACTGTATGTGCTCTGATTGCTGGCACACTGTGTCACTGGATTGCCTACATAACAGCTGCTGCCATATATAAAAAAAAATACCATACTCACCTATGGTCGCTGGGCGCCGAGTGCTGGGGGGATTGAGCAGGCAGGGACACCGGCGCGCTTTGGGGGTCAGGTGCCGGTATCACCGCTAGCTTAGGCCCCCAGCACTTGCTATACTCACCTGTCTGTCCCGTTCCACCGCTGCGCGCCGCCATCTTCCGGCTCCTCTGGCTGTGACTGTTCAGTCAGAGGGCGGCGCCAGCGCGCATTAAGCGCGTCATTGCGTCCTCTGAACTGTGAACGTCACAGCAGAGAACCCGGGAGATGGAGCCGCATGCAGCGCTGGAACGGGGGGCAGGTGAATATACTCACCCTCCTGGCGGTCCCTGACTCTCCGGTGGAGATCACGGTGTGCGTTCAGTGTTTACGCATACCGCGATCTCCTGGGAGCGTCACTCTGTGGGGGCCAGACTGCGCCGGCACTTGCACCTGCGCAGTCTATAAAGGCTTCGGACAGAGTGACGCTCCCAGCGTTATATTATAGATTATAGGTCTTTTGGAGTGGTTCTCTCTATCCATTTTTGTGAGCAGAAGACTCCTCTCCATATTGTCTATGGATCTCAGTGTTGCCAGCTGCACATTTAGATTCAGAATCTGGGTCTCCAAATGCACAACGTGCTCACATCTCGCACAGCAGTATGCACCCTTGATCGGCTGCTCAAGGATTGCATACATGTGGCAAGACGCGCACTGGATGGCATTAACAATAGTGGAGCACATTTTGTAATGGGGATTGCACCAGACAGAAAAGTTAAATAAAAAAAATAAAAAATAAATACAAAGTATTAACCCCTTTCTGACATGGGACGTACTATCCCGTCGAGGTGGGGTGGGCCCCCATGACCATGGACGGGATAGTACGTCCAGCGCGATCGGCGGCGCTCACGGGAGCGCCGCCGATCGCGGCCGGGTGTCAGCTGTTTATCGCAGCTGACATCCAGCACTATGTGCCAGGAGCGGTCACGGACCGCCCCCGGCACATTAACCCCTGGCACACCGCGATCAAAGATGATCGCGATGTGCCGGCGGTACAGGGAAGCACCGCGCAGGGAGGGGGCTCCCTGCGGGCTTCCCTGAGCCCCCCGCAGCAACGCGATGTGATCGCGTTGCTGCGAGGGTCTCACCTCCCTCCCTGCTTCCTCCAGCCCCGGATCCAAGATGGCCGCGGATACGGGTCCTGCAGGGAGGGAGGTGGCTTCACAGAACCTGCTCAGAGCAGGCACTGTGAAGCCTGCAGCGCTGCTAGTCAGATCAGTGATCTGACAGAGTGCTGTGCACACTGTCCGATCACTGATCTGTGATGTCCCCCCCTGGGACAATGTAAAAAAGTAAAAAAAAAAATTTCAAAATGTGTAAAAAAAAAATAAAAAAAAATATTCCTAAATAATGAAAAAAAAAATATTATTCCCCTAAATACATTTCTTTATCTAAATAAAAAAAAAACAATAAAAGTACACATATTTAGTATCACCGGGTCCGTAACGGCCCGACCTATAAAACTGGCCAACTAGTTAACCCCTTCAGTAAACACCGTAAGAAAAAAAAAAAAAAAAACGAGGCAAAAAACGACGCTTTATTATCATACCGCCGAACAAAAAGTGGAATAACACGCGATCAAGAAGACAGATATAAATAACCATGATACCGCTGAAAGCGTCATCTTGTCCCGCAAAAAACGAGCCGCCATACAGCATCATCAGCAAAACAAAAAAAAGTTATAGTCCTGAGAATAAAGCGATGCAAAAATAATTATTTTTTCTATAAAATAGTTTTTATCGTATAAAAGCGCCAAAACATAAAAAAATGATATAAATGAGGTGTCGCTGTAATCGTACTGACCCAAAGAATAAAACTGATTTATCAATTTTACCAAACGCGGAACGGTATAAACGCCTCCCCCAAAAGAAATTCATGAATAGCTGGTTTTTGGTCATTCTGCCTCGCAAAAATTGGAATAAAAAGCGATCAAAAAATGTAAGGTGCCCGAAAATGTTACCAATAAAAACGTCAACTCGTCCCGCAAAAAAGAAGACCTCACATGACTCTGTGAACCAAAATATGGAAAAATTATAGCTCTCAAAATGTGGTAACGCAAAAAATATTTTTTGCAATAAAAAGCGTCTTTCAGTGTGTGACGGCTGCCAATCATAAAAATCCGCTAAATAACCCGCTATAAAAGTAAATCAAACCCCCCTTCATCACCCCCTTAGTTAGGGAAAAATTAAAAAAATGTATTTATTTCCATTTTTCCATTAGGGCTAGGGTTAGGGCTAGGGCTAGGGTTAGGGTTTGGGCTAGGGTTAGGGCTAGGGTTAGGGCTAGGGTTAGGGTTAGGGCTAGGGTTAGGGCTAGGGTTAGGGCTATGGTTAGGGCTAGGGTTAAGGCTACAGTTAGGGTTGGGGCTAAAGTTAGGGTTAGGGCTATGGTTAGGGCTAGGGTTAAGGCTACAGTTAGGGTTGGGGCTAAAGTTACGGTTAGGGTTTAGAATACATTTACAGTTGGGAATAGGGTTGGGATTAGGGTTAGGTGTGTGTCAGGGTTAGAGGTGTGGTTAGGGTTACTGTTGGGATTAGGGTTAGGGGTGTGTTTGGATTAGGGTTTCAGTTATAATTGGGGAGTTTCCACTGTTTAGGCACATCAGGGGCTCTCCAAACGCGACATGGCGTCCGATCTCAATTCCAGCCAATTCTGCGTTGAAAAAGTAAAACAGTGCTTCTTCCCTTCCGAGCTCTCCCGTGTGCCCAAACAGGGGTTTACCCCAACATATGGGGTATCAGCGTACTCAGGACAAATTGGACAACAACTTTTGGGGTCCAATTTCTCCTGTTACCCTTGGGAAAATACAAAACTGGGGGCTAAAAAATAATTTTTGTGGAAAAAAAAAGAGATTTTTTATTTTCACGGCTCTGCGTTATAAACTGTAGTGAAACACTTGGGGGTTCAAAGTTCTCACAACACATCTAGATAAGTTCCATGGGGGTCTAGTTTCCAATATGGGGTCACTTGTGGGGGATTTCTACTGTTTAGGTACATTAGGGGTTCTGCAAACGCAATGTGACGCCTGCAGACCATTCCATCTAAGTCTGCATTCCAAATGGCACTCCTTCCCTTCCGAGCCCTCCCATGCGCCCAAACGGTGGTTCCCCCCAACATATGGGGTATCAGCGTACTGAGGACAAATTGGACAACAACTTTTGGGGTCAAATTTCTCCTCTTACCCTCGGGAAAATACAAAACTGGGGGCTAAAAAATAATTTTTTGGGGAAAGATTTTTTTTTTCAATTTTCACGGCTCTGCGTTACAAACTGTAGTGAAACACTTGGGGGTTCAAAGCTCTCACAACACATCTAGATGAGTTCCTTAGGGGGTCTAGTTTCCAAAATGGTGTCACTTGTGGGGGGTTTCAACTGTTTCGGAACATTAGGGGCTCTGCAAATGCAATGTGACACCTGCAGACCATTCCATCTAAGCCTGCATTCCAAATGGAGCTCCTTCCCTTCCGAGCCCTCCCATGCGCCCAAACAGTGGTTCCCCCCCACATATGGGGTATCAGCGCACTCAGAACAAATTGGACAACAAATTTTGGGGTCCAATTTCTCCTGTTACCCTCGGGAAAATACAAAACTGGGGGCTAAAAAATAATTTTTGTGGGAAAAAATTTTTGTTTTATTTTTATGGCTCTCCATTATAAACTTCTGTGAAGCCCTTGGTGGGTCAAAGTGCTCACCACACATGTAGATAAGTTCCTTAGGGGGTCTACTTTCCAAAATGGTGTCACTTGTGTGGGGTTTCTACTGTTTAGGTACATTAGGGGCTCTGCAAACGCAATGTGACACCTGCAGACCATTCCATCTAAGTCTGCATTCAAATGGCACTCCTTCCCTTCCGAACCCTCCCATGCGCCCAAACAGTGGTTCCCCCCACATATGGTGTATCATCGCACTCAGGACAAATTGGGCAACAAATTTTGGGGTCCACTTTCTCCTGTTACCCTCGGGAAAATACAAAACTGGGGGCTAAAAAAATAATTTTTGTGGGAAAAATTTTTTGTTTTATTTTTACGGCTCTGCATTATAAACTTCTGTGAAGCACTTGGTGGATCAAAGTGCTCACCATACCTCTAGATAAGTTCCTTGGGGGGTCTACTTTCCAAAATGGTGTCACTTGTGGGGGGTTTCAATGTTTAGGCACATCAGTGGCTCTCCAAACGCAACATGGCGTCCCATCTCAATTCCTGTCAATTTTGCATTGAAAAGTCAAACAGCGCTCCTTCCCTTCCGAGCTCTCCCATCCGCCCAAACAGTGGTTTACCCCCACATATGGGGTATCAGCGTACTCAGGACAAATTGTACAACAACTTTTGGGGTCCAATTTCTTCTCTTACCCTTGAGAAAATAAAAAATTGGGGGCAGAAAGTTAATTTTTGTGAAAAAATATGATTTTTTATTTTTACGGTTCTACATTATAAATTTCTGTGAAGCACTTGGTGGGTCAAAGTGCTCACCACACATCTAGATAAGTTCCTTAAGGGGTCTACTTTCCAAAATGGTGTCACTTGTGGGGGGTTTCAATGTTTAGGCACATCAGGGGCTCTCCAAACGAAACATGGCGTCCCATCTCAATTCCAGTCAATTTTGCATTGAAAAGTCAAATGGCGCTCCTTCGCTTCCGAGCTCTGCCATGCGCCCAAACAGTGGTTTACCCCCACATGGGGGGTATTGTCGTGCTCAGGACAAATTGTACAACAATGTTTGGGGTCTATTTTCTCCTGTTACCCTTGGTAAAATTAAACAAATTGGAGCTGAATTAAATTTTTTGTTAAAAAAAGTTAAATGTTCATTTTTATTTAAACATTCAAAAAATTCCTGTAAAGCACCAGAAGGGTTAATAAACTTCTTGAATATGGTTTTGAGCACCTTGAGGGGTGTAGTTTTTAGAATGGTGTCACACTTGGGTATTTTCTATCATATAGACCCCTCAAAATGACTTCAAATGAGATGTGGTCCCTAAAAGAAAATGGTGTTGTAGAAATGAGAAATTGCTGGTCAACTTTTAACCCTTATAACTCCCTAACAAAAAAAAATTTTGGTTCCAAAATTGTGCTGATGTAAAGTAGACATGTGGGAAATGTTACTTATTAAGTATTTTGTGTGACATATCTCTGTGATTTAATTGCATAAAAATTCAAAGTTGGAAAATTGCGAAATTTTCATAATTTTCGCCAAATTTCCATTTTTTTCACAAATAAACGCAGGTACTATCAAAGAATTTTTACCATTGTTATGAAGTACAATATGTCACGAGAAAACAATGTCAGAATCACTGGGATCCGTTGAAGCGTTCCAGAGTTATAACCTCACAAAGGGACAGTGGTCAGAATTGTAAAAATTGGCCCGGTCATTAACGTGCAAACCACCCTTGGGGGTAAAGGGGTTAATAAAAAACAGACAGCAATTCAGTAATTTCTCCCTTGGAAACTCCCTGAATCCAAAGTCACTGAATCACAAGTCACACTTACCGCCGTTCACACTTAAGCTCAGCTCACACTCAGCTCGCTCACACTCTCTATGCTGAAGATTTATAGATTTTTTTTTCTCTAGTTCCTTTAACAGCAATCTACCTTGCTGTTCAAATGCACTTCCAAAAAAATATGTTTGTTTTCTTTCGGCAGGACAGGGGTTAATCGGCCATGTGGAAATACCTGCATTCAGCTGTGCTCGGTTAGCCACTCCTCTCTCCTATAAAAGCTAGGCCTTCTAGCCAGGTCCTTGTCCGAGTTGGCACATGCTACATAGATCTGGAGAGTGAGGAGATGGTGTTTGTGCAGCGCCCCAGAGTCCTGGTTGTTGCAGTAATGTCACTCTGCCACTAAGGGGAGTGATGTTATGTCAGATTGCACTAAAGGAGTTCACCTGACCAGGTATCACAGTCACACATTACACTTCACACTCCGGCCACCAGGGGGGGTGGTTCTATCTACTAGGCCACTCCTCACACTCTGGTAAAACTGGGGGTTGGACAGGAAGTTAGGCAGAAAGTAGCCTGGGCAAGATCCAGGGACGACTGGTCAGGGAGAGATCCTGGCAGGGACCTAGCAGAAAGGAAAGAACATGACGGAGCCGCGCCTGCACTACCTTGCGGCGGCATCCTAAGGAAGGACACGAAGCGAAGTATATTGTGGCGAAGTGAGAAACGAGATCACAGCACAAGGAGATAGAACCAGTAGGAGTCGTGCCCCGAGATCGGCAACATCCTACTGAGGCGCGTAGCCGGTGGCCGGAGCACCGAGGAAGTAACGGACTCTACGCATTACTTCAAACAGCGGCAGGTCAGTTGATTCGAGATCGGCTGTCTCATCTAAATCACCTAAGCAGACAAAGGAGGCAAACGTGGGAGAGGGGCATCTCTAGGGTCTCAGAATAGCTCCAGGCCTACCTGTCATACGGGTGCGTCCCAGCCACATCACCTGGGGGACGGAGAGAGAGAGAAAGAACAGATACGAGAGTTGCGAGGACTATCCCGTGATGCTCAGCAGGGAAGGACTACAACACACAGGCGCTAGGAGGTAGGCACTGTTTTCCACCTGTAAAGGGAACTCTGGATGTGCCTTCGGACCGACCGGTCTCAGCCAGCCCTGTTAGCAGTGCTCTGGATTGTGGACCCCGAAACCTTCAGTAAAAAGGTAAAGAGACTGCAACCCTGTGTCCGCGTTATCCCTCGCATCTTGCACCACGCACCATCATCTTACATTGGACGCCCCTTAGCAGGGTCACGGACCGGGTCTAGCCACCGTGACAACCCCAGGACTGAGACAGAGCAGGCCCGGTACCAAGTACCCCGCGGCCCTGCGTCTGGGGGGGCTCCATTTGGAGAGCTGGAAGAGTTTATTGTGCGACTGTTGATTGGTTTGTACGCTTGGAAATTCCTCATCCTTATCTGTCTTCATTTCTTCCCCCGTCCTTCACATGCTGGTGAATACCTCTATCATTTGTGAGAGTATATTTTGTGTGAGTGGAATTTTCTTTTACCGTTGTCTTTTTTGCCCTGTCTGTCGGGTTAGTGTACTGCGGTACACGGTAGCGCCTTTCTTCCCCTGGTGGGGGAAGGGGACAGATGAAGAGGTGCAGTTAGGAGACAGGGCAAGGGCGGAGGCCCTGGCCTCATCGCCATCTGAGGAATCCCAGGGAACAGGGCGAGCTAGGGCTCCCCCTACTGCTAGGGCCAGGAAATGTGCCTCTTGTCCAGTTTACTCGCCAGTCCTATCGTGACAGATGTGTTAGTGTTGGGAAGAAGACTGTGGTGAGGTTTCGGATGAAATGGGATGGGATCGGGTCAAGTGCACAGGTGGTGAGATGCGATCTTGAGAGTAGAGTGGAGAGTCGATCTTCTTTAATGGTGGAGAAGTTGGTTTTGGAGGGCTGAGCATTAAGGAGAAAGGGCTCAGGGGGTTGTCGACCAAAACGGTCTCTGATGTTATCAATCTTCTGCTTGAAGAATTAGGCAAAGACTTTGGCTGATGGTAAATCATAGAACAAACGCGGCAGCACTCACCGGTCCTGTAGTCAGAAGTTCCTTTATTCAAATATAGACAAACATCTTCACGGCTCGGGGAAACAGGGCAGTGAGAGGAGACAACGGCCGTTTCGCGCTTGAAACAGCGCTTCTACGGATGTGATCGTGTTGTTCTGAGGTTCTCCATGCCTGCAGACCCCTGGATCCAAGATGGCCGCGGGGTCCTTCCGGGTCCTGCAGGGAGGTGGCTTCTTAGTGTCTTAGAGAGCAGGCACCAGCAAGCCTCCTTCACTGTCAGATTGTTGATCTGATACAGAGCTGTGCAAAGTGTCAGATCAGCGATCTGATTTTATACAGTGATGTCCCACCCTGGGACAATGTAAAAAAGTTAAAAATATATATATTATACTGTGTAAAAATATTTTGTTAAAAATTCCCAAATAAAGAAAAAAAATAAATAAATATTGTTCCAATAAATACATTTCTTTATGTAAATAAAAACAATAAAAGTACACATATTTACTATCGCCGCGTCCGTAACGACTCCACCTATAAAAATGTCCCACTAGTTAACCCCTTCAGCCAACAACGTAAAAAAAATTAATAAAAAACGAGGTAAAATACAATCTTTTATCATTATAAGGCCGAACAAAAAGTGGAATAGCACGCAATCAAAAAGACAGATATAAGTAAACATGATACCACTGAAAACATCATCTTGTCCAGCAAAAAACGAGCTGCCATACAGCATCATCAGTGAAAAAAAAAAAAGTTATAGCCCTCAGAATAAAGCGATGCAAAAATAATTATTTTTACATAAAATACCGTAGTTTTTATTGTATAAAAGCGCCAAAACGTAAAAAAAAATGATATAAATGATGTATCGCTGTAATCGTACTAACCCGAAGAATAAAAGCGCTTCATCAATTTTACCAAATGCGGAACACTATAAACTCCCCACCCAAAAGAAATTCATGAATTGCTGTTTCTTGTTCATTTTGCCTCTCAAAAATCATAATAAAAAGCGGAAAAAAAGTCATTTTTTCAAAAAATTGTACCAATAAAAATGTCAACTCATCCCGCAAGTATTTACTTTCATTTTCCCATTAGGATAGGGTAGGGGCTAAAGTTAGGGCTAGGGTTGGGGCTAAAGTTAGGGTTTGGATTAAGGTTAGGGTTGGGACTAGAATTAGGACTAGGGTTAAGGTTGGGACTAGGGTTAGGGGTGTGTTGGGGTTAGGGTTGGAGTTAGAATTGGGGTGCTTCCACTATTTAGGCATATCAGGGGCTCTCCAAACGCAACATGGCGTCCGATCTCAATTCCAGCCAATTCTGCTTGGAAAAAGTCAAATTGCTCTCCTTCCCGTCCGAGCTCTGCTGTGCGCTCAAACAGTGATTTATCCCCACATATAGGGTATCGGCGTACTCGGGACAAATTGGGCAACAATATTTGAGGTCAAATTTCTCAGGGTTACCTTTGTGAAAATAAAAATTTGGGGAGAAAAAATCATTTCTGAAAAAAATATGATTTTTTATTTTTACGACTCTACATTATAAACTTCTGTGAAGCACTTGGGGGTTTAATGTGCTGACCACACATCTAGATAAGTTCCTTAGGGGGTCTAGTTTCCAAAATGGGGTCACTTTTGGGGGTTTCCACTGTTTAGGTACATCAGGGGCTCGCCAAATGTGACATAGCGTCCGATCTCAATTCCAGACAATTTTAGTTTGAAAAAGTCAAACGGCACTCCTTCACTTCCGAGCTCTGCCATGCGCCCAAACAGTGGTTCATCCCCAACATATGGGGTATCAGCGTACTCAGCACAAATTGGACAACAAACTTTGTGGTCCAATTTCTCCTGTTACCCTTGGTAAAATGAAACAAGTTGGATCTAAAGTACATTTTTTGTGAAAAAAAAAAGTTAAATGTTAATTTTTTTAAAAACATTCCAAAAATTCCTGGGACGCACCTAAAGGGTTAATAAACTTCTTGAATGTGGTTTTGAGCACCTTGAGGGGTGCATTTTTGAGAATGGTGTCACTTTAGGGTATTTTCTATCATATAGACCCCTCAAAATTACTTCAAATGTGATGTGGTCCCTAAAAAAATATAGTGTTGTAAAAATGAGAAATCGCTGGCCAAATTTTACCCTTATAACTTCTTAAGAAAAAAAAAAATTGGGTTCCAAAATTATGCTGATGTAAAGTAGACATGTGGGAAATGTTACCTAAGTATTTTTATGACATATCTATGTGATTTAAAGGCATGCAAATTCAAAGTTTGAAAATTGCAACATTTTCACCAAATTTCTGTTTTTTTCACAAAAAAACGCAAGTCATATCAAAGAAATGTTACCACTAACGTGAAGCAAAATATGTAGCAAGACAATAATGTTGGAATCACCGGGATCCATGGAAGCATTCCAGATTTATTACCTCATAAAGAGACAATGGTCAGAATTGTAAAAATTGGCCTGGTCATTAACGTGCAATCCACCCATGAGGGTTAAGGGGTTAAGCGTGCATAAAAGCGCGGTCCACCACAGTTTTGTGTACTTCTGAAAAGGACAATGCTGAATAGAGGTCAGATGGAGTCCAGAGTAACTCTGCTGCCATATTATATTGAATGGACCCATCGGGGTTTCATCTGAATCACGTCACTTGGAGATTTACATGGAAACCCCGATATAAGTACTCAGCATAGAAAACCGGATAAAAGTGATCCCAAACTTTATGTAAAGTGTTTCCAATAAAAGCTTCCATACACAAAAAAGCAAGACCCCACTCAGGTCTCTCATCTGTTAACAGAAATATAGAGGGCTTGCACGCTACTGGTAGTACAAAGAATAAGGAAAAGCACTATGACTCCTTGCCCCCCAAAAGAAATTCAGCAAATTCTGTGCCTAAACCATATTTAGCGTCCACATGTTTGGCATTTCTATAGTGATGACAACCTGTTTAATTTATAGGTGCGTGTTTCCAGAAGCACCAGCTTGTCGCTACAATGCACTGGGCATGTCTCCAGAAGCATCAGCTGGTCACTGCAATTCATCTCAGCGGTTAATCAAAATGAGCTAAACATCAATCTAACATGTCCCCTGTTTCCATCTCCTACCTGGATCTAGAAGTCTATAGACATGAAGGTAACCTGTGCACAAGATTGTTCAGTAAGCCTACAGCGACTAACAGTCTTTTGCAATACTCTAGCATCCATCTTCTACATAGCCGGAGGAGTGTACCGATGGGTCAATTCTTGCGTACAAGAAGAAACTGCACCAGAAATGAAGACTTCAGAGATCAGACCAAACTATTGACAGATCGTTCAACAGGCTAGGGACCACTCACAGGACTCCTTGCTTGTTCCGGGGGAACAGAAACAGGACCAAAATTTGCAATTCATCATCGATTATAACAATCAATGGAGTGAGGTACGGAGCGTCCTGGGTAAACACTGGGATATTCTGTGGATAGACTCCCACAATAAACTATGTGGCCAAAAGAGCTCAGAACTTGGAGACCGACTGACCAGGAGTCATCTCATGAGGCCTACTCACAAGTTACAACGTGACTTTTCCTTGAGGCGAATGTAACATCTGCCAGAATAGTCCACCTCCATTCCTCTGAATCTTACATTTATTATAATTATTATTATTATTTATATAGCACAATAAATTCCATGGTGCTGCACATGTGAAAAATGGGTTACTTACAGGGTTATAGATATCGTTTACAGTAAACAAATTTACAATGACAGACTGGTACAGAGGGGAGAGCACCCTGTCCTTGCGGACTTACATTCTTCAGGATATTAAGGAAGAGACAGGAGGTCGGTGTGCTGCAGCACGGGTGGTGGTGAGGCAGCAGCCCGGGTGGTTGGTGATGTGGCAGTAGCTCGGGTGGTTGGTGGGGCGGCAGCTCGGGTGGTGGGTGAGGCGGCAGAATGGTTATTGTAGGCTGTAGGCTTTTCTGAAGAGATGGGTTTTCAGGTTCCGTCTGAAGGATCCGAGGGTGGTGGATAATCGGATGTGTTGAGGCATGGAATTCCAGAGGATTGGGGATATTTGGGAGAAATCTTGGAGGTGGTTGTGTGAGGAACGAATAAGTGTGGAGGAGAGTAGGAGGTCTTGGGAGGATCGAAGATTACGTGAGGGAAGATAGTGGGAGATTAGTTCAGAGATATAGGGAGGGGACAGGTTGTGGATGGCTTTGTAGATCAGTGTTAGTAGTTTAAACTGGATTCATTGGGGAATTGGGACCCAGTGGAGGGATTTGCAGAGGGGAGAAGCAGGGGAGTAGCGAGGAGAGAGGTGGATTAGCCGAGCAGCAGAGTTGAGGACAGACTGGAGTGGTGCAAGGGAGTTAGCGGGGAGGCCACAGAGGAGGGTGTTGCAGTAATCGAGGCGGGAGATGATGAGGGCATGCACAAGAGTTTTAGTGGATTGTGGGCTGAGGAAGGGAAGGATTCTAGCAATATCTTTGAGTTGGAGGCGACAGGAGGTGGCAAGAGTTTGGACGTGCGGTTTGAAGGACAGGGCAGAGTCGAGAGCCCCGAGGCAGTGGATTACAGGTGTGGGAGAGAGCATGATGCCGTTTACCATCATAGATAGATCAGGTAGGGGTATACGCAAGATGGGGGAAAGATGATGAGTTCGGTTTTGTCTACATTGAGTTTTAGGAAGCGAGAGTTGAAGAAGGAGAATATGGCTGACAGACACTCCAGGATTATGGACAGAAGAGAGGCGACATTTGAGCCAGAGAAGTAGATCTAAGTGTCGTCCACATATAGGTGGTACTGGAAGCCATGGGACTTTATGAGTTGTCCTAGGCCAAGGGTATAGATGGGAAAAAAGTAGGGGCCCTAGGACAGAGCCTTGGGGGACTCCAACAGAGAGCGGGCAGGGTGAGGAGGTAGTGTTGGAGTGGGAAACACTAAATGTGCGGTCGGAAAGGTATGAGGCAATCCAGCACAGGGCAAGGCCTTTGATGCCGATGGAAGAAAGAATCTGTAGCAGTATGCAGTGGTCGACTGTGTCGAAAGCAGAGGACAGGTCGAGAAGGAGGAGGATGGAGAACTGTCTGTTAGCTTTGGCTGTAAGTCATTAGTAATTTTGGTCAGAGCAACTTTGGTGGAGTGGTGGGGGCGGAAGCCAGATTGGAAGTTATCAAGGAGAGAGTTAGAAGAGAGGTGGGGGGAAAGTTGACCATGGACATGCTGATCAATGAGTTTGGAAGCAAAAGGGAGCAGTGATATGGGGCGATAGCTGGGCATAGCAGTTGTGTCAAGGTTAGCTTTTTTGAGGATGGGTGTGATGGTGGCACGTTTGAAGGCAGAGGGGAAAGTACCAGAAGATAGCAATAGGTTGAAGAGATGGGTTAGGGCTGGAATGAGCGTGTTAGTGAGGTTGGGGAGCAGGTGGGAAGGGATGGGTCAAGTGCACAGATGGTGAGGTGCGATTTGGAAAGGAAGCGAGTGAGTTCTCCTTCAGTGATGTTGGAGAGGGAAGTTATTGGGGAAGGGCAGAGGTCTGGCATATGGAGTGGGTGGGGTGGTGGAACAGTAAAGGTTTGCCTTGCTTGGTCGATCTTGTTTTTGATGTAGGTGGCAAAGTCCTAAAAAGAGATGAGGGGAGTTGGAGGTGGCAGTGGCGGGTGGAGGAGAGAGTTAAATGTGCTGAACAGTTGTTTTGGGTTGTAGGATAGTGAAGATACAAGGTTAGTATGCACTTACATCAACTGTAAGACTCACAATGCTATGTATGCTATTGTATGTAAATTTATTATTATGTCTACGTTGGTCAAATATTAAAAGAACTGAGGAGGAGGATCCAGAAACATATCTCCACTATCCAGCTGGCCAGGACGGACTAAATGAAGGGGAAAAGTTTAACTTCAGTGGCTTCATATTTTCTCACACACCATCAAATTTAGACTTATAATATGAGAATCTACAGCTTAAAAAATGTACGACCCAATATAAGAGTTAACCTTCAGAAACTACTGCTTCAGACAGAGTCAAGGTGGATCTTCAATCTTGGTTCGATCTCACCGGACGGACCGAATGAAGATCTAATATTTACTGGCTTTCTGGGCTAATGTGTGGGTGCAATAATAAAAAAGCAAGGATCGCATAATCAGCATGTTTATTACCTCACCCTATATATTTTTCTTATTTTTTAGATTGGACTTATATTATTGGTGTGCATTTTTTACTAAGGCTCCCATTCTTGGACCAATGTTGGTAGTCTTAATAAAGTACATCTGAGGTGCTGAACTATGGACATGAGAAGACATCTATCCTCCATAATTCATCTGGATGACCCTCAGTCGGCCATTATATAACCAGCAAGATGCTTGACGGACCAGTTCCCTCCTACCAAGACACTTGAATCTTCAACAAGTCATTCCTCCTTGGGGACACAAATAAATCTGGACTATGCAGAAAGTTTACCAGCAATTTCTCATTTTTTCAACAAAATTTACAAAACCTGCTTTTTTAGTGACCTATTCAGATGTAAATGGACATTGATGAGCCGATATATTGGAAAACTCCCCAAAAGTGATACCATTTTAAAAACTGAATCCCTCAAATACTTCAAAATTGCTGTCAGGAAATGTTCTAACCCTTCAGGTGCTACACAGGAATGAATACAAATTGGAATGAAAGAAAAATGTTTCCTCTAACATGTTACTTTAGCAGCAATTTTTCACTTTTATAAAGAACAGCACAAAAAAATGGACCACAAAATGTGTTACCAGTTTCTTCTGAGTGCGCTCAGGCTTACAATGGAAGAAGCACCATTCGATTTTTGGAGCACAAATTTGGGTAAAATAGATTGAGGGCGCAATATCACATTTGTAAAGCACCTATGTTTCCTAAACAGCAGAAACCAACAAGTGACAATTGTTTTTCATAAAAATGTTGATTTTTGCACACATTTTTCACTTTTGCAATAGGAAACACAAAAAAAATTGGATACCATAGTCTGAACATGGCGATTCCTCATATGTAGAAGATGATGTTTTATTTGGAATGTAAATATGGCTGGAATAGATTGCAGACACCATTTCTGATTTGCAGAGCCCCTGAGGTACCAAACAGCAGAAACCCCCACAAGTGACCCCATTTTGGAAACTAGACCCATCAAGAAAATTATCTAGGGGTGTGTTGAGAAAGTTGTATCCTTAAGTGCTTCACAGAACCTTTTTAAAATGTAGACGTGAAAATGAAAATTACTAAAATTTTGTTTTCTCACCAGATTTGAAATTTTCACAATGGATAAAAGGAGAAAACGGATTGGATAATTTGTTACAAAATTTCCCCCAAACTGGATGATACCACGTATGTGGTCAAAAACTGCTGTTAGAGCACATGACAGAGTTATTTGATTTTTGGAGAGTAAATTTATCTAGAATAGATTGAGAATGCCATGTCGTATTAGCAGAGTTCATAACATGCAAAAACAAGATAAACCCCCCACAAGTGACCTCATTTTAGAAACAAGACCCCACAAGGAATTCTTCTAGGAGTGTACTGAACATTTTTAACATACAGGTGATTCACAAAAGTATACATCATTTAAACGGGAACATTTTTTTTTACATTTTTTGCACTAAAATACTGTTTTTGCACTAAATTTATAATTTACACAAGGGGTAATGGGAAAATATGGACCCCATATTTTGCTCTGAAATTTTTACTGAAAGTTGAGGTAATCACATGTGGTTATACACTACTGTTTCAGCACACGTGCAAGGAGCGGATGGGGAGGAACCATTAGCAGAGCCCTTGGGGTACCAGATCAGCAGAAACCCCCACAAGTGACCCCATAATGGAAGCTTCACTGTTTAAAGGGGTTGTCAACTACTAAGATAATGCCTTCTTAAACTAAATGTTCGGCCCCGGTAAAATAATAAGCTTATACTCACCCTCTAATGTCAGCACCATTTCCCCGGTGTCGGCACTCGCTCTAGGGCAGTGACACAGTGTTGTGACATGTGACTCTGACGCTCAATCAACACTAGCGTCACTGTCTCCGTCATTGGACAAACTGAACATAAAGAGGAAGCTAGGAATGAGCTGTAGTCCGGACTTCCTCTTCATGTTCAGTTTGTCCGAAGGTGGAGACAGTGACGCCAGCGCTGATTCGGTGCCAGGCATCACGTGTCATTCCACCTCATCCCAGTACCAGGACTGCGAGTGCTGACACCGCTGGAACGAAGATGGTACAGGAGGTGAAAAAAGGCTTTATTACACTGGGGAACAATTTGAAAAAAAATTTCTGTTAAGTTAGGTTTTTAAGCTGATTTATACTAAAATTGGCATGCTGATTCCAAAAATGTAGTCAGTTTTTTTTCCAGCACGTCAAGTTTTTCCTCCACAACTTACCTGCCAGAGAAGCACAATTGCACTGATATCTGTAATAAGACTTGTTATTTGATTACAATTCGACTCATATAGAGCTACGTGGCAACTTGTAAGAGTAGTCACAACTGAGACAGTGTGGTGAGAGGTGTGTGCAGCTCCCAATACGTCATAATTATCAATATCTTTACACAAAAAATTTATCATAGTAGGAATAAATAGGATTTGTGATAGCTTTTCCCTTTACATTAGGCGCTTAGTTGTAATTTATATATCTTTTATGATTTTTTTCTTTGTTAGTTTTCAAAGCTTGTAACTTTCCATCTCAGTGTTTTATTTACATATGTACATATTTCCTTTGTTTCAGATCATGTCTGCTCCTTCTTCCTCTCGTCGTAAATGCCTATTTGTACTATTTAAAAAAAAAACACTTTTTAGGTACAGTAGTTTACATATTTTGGAGAAGACAAAAATCCTATAGTTCAAAAACTTGACGTGATAGAGAAAAACTGAGATCATTTCTGGATTCAGCATCCAAAAATTAGTTAAGAACAGTTGTCTGACCTAGCTCCTAAAAAATTGTGTTCCCCAGTGTTATTTATTTGGGGATGAACAGTTAATTTAAGAAGGGGTTGTCCTAGTAGTGGACAACCCCTTTAAACCCTTCATGACCCAGCCTATTTTGACCTTAAAGACCTTGCCGTTTTTTGCAATTCTGACCAGTGTCCCTTTATGAGGTAATAACTCAGGAACGCTTCAACGGATCCTAGCGGTTCTGAGATTGTTTTTTCGTGACATATTGGCGTTCATGTTAGTGGTAAATTTAGGTCAATAAATTCTGTGTTTATTTGTGATAAAAACGGAAATTTGGCGAAAATTTTGAAAATTTTGCAATTTTCACGTTTTGAATTTTTATTCTGTTAAACCAGAGAGTTATGTGACACAAAATAGTTAATAAATAACATTTCCCACATGTATACTTTACATCAGCACAATTTTGGAAACAAAATTTTTTTTTGCTAGGAAGTTATAAGGGTTAAAATTTGACCAGCGATTTCTCATTTTTACAACGAAATTTACAAAACCATTTTTTTTAGGGACCACCTCACATTTGAAGTCAGTTTGAGGGGTCTATATGGCTGAAAATACCCAAAAGTGACACCATTCTAACAACTGCACCCCTCAAGGTACTCAAAACCACATTCAAGAAGTTTATTAACCCTTCAGGTGCTTCACAGCAGCAGAAGCAACATGGAAGGAAAAAATGAACATTTAACTTTTTAGTCACAAAAATTATCTTTTAGCAACAATTTTTTTATTTTCCCAATGGTAAAAGGAGAAACTGAACCACGAAAGTTGTTGTCCAATTTGTCCTGAGTACGCTGATACCTCATATGTGGGGGTAAACCACTGTTTGGGCGCACGGCAGGGCTTGGAAGGGAAGGAGCGCCATTTGACTTTTTGAATGAAAAATTGGCTCCACTCTTTAGCGGACACCATGTCACGTTTGGAGAGCCCCCGTGTGCCTAAAAATTGGAGCTCCCCCACAAGTGACCCCATTTTGGAAACTAGACGCCCCAAGGAACTTATCTAGATGCATTGTGAGCATTTTGAACCCCCAGGTGCTTCACAAATTGATCCGTAAAAATGAAAAAGTACTTTTTTTTCACAAAAAAATTCTTTTAGCCTCAATTTTTTCATTTTCACATGGGCAACAGGATAAAATGGATCCTAAAATTTGTTGGGCAATTTCTCCTGAGTACACCAATACCTCACATGTGGGGGTAAACCACTGTTTGGGCACATGGTAAGGCTTGGAAGGGAAGGAGCGCCATTTGACTTTTTGAATGAAAAATTGGCTCCACTCTTTAGCGGACACCATGTCACGTTTGGAGAGCCCCCGTGTGCCTAAAAATTGGAGCTCCCCCACAAGTGACCCCATTTTGGAAACTAGACGCCCCAAGGAACTTATCTAGATGCATAGTGAGCATTTTTAACCCCCAGGTGCTTCACAAATTGATCCGTAAAAATGAAAAAGTACTTTTTTTTCACAAAAAAATTCTTTTAGCCTCAATTTTTTCATTTTCACATGGGCAACAGGATAAAATGGATCCTAAAATTTGTTGGGCAATTTCTCCTGAGTACACCAATACCTCACATGTGGGGGTAAACCACTGTTTGGGCACATGGTAAGGCTTGGAAGGGAAGGAGCGCCATTTGACTTTTTGAATGAAAAATTATCTCCATCGTTAGCGGACACCATGTCGCGTTTGGAGAGCCCCTGTGTGCCTAAACATTGGCGCTCCCCCACAAGTGACCCCATTTTGGAAACTAGACCCCCAAGGAACTTATCTAGATGCCCAGTGAGCACTTTAAACCCTCAGGTGCTTCACAAATTGATCTGTAAAAATGAAAAAGTACTTTTTTTTCACAAAAAAAATTCTTTTCGCCTCAATTTTTTCATTTTCACATGGGCAATAGGATAAAATGGATCATAAAATTTGTTGCTCAATTTCTCCCGAGTACGCCGATACCTCATATGTGGGTGTAAACCACTGTTTGGGCACTCGGCAGGGCTCGGAAGGGAAGGCGCGCCATTTGACTTTTTGAATGGAAAATTAGCTCCAATTGTTAGCGGACACCATGTCGCGTTTGGAGAGCCCCTGTGTGCCTAAACATTGGAGCTCCCCCACAAGTGACCCCAATTTGGAAACTAGACCCCCCAAGGAACTTATCTAGATGCATATTGAGCACTTTAAACCCCCAGGTGCTTCACAGAAGTTTATAACGCAGAGCCATGAAAATAAAAAATAATTTTTCTTTCCTCAAAAATGATTTTTAGCCTGGAATTTCCTATTTTGCCAAGGGTAATAGGAGAAATTGGACCCCAAATGTTGTTGTCCAGTTTGTCCTGAGTACGCTGATACCCCATATGTGGGGGTAAACCACTGTTTGGGCGCACGGCAGGGCTCGGAAGGGAAGGCACGCCATTTGGCTTTTTAAATGGAAAATTAGCTCCAATCATTAGCGGACACCATGTCACGTTTGGAGAGCCCCTGTGTGCCTAAACATTGGAGATCCCCCAGAAATGACCCCATTTTGGAAACTAGACCCCCAAAGGAACTAATCTAGATGTGTGGTGAGGACTTTGAACCCCCAAGTGCTTCACAGAAGTTTATAACGCAGAGCCATGAAAATAAAAATAAAAAAATATTTTTTCAAAAATGATCTTTTAGCCTGCAATTTTTTATTTTCCCAAGGGTAACAGGAGAAATTTGACCCCAAAGGTTGTTGTCCAGTTTCTCCTGAGTACGCTGATACCCCATATGTGGGGGTAAACCACTGTTTGGGCACATGCCGGGGCTCGGAAGTGAAGTAGTGACGTTTTGAAATGCAGACTTTGATGGAATGCTCTGTGGGCGTCACGTTGCGTTTGCAGAGCCCCTGATGTGGCTTAACAGTAGAAACCCCCCACAAGTGACCCTATTTTGGAAACTAGACCCCGAAAGGAACTTATCTAGATGTGCGGTGAGCACTTTGAACCCCCAAGTGCTTCATAGAAGTTTATAATGCAGAGCCGTGAAAATAATAAATACGTTTTCTTTCCTCAAAAATAATTATTTAGCCCAGAATTTTTTATTTTCCCAAGGGTTACAGGAGAAATTGGACCCCAAAAGTTGTTGTGCAGTTTCTCCTGAGTACGCTGATACCCCATGTGTGGAGGTAAACCACTGTTTGGGCACACGTTGGGGCTCAGAAGGGAAGTAGTGACTTTTGACATGCAGACTTTGATGGAATGGTCTGCGGGCGTCACGTTGCGTTTGCAGAGCCCCTGGTGTGCCTAAACAGTAGAAACCCCCCACAAGTGACCACATTTTAGAAACTAGACCCCCCAAGGAACTTATCTAGATATGTGGTGAGCACTTTGAATCCCCAAGTGCTTCACAGACGTTTACAACGCAGAGCCGTGAAAATAAAAAATCATTTTTCTTTCCTCAAAAATGATGTTTTAGCAAGCAATTTTTTATTTTCACAAGGGTAACAGGAGAAATTGGACCCCAGTAATTGTTGCGCAGTTTATACTGAGTATGCTGGTACCCCATATGTGGGGGTAAACCACTGTTTGGGCACACGTCGGGGCTCGGAATTGAGGGAGCACCATTTGACTTTTTGAATACGAGATTGGCTGGAATCAATGGTGGCGCCATGTTGCGTTTGGAGACCCCCTGATGTGCCTAAACAGTGGTAACCCCTCAATTCTACCTCCAGCACTTAACCCCCCCACACCCCTAACCCTAATCCCAACTGTAGCCATAACCCTAATCACACCCCTAACCACCCCTAACCACAACCCTAATTCCAACCCTAACCCTAAGGCTATGTGCACACGCTGCGGAAAACGCTGCGGATCCGCAGCAGTTTCCCATAAGTTTACAGTTCAATGTAAACCTATGGAAAACAAAAATCGCTGTACACATGCTGCGGAAACACTGCACGGAAACGCAGCAGTATACATTCCGCAGCATGTCACTTCTTTGTGCGGATTCCGCAGTGGTTTTACAACTGCTCTAATAGAAAATCGCAGTTGTAAAACCGCAGTGAAATGCACAGAAAAAACGCGGTAAATCCGCCATAAATCCGCAGCGGTTTAGCACTGCGGATTTATCAAATCCGCAGCGGAAAAATCCGTAGAGGAACAGAATACGTGTGCACATACCGAAACCCTAGCCCTAACCCTACCCCTAACCCTAGCCCCAACCCTAACCCTACCCCTAACCCTACCCCTAACCCTACCCCTAACCCTAGCCCTAACCCTAACCCTACCCCTAACCCTAGCCCTAACCCTAACCCTAACCCTACCCTTACCCCTAACCCTAACCCTAGCCCTAACCCTAGCCCTAACCCTACCCTTACCCCTAACCCTAACCCTAGCCCTAACCCTACCCCTAACCCTACCCCTACCCCTAACCCTACCCCTAAACCTAACCCTAACCCTAACCCTACCCTTACCCCTAACCCTAACCCTAGCCCTAACCCTACCCCTAACCCTACCCCTACCCCTAACCCTACCCCTAAACCTAACCCTAGCCCTAACCCTACCCCTACCCCTAACCCTATTCTAACATTAGTGAAAAAAAAAATTCTTTATTTTTTTATTGTCCCTACCTATGGGGGTGACAAAGGGGGGGGGGGTCATTTATTATTTTTTTTATTTTGATCACTGAGATATAATCTATCTCAGTGATCAAAATGCACTTTGGAACGAATCTGCCGGCCGGCAGATTCGGCGGGCGCACTGCGCATGCAGCCGCCATTTTGGAAGATGGCGGCGCCCAGGGGGAAGACGGACGGACCCCGGCAGGATCGGTAAGTATGATGGGGTGGGGGGGAGCACGGGGGGGGGGATCGGAGCACGGCAGGGGTGTAACGGAGCACGGGGGGCGTGGAACGGAGCACGGGGAGGCTGAAACGGAGCACGGGGGGTGGAACGGAGCACGGGGGGGTGGATCGGAGTGCAGGGGGGGTGATTGGAGCACGGGGGGGTGATTGGAGCACGGGGGGAGCGGACAAGAGCACGGGGGGGAGCGGAGCACAGGACGGAGGGGAGCCGGAGCAGTGTACCGGACAGATCGGGGGGCTGGGGGGGCAATCGGTGGGGTGGGGGCACATCAGTGTTTCCAGCCATGGCCGATGATATTGCAGCATCGGCCATGGCTGGATTGTAATATTTCACCAGTTATAATAGGTGAAATATTACAAATCGCTCTGATTGGCAGTTTCACTTTCAACAGCCAATCAGAGCGATCGTAGCCACGGGGGGGGTGAAGCCACCCCCCCTGGGCTAAACTACCACTCCCCCTGTCCCTGCAGATCGGGTGAAATGGGAGTTAACCCTTTCACCCGATCTGCAGGGACGCGATCTTTCCATGACGCCACATAGGCGTCATGGGTCGGATTGGCACCGACTTTCATGACGCCTAGGTGGCGTCATGGGTCGGGAAGGGGTTAAGGAATGCATCTAGGGGTGCAGTGAACCCACAGGTGTCTTACATAATTTTATAATGAAACATAACATTTTAGTTGTAAAAATGTAGTTTTTTTTTAATTTGTTGCAAATTTCTCAGTTACACAAGTATTCATCGGTGAAGCTGGGCCTCACAATTTATTGCCAAATTTCTCCAGTACGTGGTGATGCCCCATGTTGTCTGAAAATGTTAGCCCACATGTGAAAAAAACGGATTATATCTTAATTACTGTAGAATGTAAGCCCGCAAGGGCAGGGTCCTCGCCCCTCTGTATCAGTCCGTCATTGTTAGTTTGTTTACTGTATGTGATATTTGTAACTTGTATGTAACCCCTTCTCATGTACAGCACCATGGAATCAATGGTGCTATATAAATAAATAAATAATAATAATAATAATAATTACCAAGACGACTTTTTTTTTTAGCAAATAAAGAAGAATATGCTGTTATCCATAATTTTGCTTGTGCAAGCCTGTAATATTGACTTGTAAGCTGAAATTTCATATAACAGTGTGCTCTTATCTTTGATGTTTGCTGATATGCTAATTATGCATTGTGTTATGAAGTCAGTTTGTGGACTACAAAAGCAGAGGGAAAAACTATGCAAATTAAACAGATTAAATAGTCAAGTAATGCTACTTGATCTCACCATTGTTCCCCTTATCTGTGATGCTGGACTGAAGGACACTGGGTAAATCTAAAGATAGGTTACAGACCTCTGTATAAAGAGACTCCACGGCAGAAAGACTGAGAAACACAGCCAGAGATTCTACCAAGACATCCTAACACCCAAAGGACCAACAGCAGCCAATTTACATCATGGCTCTATCACAAGGGACATGGATCTATCATTCTACAGGAAACACCTTGTTAGGGCAGTGAGAATCTGGAATTGCTTGCCTGAGGAGGTGGTGATGGCGAACTCAGTCGAGGGGTTCAAGAGAGGCCTGGATGTCTTCCTGGAGCAGAACAATATTGTATCATACAATTATTAGGTTCTGTAGAAGGACGTAGATCTGGGTATTTATTATGATGGAATATAGGCTGAACTGGATGGACAAATGTCTTTTTTCGGCCTTACTAACTATGTTACTATGTTACTATGTTACCTTAGGGGTTTTCGGCCCTGGTTGGAAGAATACAGATCTGCTCCATTTACCAGCGCTGAACCACGGATATGTTTGGAGAAACCAGGTTGTGACTCTCAGGTTAATTGGCCTTGCATCTCAATGGACTGCCATCTTCCTATGCTTGTCATTACCTCCTATCTGTGTGCATGTCACAGGTGGAGTAACCAACCCTGAAAAATGAAGACAGGTTGTGATCCTCGGATCAATTGTACATTGAATAGACTCAATAGACTCATCTTCCTACGCTTATCCTTAGCTCCTCTCTGTGTGCGTACCACAGGTGAAGTAGCGACCCTGGGAGCGCTGAAGCAAGAGCTGCCAATATCCCGGCGAGTCAGCGGAAGGGTGAGACTCTAATGTGCACCATCTTGGGGTATTTTACTGGGACCGTTCTGCGTGTTATCTGCCTGTTCTGTGGTTCAATAAAGCATTGCCACACTCTTTTACCCTCACCCTGTGTTGCCTGAGTAACGTTATGCCCACAATAAAGGGAGAGAGGGCATTAGGAGGGACGATCCCTGGTCAATGCAGTTCCGGCTAGCAGACCTGGGCACCCGGGAAACCCACCCCATGTCTCCACACCAAACGTTAGGGCTGAGAAGAAAGAAGCGCAATTTAGCTTTTGGAGCACAGATTTTGGTGCAACAGTTTGTGGGAGATATTTTTATATCCGCTAAGGTGCCAGAACAATAAAAAACCCAAAGTGACCCCATTGTAGAAATTGCACCACACAATGAATTAATCAACGACTTGTTTGACTTTTGAGAATTAGCAAATATGCCAGTTTAGTGACCATATATTGTAGGGTTCCTCTACATTGTAATCAAAAGAAAACATACCAGCACCTATAACACGTAAGAGTTATCATAAATCATATTGCGTAAATAATAATAAAACCTCGCACTGAATAAGACTATAGTGGACAGACTGCAACTCAATATAATATCAAAAACCAAAAAGAAAAAAGCAATCAGAAGTCCAATTATATGCAAATTAACAAAACATCTTTATTTAGAAAAATACAGGTGAACAAACAGCAGGGAATGGATTCCCCATAGTAGCCTCAACACGTATTGATAGGGCACAGATAGGTGTGCAAGGAAGTGCCCTGTACAAGGGACAATATACCACCTTTTAAAAGCATATATAGCGGTCAAGTGACATAAATCACAATAAAACATAAATATGTGGATGGTACATACCCGTTGCAAAAAATAAGGGTCACCCAGCACTCCCTATCGCGCCCACCCCGACGCGCGTTTCGGCGGATGCCTTTTTCAAGGGGTACCAACTTGTATTTGCGGATTTCATTTATAGTCCCAGACAATCCCATTTTGCGCCAAAACAGCCCCTTCCTGTAACATCATCAATACCGGACACCGGCGCACCAGTGCGGCGACACCGGAAACACATGGGCCCATGTGATCCAGGGTCACCAGCCCTGCAGCGTCCGAGGCCGGAGATGACGCACGCGCATGCGCACATTAAAAAGTCGGCGCCATGTTGGTAACGTAGGCTGTAACATACAGCCATCCGGCTCCAGAGAGGACATTGGTCCCCAGCATCCGAAACCGGAAGTGAGGCATACACGCCTGCACCCAGCGCAAAAACCAACGCCTGTATGTCACAGCCATCTTAAAGAAGTACGGGGATCCTGTCATATACCGAACCATCATGCACGGCAAGTGACAGCCCCTACCAAAATAACGATATAGATGGACCATTGGCGCATATAGTAATCTCCCACCCACTAGATTAAACATATCCTACCGTTGTTAGATCGATCAAGAGGGGGAAAATATCGAGTAAATCTGGGACATATATTAAGTACATATTAAAGCTGCATCAAACATTGTGGAACACATAACTAAAACAACATATAAACACAAATACATATACCATAAAGGGACACTAAAAGAGGAAACATATATGCACATATACATATTATACAGACCATGAAAACAGATTTTTCACATATCACAGTTGACATACACAATTCGCTATACATTGAGAATAAAATATCATTCACATGGATAATATAGATATCCACAAAATAATAGTATAACAACAAAAATCCATGTGATAGGAATATAATCATCTCAATCTCAATACAATAGAATGTAGAATGGACTACCGGGCCAAAGAAAAGGTTTGGCTCGAACAGGTGGATCAGGTGTTAAGTGGCGGGGCTATGGATGCACAGCCGCCGGTGGACCTGATATGGGACGATAAATTGCAGTCGATTAAAACCATGCTTCTGAGACGCTCCCGACTCTGGTGGAACAGGTTGTTCCTGGACAAGTATATTAGGAATAAAATGATCCCTCGTGGCCTCAGAGTCAGGGTAATACCCTCATTTTATGTTGAGGATACCTCATTTATTTCGCAGTGGGAGGATGCATGTACTCTGTGTTCTACCTCACTTATACAACTATTAATTAATCATTATACAAACTGTATTACAGAATTGGATAAAAAGATAGATCCTATTCAGGTTGAGGTTAGGGCTGGCTGTCCCAATGAGAAACTACAACAGTTTGAAGGGGAATTGGACAAAACGATGGACACCTTGGCCAAAAAGATTCAAGACTCTCAGATTATTAAATTCAGCAGAGACACCAAGGATTATCAGACTGAAAGAGTATATTTGTGGAGAAGTAATATTCCTCCTCGACGTGAGAGATCAGCTTCTAACATCTCCTTATCATCCTTGAGTGGACGATCAGATCTATCTTCAGCATCCACTCCTACCATTGCGGGTAGTGATACCAGGCTACGTGATCACCATTATCACCCTTATAGGAGGGGTAATATATCTGCAACGGTATTGAAGAAAGATAATAAGGTGATTAATCTCAGTAAATATAATCTGTCTGATACTGATCTCCTACTTCTAGAGAAGGGTCTTTCTTTTTCCCCCACGGCTGGCTTTAACCTATTTTCTACCATTAAGGATCTTCATCTTTTTGCTAGGTCATTGCTGTTCAGGAGATACCACTACAATAATGAATTACATGTATTATTCCCCACAGAGGAAGAACAGAGTGCATTAAGAATACTGGAGGAGTTAGCAGTGGAACATCATCATGATGGAGGTAAGAGCCATTCAAAGATTAAGAGGACGAGGAAGTAGCCACGCTGCAATAAGGCTAGGCAGCAAACTCTGAGGGAAAGAGAAAAAAGAAAAAAAAAAAAAAAAAAAAACTTCCTCAGACTACTTATCCTCCTACTTCAGCCAATACAATTAACACTTTGTTGGCCGGTTATACTGTCATGATCCCAATGGCAGGGGATCACTAAAGGACAAGCACAGATACAAACAAGCTCTAGGGCGATGGAACCTGAGCTGACCGCGACCCTGAACCTAACACACAAATAAAAGTAGCCGGGGAACGTGCCTACGATGATCCTAGACGTCTCGCTCCAGCCGAAGATCTAACTTCCCCTATTAGAAGAAACACAGACCTCTCTTGCCTCCAGAGAAACACCCCACAGAAATAGCAGCCCCCCACATATAATGACGGTGAAATGAGAGGAAAGCACATACGCAGTATGAAAACAGTTTCAGCAAAATGAGGCCCGCTAAAGCTAGATAGCAGAGGATACAAGAGTGATCTGCGCGGTCAGCGAAAAACCCTTCAAAAAACCATCCTGAAATTACTTGAACTCATGTGCCAACTCATGGTACATGAGGAGCAATTTCAGCCCACTAGAGCAGGGGTCCCCAACTCCAGTCCTCAAGGCCCACCAACAGGTCATGTTTTCAGGATTTCCTTAGTCTTGCCCAGGAAATAATTGCATCACCTGTGCAATGCAAAGGAAATCCTGAAAACATGACCTGTTGGTGGGCCTTGAGGACTGGAGTTGGGGACCTCTGCACTAGAGCAACCAGCAGCAAAGAAACAAATATCTGCAGGCTGGACTAAAAACCAATTAAAGCAAAACACCAAAACAGGAAAATCCAAACTTAGCTTGACCAGAAGGTTCTAGGAGCAGGGAGCAGAGGTAACAAGACACACTGGATACATTGATAACCGGCGAGGAAATGCCAGCAAAGCCAGGTTAAATAGGAAACTCCCATATCCTGATGGAACAGGTGGAACCCAGAGACCCAGGAAAGACAAGTCACCCAGTACCATCAGTAACCACCAGAGGGAGCCCAAAAACAGAACTCACAACAGCCATCAACCTTTATGCAGCATTGTATGGGGCATAATCTATGGAGCATCTTATGGGCCATCAACCTTTATGCCTCATTGTATGGGGCACATTTTTTATCGAGCATCTTATGGGGCCATAATCAACCTTTATACAGCATTGTATGGGGCAGCTGTTTATCATGGACGTCCAGAGTTTGGCTTCCAGCCTGAATAATCTTGCCGCTAAGGTTCAAAATATACAGGATTTTGTTGTACATGCTCCTATGTCTGAACCTAGAATTCCTGTCCCAGAGTTTTTTTTCTGGAGATAGATCTCGTTTTCTGAATTTTAGGAACAATTGCAAGTTGTTTCTTTCTTTGAAATCTCGCTCCTCTGGAGACCCTGCTCAGCAAGTCAAGATAATTATATCTTTCCTGCGGGGTGACCCTCAGGATTGGGCATTTGCATTGGCACCAGGGGACCCTGCGTTGCTTAATGCGGATGCGTTTTTTCTGGCATTGGGTTTGCTCTATGAGGAACCTAACCAAGAGATTCAGGCTGAAAAAGCTTTGTTGGCCCTCTCTCAGGGGCAAGATGAAGCAGAAATTTATTGTCAAAAATTTCGGAAGTGGTCGGTGCTTACTCAGTGGAATGAGTGCGCCCTGGCTGCAAAGTTCAGAGATGGCCTTTCTGAGGCCATTAAAGATGTTATGGTGGGGTTCCCTGCGCCTACTGGTCTGAATGAGTCTATGACTATGGCTATTCAGATTGATCGGCGTTTACGGGAGCGCAAACCTGTGCATCATTTGGCGGTGTCGCCTGAACCGTCACCTGAGATAATGCAATGTGATAGAATTCAATCCAGAAGTGAACGGCAAAATTATAGGCGGAAAAAAGGGTTGTGCTTTTATTGTGGTGATTCAGCTCATGTTATATCAGCATGCTCTAAACGCACAAAAAAGGTTGATAAGTCTGTTGCCATTAGTACTTTACAGTCTAAGTTCATTCTGTCTGTGACTCTGATTTGTTCATTATCATCCATTTCCGTCGATGCCTATGTGGATTCAGGCGCTGCCCTGAGTCTTATGGATTGGTCATTTGCCAATCGCTGTGGGTTTAGTCTGGAGCCTCTGGAAGTCCCTATTCCTTTGAAGGGAATTGACTCTACACCTTTGGCTATGAATAAACCTCAGTACTGGACACAAGTGACCATGCGTATGACTCCTGTTCATCAGGAGGTGATTCGCTTCCTGGTACTGTATAATTTGCATGATGTCCTAGTGCTTGGTCTGCCATGGTTACAAACTCATAATCCAGTCCTTGACTGGAAATCAATGTCTGTGTTAAGCTGGGGTTGTCAGGGGGTTCATGATGATGCACCTCCGATTTCTATCGCTTCATCTACTCCTTCTGAGATTCCTGTGTTTTTGTCTGACTATCGGGATGTTTTTGAGGAGCATAAGCTCAGTTCGCTTCCTCCTCATAGGGATTGCGATTGTGCTATAAATTTAATTCCAGGCAGTAAATTTCCTAAAGGTCGTTTGTTCAATCTGTCAGTGCCTGAGCATACTGCTATGCGGGATTATGTTAAGGAGTCCTTGGAAAAGGGACATATCCGTCCATCTTTGTCCCCTTTGGGAGCAGGTTTTTTTTTCGTGGCCAAAAAAGATGGTTCCTTGAGGCCTTGTATAGATTATCGTCTTTTGAATAAGATTACCGTAAAATATCAGTATCCTTTGCCATTGTTGACTGATTTGTTTGCTCGCATTAAGGGGGCTAAATGGTTCACTAAGATTGATCTTCGGGGTGCGTATAATCTTATACGAATAAAGCAAGGTGATGAGTGGAAAACCGCATTTAATACGCCTGAGGGCCATTTTGAGTATTTGGTAATGCCTTTTGGACTTTCTAATGCTCCTTCAGTCTTCCAGTCCTTTATGCACGATATTTTCCGTGAATATCTGGATAAATTTATGATTGTGTATTTGGATGATATTTTGGTTTTTTCTGATGACTGGGAGTCTCATGTTCAGCAGGTCAGGAAGGTGTTTCAGGTCCTGCGGGCCAATTCCTTGTTTGTAAAAGGCTCAAAGTGTCTCTTTGGAGTCCAGAAGATTTCTTTCTTGGGGTATATTTTTTCCCCTTCTACTATTGAGATGGATCCCGTCAAGGTTCAGGCTATTTGTGACTGGACGCAGCCTACATCTCTTAAGAGTCTACAGAAGTTCTTGGGCTTTGCTAATTTCTATCGTCGTTTTATAACTAATTTTTCTAGTGTTGTTAAGCCTTTGACGGATTTGACTAAGAAGGGTGCTGATGTTGCTAATTGGTCTCCTGCGGCTGTGGAGGCCTTTCAGGAACTTAAGCGCCGGTTTTCTTCTGCTCCTGTGTTGCGTCAGCCAGATGTTTCGCTCCCTTTTCAGGTTGAGGTTGATGCTTCCGAGATTGGAGCGGGGGCGGTTTTGTCACAGAGAAGCTCGGATGGCTCAGTGATGAAGCCATGCGCGTTTTTTTTCTAGAAAGTTTTCGCCGGCTGAGCGGAATTATGATGTTGGTAATCGGGAACTTTTGGCCATGAAGTGGGCATTTGAGGAGTGGCGTCATTGGCTAGAGGGTGCTAGACATCGTGTGGTGGTCTTGACTGATCACAAGAATTTGATTTACCTTGAGTCTGCCAGGCGTCTGAATCCTAGACAGGCTCGTTGGTCACTGTTTTTCTCTCGTTTCAATTTTGTGGTTTCATACCTGCCAGGTTCAAAGAATGTGAAGGTGGATGCTCTTTCTAGGAGTTTTGTGCCTGACTCTCTTGGAAATTCTGAGCCCTCTGGTATCCTTAGGGATGGGGTGATTTTGTCTGCTGTCTCCCCAGACTTGCGACGTGCTTTGAAGGAGTTTCAGGCGGGTAAACCTGATCGTTGTCCACCTGAGAGACTGTTTGTTCCGGATAATTGGACCAGTAGAGTCATCTCCGAGGTCCATTCTTCTGCGTTGGCAGGTCATCCTGGAATATTTGGTACTAGAGACTTGGTGGCCAGGTCTTTTTGGTGGCCTTCCTTGTCAAGGGATGTGCGTTCTTTTGTGCAGTCTTGTGAGGTTTGTGCTCGGGCTAAGCCTTGCTGTTCTCGGGCCAGTGGATTGTTGTCACCTTTGCCTATCCCGAAGAGGCCTTGGACGCATATTTCCATGGACTTTATTTCGGATCTCCCTGTCTCTCAAAAAATGTCCGTCATCTGGGTTGTGTGTGATCGCTTTTCTAAAATGGTTCATCTGGTACCCTTGCCTAAGTTGCCTTCCTCCTCTGAGTTGGTCCCTCTGTTTTTTCTGAATGTGGTTCGTTTGCATGGGATTCCTGAGAACATCGTTTCTGACAGGGGATCCCAGTTTGTGTCTAGATTTTGGTGGACGTTCTGTGCTAAGATGGGCATTGATTTGTCCTTTTCGTCTGCATTCCATCCTCAGACGAATGGCCAGACTGAACGAACTAATCAGACCTTGGAAACTTATTTAAGGTGTTTTGTTTCTGCTGATCAGGATGACTGGGTTACCTTTTTGCCGCTAGCCGAGTTTGCCCTTAATAATCGGGCTAGTTCTGCTACCTTGGTTTCTCCTTTCTTTTGTAATTCGGGGTTTCATCCTCGTTTTTCCTCTGGTCAGGTGGAACCTTCTGATTGTCCTGGAGTGGACATGGTGGTGGATAGGTTGCATCGGATTTGGAGTCATGTGGTGGACAATTTGAAGTTGTCCCAGGAGAAGGCTCAGCAGTTTGCTAATCGCCGTCGCCGCATGGGTCCTCGACTTCTTGTTGGGGACTTGGTGTGGTTGTCTTCTCGTTTTGTTCCTATGAAGGTCTCTTCTCCTAAGTTCAAGCCTCGGTTCATCGGTCCCTATAGGATCTTGGAAATTCTTAACCCTGTGTCGTTTCGTTTGGATCTCCCGGCATCGTTTGCTATTCATAATGTGTTCCATCGGTCGTTGTTGCGGAAGTATGAGGTACCTGTTGTTCCTTCGCTTGAGCCTCCTGCTCCAGTGCTGGTGGAGGGAGAATTGGAGTATGTTGTGGAGAAGATCTTGGATTCTCGTGTTTCCAGACGGAAACTCCAGTATTTGGTCAAGTGGAAGGGTTATGGTCAGGAGGATAATTCTTGGGTGGTTGCCTCGGATGTTCATGCTGATGATTTGGTTCGCGCTTTTCATAGGGCTCATCCTGGTCGCCCTGGTGGTTCTCGTGAGGGTTCGGTGACCCCTCCTCAAGGGGGGGGGTACTGTTGTGAGTTCTGTTTTTGGGCTCCCTCTGGTGGTTACTGATGGTACTGGGTGACTTGTCTTTCCTGGGTCTCTAGGTTCCACCTGTTCCATCAGGATATGGGAGTTTCCTATTTAACCTGGCTTTGCTGGCATTTCCTCGCCGGTTATCAATGTATCCAGTGTGTCTTGTTACCTCTACTCCCTGCTCCTAGAACCTTCTGGTCAAGCTAAGTTTGGATTTTCCTGTTTTGGTGTTTTGCTTTATTTGGTTTTTAGTCCAGCCTGCAGATATTTGTTTCTTTGCTGCTGGTTGCTCTAGTGGGCTGAAATTGCTCCTCATGTACCATGAGTTGGCACATGAGTTCAAGTAATTTCAGGATGGTTTTTTGAAGGGTTTTTCGCTGACCGCGCAGATCACTCTTGTATCCTCTGCTATCTAGCTTCAGCGGGCCTCATTTTGCTGAAACTGTTTTCATACTGCGTATGTGCTTTCCTCTCATTTCACCGTCATTATATGTGGGGGGCTGCTATTTCTGTGGGGTGTTTCTCTGGAGGCAAGAGAGGTCTGTGTTTCTTTTAATAGGGGAAGTTAGATCTTCGGCTGGAGCGAGACGTCTAGGATCATCGTAGGCACGTTCCCCGGCTACTTTTATTTGTGTGTTAGGTTCAGGGTCGCGGTCAGCTCAGGTTCCATCGCCCTAGAGCTTGTTTGTATCTGTGCTTGTCCTTTAGTGATCCCCTGCCATTGGGATCATGACAGATGGCCCCATAAGATGCTCCATAGATTATGCCCCATATAATGCTGCATAAAGGTTGATGGCCTCATAAGATGCTCCATAGATTATGTCCCATACAATGCTGCATAAAGGTTGATGGCCCCATAAGGTGCTCCATAGATTATGCCCCATACAATGCTGCATAAAGGTTGATGGCCCCATACGATGCTTCATAGATTATGCCCCATATGCTGTTGCTGTGATTAAAAAAAAAAAATCACATATTCACCTCTCGTCGCTCAGGCCCGCAGCACTTGCAATATTCACTTGTCCCTATTCCACCACTGCGCGCCGCTCTGTCTTCCGGCTCTCTAACTGTTCAGTCAGAGGGTGCGCACAAAACACATCATTGCACTCTCTGATCTGAACAGTCACAGCTGGAGGACGCGGAAGACGGAGCGGCGCACAGCGGTGGAAAGGGGACAGGTGAATATTGCACAATGCTCACTCTCCCCGTTATACTCACCTGATCCCGGCGCTGTCCCTGCTTCTCACTGACAGATGTTCTCCGGCAACTTCTTCCTGTGTTCAGCGGTAACATCGTACCGCTCATTAAAGTAAAGAATATGCGGCTCCACCCCTATGGGAGTGGAGTCCATATTCATTACTTTAATGAGTGGTACCACGTGACCGCTGAACACAGGAAGAGCTGCCGGCGCCCGGAGACCACCGGAGATGCAGGGACCGCACCAGTAGCAGGTGAGTATGTGACAGCCGCCGCGCCCCCGCCGACCCCATGGGACAATGACTCGAATATAAGCAGAGAGGCGCACTTTCAGCCTAAAAAAATGGGCTGAAAATCTCGGCTTATACTAGAGTATATGCGGTAGTTTATGTTTTGCTACTATCATACACTAAAAATGTTTTTTTATTTTATTCATTTTTTGAGCAGTGAGTTGGAGATTTTTTTTGGTACCATTTCGGGGCACAACATTTTGTGATCGCTTTTTATTCGGATTTTTCAGAAACAGAATGAACAAAAAACAGCAATTTTGTTTTTATTTTTTTTGTGCGGTTCTGCACGCGGTAAAAGTAATAAGACCGATTTAGTCTTCAGGTCAGTGTGATTACAGTGATTCCAGATTTATATTGTTTTTTTAATTCTTTTCTGCTTTTGCACACTGAAAACAATATTTTACAAAAATGTATTTGCATTTGCATTGTCATATTCTGAGAGTTGTTAGTTTTTTATTTTTTTTGCCGAATGAGTAAGTGTAAGGTGTGTATTTAAAATATAACATTTTAATCCTTTTTATTGATTTTTTTATGTCAGTATGATGTAAAAGTGTCATTTGTGGCATATTTTTACTATTTTTTGTTTACAGTCTTCACCAAACAAAATAAATAGCATGACCAGTTTCATAGATAGAGCAGAATTTTTGTTTTATCACAAATGCTGTGTTTTTAGTGGCAAATTGTCTTTTTGTGATTTTTGTGTGCTCTTCTTTTTCTTTACATATTTTATGCAACTTTTAAAAAAAAAAAAAAAAAAACTTCTTCACGTCGTCACACTGTGGGACATGTATATTCTTCACTTTGGTCTCACGCACTGCAGTACTCGTGTACTGCAGTGCATGAAACCAGAGCTCAAAGAGAAAAATACCCACCCATCCACTTTCTGGACCATTTCTCTGCCTGGCTGCCGCACTTCATGTACTCAGAACTCCCAACCCTTATCCTGTGAGACTTCTACATCCCCATAAACAATTAACAGCCCCACTTCTACATCTGCATCCCAGCTTCTATTACTAACCACTTTGCTTGGCCTCTCACAGCTCTCAAGCTCTGAGACACACACAAGGACAGTAACACCCTTGACCTGGTCTTTGTCCGGCTGTGTTCAATCTCCTACCTAAATAACTCACCGCTTCCCCTCTCTGACCACAACATTCTCACCTTCATGCTCACAAATCCTCACTCACCCCAGCACCCTCCTACCTACCATTCAGTTAGAAATCTACAAGCCATTAACCCTCATACACTTTCAGACTCCTTACACTCATCACTGTCCCCAATCTCCTCTTTTTCCTGTCCTGATCTGGTGGTACATCACTACAATGACACTCTTAGAAGCACCCTAGACCAAGTAGCTCCCCTCACCCTCAGAACCTCCAAACACAGAGTAAAACAGCCCTGGCTCACATCACAAACCCGATTTCTCCAGCGATGCTCTAGGAGTGCTGAACGCTTATGGAGGAAAACTCGCACACCAGAAGACTTCATACACTTAAAATTTATGTTAAAAACCTATAACTCTGCCCTTCACATCGCCAAAGAGACCTACTTCACCACTCTGATCTCCTCACTATCCAACAACCCCAATAAACTTTTTGACACCTTTCGCTCCCTTTTCAGGCCAAAAGCTCAAGCCCCTATCACAGACATGCCTCCCACTTTGTAGAGAAAATAAACAATATCTGTCAGGAAATCCGCTCCCAATCCCCAAGTTCAGTGACTCCCATCCCTCCCTGCATCTCCCCAGGCTCACTCTCCGCATTTGATCCCATCACAGAAGAAGAAATCTCCAGGCTCCTCTCTTCTTCTCATCCGACTACATGCTCTACCAACCCCATTCCCTCTCATCTCCAGTCTCTCTCTCCAGTCGTCACTACTCACCTAACTACAATCTTTAATCTCTCACTCTCCTCAGGCATTTTCCCGTCCTCCTTCAAACACTCTATCATTACTCCATTACTAAAGAAACCCACCCTCGACCCATCCTGCACAAACAACTACAGACCGGTCTCCAATCTCCCCTTCATCTCTAAACTCTTGGAGCACCTAGTCTACTCCCGCCTTACCCGTTACCTCTCCATTCACTCCCTCCTAGACCCTTCACAGTCCGGCTTCCGCCCCCTACACTTGACAGAAACTGCACTCATCAAAGTGACCAATGACCTTCTGACAGCAAAATGTAATGGTGACCACTCTCTGCTCATTCTTCTTGATCTTTCTGCAGCTTTCCACACTGTTGACCACCCTCTCTTACTCTCTAGGCTCCAGTCACTTGGCATTAAGGACACTGCTCTCTCCTGGTTCTCCTCCTATCTTTCTGACCGCTCCTTCAGTGTTTTGTTCTCTGGCTCCACTTCATCTCCTCTTCCTCTCACTGTCGGGGTACCCCAGGGCTCAGTCCTTGGCCCCCTTCTCTTCTCCCTCTACACGGCCCCAATTGGACAGACCATCAGCAGATTTGGCTTTCAGTACCATCTTTATGCCGACAACACACAAATATACACGTCATCCCCTGGCCTTACTCTTGCTGTACTACAGAACACCACTGACTGTCTATCCGCAGTCTCCGACATCAACTTGTAGATTGTGAGCCTTCGCAGGCAGGGTCCTCACTCCTCCTGTACCAGTTATGACTTGTATTGTTTAAGATTATTGTACTTGTTTTTATTATGTATACCCCTCCTCACATGTAAAGCGCCATGGAATAAATGGCGCTATAACAATAAATAATAATAATAATCATGTCCGCTCTCTATCTGAAACTCAACCTCTCCAAAACTGAACTTCTTCCACTCCCACCATCTACTAACCTCCCTAAACTTGACGTTTCCCTCTCCATGAGTGGCAGCATAACAGAACCCCGGCAGCAGGTGTGCTGTCTGGGTGTTATGTTTGACTCCGATCTCTCCTTCACCTTGCATATACAATCTCTTGCCCGCTCGTGCCGCTTACACCTAAAGAACATCTCTAGAATCCGCCCTTTTCTCACTATAGAAACAACAAAAACCCTCACTATTGCCCTGGTCCACTGCCGCCTGGACTACTGCAACGCTCTATTAATTGGCCTCCTCCTCACTCGACTTTCCCCTCTCCAGTCTATCCTTAATACAGCAGCCAGGGTCATCTATCTAGCTAATCGTTACTCAAACGCATCCGCTCTTCGCCAGTCATTACACTGGCTGCCCATTCATTACAGGATACAATTCAAAGTACTTGTTCTCACCCACAAAGCTCTTCACAGTGCGGCACCCCCTTACATCTCCTCCCTCATTTCTGTCTATCGGTCTAACCGACCTCTGCGCTCTGCAAATGACTTTCGACTAACCTCTGCACTAATCTGTACCTCCCACTCCCGACTACAAGACTTCTCCCGTGCTGCTCCAATCCTCTGGAATGCTCTACCCCAAGAAATTAGGACCATCCACAATTTGCATAGTTTTAGGTGCTCCCTCAAAACACATTTGTTCAGAGCGACCTATCATGTTCCCTAATCAGTTATTTTGTTTGTGTGTAGCCCATTCACTACTTCCATCTATCCCCCACTCCCTGAAGATGGCTGGACCATCATTGTAAATACATCATTGTAAATACACACCTGTACTTTGTATCTCCCCACCTCATTGTAGATTGTAAGCTCTCATGAGCAGGGTCGTCTTGTGTTGCTTTAACATTGTTACTTATGACTGTTGTGATTGAAGCTGTTAAACTGTAAAGCGCTGCGGAATATGTTGGTGCTATATAAATAAAGATAATTATTATTATTATTATTAAAAATATACATGTCCCACAGTGGGACTAAGTGAAAAAGTAAAAAAAAAGATACATAAAATATGTAAAAAGTAGCATTACACAAATACTACAGTGCCTGAGATGCCTGAGATCTGTAAGAGTCTCATTGACAGCCTGATAGACCATGCCTATAGCAGGATCTAACAGGCCACCATACCCTGGGGTCATCAGTTGACCTCAGGATACCGTGGCAATGATCGTCACCGGTGTTTACGAATGAGAGTGGTCAATCCTGTGAAAGGGGGTCTTTTAACCACTTAGATGCCGCTGTCATATTTAAGGGGTAAATCGACCCCGATTGGTTCCAAAGCCAGCTAGGGCCGATGTCGCAGGATGTCAGCTGTCATCCGTGGGAATTTTGCCAAAGGGGATCACTATTCATTTATTCCCAATTTTTTTTTTAACCCGGCGATCAGGATTAAGGCCCCTTAACGACCACCATTTTAATATGTATCAGCGGTTGTTAAGGAGTTAATTACTACATACTACATAGATGTCAATGTGGAAATGCACACAACTATGATTCTTCTACGCTGGTAAATACTTAAAACTGGGCATTACAAGGGATATATCATGGAGCCTGATAGAATGATTTATACATCTTAAAATAAGTATTCCCATCTGATTAAGTTATGGCATATTATCATGATTCTCACATTGTGGTCAAAAGGTTTCCGAACATTCGGACTCAACCATTCCAGAATGAAGGGAACATGGTGCAAACTCAGAAAATAAATGAATTTCAACATTTTTTACAGCAATGGTGTCCATAGCCTATAACATTATCCAAATCTAATTCTCACTGGTGTCCATTCAGTGTCCTCCATGGAGTATTCCCTATGTAGCTCCACTACTTTGGCCAAAGGTAGAATTTTTATTTTGCTTATCGGAGAGTGTTGTTGGAACAGTAGACAATGCTAGATCTGCTGCATCACAGACCCAATTCTGCTCATAGAAGTTTTTTTCTCAGTGTTAAGTGTAAATTTCCAACAATAAAATGCCACTTACCATTTTGCTTTTAACAAGCTCTTCTATAGCACTGACTAGTTCAGCAGCACTTGGAGTTTCTGCACTAGTTGGGCGTGCTAGTAATCTGGAAGTCTTGGGGGAAAAAAAAACAAAAACTTTTAAACACTTTCCTAAACTATGGATGAATAACATGACAACTGTCCCAGCAAAGGTTTAATGTAAATAAATATTTCAATAGTCTAGCATTTCCATCAAACATTTGGTCAGCCTTTATAAAATGTAAAAATTTGATTCTAATCCCAATCACAATGATCTATTAGTTCATTGACATAGGATAAAAAAAATGTTTGGAACAAGAAAGAAACAAGACATCCATCCATATACTAAGTACTGGTATATAATAAAAATATTAATGACAGGTTTTAGCAAAATTACCAAACTGCACAATCCCCTGGCTGCAATGAGAAGGTTTAATATATATATATATATATATTTATATATATATATATATATATATATATATATATAGTAGCATGGCTAAAGGGTGTGTAGTCGACGGGAGGTATGTGTCACATAAGTGCCTTGTTGCTGTAATGTAGCCCGAAGTATTTCTTTGTTGTACATAACCATGTATATATGTGTGTTTCAGGACCTGTGGTGATGTCAGACCACATGGCTAATCATGTGATGGGTTCCTGGATGTGGTTAGCTCTATATAAGACAGGCTAATGCTTAAGGCCATGTTCACACAGTGCGTTTTTTTCTGCGGAACCACAGCGTTTTTGCCGCTGCGGTTCCGCAGCTGTTTTCCATGCAGGGTACAGTACAATGTACCCTATGGAAAACAGGAACCACTGTGCACACGATCCTGAAATTCAGAATAAAAGCCGCGCTGAATAGCTGCGGTAAAAAAGAAGTACCATGTCACTTCTTTTTTCGGAGCCGCAGCGGTTCTGCACCCATTGACCTCCATTGTGAGGTCAAACCTGCAGTAAAACCCGCAGATCAAAAATATATCTGCGGGTTTTATTGCGGTTTGTGGTGCCGAACCGCTGCAGCAGGAAGTGCGGGGAAGCGGGCGGAAGTGCGTGGGCGGAGTGTGGCTGCCCCGATCCCACCCCCCCATGCTCCGATGCCCCCCCACCCGTGCTCCGATGCCCCCCCAGTGCTCCGATTCCCCCCCCCCCGTGCTCTGATGCCCCCCCCGTGCCCTAATCTCCCTCCCTTATATTTACCGGGACTCCCAGTGTCCGTCCGGCCGTCTTCTCCCTGGGCGCAGCCATCTTCCAAAATGGCGGGCGCATGCGCAGTTCGCCCGCCGAATCTGCCGGCCGGCAGATTTGTTCCAGGCACATTTTGATCACTGTGATAACCTCACAGTGATCAAAATAAAAAAAAGGTAAATGCCCCCCCCCCCTTTATCACCACCATAGGTTTTCACAATAATAAAATAAAGAATTCCCCCCCCCCCCACTACAGTTAGAACTAGGGTTAGGGTTAGGGGTAGGGTTATGGTTAGGAGTAGGGTTAGGGTTAGGGTTAGGGGTAGGGTTAGGGGTAGGGTTAGGGGTAGGGTTAGGGTATTTTCAGCCATTTTAACCCTAAAAAACCTCCTAGAAAACACACAGACTCTGCATAGAAAACTGCATAAAAAACGCATCAAAAAACGCATCAAAAAACGCACCAAAAAAGCACCAAAAAAGCACCAAAAAAAGGACCTGCGTTTTCTGCAAAGAGCTGCGGTTTTTGTCCTGAAAAAAAAGGAGGGAAATCAGGAACATGTTAACATACCCTAACACAGCAGCATATCTGCTGTGTTAGGGTATGTTCACACGTTCCTGATTTCCCTCCTTTTTTTTTGGAGAGTGGTTTCGGCCATGTTTGGATTGCCTCCACTTTCTTGATTTGGGGCTTTATTTCTCCACGACCCACTATATAGTCCTGGAGCCTTCACACACTCAGGAGGGTTTCACTTCCACACATATTGTGAAGGTGAAACCCTCCTGAGTGTGTGAAGGCTCCATAGACTATATAGTGGGTCATGGAGAAATAAAGCCCCAAATCAAGAAAGTGGAGGCAATCCAAACATGGCCGAAACCACTCTCCAAAAAGCAAGTTAAAGCCTTTCTGGGAATCGTGGGATATTACAGGAGGTTCATCCCGAACTTCGCCACAGTGGCTGCGCCTCTGACTGATCTGCTAAAGGGGACAAAATCGGTGATAGTTAAATGGTCCGAAGAGACAGAGTCAGCCTTCCAAGAGTTGAAAGGGGCTCTATGTAAGCAACCCGTTCTGATGGCCCCAGACTTCAAGAAATAATTTATTCTTCAGACAGATGCCTCAGATGTTGGGGTAGTAGCAGTCCTTTCCCAAGAGCTACATGGGGAGGAGCATCATGTTCTCTATCTGAGTAGAAAGCTGTCCTCATCTGAGAGGAACTACTCAGTCGTAGAAAAAGAGTGTTTGGCCATAAAGTGGGCGGTGGACACGTTACGGTACTATCTGCTGCGTTGGAAATTCAGACTAATATCTGACCATGCCCCACTTAGATAGATGAGGGAAACAAAGGGTAGAAATGCTAGGGTCACCCGTTGGTTCTTAGCCCTGCAGGACTTCAGTTTCCATGTGGAACATAGGGCCGAAAAGCTGCACGGTAATGCGGATGCTCTATCAAGAATCTTTTGTTTATTTGGGGAAAGTGCCAAGCCCCACGGCTTTAGGCAGAGGGGGAGGTATGTAGCATGGCTCAAGGGTGTGTAGTCGACGGGAGGTATGTGTCACATAAGTGCCTTGTTGCTGTAATGTAGCCCAAAGTATTTCTTTGTTGTACATAACCATGTATATATGTGTGTTTCAGGACCTGTGGTGATGTCAGACCACATGGCTAATCATGTGATGGCTTACTGGGTGTGGTTAGCTCTATATAAGACAGGCTAATGCTTAACACAGCAGATATGTGTGGAGGTGAAACCCTCCTGAGTGTGTGAAGGCTCCAGGACTGAGCCTGATGGACTGGACACTTTGTTTTCTTTTCCTGAGCTAAAGGCTATTTGTTTGCTGTTATTTTGCCATGTGGTTTATGAAGTAATAAACCCTGTGAACTTTTAAAGGAACGTGCCTCCTGAGTGTCAGCCGTCGCACCTGAGTGAGTGAAATCCCTACTATATATATATATATAGCTCCCAAACATCCCGATAAGAGGGTTCAGTCCCAAGTCCCATCACGTCACGTCTCAGCCGTTTTCCCGGCTTTTATACTCACTTTATACTCACCTCTAAGACGTTTTCATTGCTCCTCCTCCTCGGGCCGAGGATGTTTTTTTCTGTAAGTGTATAAATCTAATATATAAAGGTGTGTGTGTGTGTGTGTGATTGGCATCTGCACCGTTGCAGCTACAGCCACACAATCTTGCACAGTCACACGTCTGGACCCAGAGAGCGTCATAGGCTATGTTGTGAGGCAAAATTTTAACCCCAAACGTTCCAATTCACCAAACAATTTTGCCCCTATCTACATAATGGGGGAAAAGTGAAAGGAAAAGTGGCGGAGCCAAATTGACAGCTGCCAGATGTGATCAACGGGGAATTAAAGAATGAGAGCGATGGAGCCAAAGAGTATATACCATACAGTTGCTAAGGTGGGGCCCCGACATGGGATACTCACCACACACGGGGATATGAACACACACACACAAAATGTGCCACACACTACCACGTGCTTGAACACATATTCCACCCTCAGCACACATTTCACCACACATACACCAACCTCGCCACATAAAAGTCAAAACACAAATTCGCCACTCAAAACTCGTCACGTGCAAAATTCACCACATGCAAAACTAGGCTCACGCAAAACTCATCTCATGGAAAACTCGCCACGTGCAAAACTCGCCATGCGCAAAACTTGCTGCACACAACTTGCTACACTAACCTGTCACATGCAACTCGACACACAAAAAGTTGCTACACGCATGTCGCCACACGCAACTCAACACACACAACTTGACACATGAAACTCGCCCTAAAACACACACAATTCTGGTTTTACCTTCAAAAATAAAAATCTGATTAATAAGCAGACAAACTACAAGAGCAACAAATGTACCATATAGGAAATACGGCAGCTGTCAGTCACATGACCTGTCTATTACGTGTATGTTTGAGCTAATATATACTGCCAGGGCTTCCTGTTGGCTGGGGATTTATCAGGCTGCCAATAGCAACAAATCACAGCTCAGCTTCTATTTTGCTACAGTTAATTAATCTGAGCTCTGATTGGTTAATATAGGTAACAAAGGACATCCTCAGTATAACAAAGCTTGTGTGAGGTAATAGTATGTCAGTTAGGGTGTGTTTGTGGAAAGGCTGATGTCAGTCACATTACCTCTATGTGAGAGGATATAGAAACTGCCAGTTACAGACTATTTTTACCACAATAATGCCTCATAAGAAAAGGAATTCCATGTCACGAATGTCAGCTGATGCGAAAAGAAAAGCTGCATTACGGGAGAATGAAAAATGTCAAGACCGAGAAACAAGGCTGACACACATGAGAACAGCAGCTGCTTCCTCAAGAGCCAATGAAGTTTCTAAGCAGAGGGGAGCGAGGCTTGCAGACAAGAGAACAAGAGCTGCTTGCTCAAGGGCCAATGAACTTTCTGAGGAGAGGGAAGCGAGGCATGCAGACATAAAAACAAGAGCTGTTTCCTCAAGAGACAATGAACTTCGTTTTTGCCTTTTAATAATTACATAATTTCTATCTATTTGTTTTGCGGTTTTTATGTGCAGAATACATTTTTGTTAACACATTCTATTTTGCTAACAGCAGTTATTAACCCGGGTGAAGCCGGGAAGTAAAGCTAGTTAAATTATATATTCACTACTTTTCCCCTTCTGTGATCAGTTTCCTTGGTGTAATAGGCCAGAATATACCCCGTACCAGACTATGCCCGGGGTTAAAGTGGCCTAGGCCACATTATACCCCTCCAGGCCAGAATATACTCCCCGTGGGTGTAAAATAGCCTGGGGCAGACTATGCTCGGGGTTAAAGTGGCCTAGGCCAGAGTATACCCCGGGTATATTCTGGCCTACGCCAAAGATTACCCCAGGTATACTCTAGCCTAGGCTAAACTATACCCCTCCAAGCCCGAATATTGGTGTGTTTTTCCTGCTCACTCACCCAAATCACATAATAGTTCTCCCGTGTATTGGGACCTTCAGAACAGGGACGGCGACTTTGCATGCGATTGTTGCATGAAACTTTTCATCCGTGGCCTTAGACTAGCAAGTCCTTGCTTCAATATAAATGTTTAAAGGCAAGCACTGATAATATTAAAATGATCCAGTCTGCTCAGGAACACCAGAAATGTGCATTTGATCGCTGACACAACAGCAACAATGATTTGGGTGAGCAGGAAAAACACACAAATATTGGGCGTGGAGGGGTATAGGTTAGCCTAGGCTAGAATATACCCGGAGTATACTTCAGCCTAGGCCACTTTAACCCCGGGCATAGTCTGGCCCAGCTCACAATGTTGGAGATTGGAGAATTTGGTTATCTTGACCACTATACTTCAGGCAATGAACCCACAAGCAAAAAATACATATCCATAGAAAAACTATTCATATAACAATTTTTCTATGGTGCCTGTACACTGAGGTGAAGAAAAATATTTTTTTGTTCCTATAACAGTATTACAAATAGTAAGCAATTATATATTTTTTGTCTGTGAGTGTCACAGGCCTTCAAGCCATGACTTTAACATTTCAGAGAGGTACTTAACCCCTTAGTGACAGAGCCAATTTGGTACTTAATGACCGAGCCAATTTTTGCAATTCTGACCACTGTCACTTTATGAGGTTATAACTCTGGAATGCTTCAACGGATCCCGCTGATTCTGAGACTGTTTTTTCGTGACATATTGTACTTCATGTTAGTGGTAACATTTCTTCGATATTACTTGCGATTATTTATGAAAAAAACGGAAATATGGCGAAAATTTTTAAAATTTTGCAATTTTCAAACTTTGTATTTTTATGCCCTTAAATCAGAGAGATATGTCATGAAAAATAGTTAATAAATAACATTTCCCACATGTCTACTTTACATCAGCACAATTTTGGAAACAAAATTTTTTTTTGTTAGGGAGTTATAAGGGTTAAAAGTTGACCAGCAATTTCTCATTTTTACAACACCATTTTTTTTTTAGGGACCACATCACATTTGAAGTCCTTTTGAGGGGTCTATATGATAGAAAATAACGAAGTGTGACACCATTCTAAAAACTACACCCCTCAAGGTTCTCAAAACCACATTCAAGAAGTTTATTAACCCTTTACGTGCTTCACAGGAACTGAAACAATGTGGAAGGAAAAAATGAACATTTAACTTTTTTTTGCAAACATCTTAATTCAGAACCATTTTTTTTATTTTCACATGTGTAAAAACAGAAATGTAACCATAAATTTTGTTACGCAATTTCTCCTTAATACGCCAATACCTCATATGTGGGGGTAAACCACTTTTTGGACGCACCGCAGAACTTAGAAGTGAAGGAGCGCCGTTTGACTTTTTCAATGCAGAATTGGCTGGAATTGAGATCGGACGACATGTCACGTTTAGAGAGCCCCTGATGTACCTAAACAGTGGAAACCCCCCACAAGTGACACCATTTTGGAAACTAGACCCCTTAAGGAACTTATCTAGATGTGTGGTGAGCACTTTGAACCCACAAGTGCTTCACAGAAGTTTATAACGTAGAGCCGTGAAAATAAAAAATCGCTTTTGTTTACACAAAAATGATCTTTTCGCCCACAAATTCTTATTTTCACAAGGGTAACAGGAGAAATTAGACCACTAAAGTTATTGTGCGATTTCTCCTGAATATGACGATACCCCATATGTGAGGGTAAACCACTGATTGGGCGCACCGCAGAGCTTGGAAGAGAAGGAGTGCCGTTTTACTTTTTCAATGTAGAATTGGCTGGAATTGAGATCGGACGCCATGTCGCGTTTGGAGAGCCCCTGATGTGCCTAAACAGTGGAAACCCCCCACAAGTGACACCATTTTGGAAACTAGACCCCTTAAGGAACTTATCTAGATGTGTGGTGAGCACTTTGAACCCCCATGTGCTTCACAGAAGTTTATAACGTAGAGCCGTGAAAAAAAAAATTTGCATTTTTTCTACAAATATGATTTTTTGCCCACAAATTTTTATTTTCACAAGGGTAACAGGAGAAATTAGACCACTAACGTTGTTGTGCAATTTCTCCTGAGTACGTCGATGTGTGGTGAGAACTTTGAATGCCCGAGTGCTTCACAGAAGTTTATAATGCAGAGTCGTGAAAATAAAAAATATTTTTTTTCCACAAAAAAGATTTTTTAGCCCCCAAGTTTTTATTTTCACAAGGGTAACAGGAGAAATTGGACTGCAATAGCTGTTGTCCAATTTATCCCGAGTACGCTGATGCACCATATGTGGGGGTAAACCACTGTTTGGGCGCACGGCAGAGCTCGGAAGGGAAGGAGCGCCGTTTTGGAATGCAGACTTTGATAGAATGGTCAGTGGGCGTTATGTTGCGTTTGCAGAGCCCCTGATGTAGCTAAACAGTAGTAACCCCCCACAAGTGACCCTGTTTTGGAAACTAGACCCCCCAAGGAACTTACATAGATGTGTGGTGAGAACTTTGAATGCCCAAGTGCTTCACAGAAGTTTATAATGCAGAGTCATAAAAAAAAAAAAAAAAAAAAAAAAATTCCACAAAAAAGATTTTGTAGCCCCAAAGTTTTTATTTTCACAAGGGTAACAAGAGAAATTGGACCCCAGAAGTTGTTGTCCAATTTATCCCGAGTACGCTGATGCCCCATATGTGGGGGTAACCCACTGTTTGGGCGCACGGCAGAGCTCAGAAGGGAGGGAGCACCATTTGACTTTTTGAGCGCAAAATTGGCTGTCGTGTTTGGAGACCCCCTGATGTACCTAAACAGTGGAAACCCCCCAATTCTAGCTCCAACCCAACTCCAACACACCCCTAACCCTAATCCCAACCTGATCCATAATTCTAATCACTAACCCTAACGATAATCACAACCCTTACCCCAAAACAACCCTAATGTCAACCCTAACCATAACCCTAATCAAAACCCTAAATCCAACACACCCCTAATCCTAATCTCAACCCTAACCTCAAACCTAACCCTAATCCCAATACACCCCCAATCACAACCCTAACCTTAACCCTAATCCCAAACCTAACCCTAATCCCAAGCGTAACCCTAATGCCAACCCTAACCCTAATACCAACCCTAATCCAAACCCTAACCCTAATCCCAACTCTAACCCTAACTTTAGCCCCAACCCTAGCCCTAACTTTAGCCCCAACCCTAACCCTAGCCCTAAGGCTACTTTCACACTTGCGTCGTTTGGCATCCGTCGCAATCCGTAGTTTTGGACAAGAAACGGATCCTGCAAATGTGCCCGCAGGATGCGTTTTTTGCCCATAGACTTGTATTGCCGACGGATCGTGACAGATGGCCACACGTCGCGTCTGTCGTGCACTGGATCAGTTGTGTTTTGGCGGACCGTCGGCACAAAAAAAGTCCAATGAAACGTTTGTTTGTACGTCACATCCACCATTTCTGACCGCGCATGTGTGGCCGTAACTCCGCCCCCTCCTCCCCAGGACATAGATTGGGCAGCGGATGCGTTGAAAAACTACATCCGATGCCCACGTTGTGCACAATTTTCACAACGTGCATCGGTATGTTGGGCTGACGCATTGCGATGGCCCCGTACCGACGTAAGTGTGAAAGAAGCCTAACCCTAAATTTAGCCCCAACCCTAATCCTAAATTTAGCCCTAGCCCTAACCCTAACCCTAACCCTACCCCTAACCCTAACCCTACCCCTAACCCTAGCCCTAACCCTACCCCTAACCCTACCCCTAGCCCTAACCCTAGCCCTAACCCTAACCCTAGCCCTACCCCTAACCCTACCCCTAACCCTACCCCTAACCCTAGCCCCAACCCTACCCCTAGCCCTAACCCTACCCCTAACCCTACCCCTAACCCTACCCCTAACCCTAATTTTAGCCCCAACTGCTGTTCTCCTGCCGGCCAGCAGATGGAGACAGATGGCGGGCGCACTGCGCATGCGCCCGCCATTTTCTTTTCCCCGGCAGCCAGGAGGAGCAGCAGGAGGACCCAGGGACACAGGTGAGTATGCTAGGGTCCCCGAATCCCCCTATTTCTCTGTCCTCTGATGTGCGATCACATCAGAGGACAGAGAATTACACTTTACTTTTTTTTTTTTTTTGCGGTCGCCGGTAAACAGTTAATTACCAGCGATCGCAAAACAGGGGTTGGTAAAACCGACCCCGATCATGTTCTTTGGAGTCTCGGCTACCCCCGGCAGCCGAGACCCCAAAGATTCCCCCGGTGCCGGCCGGCGGGCGCACTGCGCATGCGCCCGCCATTTTGAAGATGGTGGCGCACACCGGGAGCCACGAGGAGCACCGGGGGAGATAGGTGAGTATTGGTGGGCTACCTGAGATCCCTTTTCTCTGTCCTCCGATGTGCGATCACATCGGAGGACAGAGAAATTAAAAAGAGATCGCGTTTTTTTTTTTTTTTTTGCGATCGCCGGTAAACGGTTAATTACCGGCGATCGCAAATGCGGGGTGGGTAAAACCCCCCCCCCCCCGAATCATGTTCTCTGGGGTCTCGGCTACCCCCGGCAGCCGAGACCCCGGAGAAAATCCGACTCTGGGGGGCGCTATTCACTTTTTCCACAGCGCCGTTGGTTTAAGTACCCTTAGCGGCCGCCGTTAAAAGGCGTATCGGCAGTCGCTAAGGGGTTAAAGCCCTTCACCCCAAAGCCCGTTTTTACCATCTTGACCAAGCCAATTGTTTCAATTCTGACCAGTGTTACTTTGTAAGGTCATAACTCTGGAACGCTTTCATGGATTCCACTAATTCTGAGAATGTTTTTCTTGACATTTTGTACTTCATGATAATGGTAAAATATCTTTGATATGATTTACTTTTTTTGTAAATAAAATCTGACAATCGAGACAATTTTGAAAACTTTGCAATTTTTACATTTTTATGCCCTTAAATCAGAGAGTTTTGTCAAACAAAATACTGTAGTTAATAAATAACATTTCACTCGTCTACTTTACAACAGCATAGTGTTTGAAACTTTTTTTTTTGCTAGGAAGTCATAAGATTTAAAAGTTGACCAGCGATTATGGATTTTTATAACAAAATTCACAAAGCCACTGTTTTAGGGACCACATCACATTTGAAGTGACTTTGAGGGACCTATAGGATAGAAAATACTTAAAAGTGACACCATTCCAAAAACTGCACCCCTCAAGGTGCTCAAAACCACATTTAGGAAGTTTATTAACCCTTCAGGTGCTTCACAGGAACTAATGGAGTGTGAAAGGAAAAAAAAAGAAACATTTAACTTTTCTTTTTTTTTCAAAAAATTTCCTGTAGATCCTTTTTTTTTTTTTTTTTTTACTTTTACAAGAGCAACAGGAGGAGAAAATGGACCATACAATTTGTTGTGCAATTCCTCCTGAGCATACTGATAGCCCAAATGTGGGGGAAAACCACTGTTTGGGTTCACGGCGGCATATCTCGGAAGGTAAGAAGTGCCATTTGACTTTTTAAATGTAAAATTTGCTAGAATAACTAGGGGACGCTGTCACGGGGTCCTTCTCCGGTATCACACAATAAACAGAGCAAGATAATAGTGAGCAACTCCAGGACCTTTATGTAGGCAAAAAATACGAAAGGTCCATAGGGCAGCACGGTGGCGCAGCGCTGAGGTCCTGCGTTCTAATCCCACCCAGGACAACATCTGCAAAGAGTTTGTATGTACTCTCCGTGTATGCGTGGGTTTCCTCGGGGCACTCCGGTTTCCTCCCACATTCCAAAGACATACTGATAAGGATTCTAGATTGTGAGCCCCATCGAGGACAGTGATGATAATGTGTGCAAAACTGTAAAGCGCTGCGTAAGGCTAGTTTAAAACCGCAGCGCTTAATCAGCATCCGCATGTGGTGGAAAAAAACACATAGAAACGCGGCGTTTTTTATACGAATGCAGTAACGCATGCGGTTTAAAAAAAGCTGCGTTTGTACACGTTTATATGCGTTTTTTCTGCGTTAGCGTTTTTGGTGCGCATGATGAGAAATTTCACAAGAGAAAAATCAAGATAACCAGACACCGCCAATGGGACTACAGAGGGAGTGTATTATGGTATTTCTTTATATAGACCCCTGAACAGCTGTAATCTTCAGATTTTGCTCCTGTAACCTACTGAAGCCCTATTCCAGTCGGGATTTGAACCACACTCGAAGGATCTTTAACTACAGACTGGCCAGGGCCCGAAGAACAGTAGAGTGTTCCTTTGGCATTCTGGTCTCTAAATGGCGCATTCTTGCATCAGCCATAAATCTAAAAGTGGAAACAGTCGACGAGGTGGTCAAAGCCTGTGTGGTTCTGCACAATTATATAAGGGCTAAGGAGCAACCCAACATTGAACTGGATGAACCAATTGCACACCCACTGCCCGATTTCCAGCATCACCCGCTGTGGTCAACTGCAGCAGTTGGTCACATGCGGGACCAATTTGCTGCCTTTTTGAATTCTGATATTGGACGTGTGTCATGGCAGGACAATGTTGTGTAAATGTCCTGTTGTGATTTTATCTGTACAAGTAATTTTCTTAAATGATAATATTTCTCATTAATAAACTTTAGTTTTGGTTGTGTTGACCGTGCCTTCTATGTATTTCCTCCACAAACCAAGGCTGTCCTTAAACTAGCAGTATTTGGTCTGCATTTAATATCAGTATTTCTAATCCAAAACCAGGAGTGGGTGATAAAAGCAGAGGTGCTAGTTATTATGTTAATATCATAATTTACCTCTTATTGTTTCACTCCTTGTTTTGGCTTACAAATACTGATATAAAACACTGACACATACTGCTAGAGTGACGGCAGCCATGTTGCTTTAAGCTTGGTGACGTCATTGCGTCCTGATTCTGTTCTGCAGTATGCATTGGACACAGACTGAAGAGACAATGACTGTCACATTAAAGAAATCTATACTCATCAAGACAGGTGTCAGAAATAATGAATTCATGATGCACATATAACAGCCTCATGAATTCACGATTTCTGACACCTGTGCAGGTGAGCATAGATATGCCGTGTGTGACCACCATCGTCCCTTCAATTTGTTTGTAATAGATTATGTACACAGAAGAGAAAATGGAGGTCATACAAGGCAGTTCTCTACTCACCAGGTCAGGTGTCCTAACTAATGAGTTTTTTGACACCTGACCTGTTCAGTAGAGTTCTGCACTGTATTTCCGCCATTTTCTCTTCAGACTGCAACACTAGGTCACAGACTAAGCAGAAAGAAGAGATTATGGAGATAATACATCTATTATTTTTTGGGCCACCTCATATCTTTATACTACAGACACACAAAGCTGCAGTCTTTTTTTATAACTACTGAAGATATGATGTGGCCCAAAAATTAAGTGTGTGACGAAGTTTCTTATTTGGCGCACGGTGTGTGTTGCCGGCGGCGATAGACACAATAAACCAAACATAATTGGGGCAAATCAAATTGTATTTATTTTTTAACAACCCAAAAAATTTATTTAACTGCGCTGGCTTGGGGTAGAGTGATGTAAACGGGGGGTGTTAGGCACTGAGGCCTGGCTAACCATGGACGACGCAGAGGTGACAGGAGAAGGGGCAATGAAACTAGTGGGGTCTGGTAGTTCGGGGATGGGGCTTGACACATGAGAGGCTTGAGACGCACTGGAAGGGTGAGACAAACCTAACATTACAGACACATTGGGAAGTGAAGGGGGAGGAATGCTAATTCTCCTATGTTTTTTTGGGGGGGATATTTTTTTGTTTTGCCGGGTTCTGGGAGGTCTTGGTGGGCTCATATGGCGTGGCGTGGTGGTGGGTGACCTGTCAGGGTCCGGCTGCACTGTGTCAGAGTCCATAGTGCTAGTAGAGCGTGCAGCCATGCCAGAGTCCATAGTGCTCGTAGAGCGTGCAGCCATGCCAGAGTCCATAGTGCTCGTAGAGCGTGCAGCCATGCCAGAGTCCATAGCACGCGTGGAGCGTGCAGCCATGCCAGAGTCCATAGTGCTCGTAGAACGTGCAGCCATGCCAGAGTCCATAGCGCTCATAGAGCGTGCAGCCATGCCAGAGTCCATAGCGCTCGTAGAGTGGAAGGCCATGCCAGAGTCCGGCTGCATCGTGGTGGTGGCGGTACGGAAGGCCATGCCAGGGTCCTGCTGCATCGTGGTGGTGGCGATACGGCAGGCCATGCCAGGGTCCTGCTGCATCGTGGTGGTGGCGGTACGGAAGGCCATGCCAGGGTCCTGCTGCATTGTGGTGTCAGTGGAGGAGGTCCAAGCAGGAGCAGCGGTGGTCATGCAGTGGTATGCAGCAGAGGTCGGCATTGAGGTTAATCGTGACAGTGAAGGCACAGGTGTATATGCCGACACTGTCTGCTGGAAATACCGACTGCACGTAAGCAGCATTGCAGGCCTGCATGACACTCAGCTGGAGATCAGGAGTAAGGTGTTCCGACATGCCCTGCTCAATTTCGTTAATAAAATGATGTGCTGGATTCTGGAGGTCGGCTTTCACTTGGTCAAGGCTTTTGGTGACCTCCTGGATACGTGCATTCAAGAGGCTATGTGAAACATCCATTCGGTCACCCAAAGCCTTGATTTCTTCGTGTAAAACCGAGCTCAAGTGCAAAAACTCGGGCATGAGTGACCTGTCCGAAGCCCTCTGCCGCTGCCGGGAGGCGCCCCCAAAAAAAGGGGCAGTGAAAGAGGACTGCGAAAGGGGAAGACCTGATGGACCAGCTCCCTGGTCTCCAGTTAGTGTGGAAGGCCCACTTGCTGCTGCGCTGCTGGATGGCTGGGACGGGTCCATGGCTGTTGGATGAAGGACCGCTCCAGAACCTGGGCCAACAGTAGTGCTCCATGTGCTGTGAAAAAAGGAAAAACAAAATTAATACCAAAAAATAACCAGACGCAAAATCCTGTGGAATATAAAAATACAGATTATGGCAGTACAATACAGCCTAATGCACGTGATAAATACTTACGTTCTCTGGGTAAGGACCGGTCTTAAAAATGCCAGAACACGATGGTATTTATATCTTTGGATCCTTGCTCCTGACCCACTGGGAACACGGCTCTCTTGACGCAGGTCCTTTTTGAAGCGGTCCTTCATTGAACACCAACGTGTTTTAACTTTAAACACTGTTAAAAAAAAACATTTTGGTCAGAAAAATGACTTTTGGCCGTGCTCACACAACTGTGTGTGATAACAGAAACTCCAGAGAGTTTCTTTCATCACACACAGTCGAGTGAGCACGGCCAATGTCTCTGCTGCTTCACACTGCATTGCAATACTTACCAAATGCACTTCGGACCCGAGCCGGGGCGTTGTCCCAGCCATCCCAAATCTCTTTGGCCACCTCATGCCATAGGGGTCGCATCGTGACGTTGTTTGAGTGCAGTGGATCCCGGGTGTCCCACAACGGGACTCGCTCCTGGACCAGGGAGATGAGGAGGTCATTTTCAATTAGATCATCCTCCCCTTGTGGAACCTAAAAAATAATTATAAAGTCATTAAAGTTTGGCCAATTAACATAAGGAAAAGAAAGAAAAAAGATGCTGAGAAATGGCATGAATAGGAAAGTCAACATCAAAAGGATTCCAGAAGAAAAAAGTAAAGAAATACAAATGGAAAGAAAGGAAGATTCAAGCATATTACACTGAGGATACATAAAACAGTTAGGCTTGTATACGTACCCGCTGCCGTCTTTCAACCCGACCTTGAGTCCGCTGCTCCTGCCCAGTCTCTGCCGCAGATGAAGAAGAGCTCTAAAAAAATGAAAAACAAAAATTGTCCCATGTGTGGATGTGACAGTGAATACTTACCAATCTGACGAGGCAAGTACTCACCTCACTGACATGCTCGACTTCCGACGGCCCAGGAAGAAACTCCTCATGAGAAGAAGAAGATGAAGACATTCTGATGCATATAGAAAGAAAGAAATGCAAGAAATTAGGACATGTAGAAACAGAAAATAGAAAATGAAGGCATTGGCTAGGATATACTCACATTGTTCAGTGTCTTGTTTTCCTCCAAGATGTAGCCTGTGTCTCGTCTGCTTCAGTGTCTGCTGAGTAGTGACCTGCAAATGTCCACTACCTCCCTTTATCATCTACTATGTGGGGGGTAGCTTATCAGTGTCTAGACATGTTTTTTTCAATTGAAAGGCATGCATTCACGAACGCAACCAAACGCATGTGCTTGTGAACGCATGCGTTCATATAGACAGCAATGCGTTTTTTTGTCGCAAACCTTGCGCAATCGACCGCATGCGTTTCAAGGCGGCAAATTGACGCCTCTAAAAGTTACTACATGTTGCATTTCCGGGCCAAGCCGCAAACGACAAAACAACGCATGCAACTTCAAACGCGGCAAAACAGGAACAATTAAAAACGCATGCTTCCCTAATGTTAAATATAGGAATACACAACGCATGCGGATAGATGCAGTAGAAACGCTGCGGACACAACCGCAAATGTGAAACCAGCCTAATATGTTAGCGCCATATAAAAATAAAGATTATTATTATTATTATTACTATTATACGATCCACCACACAAAGGATAAGATAGTCAGGAACCCGAATGCAGTTCAGTAACCGGATAGTCCAACAATCCAGCAGACAGAGGATAGCATAGTCCATATATGCTTCTTTCTCTCTGAGGTGTTATGAACACATCATCATTCCACACAGTACTCATCTGTTTCTCACCTCCCTGAAATTTTGAAAAGTCTCCCTCCTCATTCATAGGTCAGGAGGGGGAAGGTCTCAGGGGCTCATTGTTTCAACAAGCTAGGTCAACATGTCATTAGCATATTAGCAAACAATACAGTGCTGTGGGGGCTGATATCAGATGGCAGCAACAGCTATTCAATTAGCAAATAACTCCTTCTACAAGAGAACTCCATGAAAATAAGTAAAATAGAAATATACACAAAAATGATACCAACATAGCATATCTCACCATCACAGACGCCATGCCACGTTTGGAGATCCCTTGAGGTGCCTAAACAGTAGAAATCCCTGACAAGTTACACCATTTTGGAAACTACACCCCTAAGGCAACTTCTCTAGTTGTGTATTTAGCATGTTGAACCCCAAGGTGCTTCACAGAAGTTTATAACGTTGAGCTGTGAAAATAGAAAATATAATTTTTCCCACAAAAAATGTTTTTTTAGCTGCAAACATTGCATTTTCATGAGGTTAACAGGATAAATTGCACCATACAATTTGTTGAGCAATTTGTGTGGTGAGCACCTTGAAACCCCAGGTGCTTCACAAAAGTTTATAATGTTGAGCCGTGAAAATAAAAAAAAATAATAATTTTTCCCGAAAAATGTTTCTTAGCCCCAAATTTTATATTTTCACAAGGGTAACAGGAGAAAATGGAACCCAAAATGTGTTGAGCAATTTTTCCTGAGTTTTTTGATAACCCATATGAGGTTGAAAACTACTTTTGAGGCAAGGAGAATCATATTACAGTGCAGGTTTTGCTGCACTGGTTTGAGGGTGCCATGTAACATTGGCAGAACCCGAATAAGTGACCCCATTTTACAAACTAAACCTCTGAATTAATTGATCTAGGCATTGAAACATAGTCACTGTTAAAGTACTGGATCGGAGATGTGAGTCACTGTGCTTAATGGCGTCAGTGATATAAAGCCAGAGTATTTTCCTCCAGCAGACTAAAGTGTTGTTAGGCTTAGGCCATGTTCACACAGTGCGTTTTTTACTGTGGAACCGCCGCGATTTTGCCACTGCTGGTCCACAGCTGTTTTCCATGCAGGGTACAGTACACTGTACCCTATGGAAAACAGGAACCACTGTGCACATGATGCGGGAATTAACTAAAAAAGCCGCGCTGAATAGCTGCAGTAAAAAAGAAGTACCATGTCACTTCTTTTTGCAGAACTGCAGCGGTTCTGCACCCATAGACCTCCATTGTGAGGTCAAACCCGCAGTAAAACCCGCAGATGAAAAAAATATCTGCGGGTTTTCTGCGGTTTGTGGTGCAGAACCGCTGCTGTGTGGCTGCCCCCCCGTGCCCCAATCCCACCCCCCCATGCTCCGATGCCACCCCCCGTGCTCCGACGCCCCCCCCGTGCCCTCATCTCCCCCCCTTATACTTACCCGGCCTCCCGGTGTCCGTCCGTCCGTCTTCTCCCTGGGCGCCGCCATCTTCCAAAATGGCGGGCGCATGCGCAGTGCGCCCGCCGAATCTGCCGGCCGGCAGATTCGTTCCAAAGTGCATTTTGATCACTGAGATATAACCTATCTCAGTGATCAAAAAAAAAAAATAGTAAATGACCCCCCCCTTTGTCACCCCCATAGGTAGGGACAATAAAAAAATAAAGATTTTTTTTTTCCACTAAGGTTAAAATAGGGTTAGGGTTAGGGGTAGGGGTAGGGTTAGGGGTAGGGTTAGGGGTAGGGTTAGGGTTAGGGGTAGGGTTAGGGGTAGGGTTAGGGGTAGGGGTAGGGGTAGGGTTAGGGTATTTTCAGCCATTTTAACCCTAAAAAACTTCCTAGAAAACACACAGACTCTGCATAGAAAACTGCATAAAAAAACGCACTAAAAAACGCATCAAAAAACGCACCAAAAAACGCACCAAAAAAAGGACCTGCGTTTTCTGCCAAGAGCTCCGGTTTTTAGTGCAGAAAAAACAGCAGGGAAATCAGGAACGTGTGAACATGGCCTTAAACTAAAGTTGCATAAATGAGCTGTTTTTTTTGGGACATTCATAGAGCGGGTGGGAGAATGCAGGGCTGTGGAGTCGGAGTCGTGGAGTCAGAGCCCATTTTGGTGGAGTCGGAGTTGGAGTCGGTATAAAATGGACCGACTACGACTCCTAAAATATATAACAAATTGGGTCCAGTAGCTGAATACAGTTTGCAGGGAATTTTTTTCATAAGAATTTGGGAAAGTTATGAAATGTCTTATAAATGTCTATCCTACTCCTGATCTAAGGTATAGACTTTTAGCTGAGATAAATCTGTACTGCAGTTTATGTTCATGATAAATAGTGAAGCTCCTCCTCTACAGACAAGGAGAAAAAAAATAAACACACGGAAGGAAAGCCTACATTCTTCTCAGAATTTCTGGAGTGAACATGAAAGCAGGGTTAACCCCTTAGCGACCGCCGATACGCCTTTTAACGGCGGCCGCTAAGGGTACTTAAACCACAGCGTCGTTAGCGCTGTGGAAAAAATAGATAGCGCCCCCCAGAGTCGGATTTTCTCCGGGGTCTCGGCTGCCGGGGGTAGCCGAGACCCCAGAGAACATGATTCGGGGGGGTTTTAACCCACCCCGCATTTACGATCGCCGGTAATTAACCGTTTACCGGCGATCGCAAAAAAAAAACGCGATCACACATCGGAGGACAGAGAAAAGGGGTCCCAGGTAGCCCCCAAATACTCACCTATCTCCCCCGATGCTCCTTGTGGCTCCCGGTGGGCGCCGCCATCTTCAAAATGGCGGGCGCATGCGCAGTGCGCCCGCCGGCCGGCCCCGCGAGAATCTTTGGGGTCTCGGCTGCCGGGGGTAGCCGAGACCCCAAAGAGCATGATCGGGGTCGGTTTTACCGACCCCTGTTTTGCAATCGCCGGTAATTAACTGTTTACCGGCGACCGCAAAAAAAAAAAAAAAGTCAAAGTGTAACTCTCTGTCCTCTGATGTGATCGCACATCAGAGGACAGAGAAATAGGGGGATTCGGGGACCCTATCATACTCACCTGTGTCCCTGGGTCCTCCTGCTGCTCCTCCTGGCCGCCGGCAAAAGAAAATGGCGGGCGCATGCGCAGTGCTCCCGCCATCTGTCTCCATCTGCCGGCCGGCAGGAGAACAGCAGTTGGGGCTAAAATTAGGGTTAGGGTTAGGGTTAGGGTTAGGGGTAGAGTTAGGGGTAGGGTTAGGGGTAGGGTTAGGGGTAGGGTTAGGGTTGGGGCTAGGGTTAGGGGTAGGGTTAGGGGTAGGGCTAGGGGTAGGGTTAGGGGTAGGGTTAGGGCTAGGGTTAGGGGTAGGGTTAGGGCTAGGGGTAGGGTTAGGGCTAGGGGTAGGGTTAGTGCTAGGGTTAGGGCTAGGGGTAGGGTTAGGGCTAGGGTTAGGGCTAGGGTTAGGGCTAAATTTAGGGTTAGGGTTGGGGCTAAATTTAGAGTTAGGGTTGGGGCTAAATTTAGGGTTAGGCTTCTTTCACACTTGCGTCGGTACGGGGCCGTCGCAATGCATCGGCCCGAAATACCGACACACGTTGTGAAAATTGTGCACAACGTGGGCAGCGGATGTAGTTTTTCAACGCATCCGCTGCCCAATCTATGTCCTGGGGAGGAGGGGGCAGAGTTATGGCCACGCATGCGCGGTCAGAAATGGCGGATGCGACGTACAAAAAAACATTACATTGAACGTTTTTTTGTGCTGACGGTTCGCCAAAACACTGATCCAGTGCACGACAGACGCGATGTGTGGTCATCCGTCACGATCCGTCGGCAATACAAGTCTATGGGCAAAAAACGCATCCTGCGGGCACATTTGCAGGATCCGTTTCTTGTCCAAAACGACGGATTGCGACGGATGCCAAACAACGCAAGTGTGAAAGTAGCCTTAGGGCTAGGGTTAGGGTTGGGGCTAAAGTTAGGGCTAGGGTTGGGGCTAAAGTTAGGGTTAGGGTTTGGATTAGGGTTGGTATTAGGGTTAGGGTTGGCCTTAGGGTTACGCTTGGGATTAGGGTTAGGTTTGGGATTAGGGTTAAGGTTAGGGTTGTGATTAGGGGTGTATTGGGATTAGGGTTAGGTTTGAGGTTAGGGTTGAGATTAGGATTAGGGGTGTGTTGGATTTAGGGTTTTGATTAGGGTTATGGTTAGGGTTGACATTAGGGTTGTTTTGGGGTAAGGGTTGTGATTATGGTTAGGGTTAGTGATTAGGATTATGGATCAGGTTGGGATTAGGGTTAGGGGTGTGTTGGGGTTAGGGTTGGAGCTAGAATTGGGGGGTTTCCACTGTTTAGGTACATCAGGGGGTCTCCAAACACGATAGCCAATTTTGCGCTCAAAAAGTCAAATGGTGCTCCCTCCCTTCTGAGCTCTGCCGTGCGCCCAAACAGTGGGTTACCCCCACATATGGGGCATCAGCATACTCGGGATAAATTGGACAACAACTTCTGGGGTCCAATTTCTCTTGTTACCCTTGTGAAAATAAAAACTTGGGGGCTACAAAATCCTTTTTGTGAAAAAGAATTTTTTTTTATTTTCACGACTCTGCATTCTAAACTTCTGTGAAGCACTTGGGCATTCAAAGTTCTCACCACACATCTAGATAAGTTCCTTGGGGGTCTAGTTTCCAAAATGGGGTCACTTGTGGAGGGTTACTACAGTTTAGGTACATCAGGGGCTCTGCAATCGCAACATAATGCCCACAGACCATTCTATCAAAGTCTGCATTCCAAAAAGGCGCTCCTTCCCTTCCGAGCTCTGCCGTGCGCCCAAACAGTGGTTTACCCCCACATATGGTGCATCAGCGTACTCGGGATAAATTGGACAATAACTATTGCAGTCCAATTTCTCCTGTTACCCTTGTGAAAATAAAAACTTGGGGGCTACAATATCTTTTTTGTGGAAAAAAAAATATTTTTTATTTTCACGACTCTGCATTCTAAACTTCTGTGAAGCACTTGGGCATTCAAAGTTCTCACCACACATCTAGATAAGTTCCTTGGGGGGTCTAGTTTCCAAAATGGGGTCACTTGTGGAGGGTTTCTACTGGTTAGGTACATCAGGGGCTCTGCAAACGTAACATAATGCCCGCAGACCATTCTATCAAAGTCTGCATTCCAAAACGGCGCTCCTTCCTTCCGAGCTCTGCCGTGCGCCCAAACAGTGGTTTACCCCCACATATGGGGTACCAGTATACTCAGGACAAATTGGACAACAACTTTTGGCGTCCAATTTCTCTTGTTACCCTTGTGAAAATAAAAACTTGGGGGCTAAAAAATCTTTTTGTGGAAAAAAAAATATTTTTTATTTTCACGACTCTGCATTATAAACTTCTTTGAAGCACTTGGGCATTCAAAGTTCTCACCACACATCTAGATAAGTTCCATGGGGGGTCTAGTTTCCAAAATGGGGTCACTTGTGGGGGGTTTCTACTGTTTAGAATAGAGAAAGCGGAGGGCACCACTAAATATAATAACGATATTGGGGCTCACCATGGACTGGAAAACTGCAATAATAACAAAGGAAAGAAAATATCATGTCCACACAAATGGGAGCACCTCAAACAAATACCAAAAAATGCAAAGTTTTTAATGAGAAAATATAACAATGATACATCACACAAAGAACAAGACTAAAAACATTTAAAAATGCAAATGCACAAAACAAACGTGCACAACAGACATTTCCTAGTATAGGGAAAATGACTAACCACATCCCCTTCCCCTCCCAAAAATAAAGATGAATATATATACAACGTAATGAGCTATAGTGTAGCTATATGGCAATACAGATAATACAAATAGTCTCTGTAAAATACTCTCACACCACCACTACCAAGAATGTAGTGCATGTATGTATATAGACCTGCTAATATCACAGTACCATATGGTCTTAGAGGATCAAAGCCAAGAAAAAAATTATTATAATAACAGGCATACAGCAATAAATGCCTGAACGGCTGTCAAAAAGAGACTAATGGCACACAGATGTAAATGCAAATGCACAAGGCAATAAACGTAGTGGTCTAATACATGCCTAGATCAAGCATATACCTACGCCTGGAAGGAGCCGCTAACATGTGATGGAACCGGGCCCAAAACAGGCTAAATAAGGGAGAGAGAGACCAGAGAGGGGAAAGGGGGATGTGGGGTGCGAACCCACGCGTATCGCCGCAGCTATGGCGGCTTCCTCAGGGAAATAGCAGCATATGATAGCGGCTCCTTCCAGGCGTAGGTATATGCTTGATCTAGGCATGTATTAGACCACTACGTTTATTGCCTTGTGCATTTGCATTTACATCTGTGTGCCATTAGTCTCTTTTTGACAGCCGTTCAGGCATTTATTGCTGTATGCCTGTTATTATAATAATTTTTTTCTTGGCTTTGATCCTCTAAGACCATATGGTACTGTGATATTAGCAGGTCAATATACATACATGCACTACATTCTTGGTAGTGGTGGTGTGAGAGTATTTTACAGAGACTATTTGTATTATCTGTATTGCCATATAGCTACACTATAGCTCATTACGTTGTATATATATTCATCTTTATTTTTGGGAGGGGAAGGGGATGTGGTTAGTCATTTTCCCTATACTAGGAAATGTCTGTTGTGCACGTTTGTTTTGTGCATTTGCATTTTTAAATGTTTTTAGTCTTGTTCTTTGTGTGATGTATCATTGTTATATTTTCTCAATAAAAACTTTGCATTTTTTGGTATTTGTTTGAGGTGCTCCCATTTGTGTGGACATGATCTTTTCCTTCCTTTGTTATTATTGCGGGTTTCTACTGTTTAGGCACATCAGGGGCTCTCCAAACGCGACATGGCGTCCAATCTCAATTCCAGCCAATTCTACATTGAAAAAGTAAAACGGCGCTCCTTCACTTCCAAGCTCTACCATGCGCCCAAACAGTGGTTTACCCTCTCATATGGGGTATCGACGTATTCAGGAGAAATCGCACAACAACTTTTGTGGTCTAATTTCTCCTGTTACCCTTGTGATAATAAGAATTTGTGGGCGAAAAGATCATTTTTGTGTAAACAAAAGCGATTTTTTTATTTTCACGGCTCTACGTTATAAACTTCTGTGAAGCACTTGGGGGTTCAAAGTGCTCACCACACATCTAGATAAGTTCCTTAAGGGGTCTAGTTTCCAAAATGGTGTCACTTGTGGGGAGTTTCCACTGTTTAGGCACATCAGGGGCTCTCTAAACGTGACATGGCGTCCAATCTCAATTCCAGCCAATTCTGCATTGAAAAAGTCAAACGGCGCTCCTTCACTTCTAAGTTCTGCGGTGCGCCCAAAAAGTGGTTTACTCCCACATATGGGGTATTGGCGTATTCAGGAGAAATTGCATAACAAAATTTATGGTTACATTTCTGTTTTTACCTTGTGAAAATAAAAAAAATGGTTCTGAATTAAGATGTTTGCAAAAAAAAGTTAAATGTACATTTTTTCTTTCCACATTGTTTCAGTTCCTGTGAAGCACGTAAAGGGTTAATAAACTTCTTGAATGTGGTTTTGAGAACCTTGAGGGGTGTAGTTTTTAGAATGGTGTCACACTTCGTTATTTTCTATCATATAGACCCCTCAAAATGACTTCAAATGTGATGTGGTCCCTAAAAAAAAATGGTGTTGTAAAAATGAGAAATTGCTGGTCAACTTTTAACCCTTATAACTACCTAACAAAAAAAAATGTTGTTTCCAAAATTGTGCTGATGTAAAGTAGACATGTTGGAAATGTTATTTATTAACTATTTTTCATGACATATCTCTCTAATTTAAGGGCATAAAAATACAAAGTTTGAAAATTGCAAAATTTTAAAAATTTTCGCCATATTTCCGTTTTTTTCATAAATAATCGCAAGTAATATCGAAGAAATGTTACCACTAACATGAAGTACAATATGTCACGAAAAAACAATCTCAGAATCAGCGGGATCCGTTGAAGCGTTCCAGAGTTATAACCTCATAAAGTGACAGTGGTCAGAATTGCAAAAATTGGCTCGGTCATTAAGTACCAAATTGTCTCTGTCACTAAGGGGTTAAATAAGGTAAGTACTTCCTAAAGCATATCTAAACTTTCAATAAACTGTGCATAAATCAATAGTCCAGTATATGTTGTCTCTGTATGCTTGATGTTTTAGTTTATTTTTCCTTTTAGCTCATGATTGGAGAAATTAGCTGCTCTGATGACTTTTATACACTATATCTATAATATAACGCTGGGAGCGTCACTCTGTCCGAAGCCTTCAGTCTGGCCCCCACAGAGTGACGCTCCCAGGAGATCGCGGTATGCGTAAGCACTGAACGCATACCGCGATCTCCACCGGAGAGTCAGGGACCGTGGACGCGCCAGGAGGGAGGGTAAGTATATTCACCTGTCCTCCGTTCCAGCGCTGCGTGCGACTCCGTCTTCCGGCTCCTCTGCTGTGACAGAGTCCAGTCACAGGCAGAGGAGCCGGAGTGTGTGTTCAAGAAAATGGCGCCGGAAAGCGCGGACTGCGCAGGCGCCGATTCCTGCTGCCGGAATCGGCGCCTGCGCAGTTCGCGCTTTCCGGCGCCATTTTCTTGAACACACACTCCGGCTCCACTGCAGGTGTGTCTTCAAGAAAATGGCGCCGGAGAGCGCGAACTGCGCAGGCGCCGATTCCTGCTGCCGGAATCGGCACCTGCGCAGTCCGCGCTTTCCGGCGCCATTTTCTTGAAGACACCTGCAGTGGAGCCGGACGATAGGTGAGTATGGTATTTTTTTTTTTTATATGGCAGCAGCATACGGGGGCATACACACTGGAGCGTCTTATGGGGGCCATATAATACAATGGTGGCGCAGGATGGCAGCAGCACATGACAGAACGGGCGCAGGATGGCAGCAGCACATGACAGAACGGGAGCAGGATGGCAGCAGCGCATGACAGAACGGGCGCAGGATGGCAGCAGCACATGACAGAACGGGCGCAGGATGGCAGCAGCACATGACAGAACGGGAGCAGGATGGCAGCAGCGCATGACAGAACGGGCGCAGGATGGCAGCAGCCCATGACAGAACGGGCGCAGGATGGCAGCAGCACATGACAGAACGGGCGCAGGATGGCAGCAGCACATGACAGAACGGGCGCAGGATGGCAGAAGCGCATGACATAACGGGCGCAGGATGGCAGCAGGATGGGAGCAGCACATGACAGAACGGGCGCAGGATGGCAGCAGCACATGACAGAACGGGCGCAGGATGGCAGCAGCACATGACAGAACGGGCGCAGGATGGCAGCAGCACATGACAGAACGGGCGCAGGATGGCAGCAGCACATGACAGAACGGGCGCAGGATGGGCGCAGGATGGCAGCAGCACATGACAGAACGGGCGCAGGATGGGAGCAGCACATGACATAACGGGCACAGGATGGCAGCAGCACATGACAGAACGGGCGCAGGATGGCAGCAGCGCATGACAGAACGGGCGCAGGATGGCAGCAGCACATGACAGAACGGGCGCAGGATGGCAGCAGCACATGACAGAACGGGCGCAGGATGGCAGCAGCGCATGACATAACGGGCGCAGGATGGCAGCAGCACATGACAGAACGGGTGCAGGATGGCAGCAGCACATGACAGAACGGGCGCAGGATGGCAGCAGCACATGACAGAACGGGCGCAGGATGGCAGCAGCACATGACAGAACGGGCACAGGATGGCAGCAGCACATGACAGAACGGGTGCAGGATGGCAGCAGCACATGACAGAATGGGCGCAGGATGGCAGCAGCACATGACAGAACGGGCGCAGGATGGCAGCAGGATGGGAGCAGCACATGACATAACGGGCGCAGGATGGCAGCAGGATGGGAGAAGCACATGACAGAACGGGCGCAGGATGGCAGCAGCGCATGACAGAACGGGGGCGCAGGATGGGAGCAGCACATGACAGAACGGGCGCAGGATGGCAGCAGCGCATGACAGAACGGGCGCAGGATGGCAGCAGCGCATGACAGAACGGGCGCAGGATGGCAGCAGCACATGACAGAACGGGCGCAGGATGGCAGCAGCACATGACAGAACGGGCGCAGGATGGCAGCAGCACATGACAGAACGGGCGCAGGATGACAGCAGCACATGATGGAGACCATATACCAATATAAATGCTCGCCACCCGGGCGTAGAACGGGTTCAATAGCTAGTATAGAATATAAGGGGAAAAAATGTTTTCAAATTTGGAAATACAGTAACATGATCGATGAAGACATATATATGTGTGTGTGTTCTGTGATTCAGCGCAAATGTGCTTCAGCACAAACATGCTTCCACCCTCCTCCCCTCGTCATAGACTGAAGAAATATGATGTGAATCATTTAGTGAGCTGTACCCTGCTGAGACAAGCCTTGACATTAAAAGTTCAGAGTAAAGCTATTTAACAACACATTTTACAAACTTTATACTTATCGTCTGTCCTATTGATTTTTGCAAATATTGTTTTATTTCTATCCAAAATTATACAGTTACACAACAAAATTCACCCTAGTGAATTAATGTCCACCATCAAATATAGAACCAATATCAAAGTGAACATAAAGCGAAGATAACAAAATTAATAAAAAAGTATAATTTTATTAAAAAAATAAATAAAAATAAAAAATATACAAAGGAAAAACAACCTACAATACTACACAAAATTATAAAGAATATATTGAATGAGGAGACCAGATCCACATAGTAACATAGTAGCATAGTAACATAGTTAGTAAGGCCGAAAAAAGACATTTGTCCATCCAGTTCAGCCTATATTCCATCATAATAAATCCCCAGATCTACGTCCTTCTACAGAACCTAATAATTGTATGATACAATATTGTTCTGCTCCAGAAAGACATCCAGGCCTCTCTTGAACCCCTCGACTGAGTTCGCCATCACCACCTCCTCAGGCAAGCAATTCCAGATTCTCACTGCCCTAACAGTAAAGAATCCTCTTCTATGTTGGTGGAAAAACCTTCCCTCCTCCAGACGCAAAGAATGCCCCCTTGTGCCCGTCACCTTCCTTGGTATAAACAGATCCTCAGCGAGATATTTGTATTGTCCCCTTATATACTTATACATGGTTATTAGATCGCCCCTCAGTCGTCTTTTTTCTAGACTAAATAATCCTAATTTCGCTAATCTATCTGGGTATTGTAGTTCTCCCATCCCCTTTATTAATTTTGTTGCCCTCCTTTGTACTCTCTCTAGTTCCATTATATCCTTCCTGAGCACCGGTGCCCAAAACTGGACACAGTACTCCATGTGCGGTCTAACTGGGGATTTGTACAGAGGCAGTATAATGCTCTCATCATGTGTATCCAGACCTCTTTTAATGCACCCCATGATCCTGTTTGCCTTGGCAGCTGCTGCCTGGCACTGGCTGCTCCAGGTAAGTTTATCATTAACTAGGATCCCCAAGTCCTTCTCCCTGTCAGATTTACCCAGTGGTTTCCCATTCAGTGTGTAATGGTGATATTGATTCCTTCTTCCCATGTGTATAACCTTACATTTATCATTGTTAAACCTCATCTGCCACCTTTCAGCCCAAGTTTCCAACTTATCCAGATCCATCTGTAGCAGAATACTATCTTCTCTTGTATTAACTGCTTTACATAGTTTTGTATCATCTGCAAATATCGATATTTTACTGTGTAAACCTTCTACCAGATCATTAATGAATATGTTGAAGAGAACAGGTCCCAATACTGACCCCTGCGGTACCCCACTGGTCACAGCGACCCAGTTAGAGACTATACCATTTATAACCACCCTCTGCTTTCTATCACTAAGCCAGTTACTAACCCATTTACACACATTTTCCCCCAGACCAAGCATTCTCATTTTGTGTACCAACCTCTTGTGCGGCACGGTATCAAACGCTTTTATTTTGATACCTCATAGTCTAAGAGATACTAGAAAAATACATAACCCTCCAAAGTGCAAAAATAGATGGCACCAGATAGGCCATCTACCTCAATAAAGTGCATATGCATACATAGTAAGTGGTCTAGCCTAGGCCAAACAAGTGCATAAAACTCTGGAAAAATACTAGTACCAGTGTAGAGATGATCTGTGACCCTCAAGGACTCCGACTCCAACGTACGTTTCGCCTAAGTGGCTTTTTCAAGGAGACTCCTTCCACCTCTCGTGTCTCCCTCCACCTCTCGTGTCTCCCTCCACCTCTCGTGTCTCCCCTTTTCCTCATAGTCTGTAAGCTTGCGAGCAGGGCCCTCATTCCTTCTGGTATCTGTTTTGAACTGTATTTCTGCTATGCTGTAATGTCTATTGTCTGTACAAGTCCCCTCTATAATTTGTAAAGCGCTGCGGAATATGTTGGCGCTATATAAATAAAAATTATTATTATTATATTATATTCTTTATAATTTTGTGTAGTATTGTAGGTTGGTTTTCCTTTGTATATTTTTTATTTTTATTTATTTTTTCAATAAAATTATACTTTTTTATTAATTTTGTTATCTTCGCTTTATGTTCACTTTGATATTGGTTCAAACTTATACAGTGCATGATTCCCTATTCTTTCAAGAATTACAATATACTTTATTTTTATGCAGGACAAAATTATTTTGAGAGCGAATTTACATAATTTTGAAATGTCTAAGAAGCATCTTATGAAGTTTAGCTGTATTTGAGCATTTCACAGTGACTCAAGATAAAAAACACTTTTTGTGTCAGTGAAGAAGTGACCCAGATGAAAACAAATGCTGTGATGCCAAAATCAGTGCATACACAGACAGTGGAAAAAATGCTCCTTCAAAAGCTACCAATCTAAAAATACATTTACAACGCTGCCAACCAAAAGTTTACAAAGCTGTGACTGAAAAAGATCACAGAAGCACCAAGAAACCAGAGACCAGCACTTCCTGCCAGGCAAAGGAGGAGGAGAAAGTGTCTCAAACGTCAGTTACAAGATATTTTGTGACAAAGTTACTGTAACAACGACAGCAGATTTGTTTAAAAGACAGCTCATCGAGCTTGTTTTGAAGGACTGTATACCATTAGCATTTGCACGACCAGCTTTTACAGCTCTTAACGGAGAAATGGCTCGCAAACTTGGTGTTTCTCTGGAAAGAGAAAGTATTAGAAAATTAGTGATTGAAGAAGCCCTTAACCAAAAGGAATATCTTAAAAAGACTCTCAAGAGATGCTTTGTAGTTTTTAAAATGGATGCCTGCATACGTCACAGAGTGAACTATTTTGCTATCAACGTTCGATATGTTTGTGACAACAAAAAAAATGTTACCAAGACACTGGCAGTAAAACATACTAAAACTCATCACAGCAGCCAGTTTCTCCAGAACTTAGTGGAAAAAGATTAAGAACTCAAAAAAGAGTATGCTATTGTAACTGATAATGCTTCAAACATGATAAGTACAATTAAACTGATGAGAATAATGAAGGTGAACAGCAGCTAGAAGAACATTTCACATTCAGTATGTTGGAGATGGAAGGACACAGACCTGTTCCCATAACGGAGGAACAAACAGATATTACTACAGAAGAACAGCAAAATAATTCTTTACAATTAGATGATCTTGTTGAAACTGCTTCAAACCTCTTTCCTATTCATCACATGCGCTGCGTTGTGCACACACTGCAGCTGGCAATAAGAGATAGTCTGCAAGAGAGACATGCTGGAATTCTGATTAGCAAAGTGAGGAAATTGGCTATTGCTGCCAGCTCCCCTAAAATTGATTCCATGAAGAGACATGCTGGAAAAGGGACAATTGTGGATCAAGCCACTTGGTGGGACAGCACCTATTTAATGATTGCGCGATTGCTTGAGCTGAAACCCTTCCTTGTAGATATGGCCAACCCTTAGGTAACACCACATGAAGGTCAATGGACCCAGGTGGCTGAATTGAAGGAATTGCTTCATCGCCTATTTACAGTGACTAAAAAGATACAAGCTGAGGATTTATCTCCTGGCATTTTTATAAAGGAGTGGAAGAAATGTTGTTTTGCCTATCCCAAAGAGGAGGTTTAAAGGTTTAATAGCAGATGGCATTGCTGCTTCAATGAAACGGAGAGACACTGCTATTAGAAAATAAAATTCTTCTGGCAGCTGTTTATGTGGACACGAGTCATCGTATATTGCTGGATGATCAACAGCTTACGAAAGGAAAAGAAGCTTTGACTGAGGTAGCAGTTAGGATGAGTGGGCTACAGGGCTACAAGACAGCCAAGAGCAAGGGGACTCGGGTCCTGCCAGTACTGCTGCTGCCGTTCCTTCATCCTCATCAGATGAGGAGTTTGATTTCAACAAGTATTTTGGATGACATGGAGCAGGCAAAGTGTCACCGCAGGGAAAAAGATTCCACTCACATAGAAAACAGATTGACCATATTTCAGAAAAATGTTTCACTTGCTCTCAAAGAAGTAGAAGAGTTTAATCGTTTATCAAAACTGACTGTGCACGAGGCAATTCTTTTATACCCTGAAAGTGTTAGAGATGTTGCCCATGTGGTTACTGCTTTGCCACCAACACAAGTTATTGTAGAGAGATTGTTCTCTAGCCTTAAAATAGTTAGGTCAGATTTGAGGTCATCTATAAAGGAGGATCTGATGGAGGCGATACTATTTCTCAGAACAAATTCATAGATTGCACAAATGTTATTCGGTATGTTTTTGTTGAAAAGTTTTTTTCCACTTTTTGCAGAGTATATAATAAATTGTAAATATGCAAATTGTTTTTTGTTCTAAAGTTGTATTCCAATAAATATATGTTATATCTAAATGGCTTGATTATTGTATCATAATAATGATTAAAAGCCTGATGTTACCATTTTACTACATTAAATGTATCACTTAAACATGAGCCATGTATGAGTGAGTCGGAGTTGTGGAGTCTATGTTATGGGAATTGAGGAGTCAGAGTCACAGTTGGAGTCCGAGTTTTGGCTTACCAACTCCACAGCCCTGGTAGAATGTCCACATTATTTCCACCTGCAGAGCCAGAACCACCGTGTCCTGACAGGACCTGTGTGATGTCACAATCATGTGTTCAGTCAAATGATGTAGGAGTCTGGGGCTTAAGTACTTGGCTTCCGAAAGCAGCAGTGTTCAGTGTGCCTGGAGAGGAAGCACTCCAGGAAAGTGTTCATGCATGTGTTGTATGCTAAAACCTGAACCGTGTGTTCTGCTAGCGGTGAGTGGGAGGAACACCGCTCTCAGAAGGACTGTGTTTTCTGCCACCATTTTATTTCCCTGTTTTTGCCCAGAGGACTGTATTTGCTTGACTACACCATGGTTTATGCTGCCTATGATAAACCAAAGGAAGTTCAGAAAGCCACAGTGTACCCTTTTCTACCTCCATGTGCAGCCGAGTGAGCTGATCTAGCACCGGGTGCAGTTATATTGACACCACAGGTGTGTCACAGACTTTTATACCATTCGGTAGTGCAGAAAGAGTAATTTACATTACACCAAGATTGTGTGTTGGCCTTAAACTTTACATTTTCATACTGGGAAATTAGTTAAGATGGCACTAAAATTTGTCCCACAATTTCAGCTGAATGCAGAAATACCCCATATGTGGCTATTTACCTCCTGGAGTGCAGATTCTCCTAAAAAAAAGTTTGCGGACTCCATATACTGTACAAAGTGCATAAGTGCTAGAAAAGCAGAATCCCCCCTCAAGTCAAGTTAACCCATTTTAGAAATTATACACCTTTGGGAATTTATCTACTTGTGCAGTGACGATTTTGATTCCATGGGTGTTTTCCATAAACTGCTATTGTAGTGTAGTGATTATAGTGACATACCGTTGAAGTGACCATTACGCTCTAGTGACCAGCTTCTTTATGCTTCTGGAGACATGCACCCATAAATTAGGCAAGCTCTCATCACTACAAAAATGCCAAACATGTGGGCGCTAAATGTGGTTTAGACACACTGGGACTCAGAAGGAAGCCTCCTGATTAGATGACTTTATTCTTTGGGTCGGTTTGACTTCAGTGATACCAGATTTATATTAGGTTTTCGGGTCTTTATGTTTGGCTGCTGTCACACACTAAGAGACACTTTTTATTGCAAAAACTTTTTGCATCTCCATATTTAGACAGCTATAACTTTTCCATATTTGAAAAAACACCAAATAGTAACCCTATCGGGGTCATGAAGGAATCAAAGTACAAAACCAACAAAAAACCTTCACATAACAGACCCAATGAAAATAACCAAAAGTATATAAAAATATATATTTTATTAAATAGATACACAAACAAGATAAAAACAGGGCAGTAGACACCAGTGCAGCAGCAAAGGTGGGACGAAGCATTTCATTGCAAAACGCGGATCGGGTGTGGTGGGTCCCCGGGGTCTTCCTTATGGTAACTATACCTTTATTAGTACTATGCTCACATATATGGTTTCCTAGCTGGCTATTTTTAGTATATATACTTATGTTTAAACGTGTATAGTGTGGTTCACTTGGACTACTTATTATTCAACATATTGATCACTTTGTCTATTGTTATTGATCTTACATCATACTGTATGTTTCACATATATCGTTTTACTAGATGCAAAGCTAGGCACCAGAGTAACTCTTACTGTTTTATTTGCTATGTACATTTATGAGGTTGTCCCTGTGGGAGTCCCACCTTTGCTGCTGCACTGGTGTCTACTGCCCTGTTTTATCTTGTTTGTGTATCTATTTAATAAAATATATATTTTTATATACTTTTGGTTATTTTCATTGGGTCTGTTATGTGAAGGTTTTTTGTTGGTTTTGTGTTTTTTCCATATTTGGGCTGACAGAGTCATGTCATGGCTTGTTTTTTGCGGGAAGAGTTGACGTTTTTGTTGGTTCCCTTCTTAGGCACATAACGTTTTTTGATCGCTTTCTATTCCGATTTTTGGGAGGTGGATGAACAAAAAACAGCAATTCAGGAATTGTTTTTTTTTTCTCTACTGTTCCACATGTGGTAATATTGATAAGCAGTTTTATTCTTCAGGTCAGTACCATTACAGCGATACCTCATGGATATTTTTTTTATGTTTTGGTGCTTCTACAGAATAAAAACTATTTTTATAAAAAAATTATTATTTTTGCATCGCGTTATTCTGAGAGCTATAACTTTATTTTTCCACAGAATGAGCTTTATGATGACTTATTTTTTTACAGGACAAGATGACGTTTTTAGCGGTATCATTTTTATTTACATTTGTCTTTTTAATCACGTTTTATTGCACTTTTTGTTCAGCGGTATATGATAAAGTATTGTTTTTTGCCGCATTTTTTTTAATTTAAGGTGTTTACTGAAAGGATTAACCCCTTCACGCCGCAGCCCTTTTTCGTTTTTGCGTTTTCATTTTTCGTTCCCCTCCTCCCATGTGAGGGCTTATTTTTTGCGAGACGAGTTGTACTTTTGAACGACACCATTGGTTTTACCATGTCTTGTACTAGAAAATGGGAAAAAAACTCCAAGTGTGGTGAAATTGCAAAAAAGTGCAATCCCACACTTGTTTTTTGTTTGGCTTTTTTGCTAGGTTCAATAAATTCTAAAACTGACCTGCCATTATGAGTCTCCAGGTCATTACGAGTTCATAGACACCAAACATGTCTACGTTATTTTTTATGTAAGTGGTAAAAAACAATTCAAAACTTTGCTAAAAAAAAAAAAGAATTTTGCCATTTTCCAATACCCGTAGCGTCTCCATTTTTCGGGATCTCAGGTCAGGTGAGGGCTTATATTTTGCATGCCAAGCTGGTGTTTTTAATGATACCACGTTTGCAGATACGTTCTTTTGATCGTCCGTTATTACATTTTAATGCAATATCGCGGCGACCACAAAAACGTAATTCTGCGTTTTGAATTTTTTCTCGCTACGCTGTTTAGCGATCAAGTTAATCTTTTTTCTATTGATAAGATCGGACGATTCTGAACGCGGCGATACCAAATATGTGTAGGTTTGATTTTTTTATTGTTATATTTTGGGGCAAAAGGGGGGGAATTAAACTTATATATATTTTTTTTTCATCTTTTTTAAAACTTTTTTTTAACTTTTGCCGTGCTTCAATAGCCTCCATGGGAGGCTAGAAGATGGCATAGCCTGATCGGCTCTGCTACATAGCAGCGATCATCAGATCCCTCCTATGTAGCTTAATTACAGGCTTGCTATGAGCGCCGACCACAGGGTGGCGCTCACAGCAAACCGGCATCAGTAACCATAGAGGTCTCAAGGACCTCTATGCTTACTATCCTGACGCATCTCTGACCCCCGATCATGTGACGGGGTCAGCGATGCGAGCATTTCCGGCTGCGCGGCCTGAAGCGCCGGTTAAATGCCGCTGTCAGCGTTTGACAGCGGCATTTAACTGGTTAATAGTGGCGGGTGAATCGCGATTTCACCCGCCGCTATTGCGCGCACATGTCAGCTGGACAAAACAGCTGACATGTCGCGACTTTGATGTGGGTTCAGCACCGGAGACACGACATGCGCCGTTCTAGTACGGGGCATATCGTGAAGGGGTTAACTAGTGGGACAGTTTTTAGGTTGGGTCGTTACGGATGCGGCGACACCAATTATGTTTTTTGTTATTTTTTTACAAAAATAAATGTACTTATTGGATTCATATTTTTTTCTTTTTATGAGTACTTTTTTTTTTTACATACTTTTACACTTTTTAATAACTTTTTTTACTCTTTACATTGTCCCAAGATGCGACATCATCTTTTCATTGACAGATCGCTGATCTGAGCAGTGTCAGACAGTCGGGAAGGTGGTGTGCCAGCTCCTACTCTTAGAAGGCGCTCACAAGCCACCTTCCTTGGAGGTCGGTGAAGGACCCCACGACCATCTTACGACTGGGGGTCACCATGGCGACCATTAGTACCACACTATTTCATTGCGTTTTGCTGATGGAGGCACACAGGGAGCTCACTATTGACAGCGGCATCAGAGGGGTTAAATGTCCGAGATTGTGGATGTTGCTGCAGGGTGTCAGCTTTCACATAGAGCTGACACCAGCACCTGATCATGGTGGCACTCAGCATGAGCCCACGCGATCGCAGCGCCGTACATGTACTTCGATTTGCGGAACGTAGTTTTTTCTCTATTAAACGCATAAAAATTTAATAAAACTGTAATGCTGATGCCATGTTGACGCATAGGGTAAATGCTGGGTTCTTTCTGCTGCTTTTTTGACAGGTGTCTGCATCAGATGATGCAGTGGCAATCTTCTCTGATTATTGAGTGTTTGATGCATTTCTTTTATGCATTTTTCCCATTATTTGATGTGCATCTGCGTTTTTAACGCTTTTTTATTAGTGCAGAAAAGCATCACTTCAGTGCTTAAAAATAGAACTTTTTCTTTTTTTGTGTTTTTTCAGAAGAAGCCTATAGAGAAAAATGCACCAAAACCAAACAGTTCAGCAGCATTTTCAGACCACAGGGGGCCAAGATTTTATTGAATGACTTCTGTTATGGACCTGGTGGTTAGGAGCACCTGGAATGACCTGATGGTTAAACTCACACAGGACTAGCTCTGGGAAGTGGGAGCTCTGCTGACCGCAACCCCTAATCCTATCACACAACTAGAAATAGCCGTGGAGCGTACCTAACATGACCTAGACGCCTCTTCACAGCCTAAGAGCTAACTAGCCCTAAAGATAGAAAATAAAGCCTACCTTGCCTCAGAGAAATTTCCCAAAGGAAAAGGCAGCCCCCCACATATATTGACTGTGAGTTAAGATCAAAGTCACAAACGCAGAAATGAAACAGGTTTCAGAAAAGGGAGGCCAGACTTACTAAACAGACTGAGGATAGGAAAGTTATCTTTGCGGTCAGCACAAAAAACTACAAAAGACCACGCGGAGTGTGCAAAAAGCCAACTGGACAAGGAAACAATGAACAAATAATTAACTAGCAGGGACTTAGCTTTTGCTGGAGTAGACAGCTCACCAGAAAGATCCAAGAGCGAACTGACCCAGTACAAGAACATTGACAGCTGGCATGGAGTAACGATCTGAGTGGAGTTAAATAGAACAGCCAGCCAAAGAATAAACTACGTCACCTGTGTAAGGAACCTCAGAAGCAGCAGCTCCACTCACAGCCACCAGAGGGAGTTCAAGGACAGAACTCGCCGAAGTACCATTCATGACCACAGGAGGGAGTTCGAAAACAGAATTCACAACAGTACCCCCCCCCCTTGAGGAGGGGTCACCGAACCCTCACCAGAGCCCCCAGGCCGATCAGGATGAGCCAAATGAAAGGCACAAACTAGATCGGCAGCATGAACACCAGAGGCAAAAACCCAGGAATTATCTTCCTGACCATAACCCTTCCACTTGACCAGGTACTGGAGTTTCCGTCTCGAAATACGAGAATCCAAAATCTTCTCCACCACATACTCCAACTCCCCCTTGACCAACACCGGGGCAGGATGATCAACGGAGGGAACCATAGGCGCCACGTATCTCCGCAATAACGACCTATGGAACACATTATGGATGGCAAAAGAAGCTGGAAGGGCCAAACGAAATGACACAGGATTGATAACCTCAGAAATCTTATACGGACCAATGAAACGAGGCTTAAACTTAGGAGAGGAAACCTTCATAGGAACATGACGAGATGACAACCAAACCAAATCCCCAACACGAAGTCGGGGACCAACACAGCGCCGGCGGTTAGCGAAACGTTGAGCCTTCTCCTGGGACAATGTCAAATTGTTCACCACATGAGTCCAAATCTGCTGCAACCTGTCCACCACCGTATCCACACCAGGACAGTCCGAAGGCTCAACCTGCCCTGAAGAGAAATGAGGATGGAAACCAGAATTACAGAAAAAAGGCGAAACCAAAGTAGCCGAGCTGGCCCGATTATTAAGGGCGAACTCAGCCAAAGGCAAGAAGGACACCCAATCATCCTGATCAGCAGAAACAAAGCATCTCAGATATGTCTCCAAAGTCTGATTAGTTCGTTTGGTTTGGCCATTTGTCTGAGGATGGAAAGCCGAAGAAAAAGACAAATCAATGCCCATCTTAGCACAAAAGGACCGCCAAAACCTCGAAACAAACTGGGAACCTTTGTCCGAGACGATGTTCTCTGGAATGCCATGCAAACGAACCACATGCTGGAAAAACAATGGCACCAAATCAGAGGAGGAAGGCAATTTAGACAAGGGTACCAAATGAACCATCTTAGAGAAGCGATCACAAACCACCCAAATGACCGACATCCTTTGAGAGACAGGGAGATCTGAAATAAAATCCATGGAAATATGCGTCCAGGGCCTCTTTGGGACCGGCAAGGGCAAAAGCAACCCACTGGCACGAGAACAGCAGGGCTTAGCCCGAGCACAAGTCCCACAGGACTGCACAAAAGAACGCACATCCCGTGACAAAGAAGGCCACCAAAAGTATCTAGCCACCAAATCTCTGGTACCAAAGATTCCAGGATGACCCGCCAACACCGAACAATGAACCTCAGAGATAACTCTACTAGTCCATCTATCAGGGACAAACAGTTTCTCCGCTGGACAACGGTCAGGTCTATCAGCCTGAAACTTCTGCAGCACACGCCGCAAATCAGGGGAGATGGCAGACAAAATTACCCCCTCTTTGAGAATACCCGCCGGCTCAGGAACACCCGGAGAGTCAGGCACAAAACTCCTTGACAGGGCATCAGCCTTCACATTCTTAGATCCCGGAAGGTATGAAACCACAAAATCAAAACGGGACAGAGAGCCTGTCTAGGATTCAACCGTTTGGCAGACTCGAGATAAGTCAAATTCTTGTGATCCGTCAAGACCACCATGCGATGCTTGGCTCCTTCAAGCCAATGTCGCCACTCCTCGAATGCCCACTTCATGGCCAACAACTCTCGATTGCCAACATCATAATTGCGCTCAGCAGGCGAGAATTTTCTAGAAAAGAAGGCACATGGTTTCATCACCGAGCCATCAGAACTTCTTTGCGACAAAACAGCCCCTGCTCCAATCTCAGAAGCATCAACCTCAACCTGAAACGGGAGCGAAACATCTGGCTGGCACAACACAGGGGCAGAAGAAAAACGACGCTTCAACTCCTGAAAAGCCTCTACAGCCGCCGAGGACCAATTGACCACATCAGCACCTTTCTTGGTCAAATCAGTCAACGGTTTAGCAATACTGGAAAAATTAGCGATGAAGCGACGGTAAAAATTAGCAAAGCCCAGGAACTTTTGCAGGCTCTTCACAGATGTCGGCTGAGTCCAATCATAAATGGCCTGAACTTTAACAGGGTCCATCTCGATAGTAGAAGGGGAAAAAATGAAACCCAAAAATGAAACCTTCTGAACCCCAAAGAGACATTTCGACCCCTTCACAAACAAGGAATTCGCACGAAGGACCTGGAACACCATTCTGACCTGCTTCACATGAGACTTCCAATCATCCAAAAAGACCAAAATATCATCCAAATATACAATCATGAATCTATCCAGGTACTCTTGGAAGATGTCATGCATAAAGGACTGAAACACAGATGGAGCATTAGAAAGCCCGAATGGCATAACCAGGTACTCAAAATGGCCCTCGGGCGTATTAAATGCTGTTTTCCATTCATCGCCCTGTTTAATTCGCACAAGATTATACGCCCCTTGAAGATCTATCTTGGTGAACCAACTAGCCCCCTTAATCCGAGCAAACAAATCAGACAGCAGCGGCAAAGGGTACTGAAATTTGACTGTCATCTTATTAAGAAGGCGGTAATCAATACAAGGTCTCAAAGAGCCATCCTTCTTGGCCACAAAAAAGAACCCTGCTCCCAACGGTGATGACGACGGGCGAATATGACCCTTCTCCAAGGATTCCTTTATATAACTCCGCATAGCGGCGTGCTCTGGCACAGATAAATTAAACAGTCGGCCCTTAGGAAACTTACTACCCGGAATCAAATTAATAGCACAATCGCAATCCCTATGAGGAGGTAAGGCACCGGATTTGGGCTCTTCAAATACATCCTGGTAATCTGACAAAAACTCAGGGACTTCAGAAGGAGTGGAAGGCGAAATTGACAGCAAAAGAACATCACCATGTACCCCCTGACAACCCCAGCCGGACACAGACATAGATTTCCAATCCAATACTGGATTATGGACCTGTAGCCATGGCAACCCCAAAACGACCACATCATGCAGATTATGCAACACCAAAAAGCGAATATCCTCCTGATGTGCAGGAGCCATGCACATGGTCAATTGAGTCCAGTACTGAGGCTTATTCTTGGCCAAAGGCGTAGCATCAATTCCTCTCAATGGAATAGGATACTGCAAGGGCTCCAAGAAAAAACCACGGCGCCTGGCAAACTCCAAGTCCATCAAATTCAGGGCAGCGCCTGAATCCACAAATGCCATAACAGAATAGGACAACAGAGAGCAAATCAGAGTAACGGACAAAAGAAATTTAGACTGTACCGTACCAATGGTGGCAGACCTAGCGAACCGCTTAGTGCGCTTAGGACAATCGGAGATAGCATGAGTGGAATCACCACAGTAAAAACACAGCCCATTCCGACGTCTGTGTTCTTGCCGTTCAGCTCTGGTCAAAGTCCTATCACATTGCATAGGCTCAGGCCTATGCTCAGAGAATACCGCCAAATGGTGCACAGCTTTGCGTTCACGCAAGCGCCGATCGATCTGAATGGCCAAGGACATAGACTCATTCAGACCAGCAGGCGTGGGAAATCACACCATGACATCCTTAAGGGCTTCAGAAAGACCCTTTCTGAAAATTGCCGCCAGGGCACACTCATTCCACTGAGTAAGCACAGACCACTTTCTAAACTTCTGACAGTACACCTCCGCTTCATTGTGACCCTGACACAAAGCCAGCAAGATTTTCTCTGCCTGATCCACTGAATTTGGTTCATCATAAAGCAATCCAAGCGCCAATCCTGCTATACTCACCCTCCGTAGTCGCTCGCGCCGGCCGCCATCTTCCATTGCAGGTTCCGGTGGCAAAGATGGTATGGGAGAAGGACCTGCCATGACGTCACGGTCATGCGACTGCGGCGTCATTACAGGCCCTGCGCTAGAAAGACTTGCCATGACGTCACGGTCATGTGACCGTGACATCATCACAGGTCCTGTGCTCATACCAACCCTGGGACCGGAAGATGCCGTGGACTACAAGGGGCTCTCGGAAAGGGGAGTATATATATATATATTTTTTTTTAACCTGTAACAAATCTGGCTGGGCAATATACTATGTAGCTGGGCAATATACTAGTGACTGGCCAATATACTACGTGGCTCTGTGCTGTATACTACTTCACTGTGCAATATACTATGTGGCTCTGTGCTGTATACTACGTCACTGGGCAATATACTACGTGACTGTGCAATATACTACGTGGCTCTGTGCTGTATACTACGTCACTGGGCAATATACTACGTGACTGGCCAATATACTACGTGGCTCTGTGCTGTATACTACGTCGCTGTGCAATATACTACGTGGCTCTGTGCTGTATACTACATCACTGGCCAATATACTACGTGGCTCTGTGCTGCATACTACTTCGCTGTGCAATATACTATGTTGCTGCGCAATATATTACGTCACTAGGCAATATACTCGTAACTGGGCAATATACTTCGTGGCTGGGCAATATACTACGTCACTAGGCAATATACTGCGTGGCTGGCCAATATATTACGTCACTGGGCAATATACTACGTGGGCTGTGCAATATACTACGTAGCTCGGCAATATACTAAGTAACTGGGCAATATACTATGTGGCTGGGCAATATACTACGTGGCTGCGCAATATACTACGTCACTAGGCAATATACTACGTAACTGGGCAATATACTACGTGGCTGGGCAATATACTACGTCACTGGGAAATATACTACGTGGCTGGCCAATATATTGTGTCACTGGGCAATATACTACGTGGCTGGGCAATATACTACGTGGCTGGGAAATATACTACGTGGCTGGGCAATATACTACGTGACTGGGCAATATACTACGTCATAGGCAATCTACTACGTGGCTGGGCAATATACTACGTGGCTGGGCAATATACTACGTGGCTGGGCAATATGGTACGTGGCTGGGCAATATACTACGTCGCTGGGCAATATACTACGTGGGCTGTGCAATATACTACGTGGACATGCATATTCTAGAATACCCGATGCGTTAGAATTGGGCCACCATCTAGTCTTATATATAATTGTCTATGGGCCACTTCCGTCTGTCTGTCCTGTCACGGTTATTCATTCGCTGATTGGTCTCGCCAGCTGCCTGTCATGGCTGCCGCGACCAATCAGCGTCGGGCACAGTCCGGAAGAAAATGGCCGCTCCTTACTCCCTGCAGTCAGTGCCTGTCACCCACATACTCCCCTTCGGTCACCGCTAACACAGGGTTAATGCCGGCGTTACCGCCGCTATTAACCCTGTGTTTCCCCAACTTTTTACTATTGACGCTGCCTATGCAGCATCAATAGTAAAAAATGTAATGTTAAAAATAATAATTAATAAAAAAAACTGCAATACTCACCCTCCGTCGTCGCTCGCGCCGGCCGCCATCTTCCGTTGCAGGTTCCGGGGGCAAAAATGGTATGGGAGAAGGACGTCATCACAGGTCCTGCGCTCATACCAACCCTGGGACCGGAAGCTGCCGTGGACTACAAGGGGCCCTCGGAAAGGTGAGTATATGTTTATTTTTTATTTTTTAACCTGTGACAAACCTGGCTGAGCAATACACTACGTAGCTGGGCAATATACTACGTGACTTGCCAATATACTACATGGCTCTGTGCTGTATACTAGTTCGCTGTCCAATATACTACGTAGCTCTGTGCTGTATACTACGTCGCTGTGCAATATACTACGTGGCTCTGTGCTCTATACTACGTCATTGGGCAATATACTACGTCACTGGGCAATATACTACGTAACTGGGCAATATACTACGTGGCTCTGTGCTGTATACTACATCACTGGGCAATATACTACATCACTGGGCAATATACTACGTCACTAGGCAATATACTACGTCACTGGGCAATATACTACGTGGCTGGGCAATATACTATGTCACTGGGCAATATACTACGTGGTTGGGCAATATACTATGTGACTGGGCAATATACTACGTCACTGGGCAATATACTACGTGGCTGGGCAATATAGTACGTGGCTGGCCAATATACTATGTGGCTCTGTGCTGTATACTACGTCGCTTTGCAATATACTACGTGGCTCTGTGCTGTATACTACGTCACTGGGCATTATACTACGTCACATGGCAATATACTACGTCACTGGGCAATATACTACGTCACTGGGCAATATACTACGTGGCTGCGCAATATACTACGTCACTAGGCAATATACTACATAACTGGGCAATATACTACGTGGCTGGGCAATATACTACATGACTGGGCAATATACTACGTGGTTGGGCAATATACTACGTCACTGGACAATATACTACGTGTCTGTGCTGTATACTACGTCACTGGGCAATATACTATGTAGCTGGGCAATATACTATGTAGCTGGGCAATATACTACGTGACTGGGCAATATACTACGTCACTGGGCAATATACTACGTGGCTGCGCAATATACTACGTCACTAGGCAATATACTACATAACTGGGCAATATACTACGTGGCTGGGCAATATACTACATGACTGGGCAATATACTACGTGGTTGGGCAATATACTATGTCACTGGACAATATACTACGTGTCTGTGCTGTATACTACGTCACTGGGCAATATACTATGTAGCTGGGCAATATACTATGTAGCTGGGCAATATACTACGTGACTGGGCAATATACTACGTCACTGGGCAAAATACTACGTGGTTGGGCAATATACTATGTGGTTGGGCAATATACTATGTCACTGGGCAATATACTAGGTGGCTGGGCAATACACTACGTGGCTGGGCAATATACTACGTCACTGGGCAATATACTACGTGTCTGGGCAATATACTACGTGGCTGGACAATATACTACATGTCTGGGCAATATACTACATCACTGGGCAATATACTACGTGTCTGGGCAATATACTACGTGGCTGGACAATATACTACGTGACTGTGCAATATACTACGTGGCTAGGCAATATACTTAGTGCCTGGGCAATATACTACGTGGGCTGTGCAATATACTACGTGGACATGCATATTCTAGAATACCCGATGCGTTTGAATCGGGCCACCATCTAGTTTTATACATACATATAGTTGTGCTCAAAAGTTTACATACCCCAGCAAAATTTGTGTTTTCTTGGCGTTTTTTTTCAGAAAATGTGAATGATAACACCAAAAATTTTTCTCATCTCATGGTTAGTGGTTGGGTGAAGCCATTTATTGTCAAACTACAGTGTTTTCTCTTTTTAAATCATAATGAAAACCCAAACCATCCAAATGACCCTGATCAAAAGTTTACATACCCCATTTCTAAATAATGTGTATTGCCCTCTCTAATATCAATGACAGCTTGAAGTCTTTTGTGGTAGTTGTGGATGAGGTTCTTTATATTCTCAAATGGTAAAGCTGCCCACTCTTCTTGGCAAAAAGCCTCCAGTTCCTGTAAATTCATGGGATGTCTAGCATAAACTGAGCGCTTGAGATCTCCCCATAGTGGCTCAAAGTCAGGTCAACTTGGCCTTGTTTTGGATCATTGCCATGTTGGAATGTCCCACAACGCCCCATGCACAGCTTCTGGGTTGGTGATTGCAAATTTGCCTCCAGTATTTGCTGATAAAGTGTTGCAATCATCTTTTCTTCAACTTTGATCAAGATTCATGTGCCTTTGTAGCTCAGCCCCCCCCCCCCCAAAAAAAAAAAAAACATCAGCGATCCACCTCCGTGCTTTACAGTAGGAATGGTGCTCCTTTCATCATCAGCCTTGTTGACCTCTCTCCAAATGTAACATTTATGGCTGTGGCCAAAAAGTTCAATTTTGGTCTCATCACTCCAAATTACCCTGCTCCAGAAGTTTTGAGGCTCATCTCTGTGCTGTTTTGCGTATTGTAGGCAAGATACTTATTTGGCATATGATAATGGATGAACATTATTGAGCATTTTTGGGGTAGGATGAAAGAGGAAGCTTGGAAGACAAAACCAAAGAATTTAGATGAACTCTGGGAGATTGCATTCTTTGCTATTCCTGATGACTTCATTAATAAATTGTATGAACCATTGTTGACCAGCATGGATGCCGTCCTTCAAGCTTATGGAAGTCACACAAAATATTAAATATGACTAATAGCACCACAACTTCATTCACCAATGTTATGCAACATATATTTGTATTTTAATTGTAATATTTGTTTGAATATAACATTACTTTCTGTGGGCGACAAAACATTTGTCTTGCCAAAATCTGACCATTCTGTGTCCATTAAAAATGATCAATATTTCTGCATTGATGCAAATTTATTTTCTTAACCTAAACCACATTTCAGAGGGTTTCAGCTTTCAAAATAATAATTTATACAACTAATGGATTAATTTAATGTCAGGTTATAAGCTTTTATTTACATAATATGGATAAGCCACATAACTTCTGTCAGGGAGTGTAGGCGCTACCTATTCAGCTATATGATCACTCCCTCGGATTAGATCAGATGAGAGTTTGCTCAACTACCTTTGAAGAAGGAGGTGGAGCCACGATGTCGGCACGAGAAGAGGATTTTCCAACGTGGAGCGCAGCAGGACTTCACTCTGGAATGGATCTTCAGTCACTGAAGATCCAGAGGTGAAGTGGTTGTCTTCACAGTGTCGCGGTGAGTGAGTATGATCTCTGTCTGTCTGCGTGTGTGTCTGTCTATCTTTCTTGCAGCTCCTGTCCTACACAGTACCATACTGTATATACAGGTCCACACTATATCCTGCATTACAGTGTGTGTATACTGTATGTATATAGTGTGGACCTGTTTTCAGTACTGTATAGTGCTTTGTATACACTTTATACAGCCCCATAGCCTCTATTTTATATACAACCAGCACAGCAACAGTGTTGTGAATTCTGTTGTCGAGCTCCCTCCTGTGGTCGTGAATGGTACTTCGGTGAGTTCTGTCCGTGGGCTCCCTCTGGTGGCTGTGAGTGGAGCTGCTGCTTCTGAGGTTCCTTACACAGGTGACGTGGTTTATCCTTTGGTTGGCTGCTCTATTTAACTCCACTTAGATCGTTACTCCATGCCAGCTGTCAATGTTTCTGCATTGGTTCAGTTCGCTCTTGGATCTTTCTGGTTACCTGTCTACTCCAGGAGAAGCTAAGTTCCTGATAGTATCTAATTTGTTCATTGTTTTCTTGTCCAGCTGGATATCATGATTTTGTCTTGCTAGCTGGAAGCTCTGGGATGCAGAGTGGCATCTCTGCACCGTTAGTCGGTGCGGAGGTCTTTTTGCACACTCTGCGTGGTCTTTTGTAGTTTTTTGTGCTGATCGCAAAGCTACCTTTCCTATCCTCTGTCTATTTAGTAAGTCTGGCCTCCCTTTGCTGAAACCTGTTTCATTTCTGCGTTTGTGACTTTCATCTTTACTCACAGTCAATATATGTGGGGGGCTGCCTTTTCCTTTGGGGAATTTCTCTGAGGCAAGGTAGGCTTTATTTTCTATCTCTAGGGCTAGCTAGCTCTTAGGCTGTGACGAGGCGCCTAGGGAGTGTCAGGAGCGCTCCACGGCTATTTCTAGTGTGTATGATAGGATTAGGGATTGCGGTCAGCAGAGCTCCCACATCCCAGAGCTTGTCCTGTGTGAGTTTTTACTATCAGGTCATTCCGGGTGCTCCTAACCACCAGGTCATAACAGTACAGCTGGCCCAAAGTATTAATGCATCTCAATAGAGGGATAAGAGAAGTTCTGAGACCATTTTTTTTTCTTTGCACTGTGTTTTGTCTTTCTTTTCCCCTAAACCTTTGGGTGGTTCAGGACACAGGTGTAGATATGGACATTCAAGGTCTGCCCTCTTGTGTGGATCATCTCACTGCAAGGGTACAAAACATTCAAGATTTTGTGGTTCAGAATCCGATGTTAGAGCCTAGAATTCCTACTCCTGATTTATTTTCTGGGAATAGATCTAAGTTTCTGAATTTCAAAAATAATTGTAAACTGTTTCTAGCTTTGAAACCCCGCTCCTCTGGTGACCCCGCTCAACAAGTAAAAATCATTATTTCTTTGTTGCGTGGTGACCCTCAAGACTGGGCATTTTCCCTTGCGCCAGGAGATCCTGCATTGCGTGATGTTGATGCGTTTTTTCTGGCTCTTGGATTGCTTTATGATTAACCAAATTCAGTGGATCAGGCAGAGAAAATCTTGCTGGCATTGTGTCAGGGTCAGGATGAAGCGGAGGTGTACTGTCAGAAGTTTAGAAAGTGGTCTGTGCTTACTCAGTGGAATGAATGTGCCCTGGCGGCAATTTTCAGAAAGGGTCTTTCTGAAGCTCTTAAGGATGTCATGGTGGGATTTCCCACGCCTGCTGGTCTGAATGAGTCTATGTCCTTGGCCATTCAGATCAATCGGCGCTTGTGTGAGCGCAAAGCTGTGCACCATTTGGCGGTATTCTCTAAGAATAAGCCTGAGCCTATGCAATGTGATAGGACTTTGACCAGAGCTGAACGGCAGGAACACAGACGTCGAAATGGACTGTGTTTTTACTGTGGTGAATCCACTCATGCTATCTCCGATTGTCCTAAGCACACTAAGCGGTTCGCTAGGTCTGCCACCATTGGTACGGTACAGTCTAAATTTCTTTTGTCCGTTACTCTGATTTGCTCTCTGTCGTCCTATTCTGTTATGGCATTTGTGGATTCAGGCGCTGCCCTGAAGTTGATGGACTTGGAGTTTGCCAGGCGCTGTGGTTTTTCCTTGGAGCCCTTGCAGTATCCTATTCCATTGAGAGGAATTGATGCTACGCCTTTGGCCATGAATAAACCTCAATACTGGACGCAATTGACAATGTGCATGGCTCCTGCACATCAAGAGGATATTCGCTTTTTGGTGTTGCATAATCTGCATAATGTGGTCGTTTTGGGGTTGCCATGGCTACAGGTCCATAATCCGGTATTGGATTGGAAATCTATGTCTGTGTCCGGCTGGGGTTGTCAAGGGGTACATGGTGATGTTCCATTGTTGTCAATTTCGCCTTCCACTCCTTCTGAAGTCCCTGAGTTTTTATCAGATTACCGGGATGTATTTGAGTAGCCCAAATCCGGTGCCCTACCTCCTCATAGGGATTGCGATTGTGCTATTAATTTGATTCCCGGTAGTAAGTTTCCTAAGGGCCGACTGTTTAATTTATCTGTGCCAGAGCACGCTGCGATGCGGAGTTATATAAAGGAATCCTTGGAGAAGGGTCATATTCGCCCGTCGTCGTCACCATTGGGAGCAGGGTTCTTTTTTTGTGGCCAAGAAGGATGGCTCTTTAAGACCTTGTATTGATTACCGCCTTCTTAATAAGATCACGGTCAAATTTCAGTATCCTTTGCCGCTGATGTCTGATTTGTTTGCTCGGATTAAGGGGGCTAGTTGGTTCACCAAGATAGATCTTCGAGGGGCGTATAATCTTGTGCGAATTAAACAGGGCGATGAATGGAATTCAGCATTTAATACGCCCGAGGGCCATTTTGAGTACCTGGTTATGCCATTCGGGCTTTCTAATGCTCCATCTGTGTTTCAGTCCTTTATGCATGACATCTTCCGAGAGTACCTGGATAGATTCATGATTGTATATTTGGATGATATTTTGGTCTTTTCGGATGATTGGGAGTCTCATGTGAAGCAGGTCAGAATGGTGTTCCAGGTCCTTCGTGCGAATTCCTTGTTTGTGAAGGGGTCAAAGTGTCTCTTTGGAGTTCAGAAGGTTTCATTTTTGGGTTTCATTTTTTCCCCTTCTACTATCGAGTTAAAGTTCAGGCCATTTATGATTGGACTCAGCCGACATCTGTGAAGAGCCTACAGAAGTTCCTGGGCTTTGCTAATTTTTACCGTCGCTTCATCGCTAATTTTTCTAGTATTGCTAAACCGTTAACTGATTTGACCAAGAAAGGTGCTGATGTGGTCAATTGGTCCTCTGCGGCTGTAGAGGCTTTTCAGGAGTTGAAGCGTCGTTTTTCTTCTGCCCCTGTGCTGTGCCCGCCAGATGTTTCGCTCCCGTTTCAGGTCGAGGTTGATGCTTCTGAGATTGGAGCAGGGGCTGTTTTGTCGCAAAGAAGTTCTGATGGCTCGGTGATGAAACCATGTGCCTTCTTTTCTAGAAAATTCTCGCCTGCTGAGCGCAATTATGATGTTGGCAATCGAGAGTTGTTGGCCATGAAGTGGGCATTCAAGGAGTGGCGACATTGGCTTGAAGTAGCTAAACATCGCGTGGTGGTCTTGACGGATCACAAGAATTTGACTTATCTCGAGTCTGCCAAACGGTTGAATCCTAGACAGGCTCGATGGTCGCTCTTTTTCTCCCGTTTTGATTTTGTGGTTTCATACCTTCCGGGATCTAAGAATGTGAAGGCTGATGCCCTGTCAAGAAGTTTTGTGCCTGACTCTCCGGGTGTTCCGGAGCCGGCGGGTATTCTTAAAGAGGGGGTAATTTTGTCTGCCATCTCCCCTGATTTGCGGCGCATGCTGCAGAAGTTTCAGGCTGATAGACCTGACCGTTGCCCAACGGAGAAACTGTTTGTCCCTGATAGATGGACTAGTAGAGTTATCTCTGAGGTTCATTGTTCGGTGTTGGCTGGTCATCTTGGAATCTTTGGTACCAGAGATTTGGTGGCTAGATCCTTTTGGTGGCCTTCTTTGTCACGGGATGTGCGTTCTTTTGTGCAGTCCTGTGGGACTTGTGCTCGAGCTAAGCCCTGCTGTTCTCGTGCCAGTGGGTTGCTTTTGCCCTTGCCGGTCCCGAAGAGGCCCTGGACGCATATTTCCATGGATTTTATTTCTGATCTCCCTGATTCTCAAAGGATGTCGGTCATTTGGGTGGTTTGTGATCGCTTCTCTAAGATGGTCCATTTGGTACCCTTGTCTAAATTGCCTTCCTCCTCTGATTTGGTGCCATTGTTTTTCCAGCATGTGGTTAGTTTGCATGGCATTCCAGAGAACATCGTCTCGGACAGAGGTTCCCAGTTTGTTTCAAGGTTTTGGCGGTCCCTTTGTGCTAAGATGGGCATTGATTTGTTTTTTTCTTCGGCTTTCCATCCTCAGACTAATGGCCAAACCGAACGAACTAATCAGACTTTGGAAACATATCTGAGATGCTTTGTTTCTGCTGATCAGGATGATTGGGTGTCCTTCTTGCCTTTGGCTGAGTTCGCCCTTAATAATCGGGCCAGCTCGGCTACTTTGGTTTCTCCTTTTTTCTGCAATTCTGGTTTCCATCCTCGTTTCTCTTCAGGGCAGGTTGAGCCTTCGGACTGTCCTGGTGTGGATGCGGTGGTGGACAGGTTGCAGCAGATTTGAACTAATGTGGTGGACAATTTGACATTGTCCCAGGAGAAGGCTCAACGTTTCACTAACCGCCGGCGCTGTGTTGGTCCCCGACTTCGGGTTGGGGATTTGGTTTGGTTGTCATCTCATCATGTTCCTATGAAGGTTTCCTCTCCTAAGTTTAAGCCTCGTTTCATTGGGCCATATAAGATTTCTGAAGTTCTTAATCCTGTGTCATTTCGTTTGGACCTTCCAGCTTCTTTTGCCATCCATAATGTGTTCCATAGGTTGTTGTTGCAGAGATACGTGGCGACTATGGTTCCCTCCGTTGATCCTCCTGCCCCGGTGTTGGTCGAGGGGGAGTTGGAGTATGTGGTGGAGAAGATTTTGGATTCTCGTGTTTCAAGACGGAAACTCCAGTACCTGGTCAAGTGGAAGGGTTATGGTCAGGAAGATAATTCCTGGGTTTTTGCCTCTGATGTTCATGCTGCCGATTTAGTTTGTGCCTTTCATTTGGCTCATCCTGATCGGCCTGGGGGCTCTGGTGAGGGTTCGGCGACCCCTCCTCAAGGGGGGGGTACTGTTGTGAATTCTGTTGTCGAGCTCCCTCCTGTGGTCGTGAATGGTACTTCGGTGAGTTCTGTCCGTGGGCTCCCTCTGGTGGCTGTGAGTGGAGCTGCTGCTTCTGAGGTTCCTTACACAGGTGACGTGGTTTATCCTTTGGTTGGCTGCTCTATTTAACTCCACTTAGATCGTTACTCCATGCCAGCTGTCAATGTTTCTGTATTGGTTCAGTTCGCTCTTGGATCTTTCTGGTTACCTGTCTACTCCAGCAGAAGCTAAGTTCCTGATAGTATCTAATTCGTTCATTGTTTTCTTGTCCAGCTGGATATCATGATTTTGTCTTGCTAGCTGGAAGCTCTGGGATGCAGAGTGGCATCTCCGCACCGTTAGTCGGTGCGGAGGTCTTTTTGCACACTCTGCGTGGTCTTTTGTAGTTTTTTGTGCTGATCGCAAAGCTACCTTTCCTATCCTCTGTCTATTTAGTAAGTCTGGCCTCCCTTTGCTGAAACCTGTTTCATTTCTGCGTTTGTGACTTTCATCTTTACTCACAGTCAATATATGTGGGGGGCTGCCTTTTCCTTTGAGGAATTTCTCTGAGGCAAGGTAGGCTTTATTTTCTATCTCTAGGGCTGGCTAGCTCTTAGGCTGTGACGAGGCGCCTAGGGAGTGTCAGGAGCGCTCCACGGCTATTTCTAGTGTGTGTGATAGGATTAGGGATTGCGGTCAGCAGAGCTCCCACATCCCAGAGCTTGTCCTGTGTGAGTTTTAACTATCAGGTCATTCCGGGTGCTCTTAACCACCAGGTCATAACACAACAGCCTCTGATATATACAGGTAAACAGCCTCTGATATATACAGCCCGGCAGCAGCTGATCATATATATACAGCCCAGCAGCAGCTTCTAACATATACAGCCCAACAGCAGCCCCTCATATACAGTATACTGTATATATATATAGCCCAGCAGCAGCCCCTCATATATATATATACAGCCCAGCAGAAGCCCCTCATATATATACAGCCCAGCAGAAGCCTCTCATACATATAAAGCCGAGCAGAAGCCTCTCATACTTATACAGCCCAGCAGAAGCCTCTCATACTTATACAGTCCAGCAGCAGCCTCTGACATATACAGTCCAGCAGCAGTCTTTGATATAGACAGCCCATATTTCTACAATATACATACATACATATGTACATATTTTAATCTTTATTTCCCTTTCAGGACTTCAAGGGTTGACAAGGTCATTTTGTTACTTTTAGATTACCATCATGGACAATCGCGAAGGAGATAGGCACAGGCATTGGCAAGAATTTGGGAGTCTGGGGCTTCTAAAAGACGTAAGGCAAAAGAAGCAACAATGAAATCAACAGAAGTGGGAGCGAAAATTGGACAAGTTCACTGTTCATTCAAGGAAAGTGTCGGAAAGGAGTAATGACTTTGTAGAATATGATCAAGCTGACAATGCTTCATTGGAAATGGTTGTTGATTCTGGCAAAGAAAAGGCTGAAATAGTAACGTGTACAACTGAAGAATACAAAGAAAAGGAGACTGATAGTGACACATCTTATGAAGAAAGTGAAGTTGAGGGACCACAGGGGGCGATGACATTGGACTTTGGCCATCCATTATTTCAGAAAAGATGCAAGATTACTGGCTGAAAAGGGGTGTATCAACAATCCAGCACTGTGATGAAAGTTTGTTCATTGCACACTTAATTCAGCAACCTAGAAAGGACAGCAATATTCCAAGAATGTGCACACTCGGGCTTTTCCATTGTCAAAATCATAATGGAGAAGTCATAATGAGGAATTGGTTATGCTTCTCTCTCTCTAAAGGACACATTTACTGCTTCACGTGCAGATTGATGTGCTTTATTACAGCATCTGAGTCTTCTCAGCTTTCGTCTAATGGATTCTGTAATTGTAAACATTCACAAGAATGTATAAAAAGTCAAGAGCAGTCAGCGGAACATCTGAACTCTACAATTGCTTTCAATATGAGGTTAAAAGTGATTGGGCGAATTGATATGGAGCTAAACCAACAGGTCGAGGCTCAGGAGCAATATTGGAGATCAGTATTGAAACGAGTAGTAAATGTTATTCAGTTTATTGCCGAGCGTGGCTTAGCATTTAGAGGAGATAATGAATTGGTTGGATCACCTATAAATGGAAACATTCTGGGCATTCTTGAACTCATCGCCCAGTACGATGACTTTCTTGCACAGCATATCAAAACTCAAGCCAATCGCGGCAAGGGTCATACAAACTACCTGTCATCTACAATTATGGAAGAAATTATCAATGTAATGGGCGAACAAGTCCTCAGAGAAATTATTTCTCAAGTTAACAAATCAAAATACTACTCCATCTCTTTGGACTCCACACCCGATGCAGCTCATGTTGACCAACTAACCCTTGTATTGAGGTATATCGAGAAAGATGGCCCTGTGGAACGCTTTGTAACATTCATGGCAAACAAAGGCCATGGCGCTCAAGACATGTTCAATGCCTTGTTGGAATTTTTGAAGAGACATGACCTAGACCTAGGAAATTGTCACAGTCAAAGTTATGACAATGCATCTGCAATGAGTGGCAAATGCAACAGCCTGCAAGCCAAAGTGAGAGAGAAGAACAATCTTGCACCCTGGATTCCTTGTATGGCACACTCTTTAAATCTGGTTGCTAAAAATGCTGTAGAAAGCTGCTCAAGTGCTGTACATTTTTTTTTTTACTTCTTTGAAAAGCTGTTCCTATTCTTCAGTTTCAACGCATCAGCATCAGCCCCTGACTGAGGCTTTGAAAAATATTGACTCAGCAACAGCATTGGCTCTCAAATGTGTCACAGCAAAGCGTTGGTCTTGCAGAGCTGACGCTACTAAGGCCCTTAAGCATGACTATGAGCAGAAAAAAGATGCACTTAAACAGATTGCTGATGACTTTGAAGATAAAAGCTGTGTACGGTGTGAAGCAGAAGGACTGTTAAGACAAATGAATCAGCTTGAAATTGGTATTAACACCACCTTCTGGAATGATATCCTGCAAAGAATAGATGCTACTAGTAAAAATCTACAACACGCAAAACTCGATCTAAACACTGCTGTGGCGTCACTGACCATCTTAAAAAACTATGTCGCATCAAAGCGTGACTCCTTCACAATTTATAGCAACACGTTTGTGCGTCGGGTGAAATAATTTTTAATCTTGCTTAAATAAAATTGTTCTACAAGTGTCGCATTCCTTGTGTCAAGCCACTCTTGATCAATAGACAACGCCAGAAGCATCTTACCTGGGCCAAGGAGAAAAAGGTGCTCAGTGGTCCAAGTTGCTGTTTTCCAATAAAAGTTAATTTTGCATTTCATTTGATATGCAAATTGCCTCTTCAGAGAAAAAAAGAGGACTCAACCTTTATAGCGCCACCTGTTGGAAGTAGCGATCCTCCAAAAGTCACAATCAACCCTTTAACGAGTCGTGCAATATGACTTACGATAAAAGCCAAATCAGTATTTCCAGTTCATTTGGAAATCAAGCTCCCAGAGTCTGCAAGAAGAGTGGAGAGGTACACAATCCAAGCTGCTTGAGGTCTAGTGTGGAGTTTCCACAATCAGTGATGGTTTGAGGAGCCATGTAATCTGCTAGTCCACTGTGTTTTATCAAGAGCAAAGTCAGCACAGCAATCTACCAGGAAATTTTAGAGCACTTCATGCTTCCCTCTGCTGACAAGTTTTTTGGAGATGGAAACTTCATTCTCCAGCAGGAACTGGCACCTGTCCACACTGCAAAAAGTACCAATACCTGGTTTAAAAACAACAGTATCACTTTTCTTGATTGGCCAGCAAACTCACCTGACCTTAACCCCATAGAGAATCTATGGGGTATTGTCAAGAGGAAGATGAGAGACACCAGACCCAACAATGCAGACGAGCTGAAGGCTGCTATCAAAGTAACCTGGGCTTCCATAACACCTCAGGAGTGTCACAGGCTGATCGCCTCCATGCCACGCCTCCAGTGGCGGATTATAATGATGTCAGTCTGGGCAGTAGTGCAGGGCCCAGTGGTGTGTGGGGGGGCCCTGGTCTACCGCCCAGATTGACCTCATTATAATCCAACTGGCATATGTGGACCGGTGGGCAGATGGGGCACTCATCGGGCCCTGTCTCATCTGCTCACCGGGCCCCTACCGGCAGGCTAAACAGGGCCCTTAGAGGCGCTGCGGCAGTTTAACGCTATTAACGTGTGGGACCACGCCCGCACGTCAATAGTTAACAGCAGCCAGCCAAGGCAGCTGACGTCATTGTCAGTAGCCAGCGAGTGCGCACTTCAGCTGCGTGGAGGGAGCTTCCGCGGCAGGAGCGCGGCCAGGTATTTTTGTTTTTTGTTTTTATTGAGAGCGGCGATCCGGGGGGCCCGGGGCAGAGTGTGAGACACGGAGGCAGAATGCTGGACATGTGGGCAGAATGCTGGACACGGGGGCAGAATGCTGGACACGGGGGCAGAATGCTGGACACGGGGGCAGAATGCTGGACACGGGGGCAGAATGCTGGACACAGGGAAGAATGCTGGATATGGGGGGCAGAATGCTGGATATGGGGGGCAGAATGCTGGATACCAGGGCAGAATGCTGGACAAGGGGGCAGAATGCTGGACACGGGGGCAGAATGCTGGATACAGGGGCAGAATACTGGACAAGGGGGCAGAATGCTGGACATGGGGGCAGAATGCTGGACACGGGGGGCAGTATGATGGACACGGGGGGCAGTATGATGGACACGGGGGGCAGAATGCTGGACACGGGGGCAGAATGTTGGACACGGGGGCAGAATTCTGGACACAGGGGCAGAATCCTGGACATGGAGGCAGAATGCTAGAAAAGGGGGCAGACTGTGAGACATGGGGGCAGAATGCTGGACACGGGGGGCAGAATGCTGGACACGGGAGGCAGAATGCTGGACACGGTAGGCAGAATGCTGGACACGGTAGGCAGAATGCTGGACACGGGGGCAGACTGTGAGACACGGGGGCAGAATGCTGGACACGGGGCAGAATCGTCGACACGGGGCAGAATGCTGGACAAGGGGGCAGAATGCTGGACACGGGGTCATAATGCTGGACACGGGGGCAGAATGCAGGACACGGGGGGTAGAATGCTGGACACGGGGAGCAGAATGCTGGACATGGGACAGAATGCTGCACACGGGGCAGACTGAGACACGGGGCAGAATGCTGGACACGGGGTTCAGAATGCTGGACAAAGGGGCAGAATGTTGGACACGGGGCAGAATGCTGGACATTGGGCATAATGCTGGGCATTGGGGCAGAATTCGAGATGCAGGGGGCAGAATGGAGATATGGGGCATGATTGGAGACATGGGGCAGGATGAAAGACATGGGGTCATGACTGGAGACACTGGGAGCAGGATTGGAGACACTGGGGGCAGGATTGGAGAAAGATGGGGCAGGATTGGAGACAGATGGGGCAGGATTGGAGACAGATGGGGCATGATTGGAGACACGGGGCAGGACTGCAGACATGGGGACATGATTGGAGACATAGGGGGCAGAATGGAGTTTCGGGCATGATTGGAGACATGGGGCAGGATGAAAGACATGGGGGCATGATTGGAGACAGATGGGGCAGGGTTGGAGACAGATCGTGCAAGATCATGGGGCAGGATGGATACGATGGAGACAGATGGGGCAGGATGGGGAGATAACATGGGGCAGAATGGATACTCATGAGGGCAGGATGGGAGAACATATGGATGAAGCCAGGAATGAGATACACGGGGCCAGGATGGGGGATATTATAATTACCATACAATTAAGGGATATTATTACTGCAGTGAATTATTTATTTTATTTTTTGAGTATACTGTTTTAAATGGGGGGCGGTCCTGTGACTGTGTTGAGTGATACTATGTCGCCTTTTTTACTTCATGTGGTGTAATGTAGAAGTTGGGAAAAATTAAGTAATGTGTTCAGCAAGCGGAGCTAGTCGAGATAACTGTGTTATTTCCTGCAGAGACGAGCCCTGGCTGGAAGAAGTGATGGCAATCTGTGCTGGATGAAAGATGAAAAACAAAGATGAAGGACTTCACCTAGAGACGTCACTGGTGAGTCAGTGTGTTACCTGTACATTGACACTTTACACTGTATACTACATACAGAGCTCCTGTGTATAATGTTACCATTGATCACTGTATTACCTGTACATTATATACAGAGCTTCTGTGTATAATATCACCAATGATCACTGTATTACTTGTACATAGACACTGCATACTAAGTACAGATCTCCGGTGTATAATGGCACTTATGGTGATAGTTTTGTGTTTTTTTTTATTACTGATCAGTATTGTAGTATTCAGTCACTTTGTGGTGGTAATATGTGGTTTGGACATGGTGTTGCGGTATTTGTCCCTTGTATTTGCTCACTTTGTGGTGGTAATATGTGGTCTACTCATGGTGCGGTGGTATTTGTTCCTCATAAGTGATATTATTCGGTCACTGGTGGTAATATGTGGTCTGGTCATGGTGTAGCAGTATTTGTTCCTTGTATGTGATATTATTCAATCACTGTGGTGGTAATATGTGGTCTGGACATGGTGTAGCGGTATTTGTTCCTTGTATGTGATATTATTGGTCATTTTAAAACTTGAAAAATAAATAAAAATATACCTAAATTGTATTGCATATTTTAACAAATATTTAATAGGTTACAGTAGAGTATGGCCTGATCAAAAGTGTCTACCATGTTATAGTGGCGGCTTAAAAAATCTTTTGGCCAAAACAAAACCTGCCGGCTATATGTGTGATCTGGTGATGGGAACTGTTAATGTGTGATAGGTGAGAAGTGGAGTTTTTCCAAGAGAGAGCGGTGGGACTGTGGGCAGTTTGAGGGGTGGAGGTGAGGCTGGGGTGACTAGATCAATGGATGTTTGAAAGGTTATAGTTTCACTCAACTATTTTTCAGGAATAATCTGGTTCAGGTATGTGATGACCCCGTCACATGACCCCATCGCATGACCCCATCACATGACCGGGGGGCCCACAGAGGCTGAACAGCCCGGGGCCCTGGCTACCCTTAATCTATGCCTATGGCAGCTGACATCCGGCACTATGTGCCAGGAGCGGTCACGGACCGCCCACGGCACATTAGCCCCCGGCACACCGCGATCAAACATGATCGCGATGTGCCGGCGGTATATGGAAGCATCGCGCAGGGAGGGGGCTCCCTGCAGGCTTCCCTGAGCCCCCCGCAGCAATGCGATGTGATCTCGTTGATGGGGAGAGGGCGCTGAGGCATACTCACCTAGTCCCGGCGATCCTGACGCTCCCTCTGCCTGTCACACGGTCTTCGGTGCTGCAGATCTTCCTCTGTCAGTGGTCACGTGGGGCCGCTCATTAGAGAAATGAATATGCGGCTCCACCTCCCATAGGGGTGGAGCCGCATATTCATTTCTCTTATCAGCGGTGCCGGTGACCGCTGATAGAGGAAGAAGCTGCGGCACCGAAGACCGTGTGACAGGCAGAGGGAGCGTCAGGAGCGCCGGGAGCAGGTAAGTATATCATATTCACCTGTCTGCGTTCCACCCACCGGGCGCCGCTCTGTCTTCGCGTCCTCTTGCACTGACTGTTCAGGTCAGAGGGCGCGATGACGCATATAGTGTGCACGGCGCCCTCTGCCTGATCAGTCAGTGCGGAGAGACGCCGGGACCGGACGCTGGGAGCTGCAAGCAAGGGAGGTGAGTATGGCATTTTTTTTTTATTGCAGCAGCAATGGCACAGCTTTCTATGGCACAGCTATGGGGCAGGAATGAATGGCGCAGAGCACTATATGGCAGCTATGGGGCAGGAATGAACGATGCAGAGCACTATATGGCAGCTATGGGGCAGGAATGAACGGCGCAGAGCACTATATGGCACAGCTATGGGGCAGGAATGAATGGCGCAGAGCACTATATGGCAGCTATGGGGCAGGAATGAATGGTGCAGAGCACTATATGGCAGCTATGGGGCAGGAATGAACGGCGCAGAGCACTATATGGCACAGCTATGGGGCAGGAATGAACGGCGCAGGGCACTATATGGCACAGCTATGGGGCAGGAATGAACGGTGCAGAGCACTATATGGCAGCTATGGGGCAGGAATGAACGGCGCAGAGCACTATATGGCACAGCTATGGGGCAATAATGAATGGTGCAGAGCACTATATGGCAGCTATGGAGCAGGAATGAACGGCGCAGAGCACTATATGGCAGCTATGGGGCAATAATGAACATGCAGAGCACTATATGGCACAGCTATGGGGCAATAATGAACATGCAGAGCACTATATGGCACAGCTATGGGGCAAAAATGAACGTGCAGAGCACTATATGGCACAGCTATGGGGCAATAATGAACATGCAGAGCACTATATGGCACAGCTATGGGACAATACTGAACGGTGCAGAGCACTATAAAGCACAGCTATGGGGCAATAATGAACGGTGCAGAGCACTATATGGCACAGCTATGGGGCAATAATGAACGGTGCAGCGCACTATATGGCAGCTATGGGGCAATAATGAACGGTGCAGAGCACTATATGGCACAGCTTTATATGGCACATCTATGGGGCAATAATGAACAGTATGGAGCATTATATATGGCACAGCTTTTTATGGAGCATCTATGGGGCAATAATGAACAATATGGAGCATTATATGTGGCACAGCTTTATACAGAGCATCTATGGGGCAATAATGAACGGTATGCAGCATTATATGTGGCACAGCTTTATACAGAGCATCTTATGGGGCAATAATGAACGGTATGGAGCATCTATTTTTATTTTGGAAATTCACCGGTAGCTGCTGCATTTTCCACCCTAGGCTTATACTCGAGTCAATAAGTTTTCCCAGTTTTTTGTGGCAAAATTAGGGTGGTCGGCTTATACTCGGGTCGGCTTATACTCGAGTATATACGGTAATGAAAAAAAATATATATTATTCCCATAAATACATTTCTTTATCTAAATAATAAAAAAAAAACAATAAAAGTACACATATTTAGTATCGCCGCGTCCGTAACGACCCCACCTATAAAACTGGCCCACTAGTTAACCCCTTCAGTAAATACCGTAAGAAAAAAAAAAACGAGGCAAAAAACAACGCTTTATTATCATACCGCCGAACAAAAAGTGGAATAACACGCGATCAAAAAGACAGATATAAATAACCATGATACCGCTGAAAACGTCATCTTGTCCTGCAAAAAATGAGCCGCCAAACAGCATCATCAGCGAAAACATAAAAAAGTTATAGTCCTGAGAATAAAGCGATGCAAAAATAATTATTTTTTCTATAAAATAGTTTTTATCGTATAAAAGCGCCAAAACATAAAAACATGATATAAATGAGGTATCGCTGTAATCGTACTGACCCGAAGAATAAAACTGCTTTATCAATTTTACCAAACGCGGAACGGTATAAACGCCTCCCCCAAAGGAAATTCATGAATAGCTGGTTTTTGGTCATTCTGCCTCACAAAAATCGTAATAAAAAGCGATCAAAAAATGTCACGTGCCCGAAAATGTTACCAATGAACACGTCAACTCGTCCCGCAAAAAACAAGACCTCACATGACTCTGTGGACCAAAATATGGAAAAATTATAGCTCTCAAAATGTGGTAACGCAAAAAATATTTTTGCAATAAAGTGTCTTTCAGTGTGTGACGGCTGCCAATCATAAAAATCCGCTAAAAAACCTGCTATAAAAGTAAATCAAACCCCCCTTCATTACCCCCTTAGTTAGGGAAAAATTAAAAAAATGTATTTATTTCCATTTTCCCATTAGGGCTAGGGTTAGGGCTAGGGCTAGGGTTAGGGTTAGGGTTAGGGCTAGGGCTAGGGTTAGGGCTAGGGCTACAGTTAGGGTTGGGGCTACAGTTAGGGTTGGGGCTAAAGTTAGGGTTAGGGTTGGGGCTAAAGTTACGGTTAGGGTTTAGATTACATTTACAGTTGGGAATAGGGTTGGGATTAGGGTTAGGGGTGTGTCAGGGTTAGAGGTGTGGTTAGGGTTACTGTTGGGATTAGGGTTAGGTGTGTGTTTGGATTAGGGTTTCAGTTATAATTGAGGGGTTTCCACTGTTTAGGCACATCAGGGGCTCTCCAAACGCGACAAGGCGTCCGATCTCAATTCCAGCCAATTCTGCGTTGAAAAAGTAAAACAGTGCTCCTTCCCTTCCGAGCTCTCCCGTGTGCCCAAACAGGGGTTTACCCCAACATATGGGGTATCAGCGTACTCAGGACAAATTGGACAACAACTTTTGGGGTCCAATTTCTCCTGTTACCCTTGGGAAAATACAAAACTGGGGGCTAAAAAATAATTTTGTGGGAAAAAAGATTTTTTATTTTCACGGCTCTGCGTTACAAACTGTAGTGAAACACTTAGGGGTTCAAAGCTCTCACAACACATCTAGATGAGTTCCTTAGGGGGTCTAGTTTCCAAAATGGTGTCACTTGTGGGGGGTTTCTACTGTTTAGGTACATTAGGGGCTCTGCAAACGCAATGTGACACCTGCAGACCATTCCATCTAAGTCTGCATTCTAAATGGAGCTCCTTCCCTTCCGAGCCCTCACATGCGGCCAAACAGTGGTTCCCCCCCACATATGGGGTATCAGCACACTCAGGACAAATTGTACATCAAATTTTGTGGTCCAATTTCTCCTGTTACCCTCGGGAAAATACAAAACTGGGGGCTAAAAAATAATTTTTGTGGGAAAAAAATGTTGTTTTATTTTTACGGCTCTGCATTATAAACTTCTGTGAAGCCCTTGGTGGGTCAAAGCGCTCAAAACACATCTAGATAAATTCCTTAGGGGGTCTACTTTCCAAAAAGGTGTCACTTGTGGGGGGTTTCAATGTTTAGGCACATCAGTGGCTCTCCAAACGCAACATGGCGTCCCATCTCAATTCCTGTAAATTTTGCATTGAAAAGTCAAACGGCGCTCCTTCCCTTCCGAGCTCTCCCATGCGCCCAAACAGTGGTTTACCCCCACATATGGGGTATCAGCGTACTCAGGACAAATCGTACAACAACTTTTGGGGTCCAATTTCTTCTCTTACTCTTGTGAAAATAAAAAATTGGGGGCGAAAATATAATTTTTGTGAAAAAATATGATTTTTTATTTTTACGGTTCTGCATTATAAACTTCTGTGAAGCACTTGGTGGGTCAAAGTGCTCACCACACCTCTAGATAAGTTCCTTAGGGGGTCTACTTTCCAAAATGGTGTCACTTGTGGGGGGTATCAATGTTTAGGCACATCAGTGGCTCTCCAAACGCAACATGGTGTCCCATCTCAATTCCTGTCAATTTTGCATTGAAAAGTCAAACGGCGCTCCTTCCCTTCCGAGCTCTCCCATTCGCCCAAACAGTGGTTTACCCCCACATATGGGGTATCAGCGTACTCAGGACAAATTGTACAACAACTTTTGGGGTCCATTTTCTCCTGTTACCCTTGGTAAAATAAAACAAATTGGAGCTGAAGTAAATTTTTTGTGAAAAAAAGTTAAATGTTCATTTTTATTTAAACATTCCAAAAATTCCTGTGAAGCACCAGAAGGGTTAATAAACTTCTTCAATATGGTTTTGAGCACCTTGAGGGGTGCAGTTTTTAGAATGGTGTCACACTTGGGTATTTTCTATCATATAGACCCCTCAAAATGACTTCAAATGAGATGTGGTCCCTAAAAAAAAAATAATGTTGTTAAAATGAGAAATTGCTGGTCAACTTTTAACCCTTATAACTCCCTAACAAAAAAAAATTTTGGTTCCAAAATTGTGCTGATGTAAAGTAAACATGTGGGAAATGTTACTTATTAAGTATTCTGTGTGATATATCTCTGTGATTTATTTGTATGAAATTTCAAAGTTGGAAAATTGTGAAATTTTCATAATTTTCACCAAATTTCCATTTTTTTCACAAACAAACGCAGGTACCAGCAAAGAATTTTTACCAGTGCCATGAAGTACAATATGTCCCGAGAAAACAATGTCAGAATCACTTGGATCCGTTGAAGCGTTCCAGAGTTATAACCTCATAAAGGGACAGTGGTCAGAATTGTAAAAATTGGCCTGGTCATTAATGTGCAAACCACCCCTGGGAGTAAAGGGGTTAAAATCATATTTCAAGCCAGAGTTATAAAGTATTCTAATTTACTGAGACAATGACTTTTGGGTTTTCAATGACTGTAAGCCATAATCATCCACATTAACAGAAATAAGCACTTGAAGTAGATCACTCTGTTTGTACACTGAACAGATCACTGAACAGATCACTGAACACTGATAACAATTGGTGGCATTTCAAGTCCTGAGATTCACACACATCAGGCAAATTATTCCGTAATGCTGTACAATAGTGTTACTTAGTATTCAGGACACAAATTGTGTGGACTAACATTAATAAAACTGTCAATGGAGCAAAAGGGTTTAAAAGCACGTACTGAAATCTGTACATTATTCTACGTCAAAAGAACACAATGTCAGAAACATATGAGACCATTCAAATGGGGGTTATTCTAAGACTTGATATGCAGTAATAGTAATGTCACTGAAAGTTGATTTAAAAATGTCACAGACAAATTAAATGTTTTACTTATGTGAAAAAAATACTTTAAATACCTTGTCATCTTGAGAATCACACTGAAGAAGACTGTGCTGTTGAATAGCCATTGGAGGTGGTAGGGGTACTGCATCTGGGCCTTCCTCACTTTCTTCTTCTCCACAACTTTGCATGCCAGATGAAGATGATTTAGACAATGTGCCACTGCTGAGAGCTTCATTTCGTACTCGCTGAACGTAAAAAGTAAAATATTCTGAGTAAGCTAAAATATGCAAATTAGCATGAAAACCTGTCAAAACACACTTATTTTATTGCTATTAACCCCTTCACCCTCAGGCCATTTTCTGTTTCTGCTCTCCTTCTTCCCTGATGCATAACTTTTTTATTTTTCCCTCAATATGGCCGCGTGAGGGCTTTTTTTTTGTGTAGGATGAGTTGTACTTTTAAATTACGCCATTGATTTTACCAACAAAATTCCAAGTGTGGTGAAATAAAAAAAAAAAAAAAGTGCAATTCCACAATTGTTTTTTTTTACCATGTTCACTAAATACTAAAACTGACCTGTCATTATGATTCTCCAGGTCATTATCAGTTTTGTAGTGTGACAGAGTCACTGGTGAAGTGATGGAGGGGAGATATGCGTCACTGTGCATGATGGCGTTAGTGATGTAAAACCAGAATAGTTTCCTCCAGCACACTGTGTGTTGAGACAGTTTATATAAAGTTATATGATGGGCTGATTTTAGGGGACCTCCATAGGGCGGGCGGGAGGAGGTCCACGTATCTCCACTTGCAGTGTCATTACAGGACCTGTATGATGTCAGGATCATGTGATCAGTCACATGATGGCAGGATCACAAGGTCTGGGCTTGATTGGTTGACTGCAAAAGCCTTCAGTATTCAGGAGGTACATGGAGAGAGAGGACTCCAGGAAAGTGTGTGCTGATCTGAACCATTGCTCTGACATTGCTGCTAGTTAGCGCGTTGATCCCCCACTAGGAAAAAGGACTGTGTTTCTTTGTTTTACTGTTTTTCCAAGAGGACTGTGTTTACGTTCCAAAGCTTGGTTTATGCTGTCTTCAATAAACCAAGCATTTTCTCTAAAGAAACAGTGTTCCGGTTATACCTCTGTGTCCAGCCGAGTGAGCCGCTCTTCTACAGTAGATACCAAGCATGTATAGGTTTTTTTATTTGAGTGGTGAAAAAAAATCCAAAATTTGTTAACAGAAAAAAAAAAATATGGCACCATTTTCTGAGACTCACAGAGTCTCCATTTTACGGGATCTAGGGCCGGAAGAGTGCTTATTTTATGTGCACCAAGCTGATGTTTTTATCTCTACCATTTTTGGATAGCTACAATGTTTTGATCGTCTGTTATCGCATATTATTGCAATGTTATGGTGACAAAAAATACGTAATTCTGGCGTTTTTAAAATTTTTATTGTTATGCCGTTTGATGAGCTGATTAATTCTTTTTATAGTTTGATAGATTGGGAGTTTCTGAATGCGGCAATACCAAATATGTGTATTTTTATATTGTTTTTGTTTTATTTTTAAATGGGGCAAAAGGGGGGTGATTTTAACTTTCATATTTTTTTATTTTTTTTTAATATTGTGTTATGCAGTGACCCCTGTTACAGCTAGGGGGCACTGTATGCTCTCCTCAGAAAATGCACGGAGGCGTATTGAGGCCATGGGAATGCATGGCAGTCACAGGTATAACTGTGAGGCTGCCGTCACACTAGCAGTATTTGGTCAGTATTTTACATCAGTATTTGTAAGCCAAAACCAGGAATGGAACAAATAGAGGAAAAGTATAATAGAAACATATGCACCACTTCTGCATTTGTCACTCACTCCTGGTCTGGCTTACAAATACTGATGTAAAATACTGACCAAATACTGCTGGTGTGACAGCAGCCTAATGGTGAGACAACGTCCGGCATGATTGTAAATGGCCGGTATGTGTCGCAAAGGAGATCCTCAAGCTGTAAGCAGGTAATGTTGCTCTGGGACCTGTAGTCCTATGAGCCTTGTGTTTGTGTAGCTTTAAAGGGAGGCTTACAGGGTTAGTTGGAGAGCTGGGCGGGTCTGACTAACCACACACACCTCCCACCTATGGGAGTGGTTACAAGTATATAATGTGACTGAGGGGTGGTCACATGAGGAGAGTGTATGGACCTGATTGGTTCATGTGTAAGGTTCTGGAAGGCCTATGTGTTGGAGGTGCTAACTTCCTGAAGAGCACATGGTGAGGCATTGGACCTGGCGGCCTGTGTATTGGATGGTTCCACGTGGGGACGGACATCCTGAACAGCACAGAGAGGCCGTGGTTGCAGTCAGTGATGTCACTGCATTTGGGGGAGCTACAGTCCGTCTGAGGATCTGGACTGTCGGGAGTGCACTGGTCACAGGGACGGTGATCCCAGTTCGGCAGCTTCCCCAGGAGAGAGGACTGACAGGAGGTCAGTGTGTGGAGCAGGAGCTCCAGGTAGGTAACTCCAGCAAGGGGGTTATAACGGCAGAGAAGTATCTGCTATTGGAACAGACTGACGGTGGTTATTATGTTCCGTTGATGCATATAATAAACAGTATGAACGTAACTGCAGCTGAAATGGACTATATGTTGGTCCTGTGATGTTCAAATGCCCTACCGTGGTTTATGGAGGTATAATAAACCTGGGACAGGATTTTCTTAAAGAAATTACATTCTTGCCGTGTGTTTTATCGCTGCCAAGCGATTATTCCCAACCCGTTAGTGATCGCTGAATTGTTAAAAACATTTTTCACTGTTTACATGCTTCAATAGTCTCCATAGGAGACTTGAGGTTGCGACGTTATGATCTCATGTGCTACACAGAGCAGGGCTTCAGCAGAAATGCTCATCTGCTATGAACTCTGGACACTGGGTGGCACTCATAGCAGATTAACTATGTCAACCACAGGGGTCTCCTTTTTTTTAACTATACCAAGCCAAGGTGAACTTTTAAATTTCATAGTCAACCACTTTATTAGATCATGTTTGCCACTCACTTACCTCTTCAATGGTCTCATCTTGTGGTGTCGCTGAACTGTCATCAGAGTCTTTTTGGTAGTTGGAGTCTGTGTTCTTACGCACCTCTCTGCTTTTTCTATGTTTATGAGCCATTTTTTTTACATGTCCATCAGCTTTTCCACTGCTGAGTCTCCTCACAGGGCTTGTCAGCCATTTTCTCAATGTATTACCAGGCCTCTTAGGTCCTGGCGAGCTTTGTGTATTAAGCATATGCGGTTGTAACGAATTTAAGGTAGCCGGGGGACTAGCATCATTAACAGAAATTGAGTCTGTATGGAAAAAAAAATACTTTAGATTTATAATTTTTAACAAATAAATTTACTTCACAATAATATGTTGTGTATCAAAAAGGTTTGATCAAGATCAACGGCTTAATGCATAAAAATACAGTTGTGTGAAAAGTGTTTGCCCCCTTCCTGATTTCCTGTTCTTTTGTATGTTTGTCACACTTATAGTTGTGCTCCAAACTTTACATACCCTGGCAGAATTTTTGCTTTCTTGGCCTTTTTTTCAGAGAATATGAGTGATAACACCAAAACGTCTTCTCCTCTCATGGTTAGTGGATGGGTGAAGACATTTATTGTCAAAATACTGTGTTTTGTCGTTTAAAATCATAATGACAACCCAAAACATCCAAATGACCCCGATCAAAAGTTCACCCTGGTGATTTTGGCCTGGTAACATGCACAGAAGTTGACACAAATGGGTTGGAATGGCTACTAAAGGTAACATCCTTACCTGTGACCCATGTGATGCAGTGACCCCTGTAACAGGTAGGGGGCGCTGCATGGTCTCCCCAGTATGCGCACGGAGGCGTATTGAGGCCGTGCGTGGCAATTGTGTGCATGGATGTGATGGTGAGACAGTGTCTGGAATTGTGGTTAATGGGAGGTATGTGTCACAGGGATGGATGCTCCCTGCGATGCAACCCGGAGTATCTTGTCTTTAGAGCGTGTGAGCACTGAAGATGTCATTTAGTGCACCTGGGTCCGGGTTGCGGGTAGCTATGAGAGATGGGAGGGTCTGGCTACCCACATACCTCACTCTGAGTGGGGGTGCTCACTGTATCTTTTTCCCTGCAGGTGTTTGAGGACCTGCAGTGATGTCATGATCATGTGACCAGTGCATGTGATGTTACCTCACCTGTGGGTGTGGTTAGAGGCTACCTAAAGGAGGTGTGTTATCACATGGTGGTGAGTGTTTGGGAGTCTGCAAGTCTGGGCAGACTTCCATGTGTCCTGGCTGGACACTGCAGAGGGGCCCTGTGTATGAGTGACCTGTGGAAGCCTGTGTTGCTTCCTGGAAAGCACATGCTAGCGTGGAAGGTCCTGGGAGTAGGACTGGATCCCTGAGCAGCGCAGCGGAACTTGGGGAAGCTACAGTCCTCGGTGGGTCTGGACTGACTGAGATATGCCGCAAAGGCAAGTTGGTGATCCCCGTTTGGCAGCTTCTCCAGAAGAGTGGAACTTGGGGAAGCTACAGTCCTCGGTGGGTCTGGACTGACTGAGATATGCCGCAAAGGCAAGTTGGTGATCCCCGTTTGGCAGCTTCTCCAGAAGAGTGGAACTTAGGGAAGCTACAGTCCTCGGTGGGTCTGGACTGACTGAGATATGCCGCAAAGGCAAGTTGGTGATCCCCGGTTGGCAGCTTCTCCAGAAGAGAGGACTGACAAGGAGTCAGCTGGTGGAGCAGGAGCTCCCGTAAGGTACCTTCATAGACTGTTGGTCCTTATTGTGTTATGAACTGTGTGGTAACCCACGGCAACTGGTCAGGAGGACCATCGTGTTTAGTTGCTGCAACCTGTGTTCTGTGAACTGTGTGGTAACCAACAGCAACTGGTCAGAGGAGGACCAGCGTGATTAGTTGCTGCAACCTGTGTGATATGAACTGTGTGGTAACCCACGGCAACTGGTCAGGAGGACCAGCGTGTTTAGTTACCACAGACTAAGGTTCTGAGACTTAATGTGCAGGTAATGTGTTAACGAATGGACTACATGTAAGACAGTGAAATGCAACTTGGCTTACGATGCGGTTTATGCTGTACAAAATAAACCGTATGGACTGTTTTGTTTGAAAAAATCGTGCTCGAGTACGTCAATCCCGTGCCAAGCGAGTAATCCCCTACCTGTTAGTAAGAGCAATCTTACACCTGTTTGCTAGTAATCATTGTGTGTGCATAAAAGCTGAGTGAGTTTCTGGGATCCAGACAGACTTTCATCCAGCCATTGACATTTCTGGATTGTGAGTCATTGGGAAGCAAAAGAATTGTCAACGGATCTACAGGAAAAGGTAGTTAAACTGTATAAAACAGGAAAAGAGATACAAAAAGATCTCCAAGGAATTGATAATGCCAGTCAGCAGTGTTCAACCTGTGGTTAACAAATGGAAAATCAGGGACTCTGTAAAAACTAAATCATGGTCAGGTAGACCAACAAAAATGTCGTCCACAACTGCCAGGAAAATTGTTTGGGCTGCAAAGAAAAACCCACAAATAACATCAGCTGAAATACAGGACTCTCTGAAAACTAGCGGTGTGGCTGTTTCAAGATGCACAATAAGGAGGCACTTGAAGAAAAATGGGCTGCATGGTCGAGACGCCAGAAGAAAGTCATTACTGCGCAAATGCTACAAAGTATCTCACCTACAATATGCAAAACAGCATAGAGACAAGCCTCAAAACTTCTCGAACAAGGTAATTTGGAGTGATGAGACCAAAATTGAACTTTTGGGCCACAACCATAAATGTTACATAGGTCAACAAGGCCTATGATGAAAGAAATACCATTCCTACTGTAAAGCACAGAGGTGGATCACTGATGTTGTGGGGATGTGTGAGCTACAAAGGCACAGGAAACTTGGTCAAAGTTGAAGGAAAGATAAATGCAGCACGTTATCGCAAATACTGGAGGAAAATTTGCACTCATCAGCACGAAAGCTGCGCATGGGACGTACTTGGACTTTCCAACATGACAAAGATCCAAAACACAAGGCCAAGTCGACCTGTCATTGCTGGTTTTTGTTCATTCTGCCTCCCAAATATCGCAATAAAAAGAGATAAAAAAATGTCATGTGCCCGCAAATGGTACCAATAAAAACGTCAACTCATCCTGCAAAAAACAAGACCTCACATGACTCTGTGGGCCAAAATATGGAAAAATTATAGCTCTCAAAATGTGGTGATACAAAAACTATTTTTTGTAATAAACAGTCTTTTAGCATGTAGTAGAAGAAAACACGGCACTCAATAGAAAAAAGTATTCCTTTTGTCAGCACCTATCACCCCTTTTCGAATCTGGTGCAGTCCATCATCAGACGTCACCATTCCTCCCATGTTTCCGTAGGGCTAAGAATTTAAGGGACCAACTGGTGAAGGTGTAGGTTTTAAAACCCGCATACCCAGGCAAACCTTTTTGCAGGACCTTCCCTTGTTTGAATTGCCTACAATGCAACAACATACAGAAAGTCCCCACAGTCTTTCATCCTCACACAGGTCAAGATTTCCAATTAAGGGCTTTTTCACATGTGAGTCCTCATATGTTGTATATTTAATAAAGTGCCCCTGCGGTTTAGCCTACGTTGGCGAAACTACCTAACCTATCAGGGACAGAGTGCCACAGCACAAATCCACCATCCGCTGCAAGAAAACCCACCTAGCCCTCCCGTACCATTTCCATGAAAAAAATTACAATATCTCCCAACTTAGGTTCCAAGTTCTGGAACAAATTGATCCCAACAGGAGAGGCCTCAACAGAACCAAATTGATTAAAAAAAGGAAGCTTTCTGGATATTCACATTCCAGACCCTTGAGCCCAAAGGGCTCAATCGGGAATATGATGTATCGTCCTTCTTGTGAATAATTTAGCTTATTGTGAGATGTTTATTATGTCCATTATGTTATGACAATACATCTGTATATTGTTTTTTAATTTAATTTTCTTTCTGCTTTTAGAATCGGTAATACAACACCATTCACTTCACTGGGCACCTCCATCATCATGCATGGTATATTACTATATGAGACTGAACCATGTTTGTTTGATCTTATATATCGCCTTTTTTTTTAATTTATTTATTTAGCGATCCATTCCTCTATTTGTCTTTCCTTTTTTTTCTTCCTTTTTTTTTGTTTTTATTATTTTTTCCTTTTATCTTCAGCCTTATTTTTCGGCCCATATAGATTTCCTGTTCTATATACTCCTTCCCATATATTCCCTATATCCTCTTGTCGATAGGTTTTACCAATCCTACTATATCTGGTATTATGCAGTTCTTCCCCTCCCCTCTCTAGTCATTCCCTTAATTGGCCTCTGCTCTGTCTCAGGCAGTCACTTGACCGCGATGACATCACCACAGACTGGGATTTATACCTGGAAGTTAACACAGCACTGCAGTGTCCCTCCTGCTGCACGGCATGTTGCCAGGCTTCCTCCCCACTGATCCAGACACAGGTAATATAAGGATATACTGCGCTCTTTGCGCCCCCTACATCCTCTCCCACCCCATGGGTTCTAATATTTACACACCTTCATTTCAGCGCTTTGCCTCTGCAACTGATGTTGCCACATACCCCGACGCTTTATCCTCCCTGTGTGATTGGTGTTCCATATCTCAGGTATTTGGCACTAAGGTGCTACATGCTCGATTATCCTCATTTTCCTCCTTTACGCATGCAATTACCTGTGTTCCCTCTTTGCTCTTTATAGATCATACCTGTTGCAGCAGATTATACCTATTGCAGCAGGCTGTTATATAACCTATATAATCTGTGGACGCTCCTTATACCTTCTTAGATTGTTTATACATCCAGGTATATATATTTTGCACCATTTTTGTTCTCTTAAACCCCTCCCCCCTCCCCCTCCTTTTCTTCCGTTATATCTTCCATTTGGGCTGCTCTGCTTTACTCAAACTATTTGTTTATTTATATCTGTCACTCCTCTTATTGTAATTATTATCTGTTGCACATTCTATGTACAGGTAACTATTAACGCCTGTTCATATTTTCCAGGTTGTTCACGTGATATTCACTGTTAGTGACCGCTTTATCCTTCACCTGATGTTTAGATCGTCACCTGATACTTCTATCAAAAGACTCTTTATTAGTGTTGAGCATTCCGATACCGCAAGTATCGGTTATCGGCCGATATTTGCGGTATCGGAATTCCGATACCGAATTCCGATACCTCCCGCGTATCGGATACCGGAATCGGAAGTTCCCAGAATTCAAACTGCACGCAGCAGCCAATGAGGAATGAATGGAAGTGTGGGCACATCCTGTTTAGCATGGTGGGCATGTAAGTACTGCCAAGGCTGTGATTGGCTGATGAAATGATGTCACTCTGCACTATAAAAAACGCTGCCGCCATTTTGTGCTCACTCTGCTGTGATTTCAGTTAGGGACAGGACACTGTGTTCTAACTGAGGGCCAGTTGAGATTGCTAATTGCTTTATTTTGCTTTCCCAAGGCCAATTTAGCAAAACGCTGTGTGTTGTTCACCTTGCTCTTGCCTTGCAGCGCTGTTTTAACAGCGTTCTGCAAGGTCTCTGTGTGTGTGTGCAGCTCACTCTGTAGTCTGTGTGCAGCCATATACCCGGTTGTATTCAGCTCAGGGGGGGTTCACACTGCCTCATACAGTTCTATCCATTGTCCTTTTTTGCTCATAGTGCAGCCTGCTGCACATTTTTTCTAAAATTTCCTATTAGTGTTTTTCCACCCGTCTCCAGCTAAATTGTGGAAAAACACTACATAGGATAACCTAGAGGGGGGTTTTTGGGCCTTGCAGCGCCGTTTACGGCTGTCTGCACGGTCTCCATGTGAGCGCAGCTCGCCCTGTAGTCTGTGTGCAGCCACAGCCGGTTGTATTCAGCTCAGGGTAAGTCACTGCCTCATACCGTGAAAAAACTTTTCCTTTTTTTCAAATAGTGCAGCCTGCTGAAAATTTTTCCAAAAATTTCCTATTAGTGTCTTTCCACCCGTCTCCAGCTAAATAGTGAAAAACACTACATAGGATAACCTAGAGGAGGGTTTTTGGGCCTTGCAGCGCCGTTTTCGGCTGTCTGCACGGTCTCCGTGTGAGCGCAGCTCGCCCTGTAGTCTGTGTGCAGCCACAGCAGGTTTGATTCAGCTCAGGGTGCGTTACTGCCTCTTACCGTTAAATAACTTGTTCTTTTTTTCAAATAGTGCAGCCTGTTGAAAACTTTTTAAAAAATTTCCTATTAGTGTCTTTCCACCCGTCTCCAGCTAAATAGTGGAAAAACACTACATAGGATAACCTAGAGGAGGGTTTTTGGGCCTTGCAGCGCCGTTTACGGCTCTCTGCATGGTCCCCGTGTGAGTTAAACTCGCTCTGTAGCCCGATCTGCAAAAAAAAAAAAAGAAGTAAAGTTCACCAAACACCACTTAACACTTGTGTAGGCCACATTTTATAAATAATAAAGTCTAGTCCACACTTTACAACACTAGTGTTTCTTACACCTGTTAGGAGGAGCATTTCAGGAATAAGCACACTAAGGCCTTAGTACTTTTCTGCTTATCTTTATCTGTCAACCAAGATGAAGAGGGCAGGGAGTAAGGCACGTGGGCGTGGGCGCGGAGCAGGGAGAGGACGTGGTGATTCTGTGCCTGCTGCGGGCACCGGTGACTCATCATCACTCAGTTTCAGCAGGGAACAGTCCTTCATGCGCAGCTTTGTCGGAGAGCGCCGTGCACCGCTGCTGCGTGAAGATCAAATTGAAGCCGTTGTCGGATGGATGGCAGCTAATGCATCGGCATCGACTTCAATTAGTGCCACATCCTCTCAGGCACAGACCACTGGAGAGCAGCCATCTGTCTCTTCACCACCTGCCAAATTGGCCAGGCAGTCAGAGAGCCCAGGACAGGAGCAGTCTCTACTTCTGTTCTCTGAATCTCTTGGCTTGGAAACAGGGGGCCAGCCAAGCAGTATTGGAGAAATGGAAGAAGAGGCAGTGTGCAGTGATGCCCAACAGCTTTGTCTCTCTGACTCAGAGGCGGGTGGGCCAGTGCCTGCGGTGACCACAGCGCAGTACGCATCTGATGATGAAACTCAGGAGCCGCTTTCTGGTGCGTACTGTGCTGCCGAGACTACCCAGGAGGAGCAGTTGGTGGCAGAGGGTAGTGGAGATGATGAGGTCATTGACACATCGTGGCGTGAGGAACAGGAAGGTGGTGGGAGCAGCTCTGAGGAAGAGATTCCCCTTACGGGCCAAAGAGGGAGAGGGAGGGGGAAGACTGCGGAGCCTGTAGCCTCCACTTTGGCACCCGTTAGGAGCCTGTCTCTTTCAAAAGCCAAAAAGGACGCTCCCAAGACTTGCAGTGCCTGGTCCTTTTTTGACACAGTTGCAGATGACATTTGTTTTGTCAAATGCAAGCTGTGTCATCAGAAAGTCAAAAGAGGTAAAAGTGTCAGCAACCTCAATACCACAAATATGTGGAAACATGTGCGGACCAGGCACGCAGTGGAGTTACAAAAACACACTGAAGACGTATGCCAACCAACAGCGGCAGCTACCACCTCTTCAGCTCGTGTTGCCTCTTCCTCCAGCTCACGCACAGCTGGTTTGGCCCAGCCGCTTTTACTTCAGCAGGCAAGCTGTCCCTGCCCTGCACAAGCATGTGGAGGGACACATAAAACACGCGCTACTGAACGCCGTCAGTAGCAAGGTCCACTTCACCACCGATGCGTGGACCAGTCAACATGGCCAGGGGCGATACATTTCCCTCACTGCCCATTGGGTTAATGTTGTTGAGCCAGGTACAGATCGTGCGAGTGGCGCAGGACATGTCCTGCCCACTCCAAGGATTGCAGGAATCCAGTCTGTACGCATTGACTCCTCCTCATACACAAGTTCCTCAGAATCATCGCTGCAGGAGCCGTCACAGTCCACCTCCACATGGACACGTGAACGTTTACCTCTGACCGACATGAGCACAGCCGTGGCCAAACGTCAACAGGCCATCTTGAAACTAGTTGCATTGGGGAATCGAAGCCACACAGCGCAGGAGCTCTGGAATGCCATCAAGCAGGAGAGCGATGTGTGGTTAGTGCCAGCGAATCTCCGTCAGGCATGGTAGTGTGTGACAATGGCCGAAATCTGGTGGCAGCTTTGGCCATTGGCAACCTCACTCACATCCCATGTCTGGCACATGTGCTCAATTTGGTTGTGCAGAGTTTTCTGAGGGACTATCCGGATCTTGATGCACTGCTGCACAAGGTCCGCCTAGAGTGTGCTCACTTGCGGCGTTCCAGCTTGGCAAGATCCCGCATTGCTGCTCTGCAGCGCCGATTCCGCCTTCCGGAACACCGCATCATATGTGACCTACCTACCAGGTGGAATTCCACGTTACATATGTTGGAGCGGTTGTGTGAGCAGCAGCAAGCAGTAATGGAGTACCAGCTGCATCAGGCGCAAAAAAGTCGCAGTCAGCACCGATCAGACTTCACAACCACAGAGTGGGCTACTATGAAGGACGTCTGCCAGGTTTTGCGTCCTTTCGATTATTCCACGCGGATGGCAAGTGCAGATGATGCACTCGTCAGCATGACTGTCCCCCTTATCTGCCTGCTTCAACAAACACTGCAAGCATTAAGGGATGATGTTGTGGAAGAGGTGGAGGATGAGGAGTCACCTTTTCCATCAGCTTCTGAAGAGTCAGCGCCACGTGGTTCCTCACAAAGGGGTACGCAGGGGCCACTTTGTGAGGAGGAGGAGTCAATGGAGGAGGAAGACCTCCGTCCAGAGGAGGGAGTGAGACAATTGTCCAGTGGTCAGTGTGTACAGCGAGGGTGGGGTGATGATGAGCGGGCAGAGATCATGTCTCAAGCAGGGGACAGCGTTTCTGGGCCATTTGGCAGTCTGCACACATGGTGGATTTCATGCTGCAGTGCCTGAGAAACGACCGCCGCATCGACCACATTCTCAACATGCCTGATTATTGGGTGTTCACCCTCCTCGATCCTCGCTACCGGGACAACGTCCAAAACCTCATCCCAGCGTTGACCCGGGAGCGTAAAATGCGGGAGTACCACGACACACTGGTGAATTCCATCATCTTCTCCAGTCCAACTGAGAGGAGTGCTGCTAGTGCTTTACAAAGCAGCTCAGTGCGTCGAGGCAGTGGGGGAGGCTCTGCAAAAATATGGAGCAGAAGCAGTGCCTCTGCCCAAGGCAAGCCCAGTATGGCACAACTGTGGCAAAGTTTTGTGTGCCCACCCCAAATGTCTACACCATCACCGGCGGCTCCAGTCAGCAGGAGGCAACGGTTCCGTCAGATGGTGACAGACTACATGGCTTGCCCTCTTAGTGTACTCCCAGACGGCTCTTCCATATTCAAGTTTTGGGTCTCTAAGCTGGATACATGGCCAGAGCTAAGCCAGTATGCATTGGAGATGCTGGCTTGCCCTGTGGCTAGTGTCTTATCGGAACGTGTCGCAGGTGGTGTACTAACAGACTGTCGCATGCGACTATCCTCCGATAACGTTGACCGGCTTACTTTCCTGAAAATGAACCAGGCCTGGATCTCGCAGGAATTTGCCACTCCTCTGCCTGATTAAGTAATTGGGTGTCATCCAGGTCACCTGATGTGTTCATCTTTCTACCACCTGAACTGCTATTCCTGGGCTCCAACACCGCCAGTTGCGGCTCAGAAGTGCAGGCTGCACAGTCAAAACATACGACCCAGTGTTATTGGGTTTCAGTAACGTCAGCTGATCCCCAGCTGTGTAGCCGGCAATGTGTCCTGCGACCGCCACGCTGGCACAACAACCTAAATGTAAGGGAACCTGTCCCCCCCCCCGGCGTTTGTTACTGAAAGAGCCATCTTGTGCAACAGTAATGTTGCACAAGGAAAAGGTAGCTCTTTTAGTTTAGCTCCTTGCACACGCAGAACTTAACACTTATAAAATGTGTTCACTTATACCGTTATACCGTCCCGGAGCTGGGACTTTCCTTCATAATGTGACGCAGCACAGCCGTCATTCCTATCCCATTCGTGCCGTGCGCTGCCTCCTCAGCATTGTTTTAAGCTGTCACGGAGCCTGCGCTGTTCTGTTATCCCTTGGCCATGGCCAATTTGCGCTGCCTGTCTTCTGACATAATTTGGTGTCATGATGGCTGCGCCTGTGCGCCCGCGCTGCCCGAGAACCCGCCTCGCATTGTCTTCTGATTGAATCACACTGCGAGCCTGGGATCCATGGGCATGCGCAGTGCATATCTTCACCTCGGGCTCTCGCCCATCTCCCTCCGCCTTCTTTAGACTGTGCGCCGTCAGCTGATCCCTAATAGCATGCCACGGCCGTGACGCCTCACAGTCTGAAGAAGAGAGAAGGAGGGGAGTGAGAGGCGAGGATATGCACTGTGCATGCCCATGGATCCAAGGCCCGCAGTGGGATTACATTAGACGACACTGCGAGGTGAGATCTGGAGCAGCGTGGACGCACAGGCACTGACAGCCTGACACCAAATTATGTCAGAAGACAGGCAGCGCAAATTGGGCATGGCCAAGGGATAACAGACCAGCGCAGGCTCCGTGACAGCTTAAAACAATGCTGAGGAGGCAGCGCACGGCACGAAGGGGATAGGAATGACAGCTGTGCTGCGTCCCATTACGAAGGAAATTCCCACCTCCGGGACGGTTTTACGGTATAAGGGGACACATTTTTAGTGTGTACTTCTGTGTTTGCAAGGAGCATAATTAAAATAGCAACCTTTTCTTTTTGCATCCTTAGTGCTGCACAAGATGCCTCTTTCAGCTACAAACGTCTTGGGGGGGAAGGGGGGGGTTAAAGGTTCCCTTTCAACTTGCTCCAATCAGGCTTCGGCCTACACTCTGTTCCTCTGCTCCTCCTGCTGTCCCTGGGCTCTAACACCACCAGTTGGTGCCTGGAAGTGCTGTCTGCACAGTCAACAGTCTCTCCTCTGTTATTGGGGTTCAGTAACGTCAGCTGATCCCCAGCTGTGTGTGCGGCAATACCTCCAATCTGCTCCTCCTGCTGTCCCTGGGCTCTATCACCGCCAGTTGGTGCCTGGAAGTGCTGTGTGCACAGTCAACAGTCGCTCCTCTGTTATTGGGGTTCAGTAACGTCAGCTGATCCCCAGCTGTGTATCCGGCAACGTGTCATGCGACCGCCACGTTGGCACAACTAAAATGTAAGGGAACCTGTCCCCCCCCCTAGGCATTTGTTACTGAAAGAGCCACCTTGTGCAGCACTAATACTGCACAAGGAAAAGGTCGCTCTTGAAATTATGCTCCTTGGAAACGCTGAACTACACACTCATGTAATGTGTCCTCTCACACCGTCCAACCGTCCCGGAGGTGGGACTTTCCTTTGTAATGTGACGCAGCACAGCCATCATTCCTACCCCCTTGGCACCGTGCGCTGCCTCCTTAGCGTTGTTTGATTCCGTCATGGACCCTGCACTGTTATGTTATGTTATCCCTTGGCCATGCACAGTTTGCGCTGCCCGTCCTCTGACATCATTTGTTGTCGTCCATGCTGCCCGAAATGCCACCTCGCAGTGTCGTCTAATGTGATCCCACAGTGGGCCTGGTATCCATGGCCATGCGCAGTGCATATACTAGCCTCTCACTCCACTTTTTCACGCTTCTTCAGAGTAGGTGGCGTCAGCTGATCCCTAATAGCATGCCACGGCCGTGACGCCGCACAGTCTGAAGAAGCAGGAAGGAGGTGAGTGAGAGGCGATGATATGCACTGCGCATGCCCATGGATCCCTGGCCCGCAGTGGGATTACATTAGATGACACTGAGAGGTTGGATCTCGGGCAGCTTTGACGGACAGGCACTGCCAGCCTGACACCTAAATGATGTCAGAAGACGGGCACCGCTAACTGTGCATGGCCAAGGGATAATATTACAGCGCGGGCTCCGTGACAGAACCAAACAACGTTGAGGAGGTGGCGCACGGCACCAAGGGGGTTGGAATGACGGCTGTGCTGTGTCACATTACAAAGGAAAGTCCCACTTCTGGGACGGTTTAACGGTGTGAGGGGACACATTATGAGTGTGTACTTCAGCGTTTGCAAGGAGCATAATTTTAGGAGCCACCATTTTCCATGTGCAGTATTACTGCTGTACAAGATGGCTCTTTCAGCAACAAATGCCTGGGGGGGGGGGGGGGGGGGGGGGTTAAAGGTTCCCTTTCAACTTGCTCCACTGCAGGCTTCGGCCTACACTCTGCTCCTCTTTGATTTTCTGGGTTTCAACACTGTCAGTTGCCACCTGGAAGTGTTGTCTACACAGAAAAAACACTAGCTGATGTGTCAGTGGGGTTCAGCACCGCCACCTGTTCCCCTGCTGTGTAGTCGGCAACGTGTCCAGCACAAGCCACGCTGGCACAACAGAACAAAAGCTGCCACCAGTGCAGGCTTCGGCCTACACTCTGCTCCTCTCCTCCTCCTGCTGACCCTGGGCTCTAACACCGCCAGTTTTTGCCCGGAACTGCTAGCTGCACAGAGAAAAACACCAGCCAATGTGTTAGTGGGGTTCAGCACCGCCAGCTGTTCCCCTGCTGTGTAGCCGGCAACGTGACCTGCAAACGCCACGCAGGCACCTGAACTGAAATTAAAGGGACCCTGACCCCCACCCCCAGGTGTTTCTATGTATAACAGCCACCTTGTACAGCAGTACTGCTGCATTTGTACAAGGTGGCTGACTTTTTCTCCTTGCCCACGTTGAATTTAACACGCACAAAATGTGTCTCATTACAGACCATTACAATGTCCCTGAGGTGTGACATTCCTTTTTAATGACACGCAGCACCCCCCTTGGTAGCGCTGCCCATCTTCTGACATCATTGGTTGGCTGCCTGTGCGTCCGCCCTGCCCGACACAACCCCCCTCATTGTCTCATATATTTTGGCTGCGAGGGTGTGATTGATGGGCATGTGCAGTGCATATGTTCGCCCGTCTTAACTCATCTCCTTCCGCCTTCTTCAGACTGTGCGGCCTCATGGCTGTGGTAGGCGATAAGGGATCAGCTGAGGCCGCCCAGTCTGAAGCAGATGTAAGGACATGTGTGAGCGGCGAACATATTTACTGCGCAAGGCCACAAATCCCAGCTCTGCAGTGTGACTTTATTAAAAGACACTGCGGGTCTGGGATTCATGGCCATTGCTAACCGCACTGGCCAACATGAAATGAGGTGAGAAGACAGGCAGCGCTCACAGCGCATGGCCAAGGGATCACAATAGCGCAGACTCCTGTACAGCAAATAACAACGCTCAGGAGGCTGCGCCCAGCACCAAGGCGTTATTTATGTGTACCTGTGCTGCATCTCCTTAAAAAGACAAGTCACGCCTCCAATACAGTTCTACTGTACAATGGGCAAAATTGTGTACGTCTTTCATTCTGCGTGTGCAATGAGCAAAACTTAAAGAGCAACCTTTCACTTGTGGAGCATTACTGCTGCACAAGGTGTGGCTCTTCAACATTGTAACACCTAAGGGTGGGTTAAAGGTTACCTTTGAAATTGGTTCAATTAGGCTTCGGCCTACACTCTGCTCCTCCTGCAGACCCTGGGCTCTAACTACGCCAGTTGGGGCCCGGAAGTGTTGGCTGCACAGAGAAAAACACCCGCCATTGTGTCAGTGGGGTTCAGCACCGCCAGCTGTTCCCCTGCTGTGTAGCCGGCATCGTGTCCAGCATAAGCCACGCTGGCACAACAGACCAAAAGCTGCCACCAGTGCAGGCTTCGGCCTACACTCTGCTACTCTCCTCCTCCTGCTGACCCTGGGCTCTAACACCGCCAGTTTTTGCCCGGACGTGCTAGCTGCACAGAGAAACACACCAGCCAATGTGTTAGTGGGGTTCAGCACCGCCAGCTGTTCCCCTGCTGTGTAGTCGGCAACGTGTCCAGCACAAGCCATGCTGGCACAACAGACCAAAAGCTGCCACCAGTGCAGGCTTCGGCCTACACTCTGCTCCTCTCCTCCTCCTGCTGACCCTGGGCTCTAACACCGCCAGTTTTTGCCCGGACGTGCTAGCTGCACAGAGAAAAACACCAGCCAATGTGTTAGTGGGGTTCAGCACCACCAGCTGTTTCCCTGCTGTGTAGCCGGCAACGTGACCTGCAAACGCCACGCAGGCACCTGAACTGAAATTAAAGGGACCCTGACCCCCACCCCCAGGTGTTTCTATGTATAACAGCCACCTTGTACAGCAGTACTGCTGCATTTGTACAAGGTGGCTGACTTTTTCTCCTTGCCCACGTTGAATTTAACACGCACAAAATGTGTCTCATTACAGACCATTTCAATGCCCCTGAGGTGTGATTCTCCTTTTTAAATGACACGCAGCACCCCCCTTGGGGCTGCCCATCTTCTGAAATCATTGGTTGGCTGCTTGTGCTTGTGCGTCCGCCCTGCCCGACACAACGCCCCTCGTTGTCTCATATATTTTGACTGCGAGGGTGTGATTGATGGGCACGAGCAGTGCATATCTTCGCCTGTCTTCACTCATCTCCTTCCGCCTTCTTCAGACTGTGCGGCCTCATGGCCGTGGCAGGCGATAAGGGATCAGCTGAGGCCGCCCAGTCTGAAGCAGGTGTAAGGACATGTGTGAGTGGCGAACATATTTACTGCACAAGGCCACGAATCCCAGCCCCGCACTGTGACTTTATGAAAAGACACTGCGGGTCTGGGATTCATGGCCATCGTTAACCGCACCAGCCAACATGAAATGAGGTCATAAGACGGGCAGCGCTAACTGCCAAGGGCTAACAAGAGCGCAGACTCCTGTACAGCAAATAACAACGCTCAGGAGGCTGCGCCCAGCACCAAGGCGTTATTTTTTGATACCTGTGCTGCGTCTCCTTAAAAAGACAAGTCATGCCTCCAATACAGTTCTACTGTACAATGGGCGAAATTGTGTACGTCTTTCATTCTGCGTGTGCAATGAGCAAAATTCAAAGAGCAACCTTTCACTTGTGTAGCATTACTGCTGCACAATGTGTGGCTCTTCTACATTGTAACACCTGAGGGTGGGTTAAAGGTTACCTTTGAAATTGGTTCAATTAGGCTTCGGCCTACACTCTGCTCCTCTCCTCCTCCTGCTGACCCTGGGCTCTAACACCGCCAGTTGGGGCCCGGATGTGCTAGCTGCACAGAGAAAAACACCAGCCAATGTGTCAGTGGGGTTCAGCACCGCCAGCTGTTCCCCCGCTGTGTAGCCCGCAGACACAAAGCTGCCTCCAGTGCAGGCTTCGGCCTACACTATGCTCCCCCTGCTTACCCTTTGCTCCAACACTGCTAGTTGGGGCTCTAGGAAGACAATCTTGAATAGGCAACGCATCCGGGTTCCAGCACCGCCAGCTGGTTCTCGGCAGTGTTTTTGTCACAGGTACTCCCTCGTGCCCAGCCTGGTCCCAGCACCGTCAGCTGTTTCTGGGAAGTGTCAAGCTCACTGAGATGCCTATGCGTTGACCCGTTGTGTTACGGTCGGGTTAGCCAACTCCAGGGTGCCTCCAGTTTAGGAGCTTCCTATGTGGGCTGTGTGAATTGGCAGTCAAGGCTGGTTCTGTAGTGCCAGTAGGCCAAGCTCCCCCTGTAGGACTGTTGGGGTTCGGTAACTGCGGCTGCCTAGCTGTTCTCTCCTCTCCTGTGGACCTTCTGGTACACCACCTGGTTCCAGCACCGTCAGCTGGTTCCGGGCAGAGCCTTTGGCTTAGGTGCCTCCTTCTGGGTATCCAAGTTCCGCCAACGCCAGGCGGTCCTTGGTAGTGCTTTTAAGCGCGGGCACCTACAGCTTAGTAAACGGGTTCCAGCACCGTCAGCTGGTTCTCGGTGCCATTGGCTATTGCACACTGGAGCAACGCATCCGGGTTCCAGCACCGCCAGCTGGTTCTCAGCAGTGTTTTTGTCACGGGTACTCCCTCGTGCCCAGCCTGGTCCCAGCACCGTCAGCTGTTTCCGGGTAGTGTCAAGCTCACTGAGACGCCTATGCGTTGACCCGTCGTGTTGCGGTCGGGTTAGCCAACTCCAGGGTGCCTCCAGTTTAGGAGCTTCCTATGTGGGCTGTGTGAATTGGCAGTCAAGGCTGGTTCTGTAGTGCCAGTAGGCCAAGCTCCCCCTGTAGGACTGTTGGGGTTCAGTAACTGCGGCTGCCTCGCGGCCTAGCTGTTCTCTCCTCTCCTGTGGACCTTCTGGTACACCACCTGGTTCCAGCTCCGTCAGCTGGTTCCGGGCAGAGCCTTTGGCTTAGGTGCCTCCTTCTGGGTATCCGAGTTCCGCCAACGCCAGGCGGTCCTTGGTAGTGCTTTTAAGCGCGGGCACCTACAGCTTAGTAGCCGGGTTCCAGCACCGTCAGCTGGTCCTCGGTCGTGCCATTGGCTCTTGCACAGTTGGCCAACGCATCCGGGTTCCAGTACCGTCAGCTGGTTCCGGGCAGAGCCTTTGGCTTAGGTGCCTCCTTCTGGGTATCCGAGTTCCACCAACGTCAGGTGGTCCTTGGTAGTGCTTTTTAGCACGGGTACCTCCTGCTTAGTAACCGGGTTCCAGTAACGTCAGCTGGTCCTCGGTAGTTCCATTGGCTCTTGGACCTTCGGCTACCCCTCCGGGTTCCAGTACCGTCAGCTGGTTCTCGGCAGTGTCTTTTGCTCTTGTACCTTCTGCTCCCCATCCTGGTTCCAGTAACGTCAGCTGGTCCTCGGTAGTTCCATTGGCTCTTTGACCTTCGGGTAGCCATACGAGTTCCAGTTCCATCAGCTGGTTCTCGGCATTTTCTCAGTCTTCTTGTACCTTCTGCTACATTTCCAAGTTCAAGACCCTAAAGACGACGACCCAGAAGACCACCCCTAAGATGACGATGACACCAGAGACGACAACCACTGAGATGACGACGACCCTGAAGACCACCCCGATGATGACGACGACGGCGGAGATGACGACGACGGAGACGACGACCCTGGAGACGACGACATGGAAGACCGAGAAGCAGAAGAACAAGAGGCTGCAGAACAAAGAGCAGAAGAACATTAAGCATAACACTTAAGGTACCGTCACACTAGACGATATCGCTAGCGATCCGTGACGTTGCAGCGTCCTTGCTAGCGATATCGTCCAGTGTGACAGGCAGCAGCGATCAGGCCCCTGCTGTGCTGTCGCTGGTCGGGGAAGAAAGTCCAGAACTTTATTGGGTCGCTGGACTCCCCGCAGACATCGCTGAATCGGCGTGTGTGACACCGATTCAGCGATGTCTTCACTGGTAACCAGGGTAAACATCGGGTAACTAAGCGCAGGGCCGCGCTTAGTAACCCAATGTTTACCCTGGTTACCATCCTAAAAGTAAAAAAAACAAACAGTACATACTTACCTACCGCCGTCTGTCCTCCAGCGCTGTGCTCTGCTCTCCTCCTGCTCTGGCTGTGAGCGTCGGTCAGCCGGAAAGCAGAGCGGTGACGTCACCGCTCTGCTTTCCGGCCGCTGTGCTCACAGTCAGTACAGGAGGAGTGCAGAGCACAGCGCTGGAGGACAGATGGCGGTAGGTAAGTATGTACTGTTTGTTTTTTTTACTTTTAGGATGGTAACCAGGGTAAACATCGGGTTACTAAGCGCGGCCCTGCGCTTAGTTACCCGATGTTTACCCTGGTTACCGGCATCGTTGGTCGCTGGAGAGCGGTCTGTGTGACAGCTCTCCAGCGACCAAACAGCGACGCTGCAGCGATCCGGATCGTTGTAGGTATCGCTGCAGCGTCGCTAAGTGTGACGGTACCCTTAATATCAGAGCAAAAGATATTATCTAAATTATATGCAGAAGAAGACTAAGCAGTGTATGGGGGTGAGTCCGTTCCTCCTCGTGGTGCCCCTGGATAAAGCCTGATGCTGCAGGCCAAACTGAACGCGGACAAATGTAACTTTTGTGACAGGCAGAACGGAAGGTGTAATCTTCAAACTTTTATAGATAACAACTACGGGAATGCCTGTCACAAATGAGGATATGATGAAGAAGTAGAATAGGAAGAATAATAATAGTTGAATAAAATTAATATGAAGAATGTAATCCAAAAAAATAATAGGTAGAAGATGAAGAAGAAGATGAATAAGGTGAAGAAGAAGTTGATGTCAAAGATGCTGATGATGATGAAGATGAAAGTGTGGGAAAAGTAAAAAAAAAGAAGGGGAAGGGCATGGAATAGTGAAACATCAATATCGGACAAAATAAAAAAAAAATTTACATAGTCAATATCTTTGTCACTCCGAACGTCTTTAAAAAAAAAAAAATCATGCTATTCTATTTGATTGGGCTAAACCTCTATGCCTTTAATGTCTCCGCCACCTCACCAAATACATCCTACATTATTCTTAGTTGTTTTCCTTCATGTAGAATGAACCTACAAGGAAAGAAAGGGTTTATTTTAATTCCGATATTTTGGTCCCATTGACTTGCATTGGGATCGGGTATCGGTATCAGCGATATCCGATATTTTTTTGAATATCGGCCGATCCAATCCGATACCGATACTTTCCGATATCGGAAGGTATCGCTCAACACTACTCTTTATATATTTTACACCGTGTTCACTCTAGGGCATGGATATCCTATTATGTATCCTTCACCATTCAGTGCTATCAGGACTGTAATATGTTGTGTATTTCGATTAGTCAAATATATCACTTTTATTTCCCTTATACTTATGTCATACAGCACGGTCGGCATACTCACTGGAGCCTCTACCTCCACAGAGCACTCACGGATAGATCTCTTCGTTTTTTGAATTCTATTTCACCAGTTCTAATGATCATCACCACTGTATAGCAACTGTTTCCAATATATTTTGCATCTTGTCACAATTTATATTTTCTGATATTCTCTTACTTTATGTGATTATAGTTCACACTAAAGAATTGTCTGATGAAGGTCATTTGCCGGACCGAAAACATTTATTCATCAATTTTGTCTGCATGCATTAATAATAAAAAGAAGCAAAATAATTTTTCTTACTACTGAGTGCCAAGTTTTTTTCATTATTAGTCTTTTAGCATGTGACAGCTGCCAAACAAAAATCCACTACAAAAACCCGTTATAAATAGTAAATCGAAACCCCCTTCTTCACCCCCTTAGTTAGGGAAAAATAAAAAAATGTATTTGTGGCACCCCAGGAGTTTGGGTACCACAGTAGTGCTGTCTTCCTCTCGGGGAGGATAGTGCTAGGTCTGGAGACAAGTGAGATTCCCTTTGGTAGGTTTACACACACACAACACCTTCCAGGCCAGGAGGGGGAGCTCCAAGCCCTGTTTTAAGGCAGCTTCCCTGAATAAAGATCTTGGTTTGGAGGCGGAGTGAGCTCAGGTTGTAGTAGGAGTCTGTGTGCGAGGACAGACCGGAGTGGAGCACAAAGGAAAGCGAGAGCTCCAGGAGGCCACAAGCAGGCCTCTGAAGAGTAACAACGCAAGAATCCAGGTAGCGCGAGCCCGAGCCAAGGCTTTTGTGGATTATAAAACACAGAGCAGAACCGGAGGGTATTGTTCTACAAGGACTTTGCCCATAATTACCTTTGACACAGCAGCACCTAAGAGCCTGGAGTCACCGAGAACAGACCCCAGTTCACACGGCCCGAGCTGCCTGCCATACAGGTACCTGTCCTAGGACAGCAGAATGATTAAAGACCTTGTTGAGACACTTAGTGGCAGCAGGGACGAGACAGTAAAGGTACCGTCACACTAAGCGACGCTGCAGCGATACCGACAACGATGTCGATCGCTGCAGCGTCACTGTTTGGTCGCTGGAGAGCTGTTACACAGACAGCTTTCCAGCGACCAACGATCCCGAAGTCCCCTGGTAACCAGGGTAAACATCGGGTTACTAAGCGCAGGGCCGCGCTTAGTAACCCAATGTTTACCCTGGTTACCAGCGTAAACGTAAAAAAAAAAACACTACATACTTACATTCCATGTCTGTCCTCCGGACCTCTGCTTTCCTCTGCACTGTCAGCGCCGGCTAGCCGTAAAGCAGAGCGGTGACATCACTGCTGTGATTTCCGGCTGGCCGGCACTCACAGCCAGTGCAGAGAAGCACAGCGCCGGGGGACAGACACCGGAATGTAAGTATGTATTGTTTTTTTTTTACGTTTACGTTGGTAACCAGGATAAACATCGGGTTACTAAACGCGGCCCTGCGCTTAGTAACCCAATGTTTACCCTGGTTACCAGTGAAGATATCGCTGAATCGGCGTCACATACGCCGATTCAGCGATGTCTGCGGAAGGTCCAGCGACGAAATAAAGTGCTGGACTTTCTGCGCCGACCAACGATGTCACAGCAGGATCCAGATCGCTGCTGCGTGTCAAACTGAACGATATCGCTAGCCAGGATGCTGCAACGTCACGGATCGCTAGCGATATCGTTCAGTGTGACGGTACCTTAAGCGCAGAGTGGTAGGCTCACACCTGACTTACCCAAGGGAACTTGCTTGTCTCTGGACTGCCCGAACTTCTCTGCCTGCCCTGTGATCTGGACTGTGGACGCTGAAGTCTTCAGTAAAGATAAAGAGACTGCAACCTTGTGTCCTTGTTCTTCTCTGCACCTCTCACTATATCACTATCTACACACTGGGAAGCCCTGGGGATATACTTAATCTGTGGGAAGGTATACCATCCAGCTGCCAAAACATCACCCCAGCGGATCCCTTAAAGCAGCGTCGGTCACCCTGACCGAATACCACAGGTGGCGTCACGAACATAAACTTTATCCCTTCAAAGACCTATCCCTTTTATACGGACGTCCCAGGGCCATGGACCGGGTCGCAGCCACTATGACATCCCCTTGTGAACCGCAGATTCAACTTATCACGAACAGAATCTACTGACCCTGAAAATTGGGTCATGTGCGCCTAAAGGACTGTGCCTAACTGTTTTGTGCCAGAGACTGTGTATTGTGAATTGACACCAAAATCCACCATTGCTGCGCCACGTGGAGCGCGAGGAGGAGGAGATATACCTTCATGGGTGGAGACAGCCAAAAAGAGCGCGAAGCAGGAAAACAGGTGCTGCGCTGCTGAGAAGAACGCCGGAAGTGAAGACGTTGTACAGCGGAGCCGCAAGAAAAGACGCTACAAAGTGCCAAACGGAACACTGGAGAAACCATCGCAGATTCCAGAGAGGAGATTCGGCTGCTACCAGGTTAGTGAGGGGAAAGAGCCATGTCCAGTCCGGGAGGGAAGTTGGCGGCGGTGGCAGCCGCAGACCTCATAGCACCCCCAGACCCTGCAGCGGACGCACCTGCTGGCCTAGTGATGCCCCCGGGCCCCACGGAGAACGCAGCTGCAGTCCCCGTACCGCTAGTTGAGGCCGCAGCTCCCATAAGCCGGCCGGACACCGCCACAGCTACAGCAGCCATCATGCTCTTGTCCATGCCGTACATACCTGGAGCGGCCTGGCTCCTGCAATATTCTGGCGAACCACATATTTTCAGAGATTTTAAAGAAAGACTCTGTAACCTGTTTGAAGTGTATCCCCTGGCAGAATCAGCAGATTCATATTCTAACTGGCCAACTGTCTGGAGCGGCCCTGAGGGAGGTGAAATCCTGGTTAGCTGTGGATATAGGGACTGTGCAGCAGATCTTTGCTAAGCTTAAAGTCACTTTTGACCCCCGCACCGCTGCAGAGATAAAAATGAAGTTCTTCGGATGTAAACAAAAAGCCCAAGACAGTATACGGGACTATGCTCTTAATTTGCAGGAGGCACTCCGGGCTATTAATCAAGTAGTCCCTAACAGCGTACAGGATGCACATAAACTCTTGAAAGGGCAGTTCATTGAGAGGCTTCTATCTCATACCCACAAGGCTCAATTACGTATCCCGGCTTTGCAGAACCCTAACCTAGACTTTGAACAATTTAAGGACCACGCCATCCGGGTGTTGCACGAATCTCCAACCAGCCATGCAATACCTCCTAGGCGTCCAGCCCTCACGTACCACCAGGAGGTGGTGCCATATCCTCAAGTCCCTGCTGAGGCTGATGCCCAGGTCTTCGATGATGATTCTCCCACAGGACTACGTCTCCAGATGCAGGAGCTGACCAAGAACTTTGCTGCATTAGCCCGGACCATGCAGTCCCTACAGGAGGCCCCCAAGGAGAAGATCAAGCTGGCTTCCAGACCAGAGGACGTTCCCTGGCGACGACAGAAGAGGATCCCGCCGACCAGAGGGAGAGGTGACGATCGCTATCATCAGGATGGACGACCCATCTGCCGCTGCTGCAACCAGGCAGGCCACATTGCAAGGTATTGTCATTTAAACGAGCAACCTCTGGGGCAGATCCATGACAACGAACCTCCCAAGGGTGAGCTGACCAGATAGATCACCCCCTATACAGGGAGCATTGGGGGCAGACCCAAGGGAGACTATTGCCGCAGAAGCTGGAACCCGGAGACAGGTAGTAGGAGGTACAAAATAGAGAAGCTGGGTGTAGGACGGACAGAGCGGGGTAAGATGAAGTACAGTTTGGTAAGAGCTCAGTACAGGCGAGACCAAAGGAGCACTGGGAAGGGGAAGACACAAAGGAAGCAGGACAGGACAGAGACACCAGACTAACAGAGTACGGAGCGGACACTGGGAAGGCTGGACTGGACGAGGAGACAAGGAAGCCTGGGAAAGGCAGAGAAGCTGAACTGGCTGGAAAGAGCGGAGACTCAGAACAGGCAATGCAAAGACAAAGGTAGACCTGAGTCACAGAAGCACAAATGACAGACAAACAAGGAGCAGAGAAAGAAATCGCCTTAAATACATGGAGTGCTGAAGGACTTCTGGGTCACGGTCCCCCAGGATCACAGAAAGGAGATACAAAGTGCTGGAGTGGGCGGTGCACACTCGCACCCGAGGAGAGCCAGGGAGCGGAGAAGAATGAAGGAGAGGACGCGTGCCTGCAGGAGGAACGCGCCGCAGCGGGTAAGTATGAGCGGGGGGGCAGCAGTGGTCCCAGCAGTAGGCACGGCCGCAGGAGTGGCCATGACAGTACCCCTCCCCTTACTCCCCTCCTTTCTAAGACCAGACAAAACCTGGATAAAATCTGAGGAGCTTGTATGTTCTCACGGGGCTCCCAAGACCTCTTTTCAGGACCAAAACCCTTCCAATCAACCAAAAAGAGAGTTTTACCTCGAGACTTTTTCATGGCAAGAATGTCCTTAACCTCAAAGACATCTGGATCGGAGACAGGTAAAGGAGTTTGAGCAGGAGAAACATGAAACTGATTGAAGATGACTGGTTTCAAAAGGTTTCAAAAGGGAAACGTGAAAAGAGTTAGGTATGCGAAGAGAAGCGGGCAATTTCAGTTTGTAAACAACATCATTGATACGAGACAAAACCTCGAAAGGACCTACGTACCGTGGACCCAATTTATATGATGGGATCTTTAAACGATTAAACCTGAAGGACAGCCACACCTTATCACCTGGCCAGTATAAGGGAGGATCCAGACGTCTCTTATCAGCATGCCTCTTAATCCTGGCCTGTGCCCGTTCCAAGGCAATTTTGGTCTCCTGCCAGACCCTGGAGAACTCCTCGGACAGAAGATCAGCCGCTGGCACACTCGAGACAGGAAGTACCGGAAGAGGGATACCAGGATGTTGCCCATAGGCAATGAAGAAGGGAGATTTGGAAGAAGACTCATTGATGTGGTTATTGTACTCGAACTCAGCCCACAGAAGCAAATCAGACCAGTCAGTCATATTGATGACCATTGGAAAAATGACGGAGATAAGTCATCGGTATTTGGTTTGTGTGCTCTGCTTGTCCATTGGTCTGAGGATGATAAGCTGTAGAGAAATCCAAGGTAACATTCATCAGTTTGCATAGCGCTTGCCAAAAACGAGAGGTGAACTGGACTCCTCTATCAGAGACTATGTGCAACGGAAAACCATGAATTCGGAAGATATGAGAAATGAAGATACTCGCCAATTCAGGAGCGGAAGGTAATCCTGGCAAAAGGACGAAATGAGCCATCTTGGAGAATCGATCCACGACTACAAAAATGACTATATGACCAGAAGACCGAGGAAGGTCGGTAATAAAATCCATAGTGATATGCTGCCAGGGAGCCGAAAAAACTGGAAGCGGATGTAGGAGACAGGAGGGCAGATGTCTGGGGATCTTGTTTCTTGCACAGGAAGGACATGAGGCGAAATAACATCCGAAAGAAGAGACGGCCACCAATAGTGGCGCGTGATGAGAACGAGTGTCTTCTTGTATTCTACATGGCCTGCTAGTTTTGAGGCATGGCCCCAACGTAGGACTCAAGACCTTTCGTTCACCTGGACAAAGGTTTTACCTGGTGGTAAAGAAGACATGCTGACCGGAGCCACAAGAATAATTTTGCTTGGATCCAGGATGTGTGCCGGCTCCTCCTTAACTTCAGATGCGAGAAATGACCTCCAACAGATAACGCCACTTCTCCAGCGCCAATTTTACATCTTCCAGATGTGCCTTTTCTGGGGTGGCTGGGGGCAGGTGTTTTTAGCCAGGGGGGGGGGGGGGCAATAACCATGGACCCTCTCCAGGCTATTAATATCTGCCCTCAGTCACTGGCTTTACCACTCTGGCGGAGAAAATTGTGCGGGAGCCCACGCCAATTTTTTCCGCCATTTAACCCCTTAATTTACTAGCTAGAACGGCCAAATTTTGCATATACACACTACTAACATTAGTAGTGTGGAATATGCAAAAAAATGGGGATATGAGATGGTTTACTGCATGTATGTAAACCAGGTCTCATATCATGTCGGGTTTTAGGAAGGAGAAAGCAAAAGCCGGTAATTGAATTACCGGCTTTCTGCTATATCGCGCTGGATGAAATATTAATATATATACATATATGTGTCTCAATGACACATAGAATAGGTATATATATATATATATATATATATATATATATATATATGTGTACACATTTATTCTACCTATTCTACTGTAAGCTGTCAGTGTGATTTTACTGTACACCGCACTGAATTGCCGGCTTTTCTCTCTAACAGCGCTGCGTATTCCTCGCAAGTCACAATGCTGGTCCGTGTGTAATCCGTATTTTTGGGGCTTCCATAGACTTTCATTGACGTTTTATTTGCGCAATACGGTGACAAACGCAGCATGCTGCGATTTTTCTACGGCCGTAGAAAGCCGTATAATACTGATCAGTTTAATACGGCAGATAGGAGCAGGGGCATAGAGAATAATTGTGCCGTATTTTTTGCGAGTTTTACGGATGTAGTTTCTGCGCTCTTACGTCAGTAAAACTCGCAAGTGTGACGCCGGCCTTAGGATGTCAAGAAGCAGCCCAATCTTTGTTTCCTGCTGGAATACCAAGTGCTTACAAACATAAATGCATACTTTATAGAACGAACACTTGATCAAAAATAAGAGTACATAAGAGTACATAGTCCAAGCATAACATGAATAGAATGAAGTCTTCAGCAGTACAATTTTCCGGCATTTATAAGGCTGGAGTCACACACAATGTACAAAAAAAATCGGTCCGTTTTAAACGGACGAGAATCGCAGAAATGTTTCCTGAACAGTTGATCCGTTCAGGATGCAAGAATGCGATTTCCTCGCATCTGAACATCCGTTTGACATCCGTCTGGCGATATTTTGTCGGCGGCTAGCAATATGGACATATAATGGATCCATGGGCTCAAATATTCTTGAAAACATATATACAGTCTATATATACTGTATATGTCAGTGAGACTCTTATATATATAGATATATTCATACTGTATTTCATACAGTGCTCGATAGCAGAAAAGCCGGTAATTCAATTGCTGGCTTTCGCTAAGTCTTTACCGAACCTGACAGGATAGGAGACATGGTTTACATACAGTAAACCAATTCATAGCCATTATTTTTTTTACATATCCCTGACTAATAATGTTAGTAGTTTGTGTGTGCAAAATTTTGGAGCTCTAGGTGTTAAAATAAAGGGTTAAGTCACGGAAAAAGCTGGCGTGGGCTCCCGCGCAATTTTCTCCGCCAGAGTGGAAAGCCAGTGATAGTAATAGAGGGTTAAAAATACACACACACATTATGAATAAAGGATTTTAATGAAATAAAAACCTTTAGGGTTTTAATATCTCTATTGTACGCTCAATCCAAATGACGACCCTGGTCTTCTGAAAAAAAAAAAGCAAAATAAAATAGCAACAATATCCCATACCTGTCTGCCGTACAGTCATGTCCCACGATGTAAAACCATCTGAAGGGGTTAAATACAGTTACAGCCAGGAGCCTGCTAATGCAGCCACCCCTGGCTGTAAAAACTGGGGAATGAATGGAATGCAGCTTCGTTGACTTGCAGTGATGTGCCCCCTGGTGGCATACACTTATTTGAACTGTAGCGTGTAAATTTTTCTGAATATTTTCTCAGGCTAGAGTTCATATGAGTTTATGCCACCAGGGGGCGCAGCACCGCAAGTCAACGAAGCTGCATTCCATTCATTCCCCAGTTTTTACAGCCAGGGGCGGCTGCATTAGCAGGCTCCTGCTTGTAAATTTAATTATCCCCTTGAGATAGATTTACATCATGGGACATGACTGTACAGCGAACAGGTGTGGGATATTGTTGTTTTTTATTTTCTTCATTTTTTTTTTCAGAAGACCAGAGTCGTCATTTGGATTGAGTGTACAATAAAGATATCATAACCCCATGTGTTTATTTATTTCATTAACATACGTTATTCATAATGTGTGTTGTTAGCCAGGGGGGGTAACATAGTAACATAGTTAGTAAGGCCGAAAAAAGACATTTGTCCATCCAGTTCAGCCTATATTCCATCATAATAAATACCCAGATCTACGTCCTTCTACAGAACCTAATAATTGTATGATACAATATTGTTCTGCTCCAGGAAGACATCCAGGCCTCTCTTGAACCCCTCGACTGAGTTCACCATCACCACCTCCTCAGGCAAGCAATTCCAGATTCTCACTGCCCTAATAACCATGGTCCCTCTCTAGGTTATTAATATCTGCCCACAGTCACTGGCTTTCCCACTCTGGCTGAGAAAATTGCGCGGGAGCCCACGCCAGTTTTTTCCGTGATTTCACCCATTATTTTAACACCTAGAGCTCCAAAATTTTGCACACACAAACTACACATTATTAGTCAGGAATATGTAAAAATATAACGGATATGAAATGGTTTACTGTATGTAAACCATGTCTCCTATCCTGTCCTATATATGTGTGTGTGTCAATGACATATGTATACAGTATATATATATATATATATATATATATATATATATATATATACTGTATACATATGTCATATATATATATATACACCTATACTATGTGTAGACATTTATTTTATCTATTCTATTTGAACCGGTCGGCGTGATTTTACTGTACACCGCACTGAATTGTCGGCTTTTCTATAGAACATCGGTGCATATATTTCTTGCAAGTCACACTTGTGGTCCGTTTGGAATCCGATTTTTCATTGTACCCATAGACTTGCATTGGAGAGTCCGACCCAATAATCTGTGAAAATCGCAGCATGCTGCGATTTTCTCGGCCCGAAGAAAACGGCCATCAAAAAATCGGCTGCTGGGAGCTGCCCCATAGATTAACATTAGTCCCAGTGCACTGCAATTTTTTTATTGCAGTGCACTCGTCCGTTTAAGTTGCCAGTGTGACCCCGGCCTCATAATGGTCAATGTATAGTCACGGTCAAAAGTTTTGAGACTGTAACCAAAATTTGTCAAACAAAAACACAGAAATTATGGTAAACTCCAAGCTCTTTGACAAATCTTGACAGATGGCAACCAATTCTTGTCTGAGAAAAGGATATCCAGCATGCCAGTGCGAATTGCAGAGGTCTTGAAAAATAAGGGTCCTTTTCGTAGATAATGAGTCTTTGCATAAGCTTGATGTATTTGTCAATAAAATTCGACACATACAATTATTATAATTGTACTTACATGGCCATAGAAACATCTGACTAAAAGATCTCAAAACACTGAAGCAGCAAAGTTTGTGAAAACTACAATTTGTCAGTTTCAAAACTTTTGGCTACAACTGTAGACATCTAGTGATGAAAGCAAATAGTCTATAATCTGAAAAAACACAATTTGCAATATATACAGTGGGGCAAAAGAGTATTTAGTCAGTCAGCAATAGTGCAAGTTCCACCACTTAAAAAGATGAGAGGCGTCTGTAATTTACATCATAGGTAGACCTCAACTATGGGAGACAAACTGAGAAAAAAAAATCCAGAAAATCACATTGTCTGTTTTTTTATCATTTTTTTTGCATATTATGGTGGAAAATAAGTATTTGGTCAGAAACAAAATTTCATCTCAATACTTTGTAATATATCCTTTGTTGGCAATAACAGAGGTCAAACATTTTCTGTAAGTCTTCACAAGGTTGCCACACACTGTTGTTGGTATGTTGGCCCATTCCTCCATGCAGATCTCCTCTAGAGCAGTGATGTTTTTGGCTTTTCGCTTGGCAACACGGACTTTCAACTCCCTCCAAAGGTTTTCTATAGGGTTGAGATCTGGAGACTGGCTAGGCCACTCCAGGACCTTGAAATGCTTCTTACGAAGCCACTCCTTCGTTGCCCTGGCGGTGTGCTTTGGATCACTGTCATGTTGAAAGACCCAGCCACGTTTCATCTTCAATGCCCTTGCTGATGGAAGGAGGTTTGCACTCAAAATCTCACGATACATGGCCCCATTCATTCTTTCATGTACCCGGATCAGTCGTCCTGGCCCCTTTGCAGAGAAACAGCCCCAAAGCATGATGTTTCCACCACCATGCTTTACAGTAGGTATGGTGTTTGATGGATGCAACTCAGTATTCTTTTTCCTCCAAACACGACAAGTTGTGTTTTTACCAAACAGTTCCAGTTTGGTTTCATCAGACCATAGGACATTCTCCCAAAACTCCTCTGGATCATCCAAATGCTCTCTAGCAAACTTCAGACGGGCCCGGACATGTACTGGCTTAAGCAGTGGGACACGTCTGGCACTGCAGGATCTGAGTCCATGGTGGCGTAGTGTGTTACTTATGGTAGGCCTTGTTACATTGGTCCCAGCTCTCTGCAGTTCATTCACTAGGTCCCCCCGCGTGGTTCTGGGATTTTTGCTCACCGTTCTTGTGATCATTCTGACCCCACGGGGTGGGATTTTGCGTGGAGCCCCAGATCGAGGGAGATTATCAGTGGTCTTGTATGTTTTCCATTTTCTAATTATTGCTCCCACTGTTGATTTCTTCACTCCAAGCTGGTTGGCTATTGCAGATTCAGTCTTCCCAGCCTGGTGCAGGGCTACAATTTTGTTTCTGGTGTCCTTTGACAGCTCTTTGGTCTTCACCATAGTGGAGTTTGGAGTCAGACTGTTTGAGGGTGTGCACAGGTGTCTTTTTATACTGATAACCAGTTTAAACAGGTGCCATTACTACAGGTAATGAGTGGAGGAAAGAGGAGACTCTTAAAGAAGAAGTTACAGGTCTGTGATTGTTTGTTTCTGACCAAATACTTATTTTCCACCATAATATGCAAATAAAATGTTAAAAAAACAGACAGTGTGAGTTTCTGGATTTTTTTTTCTCAGTTTGTCTCCCATAGTTGAGGTCTACCTATGATGTAAATTACAGACGCCTCATCTTTTTAAGTGGTGGAACTTGCACTATTGCTGACTGACTAAATACTTTTTTGCCCCACTGTATATATTTGCGCTGAAGATACCATTAGTTCTCAGAGAGCTGTTAGTTAAAAGACTTCTTACAAAAAAATGCTATATGTCACCCTTCATCTGAACAATTACCTTAGTCAGAACGGATACAGCAATCATCATGCAGCACTGTTATCCAGAAAAAGTCCTTGCGGCTAATAGATGATAATGTCCAAGTGTCCACAAACCATATGTCCCGACGATATGAACAAAGATGATCCTCGATGTTCCCAGAAATAGAGGGGGAGGGTGTTTGTTGTGAATTCTGTTGTCAAGCTCCCTCCTGTGGTCGTGAATGGTACTTCGGCTGGTTCTGTCCATAGGCTTCCTCTGGTGGTTGTGAGTGGGGCTGCGGCTTCTGAGTTTCCTCCCACAGGTGACGAGGTTAATTCGTTAGCTGGCTGCTCTATTTAACTCCACTTAGATCATTGCTCCATGCCACCTGTCAATGTTCCAGTATTGGTCTTGTTCACTCCTGGATCGTTCTTGTGATCTGTCTTCCCAGCAGAAGCTAAGTTCCTGCTTGTTTTTCTCTTGTTTGCTGTTTTTCTGTCCAGCTTGCTATTTTGATTTTTGTCTTGCTTGCTGGAAGCTCTGAAACGCAGAGGGAGCGCCTCCGCACCGTGAGTCGGTGCGGAGGGTCTTTTTGCGCCCTCTGCATGGTTTTTTTGTAGTTTTTTGTGCTGACCGCAAAGTTGCCTTTCCTATCCTCAGTCTGTTCAGTAAGTCGGGCCTCACTTTGCTAAATCTATTTCATCTCTGTGTTTGTAATTTTCATCTTTACTCACAGTCATTATATGTGGGGGGCTGCCTTTTCCTTTGGGGAATTTCTCTGAGGCAAGGTAGGCTTGTTTTTCTATCTTCAGGGCTAGCTAGTTTCTTAGGCTGTGACGAGTTGCATAGGGAGCGTTAGGAGCAATCCACGGCTATTTCTAGTGTGTGTGATAGGATTAGGGATTGCGGTCAGCAGAGTTCCCACGTCTCAGAGCTCGTCCTATATTATTAGTAACTATCACGTCATTCCGTGTGCTCTTAACCACCAGGTCCATTATTGTCCTAACCACCAGGTCATAACAGGTGTTGTCCTGTCCCGGCCGGTGACAGGCACCCTTTACCTCTTGGGCAGCGCTCCTGGCTTCTTGGCGATAACCCGCGTTTCAAAGAGAGATTGCCGGCAAGGTGCAGTGAAGCTGCAGGACCTTGCGTGACGTCACAGACACGTGATGCTTCACGTGACCGGCTTACGAAGTGCACCTAGGACCAAACTTCAATCCAACGCGTTTCGGAGTCAACAGACTCCTTCCTCAGGGATGGTCCGGTGCGTAACATGGGTGCTTATATATCCTGTGACGTATGAAAGAACTGTACTTATTTATTAAAGGCAAAAAGTTCAATTTCGCTGTTAAGGCCATTCAGCATCAGCGTATTCATTTCAAATATCCACTTACTCTCCTCCCTTGACATTTGGTGTATAAAATTACCTTTCCGCCAGCTCTGCTTTACTATTTTGATCCAAGTAACAACAATGTCTTTTATTGAATCCTCATGGTGTTTCTCAAAATGTTGTGATAGAGGGTGGCCCGCAAATTTTTTGCTAATATTGCGTAAAAGTTCCCCAATACGCACACTCATTGGTCGTATGGTGCGCCCTATATATAATTTCCCACATGGACATTTAATGCCATAAAGTTAACTCCTTGAGTAGAACAGGTTATGAAGTCCTTAATCACTAATTCTTCTACTTGATTAGCAATACTCAATTGTTTCTTCGTGTTTAGTTTTTTGCACGGTAGACATTTTTTACATGGAAAAAAAACGGACAGGGCCTTTGATGTATACGGGAGTGTTGGAGACAAGGGTTTACGTATTGTTGGGGCTATTATATTACCCAGATTGTTTACCCTTTTGTAAACAAATCTGGGATATTCAGGCTAATGATTCTCCAATCACCTAGTCCTCCTTCAATATACTCCAATGTTTCCTTACAATTTTTTCAGGATGTGACTGTTAGAGTTATATGGAGTTATTATCGGGATTTCCTCGTTTTCCAAGCTCTTAATTTTTTTCTCTTTCTGTTTGAGTGTTTCTGTTTGTCTTTTGATTGTTTTCCCACCTGTTCTTTAGTTCGTATCAAAATTTGTTTATCATATCCTTTTTGATTGAACTTCTCTATTAAGATGTCCGTCTCCTTGTTAAAATCTTCTGGCTTGCAGCAATTTCTGTGGGCTCTTATAAATTGGCTTTTGGGGACATTTAGGAGCCAACTGGGTAAATGACAACTATTTAATGAAATGTAGTTATTGGAATCAGTAGGTTTATGGTACAGACTGGTTTGAATGCCATTGTTTTCTATAAAAAAAAATTAAATCTAAAAAGTTTATTTCTTTATTACTTGTATTAGCTGTAAAATTTCAAAAAATAATTATTTTTATTTAGTTCGTTAATAAAATCTAGTAATAAGATTGGGCCACCTGACAATATAAAAACTATGTCGTCAATAAAAATCAGGTGACATTGGTGATTTGGACACTATGGCTGAATGGGATGCAATGTTTAATGATTTCTCCAGGAGTGTGGTACAATTTATTATTAAGAAAAGAAAGAATGAGTTAATTAGGATTCGGAATGAAATCTCCAATCTGTTTGAGGAAATCAAACCATTTGAATTATTCCAGGAGATAATACATCTTTCTAATAGTATAAGGAGAAGGATTAAAACAAAGGAAAAAGAAATTATAGAGAAAAAAACAAAGAAAATTTTGTAGGGATTCAATATTAGATAATGGAGATGTTTCTCAATTAAATAAAATAAATCAAGTAGATAATCACCAGGAAATGAGGAGAACCACATCAAATTATGAGGATAATTATTCCTTGAGAAGAAACAGCCACCTAGTTACATTGGATGAAATACAAGGAGGTGGGAATTCCTCACTATCTTTGAGTGAGAGATTTTCCATCCATCTCACCTCGGATGTAGAAAATTTTTCTAATAATGAGATCACTAATAATAATCCAAATGTAAATATAGAGAATAACATTCAAAACAATGTACCTGAAATCTCTACCCCTTTACCCTCTATAGTAATTCAGAATAGATTTCTCTCACTTGAGAATATGGTAAACTCTCCTGAAGCCACTCAAGGGGAATATAGTCCCCAATTACCAACAACTAGTAAGGCTTCAACCCGAGCCCTAGAACATAGAAAACAAAAACAACAAAAAACAAAACAGAGTCATCTTCCTTTTTTTCAGGTAGTTCGATAAAATCACGAAAAAGGGGGTGTAGGGCCGGGAAACTTACCAAAAAAAAGAACAAATACCAGCAGCAACAACAACAACAAAAAAGTGAACCAGTTACGTTAGAACAAAAGATATTTAATCTTAGTGATCATATATTGAACACTAACTAAATTACTTTATTAAATAAGGGTTTGAAATATGCTCCAAGCACAAAATTTAACAAATTTGAAGCCTTTATAGGAATCAAACTGTTTATGAGGAAGCTGGCCATCAAAAAATACTATGTAAAGAAAAAACTCACTAAAAATGATACTGATGGCTCTACAGTGGTATCTGATCCATATCAACATACTTCTTTGAAAAATAAATCCAATTTCCATCCTTTTCAAAAATACTCTGAAGCCTTTAATGCCTTTCAGAAGAATGTCATTAATGATATTAGGAAAATTTTCAACAAAAATTGCTCTAAATATAAGTATAATCTGTCTAATGATGAACGAAGGGCAATTAGACAACTCCAAGAAAACAAAGAAATCACAGTAGGACCAGCAGACAAAGGGGGTGGAATAGTGATTTTAAATACTAAGGATTATAACAAAGAATCCTTACGCCTATTGGGGGACACATGTACATACAAAATACTCAAGGTAGATCCAACAGAAAGCTATATTGTTGAAATGCAAAATTTAATAAAAATGGGACTTCAAAAAGGTTTTTTAAACAAATGTGAATATGATTTTATTAATATAACACACCCTAGATTCCCATATTTTTATTATCTACCTAAGGTGCATAAAGATTTATTACATCCACCAGGTAGGCCTATAATTTCAGCCATAGGAGGCCTTACAGCTAATCTGTCGAGATATGTGGACTGTCATCTACAGAAATTATGTCCCCAACTTCCGTCTTATCTGAAGGACAGCTCACATATTTTGCGGAAATTACAAACTGTCCAGTGGCAGGATCATTATATAATAGGTACCCTTGACATTACTTCCCATATACAATCATCCAACACCAGAAAGGATGTGAAGCAGTCAAGTATTTCCTATCTAAAGATGGAATTATATATATATATATATAAGTGACCAAATTTCTTTTATCACTGAAAGTATACATTTTATACTTACCCACAACTACTTCTGTTTTGGGAAGGTCTACTACTCCCAGCAGTGGGGCACTGCCATGGGTACCAGGTTCGCCCCCAGTTACGCCAATTTATATGTGGGTAAGTGGGAGGATGATAGCATCTATAGGGACGGACTCCTGCGGGCGAACCTGGTCCTATGGCAGCGTTTTATTGACAAAATAGTTTTTATATGGTCAGGTGGCCGAATCTTATTACTAGATTTTTTTAACGAACTAAATAAAAATAATTATTTTTTAAATTTTACAGCTAATACAAGTAATAAAGAAATAAACTTTTTAGATTAAATTTTTTTTATAGAAAACAATGGCATTCAAACCAGTCTGTACCATAAACCTACTGATTCCAATAACTACATTTCATTAAATAGTTGTCATTTACCCAGTTGGCTCCTAAATGTCCCCAAAAGCCAATTTATAAGAGCCCACAGAAATTGCTCCAAGCCAGAAGATTTTAACAAGGAGACGGACATCTTAATAGAGAAGTTCATTCAAAAAGGATATGATAAACAAATTTTGATACGAACTAAAGAACAGGTGGAAAAACAATCAAGAGACAAATTACTCAAACAGAAAGAGAAAAAAATTAAGAGCTTGGAAAACGAGGAAATCCCGATAATAACTCCATATAACTCTAACAGTCACATCCTGAAAAAAATTGTAAGGAAACATTGGAGTATATTGAAGGAGGACAAGGTGATTGGAGAATCATTAGCTGAATATCCCAGATTTGTTTACAAAAGGGCAAACAATCTGGGTAATATAATAGCCCCAACAATACGTAAACCCTTGTCTCCAACACTCCCGTATACATCAAAGGCCCTGTCCGGTTTTTTTCCATGTAACAAATGTCTACTGTGCAAAAAACTAAACACGAAGAAACAATTGAGTATTGCTAATCAAGCAGAAGACGTAGTGATTAAGGATGTTAGGAGTCGAGTTTCCTCTGCTGCACAGGGGAAATCTCAATCCGTGTCTGCTGCGGTCTCCCATTCTGCATCGGCCGCAGTGGAGCCTGCTCAGCGGAGATGTCGCTCCCAGCGTCTCACTGAGACTGGTACTGTGCAAAGGGTTACTACTGCCTCTCCAGGCTCTGCTATGGTACCCTGCACTGATCTGCAGCGAGCAGGCTTTTCTGAGTCTAAGTCCTGCTTTGCACACACTGAGCATGCCCAGGGCAAGATCTCTCAGTGGAGATCTAGGGTCACATGCCCAGGAAGGTCCTGTAGGTGCTAGGACTTAGTCCTGCTTTGCACACTGAGCATGCCCAGGGCAAGATCTCTCAATGGAGATCTAGGATCACATGCTCAGGTACTGCTGCAAATCCATTGGTCCTTCTTTGAAGGGTCCTGAACGTGCTGCAGCTATATAAGCTTCACACGACCGCACGGCCATGCGCTAGTATACTATTGTTATCGTGAGTGTGTTGACAAGTGCAAGTCGTTCCTTAAAAAAACCATCCCTTGTGTATGACTGTTCGCGTAAGGTGTATGGTTGCAATCTAGTGCCCGGCTGAACTCGCAGCCTTAACACACGAAACAGCGTCTAACTGCTGTGACCGCCAGTGCAGCGCCGTGCGCTATTAGTGCGCTTACCTTACCCAATCTGGATGGTTAGTGGCGTCCGCTGGTGTGGCACAGCATACACTTCTGTGCATAATAGTTTCCTCTGATACCCCTATTGTGGTGTCGATCGCAAGAGGTCTACACTAACTCTAATCCTGTGTCCTGGGATAGAGTTCTGTGGTTCCTTGCTTGCGCTCTCTGTGCGGTACCGCGACCCTGTGACTTAACACTAGGACTACTGGACTCATGAACCCTGACTAGAACTACAGCAAGAAAGTAGTCAAAATGACTATACCAGTAGTCCTAGTGTTAACAGGGATCGCTTCTTTCACACAGGGTGAAGTTAACCCGTGTGTGTAATCACATTGTACCGCCATATAGTGCCGCCATTCACTTAGCAGCAGGTTCTTTAATGCACGGTGGATCCCGGGTGGCGAACGCAATCTTAATAAATATATTCGGTGCGTTCCGCCAACCCTAACAAAGGATTTCAAAACCTGTTCTACTCAAGGAGTGATTTATGGCATTAAATGTCCATGTGGGAAATTATATATAGGGCGTACCATACGACCAATGAGTGTGCGTATTGGGGAACATTTACGCAATATTAGCAAAAAATTTGCGGGCCACCCTCTATCACAACATTTTGAGAAATACCATGAGGGTTCAATAAAAGACATTGTTGTTACTGGGATCAAAATAGTGAAGAAGAGCTGGCGGAAAGGTAATTTTATTCATCAAATGTCAAGGGAGGAGAGTAAGTGGATATTTGAAATGAATACGCTGATGCCGAATGGCCTTAACAGCGAAATTGAACTTTTTGCCTTTAATAAATAAGTACAGCGCTTTCATACGTCACAGGATATATAAGCACCCATGTTACGCACCGGACCATCCCTGAGGAAGGAGTCTGTTGACTCCGAAACGCGTCAGATTGAAGTTTGGTCCTAGGTGCACTTTGTAAGCCAGTCACGTGAAGCATCACGTGTCTGTGACGTCACGCAAGGTCCTGCAGCTTCACTGCACCTTGCCGGCAATCTCTCTTTGGAAACGCGGGTTATCGCCAAGAAGCCAGGAGCGCTGCCCACGAGGTAAAGGGTGCCTGTCACCGGCCGGGACAGGACAACACCCTCTCCCTCTTTTTTTGGGAACATTGAGGATCATCTTTGTACATATCGTCAGGAGATATGGTTTGTGGACACTTGGACATTATCATCTATTAGCCGCAAGGAATTTTTCTGGATAACAGTGCTGCATGATGATTGCTGTATCCGTTCTGACTAAGGTAATTGTTCAGATGAAGGGTGACATATAGCATATTTTTGTAAGAAGTCTTTTAACTAACAGCTCTCTGAGAACTAATGGTATCTTCAGCGCAAATATATATATATTGCAAATTGTGTTTTTGAACATTTAATATTGGACAATTAGGGTAGTTATGTTCGATTATTTGCTGCAGAAGGACCAGTAAGATTTTTTGTGCAGCGCCCTTAGTTGTTTTTAAATTTTATAATCTGAAAAAAGACTGCGGTACTCCATTGAAAACATTTGCATTTATGACACCAGTGAACTTTTTAACAAACTATTTACCTTTATGATTAAATATCCCTTCCATTTCCATGCTACTCCTTGAGTGAGCAATGCAGAGAGAACTGCAAGGAACTAAGCCTTCTGATGCTGGCGATTTGTCAGTTGTCCTTACTAGGCACCACTCCGATCTATCGTGTTGTCTCTCGAGAATTTCCACAGTCTGTCCCTGGCGCACTGTCAATTCATTAGTGTTGCATGCTGCAAAATCATGTATGACTACAGTGAATTCACAACCTCCTGAAAGCTGTAAATGAATACAGAAAACATATTAATTAAAAGGCACAATTTTTAAAAACGAACAAATTATGACAACGGGACTCATGATGCAACTAGCACTTTGCAGAGTTTCTCATTGGACACTGAATACATAAAGCATAGGGAACACAATGCAAACACCACAGACCAAACCAATAAAAATAACCAATGTTTAGTATTAAATGCTTAGAACAATAACCTCAGCCTTATAGTGCATGTATTTGGGTCAATTCTCAGGGGTTCCATTTTACTAGTAACTCGAGGTTGTCCAAAATTGACATGGTGCCAAACAAACCCCAGCAAAATCTATTCTCACAAAGTCAAATTGCTCTGGAAACACACCACAATTGTTAAATGGGTTCTCTCCACTACAACCATACATGTCAACACTAACTGCAGTTTAGGCACAACTTTCGAGCCCTGCATTGTGCCCAAAGTGCTGTAAATGTTGACATGTATGGTTGTTGTGGCAAGAACCCATTGTGGTGTGTATCCTGACTCACAACCTGGGCGCAATGTATTGGACATGTAGTGCAGCGGGGTTGGAGCAGTGTGACAGACAGGCAGTGATCACAGGAAAGTTCAAAAGCAAAGTCTCTTTAATGTTCAGTGTATTCACAAAACGGAAAACAAATGGTAGCCTCCGGATTGCAGCCGGGAAACAAGACAGTCCATATCCGAGACCTGTTTCCATGGGTGACTGCACCACCGTGTATGCTGAGGGGTGCCAGGCTTTTTGGCTCTGCTTGGCTCCGTGTGCTTCACACAGTCTGAGCCTTGCAGAGCACCTGCTCTGCAGTTTGCAAACCAAGACCGACACCCCCAACCCTTTGCTGCAGGGTTTTTACAATGAACCAGTGGCCATAGGCCACTTGAAAGACTTGGCCGGGAGGAAGCGGACAGCCCCACTACCATCCTGTAGTCCGCTCCAAAAATAAAAGCCCATGACTGGTTTTCTTAAATCTTTCTTGGACAAATTGTCTAAGACCAACACTTACTTTTATTTTGCACTGCAATCACAGCTATGCCTGTGACTGCAATGTAATCCTGCGGCCTCAATATGCTTCTGTGCGCATCCTGGGGGAAACATAGCGACTCTCGCAAATAACACTGGTCACTGCCTCACATGCACTAAAACAGTGTATTTGTAATTCTGACACAGCAACATCCCAGATGGACTTACTTTCAACACAACTGAGCGGGTTCTTTAACACCTGGTTTTGTCCCAATGTTTTGGGGAGCCTTACCCAGTGACTGTGGAACCAAGGAGGCGGAGGCGAAAGTGGGATTGCAGCCGGGAAACAAGACAGTCCATATCCGAGACCTGTTTCCATGGGTGACTGCACCACAGTGTATGCTGAGGGGGGCCAGGCTTTTTGGCTCTGCTTGGCTCCGTGTGCTTCACACAGTCTGAGCCTTGCAGAGCCACCTGCTCTGCAGTTTGCAAACCAAGACTGACACCCCCAACCCTTTGCTGCAGGGTTTTTACAATGAACCAGTGGCCATAGGCCACTTGTAAGACCTGGCCGGGAGGAAGCGGACAGCCCCACTACCATCCTGTAGTCCGCTCCAAAAATAAAAGCCCATGACTGGTTTTCTTAAATCTTTCTTGGACAAATTGTCTAAGACCAACACTTACTTTTATTTTGCACTGCAATCACAGCTATGCCTGTGACTGCAATGTAATCCTGCGGCCTCAATATGCTTCTGTGCGCATCCTGGGGGAAACATAGCGACTCTCGCAAATAACACTGGTCACTGCCTCACATGCACTAAAACAGTGTATTTGTAATTCTGACACAGCAACATCCCAGATGGGCTTACTTTCAACACAACTGAGCGGGTTCTTTAACACCTGGTTTTGTCCCAATGTTTTGGGGAGCCTTACCCAGTGACTGTGGAACCAAGGAGGCGGAGGCGAAAGTGGGTACATCCGCTTCTGAGGCGAGTCTTCAATTCTTGCATAACTGGTCGGCGGCTGCGCAGTAATAACTTGGACCTCCCATCCCCACTTCAGCTACCAGGGTCTATCATGGAAGCAGTGCCTTACGTGATGGTCGCTGATGAGGCCTTTCAATTGAACCGCAACATCATGAAGCCCTATGCACGTAGAGCCCTGGACCACCGGCACAGAATAGTTAATTTTTGCCTATCCCACGCACGACGATTGGTGAAGTGTGCGTTAGGCATTCTCTGTGCCAAATGGAGGGTCCTGCAGTCAGCCATTCAACTTAGTGAAAGAAATGTGAATGTGGTTATTAACCCCTTTACCCCCAAGGGTGGTTTGCACGTTAATGACCGGGCCAATTTTTACAATTCTGACCACTGTCCCTTTATGAGGTTATAACTCTGGAACGCTTCAACGGATCCCAGTGATTCTGACATTGTTTTCTCGTGACATATTGTACTTCATGATAGTGGTAAAAATTCTTTGATAGTACCTGCATTTATTTGTGAAAAAAACCGAAATTTGGCGAAAATTATGAAAATTTCGCAATTTTCCAACTTTGAATTTTTATGCAATTAAATCACAAAGATATGTCACACAAAATACTTAATAAGAAATATTTCCCACATGTCTACTTTACATCAGCACAATTTTGGAACCAAAATTTTTTTTTGTTAGGGAGTTATAAGGGTTAAAAGTTGACCAGCAATTTCTCATTTTTACAACACCATTTGTTTTAGGGACCACATCTCATTTGAAGTCATTTTGAGGGGTCTATATGATAGAAAATACCCAAGTGTGACACCATTCTAAAAACTGCACCCCTCATGGTGCTCAAAACCATATTCAAGAAGTTTATTAACCCTTCTGGTGCTTCACAGGAATTTTTGGAATGTTTAAATAAGAATGAACATTTAACTTTTTTTTCACAAAAAATTTACTTCAGCTCCAATTTGTTTTATTTTACCAAGGGTAACAGGAGAAAATGGACCCCAAAAGTTGTTGTACAATTTGTCCTGAGTACACCGATACCCCATATGTGGGGGTAAACCATTGTTTGGGCGCATGACAGAGCTCGGATGCAAAGGAGCGCCATTTGACTTTTCAATGCAAAATTGACTGGAATCGAGATGGGACACCATGTTGCGTTTGGAGAGCCCCTGATGTGCCTAAACATTGAAACCCCCCACAAGTGACACCATTTTGGAAAGTAGACCCCCTAAGGAACTTATCTAGAGGTGTGGTGAGCACTTTGACCCACCAAGTGCTTCACAGAAGTTTATAATGCAGAACCGTAAAAATAAAAAATCTTTTTTTTTCACAAAAATTATCTTTTTGCCCCCAATGTTTTATTTTCCCAAGGGTAAGAGAAGAAATTGGACAACAAAAGTTGTTGTACAATTTGTCCTGAGTATGATGATACCCCATATGTGGGGGTAAACCACTGTTTGGGCGCATGGGAGAGCTCGGAAGGAAAGGAGCGCCGTTTGACTTTTCAATGCAAAATTGACAGGAATTGAGATGGGACGCCATGTTGCGTTTAGAGAGCCACTGATGTGCCTAAACATTGAAACCCCCCACAAGTGACACCATTTTGGAAAGTAGACTCCCTAAGGAACTTATCTAGAGGTGTGGTGAGCACTTTGACCCACCAAGTGCTTTCCAGAAGTTTATAATGCAGAACCGTAAAAATAAAACAAAAATTTTTTCCCACAAAAATTATTTTTTTAGCCCCCAGTTTTGTATTTTCCCGAGGATAACAGGAGAAATTGGACCCCAAAATTTGTTGCCCAATTTGTCCTGAGTGCGATTATACACAATATGAGGGGGGGAACCACTGTTTGGGCGCATGGGAGGTCTCAGAAGGGAAGGAGCGCCATTTGGAATGCAGACTTAGCTGGAATGGTCTGCAGGTGTCACATTGCGTTTGCAGATCCCCTAATGTACCTAAACAGTAGAAACCCCCCACAAGTGACACCATTTTGGAAACTAGACACCCTAAGGAACTCATCTAGATGTGTTGTTAGAGCTTTGAACCCCCAAGTGTTTCACTACAATTTGTAACGCAGAGCCGTGAAAATAAGAAAAAAAACTTTCCCCCAAAAATTATTTTTTAGCCCCCAGTTTTGTATTTTCCCAAGGGTAAGAGGATAAATTCGACCCCAAAAGTTGTTGTCCAATTTGTCCTGAGTACGCTGATACCCCATATGTGGGGGGAACCGCCGTTTGGGCGCATGGGAGGGCTCGGAAGGGAAGGAGTGCCATTTGGAATGCAGACTTAGATGGAATAGTCTGCAGGCGTCACATTGCGTTTGCAGAGCCCCTAATGTACCTAAACAGTAGAAACCCCCCACAAGTGACCCCATATTGGAAACTAGACATCCTAAGGAACTCCTCTAGATGTGTTGTTAGAACTTTCAACCCCCAAGTGTTTCACTACAGTTTATAACGCAGAGCCGTGAAAATAAAAAATCTTTTTTTTTCCCACAAAAATTATTTTTTAGCCCTCAGTTTTGTATTTTCCCAAAGGTAACAGGAGAAATTGGACCCCAAAAGTTGTTGTCCTATTTGTCCTGAGTATGCTGATACCCGATATGTTGGGGTAAACCCCTGTTTGGGCACACGGGAGAGCTCGGAAGGGAAGGAGCACTGATTTACTTTTTCAATGCAGAATTGGCTGGAATTGAGATCGGACGCCATGTCGTGTTCGGAGAGCCCCTGATGTGCCTAAACAGTGGAAACCCCCCAATTATAGCTGAAACCCTAATCCAAACACACCCCTAACCCTAATTCCAACAGTAACCCTAACCACACCTCTAACCCTGACACACCCCTAACCCTAATCCCAACCCTATTCCCTACTGTAAATGTAATCTAAACCCTAACCCTAACTTTAGCCCCAACCCTAACTGTAGCCCCAACCCTAACCCTAGCCCTAGCCCAAACCCCAGCCCTAACCCTAGCCCTAACCCTAGCCCTAACGGAAAAATGGAAATAAATACATTTTTTTAAATTTTACCCTAACTAAGGGGGTGATGAAGGGGGGTTTGATTTACTTTTATAGCGAGTTTTTTAGCGGATTTTTATGATTGGCAGCCGTCACACACTGAAAGACGCTTTTTATTGCAAAAAATATTTTTTGCGTTACCACATTTTGAGAGCTATAATTTTTCCATATTTTGGTCCACAGAGTCATGTGAGGTCTTGATTTTTGCGGGACGAGTTGACGTTTTTATTGGTAACATTTTCGGGCACATGACATTTTTTGATCGCTTTTTATTCCGATTTTTGTGAGGAAGAATGACCAAAAACCAGCTATTCATGAATTTCTTTTGGGTGAGGCGTTTATACCGTTCCGCGTTTGGTAAAATCGATAAAGCAGTTTTATTCTTCGGGTCAGTACGATTACAGCGTCACCTCATTTATATCATTTTTTTATGTTTTGGCACTTTTATACAATAAAAACTATTTTACAGAAAAAATAATTATTTTTGCATCGTTTTATTCTCAGGACTATAACTTTTTTATTTTTTTGCTGATGATGCTGTATCGTGGCTCGTTTTTTGCGGGACAAGATGACGTTTTCAGCGGTACCATGGTTATTTATATCTGTCTTTTTGATCGCGTGTTATTCCACTTTTTGTTCGGCGGTATGATAATAAAGCGTTGTTTTTTGCCTCTTTTTTTTTTTTTTTCTTACGGGGTTTACTGAAGGGGTTAACTAGTGGGCCAGTTTTATGGGTTGAGTCGTTACGGACGCGGCGATACTAAATATGTGTACTTTTATTGTTTTTTTTAATTTAGATGAAGAAATGTATTTATGGGAATAATATTTTTTTTTTCATTATTTAGAAATATTTTTTTATATTTTTTTTTTACACATTTGGAAAAAAAAATTTTTACTTTTTTATTTTGTCCCAGGGGGGGGACATCACAGATCAATGATCTGACAGTTTGCATAGTACTCTGTCAGATCACTGATCTGACTTACAAAGCTGCAGGCTTCACAGTGCCTGCTCTGAGCAGGCTCTGTGAAGCCACCTCCCTCCCTGCAGGATCCGGATCCGCAGCCATCTTGGATCTGGGGCTGGAGCAGGCAGGGAGGGAGGTAAGACCCTCGCAGCAACGCGATCACATCGCGTTGCTGCGGGGGGCTCAGGGAAGTCCGCAGGGAGCCCCCTCCCTGCGAGAAGCTTCCCTATACCGCCGGCACATCGCGATCATCTTTGATCGCGGTGTGCCAGGGGTTAATGTGCCGGGGGCGGTCCGTGACCGCTCCTGTAACATAGTGCCGGATGTCAGCTGCAATAAACAGCTGACACCCGGCCACGATCGGCGACGCTCCCCCCGTGAGCGCTGCCGATCGCATATGACGTACTATCCCGTCGGTGGTCATAGGGGCCCACCCCACCTCGACGGGATAGTACGTCTAATGTCAGAAAGGGGTTAAAGTGTGTGTGATACTTCACAACTTCACCAGAATACATGACTGTATAGCAAATGATGGTGATAACTGATGCTGATGGAAATAATGGCATGGCTACTACACATGTATATCATCCACGTTGTCAGCCCTCTTGGCTTAAAGTGCGGGATGTGTCTACAAATTTTTTTGTTTCACCAGAGGGATATATTCCATGTCAAGACATTGCAGTGTCTATGTTATGATTTTTTTTTTGTAAAATAATCTTCTGTTACTGTTTGAAGTGTGTGATGTTTTGGCCTAATAATGTTCACATTGTGAAATTAAACACATCCTCCATATATTTGTTAAAGCAGAAACCACACACATTGAATAAACTTTTTTTTTTTTTACTCAAGACAGGTTTGGTTCACACCAAAAAACCATAATGAAAGCATGTAGCATTTTTGGTCACTATTACAGGTCCAACAACAACTTAAAAAAAAAAAAAGTTTAGTCATGATGAGACTTTGTTTTACAAATAATTGTATGTACTGTAGGTGGAGGTGATGGCAGGAGGACAGCATGAGTGGTTTGGATAGTTTGCGGACTGTGGTGCACTAAAAGGTGTAGTGCTGGACGGAAGATATGTTTCTCCCAGCAGGATAAGTTTTGGCATGTTATTTCCCTAAGGTTGAGGACCTGCAGTGATGTCACGATCATGTGATCAGCCCATGTGATGGATACCTCACCTGTGGGTGTGGCTATAGACTATGTAATTGAGTTTCTTTTGTTTGGCACATGTTATTCTGGGGAGGGAACTAGGCTGGAAGGAGCCTGAACTGTCTTCTCTCCCACACATGTCACAAAGGTTGGTGACACAACTGTTAGCAGCCCTGGGAATGGCACCTGGCGGAGGCCGCTGACCTGGCAGCCGCTTAGTTAAGCCCGTCCCGTATAAGGGTGAGTCTGAGACCAGTGGTTCTCCAAGCTGGAGTATGTTTGGTTTTTCTCTTACTTTTTGTCACGGACTGTTTAAAGTGCCAATAAACCACTGAAGTTTGGACTGCAAGCCTGTGTGTTGCCTCATTACTGCGGCCCTGCCATTGCTCACCTGAGCTAATCCCTACAGGACCAACCAGATTGAGATCCTGAGAGGTGGATGAGGCTGGATTACGGACCAAGGAAGGGCCCTGTTATGGAACATGGTATTGGGCATTTGGGTAAAAAATTACATGATCATGTGGGTTGGCGTGGGCCATATTGTGTATATTTGTGTATATGTATAGGGGTTAGGGGTGTGTTAGGGTTGTGGTTAGGGTTGGGATTAAAGTTAGGTGTATGTTGGGGTTAGGATTGTGGTTAGGGTTGGAAATAGGGAAAGGGGTGTGCTGGGGTTCGGCTTGGAGTTAGAATTAGGGTTTTTCCACTGTTTAGGCACATCAGGGGTTCTCCAGACGCGACATGACGTCCGATTTCAATTCCAGCCAATTCTGCGTTGAAAAAGTTAAACGGTGCTCCTTCCCTTCTGAGCTCTGCCGTGCCCCCAAACAGTGGTTTACCCCAACATATGGGGTATCCGCATACTCAGGACAAATTGGACAACTTTTGGGGTCCAATTTCTCCTGTTACCCTTGGGAAAATAAAAATTTGTGAGTTAAAAAAACCTTTTTGTGGGAAAAAAAGATTTTTTATTTTCACTGCTCTGCGTTATAATCTTTAGTAAAACACTTGGGGGTTCAATGTTCTCACAACACATCTAGATAAGTTCCTTGGGGGGGTGTAGTTTCTAAAATAATGTCACTTGTGTTTTTTTTTATTGTTTAGGCACATCAGGGGCTCTGCAAAAGGAACATGACGCTCGCAGACCATTCCATCAAAGTCTGCATTCCAAAACCTCACTACTTCCCTTCCGAGCCCCGACGTGTGCCTAAACAGTAGTTTTCTCCCACATATGGGGAATCAGTGTACTCAGGATAAATTGGACAACTTTTAGGGTCCAATGTCGCCTGTTACCCTTGGAAAAATACAAAATTGGAGGCTAAAAATCACTTTTGTGATGGGCAGCACGGTGGCGCAGTGGATAGCACAGCAGCCTTGCAGCGCTGGAGTCCTGGGTTCTAATCCCACTCAGGACAACATCTGCAAAGAGTTTGTTTGCGTGTTTGCGTGGATTTCCTCCGGGCACTCCGGTTTCCTCCCACATTCCAAAGACATACTGATAGGGAATTTAGATTGTGAGCCCCAACAGGGACAGCGATGATAATGTGTGTAAATTGTAAAGCGCTGCAGAATATGTTAGCGCTATATAAAAATAAAGATTATAAAAAATAAAAATTATTATTTTGTGGCAAAAAATGATTTAGTATTTTCACGGCTCTAAGTTATAAACTTTAGTGAAACATTTGGGGGTTCAAAGTTCTCACAACACACCTAGATAAGTTGCTTGGGGGGTCTAGATTCCAATATGGGGTCACTTTTGGGGGGTTTCCACTGTTTAGGTACATCAGGGGCTTTGCAAACGCAATGTGACACCCATCAAAGTCTGCATTCCAAAATGGCGCTCCTTCCCTTCCGAGCTCTGCCATGCCCCAAACGGTGGTTCCCCCCACACATGGGGTATCGGCATACTGAGGACAAATTGGAAAACAACTTTGGGGTCCAATATCGCCTATTACTCTTAGAAAAATACAAAATAGTGGGCTAAAATATAATTTTTGGGGAAAAAAATTATTTTTTATTTTCACGGCTCTACATTATAAACGTCTGTGAAGCACTTGGGGGTTCAAAGTGCTCACCACTCATCGAGATAAGTTCCTTAGGGGATCTACTTTCCAAAATGGTGTCACTTGTGGGGGTTTCCACTGTTTAGGCATATCAGGGGCTCTCCAAATGCAACATAGCATCCTATCTCAATTCCAGCCAATTTTGCACTGAAAAGTCAAACGGCACTCCTTCCCTTCCAAGCTCTGCCATGCACCCAAACAGTGGTTTACCCCCACATATGGGGTATCGGCGTACTCAGGACAAATTGTACAACAACTTTTGGGATTCAATTTCTCCTATTACCCTTGGTAAAATAAAACAAATTGGATCTGAAGTTAATTTTGTGTGAAAAAAGTTAAATGTTCATTTTTTTTAAAACATTCCAAGAAATCCTGTGAAGCACCTGAAGGGTTAATAAACCTCTTGAATGTGGTTTTGAGCACCTTGAGGGGTGAATCTTTTAGATTGATGTCACTTTTGGGTATTTTCTATCGTATAGACCTCTTAAAGTGACTTCAAATTTATTGTGGTCCCTAAAAAAAAATGGTGTCGTAAAAATGAGAAATCGCTGGTCAACTTTTAACCCTCATAACTTCCTACCCAAAAAGTAGTTCCAAAATTGTGCTGATGTAAAGTAAACATGTGGAAAATGTTACTTATTATGTATTTTGTGTGACATATCTGTGTGATTTTAGGGCATTAAAATTCAAATTTGGAAAATTGCGAAATGTTCGCCAAATTTCTGTTTTTGTTTCCACAAATAAACGCAAGTCATATCAAAGAAATTATACCACTGTCATGAAGTACAATATGTCATGAGAAAACAATGTCAGAATCACCATGATCCGTTGAAGCGTTCCAGAGTTATAACCTCAAAGGGACAGTGGTCAGAATTGTAAAAATTGGCTTGTCATTAACATGCAAACCACCCTTGGAGGTAAAGGAGGTTAAGCTTGATTGATAACTCACTGTGTGTGAGGTCAGGCAAGGAAATCAGACAATAAGATACCTATCATAATTACTTCTTGTGAAAATCAAAAATGTGGGGCCAAATAAAATTAAAAAAAATAAGTTGAATTTTTCCTTTTTACAGCTCATAGTTAAAAAAATGTTGGCAAATAACTGTGGTGTCAAAATAAGCATTACATCCCAAGAGTAGTTTCTTGAGGTTGCAGCTTCCAATAAGGGTTTTTTTTTTTTTTTAGAGTATTCTACATTTTTGCAAATGCAACATGAAGTCCACAGACTATTCCAACGAAATCTGCACTCCAAAGGTGAAATGCATCTCATCTGATTCCTGCCCCAAAACTATAGTTTCTGACCACATGTGAGGTATTGCCTCTTTAGAAGAAAGTGAACAAATTGAGGGCTGCTTTTTCTCTATTATTTATTATGAAAACAAAAAATAAAAACAATTTTATTTTGGTGTTACTATTTAATCCCTTAGTGACTAAGCTAATTTTGAGTTTGTGACCTATCCACATTTTTCAACTATGACATTTTATGTGGAAAGATCTTCACATTTCCCAATATGTAGAAGGTTTTCTTTTTGTGACACATTTTACTTTATATAAGTGGTAAATTTCAGGTAAATTTATGAAAACATCTAAAATGTAATGAAAATTTTTTAAAATTAGCAATTCTCAAACTTTTTTTAACCTATAAACCAGCTGCAAAAAGGCCACACTCACACATTCAGTTTTTCTTTAGTTTACATCAGTATTTTTGCTAGCCAAAATCAGAAGTTGAACAATCAGAGGAAAAGTGTTACAGAAACACCTGCACCAGTTCTGCATGTTTAGCCAGCTCCTGGTTTTGGCTTATAAAACCTGATGCTAAATACTGACCAAATACTGAACGTTTGAACTTGCCATTAAGAGATAAAATAACATTTAGCATATATCTACTAATTTTCAGCATCTTTTGTAAATGATTTTTTTTTTCTGCTACGATGTTATGTGCAGAACAGTGGCTCAGTGGTTATCACTGGGATCCTGGGTTCAAATCCTACCAAAGACAACATCTGCTAGGAGTTTGTATGTTCTCCCCATGTTGGCGAGGGATTTCTCGGCTTCCTCTCACACTCCAAAAGACATACTGGTAGGGAATCTAGAGTGTGAGCCCCAATGGGGACAGTGCTGATAATGTCGTCTGTAAAGCACTGTGGAATTAGTAGTGCTATATACACACATGGTCAAAATAGTTGGTACCCCTCGTTTAATGACAGAAAAACCCACAATAGTCACAGAAATAACTTGAATCTGACAAAAGTAATAATAAATAAAAGATCTATGAAAATTGCTTTTCACCATGCTTATACAGAATAAAAAAAAATAAAACTCATGAAATAGGCCTGGACAGAAATGATGGTACCCTTGATAATAATGTGACAAAAGGGACATGTTAAATCAAGTTGTGTTCACTAACTAGCATCACAGGTGTCTACAATCTTGGAATCAGTGAGTGGACCTGTATATAGGGCTACAGATACTCACTGTGCTGTTTGGTGACATGGTGTGTATCACACTCAACATGGACCAGAGAAAGCGAAGGAAAGAGTTGTCTCAGGAGATTAGAAAGAAAATTATTGACAAGCATGTTAAAGGTAAAAGACCATCTCCAAGCAGCTTGATCTTCCTGTGACTACAGTTGCACATATTATTCAGAAATGTAAGATCCATGGGACTGTATCCAACCTCCATGAACGTGGCAGCAAGAGGAAAATTGATGACAAATCAAAGAGACGGATAATACGAATGAGCCCAGAAAAACTTCTAAACAGATTAAAGGTGAACTTCAAGCTCAAGGAAAATCAGTGTCAGATCGCACCATCCGTCATTGAATAAGCCGAATTGGACTTCATTGGAGAAGACCAATGAGGACACCATTGTTGAAAAAGAATCATAAAAAAGCCAGACTGTAATTTACCAAACTATATGTTGACAAGCCACAAAGATTCTTGGAGAATGTCCAAACCCTCCTTTCGAGCAAATAGCATGGGGGCTGCATGGGATTGCAACACCATCTCCCACTGTTTACTAAGCCCAGTCTAGTTAGGGTTTAGTCTTGGAATGTCCTGATAGTTCTCTCAGTAGTGGGCTTCTATTCCTTTTCCTCCCCCCTCCTTTGTTATGTAATAACTAATGGTACGTACCTTTTTTAGATTGGTTTCTTAGTCTTCAGGTGCCAGGCAGAAATGAGCGACAAGAGCCTGATTGGTGGACAGATTTTAGCGAGAAACAGAAGAGGCTTTTAAAGCCCTGTATTCCTGTCAGGGGACTCACAGTAGCCGGGATTTTGAAAAAAACAGCTGTACCTCGGTCCATAGATCATCTCCTCAGGCTTGTGGCAGAGCGTGCAGGGAGGAGTGGCTAAAGAATGTCCTGTTATTATCTTAAGCAGAGGATTTAACTACTGAAGTCCAGGATGTGGATATTGTGGCTGAGACCCAAGCTACAAGGCAGGAAGAAGAGGGATCTGAACTGGATGATAGAGAGTCTGTTAGAAGAGAGACCCAGAGAAGCAAGAAGCAGGGCAGGAGATATTCACCTCCGGGGATACAGAGAACCAAGAGGAACCATGGCCATCAGTCAGCTTCACCTGTTGGATCCTAGGCACAAGCGGGCTCAGTGGACGAACGAAGCAATGAGCTAGGGAGTCAGGGGCTGCGAGCCACGCCAGAGGCATCAACATCTACAGGTGAGAGCAATCCTCTTAGGACTGATCTAGCCCCAAGTAAGCAGATACCTGCAATGCAATCACTGTCAGGTACGCAGGCTTTATTTCAGAGTTTTGTGGATTTTTTTAATAATCCATGGAATCCTGTCAATTTGCCTGTCAACCCTTTAGTTACTGGGTCGTCTGGGACTGACAGGGTTAGGCTATGTGCACACGTTTCGGATTTTGCTGCAGATCCGCAGCGAATCTGCAGCTGCGGGTCCGCAGCAGCTTTCCATGCGTTTACAGTACAATGTAAACCTAAAGAAAAAGCAATCTGTAGTGCACATGCTGCAAAAAAAAACGCGAGGAAACGCAGCAGGTTACATTCCGCAGCATGTCAATTCTTTGTGCGGATTCCGCAGCCATTTAAACCTGCTCCACAATAGGAATACGCAGGTGTAAAACCGCAGGGGAATCTGCACAAAATCTGCATAAAAACTGGGGTAAATCCGTGGTAAATCTGCAGGTAAAACGCAGTGCCTTTTCTAAAATCCGCTGCGGAAAAATCCGCAGAGGTCCATTCTACGTGTGCACATACCCTTGACGTTTCTCAAGACAGTGGAGTGCTTTATGATGCTATGGTTCCAGAAACCACAGTTAATCCTCCAGCTGATGAGAGAGAAAGTTTATCTTGTTCAGAAGCTCACACTGCAGCTTGGGTTAATCCTTATGTCACTGAGAGGGAGGGGGTGATTAGAACTCAAAGTAGCTCTAATTTATCTAAACCTCAGATGTGTCTGAAGGAGTCTCTGACTTTTGATGTCTCTCCTTTTGGTTTGCATTTGTCAATAGCAGTGAAAGAAAAAATTTGGAGAGGCGATTATGTTGATTTATTTTCTTTGTTGCCTTTGGGCAGGGAATTAAAAAATAACGAGGATGAGAAAAAGAATGATCAGAAACGTAGTTGTTTCAGGTGATTTCACAGTTGGCTCCAAGCGTTCTGTATTTTTGCTGCTGTTTTGGGAGAAAATTCTGCTGGTAACTGCTTGGGTCTGTTCCAACATTTAGAGATAGTACTTGAAGCCTATAGGAACTTTGGAGGGTCTACTGTTGTGAATTCCGCTCTTGGGCTCCCTCCGGTGGTTGTAAGTGGCACTTTTGTGAGTTCTGCTCTTGGGCTCCCTCCGGTGGTTTTAAGTGGAATGGCTGCTCCTTGGATTTAGCAGTCAGCAGCTGCTTCCACTGAGTGTCTATTCTGCTCGGCTATTTAGCCTGGCTCTTTCCTTCAGCTTGTGCCACTTGTCAATGGTTCCTGGTTGGATTCACATCTCTTTGGATTTCCCTGTTATCCTGACCAGTTCAGCAAAGCTAAGTCCTTGCTTGCTCTTTTCTGTCCACAGGTTGTGGACTTATCCATTCTGTGCTTTCTATGTTTGTCCAGCTTGTCAGTATGAATTAATTCAGTTAAGCTGGAAGCACTGGGAAGCAGATTGACCCTCCACACCTTTAGTCAGGTGTGGAGATTTTTGTAAACTCTGTGTGGATATTTTGTAGTGTTTTATACTGACCGCACAGTATTCCATCCTGTCCTATCTATCTAGCTAGACTGGCCTCCTGTGCTCATCCTGGTTTCATTCTGTGTATGTCTTTTCCCTCTCTCACAGTCATTACTTGTGGGGGGCTATCTATCCTTTGGGGATTTTCTCTGAGGCTAGATAGTTTTCCTGTTTCTATCTTTAGGGGTAGTTAGTTCTCAGGCTGTGACGAGGTGCCTAGGGAGTGTCAGGAGCATCCCACGGCTACTTCTAGTGTTGTGTTAAGCTTAGGGACTGCGGTCAGTACAGGTACCACTTCCTTCAGAGCTCGTCCCATGTTGCTCCTAAACCACCAGATCATAACAGTCTACGTGGTGCACGTATGACAAAATATTTTGTCAGAAGATGGCAGTGTGTAACAACTCTGCTGGCATCACGGCATGGCCTATCATCTCTCACACTATCTTACCCACTGCTCCAGGTCATGCAAACAGGATCATGGGGTGCATTAAAAGAGGTCTGGATACACATGATGAGAGCATTATACTGCCTCTGTACAAATCCCTCGTTAGACCACACATGGAGTACTGTGTCCAGTTTTGGGCACCGGTGCTCAGTAAGGATATAATGGAACTAGAGAGAGTAGAAAGGAGGGCAACAAAATTAATAAAGGGGATGGGAGAACTACAATACCCAGATAGATTAGCGAAATTAGGATTATTTAGTCTAGAAAAAAGACGACTGAGGGGCGATCTAATAACCATGTATAAGTATATAAGAGGACAAAACAAATATCTAGCTGAGGATCTTTTTATACCAAGGAAGGTGACCGGCACAAGGGGGCATTCTTTGCGTCTGGAGGATAGAAGGTTTTTCCACCAACATAGAAGAGGATTCTTTACTGTTAGGGCGGTGAGAATCTGGAATTGCTTGCCTGAGGAGGTGGTGATGGCGAACTTAGTCGAGGGGTTCAAGAGAGGCCTGGATGTCTTCCTGGAGCAGAACAATATTGTATCATACAATTATTAGGTTCTGTAGAAGGACGTAGATCTGGGGATTTATTATGATGGAATATAGGCTGAACTGGATGGACAAATGTCTTTTTTTCGGCCTTACTAAATATGTTACTATGTTACTATGTTGTGGTTTCTGTTTGTTGCCAGCTCCATATTATGTGCCTCTGCTCTCTGTATGCTTCCTGGCTGTGTGCATAGGGGGGCGGTGCCAGAACTCTCTGGTTCTTATAGAATCAGAAACAGGTGTCTAATCTGTTCCTGACCAATTACCAGATGCCTCCAGTATTTAGGGCAGCTCCACCCTGTGGACTGGGCCTGTGCAATGTGTTAACTCAGTTTGCGGTTTGCTTGCTTCTGAGCTGCCAGGCCTTGCTCTGTGTCTTGCCTTCTCTGAAGGCTGTTCTCCTTGCTTTGCCTTGTATCTTGTTTATCTGCCCTCCAGGAAGCTGTATATCCTGGTCCCTGTGTCTTTGTTCTTATACTTTGTCTTGTTCCGTTACATTGTCTGAACTTTGTCCTATCTCTGTCTCCTTGTCTGTGGTTTCATTCCATGCAATGCCTCTCTGCTCTGCTCTTGGCTCCACACACTGTGACCTTGCTTTGCTTCTTACTCTTCAACCTGTGACTTTGCTCTGCACTCTGGGGCTTGCTCTGCTCGTCTCTGCACTCTGTGCCTTTGCTTTGCTCTTGGCTCTGCACTCTGTGCTTTAATTCTGCTCTTGTCTCTGCACTCAGTGCCTTCATTCTGCTCTTGTCTCTGCACTCTGTGGCTTTGCTTTGCTCTTGGCTCTGCACTCTGTGCCTTCACTCTGCTCTTGGCTCTGCGCTTTGTGGTTCTACCCTTGTCTCTCTGCGGCTTTGCCTCTGCTCCGCACTCCTGCGGTTCTGCTCCATTCTACTCTTCTCCGTTCTACTCTGCTCCGCTCCTGCTGATGCATAAATCTCTTGCTGCAGCTCCCCTCCGCATTCCTTGCGGTTCTGCTCTGCTTAGCTTCTGCAGAAATCTAACTGCAGCAACTCTCCGCATTCCTTGCGGTTCCGCTCTGCCTAGCTTCTGTTTCTGCTCATTATCTCCAGTGAAGCTACAAAACATGCTTCACTGGTTAGAAATTTATCCCGACAGGGTGACAGCGGACCTCATTCGTAAGGGCTTTGGGGATGGATTTTTTTGTACCTGAGTTTACGGGTTTCAGTTGTACCTTGGTTGATAACTTGCAGTCAGTTATTCTAAATTTAGAGGTGGTACGAGTCAAAATTGCAAAAGAAGTTTCTGAGGGCAGGGTGGAAGGTCCTTTTGTTGCCCCCCCCTTCAAGAATTTCAGACTATCACCTTTGGGTCTGGTACCCAAAAGGAAGCTGGTGGCTTCCGCCTTATTCACCCAGCAGATTATTCACTTAACCTCTTTCTGACCTTGAATGGGATAGTATGTCCAAAGTCAGATCCCCTGCTGTGATGTGGGCTCCAGCGGTGAGCCCGCATCAAAGCCGGGACATGTTCAAAACAGCTGACATGTGCCCGCAATAGCGACGGATGGAATTGCAATCCACCCGCCACTATTAACTAGTTAATTGCTGCTGTCAAACGTTGACAGTAGCATTTAACCGGCGCTTCTGGCCATTAGGCCGGAAATGAGCGCATTGCCAACCCCCGTCACATGATCAGGGGTCAGCGATGCGTCGGCATAGTAAACAGAGGACTCCTTGAGACCTCTATGGTTGCTGATGCTGGCTTGCTGTGAGCGCCACCCTGTGGATGGCGCTCATAGCAAGCCTGCAATTCAGCTACATAGTAGCGATCTGATGATCGCTCCCATGTAGCTGAGCCAGGGCCAGACTGGCTATCGGGCACTTCTGGCAAATGCCAGAAGAGCCGGTGGCAGTAGTGGGCAGCTCACCAGCACCGATTTCCCCCCCCCCCCAGCGCCGACTCACCCCCCTGCCAGCGCCGCCACATTCAACTATACTGGCGTCTATAATGCCGATACGGTTGCATGCAATGATGGAGGAGAGAGAGTCTGCTGTCGCTTCCTCTGCCATCATTCCCCGCTCTGCCTCTGACAATGCGGGTGCACGATGATGTCATATCATCACGCACCTGCTGTGTGTCAGGCGTGCAGACTGCAGCTGCTGAGACCGGAGCCGAGAGCAGTGCGGGGCATAAGGAGAGGTGAGAAGAGTGTTTTTTTTTAAATATATCAATGAGTGATAACTGGATTGTGGTGCTATTGGGGGGGGCTGTATTACATTCTAAGGGGGCTGTGCGGTATTCCATTCTATGGGGGGATTTATTACATTCTATTGGGGCTGGCTGCATTACATTCTATGGGGGCTGGCTGCATTACATTCTATGGGGGCTGTGCTGTATTACATCCTATGGGGCTGTGCTGCATTACATTCTATGGGGTCTGGCTGCATTACATTCTATGGGGGCTGACTGCATTACATTCTATGAGGGCTGTATTACATTCTATGGGGAGGGCTGTATTACATTCTATGGGGGAGGGCTGTATTGCATTCTATGGGGGCTGTATTACATTCTATGGGGGGGCTGTAGTACATTCTCTGGGGCTACATTATATTCTATGGGGGGCTGTATTATATTCTATGGGGAAATGGGCTGCATTACATTCTATGGGGGGCTGTATTACATTCTATGGGGTGCTTTATTATATTCTATGGAGGGGCTACATTATATTCTATGGGGGCTGCATAATGCTCTATGATGGGGCTACTATATATTATATATGCAGGGGCTGCATTATACTATATGAGGGGGCTGCATTATATTCTCTGGGGGGTTACATTATACTCAGGGGGCTACAATATATTCTGTGGGGTGGCTGCATCATACTCTGGGGTGGCATCATTATACTATATGTGGGCTGCATTATACTGTATCGATGACTATGGGGAATACATTATACTATATGAAGAACTATGGGGTGCATTATACTATGGGAAGTGAATTGTACTATACGGATGACAATGGCGGGGCATTATACTATATGGAGCACTATAAGGAATGTATTACACTATTTGGAGGACTGAGGAGTGTATTATATTATATGGAGTACTGTGGCAGTACATTATACTATATGGAGGACTGAGGAGTGTTTTATACTATATGGAGGAATTGCATTGTATTTTAACATATGGAGGACTATGAGGAGTGTATTATACTATATGGAGGACTGAGGAGTGTATTATACTATATGGAGGACTGAGGAGTGTATTAAACTATATGGAAGAATTGTAATGTATTTTAACATATGGAGGACTATGAGGAGTGTATTATACTATATGGATCACTGAGGAGTGTATTATACTATATGGAGGACTGAGGAGTGTATTATACTATATGGAGGATTGAGCAGAAGTGCTTCGCAGGGAGACCAGGCAAGGATGATGACAGTTGTAGTTAGCACCCGACGCCTGGGAATAGCGCTAACTCTACTGCGTTTCCCAGCCGCCAGAGCATTTAATTCTGGTATGTGTAATGATTTTTAGGGATGATGTCAACTGCATAATGTCAGCTGCTATCAATCCCTGGTGTAAGTAATACATACATGTCTATCAGACATCCCCACTACTAGCCCAGACCCGATCCAGCGACTCTAAAGAGCAGTGACGGTAGTAACAATACCGCTCTTCACAGTCGCCGAGCTCAGCGCAAGGCCCAGAATATCTGAAGAGCGGTGACGTTACTGATGTCACCGCTCTTCAGAGTCACCAGGTCTCGTGCTGCGCAGCGGAACCAAAAATGGCTGTAGGCAAAGTTTATGGAGCATCAGAATGAGGTTCCATAGCCTTTGGTCGTCTCAATCCCTTCATTATCTATGAGATCCAGTTATGTAGGTAAAGTAGCGGCTTTTCTTGGTACCGCAACTAAAAGCAATAAATAGGACTGAAATGTAAGCTGTGATTATCTATATATAATTGTCTAAGGGTTTTTCCGTCTGTCTGTCTGTCTGTCTGTCTGTCCTGGAAATCCCGCGTCTCTGATTGGTCGAGGCCGCCAGGCCTCGACCAATCAGCGACGGGCACAGTATCGACGTAGAAATCCCGCGTCTCTGATTCGATGACGATGATTCTGATGACGATGATGTCATAAAGGACGTAGAAATCCCACGTTTCTGATTCAGCGACGGGCACAGTATCGACGTAGATGTCATAATGGTTGCCATGGCGACGATGATGTCATAAATGTTGCCTCGACCAATCAGCGACGGGCACAGTCTGCCGCGAATTCTGGAATCATCATTGTCCATATACTACGGGGACATGCATATTCTAGAATACCCGATGCGTTAGAATCTGGTCACAATCTAGTAAGTTATATAGTTGTTACCCTCCCCTCACTTCTTGTAACCTACAAGTGTACAAAGATATTATACAGTCACCATGTGACAAGTGGGCCTGTGTAACTTCAAATGCCAGGGCTGAATTTTAGTCCCAGTCCGGCCCTGAGCTGAGTCGACCGAGTTGTGCCAGCTTCTAGCCTCTCATGGAGGCTATTGAAGCATGGCAAAAGTAAAAAAAAAAAAAAGTTTAAAAAAATGTGCAAAAAAATAAAATATATAAAAGTTTAAATCACCCCCCTTTTGCTCTATTCAAAATAAAACAATAAAAAAATCAAACCTACACATATTTGGTATCATCGCGTTCAGAATCGCCCGATCTATCAATACAAAAAAAAAGATTAACCTGATTGCTAAACAGCGTAGCAAGAAATAAATTTGAAACGCCAGAATTACGTTTTTTTTGTCGCCGTGACATTGCATTAAAATGCAATAACGGGCGATCAAAAGAACGTATCTGCACCAAAATGGTATCATTAAAAAGGTCAGCTTGGCTTGCAAAAAATAAGCCCTCAACCGACCCCAAATCACGAAAAATGGAGACGCTATCGGTATCGGAAAATTGCACAATTTTTTTTTTTTAGCAAAGTTTGGAATTTTTTTTCTCCACTTAAATGAAAGAGAACCTAGACATGTTTGGTGTCTATGACCTCGTAATGACCTGGAGAATTATAATGGCAGGTCAGTTTTAGCATTTAGTGAACCTAGTAAAAAAGCCAAACAAAAAACAAGTGCGGGTTTGCACTCTGGGCGCACTAATGGCCTCGCTACTCCTCCGATTCCCCCCTCTGCAAATCTCTTCACTGGCTCCCATTCCCTCAGCGTGTCCAGTTCAAATTACTAATACTAACCTACAAAGCCATCCATAATTTGTCTCCTCCATATACAGTACAGACCAAAAGAATAGACACACCTTCTCATTAAAAGATTTTTCTGTATTTTCATGACTATGAAAATTGTAAATTCACACTGAAGGCATCAAAACTATGAATTAACACATGTGGAATTATATACGTAACAAAAAAGTGTGAAACAACTGAAAATATGTCTTATATTCTAGGCTCTTCAAAGTAGCCACCTTTTGCTTTGATGACTGCTTTGCACACTCTTGGCATTCTCTTGATGAGCTTCAAGAGGTAGTCGCCGGGAATGGTGTTCCAACAATCTTGAAGGACTTCTCAGAGATGCTAAACAATTGTTGGCCCTTATGCCTTCACTCTGTGGTCCAGTTCACCCCAAACCATCTCAATTGGGTGACTGTGGAGGCCAGGTCATCTGGCGTACCAGCCCATCACTCTTCTTCTTGGTTAAATAGCCCTTACACAGCCTGGAGCTGTGTTTGGGGTCATTGTCCTGTTGAAAAATAAAGGATGGTCCAACTAAACGCAAACCGGATGGAATAGCATGCCGCTGCAAGATGCTGTGGTAGTCATGCTGGTTCAGTATGCCTTCCATTTTGAATAAATCCCCAACTGTGTCACCAGCAAAGCACCCCCACACTATTACACCTCCTCCATGCTTCACGGTGGGAACCAGGCATGTAGAGTCCATCCGTTCACCTTTTCTGCGTCGCACAAAGACACGGTGGTTGGAACCAAAGATCTCAAATTTGGACTCATCAGACCAAAGCACAGGTTTCCACTGGTCTAATGTCCATTCCTTTTGTTCTTTAGCCCAAACAAGTCTCTTCTGCTTGTTGCCTGTGATTTCCTAACAGCTACAGTGGGGCAAAAAAGTATTTAGTCAGTCAGCAATAGTGCAAGTTCCACCACTTAAAAAGATGAGAGGCGTCTGTAATTTACATCATAGGTAGACCTCAACTATGGGAGACAAACTGAGAAAAAAAATCCAGAAAATCACATTGTCTGTTTTTTTTAACAATTTATTTGCATATTATGGTGGAAAATAAGTATTTGGTCAGAAACAAACAATCAAGATTTCTGGCTCTCACAGACCTGTAACTTCTTCTTTAAGAGTCTCCTCTTTCCTCCACTCATTACCTGTAGTAATGGCACCTGTTTAAACTTGTTATCAGTATAAAAAGACACCTATGCACACCCTCAAACAGTCTGACTCCAAACTCCACTATGGGGAAGACCAAAGAGCTGTCAAAGGACACCAGAAACAAAATTGTAGCCCTGCACCAGGCTGGGAAGACTGAATCTGCAATAGCCAACCAGCTTGGAGTGAAGAAATCAACAGTGGGAGCAATAATTAGAAAATGGAAGACATACAAGACCACTGATAATCTCCCTTGATCTGGGGCCCCACGCAAAATCCCACCCCGTGGGGTCAGAATAATCACAAGAACGGTGAGCAAAAATCCCAGAACCACGCGGGGGGACCTAGTGAATGAACTGCAGAGAGCTGGGACCAATGTAACAAGGCCTACCATAAGTAACACACTATGCCACCATGGACTCAGATCCTGCAGTGCCAGACTTGTCCCACTGCTTAAGCCAGTACATGTCCGGGCCAGTCTGAAGTTTGCTAGAGAGCATTTGGATGATCCAGAGGAGTTTTGGGAGAATGTCCTATGGTCTGATGAAACCAAACTGGAACTGTTTGGTAGAAACACAACTTGTTGTGTTTGGAGGAAAAAGAATACTGAGTTGCATCCATCAAACACCATACCTACTGTAAAGCATGGTGGTGGAAACATCATGCTTTGGGGCTGTTTCTCTGCAAAGGGGCCAGGACGACTGATCTGGGTACATGAAAGAATGAATGGGGCCATGTATCGTGAGATTTTGAGTGCAAACCTCCTTCCATCAGCAAGGGCATTGAAGATGAAACGTGGCTGGGTCTTTCAACATGACAATGATCCAAAGCACACCGCCAGGGCAACGAAGGAGTGGCTTCGTAAGAAGCATTTCAAGGTCCTGGAGTGGACTAGCCAGTCTCCAGATCTCAACCCTATAGAAAACCTTTGGAGGGAGTTGAAAGTCCGTGTTGCCAAGCGAAAAGCCAAAAACATCACTGCTCTAGAGGAGATCTGCATGGAGGAATGGGCCAACATACAAACAACAGTGTGTGGCAACCTTGTGAAGACTTACAGAAAACGTTTGACCTCTGTCATTGCCAACAAAGGATATATTACAAAGTATTGAGATGAAATTTTGTTTCTGACCAAATACTTATTTTCCACCATAATATGCAAATAAAATGTTAAAAAAACAGACAATGTGATTTTCTGGATTTTTTTTTCTCAGTTTGTCTCCCATAGTTGAGGTCTACCTATGATGTAAATTACAGACGCCTCTCATCTTTTTAAGTGGTGGAACTTGCACTATTGCTGACTGACTAAATACTTTTTTGCCCCACTGTATTTTACCATGAAGGCCTGCTGCACAAAGTCTCCTCTTAACAGTTGTTGTAGAGATGTGTCTGCTGCTAGAACTCTGTGCGGCATTGACCTGGTCTCTAATCTGAGCTGCTGTTAACCTGCAATTTCTGAGGCTGCTGACTTGGATAAACTTATCCTCAGAAGCAGAAGTGACTCTTAGTCTTCCTTTCCTGGGGCTGTCCTCATGTGAGCCAGTTTCTTTGTAGCGCTTGATGGATTTGCAACTACACTTGGGGACACTTTCAAAGTTTTCCCAATTTTTCTGACTGACTGGCCTTCATTTCTTAAAGTAATGATGGCCACTCGTTTTTCTTTACTTAGCTGCTTTTATCTTGCCATAATACAAATTCTAACAGTCTATTCAGTAGGACTATCAGCTGTGTATCCACAAGACTTCTGCACAACACAACTGATGGTCCCAACCCCATTTATCAGGCAACAAATCCCACTTATTAAACCTGACAGGGCACACCTGGGAAGTGAAAACCATTTCCAGTGACTACCTCTTGAAGCTCATCAAGAGAATGCCAAGAGTGCGCAAATCAGTCATCAAAGCAAAAGGTGGCTACTTTGAAGAATCTAGAATATAAGGCATATTTTCAGTTGTTTCACACTTTTTTGTTAAGTATATTATTCCACGTGTTAATTCATAGTTTTGATGCCTTCAGTGTGAATGTACAATCTTCATAGTCATGAAAATACAGAAAAATCTTTAAATGAGAAGGGGTGTCCAAACTTTTGGTCTGTACTGTATACATTGCATAGGAGACAGTGGGCCTGGTGCATACATCACATAGAAGACAGTGAGGTTGATGCATACAGGGTCGGACTGGCCCACCAGACAACTGGAGGATTCTCCGGTGGGCCCAGGCATTGACACCTGCTGGCATACAGGACAGCAGCTGCCTAGGGCCCCCACTGCTCCAGGGGCTCCCAGACAGTGGTATGTCACCAATAGCGGCACACCCAGCAGCTATGGGGCCCCTGAGTCAGGGTGGCCAGCACCGTGTCAGCTGAGCAGCAGCTGGAAACTGGAGCCTGTCCCCGCTGCTAAAGAGAAATGAATATTCACGCTTCCCCATGCCCCCATGAGTATGGAGAGGAGTGAGTATTCATTTCACATAGCGGGCAGGCTGAGGCGAACACTGCACACATGTAAATCCAGAGCGGCTGCATTGGTGCCCTGGAGGTGGGCACCCTGCAGGGCGGCTAATTCCTGCAGATTTGCAGCGAAGCAGAGCTGCAAGCATCCATCCGATGCCATCCTGCTTCCTGTCTGCTGCCTGGTGCTTCCTGTCTGACACAGCGCGGCTGGATGACATTTTCATTCAGCGTGGCTGTTTGATAGGTGAGTGTTGCTGTGTCTCTGTTTGTCTGCCTGCATGAGTGTGTGTGTGTGTGTGTGGTGCTGTGTGTGTATTAGAGATTGGCAATGATGTGGGTGATGGAGAGAGCAGTGATGGGAATGGTGGGAAGAAGATAATGTTGGTGGTGGTGGAAAGGATGATGGGGTGGTGGGTGAGGAGGCAATGATGGAGGTGGTGAAATGGGCAATGATGGGGTTTTGGGGGAGAAATCAATGATGTGGATGGTGGAAAGGACAATGATGGTAGTGGTAGAAAGGGCAATGGTGGTTGTGGGGGAGGAGGCAATGATGAAGGTGGTGGAATGGGCAATGATGGGGGTGGTGGGGAAGAAAGCAATGATGGAGTTGGTGGAAAGGAAAATGATGGTAGAGATGGAAAGGACAATGGTGGTGAGGGAGGAGGCAATGATGGAGGTGGTGGAATGGGCAATGATAGAGGTTGTAGGTGAGAAGGCAATGATGGAGGTGGTGATGTGGAAAATGATGGAGGTGGAGGGGGCTGCATTATACCCTATGAGGGGAGCTGTGTTATACTTTGAGGGGGCTACATTATATTCCGTGGGGGCGGCTGCAATATATTCTGTGTGGGGGCTGCATTATTCTCTCGGGGGCTGCTACATTATATTCTGGGGTTATTAAACACAGTCTTGAAAAAAAAATTTTTTTGCAAAAAAAGGAAAACAACGCTCAAATACACACTACCACTTCAATCAAGTGTAGGAAAGACGATACATGCAGATATTAAAGGTCCCGATCAACAAGTGTGTTCTCACCCCGACAGCGCCGTTTCGCAAAATGCTTCCTCTATGGGGGGAAGTGTGTTCCTTTTTGTGTGGCTATAGTAGCTTGATTTGGTATTTTATCACATCTATTTTAAATTATATTTAATAAAATCTGTTATGTTTTAATACCTGCATGTATCGTCTTTCCTACACTTGATTGAAGTGGTAGTGTGTATTTGAGCATTATATTCTGGGGGGCTACAACATACTATATGAGGGGGGTTGCATCATGCCCTATGAGGGGGCTACAGTATGTTCTATGGGGGGCTGCATTATACCTTATGAGAGGGTTGCATTATAATCTGAGGGGGCTACATTATATTCTATGAGGGGGTTACCCCAACCCCTGCTACATAATTTAGACATGTACTACCTTATATTATACCCTGATATTAGCGTGTTTTACCACACAATTAGTGGTCTTGTATTTATTCCTATGTAGCTACATAGTGGGCCCAAGGTGTTCCAGTCTGACGCTGGACTTATACATTACATATGATACAGTGGGGCTTGTAGAAACATTATATAGGAGACAGTGGAGCTGATGCATACATTACATAGGAAACAGTGGAGCAGCTGTATATATCACATAGGAGATAATAGGACTGGTGCATCTATATACAGCGGGGGGGGGGGGGGAAGTATTTAGTCAGTGACCAATTGCGCAAGTTCTCCCACTTAAAAATATGAGAGAGGCCTGTAATTGACATTATAGGTAGACCACAACTATGAGAGTCAAAATGAGAAAACAAATCCAGAAAATCACCTTGTCTGATTTGACAAGATTTATTTGGCAAAATATGGTATAAAATAAGTATTTGGTCACCTAAAACCATGCAATATTTCTAGCCCTCACAGACCTGTAACTTCTTTAGGAGGCTCATCTGTCCTCCACTCATTTTACCTGTAGTAATGTTTGAACTTGTTATCAGTATAAAAGACACCTGTCCACAAACTCAGTCACACTCCAAACTCCACTATGGTGAAGACCCAAAAGTTGTCGAAGGACAGCAGAAACAAAACTGTAGCCCTGCAATAGGCTGGGAAGACTGAATCTTCAAGAGGCAAGCAGCTGTCATGGTCTGTATGAAGTTTTTCTCTAGTGCTTTTGGGGTTAATGTTGGTGGCCTCCCTCTGGCTTTGGGAGGGCTTTAAATGTCCTCTCTTGAGCTGTCGGTTTGTCAGTGATACTCCTGCCCTAGGCTGAGTTAGTTGACCTTTGAGTGCTTGTGCCTTGTGCATGCTTTCGTGTGATCCCCGTTTCTGACCTGGTCTGTTCCCCCGTTTTGCTCTTGTCTGCTGATTCTGTACCGTTTGTTGTTCGCCTTGTATTGACTCCTGCTTCGTCTTGTGACTGCCCGTTTTGCCTGTTCCCCTGGTATCTCGGTTGTTCTACCGGTTTCTGACTCTCGGCTTTGACCTGACCATTCTCTTGTCTCTCGTTCTGATTCCCCGCTGACCTCCCAACACAGGCCTCAGTTCGCCTGACCTCTCCTCGGCCCTGCCGGTCCCCTTCGCTGTCCGATATCTCCTCTGGGAGCTTGCTGTTTGGCTCCACCCCTGACCCTCCCTCAATGGTCACGTGTCACATGTTCTGCACGCCGATGGCAACGCCCATCCCGGCAAACCCTCTGTGCACTAAGAACCAGGTAACCCAGTACCCAGGTTGGACACGTGTACTGATCTGATCTGTGCATCAGTCACAATGTTCCTGATACAGCTTGGTGTGATGAAATCAACTGTGGGAACAATAATAAGAAAATAGAAAACATACAAGACCACTGATATTCTCCCTCAATCTGGTTCTCCATGCAAGATCTCACCCCGTGGCATCAAAATAGTCACAAGATCGGTGAACAAAAATCCCAGAACCATAAGAGGGGACCTAGTGAATGACCTGCAGGGACCAGCGTAACAACGGCTACCACCAGTAACACACTACGCTGCCAAGCACTCAGATCCTGCAGTGCCAGACGTGTCCCCCTGCTTAAGCCAGTACATGTCTGGGCCCGCTTGAAGATTGCTAGAGAGCATTTGGATTACCTAGAAGAGTACAGAGACAATATCATATGGTCTGATGAAATCAAAGTCTAACTGTTTGGTAGAAACAAAACTTGTCATGTTTGGAGGAGAGTGAATTCCAAGTTGCATCCAAAGAGCACCATACCTACTGTGAAGCATACAGGTGGCAACATCATGATTTGGGGCTGTTTCTCTGCAAAAGGACCAGGACGCCTGATCCGTGTACATGAAAGAATGATTGGGGCCATGTATCCTGAGATTTTAAGTGCAAACCTCCTTCCATCAGCAGGATGGGTCTTTCAGCATGATAATGATCCCAAGCACATTGCCAGGGCAATGAAGTAGTGGCTCATAAGAAGCATATGAAGGTCCTGTTGTGGTCTAACCAGTCTCTAGGTCTCAACCTCATAGAAAACCTTTGTAGGGAGTTGAAAGTCTGTGTTGCCCAGCGACAGGCCCAAAACATCACTGCTCTAGAGGAGATCTGCATGGAGGAATGGGCCAACATACCACCAACAGTGTATGCCAACCTCATGAAGACTTACAGAAAACGTTTGACCACTGTCATTGCCAAAAAAGGATATATAACAAAATATTAAAATGAACTTTTGTTAGTGACCAAATACTTATTGTCATGATCCATTTTTGGATCTGTGGCAGATTTGGCGTTTCATATTAAAACTTTTTTCCTTTCAGGCTATCGGGGGTTAATGTCAGTTCCCCCTGTGGCCACTGGTGTAATTATTTTGCTGCCAAGTCTGCTGATGTGGTTGATGACCACTCCCACCATCCTTCAAAAGGTCACTTGATGCATCAGCTGTTGGTTATACAGATCCTTTTGGATACCAACCGTGCTGAAGACTGGAGGTTGCTGGTTCAGTGGTGCTTAAGTTGTATGCTGTAATTTGGTGCCTCACTCTGCTGTGCGGTGCATTTCAGCAGAGAAAAGCTAAGTGTTGTGTTTCCTTTTCCCTGTGGTGTTTGTCTTACCTTACCTTGTGTTGTTTTAGTGCAGTGGTGGGAACAGTGTCTTCACTTGCCAATTCCCTACTTTAGGGATAGGAGCAGGACAAGTGAGGGTTTAGGTATCCTGCTTGGCGACAGTGTGAAAAAACCCGTATAGGGACATTAGGGAAATTAGGGTACAGCCTCAGGTAAGTGCAGGAGGTGTCCATTTCCCCATTCCCTATTGTCAGGGACCATCATTGTTATTGTGTCCTGGGTGTACCGTTGTATGTTTCATCGTTTTGTGACCGTCAACCCGTCGGGTCAGGTCACACTAGGACAGTCACTCCGTAACACTTATTTTCCACCATATTTTGCAAAAAAAACCTTGCCAAATCAGACAAGGTGATTTTCTGGATTTGTTTTATCATTTTGACTCTCATAGTTGGGGTCTACCTATGATGTCAATTACAGGCCTCTCTCATCTTTTTAAGTTGGAGAACTTGCACAGTTGGTCGCTGACTAAATAATTTTTTCCCCACTGTTTATAAAAATGAGTGTATGTGTGTGAGTATCAGCCAATCCCACTCCACATAGCCCCACCCTATCACATAGCATCTTTCATTTCACCAGAGCTGTTGAAAAGAAGCTGAGCTGTGATTGGTTGCTATGAGCAACAGTTTTCCCACTCCACAACACCTCAGCAGACACTGACCAGGTGGGAGAAATCTAGCATCCTCTGGAACATAAGCTCCCAGCCATTGTCTGCCCCCAGACATGACAGAACTGAATCACCCCATTCTCTATTCCTGCCACTCTCTATTGTTACCGATGTAGAAATCGCATCATCAGCAGCCGCACAAAGAGCCACACTGCCAGGTTACATAAAAGCACATCTCCAGGAACTCACTGTTCAGCGCCACCCAGCTCGGGACTGTGGGATGGAGGATGTGTATGATGGATATATGGGCACTGGACTATGGGATGGAGGATGTGTGATGGGTAATTGGGCACTGGACTACGGGATGGATAATAATAATAATCTTTATTTATATAGCGCCAACATATTCCGCAGCGCTTTACAGTTTAACAGTTTCAAACACGAAAGTCATAAGTAACAACGTTAACAATACAATAATTAAAGCAAAATAAGACGACCCTGCTCATGAGAGCTTACAATCTACAATGAGGTGGGGGAGATACAAAGTACAGGTGTGTATTTACTAGGGTTGAGCGAAACGGGTCGGTCATTTTCAAAAGTCGCCGACTTTTGGCACAGTTGGGTTTCACGAAACCCGACCCAACCCCTGTGTGGGGTCGGCCATGCGGTACGCGACTTTCGCGCCAAAGTCGCGTTTCAATGATGCTAAAAGCGCCATTTCTCAGCCAATGAAGGTGGACGCAGAGTGTGGGCAGCGTGATGACATAGGTCCTGGTCCCCACCATCTTAGAGAAGGGCATTGCAGTGATTGGCTTGCTGTCTGCGGCGTCACAGGGGCTATAAAGAGGCGTTCCCGCCGACCGCCATCTTACTGCTGCTGATCTGAGCTTAGGGAGAGGTTGCTGCCGCTTCGTCAGAAGCAGGGATAGCGTTAGGCAGGGTCCATTAACCCCCAAACCGCTTGTGCTGTAGCGATTTCCACTGTCCAACACCACCTTTTGTTTGCAGGGACAGTGGAAGATACATTTTTTTTCCTTAGCGCTGTAGCTCATTGGGCTGCCCTAGAAGGCTCCCTGATAGCTGCATTGCTGTGTGTACGCCGCTGTGCAAACCAACTGCTTTTTTCAAAGCACAAATCCTGTTGTTCCTTCCTTTCTGCACAGCTATCTTTTTTGTTTGTCCACACTTTTGATTTAATTTGTGCAGCAGTCCACTCCTTATTGCTGCCTGCCATACCTGGCTGAGATTACTGCAGGGAGATAGTAATTGTAGGACAGTCCCTTTTTTTTTTTTTTTTTTTTAAATTCTCCCTAAAAAAATAAGTTGTGGGAGATTAAGATTGGCATTTCTGCTAGAGTGCCATCCCTGTGTGTGCCATCTCTCTCAAATAGTGGGCCATAGAAAGCCTAGTGTTTTTTTTTTTAAATTTGGTTTATAAATTCTCCCTGACCAAAAAAAAAACAGTGGGAGATTAATATTGGCCTTTCTGCTTGTGTGCCAGTCCTGAGTGTGCCATCTCTCTTAAATAGTGGGCCATAGAAAGCCTAGTGTTTTTTTTTAAATTTGGTTTCTAAATTCTCCCTGAAAAAATTAAAAAAAACGTGGGAGTTTAATATTGGCCTTTCTGCTTGTGTGCCAGTCCTGAGTGTGCCATCTCTCTTAAATAGTGGGCTATAGAAAGCCTAGTGTGTTTTTTTTTTTTTTTATTTGGTTTCTAAATTCTCCCTGAAAAAATAAAAAAAGCAGTGGGAGATTAATATTGGCCTTTCTGCTTGTGTGCCAGTCCTGAGTGTGCCATCTCTCTTAAATAGTGGGCCATAGAAAGCCTAGTATTTTTTTTTTAAATTTGGTTTCTAACTTCTCCCTGAAAAAAAGGAAAAAACAGTGGGAGATAAATATTGGCCTTTCTGCTTGTGTGCCAGTCCTGAGTGTGCGATCTCTCTTAAATAGTGGGCCATAGAAAGCCTAGTGTTTTTCTTTTTTTTAATTTGGTATCTAAATTCTCCCTGAAAAAATAAAAAAAACCGTGGGAGATTAATATTGGTCTTTCTGCTTGTGTGCCAGTCCTGAGTGTGCCATCTCTCTTAAATAGTGGGCCATAGAAAGCCCTGTTTTTGTTTTTTTTTTAATTTGGTTTCTAACTTCTCCCTGAAAAAATAAAAAAAAACAGTGGGAGATTAATATTGGCCTTTGTGCTTGAGTGACAGTCCTGCGTGTGTGGCATCTCTCTTAAATAGTGGGCCACAGAAAACAGAGTGTGTAACATCGTGCCTGATTTTCCTTGCGGTCTCACCCACCTATAAAGGGATATCTAAATCATACAGAAGTTAGAGTTCACCTTGTAAGTTGTTTGACAGTAACAAATACCGTTAGTTTGGTGACGTTTTTAAAACAATGAGGAAGTCTGGTGGAAGAGGTCGTGGCCGTGGGCATTCATTGCCAGCTGGTAATGATGGTAGTGGTAGTGGAGCATCGGGTGGTCGTGGGAAAAACAATATAGCACCTAAGTCTCGAGCTGTGGAGCCAGGTTCGTCGTCTGGCTACACAAGGCCTCGAACGCTCCCTTTTCTGGGAGTAGGAAAACCGCTTTTAAAGCCGGAGCAGCAAGAGCAAGTTTTGGCTTACCTTGCTGACTCAGCCTCTAGCTCTTTTGCCTCCTCTTCTGAAACTGCTAAATGTAAAAGCAGCGCGTCGTTAGTGGATGTTCACGGTCAGGGACAAGTCGCTTCCTTGTCCTCTTCAGCAAAAACAGCAACAGAGAAGGATGCAGCAGGCGACACAACGGGTTACTCCATGGAGCTCTTTACACATACCGTCCCTGGCTTAGAAAGTGAAACAGTTAACAGGCCATGCCCATTACAAGTTGAATCTGACATGGAGTGCACTGATGCACAGCCACAGCCAGACTACTATGCTGGTCCTCTGACTCAGACCACAACATTGCCCTCGCAGGGTACTGATCCATAATCAGACCTTGATGAGACTATGGTGCCCCGTCACGAATGCTATACCACCGACTTACACAGTGACACAGACGAAGTTGCACACAAGCTAGAAGAGGAGGTTATAGATGACCCAGTTGTTGACCCCGATTGGCAGCCATTGGGGGAACAGGGTGCAGGCGGCAGTAGTTCTGAAGCGGAGGAGGAGGGGCCGCAGCAGGCATCAACATCGCAACAGGTTCCATCTGCCGGGCCCGTATCTAGCCTAAAACGCGTGGCAAAGCTAAAACCTGTTGGAGGACAGCGTGGCCATCCGGTTAAAGCTCAGTCTGCAATGCCTGAAAAAGGATCCGATGCTAGAAAGAGTGCAGTCTGGCATTTTTTTAAACAACATCCAATTGATCAGCGCAAAGTCATCTGTCAAAAATGTTCAACTACCTTAAGCAGAGGTCAGAATCTGAAAAGTCTAAATACAAGTTGCATGCATAGACATTTAACCACCATGCATTTGCAAGCCTAGACTAACTACCAAAAGTCCCTTAAGGTTGTAGCACCCTCGGCCAATGAAGCTAGTCAGCAACGCTACATCCCTTCCGTCACTGTAAGGCCACCATTTTCCGCACCACCTGCAGTATCTGTGCAGGTTTCTTTGCCAGGCCAAAGCAGTCATGGTCAGGGAATCACCAGTTTCGTAGTAGGAAACACTGCATCTAGGGCACCGGCGGCAACAATACCGTCTCCAACCGTCTCTCAGTCTGCCATGTCCACCGGCACCCCCGCTAGTTCCACGATCTCCAGCTCTCCAGTCCAGCTCACCCTACATGAGACTCTGGTTAGAAAAAGGAAGTACTTAGCCTCGCATCCGCGTACACAGGGTTTGAACGCCCACATAGCTAGACTAATCTCGTTAGAGATGATGCCCTACCCGTTAGTTGAAAGCGAAGCTTTCAAAGCCCTGATGGACTACGCTGTACCACGCTATGAGCTACCCAGTCGACACTTCTTTTCGAGAAAAGCCATCCCAGCCTTCCACCAGCATGTTAAAGAGCGCATTGTCCATACACTCAGGCAATCTGTGAGTACAAAGGTGCACCTGACAACAGATGCATGGACCAGTAGGCATGGCCAGGGACGTTACGTGTCCATCACGGCACACTGGGTGAATGTGGTGGATGCAGGGTCCACAGGGGACAGCAATATTGGGACAGTTCTGCCTAGCCCATGGTCTAGGAAACAGTTGGCTGTAGCCGTTCGCACCCCCTCCTCCTCCTCCTCGTCCTCCTGCAGAAGCGAGAGCTCGTCCACAGACCGCAGTCGCCCAACCACTCCATCCGCAGCTGCCACTGTTGCACACCAGTTGTCCCATTATGGGGCAGCTACTGGCAAGCGTCAGCAGGCTGTATTGGCTATGAAGTGTTTGGGCGACAACAGACACACCGCGGAAGTTCTGTCCGAGTTCTTGCAGAAAGAAACGCAGTCGTGGCTGGGCACTGTAGATCTTGAGGCAGGCAAAGTAGTGAGTGATAACGGAAGGAATTTCATGGCTGCCATCTCCCTTTCCCAACTGAAACACATTCCTTGCCTGGCTCACACCTTAAACCTGGTGGTGCAGTGCTTCCTGAAAAGTTATCCGGGGTTATCCGACCTGATCCTCAAAGTGCGCGGACTTTGCTCGCATATCCGCCGTTCGCCCGTACACTCCAGCCGTATGCAGACCTATTAGCGGTCTTTGAACCTTCCCCAGCATCGCCTAATCATAGACGTTGCAACAAGGTAGAACTCAACACTGCACATGCTTCAGAGACTGTGCGGACAGAGGCGTGCTGTTATGTATTTGTGGGAGGATAAACATACACGGGCAGGCAGTAGGATGGCAGACATGGAGTTGTCAGGTGTGCAGTGGTCGAAGATACAATTATGCCTTATGTATCCTCAAAAGGGACACACGCATTACTAAAATGATGAACGATGACTATTACTGGTTGGCCTGCCTCCTTGATCCTCGCTATAAAGGCAAATTGCAAAATATTATGCCACATGAGAACTTGGAACTAATATTAGCAACCAAACAATCAACTCTTGTTGACCGTTTGCTTCAGGCATTCCCAGCACACAGCGCCCGTGATCCTTCTCACACGAGCTGCAGGGGGCAGCAGACCAGAGGTGTTAGAGGTGCAGAAATCAGAAGTGGCGTTGGACAGAGGGGTTTTCTGACCAGGTTGTGGAGTGATTTTGCTATGACCGCAGACAGGACAGGTACTGCAGCATCAATTCAAAGTGACAGGAGACAACATTTGTCCAGTATGGTTACTAACTATTTTTCATCCCTTATCGATGTTCTCCCTCAACCGTCATTCCCATTTGATTACTGGGCATCCAAATTAGACACCTGGCCAGAATTGGCAGAATATGCATTGCAGGAGCTTGCTTGCCCGGCAGCTAGTGTCCTATCAGAAATAGTATTCAGTGCTGCAGGTTCAATATTAACCGGAAAAAGGACTCGTCTGGCTACCCAAAATGTGGATGATCTAACCTTCATTAAAATGAACCACAACTGGATTTTGAATTCTTTTGCCCCACCTTGCCCGGCTGACACCTAGCTTTCCTATGAAAAGGTCTTGCTTGTGGACTACTCTGACTGACTTTTCCAATCGTGTAATTTGCAGCAGCTGATTGTCCAGCATACAACATGTTTACACCTCCCTAAATGGCCAAACTCCCCCCACGGGGCCGTGGTCTCGCCACTTGGCGCAAGCACCCGTGAGAGTGCCGTTTGTCTGAAGAGGTGGGTGTGCCTGTTTTGGTCGACGGCACTGCCACTGGGTCCCTCATAGTACAATAAAGTGTCTCTGGCGGTGGTGGTGCGCACCCAATGTCAGACACACCGTTGTAACATGAGGGGCCCTGGGCCTGTACCGTCGGCCACAAGAGATTTCCCCCCCAGCTCAAACATTGCTCTACCACTTGCACAATTATCTCTCACAGTTCCACCAATATTTAGTCTATGCGCTGACATCATTCAATGCCTGGCACTGACAATACCATTGTGTTGACATGTATGATGGTACTTAACATAGTCAGGGGCAGTGTCCTATATTTACACCAGTAAATAATTAGCGCCAAATTACTAGGTCTAAAACTCAGTAGAGTAGCCCACCCCTGTACCTAAGTATTCCACCCTTTTGTGTTTTGGTTTTGTTGTAATGCGAGACATTAACATCTATTTATTTTTTTGGACTACTAACTGGCAGATGCTCATTACAATCGGCCTCCGCTGACAACACCAATGCTGCCTGTGTACCCCTGCAAGAGAATTGCAAGTGCCTACAGCCGAATTTTGTTATGTTAGGCCTACTACGCCTGTCTGCAGTCCCTCCTTCCACTAGTCCTCCAGTGACCTGTCTACTGCTGCCCGTGTACCCCTGGAACCTATTTTAAATTGCATAGAGCATCCTTTTTTTAATAGTAGGCATACAAACTCTGTCTGTGGTCCATAATTGAAATTGTCCTCCACTGAACAGACCAATGCTGCCTGTGTACCCCTGTAACCTTTTTAAAATTGCATTGAGCCAAATGTTGTGTTTAAGGCCTACTACCTGTGTCTGTCTGCGCCACTCAATACAGCTGTCCTCCTTTTAAAAAAGCTGAGCGTCAATAGTCTGGTTTTCAGCCTATAGGAATTTGAAAACTGCATTGGGGCTACTACTACTACTTCGGTAGGGCCTACTAACGGTGTCTGCCGCTCCAAGGTGTTCCCCAGGTTTCCTCTCCATAGTTCGAGCTTCTAGCTCTCGTTTAGTAGTTGTTGAAAACACTGCATTAGGCCTACAAGTTGGGTCTGGGTTGTAGAGACGGTGTCTTCCGCTCCAAGGTGTTCTCCAGGTTTCCTCTCCATTGCTTGAATCTTAAAGCTCTCGTTTAGTAGTTGTTGAAAACAACACTGCATTAGGCCTACAAGTTGGGTCTGGGTTGTAGAGACGGTGTCTTCCGCTCCAAGGTGTTCTCCAGGTTTCCTCTCCATTGCTTGAATCTTAAAGCTCTCGTTTAGTAGTTGTTGAAAACAACACTGCATTAGGCCTACAAGTTGGGTCTGGGTTGTAGAGACGGTGTCTTCCGCTCCAAGGTGTTCTCCAGGTTTCCTCTCCATTGCTTGAATCTTAAAGCTCTCGTTTAGTAGTTGTTGAAAACAACACTGCATTAGGCCTACAAGTTGGGTCTGGGGTGTAGAGACGGTGTGTTCCACTCCAAAGTGTTCCCCAGGTTGCCTCTCCATTGCTTCAATCTTAAAGCTCTTGTTTAGTAGTTGTTGAAAACAACATTGCATTCGGCCTGCAAGTTGGGCCTGGGGTGTAGAGACGGTGTGTTACACTCCAAGGTGTTCCCCAGGTTGCCTCTCCATTGCTTCAATCTTAAAGCTCTTGTTTAGTAGTTGTTGAAAACAACACTGCTTTCGGCCTACAAGTTGGGTCTGGGGTGTAGAGACGGTGTGTTCCACTCCAAGGTGTTCCCCAGGTTGCCTCTCCATTGCTTCGATCTTCTGGCTCTTCTGAAGTAGTTGTTGAAAACAACACTGCATTCGGCCTACAAGTTGGGTCTGGGGTGTAGAGACGGTGTGTTCCACTCCAAGGTGTTCCCCAGGTTGCCTCTCCATTGCTTCGATCTTCTGGCTCTTCTTAAGTAGTTGTTGAAAACAACACTGCATTCGGCCTACAAGTTGGGTCAGGGGTGTAGAGACGGTGTGTTCCACTCTAAGGTGTTCCCCAGGTTTCGTCTCCATTGCTTCGATCTTCTGGCTCTCGTTTAGTAGTTGTTGAAAACAACACTGCATTAGGCCTACTAGTTGGGTATGGGGTGTAGAGACAGTGTGTTACACTCCAAGGTGTTCCCCAGGTTGCCTCTCCATTGCTTCAATCTTAAAGCTCTTGTTTAGTAGTTGTTGAAAACAACACTGCATTCGGCCTACAAGTTGGGTCTGGGGTGTAGAGACGGTGTGTTCCACTCCAAGGTGTTCCCCAGGTTGCCTCTCCATTGCTTCGATCTTCTGGCTCTTCTTAAGTAGTTGTTGAAAATAACACTGCATTCGGCCTACAAGTTGGGTCTGGGGTGTAGAGACGGTGTGTTCCACTCCAAGGTGTTCCCCAGGTTGCCTCTCCATTGCTTCGATCTTCTGGCTCTTCTTAAGTAGTTGTTGAAAACAACACTGCATTCGGCCTACAAGTTGGGTCAGGGGTGTAGAGATGGTGTGTTCCACTCTAAGGTGTTCCCCAGGTTTCGTCTCCATTGCTTCGATCTTCTGGCTCTCGTTTAGTAGTTGTTGAAAACAATACTGCATTAGGCCTACTAGTTGGGTATGGGGTGTAGAGACGGTGTGTTACACTCCAAGGTGTTCCCCAGGTTGCCTCTCCATTGCTTCAATCTTAAAGCTCTTGTTTAGTAGTTGTTGAAAACAACACTGCATTCGGCCTACAAGTTGGATCTGGGGTGTAGAGACGGTGTGTTCCACTCCAAGGTGTTTCCCAGGTTGCCTCTCCATTGCTTCGATCTTCTGGCTCTTCTTAAGTAGTTGTTGAAAACAACACTGCATTCGGCCTACAAGTTGGGTCTGGGGTGTAGAGACGGTGTGTTCCACTCCAAGGTGTTCCCCAGGTTGCCTCTCAATTGCTTCGATCTTCTGGCTCTTCTTAAGTAGTTGTTGAGAACAACACTGCATTCGGCCTACAAGTTGGGCCAGGGGTGTGGAGATGGTGTGTTCCACTCTAAGGTGTTCCCCAGGTTTCGTCTCCATTGCTTCGATCTTCTGGCTCTCGTTTAGTAGTTGTTGAAAACAACACTGCATTAGGCCTACTAGTTGGGTATGGGGTGTAGAGATGGTGTGTTACACTCCAAGGTGTTCCCCAGGTTGCCTCTCCATTGCTTCAATCTTAAAGCTCTTGTTTAGTAGTTGTTGAAGACAACACTGCATTCGGCATACAAGTTGGGTCTGGGATGTAGAGACGGTGTGTTCCACTCCAAGGTGTTCCCCAGGTTGCCTCTCCATTGCTTCGATCTTCTGGCTCTTCTTAAGTAGTTGTTGAAAACAACACTGCATTCGGCCTACAAGTTGGGACTGGGGTGTAGAGACGATGTGTTCCACTCCAAGGTGTTCCCCAGGTTGCCTCTCCTGTTATGATAGGCAATTCAGTAACACAATGTACATAGCGATCAGAGCACATACAGTGATCTGACAATAACCCAAAATAATAGAACGAGCTCTGAGACGTGGGAACTCTGTAGACCGCAATTCCTGATCCTCTCCAAACACAACTAGAGGCAGCCGTGGATTGCGCCTAACGCTACCTATGCAACTCAGCACAGCCTGAGAAACTAACTAGCCTGAAGATAGAAAAATAAGCCTACCTTGCCTCAGAGAAATACCCCAAAGGAAAAGGCAGCCCCCCACATATAATGACTGTGAGTAAGATGAAAAGACAAACGCAGGGATGAAATAGATTCAGCAAAGTGAGGCCCGATATTCTAGACAGAACGAGGATAGGAAAGATAACTTTGCGGTCTACACAAAACCCTAAAGAAAACCACGCAAAGGGGGCAAAAAGACCCTCCGTACCGAACTAACGGCACGGAGGTACACCCTTTGCGTCCCAGAGCTTCCAGCAAAACAAATAGACAGCTGGACAGAAAAAATAGCAACAAATAGCAAATAAGCACTTAGCTATGCAGAGCAGCAGGCCACAGGAATGATCCAGAGAAACCCAAGTCCAACACTGGAACATTGACAGGAAGCATGGATCAAAGAATTAGGTGGAGTTAAGTAGAGAAGCAGCTAACGACCTCACCAGATCACCTGAGGGAGGAAACTCAGAAGCTGCAGTACCACTTTCCTCCACAAACGGAAGCTCCCAGAGAGAATCAGCCGAAGTGCCACTTGTGACCACAGGAGTGAACTCTGCCACAGAATTCACAACACTCTCCATTGCTTCGATCTTCTGGCTCTCGTTTAGTAGTTGTTGAAAACAACACTGCATTCGGCCTCCAAGTTGGGTCTGGGGTGTAGAGACGGTGTGTTCCACTCCAAGGTGTTCCCCAGGTTGCCTCTCCATTGCTTCAATCTTCTGGCTCTCGTTTAGTAGTTGTTGAAAACAACACTGCATTACGCCTACAAGTTGGGTCTGTGGTGTAGAGACGGTGTGTTCCACTCCAAGGTGTTCCCCAGGTTGCCTCTCCATTGCTTCAATCTTAAAGCTCTCGTTTAGTAGTTGTTGAAAACAAGACTGCATTAGGCCTACAAGTTGGGTCTGGGTTGTAGAGACGGTGTCTTCCTCTCCAAGGTGTTCTCCAGGTTTCCTCTCCATTGCTTGAATCTTAAAGCTCTCGTTTTGTAGTTGTTGAAAACAACACTGCATTAGGCCTACAAGTTGGGTCTGGGTTGTAGAGATGGTGTCTTCCTCTCCAAGGTGTTATCCAGGTTTCCTCTCCATTGCTTCAATCTTCATGCTCGTCTTAAGTAGTTGTTGAAACAACACTACATTAGGCCTACAAGTTGGGTCTGGGTCGTAGAAACGGTGTCTGCCGCTCCAAGGTGTTCTCCAGGTTGCCACATAATCGAAGCTGCATAGAGCCTATTTTGTAATTTTACGCCTAAAGTCTTTCTGCGGTCCCTCCTTCCAATTGTCCTCCACTGAGCACAACAATGCAGAACGTGTACCCATGTAACCTTTTTTAAACCAGCGTCGAGCCAACTTTGTGGTTTAAGGCCTACTTGTAGTGTCTGGCTGCGCCACTCAATACAGCTGTCCTCTTTACAAAAAATGACCTACAATTATCTGGTTTTCAGCCTATCGGAATTTTAAAACTGCAGTGGGCCTACTAGTTGGGTTGGGGCCTTCTATCTGTGTCTGCCGCTCCTTGCTGTTCTCCTACAGTGAACAAAGCTGTGCCGCCTGTTTACTACTCTTGCCAATTTTGAACTGCATTTAGACTACTTACAGATTTGGGCCTACTCTCTGTGTCAGCCTCTCATTCCAGTTGTCCTCCACTGATCAAAACAATGCCCCCTGGTTAGTCCTGTTACCAATTTTGAACTGCATTTAGCCCACTTTATTCTTTGGGCCTATATCTGTGTTTCCTCCTCATCCTGCCCATTGCCCAGCCAGTGATAGATGAGTCTGCTGGTACATTGACCCATAACACAACATTCCCCGTGCACGCTACACTGCAAGATTGTGACCCTGATGAAAGTCAGGTCCCCCTTCCCACATACAATACCACCTTACACGGGGACAAAGAGGAAGGTGCAGATGAAGGTGCAGGTTCCTTCATCAGGTGGGGGGAAGAATACTCATAGTAACATAGTAAGGCCGAAAAAAGACATTTGTCCATCCAGTTCAGCCTATATTCCATCATAATAAATCCCCAGATCTACGTCCTTCTACAGAACCTAATAATTGTATGATACAATATTGTTCTGCTCCAGGAAGACATCCAGGCCTCTCTTGAACCCCTCGACTGAGTTCGCCATCACCACCTCCTCAGGCAAGCAATTCCAGATTCTCACTGCCCTAACAGTAAAGAATCCTCTTCTATGTTGGTGGAAAAACCTTCTCTCCTCCAGACGCAAAGAATGCCCCCTTGTGCCCGTCACCTTCCTTGGTATAAACAGATCCTCAGCGAGATATTTGTATTGTCCCCTTATATACTTATACATGGTTATTAGATCGCCCCTCAGTCGTCTTTTTTCTAGACTAAATAATCCTAATTTAGCTAATCTATCTGGGTATTGTAGTTCTCCCATACCCTTTATTAATTTTGTTGCGCTCTTTTGTACTCTCTCTAGTTCCATTATATCCTTCCTGAGTACCGGTGCCCAAAACTGGACACAGTACTCCATGTGCGGTCTAACTAGGGATTTGTACAGAGGCAGTATAATGCTCTCATCATGTGTATCCAGACCTCTTTTAATGCACCCCATGATCCTGTTTGCCTTGGCAGCTGCTGCCTGGCACTGGCTGCTCCAGGTAAGTTTATCATTAACTAGGATCCCCAAGTCCTTCTCCCTGTCAGATTTACCCAGTGGTTTCCCGTTCAGTGTGTAATGGTGATATTGATTCCTTCTTCCCATGTGTATAACCTTACATTTATCATTGTTAAACCTCATCTGCCACCTTTCAGCCCAAGTTTCCAACTTATCCAGATCCATCTGTAGCAGAATACTATCTTCTCTTGTATTAACTGCTTTACATAGTTTTGTATCATCTGCAAATATCGATATTTTACTGTGTAAACCTTCTACCAGATCATTAATGAATATGTTGAAGAGAACAGGTCCCAATACCGACCCCTGCGGTACCCCACTGGTCACAGCGATCCAGTTAGAGACTATACCATTTATAACCACCCTCTGCTTTCTATCACCAAGCCAGTTACTAACCTATTTACACACATTTTCCCCCAGACCAAGCATTCTCATTTTGTGTACCAACCTCTTGTGCGGCACGGTATCAAACGCTTTGGAAAAATCGAGATATACCACGTCCAATGACTCACCGTGGTCCAGCCTATAGCTTACCTCTTCATAAAAACTGATTAGATTGGTTTGACAGGAGCGATTTCTCATAAACCCATGCTGATATGGAGTTAAACAGTTATTCTCATTGAGATAATCCAGAATAACATCCCTCAGAAACCCTTCAAATATTTTACCAACAATAGAGGTTAGACTTACTGGCCTATAATTTCCAGGTTCACTTTTAGAGCCCTTTTTGAATATTGGCACCACATTTGCTATGCGCCAGTCCTGCGGAACAGACCCCGTCGCTATAGAGTCCCTAAAAATAAGAAATAATGGTTTATCTATTACATTACTTAGTTCTCTTAGTACTCGTGGGTGTATGCCATCCGTACCCGGAGATTTATCTATTTTAATCTTATTTAAACGGTTTCGCACCTCTTCTTGGGTTAGATTGGTGACCCTTAATATAGGGTTTTCATTGTTTCTTGGGATTTCACCTAGCATTTCATTTTCCACCATGAATACCGTGGAGAAGAAGGTGTTTAATATGTTAGCTTTTTCCTCATCATCTACAACCATTCTTTCCTCACTATTTTTTAAGGGGCCTACATTTTCAGTTTTTATTCTTTTACTATTGATATAGTTGGAGAACAGTTTGGGATTAGTTTTACTCTCCTTAGCAATGTGCTTCTCTGTTTCCTTTTTGGCAGCTTTAATTAGATTTTTAGATAAAGTATTTTTCTCCCGATAGTTTTTTAGAGCTTCAATGGTGCCATCCTGCTTTAGTAGTGCAAATGCTTTCTTTTTACTGTTAATTGCCTGTCTTACTTCTTTGTTTAGCCACATTGGGTTTTTCCTATTTCTAGTCCTTTTATTCCCACAAGGTATAAACCGCTTACAGTGCCTACTTAGGATGTTCTTAAACATTTTCCATTTATTATCTGTATTCTTATTTCTGAGGATATTGTCCCAGTCTACCAGATTAAGGGCATCTCTAAGATGGTCAAACTTTGCCTTCCTTAAGTTCAGTGCTTTTGTGACTCCCTGACAAGTCCCCCTAGTGAAAGACAGGTGAAACTGTACAATATTGTGGTCGCTATTTCCTAGATGCCCGACCACCTGCAGATTTGTTATTCTGTCAGGTCTATTAGATAGTATTAGGTCTAAAATCCTCTGGTTGGATTCTGCACCAATTGTGAAAGATAATTTGTCTTGGTTATTAGCAGAAACCTGTTGCCTTTATGGGTTTCACAGGTTTCTGTTTCCCAGTTAATATCCGGGTAGTTAAAGTCCCCCATAATCAGGACCTCATTATGGGTTACAGCTTCATCTATCTGCTTTAGAAGTAGACTTTCCATGATTTCTGTTATATTTGAGGGTTTGTAACAGACCCCAATGAGAATTTTGTTACCATTTTTCCCTCCATGAATTTCGACCCATATGGACTCGACATCTTCATTCCCTTCGCTAATATCCTCCCTTAAAGTGGACTTTAGACAAGACTTTACATAGAGACAAACCCCTCCTCCTCTCCAATTTTTACGATCCTTTCTAAACAGACTGTAACCCTGTAAGTTAACTGCCCAGTCATAGCTTTCATCTAACCATGTCTCGGTTATTCCCACTATGTCAAAGTTACCTGTAGATATTTCTGCTTCTAGTTCTTCCATCTTGTTTGTCAGGCTTCTGGCGTTTGCGAGCATGCAGTTTAGAGGATTTTGTTTTGTTCCAATCTCCTTGCTGTGGATTGTTTTAGAAATGTTCTTACCTCCCTTCTGAGTATGTTTTCCTGGGTCTTCTTTGTTCGAGTCTAATGTTTTTCTTCCCGTCCCCTCTTCTTCTAGTTTAACGCCCTCCTGATGAGTGTAGCGAGTCTTCTGGCGAATGTATGTTTCCCAGGTTTGTTGAGGTGTAGTCCGTCTCTGGCGAGGAGTCCATCGTACAAGTAATTCACACCGTGGTCCAGGAATCCAAATCCTTGTTGTCTGCACCATCGTCTTAGCCAGTTGTTCGCATCAAGGATCCTGTTCCACCTCCTGGTCCCATGCCCGTCTACTGGAAGGATAGAAGAAAAAACTACCTGTGCATCCAGATCCTTTACTTTCTTCCCCAACTTTTCAAAGTCCTTGCAGATTGTCGGTAGGTCCTTCCTTGCCGTGTCATTGGTGCCAACATGTATCAGAAGAAATGGGTGGACGTCCTTGGAGCTGAAGAGCTTTGGTATCCTATCGGTCACATCCTTGATCATCGCACCTGGAAGGCAGCATACTTCTCTTGCGGTTATGTCCGGTCTGCAGATGGCTGCTTCTGTGCCTCTCAGTAGTGAGTCTCCCATCACTACCACTCTTCATTGCTTCTTGGCTGTACTTTTTGCTGTCACTTGTTGCTGTTTGCCCTTTTCTTTTTTGCTTGCTGGTATTGCTTCATCCTTAGGTGTGCCATCTTCATCCTCTACAAAGATTTGATATCGGTTCTTCAGTTGTGTGGTTGGTGATTTCTCCATGGTCTTCTTGCTTCTTTTGGTCACATGCTTCCACTTATCTGCTTTTGGAGGTTCTCTGACACTTTTTTCACCTTCTGTGACCAGTAGAGATGCTTCTGGTCTGTCTAGGAAGTCTTCATTCTCTTTGATGAGTTTCAAAGTTGCTATTCTTTCTTCCAGACCCTGCACCTTTTCTTCTAAAAGGGCCACTAGTCTACACTTCAGACAGGTGAAATTGGATTCTTCTTCTGGTCGATCTGTGAACATGTAGCACATGCTGCAGCTCACCATGTAGGTTGTCACATCTGCCATGTTGCTCCTAGATCCTGCTGACTTGCTGTATGTTTTCCTTCTTGTGTAATCTACTCAGCCAAGCTTTCTTGCAATAATGTGCTACAGGCAAAAATTTGCGCGCCGTTTGGTGATGCTTTCCAAGCAGCTGGTCCCGGCTGTACCCAACGACCTTCTTGCTGAGGGAGACTCTTCGCTTTTCCCAGAAGGTACCTGGAATATGCAAATTATCCTCCTCAAGCTTGAATCCCTGGTTTGGTGATGCTTTCCAAGCAGCTGGTCCCGGCTGTACCCAACGATCTTCTTGCTGAGGGAGACTCTTCGCTTTTCCCAGAAGGCACCTGGAATATGCAAATTATCCTCCTCAAGCTTGAATCCCTGCGTACTATGAGGGGCCCTGTGCCAGTGCCAATGCCAATGAGGGGGCCCCCCCTGCTTGCTCAGGATCACAGCACTTGCAAAGTTGAAATACTTATCTCTCCCTGCTCCACTGCCGTGACGTGGTCCAGATTTACTGGGCCCACTAATTACTTGAACCAGCCCTACCCCCCACAACTTTAGCCAAATGACCCCCAATTTCAAATGCCTTACAATTATTATAAGCTAAATTAAGATTGACAAGCTTCAGTAACAAGAATGGATGTTTTTGCCATTAAAATGGGCTCTGTACATGTTTTCCTGGCCTCTACTCACTGCCGACTATGCTCTCCCATTGACTTGCATTGGGTTTCGTGTTTCGGTCGATCCCCGACTTTTCGCGATAATCGGCCGATTCCACTCGACTCGACTTTTGAGATAGTCGGGTTTCGCGAAACCCGACTCGACTCTAAAAAGGGCAAGGTCGCTCAACCTTAGTATTTACAATGATGTATTTACAATCATGGTCCAGCCATCTTCAGGGGTTGGGGAATAGATGGGGATAGTGAATGGGCTACACACACACACACAAACATAAAATGACTTTGATTAGTGAACGTGATAGGCCGCTCTGAACAAATGTGTTTTGAGTGAGCGCCTAAAACTATGCAAATTATGGATGGTCCTAATATCTTGGGGTAGAGCATTCCAGAGGATTGGCGCAGCACAATGGATGGATGATATGTATGATGGGTATATGGAAACGAGACTATGGGATGGAGGATATGTACTGTATGATGGGTATATGGACACTGGACTATGGGATGAAGGATGTGTATGATGGGTATATGGGCACTGGACTATGGGATGGAGGATGTGTATGCTGGGTATATGGGCACTGGACTATGGTATGGAGGATATGTATGATGGGTATATGGAGACGGTATTATGAGATGAAAACTATGTATGATTGATATATGGACACGGGACAATGGGATGGAGGATATGTATGATGGGTATATGGACACAGGGCTATGGGATGAAGGATATGTATGATGGGTATATGGGCACGGGACTATGGGATGGTGGATATGTATGATTGGTATATGGGCACGGGGCTATGGGATGGAGGATGTGTGATGGGTATATAGTCACTGGACTATGGGATGGAGGCCAATCATTATAATTTGTTATAACTAACCACAGTTAGTTACTATACCCGGGTAATGCTGGGATCGTCAGCTAGTACATTATGTAGGAGACAGTGGGGCTGATACATACATTACATAGGAAATAGTGGGGCTGGTGCATACATCACAAAGTAGACACTACAATTGCTGGCTTCATCATCAGAAGGTCGAGAGTGCAAAATGCACAAATGTTGCCCACAAAGAATGGCCTGAAGCTGGCGCTGGCCAGCGTAAGGACATAATAGTTCATGCATGCACCACAGTTGGCAATAGTGAATCCTACGTGCGAGTGCTCACTATCTATGGAGTAATTAAAGGACTGACGTCCAGCAGAATGGGGCCACAGGCCTGAGCATTGCAGACCTCGGGAATCTGCCCGGGAGATGGAGAAAATGAATGTTTACGACCCATGAGCTAGTAGTTCCCCACCCCTGCTCTAGAACATTGCCTAAAAGACTGTACACAGACAGAACAGATGCCAGTGAGAGTCTAAAGTCACACCACCTGCCTCAATTTATTGAACTTTAATGTCTGGGGTTTGGTATAAATTAAGTTTTTGTAGGATTTCAACCATTACATAAGTACTCAGTGTAGGGGACAGAAATGTTAACCGAGCCCAATTCTGATTTTTTTGGAGGTTGAAAGAACAGATAAACAGCAGTTCTTGGCTTTTTTTTGTTGTGGCATTCACCACACAGTATAAGCGATTAGACAATTTTATTTTTCAAGTTAATAAGATTATAGCTATGCCAGAATTATATAGCTTTATATATTTTGCTATTTTTGCACGCTAAAATCACATTTTCACCAAAAATTATTTTGTTTTAGATTATAATAGCTATAGCTATTTTTACTTTCCACTAAGCCAACATTACCATATGAGAACAAAAATCTTCTGTCATTGCATCAATTCACCAAAAATTCCAATGGAGTGAATTTGGTTTTAGGAATCAGTCATTCAATTCCAAGGATTAAACAAGTAAAATTACAAAAAAACACTGCACTACAACCTCGGGTATCTTTGTAAGCTTCACGATTCAGATAAAGTAAAGTGGATAAATCCAGGTGACAAGGTACCTAAACCAATAAAACAAAATATAGTATAGATCTACTAGACTGGTTTTGCCCTACAACTGACAATCCAGATATCACACGTGAGAATTTTTTTTTTTTACATTTTAAGGAAGTGCAACCCCCACGTGAATAGGATGGGAACTAAGGGTGCTGTCATGGGCCTCCGAAAAAAGCTGCTACCGGTAAGTAGCCTAATGCTTTATTCGAACTCCCAGCGCAGCGCCCCAGAGTCCTGGTCGTTGCAGTAATGTCACTCTGCCACTAAGGGGAGTGATGTTATGTCTGATTGCACTAAAGGAGTTCACCTCGCCATATTATCTGGGGGACGGAGAAGAGAAAGAACTCATACGAGAGTTGTGAGGACTATCCCGTGGTGCTCAGCAGGGAAGGACTACAACACACAGGCGCTAGTTGGTAGGCACCGATTTCCACCTGCAAAGGGAACTCTGGATGTGCCTTCGGACCGGCCGGTCTCAGCCAGCCCTGTTAGCAGTGCTCTGGATTGCGGATCCCGAAGTCTTCAGTAAAAAGGTAAAGAGACTGCAACCCTGTGTCCTCGTTATTAACCGCGCCTCGCATCCTCACCACCTACACTACTGGGAAGCCCTGGGGATATACTTCACCTGTGGGAAGGTATACCATCTAGCTGCCATAACACCACCCCAGTAGGCCCCAAGCCCACAGTTGGCGTCACGAACCCTTGACAGACTTTCATCATCTTTCTTTGGACGCCCCTTAGCAGGGTCACAATCCGAGTCCAGCCACCGTGACAACCACAGGACCGAGACAGAGAGGACCGGTACCGAGTACCCCGCGGCCCTGCGTCTTGGGGCGCTCCAACTTGGCATCACAAACAGGATGTACTTAAGCCTGAAGGATCAGGTCATGTGTGCCTTGTAACTGTGATTGAATCATTCTTGAACTGTGATTTATTGCAAAGACTGTGAATTGCTATTTGCCGCCAAGATTCCCGCCAAAACTGCCGCCATTGTAGGGCCACGAGGAGCGCAGGAGAAGAAGGGCGTGGAGTTGTGGGCATAGATGAACGGAGAAGCGCGAAAAGTCATGGCCGCCCAGTCTAAATATTTCTGTACCTTGAGGGCGTGTCCGTCAGCAGCCGAGATCTGCCTCCTGATCCTCAATGGTGGGCAGAGACCAAGGAAACAAAACCACCCACGAAATGGTGAGCGGGAAAAGGACAAGGAGGACAGCAGCCACGTGGAGTACGCCATGACAAGTTACCCGGAGCCGGAGTGTGGGGTCGAAGCCGGAGACTCCCCCAGCTACCCGGAGGAGCACCGTGGCAGCGCCTCCACTGCTGATACTGACTCCCTGCAGCTTGGAATGGAGGAGCTGATCGATCAACTCCTGCAGCTGCAGGTGGAGACCAAGTCCTCGCACTAGGTGGTACCTGCGGAAGATCCATCGAGGCTGATGCCGCCCCTTGTACCGCGCCGGAACCCCTGCTGACACCGTCGCAGAGCCCGCCGCCGGCAGAGCCGGCCGACCCCAGGAGACCGTGGTGGCAGGTAAGGACGCCGACCGTGCCCCGGTGACCGAGGACCTGTTGGTGGGCCCGGTCACAACGCTACCTCCCCACGGTACTCACCGCCTCCAGCGCCTCGACCCCTGGGAGCAGGCCACGGGTATGGAACAGTTCCTCAAGGCCCCGATTGAGCCCACTACCCTGCCGGGTGAAGTCTATGCCAAGCGGACCGTATACCGCTGGGTAAACCCTGGGTCAGATTTCATGGGGTTCCCCGGGGCCGAAAAGCAGGAGAGAGAGAAAGTGGAGGCCCTCAGCTGGGAGAGGTACCAGGCCCAACTAGCCCAGAAGTGGGAGGAGAAGGAGGCCGAATACCAGGCCCAGCGTCAGGCCTACGACCGGAGAGACCTGGCGGTCAAGGCCAAAGCCCGCCAGGACCGCAGCACGCACCCGGCCCCGCGGAAGCAGGGCCAAGTCGTAGCCTTCCGACTCCGGGGAGGACGGGGCTTCATTAAGGAGCCCGGGCTGTATGCGGAGGTGTTCGTCAACCGCCGGGATGCAGAGTCACATCTCCTGGAGGGACACCCAGACCGAGATCTTTACCCGGGAGACATCGTCACGTATACCAGACACTTTGGGGAGAAGGGCTGGATTGCCTTAAATGTGCATAAGAAGAGAGGTCCGGTAGTGCACCAGGCCAAGGCTCCGGCCCAACCGTCCCCTGTAGCGACAGTGTCCCCTGGTGGCCAGGCTTCCGCGGTTACCAAGACCACCGTAATCACCCCGCCATGTACAATTGTCAGGACCACCACCTGCACTGTCGCCACTACAACCACCGTAGTTGCCAAAGAGTTGACCGCCGTGACGACCGGTGCTCCAGTGGCTCCCAAACAAAGAACTGTGGGTACACAGACCCCTGTGTGGAGTGAGGGAGCCCCGTATGTGGCACCTGGCAGCCACCAGTATCCAGCTGGGCTACCCTGACCGATGCTACCCCCTGAGTTACAGCACTAAACCTCGAAACCTCGAACATGTATATAGTTAACTGTTTCGTACCCTTTGCTGCTTAAAACCCGTCCAGGGTTATTTCTTAAAGGGATCCCTTTGTTTACCCGGGATCCCTATTGTTTTATGTTTTTGTACAAGTTTATCATTGTTTCAAGAGACTGCTGAATCATGGACGGTGAATGATTCACAAACTGGTTTTGTAAATAGTTTGCACCTTCTTAAAGGTGCTCTCTACTGGTTTTTCAAGGAAAGAATACTTTGCGAAGAAACTATTTCTGATGACGACGTGAAAGTTTCTTGTATCTTACAGTTTATTAGTGACTGGGTGATTGTTTGCACTACCTCAAAAAAGACTGATTTTTCCTCTTAAAGGGAATGTTACTTGTTGCCTTGTGATAATGTTGCCTTAAGTAGTAAGATAGTAATAATGTTTACTTAGTAGATAACATGTAGCTAGAAAGCTAGTAAGTGAACCCATAAGGGTTAGGGTACCATCACACAAAGCGACGCTGCAGTGATACCGACAACGATGTCGATCGCTGCAGCGTCACTGTTTGGTCGCTGGAGAGCTGTCACACAGACAGCTCTCCAGCGACCAATGATCCCGAGGTCCCCGGTATCCAGGGTAAACATCGGGTTACTAAGCGCAGGGCCGCGCTTAGTAACCCGATGTTTACCCTGGTTACCAGCGTAAACGTTAAAAAAACAAACACTACATACTTACCTTCAGCTGTCTGTCCTCCGGCGCTGTGCTTTCCTTTGCACTGTCAGCGCCGGTCAGCCGGAAAGCAGAGCGGTGACGTCACCGCTGTGCTTTCCGGCTGGCCGGCGCTGACATAGGATGCAGGAGGAGTTAGAAAGCACAGTGCCGGGGACAGACAGCTGAAGGTAAGTATGTAGTGTTTGTTTTTTTAACGTTTATGCAGGTAACCAGGGTAAACATCGGGTTACTAAGCGCGGCCCTGCGCTTAGTAACCCGATGTTTACCCTGGTTACCAGTGAAGACATCGCTGGATCGGCGTCACACACGCCGATCCAGTGATGTCAGCGGGAGATCCAGCGATGAAATAAAGTGCTGGACTTTCCTCAGCGACCAACGATCTCCCAGCAGGGGCCTGATCGTTGGTCGCTGTCACACATAATGATTTCCTTAACGATATCGTTGTTACGTCACAAAAAGCAACGATATCGTTAACGATATCGTTAACGATATCGTTATGTGTGACGGTACCTTTAGTGAGTCCTCCTGAAAGCCATAGAGAGATGGTTGATAGGTCTCATGTTGTGAACCGAGAAGGAGAGATGCAGTAGGCCCAGACAAGTAGCTAGGCGGTCCTGCATATGTGAAGTCGAAGAAGCGAAGAAAAAGGTTACCTTTGTACCACAGAGTTTTATAGTCAGCCTTTAGTGGGTTCAGCTTATACGCCCTTAAAGGAAAAGTTAAATTATTGTTCAAAAATTTACACTTAGCAGATAGAATACCCGGCTGGGTAATAGCAATTATTTATAGTCGGTAGATTAGGATGTTATTTAAAAGATTTCAATATGTTTCTGTTTGTAACGTTCAAGTGACCTCACCTCCCATAAAGGGAAGCATTGTAATATTTACTTGTTCAAAGCATTTCAAAACTTTGTATGTCTCTTTCTAACATGTATTGTTCTTTTTTTCCCAGTCCGGGAGTACTGGATTTAACCGAGGGGGAGTCAGCGCCCCAGAGTCCTGGTCGTTGCAGTAACGTCGCTCTGCCACTAAGGGGAGTGATGTTATGTCTGATTGCACTAAAGGAGTTCACCTGACCAGGTATCACAGTCACACATTACACTTCACACTCCAGCCACAAGGGGGAGCAAAAGGCACTATGTATTAGGCCACTCCTCACACTCTGGTGAAACTGGGGGTTGGATAGGAAGTTAGAGAGAAAGCAACCTGGGAGAGCTCCAGGGAGGACCTGTCAGGGGTGGGTTCCTGGCAGGTACCTAGCTGAAAGGACAGAACGTGACAGAGCCGCACCTGCACTACCTTGCGGCAGCATCCTAAGGAAGGACATGAAGCGGAGTATGTTGTGGAGAAGTGAGAAATGAGATCACAGCACAAGGAGATAGAACCAGTAGGAGTCGTGCCCCGAGATCGGCAACATCCTACTGAGGTGCGTAGCCGGTGGCTGGAACGCCGAGGAGGTAACTGACTCCAAGCATTACTTCAAACAGCGGCAGGACAGTTGATTACAGGTTGGCTGTCTACCTTAAATCACCTAAGCAGACATAGGGGGCAAACGTGGAGAGGGGCGTCTCTAGGGTCCCAGAATAGCTCCGAGCCTACCCGTCATACGGGTGTGTCCTAGTCATATTATCTGGGGGACGGAGAAGAGAAAGAACTGATACGAGAGTTGTGAGGACTATCCCGTGGTGCTCAGCAGGGAAGGACTACAACACACAGGCGCTAGTTGGTAGGCACCGATTTCCACCTGCAAAGGGAACTCTGGATGTGCCTTCGGACCGGCCGGTCTCAGCCAGCCCTGTTAGCAGTGCTCTGGATTGCGGATCCCGAAGTCTTCAGTAAAAAGGTAAAGAGACTGCAACCCTGTGTCCTCGTTATTAACCGAACCTCGCATCATCACCACCTACACTACTGGGAAGCCCTGGGGATATACATTACCTTCTAGCTGCCATAACACCACCCCAGTGGGCCCCAAGCAGCGTCGGTCACCCTGACCGAATACCACAGGTGGCGTCACTAACCCTTGACAGACTTTCATCACCTTTCTTTGGACGCCCCTTAGCAGGGTCACGGACCGGGTCCAGCCACCGTGACAACCACAGGACCGAGACAGAGAGGACCAGTACCAAGTACCCCGCGGCCCTGCGTCTGGGGGCGCTACACCATGACAGCACCACGAGAGATTTACAGAGATGTAAGCCACCCTAGGGAGGGACTATAGCCTGCAGCACCCTTAACCCGATGGTGAGATCTGAGGAGAACCCCAAGTCCAACCGATAGTGTTTGAAAAAGGTGGAAGGGATGACCATGTGGCCGCCTTACATATCTGGTCGATTGACACTCCAGACGTTTCCGCCCAGTATAATGATGCCATGGCTCGGGTGGAATGCGCCCTCAGATTCTGCGGAGCCGGACCCCCACCTGCTGTGTAAGCCAGAGAGATAGCCTCCCTAAACCATTTAGAAAAGTAAATTCGGAATGTCTGGTAGCACCCAGGGATCGCCTACTGACATTGTCCTGAGCCATGTAAACCAGGTTCTCCTGGGCCAGAAAGGAGCAATCAGAATGACCTTCGCAAGATCTTCCCTGATTTTCCTCACCACTACAGGCAACAGGTTCAATGGTGGGAAGGCGTTAGCCAAAGGAAAATCCCATTTTATGAGGAATGCATCCACTGCCAGCGTATTTTCCCTGGGATTCAAAGAACAAAAGCTTTTTACTTTTTTGTTGTCTCTTGTAGCAAATGAGGTCCACCACTGGCTGACCCCATCGGCGGACAATCTGATTGAAGACGCCTCCATTTAGAGACCAGTCCCTGTGTCTTAGTATATTGCGGCTGAGAAAGTCCGCTTTTATATTTTCCTTCCCTTTGATGTGGAGAGCAGTCAAAGATTGAAAATTTGTTTCTGCCATCTGGAACAGGCGATGTGTGACCTGCATCAGAGTCTCAGAACGTGTTCCACCTTGATGATTTATATAGCCGACTGCCACCTTGTTGTCAGAGAGGATCCTGATGTGGTGGCCCTGCAGATACATGAGGAGTTTTTTTAACTGTCAGCTCAATAATTCCCTCTGATTGGATGAAGATGTTGTGTATGGTTCCCATTGTCCCTGAACCACAATTTCATCCATGTCAGCCCCCCACCCTGAGGGGCTAGCATCCATAGTTATCACCCGGGATATATCTATTATCCAGGGAACCCTTGCCGATAAATTATCCCTATCCAGCCACCACTTTAGGGATTCAAGAGTTACCGGTTTCAAGGTAATTTTTCCCCTAATGCACCCCTCAAGATTTTGTCATTAATCAAAACATCTTTCTGAAGGGGTCTAGGTGAAATCCCAAGAAACTAGGTGAAATCCTAAGAAACAATGAAAACCCTATATTAAGGGTCACCAATCTAACCCAAGAAGAGGTGCGAAACCGGCTAAATAAGATTAAAATAGATAAATCTCGGGGTCCGGATGGCATACACCCACGAGTACTAAGAGAACTAAGTAATTTAATAGATAAACCATTATTTCTTATTTTTAAGGACTCTATAGCGACGGACGGGGTCTGTTCCGCAGGACTGGCGCATAGCAAATGTGGTGCCAATATTCAAAAAGGGCTCTAAAAGTGACCCTGGAAATTATAGGCCAGTAAGTCTAACCTCTATTGTTGGTAAAATATTTGAAGGGTTTCTGAGGGATGTTATTCTGGATTATCTCAATGAGAATAACTGTTTAACTCCATATCAGCATGGGTTTATGAGAAATCGCTCCTGTCAAACCAATCTAATCAGTTTTTATGAAGAGGTAAGCTATAGGCTGGACCACGGTGAGTCATTGGACGTGGTATATCTCGATTTTTCCAAAGCGTTTGATACCGTGCCGCAAAAGAGGTTGGTACACAAAATGAGAATGCTTGGTCTGGGGGAAAATGTGTGTAAATGGGTTAGTAACTGGCTTAGTGATAGAAAGCAGAGGGTGGTTATAAATGGTATAGTCTCTAACTGGGTCGCTGTGACCAGTGGGGTACCGCAGGGGTCGGTATTGGGACCTGTTCTCTTCAACATATTCATTAATGATCTGGTAGAAGGTTTACACAGTAAAATATCGATATTTGCAGATGATACAAAACTATGTAAAGCAGTTAATACAAGAGAAGATAGTATTCCGCTACAGATGGATCTGGATAAGTTGGAAACTTGGGCTGAAAGGTGGCAGATGAGGTTTAACAATGATAAATGTAAGGTTATACACATGGGAAGAAGGAATCAATATCACCATTACACACTGAACGGGAAACCACTGGGTAAATCTGACAGGGAGAAGGACTTGGGGATCCTAGTTAATGATAAACTTACCTGGAGCAGCCAGTGCCAGGCAGCAGCTGCCAAGGCAAACAGGATCATGGGGTGCATTAAAAGAGGTCTGGATACACATAATGAGAGCATTATACTGCCTCTGTACAAATCCCTAGTTAGACCGCACATGGAGTACTGTGTCCAGTTTTGGGCACCGGTACTCAGGAAGGATATAATGGAACCAGAGAGAGTACAAAGGAGGGCAACAAAATTAATAAAAGGGATGGGAGAACTACAATACCCAGATAGATTAGCGAAATTAGGATTATTTAGTCTAGAAAAAAGACGACTGAGGGGCGATCTAATAACCATGTATAAGTATATAAGGGGACAATACAAATATCTCGCTGAGGATCTGTTTATACCAAGGAAGGTGACGGGCACAAGGGGACATTCTTTGCGTCTGGAGGAAAGAAGTTTTTTCCACCAACATAGAAGAGGATTCTTTACTGTTAGGGCAGTGAGAATCTGGAATTGCTTGCCTGAGGAGGTGGTGATGGCGAACTCAGTCGAGGGGTTCAAGAGAGGCCTGGATGTCTTCCTGGAGCAGAACAATATTGTATCATACAATTATTAGGTTCTGTAGAAGGACGTAGATCTGGGGATTTATTATGATGGAATATAGGCTGAACTGGATGGACAAATGTCTTTTTTCGGCCTTGCTATGTTACTATGCTATGTTAGTATGAAATTGGGCCCATCTGACCGTTGGGATGCATGATGTGAGGGACCCTAGCAGGGACATAGCTTGTCGAAGGGTCATAGAGGGTGTATGTAACGCTCGCGCCGAGACTGGTTGGTGCGGGTGTCTGGGGGTGTGGCCCCACTGGATCATAGACCAAACTTCCCTGGAAGGGGTGTAACTAAGTAGCTTCCTAGGTGTTCGCTGGAGCATCTGATGGTGAGGTCAGACTTGTGCAATAGGAAGCTACCAGGTGCCACTCCAGGGTGGAGTCTGACTGTGGATGCTGATCCCACCGGGGACGAGACACAGGCAGGCAGGCATGACTGTGACACTGGCTGATGGATGAGTACGGCAGAGGGCCTGACGGGCAGGCTGGCTTGGTGGAGAAACAGGCAGACAGACGAGCACGGCTGGCACTCTGGCAGACAGGCGGGCATGCCTGGCACTCTGGCAGACAGGGTTGAAACTCTGGTAGGAACTGGTATACAGGCGGGTGTATGAAAACAGGTAAGAACCTGTTCAGACTGGAGAGTATATGGAAACAGGTAGAGACCTGTACGGCAAGTTGCTGAACAGAGATAGAGCAAGAGCGGATGCAAAGCAGAACCACAGGAGGCGGAGAAAGAGCAGGAAGGAGAAGGCAGAGCTAAGAGCAGAGAAGGAAAAGGCAGAGCTAAGAGCAGAGAATGAGAAGCCAGAGCTAAGAGCAGAGAAGGAGAAGGCAGAGCTAAGAGCAGAGAAGAAGGCAGAGCTAAGAGCTGAGGCGGAGCCACGTACAGAAATGCAGAAGGCGAAGCCACATGCAGAAATGCAGGAGGCAGAGCCAAGAGCAAGAGACGTAGAACCGCAAGGAGCGGAGCCGCAGAGCGAGAGCTGAGCAGAGCCCCAGAGCAAAGCCACAGAGTGCAGAGCGAGGTTACGGAGAGAAAAGCCAAGAGACACAAAACCACTGGTTGTGGTAGAACTGAGCAGAGAGAAGCAGAGCCACAGACAGTGGTGAACAGAGCAGAAAGATAAGGCGGAGGTACACACAGCAGAGTGGGAAATGACTAATGACAAAGGAGGAGCAGGAACGGACATAGACCAGAGTTCAGACAGGAACGGACATAGAAACAGGACACAGATTGAGGCCTGCAATTGCAGCCCTCAGAGACAGGAAACAGACATGACCTGGCAGCTCAGTAGCAAGTACTAACTGAGGGAAATAGTTTGCTCCGGCATCCTCCAATGGGTGAGGATGCCTTAAGTATCAGAGACCTCAAGGCTATTGGCCAGGAGTACCCTAGGGAGGTGCACACAGTCTCAATAAGAATCCGGAGTTGCTGGCTCCGCCCCCCTATGCACACAGCCAGGAAGTGTACACAGAGTAAGTGGCCATGGAGCACATGGCATGGAGCCTGCAGCAGACAGATCTCACAGCATGGCACAGGGTGAGTGAGTAGATGTAATAGGCAGGTGGGGAATGGAAGGCCATGCAGTGATGCCGGCAGGGTTGTTACAGTGTATTGATTGCCTTTAATACCTGATGCTGAATTTGATCTGATTTATTTACTGGGAGAAGACATTGTTGTGTAGTTGAATCTAATAACAACCCTAAAAACTTTTGAATTTTTAGGGGCTGCAACTGGTATTTCTCATAATTATCCAGCCCAGGTGTTCCAATTTAACTCTAGTTACCTCTAATTGTGACAAACCATGTTCTATTGAGTTCCCTGCTATGAGGAAATCATCAAGGTAGGGGACAATAACAATATTAGATTCTCGTAAATGTGCCATAACCTCCGCAATTATTTTTGTAAATACTCTAGGGGCAGAAGCTATACCGAAGGGAAGTGCCCTGTACTGGAAATGGTGAACTACTCCCCCCATTAATACTGCTACCCTTAGAAATTGTTGGAAATCTTCATGAATGGGCACACGATAATAGGCATCTTTTAAATCCACTACTACCATAAAACATTTTTTTAACAGCATCTTTATTGTTCAGTTGATAGATTCCATCTTAAAGGTATGTTTAACCAGGTAACTATTAAGATGTCTAAGATTTGTTAATGGTCCTATAAGTCTTATCAGGCTTTTGAATAAGAAACAGGGGAGAATAAAATCCCTTTCCTCTATCAGACATTGAAACCTCTATAAGGACTTTTTTAGAACAAAGGGACAACACCTCTTCTTCTAAAGCTGATTGTTCCAGGGAAGAAGAGCGTAAATGAGTCAATTTAAAATTATCCCGTGGGGTACGAATAAACTCAAGTGTGAGACCCCTACATATAGTGTTTTGTACCCAAACACTATTTGTGATCTCTGACCATTCTGAATAGAAATGCAATAGTCTACCCCGCACCGGGATTCCTAGTCATTTGTCTTCCTTCTTCCTCTCCTTTGAGGAACGAAGGAACATATATCCTGTACCTCTTCTACGTCTATCATCCCATCTAGACTGATCTCTAACGGGCGAAAAGGCACGCTTCCATCCCCGACCAAATCTTTTTCTTATTGAAGGGACGACGATAGGACCCAAACAGATTAGGGAACTTCTTCTTGTCGTCTCCTGCTTTCTCTAGGAGTTCGTCCAAGGTGGGACCAAATAAATATTCTTCTTTACACGGAATGGCACAAAGCTTTGATCTTCTTTGTATATCACCTGGCTAGCATTTTAACGACAGGGCTCTCCTAGCCGCATTGGAGAGTCCTGCAGCTCTAGTCGCCATTTTAGCAGTCAATGGAAGCGTCCGACAAGAAGGCAGCTGCCTCCTGAATCACCGGTAAAGCAGTTAGAATAGAGTCCCTAGAAGCTCCCTCTTTCAACTGGGTCTTTAACTGGTCCAGCCAAACCATCATTGGTTGTACAGGTTCAAGCCACCGCAGGTCTTAAGAAACCGGCCGCCATTTCCCAGGCACCTTTTAGAAAAGTGTCCGCCTTCCTGTCAAGGGGGTCCTTAAGAGTTCCAATAGCCTCAAAGGGAAGAGAGGCCCGTTGCGCCACTTTGTCTATTGCCGCATATAATTTAGGGGCTTTTTCCCAATTGATAACTGCTGGGTCATCAAAGGGATACCTGCATTTTTGTGCTGGTGGTAAGGAACCTTTTTTCTCAGGTTTTTCCCATTCCCTATTAATGTGTTCCTGAATTTTCTCATTTAGCGGAAAAATTCTGCGCTTTTGCTCCAGCCCACAAAACATCATTTCTTCTCTGGATACTTGAGGCTTGGGCTCTGCTATGCCCATTGTCCCTCTGACTGCTTTTACTAACTTATCTATCCTTTCAAGGGGTAGACAAAAGCTGGCGGTATCTTCCTCTGAGGAAGAGGACGATGCAGCTGAATCAGAGGAAATTTCCTCAATATTCTCATCCACGGAAGAGTCAGAGATCAGAGGAGCTTTGTATTTAGAGCTTCCTGCTTTAGACAAGGACTTAATGGAATGTTTTACTTCCGTCCTGACCATCTCCTTCAGGCTTGCTGCCACACTACACACTACACAAAGTAAGGAACTGTTCATCTCTGCTTCAATCCTCCCCATCCACCTCACCTCCTCCTCCAAACTGTTCCTTAACATACAATCCTCTGTCTCCAAGCACAGACAGCCCCCTCATGCCCTCTCCTTCTCCCACCTGCTAACACTTTCTCTGCTCCTTCTTACTGCTGGTGATATCTCGCCAAATCCTGGTCCTACTCACCATATTCCCACAATCATTTCTCCCTCCCACCCACGCTCAAGCACAAACTTCCGTAACCTCTCTAACCTTATACCCATTTGCCCAGCCCCCGCCTCCCCAGTCCCACTAACAGGAGCTCTGTGGAACGCTCGCTCTGTCTGCAACAAGCTCTCCTACATCCATGATCTCTTTGTTACTACCAAACTTTCCTTCCTCGCCATCACCGAAACCTGGCTCACCCCTTCTGACTCAGTTTCCCCTGCTGCACTCTCTTACGGTGGCTTCCACCTTTCCCACACACCCCGCCCCAGCAGCAAACATGGCGGAGGAGTTGGTATTCTCCTGTCAGATAACTGCTCCTTCACCCCAATCCCACTGCCACCCTCTGTTACCCTCCCTTCCTTTGAGGTGCACTCTATGCGCATCTACTCCCCCACCAACCTCCAACTGGCTGTCATTTACCGCCCCCCAGGGCCAGCCACCATCTTCTTTGACCACTTCACCACCTGGCTACTTCATTTCCTTTCTGCGGACATCCCCACTATCATCATGGGCGACTTCAACATACCCATTGACACTTCCCTCTCAGCTGCCACTAAACTTCTAACTCTCACTTCCTCCTTCGGCCTCATTCAATGGTCTTCTGCAGCCACTCACAAAGACGGTCACACACTGGACCTCATCTTCACCCGCCTCTGCTCTCTATCTAACCTCTCTAACTCACCTCTTCCACTCTCTGACCACAACTTTCTCACATTCTCATCTCTCTCCACTCCATGTCTACAATACCCACCCCACAAACTTTCACACCCTCGCAGAAATATTAAACATCTTGACCTACATTCATTCTCTGAATCCCTCCTCCCCCTCACAGGCATAAGTTCCATACACAATGCGGATGACGCTGCTGCTCTATATAACACCACAATAGCTGTAGCTTTGGAATCTGCTGCCCCACTTGCACATACCAAAGCTCGTAAAATCAACAGACAGCCCTGGCACACCAGCCTGACCAAAGAACTGAGGCGAGCTTCCAGGGCTGCTGAGCGCAGATGGAAAAGATCCCACTCTAATGATCACTTCATCGCATTCAAACAGTCCCTCACTACTTTCAAGACCACACTCACCACAGCTAAACAAACCTACTTATCTCTCATATCCTCTCTCTCTCACAACCCTAAACAGTTATTCAACACCTTCAATTCTCTCCTCTGTCCCCCAGCACATCCTCCCTCCCCACTTATCTCTGCTGAAGACTTTGCCTCATTTTTCAAGCAGAAAATTGATAGCATTAGAGACAGTTTTGGTCAACAACCCCCAGAGCTCTTCCTCCCGATTTCCCAGCCCTTCACCTCCAAAACCAACTTCTCCACCATTACAGAAGATCAACTCTCCACTCTACTCTCAAGATCACATCTCACCACCTGTGCACTTGACCCACTCCCATCCCAAACCTCACCACAATCTTCATCCCAACCCTAACCCATCTCTTCAACCTATCACTAACAACTGGTGTTTTCCCCTCAAGCTTTAAACATGCCTCCATCACACCTATCCTCAAAAAGCCCTCTCTTGACCCATCCTCTGTATCTAGCTATCGCCCTATATCACTTCTCCCCTATGCCTCAAAACTACTGGAACAACACGTCTACCTTGAACTGTCCTCCCATCTCTCTTCTTGCTCCCTCTTTGACCGCCTACAATCTGGCTTCCGGTCACACCATTCCACCGAAACTACCCTAACTAAAGTCACCAATGACCTCTTAACCGCCAAGAGCAAGCGACACTACTCTGTCCTCCTCCTCCTCGACCTGTCGGCTGCCTTTGACACAGTGGACCATTCCCTATTATTACAAACCCTCTCATCCCTTGGCATCGCAGACTTGGCCCTATCCTGGATCTCATCATACCTAACAGACCGGACATTCAGCGTCTCCCACTCACACACCACCTCCTCACCTCGCCCCCTATCTGTCGGAGTCCCACAAGGTTCAGTCCTTGGGCCCTTGCTCTTCTCCATTTACACCTTTGGCCTGGGACAGCTCATAGAATCTCATGGCTTTCAGTATCACCTCTATGCTGACGACACACAGATCTACATCTCTGGACCAGATATCGCCTCCCTTCTAACCAGAATCACTCAATGTCTGTCCACTATTTCATCCTTCTTCTCCGCTAGATTTCTGAAACTTAACATGGACAAAACAGAATTCATCATCTTTCCCCCATCTCACGCGACCCCCCAAACGAATCAATCCATTACAGTAAATGGCTGCCCACTCTCCCCAGTCCCACAAGCTCACTGCCTCGGGGTAATCCTTGACGCTGATCTCTCCTTCAAACCACATATCCAAGCCCTTTCCACTTCCTGCCGACTTCAACTCAAAAATATTTCACGAATCCGTTCATTCCTTAACCATGAATCTGCAAAAACCCTAGTCCATGCCCTCATCATCTCTCGCCTTGACTACTGCAACCTCCTGCTCTGTGGCCTCCCCTCGAACACTCTCGCACCCCTCCAATCTATTCTAAACTCTGCTACCCGACTAATCCACCTGTCCCCCCGCTATTCCCCGGCCTCTCCCCTCTGTCAATCCCTTCACTGGCTCCCCATTGCCCAGAGACTCCACTACAAAACCCTAACCATGACGTACAAAGCCATCCACAACCTGTCTCCTCCATACATCTGTGACCTCGTCTCCCGGTACTTACCTACCCGCAACCTCCGATCCTCACAAGATCTCCTACTCTACTCCCCTCTTATCTCCTCTTCCCACAATCGTATACAAGATTTCTCTCGCGTATCACCCCTACTCTGGAACCCTCTACCACAACACATCAGACTCTCGCCTACCATCGAAACCTTCAAAAAGAACCTGAAGACCTACCTCTTCAGACAAGCCTACAACCTGCAGTTACCACTGATCGACCAAACCACTGCATGACCATCTCTACCCTCACCTACTGTATTCTCACCCATCCATTGTAGATTGTGAGCCTTCGCGGGCAGGGTCCTCATTCCTCCTGTACCAGTTATGACTTGTATTGTTTAAGATTATTGTACTTGTTTTCATTATGTTTACCCCTCCTCACATGAAAAGCGCCATGGAACAAATGGCGCTATAACAATAAATAATAATAATAATAATAATAACACTAAGGGATTCTTCCGCTACCTGAGGGGGCAAGTAAGGCAATCTAGTCTCTGCAGATCTAATGCCCTCACCCTCTCCCCCTTCCTGAGACCTCACCGTCTGCTTGATACAGGGGCCACATAGCTTTTTAGGGCAGTTATCAGGTAAGGGAACCTCGCAGATGGCACACTGTCTATGTTTCGCCTTACCGATGCATTTCTTCCCCTACAATAAAGAATTTGATGGGAATCACGTCACTGGGTGAACATTCTCGGAGATAACTTACCAGTGCCTGCCCCAAAAAAGGAAATACCGGAATATGAGGGGGATTCTTCCTGGCTTATGCTCCAGACCCCTGTCTGGAGGAGCTTTTACGGCCAGAGTCAACACTCCTTCTGTCACCTTTAGGCTTCTGACAAACCTTATCCAGCAAATGAGGCTGCTGCTCACGATCACTCTCCATACCTCATGAATTGAGGCCAGAAGCAAGGGACCCAGCTCCGTAATCTGTTTATAACCCCTCTTCCGGTCAGCAGCCATGCCAAACGCTCCCCCCTGATTTGATATCCCTCCCTCCAGTTGCAGAATATTGGTGGGGGGTTGTAATCAAGCGGCGCACAAAATTCTGGTGGGCGCCGCCATCTTGGAATGACTGCGCATGCGTAGAACCCCGCGACCCGGAAGTAGACGCCGGCTCCGCCCACAGACGTCACCCGGCCCCACAGTGCTTTCTGTCAGCGCTGAGAGCAGCGTGGGACGCCTGGCAGACCAGCGATACCCCGGGTGGCGCCACCACAATGCCGCTGCATGGACCCCAGCCCACACACAAGCCTGCCCGAAAGGAGGGACCCAGGGGAATACTTACTCGCTCTGGCTCCTGGAGACAGAGTGCAGCACCCCAGAGATCTGGTCGTTGCAGTAACGTCGCTCTGCCACTAAGGGGAGTGATGGTACGTCTGATGGCACTAAAGGAGTTCTACTGACCAGGTATCACCAGCACACATTACACTTCACACTCCGGCCACTACGGGGGAGTAAAAGGCTTTATTTATTGGGCCACTCCTCACACTGGTAAAACTAGGGGTTGGATAGGAAGTTAGATCAGAAGCTGACTGGGTTGGATTCAGGCAGCATCCCTCTGCCGGGGGTGCTGCAGGGAGAAGATTCAGGGGGGTCCCTGTCAGGCGTGGGAACCTGGCAGGTACCTAGCGAACAGAACAGAACGTTACGGAACCGCGCCTGCACCACCTTGCGGCAGTATCATAAGAAAGAGACACGAAGCGAAGGATATTGTGGAACAGTGAGAAACGAGATCAAGCACAAAGGAGAGCCAGTAGGAGTCGTGCCCCGAGAACGGCAACATCCTACTGAGGCACGTAGCCGGTGGCCGGAACACCGAGGAAGTAACTGACTCTATGCCTTACTTCAAACTCCGCAGGACAGTTAATTATAGGTTGGCTGTCTACCTTAAATAACCTATGCATACATAGGGGGCAACGCGTGGAGAGGGGCATCTCTAGGGTCCCAGAAGAGCTCCGAGCCTTCCCGTCAAACGAGTGCGTCCCAGCCATAACATACCTGGGGAACGAGAAACTAGCAACATCTGGAACGAAATAGAAAGAACGAGAAAGAACTAGAACGAACGAGAACAGAAGTTGTGAGGACTATTCCGAATGCTCAGCAGGGTAGCACTACAACACACAGGCGCTATTGGTAGGCAACGATTTCCACCTGCAAAAGGAACTCTGGATGAGCCATCGGACCGGTCGGTCTCAGACAGCCCTGTTAACTGTGCTCTGGATTGAGAATCCTGAAATCTTCAGTAAAGAGGTAAAGAGACGGCAACCCTGTGTCATCGTTATTGTCTGCACCTCACACCATCACCATCCACCTTACTGGGAAGCCCTGGGGACATACTTCACCTGTGGTAAGTTACACCATCTAGCTGCCATCACATCACCCCCAGTGGACTGCAGGTAGCGTCGGTCACCCTGACCGAATACCACAGGTGGCGTCACGAAACCTTGACAGACTCCTTTCACCTTTCATTGGATGCCCCTTAGCAGGGTCATGGACCGGGTCCAGCCACCGTGACATCCCCAGAACTGAGCCAGCAGAGAACCGGTACCGAGTAACCCGCGGCCCTGCGTCTGGGGGTGCTCCAACTACACCACCGGTGACTGCTCCCTGCTGTAACGCCACTGTCATGCAGTCCTGCCAGGACCACCATGACGTCTTCCAGGATCTCCGCACCGGCCGAGGTAGACCCACCCACTACCTGAATCGGCCGGCCTGGGATTGTTGGAAAAATTTCTGTAGGATCCTGTCTCTTTAGGAACAGGAAACCAACTGATACGTGGGAGAGGTGCCGCCCTTTTTGTATCTGTAGGTTTCCTGTTCCTAATGGGCGGATCCCCTCTCTCATGGTGCTGTCATGGGAGTCCGAATAAAAAATCTTTCCCTTTCTCACCACTATGGAGAAGTTACTAAGTGAAAGAATAAGTCATGTATTGGCACATATTTTGGAGTGGCACAACTGGTTCCAAAAGTGTGGAGAGGAGAAGATGATTTAATTAAGATGTCAAGGATTCAATCCAAGCAGACTTTTTTTTATATATATATTTATTTATAACCGGCTGCAAACAAGATAAGTATCAGTAACATACATAGCATTTAAAGACAAAGAAGGGCATAAAAATATTCAGAAAGTGTATCTTGAAAGATTCAAAACAGTCTCCTTACATGTAAAGCGTCATGGAATAAATGGTGCAATAACAATAAATAATAATAAATAATAATAATAATCAGTCCCGACCCCAACTCCCCTCTCCCCCCCCCCCTCCAGGCACGTCTGAAAGCCTGGAAATAGCAAAGAAGAAAAAAAGCCAGCTCACCAAGTAGCCACCGCAGGAGCACGGAACCCAACGCTGATCCACGCGGTCATCTCATGAAGAAAAGAAAAAATCGTTCCAGCTCCAAATAGTAAAATCCAAATTCCAACTTTATTAAGCCAATATTAAAACAACGGTGGACATATGCTCTACATGTGCATATCAGGACACGAGCGACGCGTTTCGATCCTACACGGATCTTTATCAAAGCTACATATGAAATGGTCATCAACCAATATATAGACCCTATACACCAATGGCATTCAAATGAATGGTCACATGATCGTATGGGCGGTCCTTCATGAATACACATAGTAATGAAAAAAAAGAAAGAAAAAAAGAAAAAAAGGAGAAAAAAAAAGGGGAAAAAAAAAAAAAAAAGGAAACAAAAAAAAACAAAAAAAAACACACTATGATAAAAACAAATCTGTGATAAACCACATAGCAACAACATATATAAACACATTCTAATAATGAAACATTAATTCGTTACGTCTATTCAAACCTGTGGGAGATCGAGTGCTGAGATTGTAAATCCAAAAGGCCTCACGGGTATGTAGGCAACGAATAGTGTCTCCACCCCGTAGAGGTTTATTAAAACGTTCAATCCCGTATGCCCGAAAGAATTTGGTGCTGCGAGCATGAGCAGTTACAAAGTGTCTGGAAGCTGCTGATAAGGTACGTGTAGATTCACCTGTATAACCTATATCATAAAGATGTTCATTGATACGAATTTTCAACTTTCGTGACGTACATCCAACATATGACAACTGACATGCAGTACAATCAATTTTGTAATTAACACATTTAGTATTGCAGTTAATATACTGCTTGATATTAAAACATTGTGTGTTATTATAATTAGAAATTTTTTTTTGGTAATAACAGCATGTGCGCATGTTCTACAGTTATTAGTACCGCACTTGAAAAAACCATTGCACTCTAGCCATGTTTTATTTCTTTTTTTATCTGTGCAGAAAAAACTCGGTGAGACTCTGTTGCCTATAGACGGTGCTTTTCTTGCAACAACATTGACACCAGTTTTCAAAATTTCTGCTAAATTTGCATCCTCATATAATATGGGAAGGAATTTATTTATGATCCCTTTAATTTGGTAAAATTGTCGACTAAATTGAAAGCACACATAGGGCTTTCTGTATGTGGGAGATGTTGATGTTGATATTTTTTTCTCTTTCCGTGCAATAAGATCATCACGATTTTTATTATCAAGAATCTTTTTAGCTCTTTTGAGCGTCCAATCTGGATAGTTACGACGTTTCAATTTGCTAGAGACCAAATCTATCTCCGCATTTAAATCACCCTGATCGCTACAATTACGTTTAATTCTAACAAATTCACCAACCGGCACAGACCGGATGGTGTGTCTGGGGTGGCCGCTGCTGGCATGTAGTATAGTGTTTCCACTTAACGACTTATGGTAGGTGCTAGTAGAAATGAAACAATTATTTATACCTTTTAATTTTAAATCCAAAAATTGAATATGAGCCAGATCTTGCCTGTATGTGAAACGAATGTTGTATTGATTGGAATTCAAATATTCAATGAATTTAGGTATGGCAGATATATCGGACCCCCAAATAATTAGTAGGTCATCAATATATCTGCCATACCATATCAAACACGACAGAAAAGGATTGGATGCTGAAAAAATAAATTCGTACTCCCAAAAGGCCATTACAAGGTTAGCTAGAGATAGTGAGAATTTAGCGCCCATAGCCACGCCTGATTTTTGCAAAAAAAAATTACCATTAAACGAAAAAAAATTATGTGTCATCAGAAAGAGAATTGCCTGTAAAATGAAATTTTTTAAATCAAACGAATAATTACTGAAATGATCCAAATGAAATTGAATAGCATGCATAGCCAATTTGTGTGGGATACATGTGTATAATGAGATGACATCGCAGCATAGCCATGAATAGTTAGGCAACCATAATTTGTCAGAGAAGACTTTTAATACCTCTTTGGAATCTCTCAAATAACCAGGAATTCTACGTACCAGAGGCTGCAATACTGAGTCTACCCATTCACACAGGTGCTCATTTGCTGAGCCAATGCCTGAAACTATTGGCCTCATGGGTGGAATCACATCGCTCTTATGGACTTTGGGGAGACCATGAAGGATTGGGCACACAGGATTGTCCACAATCATATACTCTTTTTGTTTCACAGATAATACACCAATGCTGTGCCCTTCCTCAATAATTTTGTCCACCTTTTCTTTAAATTTAACCGAAGGGTCACAACTCAGTTTATCATACACTAGTGTATCAGAAAGCAATTCCATGATTTTAGAGCAATAATCTGTAGAATTTAATACAACCACCAATCCACCCTTATCTGACATCTTTAGGAACAGGAAACCAACTGATACGTGGGAGAGGTGCCGCCCTTTTTGTATCTGTAGGTTTCCTGTTCCTAATGGGCGGATCCCCTCTCTCATGGTGCTGTCATGGGAGTCCGAATAAAAAATCTTTCCCTTTCTCACCACTATGGAGAAGTTACTAAGTGAAAGAATAAGTCATGTATTGGCACATATTTTGGAGTGGCACAACTGGTTCCAAAAGTGTGGAGAGGAGAAGATGATTTAATTAAGATGTCAAGGATTCAATCCAAGCAGACTTTTTTATATATATATATTTATTTATAACCGGCTGCAAACAAGATAAGTATCAGTAACATACATAGCATTTAAAGACAAAGAAGGGCATAAAAATATTCAGAAAGTGTATCTTGAAAGATTCAAAACAGTCTCCTTACATGTAAAGCGCCATGGAATAAATGGTGCTATAACAATAAATAATAATAAATAATAATAATAATCAGTCCCGACCCCAACTCCCCTCTCCCCCCCCCCTCCAGGCACGTCTGAAAGCCTGCAGGTTTAATTAGGCAAGCCTAATAGGTGTGATGCCAGATATAAGCTCTCTCATATTGTGCTGTTCAGTTTATTCAGATAGACATTCAGCCATACATGGACATTTATGTAATGGTAATATACTCAGTTCTATCATTTATTGTATTTGTTATACTTTGCTGCCATCTACTGGCCGTTGCTGTATTCACTGTAATATTTGTTATGGCACTTTCCCACAACACCTTTCTGTCTTTAGCTCCTCCTATCTTTTTCCTTCTCTTCCTGTTTTGTACTCCGTGCCATCTTGGATCTCACATGTGCTGCAGAGCTGGAGAAAGGATTCTCTTGTTACCTCTAACCTGGAGCTTCTATTATCTCTATCTGGTGATTCTGTAACAGCTCTAACCTACAGTCCTCACTCTCACCAAGGTACTGTAAATAAAACCTGTTGAATGTATCACTGCATCATCCTTCCGCATCACCACTCACAGCTGATAAGGACTAGGAGCACAGTTAGTGAGTAACGCTGTCCGCCATTGTTTATATAGTGATTCATGATCACATCCCTCAGATACATCATCCACATATATCGGTGGCAGAATACATATACCAATCGGTGAATTGAAAGCAACCATGTAATGCTTGACGAACCCTCATCAGGAGGGCGTTAAACTAGAAGAAGAGGGGACGGGAAGAAAAACATTAGACTTGAACAAAGAAGACCCAGGAAAACATACTCAGATGGGAGGTAAGAACATTTCTAAAACAATCCACAGCGAGGAGATTGGAACAAAACAAAATCCTCTAAACTGCATGCTCGCAAACGCCAGAAGCCTGACAAACAAGATGGAAGAACTAGAAGCAGAAATATCTACAGGTAACTTTGACATAGTGGGAATAACCGAGACATGGTTAGATGAAAGCTATGACTGGGCAGTTAACTTACAGGGTTACAGTCTTTTTAGAAAGGATCGTAAAAATCGGAGAGGAGGAGGGGTTTGTCTCTATGTAAAGTCTTGTCTAAAGTCCACTTTAAGGGAGGATATTAGCGAAGGAAATGAGGATGTCGAGTCTATATGGGTCGAAATTCATGGAGGGAAAAATGGTAACAAAATTCTCATTGGGGTCTGTTACAAACCCCCAAATATAACAGAAACCATGGAAAGTCTACTTCTAAAGCAGATAGATGAAGCTGCAACCCATAATGAGGTCCTGGTTATGGGGGACTTTAACTACCCGGATATTAACTGGGAAACAGAAACCTGTGAAACCCATAAAGGCAACAGGTTTCTGCTAATAACCAAGAAAAATTATCTTTCACAATTGGTGCAGAATCCAACCAGAGGAGCAGCACTTTTAGACCTAATACTATCTAATAGACCTGACAGAATAACAAATCTGCAGGTGGTTGGGCATCTAGGAAATAGCGACCAGAATATTGTGCAGTTTCACCTGTCTTTCACTAGGGGGACTTGTCAGGGAGTCACAAAAACACTGAACTTTAGGAAGGCAAAGTTTGACCAGCTTAAAGATGCCCTTAATCTGGTAGACTGGGACAATATCCTCAGAAATAAGAATACAGATAATAAATGGGAAATGTTTAAGAACATCCTAATTAGGCAGTGTAAGCGGTTTATACCTTGTGGGAATAAAAGGACTAGAAATAGGAAAAACCCAATGTGGCTAAACAAAGAAGTAAGACAGGCAATTAACAGTAAAAAGAAAGCATTTGAATACTAAAGCAGGATGGCACCATTGAAGCTCTAAAAAACTATAGGGAGAAAAATACTTTATCTAAAAAACTAATTAAAGCTGCCAAAAAGGAAACCGAGAAGCACATTGCTAAGGAGAGTAAAACTAATCCCAAACTGTTCTTCAACTATATCAATAGTAAAAGAATAATAACTGAAAATGTAGGCCCCTTAAAAAATAGTGAGGAAAGAATGGTTGTAGATGACGAGGAAAAAGCTAACATATTAAACACCTTCTTCTCCACGGTATTCACGGTGGAAAATGAAATGCTAGGTGAAATCCCAAGAAACAATGAAAACCCTATATTAAGGGTCACCAATCTAACCCAAGAAGAGGTGCGAAACCGGCTAAATAAGATTAAAATAGATAAATCTCCGGGTCCGGATGGCATACACCCACGAGTACTAAGAGAACTAAGTAATGTAATAGATAAACCATTATTTCTTATTTTTAGGGACTCTATAGCGACAGGGTCTGTTCTGCAGGACTGGCGCATAGCAAATGTGGTGCCAATATTCAAAAAGGGCTCTAAAAGTGAACCTGGAAATTATAGGCCAGTAAGTCTAACCTCTATTGTTGGTAAAATATTTGAAGGGTTTCTGAGGGATGTTATTCTGGATTATCTCAATGAGAATAACTGTTTAACTCCATATCAGCATGGGTTTATGAGAAATCGCTCCTGTCAAACCAATCTAATCAGTTTTTATGAAGAGGTAAGCTATAGGCTGGACCACGGTGAGTCATTGGACGTGGTATATCTCGATTTTTCCAAAGCGTTTGATACCGTGCCGCACAAGAGGTTGGTACACAAAATGAGAATGCTTGGTCTGGGGGAAAATGTGTGTAAATGGGTTAGTAACTGGCTTAGTGATAGAAAGCAGAGGGTGGTTATAAATGGTATAGTCTCTAACTGGGTCGCTGTGACCAGTGGGGTACCGCAGGGGTCAGTATTGGGACCTGTTCTCTTCAACATATTCATTAATGATCTGGTAGAAGGTTTACACAGTAAAATATCGATATTTGCAGATGATACAAAACTATGTAAAGCAGTTAATACAAGAGAAGATAGTATTCTGCTACAGATGGATTTGGATAAGTTGGAAACTTGGGCTGAAAGGTGGCAGATGAGGTTTAACAATGATAAATGTAAGGTTATACACATGGGAAGAAGGAATCAATATCACCATTACTCACTGAATGGGAAACCACTGGGTAAATCTGACAGGGAGAAGGACTTGGGGATCCTAGTTAATGATAAACTTACCTGGAGCAGCCAGTGCCAGGCAGCAGCTGCCAAAGCAAACAGGATCATGGGGTGCATTAAAAGAGGTCTGGATACACATGATGAGAGCATTATACTGCCTCTGTACAAATCCCTAGTTAGACCGCACATGGAGTACTGTGTCCAGTTTTGGGCACCGGTGCTCAGGAAGGATATAATGGAACTAGAGAGAGTACAAAGGAGGGCAACAAAATTAATAAAGGGGATGGGAGAAATACAATACCCAGATAGATTAGCGAAATTAGGATTATTTAGTCTAGAAAAAAGACGACTGAGGGGCGATCTAATAACCATGTATAAGTATATAAGGGGACAATACAAATATTTCGCTGAGGATCTGTTTATACCAAGGAAGGTGACGGGCACAAGGGGGCATTCTTTGCGTCTGGAGGAGAGAAGGTTTTTCCACCAACATAGAAGAGGATTCTTTACTGTTAGGGCAGTGAGAATCTGGAATTGCTTGCCTGAGGAGGTGGTGATGGCGAACTCAGTCGAGGGGTTCAAGAGAGGCCTGGATGTCTTCCTGGAGCAGAACAATATTGTATCATACAATTATTAGGTTCTGTAGAAGGACGTAGATCTGGGGATTTATTATGATGGAATATAGGCTGAACTGGATGGACAAATGTCTTTTTTCGGCCTTACTAACTATGTTACTATGTTACTATGATAGTGGCTGCAGATCAATAAAAGAGGACCATGTAAGGAAAACACGTTCCGTATGACTTTCTTTATGAAGTATGGACTCAATCCACTCCATTTTAAACAAATATGTTACCTTCGAAGAAATTAGATTTAGTGAAGGGTTTGCGTCCTGTGCCCACAGATGCAGAATACTCTTGCGGGTAGCCGCAGCCCAAATAGTTAAAACACGCTGTTGCTGAGCAGAGACTCTGAGTAGTTGATCCCGTGGGAAAATATTAAATAACGCCCAATCCGGAGATAATATGAAGCGAATGCTGAAGGTGTTGGTGAGATGGCGAAGAAGCATATCGCAAACCTCTTGTATCGTCAGACAATCCAAGAGACAATGAAAGATGTCAGCTGGAGAGTGTAAACATTTGGGACAAGAGGGATTAGCCGATAGAGACATCCTAGATTTGACCTCTGGGGAAATGTAAGCCTTATGGAAAATCATGAGGGCCATAGTTGAGTAGCTGTCACATGGTAATAAAGAGTTTAAACGTAGAGTGGCTTTCAAAAGATCAGTCAGTCTATAATTAGATAGTTGTGATACCCATCTGCCTGGGCCTGGTGAAGAATCTGACCATGAAATAGAAGGTTTGATTGATTTATAGATAAGACTTAGCTAATAAACTCCTGCACCAGCGCCAAAGGAGATCAGATGAAGAGGACCGGTTCTGACCCTGTCTAGTATGCCTTGGAAGACCGAGTCAACGTAATGCTTAATCTGAGTAGCAATGAAAATATTACCCACTAAGATTGGATATTTGGAGAAAATACCCTCCAGAGAAAGAGGACAGTGAGTAGTTGTCAGAAGATCGCAGACCAGTCTGCACCCTCTCTCCCCCAGCACTCGGTAAACTGGGGGTGGTCTGCCTTGTAAAAATAAAGGGTTACCTTGAAAGGGAAGGAAAACTGAGGTATAAGGGTCTAGTCTGCTGATCCTTCTAGCAGGATGACATGCGAATACCACGAACCACAGCAGAGGATTATCCCTGATTGAAGTGGGAACTCTATTTTGTTGTAAATGGAGTAAGGCAGGAAGACTGATCGGTCCAGACATTGCTTTATCTAATGGGGTGTTGGTAAATTTTGTATGGGGCCACATCCAATCAAGAGAATGTCTGAAGATAGCTGCAACGCTATACAATCCTAAATTTGGAAAATTGAGGCCCCCAAAGATTTAGCCTGTTGCAATTTAAAAATACTGATCCTGATAATAGAATAGGTAGCGTTTGTAAAGGGAAGAGTATTTTAGGGAAGGAAACCATTTTAATAAGGCGAGCTTTACCCGCGAAAGATAATTTAAAAGACGTCCAAAATTGCATTTCCCGAGTATTAAGTTGGTAAATAGTATGTGGGTTGGAGGGTAGAAGAATACCAAGATATCATAAAAAACCATGCCCCCACTGAAATGGAAAAGGGAAGGGCCACCTTTGCCGAGCATCCCTGAAGATCGCTAAAGCCTTGGATTTGTTAAAATTTATGCAGAATCCCGAGATTTCTCCAAATTCATGGAAAGCCTCCCTTATGAAAGGAATGGACTCCTTAGGATTGACTATCATGAGTAATATGTCATCGGTGAATGCCAAGGACTTGAGTGTAAGGTGGCCTATCCCAGTTCCCTCAAAGGAAGGAATCATCTGCAGATATCTGAGTAGAGGGTCTGGGGCAATATTGAACAATAAGGTTGATAAACCTTGTAGCTCTGAAAATTGAGAAAGGGGATGACTGAATACCATGGAGCCAAATTGAGGACTGACGAGTGGAGTAAATCGTCCGCACAAAATCGAAAAAGGAAAATCCAAACATTCTGTATTTAAGAGTTCGGATGAGGTGAGACCAAGATACCCAGTCAAAAGCCTTATCGGCGTCAAGGCTAACTAACATGTTTCTTTTAATTTTGGTTTGATGACTATGAATAACAGCGGCTAATGCCGTTCTAATATTGTAGGTGATGGATCGGAATTGGACAAAGCCCTTTTGGGATGTGGTGAGGATACTGGGAAGTATAGAATGTAATTTGTTGGCAATAATTTTGGTGAGCAATTTGAAATCTACATTTAAAAGTGAGATTGGGCTGTACGAGGCAGGGAAAAGGAGGTCTTTACCAGACTTTGGTAGTAATGCGGTCAGGAAGGGAACTTGAATCAATAATATGATTAAAAAGAGAGGTAAGATGGGGTATGAGTAATGGTCACAATATTTTATAGAATTCTGCTGACTAACCGTCCGGGCCAGGGGCTTTAAGCAATTTAAAAGACAGGTTTATTTAAAATTTCTCTTTGAGAGATGGATGTGAATACTTTTCTGCCCAATGATGACAGAAGTATTCTGGGAGTGATACCTTTATTGGCTAACCAGAAAATAATATGTTTGCAAGCTTTCAGCTTGTGTACATGCGTTGTTGGTTGTGTCGCCGACGCTGCGCCCAACAATGCCAATCTGAACATTACCTTATTGGTGTTCCTTAACAAGTTCCTCTGGCCACTATTAGGAAGAGGCAACAGCACTGCTCAGGCTACAGTAGAGGAAATCTCCTGCAGTGTCCTTCCAAGGCCCTGGGCTGCTCAATGATTCTGCAGCAGATGGGGAATTCCCCTGTTGTATAACTGCACAGAAGGAGAGGTAGCACAGCCCCAAGCAATCACACAGAATCCGATCAGCAACCTTTCCTCTCTCCCTCCCCGGGTGCAACAAGCAGCAGCATCAGGTAAGACAGCAGATGGGTAGGGAGAGGTCTGGTCCCGGGGGTATCTTACTGCCTGCAGGGTCTTCACCACAGATGCAGTGGGGCGGCCCCCAGTGATGGATGATGGTGGCAGACCTCCCTAGATGCTATGTGCTGGAGGGTGCCAGAAGTTCACTCACCCCTCAGCCAGGCCTCCGCTGTAGATCTGTCACAGGTGGATGGAGGGGAAGGAGTGCAGGGACCATCCCCAGCCACAGGAGAAACTTTTCCGGCAGGGGGACACGATTCAGGCCCTGTAGTATGCCGCAGATTGAAGAGGCTGTGCAGGCAATCTCAGGCTGGATTAGTTGGTTTAAAACTGCTGCTTTCTGGTCTCTCAGGCACTAGGCACCCACCAGAGCAGAGCAGGATGGTTAATGAAGCACTATTGAGGGTGGATGGCACGGATTGACTCCTCTGGATGTGGAGTTCCCTCATGTGTGTCTCATCCCTGCGGCGGCCATCTTGGAACCTCTCCAAGCAGACTTTTAATTTGAATTCATTAGCCCACAAAGGTCAGAGCCATGACATTTAACTATTTGCCTTTTAACCATTGATGTTAGAGGTTTTTAAGAGCAAAAAACTCAGAGATATTTTTAAAGATATATTTTAACTCATATTTAACCCCTTCATGACCCAGCCTATTTTGACCTTAATGACCTGGCCGTTTTTTGCAATTCTGACCAGTGTCCCTTTATGAGGTAATAACTCAGGAACGCTTCAACGGATCCTAGCGGTTCTGAGATTGTTTTTTCGTGACATATTGGGCTTCATGTTAGTGGTAAATTTAGGTCAATAAATTCTGCGTTTATTTGTGATAAAAACGGAAATTTGGCGAAAATTTTGAAAATTTCGCAATTTTCACATTTTGAATTTTTATTCTGTTAAACCAGAGAGTTATGTGACACAAAATAGTTAATAAATAACATTTCCCACATGTCTACTTTACACCAGCACAATTTTGGAAACAAAATTTTTTTTTGCTAGGAAGTTATAAGAGTTAAAATTTGACCTGCGATTTCTCATTTTTACAACGAAATTTACAAAACCATTTTTTTAGGGACCACCTCACATTTGAAGTCAGTTTGAGGGGTCTATATGGCTGAAAATACCCAAAAGTGACACCATTCTAAAAACTGCACCCCTCAAGGTGCTCAAAACCACATTCAAGAAGTTTATTAACCCTTCAGGTGCTTCACAGCAGCAGAAGCAACATGGAAGGAAAAAATGAACATTTAACTTTTTAGTCACAAAAATTATCTTTTAGCAACATTTTTTTTATTTTCCCAATGGTACAAGGAGAAACTGAACCACGAAAGTTGTTGTCCAATTTGTCCTGAGTACGCTGATACCTCATATGTGGGGGTAAACCACTGTTTGGGCGCACGGCAGGGCTTGGAAGGGAAGGAGCGCCATTTGACTTTTTGAATGAAAAATTGGCTCCACTCTTTAGCGGACACCATGTCACGTTTGGAGAGCCCCCGTGTGCCTAAAAATTGGAGCTCCCCCACACGTGACCCCATTTTGGAAACTAGACGCCCCAAGGAACTTATCTAGATGCATAGTGAGAACTTTGAACCCCCGGGGGCTTCACAAATTGATCCGTAAAAATGAAAAAGTACTTTTTTTTCACAAAATAATTCTTTTAGCCTCAATTTTTTTCATTTTCACATGGGTAACAGGATAAAATGGATCCTAAAATTTGTTGGGCAATTTCTCATGAGTACACCGATACCTCACATGTGGGGGTAAACCACTGTTTGGGCACATGGTAAGGTTCGGAAGGGAAGGAGCGCCATTTGACTTTTTGAATGAAAAATTATCTCCATCGTTAGCGGACACCATGTCGTGTTTGGAGAGCCCCCGTGTGCCTAAACATTGGAGCTCCCCCACAAATGACCCCATTTTGGAAACTAGACCCCCCAAGGAACTTATCTAGATGCATATTGAGCACTTTAAACCCTCAGGTGCTTCACAAATTGATCTGTAAAAATGAAAAAGTACTTTTTTTTTCACAAAAAAATTATTTTCGCCTCAGTTTTTCATTTTCACATGGGCAATAGGATAAAATGAATCCTAAAATTTGTTGGGCAATTTCTCCCGAGTACGCCGATACCTCATATGTGGGGGTAAACCACTGTTTGGGCACACGGCAGGGCTCGGAAGGGAAGGCGCGCCATTTGACTTTTTGAATGGAAAATTAGCTCCAATTGTTAGCGGACACCATGTCGCGTTTAGAGAGCCCCTGTGTGCCTATGCATTGGAGCTCCCCCACAAGTGACCCCATTTTGGAAACTAGACCCCCCAAGGAACTTATCTAGATGCATATTGAGCACTTTAAACCCCCAGGTGCTTCACAGAAGTTTATAATGCAGAGCCATGAAAATAAAAAATAATTTTTCTTTCCTCAAAAATGATTTTTAGCCTGGAATTTCCTATTTTGCCAAGGGTAATAGGAGAAATTGGACCGCAAATGTTGTTGTCCAGTTTGTCCTGAGTACGCTGATACCCCATATGTGGGGGTAAACCACTGTTTGGGCGCACGGCAGGGCTCGGAAGGGAAGGCACGCCAATTGGCTTTTTAAATGGAAAATTAGCTCCAATCATTAGCGGACACCATGTCACGTTTGGAGAGCCCCTGTGTGCCTAAACATTGGAGATCCCCCACATATGACCCCATTTTGGAAACTAGACCCCCAAAGGAACTAATCTAGATGTGTGGTGAGGACTTTGAACTTCCAAGTGCTTCACAGAAGTTTATAACGCAGAGCCATGAAAATAAAATAAAAATTTTATTTTCTCTAAAATGATTTTTTAGCCTGCAATTTATTATTTTCCCAAGGGTAAAAGGAGAAATTTGACCCCAAAAGTTGTTGTACAGTTTCTCCTGAGTACGCTGATACCCCATATGTGGGGGTAAACCACAGTTTGGGCACATGTCGGGGCTCGGAAGTCAAGTAGTGACATTTTGAAATGCAGACTTTGATGGAATGCTCTGCGGGCGTTACGTTGCGTTTGCAGAGCCCCTGATGTGGCTAAACAGTAGAAACCCCCCACAAGTGACCCCATTTTAGAAACTAGACCCCGAAAGGAACTTATCTAGATGTGAGGTGAGCACTTTGAACCCCCAAGTGCTTCACAGAAGTTTATAACACAGAGCAGTGAAAATAATAAATACGTTTTCTTTCCTCAAAAATAATTTTTTAGCCCAGAATTTTTTATTTTCCCAAGGGTTACAGGAGAAATTGGACCCCAAAAGTTGTTGTCCAGTTTCTCCTGAGTACGCTGATACCCCATATGTGGGGGTAAACCACTGTTTGGGCACACGTCGGGGCTCAGAAGGGAAGTAGTGACTTTTGAAATGCAGACTTTGATGGAATGGTCTGCGGGCGTCACGTTGCGTTTGCAGAGCCCCTGGTGTGCCTAAACAGTAGAAACCCCCCACAAGTGACCCCATTTTGGAAACTAGACCCCCCAAGGAACTTATCTAGATATGTGGTGAGCACTTTGAACCCCCAAGTGCTTCACAGACGTTTACAACGCAGAGCCGTGAAAATAAAAAATCATTTTTCTTTCCTCAAAAATGATGTTTTAGCAAGCAATTTTTTATTTTCTCAAGGGTAACAGGAGAAATTGGACCCCAGTAATTGTTGCCCAGTTTGTCCTGAGTACGCTGATACCCCATATGTGGAGGTAAACCACTGTTTGGGCACATGTCGGGGCTCGGAAGTCAAGTAGTGACGTTTTGAAATGCAGACTTTGATGGAATGGTCTGCGGGCGTCACGTTGCGTTTGCAGAGCCCCTGGTGTGCCTAAACAGTAGAAACCCCCCACAAGTGACCCCATTTTGGAAACTAGACCCCCCAAGGAACTTATCTAGATATGTGGTGAGCACTTTGAACCCCCAAGTGCTTCACAGACGTTTACAACGCAGAGCCGTGAAAATAAAAAATCATTTTACTTTCCTCAAAAATGATGTTTTAGCAAGCAATTTTTTATTTTCTCAAGGGTAACAGGAGAAATTGGACCCCAGTAATTGTTGCCCAGTTTGTCCTGAGTACACTGATACCCCATATGTGGGGGTAAACCACTGTTTGGGCACACGTCGGGGCTCGGAAGGGAAGGAGCACCATTTGACTTTTTGAATAAAAGATTGGCTGGAATCAATGGTGGCGCCATGTTGCGTTTGGAGACCCCCTGATGTGCCTAAACAGTGGAAACCCCTCAATTCTAACGCCAACACACCCCTAACCCTTATCCCAACTGTAGCCGTAACCCTAACCACAACCCTAACCGCAACACACCCCTAACCACAACCCTAACCCCAACACACCCCTAACCCTAACCACAACCCTAATTCCAACCCAACCCTAACCCTAAGGCTATGTACCCACGTTGCGGATTCGTGTGAGATTTTTCCGCACCATTTTTGAAAAATCCGCGGGTAAAAGGCACTGCGTTTTACCTGCGGATTTACTGCGGATTTCACCTGCGGATTCCTATTGAGGAATAGGTGTAAAACGCTGCGGAATCCGCACAAAGAATTGACATGCTGCGGAAAATACAACGCAGCGTTTCCGTGCGGTATTTTCCGCACCATGGGCACAGCGGATTTGGTTTTCCATAGGTTTACATGGTACTGTAAACCTGATGGAACACTGCTGCGGATCCGCAGCGGCCAATCCGCTGCGGATCCGCAGCCAAATCCGCACCGTGTGCACATAGCCTAATTCTAAAGGTATGTGCACACGCTGCGGAAAACGCTGCGGATCCGCAGCAGTTTCCCATGAGTTTACATTTCAATGTAAACCTACGGGAAACAAAAATTGCTGTACACATGCTGCGGAAAAACTGCACGGAAACGCAGCGGTTTACATTCCGCAGCATGTCACTTCTTTCTGCGGATTCCACAGCGGTTTTACAACTGCTCCAATAGAAAATCGCAGTTGTAAAACCGCAGTGAAATGCGCAGAAAAAACGCGGTAAATCTGCCATAAATCCGCAGCGGTTTAGCACTGCGGATTTATCAAATCCGCTGCGGAAAAATCCGCAGAGGACCAGAATACGTGTGCACATACCGAAACCCTAACCCTACCCCTAACCCTACCCCTAACCCTACCCCTACCCCTAACCCTACCCCTAACCCTACCCCTAACCCTACCCCTACCCCTAACCCTACCCCTAACCCTACCCCTAACCCTACCCCTACCCCTACCCCTAACCCTACCCCTAACCCTAACCCTAGTTCTAACTCCAACCTTAGTGAAAAAAAAAAAAATTCTTTATTTTATTATTGTCCCTATCTATGGGGGACAAATGGGGGGGGGTCATTTACTGTTTTTTTATTTTGACCACTGTGATAGATTATATCACAGTGATCAAAATTCACATTGGAACGAATCTGCCGGCCGGCAGATTCGGCGGGCGCACTGCGCATGCGCCCGCCATTTTGGAACATGGCGGCGCTCGGGGAAGAAGACGGACGGGACCCCGCCAGGATCGGTAAGTATAAGGGGGGGAGATCAGGGCACAGGGGGGGGAGATCAGGGCACGGGGGGGCGTCGGAGCACGGGGGGGGGAGGGATCGGAGCATGGGGGAGAGTGATCGGTGTGCGGGCGGGTGGATCGGTGTGCAGGGGGGGTGGATCGGTGTGCAGGGGGGGTGGTTCGGAGCACGGGGGGGGATCGGAGTGCGGGGGGGTTTGATTGGAGCATGGGGGGGTGTGATTGGAGCACGGGGGGAGCGGGCAGGAGGACGGGGGAGCGGAGCACAGGACGGAGGGGAGCGGGCCACAGATCGGGGGGCTGGGGGGGCGATCGGTGGGGTGGGGTGGGGGCACATTAGTATTTCCAGCCATGGCCGATGATATTGCAGCATCGGCCATGGCTGGATTGTAATATTTCACCATTTTTTTAGGTGAAATATTACAAATCGCTCTGATTGGCAGTTTCACTTTCAACAGCCAATCAGAGCGATCGTAGCCACGAGGGGGTGAAGCCACCCCCCCTGGGCTAAACTACCACTCCCCCTGTCCCTGCAGATCGGGTGAAATGGGAGTTAACCCTTTCACCCGGCCTGCAGGGACGCGATCTTTCTGTGACACAGCATATGCGTCACAGGTCGGATTGGCACCGACTTTCATGACGCATACGCTGTGTCACAGGTCGGGAAGGGGTTAATAAAGGTATTTTAATGCATTACATACAAAATGGATACATTAAAATAGTTATTTTAGTGATATACAGGTCCTTCTCAAAAAATTAGCATATAGTGTTAAATTTCATTATTTACCATAATGTAATGATTACAATTAAACTTTCATATATTATAGATTCATTATCCACCAACTGAAATTTGTCAGGTCTTTTATTGTTTTAATACTGATGATTTTGGCATACAACTCCTGATAACCCAAAAAACCTGTCTCAATAAATTAGCATATTTCACCCATCCAATCAAATAAAAGTGTTTTTTAATAACAAACAAAAAAAACAACAAATAATAATGTTCAGTTATGCACTCAATACTTGGTCGGGAATCCTTTGGCAGAAATGACTGCTTCAATGCGGCGTGGCATGGAGGCAATCAGCCTGTGACACTGCTGAGATGTTATGGAGGCCCAGGATGCTTCAATAGCGGCCTTAAGCTCATCCAGAGTGTTGGGTCTTGCGTCTCTCAACTTTCTCTTCACAATATCCCACAGATTCTCTATGGGGTTCAGGTCAGGAGAGTTGGCAGGCCAATTGAGCACAGTAATACCATGGTCAGTAAACCATTTACCAGTGGTTTTGGCACTGTGAGCAGGTGCCAGGTCGTGCTGAAAAATGAAATCTTCATCTCCATAAAGCATTTCAGCCGATGGAAGCATGAAGTGCTCCAAAATCTCCTGATAGCTAGCTGCATTGACCCTGCCCTTGATGAAACACAGTGGACCAACACCAGCAGCTGACATGGCACCCCACACCATCACTGACTGTGGGTACTTGACACTGGACTTCAGGCATTTTGGCATTTCCTTCTCCTCAGTCTTCCTCCAGACTCTGGCACCTTGATTTCCGAATGACATGCAAAATTTGCTTTCATCAGAAAAAAGTACTTGGGACCACTTAGCAACAGTCCAGTGCTGCTTCTCTGTAGCTCAAAAGTGGCTTTACCTGGGGAATGCGGCACCTGTAGCCCATTTCCTGCACACGCCTGTGAACGGTGGCTCTGGATGTTTCCACACCAGACTCAGTCCACTGCTTCCTCAGGTTCCCCAAGGTCTGGAATCGGTCCTTCTCCACAATCTTCCTCAGGGTCCGATCTCCTCTTCTCGTTGTACAGCGTTTTCTGCCACATTGTTTCCTTCCAACAGACTTACCATTGAGGTGCCTTGATACAGCACTCTGGGAACAGCCTATTTGTTGAGAAATTTCTTTCTGGGTCTTACCCTCTTGCTTGAGGGTGTCAATGATGGCCTTCTTGACATCTGTCAGGTCGCTAGTCTTACCCATGATGGGGGTTTTGAGTAATGAACCAGGCAGGGAGTTTATAAAAGCCTCAGGTATCTTTTGCATGTGTTTAGAGTTAATTAGTTGATTCAGAAGATTAGGGTAATAGGTCGTTTAGAGAACCTTTTCTTGATATGCTAATTTATTGAGACAGGTTTTTTGGGTTATCAGGAGTTGTATGCCAAAATCATCAGTATTAAAACAATAAAAGACCTGACAAATTTCAGTTGGTGGATAATGAATCTATAATATATGAAAGTTTAATTGTAATCATTACATTATGGTAAATAATGAAATTTAACACTATATGCTAATTTTTTGAGAAGGACCTGTATGAAAGCTCAGTTCCAGTCCAGTTTTTGTTCACCACACCAGGAATAATGTCCCTAAATGAAGGAGGATGAAATGCATAACCGGTATATTCTAACGAAGGAAGAAGTGTATCTTCCAAAATGCATGCATCTTTTCTTTCTTTCCAGACCTCTGTACTTTTAGCAAGTAACGTCACCTACCAACAATCAGACTTCACATACTTCTATACCAGGAGTGCTGCTAGCCAAAGTGACCTGGTAAGAAGATCCTGTCTCTGCCATAATGGCAGGACTCAAAACCACTACTACAGCACTTGATTTCCTGTATTTTACACTTGAGCTGACTATGCATGCCCTGGCAAGAATTATCACACAGTGAGATTGATTATTTATATACAGTAAACACCATTGTTGCAAGTTTTCAGCATTGAGGGCCAAATGCAAAAATTACACGCACTTACACACCTTTAAACGGTTATCTGAAAAATTATCTGCCATACCGAAAGGACTTGAGCTTACAATTCATCAAGATCTGCTGCTGCCAACTTGCTTTGCAATTGCCAACCAATTATGTCCCAGTTGTGCTTGATGGAAGTAAGTCTGGAGGTGCTGCAGTCCATGGTAGCATGTTTAGGCCATGTAGCTTACTTCCGGAAGCACAAGTAACATACTGAATGAGATTGTTGTATTGAGAAACGGTACCTGGGACACTTTGCAGAAATTGACGAACCATTGATTCTTGAACGCCCGCCAGGGCCGTGGGGTACTCAGTACCGGGTCAGGTATTTAAAGGGATGTGTCATGGCATAGGTGACCCGGTCCGTGGCCCTGGGCGCCCATGTTAAAGGGACAGTCTTTAAAGGGGTTAGTTGAATAATAAAAGTTTGTGACGCCACCTGTGGTATTCTGTCAGGGGTGACCGACGCTGCTTAAAGGGGTCCACTGGGGTGATGTTATGGCAGCAGGGATGGTATGGCTTTCCACAGGTGAAGCTGGGTCCCCAGGGCTCCTGGTGTAATAGATGAAGATGGTGATAGGTGGTGTAGTAAGAAACGGAGGACACAGGACTGCAGTCTCTTTACTTGGTTCAAGGCAGCCACAGTACAGGGTACCGGATTACGGATGCTGGTGTGGTCCGGCCGGTTTGGAAACAAATTGGGAATCCCTCTAACCAGGTGCGGTTAGAAGCCTTCCTTCTAGCCCTGTGGTGTTGTAGTCCCTTGCTGCCTTAGGCCTCACACAAGGTCCTCATATTTTCTCTCTGTCCCCTTTTCAGGTAGGACACTACCCGTACAGGTAGCTCCAGCCTTTTTACAGGATCTCTATGATGACCCAGGCTCTATTTACTACAGTGTCCTCGGGTGTTAATGGTGGACAGGTAACTTGCAATCAGCTGTCCACCAGTTTCTGCCGTGGGGCTTGAAGTTACCCCCACGACTTCGGTCTTCCGGTTACCGTTATCTGCGCTCAGCGTGGAGGAAGCTCAATCGCAGCTTCGCTCTGCAGCTCCTCACTCTCTTGTTTTTCTTCTCCCTCTCAGTCTCCTACAGACTGCTCTGCTTTCTTTTGCCTTCCGAGGAGCCGCAGAATCACTCATCTCCACGGCCCCAGCTTTTCTTCCTCTCCTTTTGCTCTCCTCCCACCAACTCTCTAACTCTAACTGCCTAGCAACTGACTCCTCCTCCTGACCAGAGAGAGCAGCTCCCCTGAAGTCGGGTGTAGAGCTCCCCCTTCTGGCCTGGAGTCAGAACAGTGTTGTATGTGCTGAATACCTGGCAAAGGGATCCTTCCTCGCTTCCAAGCGTGACATCACACTCCCCATGAGGAAAGTAATGCCACTATAACAACCAGGAACCTGGGGTGTTACAATTCCACAACCAAATGAATGTAACTTCAAGCTGTTGGTGTGAATTAAAAGCTAAAGGTATATGGTTACTATACATTGGGCTGATGAGTAGGGAACCATTCTGTATCACAAGTGAAATGAGACATCACATAAACTTAAGGTACCGTCACATTAAGCGACACTGCAGCGATATAGACAACGATGTTGATCGCTGCAGCATCGCTGTTTAGTCGCTGGAGAGCTGTCACACAGACAGCTTTCCAGCGACCAGGATGCCGAAGTCCCCGGGTAACCAGGGTAAACATCGGGTTACTAAGCGCAGGGCCGCGCTTAGTAACCCAATGTTTACCCTGGTTACCATTGTAAATGTAAAAAAAACCCAAAACACTACATACTTACATTCCGGGGTCTGTCGCGTCCCCCGGCGTCAGCTTCCCGGCACTGTGTAAGCGCCGACCGTAAAGCAGAGCGGTGATGTCACCGCTGTGCTCTGCTTTACGGCCGGCCGGCGCTGACACAGTGTAGGGAAGCTGAAGGCAAGGGACGCGACAGACACCGAAAAGTAAGTATGTAGTGTTTTTTTTTTACATTTACAATGGTAACCAGGGTAAATATCGGGTTACTAAGCGCGGCCCTGTGCTTAGTAACCCGATGTTTACCCTGGTTACCAGTGAACACATCGCTGGATCGGCATCACACACGCCGATTCAGCGATGTCAGAGGGTGATCCAGCGACGAAATAAAGTTCTGGACTTTCAGCTCCGACCAGCGATGTCACAGCAGGATCCTGATCGCTGCTGGGTGTCAAACACAACGATATCGCTATCTAGGACGCTGCAACGTCACGGATCGCTATCGTTATCGTTCTAAAGTTGCTCAGTGTGACGGTACCTTTAAGGTGTCAAACATTATCCACACAAACTGTAGGAGGGCATTTGCAAGACATTGGGCTATGAGACAGATGTACATGTACAGGTGTCGTGTTGACTTTATGCCACCACTCTCAAAAGCCGTCGTGCTGCAGGACAAATCAGTAATGGAAGATTGAATGGAAGTTTATCTTCTTCAGCGACAAGTTTCACATTGTTTTTGTATTGAATGACAGCTGGAAATTGATCTGGACTTCTTGAGGGAAAGCAAAAGTGTCTCAGGACGTGTTTTGCAACACAACTCAAGTCTGCATGTTGCTTGCAATACTGTGAGCAAACTAAATGGCCTGAATATGCTACAATGGCTTGCAGTTAGAGATGAGTTGTGCTTTCTGGCCATGGAGAGGAGTTGTGCGAATTTTCTTAGCCTCCGGGATCCCAGCCTTGATTAACCATGCTGGTGAGATGTCACCTCTACGACACACCGATAACATTACGTCAGGCTGGCGATTCAAATGCTGCACAGGTAAACCTGGAAGCTCAGGAAATTTGTGCATCTCTTGTCCACAACAAAAGAGCACTGACCTAGACCATGGTTCCACAAAGCGATCTGCTTATCTCAAAGCCAGTGGTGACATCATGCTTGCAAATCATGGCACTCGTGCCCCTGTACTCACATCATGAGAGGAATGTGTATTCTAGAGAAATCAATGGGGTGTTCACTAGTCACCTACTAATTTGCACAGCGTTACCACAGATTTAAGGTTATTTTTTTATTCACCAATCACAGTACCACAAAAAGGGGCCTATTTGAATGTAGAAAAAAAGGTGAAATACAGTTAAGGTGGCAGTTTAAGGGGCTAGGGGAGCTGACAGGTTCCTTTTTTAAAAAAATTATGTTATTATGGTTCTACCGTGCGGCTACTGCGGTACATCACAGATCAATGAATTCATCATCATAATAACTATGAAGGTACTCCCCAAAAATCAAACAAAAAAATCCCCTGAAAAAATAAGCTGTATTAAATATCTATAAAATGTAATGAACATTTGTTCAGACAACTCTAAAAAAGAGGATAATCCAGGTGTGAGGATATAGGCATGAATACAAAATATTTAGGAAGGATAGCTTACCCTATATCGCTGATCACCTACCTGACAGCAGAGGTTGGCACTAGTGATCCATCCATTCCTCAACCGTCAATCTACTAAAATGCTTGTGCACGCTCTCATCATCTCCCGCCTTGACTACTGCAACATCCTTTTCTGCGGCCTCCCTGCTAACACCCTTGCACCTTTCCAGTCCATTCTTAACTCTGCTGCCCGAATAATTCATCTCTCTCCTCGCTACTCCTCTGCTTCCCCCCTCTGCAAATCTCTTCACTGGCTCCCATTCCCTCAGCATATCCAGTTCAAATTACTAATACTGACCTAAAAAGCAATCCATAACCTGAACTAATCTCCCGATATCTTCCCTCACGTGATCTCCGGTCCTCCCAAGACCTCCTTCTCTCCTCCACACTTATTCGCTCCTCATCCAACCGCCTCCAAGACTTCTCCCGAATATCCCCCATTCTCTGGAATTCTTTGCCCCAACACGTCCGACTATCAACCACATTCGGATCCTTCAGACGGAACCTGAAAACCCATCTCTTCAGGAAAGCCTACAGCCTGCACTGACCCCACTGCCTCCTGACCACTACCGAAGCTTCCGCCTCACCAACACCGGAGCTCCTGCAACCCTCAACCTACTGTCTCCTTCCCCATAATCCTGTAGAATGTAAGCCCGCAAGGGCAGGGTCCTCGCCCCTCTGTATCAGTCTGTCACTGTTAGTTTGTTTACTGTAAGTGATATCTGTAACTTGTATGTCACCCCTTCTCATGTAAAGCACCATGGAATCAATGGTGCTATATAAATAAATAATAATAATAATAATAGTGATGAGCGAGCATTCTCGGATAAGGTGTTATCCGAGCATGCTCGAGTGCTAATAGATCATCTTCAGTGTGCTCTAATACTAACACTATATTTGAGTCGCAGTGGCTACATGTCTCGTGGCTGTTCAAACAGCCACAACACATGAATGGACTACCTAACATACAGGTCCTTGCATCCTTGCATGTGTTGCAGCTGTCAAACAGCTGTGAGACATGCAGCCACAGCAACTCAAATATAGTATTAAAGCACGCCAAAGATGCTCTATTAGCACTCGAACAGCCTCACTCATCACTAGTTGGCACCCTATAATTTCGATTTCTCGCCCCAGCTCATTGTCGGCTTCCCCTCAAAAACCTTGTTTTTCCCCTTTTGGTAACACAAATATATGTACAATAGGAATATATAAGAAAACACAGATTCAGGAAAAAAAAACAACCCACTAATGTGGACAGGTACTTCTGAGATCCTAGACATATGAAATGATTTTAAAAAATAGAACAATTTTCATGTTCTTATGAACAAAATTTAGCATCAAAGGTTATCAAAGCAAGGCTATCATACAATCCCAATCACTTTCAAAAAGTAAAGTGCTACTGTGCTAAAAGAGTAACTGTGTAACAATATGGACCACTAATTCCTTGCCGAAAAAATGTATATTTATGAAGGACAGATATGGAGTAGTCAACAATATAAACGTAATGCTAAAGATGGAACTGTTCTCATGTACTAATGCACAACCTCTTGTTACATAGATTGTCTAAGTTACAGTGTCACCCACTGTCAGTAGTTATCAACAGTGCTGCTGTGCTACAGACTGTATAAATCACGGTATCATATCAGACAACAGAGCGCATATGTACTCAAATCACAATGGTCAAAATGACCAAAACAGTTGAAAAGGGCACCAAAAAACCCCCACTTATCTGAGTTCTAACAGAAAGTCCCTTGTCCCAGCACGTTTCCCCCACTTCCTTTCTGGAGGGATCATCAGGGGACTGTACATCGAGGAGTACATATGCACTCTGTTGTCTGATATGAGACCGTTATTTATACAGTCGATAGCACAGCAGCACTTTACTATATCTATTGAATTACTGACACTGATTCAGTGATGTTGAGTCTGCCGTACTTTCAACCCCACTGCCCCACACAGGCTGCCTGAGACATGGAAGCTGAAGTGTTATGAGTGTAGCAGCTGCAAATATGTTCATCAAAAGAAAAAATTGAACAAACAGGTGGTATAGTAGAGCAACCACCAATACAATACATTGCTTAAAAAGGTGGCAATTTCCTAGAATGCAACATAACATAGTTGAATATGGATACATAAAAATATAGAAACAGACACTTTGTGGATAATGAAAGAAGATATCTGGCCACTACTCATTCACCAATAGAAAGGAATCGTTTTTACTAAAACAGACAAAATAGGAGAGCAGATGGGTTGAATTTACGGTAATTAAAATAATTAGAAATGTCAAAAGTATTTTTTATAGCTTACCTTATCACTGTCTAAAGTGTTTTGTGATGTTCTGGATGCAATTGATATTGTATCAGGTTGGCTGCCATCTCCTTGACTGTCAAAATCTTCAAGATCTCTATGATTCAAAGATTAGTGATTTTTAATAATTTTCTAAGAGAAATAAATGCAATAGGTAAACACTGATGAATCAATAAGCTATTAGTATGCATCCGAGGATAATTTTATAACATTATTCCAGGAGCTTTTCTGTTGATTACTAGTGGTGATCTGAAAGACAATCTGGTGAAACTTCTAGAAAGTCAACTATTCCATACTGTCAGCGACAAATGATGTTATAAAGTGATAGTCTTTGCAAGCAAAGAAGAGATCCAATATATAAAGAATATCAGATAATGCTGCTCAGGAACTATTCAGTATGTAAGATATATAAAAAGTAGAGGAGGCTGCAATAAACTTTTTACTTAACTGCTTAAAGGGAACCTGTCACCCTCCCCTCCCCGGCGTTTGTGACTAAAAGAGCAACATTGTGCAGCACTAATGCTGCATTCTGACAAGGTGGCTCTTTTAGTTGTATAAAGGCCGTACTGGGCCCCTGGCCATCAAGGGAGGCCGACATGACGGGGTCACGTGCAGTACTAGGAGCCTTGGGGCTGAGTGGGGTAAAAAGGGGTTAAATTTGTGCAGTTATTTGAAAAAGGGGGCGGGATCGAAGGGGGGGGGTTAGGCAGGAGGAGTGAAAAGTGGGATATAGCTACAGTTAACAGGAAAACCGCCATTTTGCAGTACACTAGCAGGCACTCACTCACCTGCCTGTGAGCGAGCGAAGCTTTGTGGTCCGCAGTTATAGAGGTTGATGCTTTACTCCAGAGTCTGGGGGAGGCAGCGAACAAGCAGGGCACTGAATGGCTGCAGCAGTCAGTGAGCAGCCTTCTAAGTGGGGGTGGCGACGGGACCTGCCCAGGTTCCTCCAGATGGACGCCGGCTGTGGAGGTCTAGGCCTCTAGCGTGCCAGAGCCCTGAGGTCACCCCACGGGCTCGGCGCCGAATCAGGAGCCCCTCCAGGGACCCTCCAGCTGGTGGTGCGAGCCGCGGGACAGCCATGTCTCGTGGCAGAGCTGGGAGGAATCCGATTACTCGGCGGGGCCTGAGTCATGGCGAGGCATCGGCCTCTTCCTCAACCACCGGCGCAGAGGGGTGTCTGGAGCAGGAACGGCAGGCTGCACAGGTTCAGGTGAGCCAGCTCAGCGCGCAGTGGCAGGAGGAGCCAGGGGACGGGGGCCTTATCACCAGGTCTTTCAGCGAGGATCACAACACGGGCAGCGGCATGCCGGCCTAGGCAGGAGCTCTCTGCCTGGGACGGAGCAGAGCACTGCAAGGTGCACAGGCCAGTAGAAAGTTCTGCATGTGCCACATTGCCCTTTCAATGCAGCAGGGATTCCCAGCGCGGGCAACCTTCGGTCGGCCCAGATACAATGACCCTGGCAGCGGCGGTTATAGGGGCTTCCATTCCGACGGTGGGGGCAACACAAGACAGCATTTGGCTGGCTGAAATATCCGGTGATCAGCATGGAAGGAATACAGAGGAAGAACAACGACGCCAGGCTTCAGGAGTTTTGGCTGCCGGGTCCACAGCGCTCGGGTAGCTTGGTGAGAACATTCCTTTTATCTCTTGTCCCCCTTTGTCAACTTCGGCTGCGGGTGGTAGTCGGGATATGCTTACAGGGGGGTTAGCGGGGGTTGAGTTTACTTATGCACAGGCTTAGAGATCTAGCTTCTTTGTGGGGGTCCAGGGGTGGGCAAGTAGGGGTGGCCCCGTCCGCCGCGTGGATGGGGAACACTGGGAGGATTTCCGGTTTTGGGGGTCTGTCAGGAGAGTGCAGTAATGTGAATGCGAGGGACGTAATGTCGGAAAACATGAGGAACGATAATGTAGGGGCAGGTGCCGCCGCACCCTCGGCTAGGATATCTGTGGCTAGTCAGGCAGGGGATGGGGAAAAAGAAAAAGATGATTTGATGAGATTGGACGATGCTGTTCGGGGCGAGGTATGATTGTTTTGAGGGCCCATTAGGGGCACATTTAAAAAATGAGACGAGGGAGAAGATATGGAAAGGGGAATACATTGAAATATTTTCCTTATTACCCTTGGAGCGATTTAATTTGGATACATTAAGGAAAGATGATTCTAACAAAGAAGATAAGGAAAAGAGGAGATATAGATTAATTCCCAGAACTTTTGCAAATTGGCTACAGGTATTCACCATTTGACTAGCGTAATTGGTGAGAGGGCCCCTGAGAATTGTTCGGGCCTTTTCTGTTATATGGATGCTATAGGTGAAGCTTACCGAATGTACGGGGGACAAGGCTGGTTGAGATATGATGAGCAATTTCGCCAACGGAAGGCGGTTAGGCCTAGTATTCGATGGGACCACAAAGACATAGCTCTCTGGATGCGGGTGATGGTCCCATCGCGTATGGGGTATGGCACTCAGTCCTTTCCAGGAAGCGCTGGGGGTTCAGGTCAGTTGGGACACTCAGCGGCTATACAGAGAGGACTGTGTTTTGCATTTAACGAGGGGTCTTGTAAATTTGGGGCAAAATGCAAATTTAAACACGAGTGTGCAACATGCGGGGGCACACATGGATCATCAAAATGTTTCAGGGGAAACAGACAAAAAGGCGGAGATGGAGTTGAGAAAAGGAATGACACCAATTCAGCTGGACGAGATGGTGCATTTCCTAAATAGGTATCCAGATTCAGCAGCGGCTGCTCTTCTGGAACAAGGCTTTAGGGATGGCTTTCGAATCCCAATCTCCGCGGCTTTTCTACATGCATTTGCATATTTCCCATAAGGGATGGGGGCAGTGTTCTGGATCACTGCGTTGAGAAATACGTGATGGTGTCTCCGCGGTGTTGGATGTTTTGATCTCCCCGAGGTCATTCATCTTTATGTTTATAGCGCAGGTGCTGGGACAATTGAATAACGCTGAGGAGGCGGCGCCCGGTGCGCAGAGGCCCAGAGTGACAGCTGTGGTGCATCTGTATTAGGGGGGAAAGACCTGCCCCCAGGACGATTTCAAGGTATGAGGGACAAATTTCATAAACGATTATTTCAGCAGCGCCAGCAACAAGAACTAAAAGAGCCACCTTGTCAAAATGCAGCATCAGTGCTGCACAATGTGGCTCTTTTAGTTACAAACGCCTGGGGGGAGTGACAGGTTCCCTTTAAGTGCCCCTCTTACAATAGAAAGAAACCCAAAACATAGACCGAAGTCGCCACTCATACAGGACGTCCACTCTGATGGAATATTGAAGGCAGCTACCAAATGATGGTCGTTGATTGACTGCAGTGATCATGTGCATTACTGTTGACAGACACAGCATTGACACTGAAGAAATGTCAATTACTATGATACTATTTTTTTTTAAATTATTTTATATGGTGTACTTTGACAGTTAAGAAGAAGTTACCCAGTAGAGGTTGCCTATCAAATGGAACAATAAATTAACAGTAGCGTGCCCAAAAGATTGTTACTGGTCTGATATTACTTTTACTGAATATATAGCACAAATATTCACACTTCCAATAAGAAAATGAGCAAGGAAAAATATGTTATCAAACTGTAAGTACAGTGGCATGCAAACGTTTGGGCACTCCTGGTCAAAATTATTGCTATTGTGAACAATTAAGCAAGTTGAAGATTACATGATCTCTAAAGGGCTTGAAGCTAAAGAGCACACATTTCCTTTGCATTATAGAAAAATTTTTAAAACTTACAAAAAGGAAAATTGGGCAGATGCAAAAGTTTGGGCACCCTGCAAGGTTAGTACCTAGTTGCACCCACTTTTTTAACCCCTTAGTGACAGAGCCAATTTGGTACTTAATGACCGAGCCAATTTTTGCAATTCTGACCACTGTCACTTTATGAGGTTATAACTATGGAACGCTTCAACGGATCCCGCTGATTCTGAGATTGTTTTTTCGTGACATATTGTACTTCATGTTAGTGGTAACATTTCTTCGATATTACTTGCGATTATTTATGAAAAAAACGGAAATATGGCGAAAATTTTTAAAATTTTGCAATTTTCAAACTTTGTATTTTTATGCCCTTAAATCAGAGAGATATGTCACGAAAAATAGTTAATAAATAACATTTCCCACATGTCTACTTTACATCAGCACAATTTTGGAAACAAAATTTTTTTTTGTTAGGGAGTTATAAGGGTTAAAAGTTGACCAGCAATTTCTCATTTTAACAACACCATTTTTTTTTAGGGACCATCACATTTGAAGTCATTTTGAGGGGTCTATATAATAGAAAATAACCAAGTGTGACACCATTTTAAAAACTACACCCCTCAAGGTTCTCAAAACCACATTCAAGAAGTTTATTAACCCTTTACGTACTTCACAGGAACTGAAACAATGTGGAAGGAAAAAATGAACATTTAACTTTTTTTTGCAAACATCTTAATTCAGAACCATTTTTTTTATTTTCACATGTGTAAAAACAGAAATGTAACAATAAATTTTGTTATGAAATTTCTCCTGAATATGCCAATACCCCATATGTGGGGGTAAACCACTTTTTGGACGCACCGCAGAACTTAGAAGTGAAGGAGCGCCGTTTGACTTTTTCAATGCAGAATTGGCTGGAATTGAGATGGGACACCATGTCACGTTTAGAGAGCCCCTGATGTGCCTAAACAGTGGAAACTCCCCCACAAGTGACACCATTTTGGAAACTAGACCCCTTAAGGAACTTATCTAGATGTGTGGTGAGCACTTTGAACCCCCAAGTGCTTCACAGAAGTTTATAACGTAGAGCCGTGAAAATAAAAAATCGCTTTTGTTTACACAAAAATGATCATTTCGCCCATAAATTCTTATTTTCACAAGAGTAACAGGAGAAATTAGACCACAAAAGTTGTTGTGCGATTTCTCCTGAGTACGTCGATACCCCATATGTGAGGGTAAACCACTGTTTGGGTGCACTGCAGAGCTTGGAAGTGAAGGAGCGCCGTTTTACTTTTTCAATGTAGAATTGGCTGGAATTAAGATCGGACGCCATGTCGCGTTTGCAGAGCCCCTGATGTGCCTAAACAGTAGAAATCCCCCACAAGTGACCCCATTTTGGAAACTAGACCCCCCATGGAACTTATCTAGATGTGTGGTGAGAACTTTGAATGCCCAAGTGCTTCACAGAAGTTTAGAATGCAGAGTCGTGAAAATAAAAAATATTTTTTTTTCCACAAAAAAGATATTGTAGCCCCCAAGTTTTTATTTTCACAAGGGTAACAGGAGAAATTGGACTGCAATAGTTGTTGTCCAATTTATCCCAGTACGCTGATGCGCCATATGTGGGGGTAAACCACTGTTTGGGCGCACAGCAGAGCTCGGAAGGGAAGGAGCGCCGTTTTGGAATGCAGACTTTGATAGAATGGTCTGTGGGCATTATGTTGCGATTGCAGAGCGCCTGATGTACCTAAACAGTAGTAACCCCCCACAAGTGACCCCATTTTGGAAACTAGACCCCCCAAGGAACTTATCTAGATGTGTGGTGAGAACTTTGAATGCCCAAGTGCTTCACAGAAGTTTAGAATGCAGAGTCGTGAAAATAAAAAATATTTTTTTTTTCACAAAAAAGATATTGTAGCCCCCAAGTTTTTATTTTCACAAAGGTAACAGGAGAAATTGGACTGCAATAGTTGTTGTCCAATTTATCCCGAGTACGCTGATGCCCCATATGTGGGGGTAACCCACTGTTTGGTCTCACGGCAGAGCTCAGAAGGGAGGGAGCACCATTTGACTTTTTGAGCGCAAAATTGGCTGTCGTGTTTGGAGACCCCCTGATATACCTAAACAGTGGAAACCCCCCAATTCTAGCTCCAACACAACTCCAACACACCCCTAACCCTAATCCCAACCTGATCTATAATCCTAATCACTAACCCTAACGATAATCACAACCCTTACCCCAAAACAACCCTAATGTAAACCCTAACCATAACCCTAATCAAAACCCTAAATCCAACACACCCCTAATCCTAATCTCAACCCTAACCTCAAACTTAACCCTAATCCCAATACACCCCTAATCACAACCCTTACCTTAACCCTAATCCCAAACCTAACCCTAATCCCAAGCGTAACCCTAATGCCAACCCTAACCCTAATACCAACCCTAATCCAAACCCTAACCCTAATCCCAACTCTAACCCAAACTTTAGCCCCAACCCTAACCCTAGCCCTAAGGCTACTTTCACACTTGCGTCATTTGGCATCCGTCGCAATCCGTAGTTTTGGACAAGAAACGGATCCTGCAAATGTGCCCGCAGGATGCGTTTTTTGCCCATAGACTTGTATTGCCGACGGATCGTGACGGATGGCCACACATCGCGTCCGTCGTGCACTGGATCAGTTGTGTTTTGGCGGACCGTCGGCACAAAAAAAGTCCAATGAAACGTTTTTTTGTACGTCGCATCCGCCATTTCTGACCGCGCATGCGTTGCCGTAACTCCGCCCCCTCCTCACCAGGACATAGATTGGGCAGCGGCTGCGTTGAAAAACTAGATCTGCTGCCCACGTTGTGCACAATTTTCACAACGTGCGTCGGTATGTTTTGCGATCACATCAGAGGACAGAGAATTACACTTTACTTTTTTTTTTGCGGTCGCCGGTAAACAGTTAATTACCGGCGATCGCAAAACAGGGGTCGGTAAAACCGACCCCGATCATGTTCTTTGGGGTCTCGGCTACCCCCGGCAGCCGAGACCCCAAAGATTCTCCCGGTGCCGGCCGGCGGGCGCACTGCGCATGCGCCGGCCATTTTGAAGATGGCGGCGCCCACCGGGAGACACAAGGAGCATCGGGGGAGATAGGTGAGTATTGGGGGGCTACCTGGGACCCCTTTTCTCTGTCCTCCGATGTGCGATCACATCGGAGGACAGCGAAATTAAAAAGAGATCGCGTTTTGTTTTTTTTTGCGATCGCCGGTAAACGGTTAATTACCAGCGATCGCAAATGCGGGGTGGGTAAAAAAAAACCCGAATCATGTTCTCTGGGGTCTCGGCTACCCCTGGCAGCCGAGACCCCGGAGAAAATCCGACTCTGGGGGGCGCTATTCACTTTTTCCACAGCGCCATTAATTAATGGCGCTGTGGTTTAAGTACCCTTAGCGGCCGCCGTTAAAAGGCGTATCGGCGGTCGCTAAGGGGTTAAAGTATTTCAGCTTGTAAACGCTTTTTGCAGTCAGACAAGTGTCTCAATTTTTGCTTGACGGCTTTTCATCTATTGTTCCTTGGAAAATTCTTCCAGTTCTGTGAGATTCCTGGGTCGTATTGTATGCACTTCTATTTTGAGGTCTAGCCACAGATTTTCAATGATGTTCAGATCATGGGACTGAGAGGGCCATTATAAAAACTTCAGCTAGCACCTTCTGAGAAAATCTTTTGTGGATTTTGATGTGTGTTTTGTCAAAGTGATCCTTTTTTCAACTTCAGCTTTTTTTTTTTTACAGAAAATGTTGTTTGCATCAAGAATTGAAATTTCATTGAATCCATTCTTCTCTTTACCCATGAAATGTTCCCTGTGGCATAGGCTGCAGCACAACCCCAAAGCATTATTGATCCCCAAAGAAATTCTGTGGCCTATTTCCCCACACATACTTTTGATCATTGTGGCCAAAGATATCTATTTTAACCTCATTGGTCCACAGTACTTGTTTCCAAAATTCATCAGCCTTGTTTAGATGTTCTTTTGCATACTTCTGACACTGAATTTTATTGTAAAGATGCAGGAGAGGTTTTCTTCTGATGACTCTTCCATGAAGGCCATACTTGTGTAGGTGTCTCTGAACAGTAGAACAATGTACTACAACTCCAAGTCTACTAAATTTTTCTGAAGGTCTTTTGCAGTCAAACGGGGGTTCTAATTTGCCTCTCTAGCAATTTTACGAGCAGCTCTCACTTAAATTTTGCTTAGTCTTCCAGGTCTTATCTTGAACTCTGCTTAGAGAAACCCATGGCTGCTGATTTTTTAGCACAAGGTTAGAGGAGGCTGGATTTTTATAAGGCTGGAAAATTTGAATACCTAACAATGATAGTGAATAAGGCAAAACACCAACAGGCTAATTAAGGTCAGAAATCTTCGTCAAAGTTATCTGAGCACACAAATCCCCAAGGGTGCACCAACTTTTGGATTGGCTCATTTTCTTCTGTATAATTGTTAAATAAAAAAATTGAAAAGACTCTTCTTTAACTTTAAGCCTTTTAAAGATCATTTCATCTTCAAGTTGATTAGGGTATGTTCCCACAGTCAGGAACCAGCAGCGCTTTGGACGCAGCACATGTCTGCTCCATCCAAAGCGCTGCCGACTTTTGAGAGCAGGTGATTTGGCATGCGTTCCTTGAACCGTGTGGAATAACCGCACCTAATACATTGTACGGGGACATTTATCTTGCGGAGACTGAGCATCTCCACAAGATAAATTGACATGCTAAGGTCTGGAAAGATGCACCGCATGTGCGTCTCCGCAGGAAAGCCGCCGGTGCACACATAGTGGAGATGTGATTTCTTCAAATCCCGTCCACTATGCTGTAACATCTGGTCGCTACGGGTTGGATGCTGGGGATGTATGCAGCGCCCAACCAGCAGCGTTTACTGACCGTGGGAACATACCCTTAATAGTGATGAGCGAGTATACTCGTTGCCCGAGTTTTCCCGAGCACGTTCGGGTGATCTCTGAGTATTTGTCACTGCTCGGAGATTTAGTTTTCCTTGCCGCAGCTGCATGATTTGCGACTGTTAGACAGCTTGATTACATGGGATTCCCTAGCAACCAGGCAACCCCCACATGTACTCAGGCTGGCTAGCAGCCGTAAATCATGCAGCTGCGTCAACAAAAACTAAATCTCTGAACAGTCACAAATAATCGGAGATCACCCGAGCGTGCTCGGGAAAACCCGAGCAACAAGTATACTTGCTCATCGCTAACTTCTAACTGTTAACAATAACCATAATTTTGACCGGGGTACCCCAACTTTTATATTCCACTGTATACTTACAATAAGATTAATAAAGTGCAAATTACACTCATACCAAGTTTAAAATTATTAACATATTCAGACAGTTTTAAATTGATTAAACTTATATAATGCACTTTTTAATAATGTTTGCCTACAACTCACTTTAATTTTGTATGCACAAAATTGTTCATGTGTTAAAATTAAATGCAGGCTTAGAAGGATTGTCCACTTTAGGCTACGTTCACACTAGCGTTCCGCTAGTGTGCGTCGCCTTAGCGTCGGGTGACGCAGCGGCGACGCACGCGTCATGCGCCCCTATGTTTAACATGGGGGACGCATGCGTTTTTGTGTGTTGCGATTTGCAACACTTGCGTCTTTTTTGCCGCTAGCGTCAGACCAAGAAAACACAACAAGTTGCATTTTTCTTGCGTCCGATTTTCGGCAAAAAACGACGCACGTGTCGCAAAACGCAGCGTTTTTGCGTGCGTTTTGCCGCGTTTTTGTGTGCGTCGTGCGTTGCGTCGCCGACGCAGCGGCGCGCAACGCTAGTCTGAACGTAGCCTTATCTTTATTTTACTACTAATTTAAGCAATGGGTACCAGGGGGACTGGATACATTTCTGGAAAAGTATAATGTTACAGGGTATATACACTAGATTCCTTGATAGGGCGTTGATCCAGGGAACTAGTCTGATTGCCATATGTGGAGTCGGGAAAGAATTTTTTTCCCCAAGGTGGAGCTTACTCTTTGCCACATGGGTTTTTTTGCCTTCCTCTGGAACAACATGTTAGGACAAGTTAGGTTAGGCTATGTGTTGAACCAGATGGACTTAAAGTCTTCCTTCAACCTTAATAACTATGTAACTATGTATGACAAAGAAGATATGCTGCAAACTATTTGAAAGTCAGATGCCCCCTACTGTATGACACTAGGAACAGAAGTGTGCTATAGAGGCCTCTGGATCAGGCCTCTATAACACACTTGATGCTGCAAACTAATTGACAGTCACGTTCCTCACTGTACGACACTAGGAACAGAAGAATTTTTGTGGCCTCTGGATCAGGCCTCTACAGTTTAATTACAACCCAACAAAATGACAAAGTATAATAGGGCGGGTTGTGCCTTAGTTCTGCAGACAGTTTCATATCACCACAGCACAAAATGACAAGGTGGGATACAGTAGGCTGTTTCACATTTAGCTAGTAAAAAAATATTATTTAGAATGCTATACTCTTGCATGGAGCACAGTAGAAGCAGTGCGCAACACACTTGTAGAATATGTGCCCTGCTGGCTTTGTCTGTGAACCTCAGTAATAGCAAAAAAAAAATGCTGTAAGGTAAATTTAACAGCTATACTGGACACTAGCTAGCTACACTATCTGACTGAACAACCGCCTAGCTAACTACCGTATATACTCGAGTATAAGCCGAGATTTTCAGCCCATTTTTTGGGGCTGAAAGTCCCCCTCTCGGCTTATACTCGAGTCATATACCCGGGTGTCAGCAGGGGAGGGGGAGCGGGGGCTGTGTAGTCATACTTACCTGCTGCGGCGCGGTCCCTGCAGTCCCTGGCTTCTCCGGCGCTGCAGATTCTTCCTGTACTGAGCGGTCACATGGCACCGCTCATTACAGAAATGAATAGGCGGCTCCACCCCCATAGGGGAAGAGCCGCATATTCATTGCTGTAAATGATCGGTGCCATGTGACCGCTCAATTACAGGAAGAAGCTGCAGTGCCGGAGAAGCCAGGGACTGCAGGGACCGCGCCGCAGCAGGTAAGGGGAGCGCAGCGCTATAATTACCTGCTCCTCGCTCCGGTGCGGCTCCGTCTGCAGCGTCCTCTAGCAGTGACGCTCAGGTTAGAGGGCGCTGTGACGTAGTCAGTGCGCGCCCTCTGCTGAGCGTCAGTGCTGGAGACGGAGCCACCCGAGGAGCAGGTAATTATTGAAAGCACCGGCGTCCTGAGAAGAGAGGTGAGTATGTGATTTTTTTTTTCATTGCAGCCGCATTCTATATGGCACAGCATTATAAGGAGCACCTATGGGGCCATAATCAAAGGTGCAGAGCATATATGGCACAGCATTATAAGGAGCATCTATGGGGCCATAATCAAAGGTGCAGAGCATATATGGCACAGCATTATAAGGAGCATCTATGGGGCCATAATCAAAGGTGCAGAGCATATATGGCACAACATTATAAGGAGCATCTATGGGGCCATAATCAAAGGTGCAGAGCATATATGGCACAACATTATAAGGAGCATCTATGGGGCCATAATCAAAGGTGCAGAGCATATATGGCACAGCATTATAAGGAGCATCTATGTGGCCATAATCAAAGGTGCAGAGCATATATGGCACAACATTATAAGGAGCATCTATGGGGCCATAATCAAAGGTGCAGAGCATATACGGCACAACATTATAAGGAGCATCTATGGGGCCATAATCAAAGGTGCAGAGCATATATGGCACAGCATTATAAGGAGCATCTATGTGGCCATAATCAAAGGTGCAGAGCATATATGGCACAGCTTTATAAGGAGCATCTATGGGGCCATAATCAAAGGTGCAGAGCATTATATATGGCACATCATTATAAGGAGCATCTATGGGGCCATAATCAACGGTGCAGAGCATTCTATATGGCACAGCATTATAAGGAGCATCTATGGGGCAATAATGAACGGTGCAGAGCATTCTATATAGCACAGTTGTATGTGGAGCATCTATGGGGCAATAATGAACGATGCAGAGCATTCTATATAGCACAGTTGTATATGGAGCATCTATGGGGCAATAATGAACGGTATGGAGCATCTATTTTTATTTTTGAAATTCACCGGTAGCTGCTGCATTTTCTACCCTAGGCTTATACTCGAGTCAATAAGTTTTCCCAGTTTTTTGTGGCAAAATTAGGGGGGTCGGCTTATACTCGGGTCGGCTTATACTCGAGTATATACGGTAGCTAAAATCTTGCTGCTAATAGTGCCAGCGTCTCTACACTGTTACAGTGTCAAAATGGCGCTAAAACAAGATGTCAGATAATTATATGGAGAGGGACATGTGAATCAACAGCCAATGACACAAGCCGTTGAATCAGGACATTGTGGGTGTTTCCTGTACCCTGATTGGCTAGCCACAATGTGCACACATAAAGTGACTGTTTACAAGAACGCCACACCTCTGACTTCTGAAAACCCCATCCCCTCATCAAACACATGCGAAACGCTTATGATACACCACCATTATACTTGTTAAAGTGCTGAAAATACTTTTGTGGCAACGCAAATATTTTCCGGCACTTTTTACCGAATGTTACCAATTTGTTTATTTTATTTTATATAATTTTGCTCATGTTTTTGATCACGAATTCGAATGTGTAAGATTCGTGCCGAATTTATGTTTGACAATCATTTTCCGAACAAATTCGCTCATGACTAATAGAGACACGTAGAGGCGGCTAAATTCATTCATTAGCATGAACCTTTCAACGAATCCGGCGATGTGTACTCTGTTAACTCTGGCATAAAGCATATATTCACTGCTCCATTCTTGATGAGTTGCCTTTTATGAGTTTTTTACTTTTGGCTTCCAAATTATCTGTGATATGAATTGTCAAAGAGAAGCTATCTTGTCCGATAACAGATACAGAGTTGATCTGCAAGTTAAAGGGAATCTGTCACCCCCAGGGACACTTTTCAGCGATTACTATGGGCATATAGCTAATAGAATTGTTAATCTAGTCTTACCTGTATGTCTCATATTTGCTGTCTAGATGTGGAGAAGTAGACTTTTATTTCATTATGCTAATGATTTCTTCCAGGCTCTGGCCGTGCATTGCCTGGAAGAAATCCCTACCTCACCTCTTCATTATACTATCATCCCCTTCCCATGTACCTCACACTGACCCGTGACGTGCAGTTGTGGCTCTGGAATCCCGAGCATGTTCCCTGCACTCGTTCAAAAATCTGTACCTTTTCCTTCTCTCTATGGTCAGTGTATACAGCGTTGCGGCACGGGATGAGGGAGTCACAAGTGCACATCATGAAATAATTGTTTTTCTGCACATCTAGCAGGCACTACAAGACATACAAGTAAGAATAAATTAACATTTTTAATACCTGTATGTCCATAGCAATATCTGAAATGTGTCTCAGGGGTGACAGATTCCCTTTAATAGCATTATGTAGATGCCTGGCTGCAGTACTGAAAACGCAGCAACCGGAAAAAATGAACTTCATTATTCATGGAAGCTGCCCTTTTCCGTGACGCAGGCATGCCCAGAGCAGGTTCATTCATTGCCCATTACTAAGAGCAATGGTTAATAGCGGTCTACAAATATCTCAAGGGCTGTCACATTGTAGAAGGATCATCTTTATTCTCATTTGCACAAGGAAAGACTAGAAGCAATGGGATGAAACTGAATGGGAGGAGACACAGATTAGATATTAGAAAAAACTTTTTGACAGTTAGGGTGATCAATTAGTGGAACAGGCTGCCACGAGAGGTGGCGAGTTCTCCTTCAATGGAAGTCTTCAAACAGAGGCTGGACAGACATCTGTCTGGGATGATTTAGTGAATCCTGCTTCGAGCAGGGGGTTGGACCAGATGACCCAGGAGGTCCCTTGCAACTCTAACATTCTATGATTCTAAGCATTAGCTGACTAACTGACAGTTGGTTCAGCAGTGCATCAGTACAGAGCGAGCTGTGGTCACGGCTATCAGCAATGACTGCAATTGATCCGGGCACGCCTGCATGACTAAAAGACGGCGGCTACCAGGAGAAATTAACTTTATTTTCTCCTGGGTACGACCCTTTCAGTACTAAAGTTGGACACCTATGCTAATAACCTGAAGATTAACCACATGTTCACAAAAAAATCAAGAAGTCAAGACCATTTTTTACCCACAGATGTGTGCGATCTGTGTGCTGTCCGTTTTTAACATTGTAGTGGATAGGAGAAGCTTTGCAATTTATTTACGATAAAATGAAAACACTGACAGTAATTCCTGTGACATTAACCAAATACTGATAAAAATCAGATCAGAAACACTGATGACATGCTTTTTTTTTTTGCTTACAAGAAAAATTACAGACGTGTGCATGGCACCTAAAAGAGTAACTGTCTTTGCAGCACACAGGAACTGAGAGCTCAGCTATATTGCTTTTTTAAACAGTGGTGTTAAAATGAAAGCTGGACTCTAATTGATTGCTATGGAAAAAAAAGGCAGTCTTTCTTTAACCCTTTCCCAACATGCGCAGTATATATACGGCAATGCGGGAGCTGCATTCCCACAAGACGCTGTAGATACCATTCTTTGCGAGAGCTGACACCCTGCAGCAATGCCCTTGGATAGGGCTAGCATCTAACGCGGACGTTAAATCCCTCTCATGCTGCTGTCAATAGTGACAGCAATATCGAGGAGCATCACACAGGGAGTGAGCACCCTGTTTGCTCCCATCGGCACAACGCGATACAATCGGGTTATGCTGATGGTCTCCATGGCAACCCGGGGCCACAAGATGGCCGTGTGAGTCCTTAATGGAAGGTGGACTGTGCGCACCTGCTCAAAGCAGGTGCTAAAACGCCTCCTTCCCTGCCTGTCAGATGCTGCTCTGATGCCCTGCAATGCATAAGCATTGCAGAGTATCAGATCAGCGATTTTTCAGTGGGGAGATGTTGTCCAGTAGTGGGGCAAGTTATTAAAAATGTTTAAAATATTTTAAAAAAATGAAATTATATTAATCCATAAATACATTTGTATAAAAACAAAAACAAGAAAAGTATACATATTTGTTATTGTCACATTCGGAACGCCCTGACCTATAAAACTGTCCCATTAGTTAACCCCTTCAGTGTACACCATAAAAAATAAAAAAACGAGACAAAAAATGATGCTTTATCATCATACCGCCGAAGAAAAAGTGCAATAAAACGCGATCAAAAAGATAAATGTAAATAAAAATGGTAACACTAAAAACATCTTCTTGTCCCATAAAAACAAGATGACATACAGCTCCATCAGCAGAAAAATAAAAATGCTATAGCTCTCAGAAAAAAAGCGACAAAACATCAAAAATTATATAAATGTAGTTTTTGTGTAACCATACCAACTCGAAAAATAAAGCTGCCTTACCAATTTTACCACGCGCAAAACAGTATATTAAAAAAAAAAAAAACAATTCCTGAATTGCTGGTTTTTGTTCATTCTGCCTCTTAAAATCAGAATAGAAAGTGATAAAAGAAAGTCATTTACCCAAAAATTGAGACAATAAAAACATCAATTTGCCCCGCAAGAAAAAAGCAGTCACATAACTCTGTCGGCCAAAATAAGGAAAAAAAATAGCTGTCTAAATATGGCAATGCAAAAATTTTTGCAATAACATAAAAACCCAATTTAAATCTGGTATCACTGAAGTCCCACTGACCCGGAGAATAAAGTAATCTAGTCATTTATACTGTACAAGGAACTGTGTAAAAAATAAAGAAAACCAATTATTCACCTGCTGTTGATTTGTTCATTCTGCCTCCCAAAGATCGCAGTAAGGCTCGGTTCACATTTGCTGTGCTCTACACTGAGAACACAGGAATTTCCGTGTAAATCTCTGAAATATGTGATTCAGACGGAACCCCCACAGAAAGATTCACTATACTGAGGCACACGGGGGCACTGTGGATGCCATAGGACCTATGATCCGTCGGTGTCCCTCTTGTTAGACGTGCATAAATGCGCAGTCAACTACAGTTTTTTGTACTTCTCAAAAGAAGGACAACGCTGAACAGAGGCCAGACAGAGTCCAGAGTAACTCTGCTGCCTCATTATAGTGAATGGCTCCCTCGGAAGTTGAATCTGAACGTCACTCAGAAATTTAGATGGAAACCCAAAAATAAGTGCTCAGCATAGAACGCCAGATAAATGTGATCATAAATGTTATGTAAAATGCTCCAAATAAAAGCTTCTAATCAATCCACAAAAAAAAAGTTCACACTCAGGTCCGTCATTTGTTAACAGAAATAAAAAGGGCTTCCACATTACTGGTAGTACAAAAGCTCTAGAAAAGCGAAAGGGCTCCTTGCCCCCCCCCAAAAAAAAAAAAATTCAGCAAAAACTGTGCTCCCAAATCCAAATGCCCTCCTCCCTTCTGAGCCCAGTGTGTCTAAAATACATTTAGAGCCCACATGTTTGGCATTTTTTGTAGTGATGAGAGCCCGCTTAATTTACGGGTGCTTGTCTTCAGAAACATGAGCTGGGCACAACGTATTGGTGACTACCATGTACTGGTCACTACTAGGGTTGAGCGAAACGGGTCGTTCATTTTCAAAAGTCGCCGACTTTTGGCAAAGTCGGGTTTCATGAAACCCGATCCGACCCCTGTGCGGGGTCGGCCATGCGGTACGCGACTTTCGCGCCAAAGTCGCCTTTCAATGACGCGAAAAGCTCCATTTCTCAGCCAATGAAGGTGAACGCAGAGTGTGGGCAGCGTGATGACATAGGTCCTGGTCCCCACCATCTTAGAGAAGGGCATTGCAGTGATTGGCTTGCTGTCTGCGGCGTCACAGGGGCTATAAAGGGGCGTTCCCGCCGACCGCCATCTGCTGCTGATCTGAGCTTAGGGAGAGGTTGCTGCCGCTTCGTCAGAAGCAGGGATAGCGTTAGGCAGGGTCCATTAACCACCAAACCGCTTGTGCTGTAGCGATTTCCACTGTCCAACACCACCTTCGGTGTGCAGGGACAGTGGAAGCTACATTTTTTTTTTCTCAGCGCTGTAGCTCATTGGGCTGCCCTAGAAGGCTCCCTGATAGCTGCATTGCTGTGTGTACGCCGCTGTGCAAACCAACTGCTTTTTTCAAAGCACAAATCCTCTTGTTCCTTCCTTTCTGCACAGCTATCTTTTTTGTTTGTCCACACTTTTTATTTAATTTGTGCATCAGTCCACTCCTTATTGCTGCCTGCCATACCTGGCTGAGATTACTGCAGGGAGATAGTAATTGTAGGACAGTCCCTGTTTTTATTTTTTTTTGTGGGAGATTAAGATTGGCATTTCTGCTAGAGTGCCATCCCTGTGTGTGCCATCTCTCACTCAGTGGGCCATAGAAAGCCTATTTATTTTTTTGCTTGATTTGGGTTCTAAAATCTACCTGAAAAAATCACTACATCAATCAGTGGGAGAAAAATATTGGCCTCTGGGCTTGTGTGCCACTCCTGACTCCTGTGTGTGCCATCTCTCACTCATTGGGCCATAGAAAGCCTATTTATTTTTTTGCTTGATTTGGGTTCTAAAATCTACCTGAAAAAATCACTACATCAATCAGTGGGAGAAAAATATTGGCCTCTGGGCTTGTGTGCCACTCCTGACTCCTGTGTGTGCCATCTCTCACTCAGTGGGCCATAGAAAGCCTATTTATTTTTTTGCTTGATTTGGGTTCTAAAATCTACCTGAAAAAATCACTACATCAATCAGTGGGAGAAAACTATTGGCCTCTGGGCTTGTGTGCCACTCCTGACTCCTGTGTGTGCCATCTCTCACTCAGTGGGCCATAGAAAGCCTATTTATTTTTTTTGCTTGATTTGGGTTCTAAATTCTACCTGAAAAAATCACTACATCAATCGGTGGGAGATAAATATTGGCCTCTGGGCTTGTGTGCCACTCCTGACTCCTGTGTGTGCCATCTCTCACTCAGTGGGCCATAGAAAGCCTATTTATTTTTTTTGCTTGATTTGGGTTCTAAAATCTACCTGAAAAAATCACTACATCAATCAGTGGGAGAAAAATATTGGCCTCTGGGCTTGTGTGCCACTCCTGACTCCTGTGTGTGCCATCTCTCACTCAGTGGGCCATAGAAAGCCTATTTATTTTTTTGGTTGATTTGGTTGCTAAATTCTACCTGAAAAAATCAATAAATCAGTCAGTGGGAGAGAAATATTGGCCTCTGGGCTTGTGTGCCACTCCTGACTCCTGTGTGTGCCATCTCTCACTCAGTGGGCCATAGAAAGCCTATTTATTTTTTTGCTTGATTTGGGTTCTAAATTCTACCTGAAAAAATCACTAAATCAATCGGTGGGAGATAAATATTGGCCTCTGGGCTTGTGTGCCACTCCTGACTCCTGTGTGTGCCATCTCTCACTCAGTGGGCCATAGAAAGCCTATTTATTTTTTTTGCTTGATTTGGGTTCTAAAATCTACCTGAAAAAATCACTACATCAATCAGTGGGAGAAAAATATTGGCCTCTGGGCTTGTGTGCCACTCCTGACTCCTGTGTGTGCCATCTCTCACTCAGTGGGCCATAGAAAGCCTATTTATTTTTTTGGTTGATTTGGTTGCTAAATTCTACCTGAAAAAATCAATAAATCAGTCAGTGGGAGATAAATATTGGCCTCTGGGCTTGTGTGCCACTCCTGACTCCTGTGTGTGCCATCTCTCACTCAGTGGGCCATAGAAAGCCTTTTTTTTATTATTTGGTTTCTAAATTCTCCCTGAAAAAATCATTTTATTTTATTTGGTGTCTAAATTCTTCCTGAAAAAATCATTTTATTTTATTTTGTTTCTAAAGTCTCCCTGAAAAAAAAAAAAAAAAACAGTGGGAGATTAATATTGCCCTTTCTGCTTGTGTGCCAGTCTTGACTCCTGGGTGTGCCATCTCTCTCTCTCTCAAAGTGTGGGCCATAGAAAGCCTATTTATTTTTTTGCTTGATTTGGGTTCTAAATTCTACCTGAAAAAATCAATAAATCAATCAGTGGGAGATAAATATTGGCCTCTGGGCTTGTGTGCCACTCCTGACTCCTGTGTGTGCCATCTCTCACTCAGTGGGCCATAGAAAGCCTATTTTTTTTAATTTGGTTTCTAAATTCTCCCTGAAAAAATCATTTTATTTTATTTGGTTTCTAAATTCTTCCTGAAAAAATCATTTTATTTTATTTTGTTTCTAAATTCTCCCTGAAAAAAAAAAAAAAAAAAAATCAGTGGGAGATTAATATTGACATTTGTGCTTGAGTGACAGTCCTGCGTGTGTGGCATCTCTGTGATTTGGTGCCACAGAAAACAGAGTGTGTAACATTGTGCCTGATTTTCCTTGTTGTCTCACCAACCTGTAAAGGGATATTGAAATCATACTGAAGTTATAGCTCACCGTGTAAGTTGTTTGACAGCAACAAATAAAGTTACTTTGGTTAAGTTTTTAAAACAATGAGGAAGTCTGGTGCAAGAGGTCGTGGCCGTGGGCGTTCATTGTCAGCTGGTAATGATGGTAGTGGTAGTGGAGCATCAGGTGGTCGTGGGAAAAAAAATATTCCACCTAAGTCTGGAGCTGTGGAGCCAGGTTCGTCGTCTGGCTATACAAGGCCTCGAACGCTCTCATTTCTGGGAGTAGGAAAACCGCTTTTAAAGCCGGAGCAACAACAGCAAGTTTTGGCTTACCTTGCAGACTCAGCCTCTAGCTCTTTTGCCTCCTCTTCTGAAACTGGTAAATGTAAAAGCAGCGCGTCGCTTGTGGATGTACACGGTCAGGGACAAGTCGCTTCCTTGTCCTCTTCAGCAAAAACAACAACAAGAGAGAAGGATGCAGCAGGCGACACAACGGGTTACTCCATGGAGCTCTTTACACATACCGTCCCTGGCTTAGAAAGTGAAACACTTAACAGGCCATGCCTACAAGTAGATTCTGACATGGAGTGCACTGATGCACAGCCACAGCCAGACTACTATGCTGGTCCTCTGACTCAGACCACAACATTGCCCTCTCATGGTACTGATCCACAATCAGACCCTGATGAGACTATGTTGCCCCGTCACGAACGCTATACCACCGACCGACACGGTGACACAGACGAAGTTGCACACGAGCTAGAAGAGGAGATAATAGATGACCCAGTTGTTGACCCCGATTGGCAGCCATTGGGGGAACAGGGTGCAGGCGGCAGTAGTTCAGAAGCGGAGGTGGAGGAGGGGCCGCAGCAGGCATCAATATCACAACAGGTTCCATCTGCCGGGCCCGTATCTGGCCCAAAACGCGTGGCAAAGCCAAAACCTGTTGGAGGACAGCGTGGCCATCCGGTTAAAGCTCAGTCTGCAATCCCTGAAAAGGGATCCGATGCTAGGAAGAGTGCAGTCTGGCATTTTTTTAAACAACATCCAATTGATCAGCGCAAAGTCATCTGTCAAAAATGTTCAACTAGCTTAAGCAGAGGTCAGAATCTGAAAAGTCTCAATACAAGTTGCATGCATAGACATTTAACCACCATGCATTTTCAAGCCTGGACTAACTACCAAACGTCCCTTAAGGTTGTAGCACCCTCGGCCAATGAAGCTAGTCAGCAACACAACATCCCTTCCGTCACTGTAAGGCCACCATTTTCCGCACCACCGGCAGTATCTGTGCAGGTTTCTTTGCCAGCCAAAAGCAGTCAGGGTCAGGGAATCACCAGTTTTTTAGGAGGAAATATTGCATCTAGGGCACCGGCGGAAACAATACCGTCTCCAACCGTCTCTCAGTCTGCCATGTCCACCGGCACACCCGCTAGTTCCACGATCTCCAGCTCTCCAGTCCAGCTCACCCTACATGAGACTCTGGTTAGAAAAAGGAAGTACTTATCCTCGCATCCACGTACACAGGGTTTTAACGCCCACATAGCTAGACTAATCTCGTTAGAGATGATGCCCTACCGGGCTTTCAAAGCCCTGATGGAGTACGCTGAACCACGCTATGAGCTACCCAGTCGACACTTTTTTTCCAGAAAAGCCATCCCAGCCCTGCACCAGCATGTTAAACAGCGCATCGTCCATGCACTCAGGCAATCTGTGAGTACAAAGGTGCACCTGACTACAGATGCATGGACCAGTAGGCATGGCCAGGGATGTTACGTGTCCATCACGGCACACTGGGTGAATGTGGTGGATGCAGGGTCCACAGGGGATATCAATTTCGGGACAGTTGTGCCTAGCCCACGGTCTAGGAAACAGTTGGCTGTAGGCGTTCGCACCCCCTCCTCCTCGTCCTCCTGCAGAAGCGACAGCTCTTCCACAGACCGCAGTCGGCCAACCACTCCATCGGCAGCTGACACTGTTGCACACCAGTTGTCCCATTATGGGGCAGCTACTAGCAAGCGTCAGCAGGCTGTATTGGCTATGAAGTGTTTGGGCGACAACAGACACACCGCGGAAGTTCTGTCCGAGTTCTTGCAGCAAGAAACACAGTCGTGGCTGGGCACAGTAGATCTTGAGGCAGGCAAGGTAGTGAGTGATAACGGAAGGAATTTCATGGCTGCCATCTCCCTTTCCCAACTGAAACACATTCCTTGCCTGGCTCACACCTTAAACCTGGTGGTGCAGTGCTTATTGAAAACTTATCCTGGGTTCTCCGACCTGCTCCTCAAAGTGCGTGGACTTTGCTCACATATCCGCCGTTCGCCTGTACACTCCAGCCGTATGCAGACCTATCAGCGGTCTTTGAACCTTCCCCAGCATCGCCTAATCATAGACGTTGCAACAAGGTGGAACTCAACACTGCACATGCTTCAGAGACTGTGCCAACAGAGGCGGGCTGTTATGTTTTTGTGGGAGGATACACATACACGGGCAGGCAGTAGGATGGCAGACATGGAGTTGTCAGGTGTGTAGTGGTCGAAGATACAAGACATGTGTCAAGTCCTTCAGTGTTTTCAGGAATGCACACGGCTGGTTAGTGCAGACAACGCCATAATAAGCATGAGCATCCCCCTAATGTGTCTGCTGATGCAAAGTTTGATGCACATAAAGGATCAGGCGTCTGCACCAGAGGAAGAGGAAAGCCTTGATGACAGTCAGCCATTGTCTGGTCAGGGCAGTGTACAGGACGAGGTAGCGGGCGAAGAGGAGGCGGAGGACGAGGAGGATGATGGGGATGAGTATATTTTTAATGAGGAAGCTTTCCCGGGGACACTGGAAATTGGTTACGTGGCAAGGCCGGGTTCTGGTTTTTTGAGGGACACAAGTGACGTAGATTTGCCTGAAACTGCCCCTCAACCAATCACAACCGCAGATTTGACAACTGGAACTTTGGCCCACATGGTGGATTATGCCTTACGTATCCTCAAAAGGGACACACGCATTACTAAAATGATGAACGATGACGATTACTGGTTGGCCTGCCTCCTTGATCCTCGCTATAAAGGCATATTGCAAAATATTATGCCACATGAGAACTTGGAACTAATATTAGCAACCAAACAATCAACTCTTGTTGACCGTTTGCTTCAGGCATTCCCAGCACACAGCGCCCATGATCGTTCTCACACGAGCTCCAGGGGGCAGCAGACCAGGAGTGTTAGGGGTGCACACATCAGAAGTGGCGTTGGACAGAGGGGTTTTCTGACCAGGTTGTGGAGTGATTTTGCTATGACCGCAGACAGGACAGGTACTGCTGCATCAATTGAAAGTGACAGGAGACAACATTTGTCCAGTATGGTTAGAAACTATTTTTCATCCCTTATCGATGTTCTCCCTCAACCGTCATTCCCATTTGATTAGTGGGCATCCAAATTAGACACCTGGCCAGAATTGGCAGAATATGCATTGCAGGAGCTTGCTTGCCCGGCAGCTAGTGTCCTATCAGAAAGAGTATTCAGTGCTGCAGGTTCAATATTAACCGAAAAAAGGACTCGTCTGGCTACCCAAAATGTTGATGATCTAACATTCATTAAAATGAACCACAACTGGATTTCGAATTCTTTTGCCCCACCTTGCCCGGCCGACACCTAGCTTTCCTATGAAAAGCTCTTGCCTGTGGACTACTGTGAATTACTTTTCTAATGTCTAATTTGCTGCAGCTGATTGTCCAGCATACGACATGTTTACACCTCCCTAAATGGCCAAACTCCCCACATGGGGCCGTGGTATCGCGACTTGGCGCAAGCACCCGTGAGAGTGCTGTTTGTCTGAAGAGGTGGGTGTGCCCGTTTTTGGTCGACGGCACTGCCACTGGGTCCCTCATAGTACAATAAAGTGTCTCTGGCGGTGGTGGTGCGCACCCAACGTCAGACACACTGTTGTAACATGAGGGGCCCTGGGCCTGTACCGCCGGCCACAAGAGAGTTCACCCACCCCCAGGTCAAACATTGCTCTACCACTTCCACAGTTATCTCTCACACTTCCACCAATGTTTAGTCTATGCGCTGACATCCTTCCATTCCTGCCACTGACAATACCATTGTGTTGACATGTATGATGGTACTTAACATAGTCAGGGGCAGTGTCCTCTATTTACCACAGTAAATACTTTGCGCTAAATTAGTAGGTCTGAAACTACGCAGAGGATCCCACCCCTGTACCTAATGATTGCACCCTTTAGTGTTTTCGTTTTGTTTTAATGCGAGACATTCACATTTATTTATTGTTTTAGACTACTAACTGGCAGACACTCATTACAATCGGCCTCCGCTGACCAGACCACTGCTGCCCGTGTACCCCTGGAACCAATTTTAAATTGCCTACAGCCAGCCCAATTTAATTATGTTAGGCCTTCGAAGCCTGTCTGCGGCCCGTTCTTTCAACTACTACTACACTGACCTGTCTACTGCTGCCCGTGTACTCCTGGAACCAATTATAAAGTGCCTACAGCCAGCCCATTTTATTATGTTAGGCCTTCGAAGCCTGTCTGCGGTCCCTCCTTCCACTAGGCCTCCACTGACCAGACCACTGCTGCCCGTGTACCCCTGGAACCAATCATAAAGTGCCTACAGCCTGTCCAATTTTATTATGTTAGGCATTCGAAGCCTGTCTGCGGCCCGTTCTTTCAACTACTACTACACTGACCTGTCTACTGCTCCCCGTGTACTCCTGGAACCAATTATAAAGTGCCTACAGCCTGTCCAATTTAATTATGTTAGGCCTTCGAAGCCTGTCTGCGGTCCCTCCTTCCACTAGGCCTCCACTGACCTGTCTACTGCTGCCCGTGTACCCCTGGAACCAATCATAAAGTGCCTACAGCCTGTCCAATTTTATTATGTTAGGCCTTCGAAGCCTGTCTGCGGTCCCTCCTTCCACTAGGCCTCCACTGACCAGACCACTGCTGCCCGTGTACCCCTGGAACCAATCATAAAGTGCCTACAGCCTGTCCAATTTTATTATGTTAGGCCTTCGAAGCCTGTCTGCGGCCCGTTCTTTCAACTACTACTACACTGACCTGTCTACTGCTGCCCGTGTACTCCTGGAACCAATTATAAAGTGCCTACAGCCTGTCCAATTTACTACACTGCATTAGGCCTACAAATTGGGTATGGGGTGTAGAGAGACGGTGTGTTCCACTCCAAAGTGTTCCCCAGGTTTCCTCTCCATTGCTTCGATCTTAATGCTCTCGTTTAGTAGTTGTTGGAAACTACACTGCATTAGGCCTACACATTTGGTATGGGGTGTACAGAGACGGTGTGTTCCACTCCAAGGTGTTCCCCAGGTTTCGTCCACATTGCTTCGGTCTTCCGACTCTCGTTTAGTAGTTGTAGAAAACTACACTGCATTAGGCCTACAAATTGGGTATGGGGTGTAGAGACGGTGTGTTACACTCCAAGGTGTTCCCCAGGTTTCGTCCACATTGCTTCGATCTTAATGCTCTCGTTTAGTAGTTGTTGGAAACTACACAGCATTAGGCCTACAAATTGGGTATGGGGTGTAGAGACGGTGTGTTCCACTCCAAGGTGTTCCCCAGGTTTCCTCGCCATTGCTTCGATCTTAATGCTCTCGTTTAGTAGTTGTTGGAAACTACACTGCATTAGGCCTACAAATTGGGTATGGGGTGTAGAGAGATGGTGTGTTACACTCCAAGGTGTTCTCCAGGTTTCGTCCACATTGCTTCGGTCTTCCGACTCTCGTTTAGTAGTTGTAGAAAACTACACTGCATTAGGCCTACAAATTGGGTATGGGGTGTAGAGACGGTGTGTTCCACTCCAAGGTGTTCCCCAGGTTTCCTCGCCATTGCTTCAATCTTAATGCTCTCGTTTAGTAGTTGTTGGAAACTACACTGCATTAGGCCTACACATTTGGTATGGGGTGTAGAGACGGTGTGTTCCACTCCAAGGTGTTCCCCAGGTTTCCTCTCCATTGCTTCAATCTTAATGCTCTCGTTTAGTAGTTGTTGGAAACTACACTGCATTAGGCCTACAAATTGGGTATGGGGTGTAGAGACGGTGTGTTCCACTCCAAGGTGTTCCCCAGGTTTCCTCGCCATTGCTTCGATCTTAATGCTCTCGTTTAGTAGTTGTTGGAAACTACACTGCATTAGGCCTACAAATTGGGTGTGGGGTGTAGAGACGGTGTGTTCCACTCCAAGGTGTTCCCCAGGTTTCCTCGCCATTGCTTCGATCTTAATGCTCTCGTTTAGTAGTTGTTGGAAACTACACTGCATTAGGCCTACAAATTGGGTATGGGGTGTAGAGAGATGGTGTGTTACACTCCAAGGTGTTCCCCAGGTTTCGTCCACATTGCTTCGGTCTTCCGACTCTCGTTTAGTAGTTGTAGAAAACTACACTGCATTAGGCCTACAAATTGGGTATGGGGTGTAGAGACGGTGTGTTCCACTCCAAGGTGTTCCCCAGGTTTCCTCTCCATTGCTTCGATCTTAATGCTCTCGTTTAGTAGTTGTTGGAAACTACACTGCATTAGGCCTACAAATTGGGTATGGGGTGTAGAGACGGTGTGTTCCACTCCAAGGTGTTCCCCAGGTTTCCTCGCCATTGCTTCGATCTTAATGCTCTCGTTTAGTTGTTGGAAACTACACTGCATTAGGCCTACAAATTGGGTATGGGGTGTAGAGAGATGGTGTGTTACACTCCAAGGTGTTCCCCAGGTTTCGTCCACATTGCTTCGGTCTTCCGACTCTCGTTTAGTAGTTGTAGAAAACTACACTGCATTAGGCCTACAAATTGGGTATGGGGTGTAGAGACGGTGTGTTCCACTCCAAGGTGTTCCCCAGGTTTCCTCGCCATTGCTTCAATCTTAATGCTCTCGTTTAGTAGTTGTTGGAAACTACACTGCATTAGGCCTACACATTTGGTATGGGGTGTAGAGACGGTGTGTTCAACTCCAAGGTGTTCCCCAGGTTTCCTCTCCATTGCTTCAATCTTAATGCTCTCGTTTAGTAGTTGTTGGAAACTACACTGCTTTAGGCCTACAAATTGGGTATGGGGTGTAGAGACGATGTGTTCCACTCCAAGGTGTTCCCCAGGTTTCCTCACCATTGCTTCGATCTTAATGCTCTCGTTTAGTAGTTGTTGGAAACTACACTGCATTAGGCCTACAAATTGGGTATGGGGTGTAGAGACGGTGTGTTCCACTCCAAGGTGTTCCCCAGGTTTCCTCGCCATTGCTTCGATCTTAATGCTCTCGTTTAGTAGTTGTTGGAAACTACACTGCATTAGGCCTACAAATTGGGTATGGGGTGTAGAGAGATGGTGTGTTACACTCCAAGGTGTTCCCCAGGTTTCGTCCACATTGCTTCGGTCTTCCGACTCTCGTTTAGTAGTTGTAGAAAACTACACTGCATTAGGCCTACAAATTGGGTATGGGGTGTAGAGACGGTGTGTTCCACTCCAAGGTGTTCCCCAGGTTTCCTCGCCATTGCTTCAATCTTAATGCTCTCGTTTAGTAGTTGTTGGAAACTACACTGCATTAGGCCTACACATTTGGTATGGGGTGTAGAGACGGTGTGTTCAACTCCAAGGTGTTCCCCAGGTTTCCTCTCCATTGCTTCAATCTTAATGCTCTCGTTTAGTAGTTGTTGGAAACTACACTGCTTTAGGCCTACAAATTGGGTATGGGGTGTAGAGACGATGTGTTCCACTCCAAGGTGTTCCCCAGGTTTCCTCACCATTGCTTCGATCTTAATGCTCTCGTTTAGTAGTTGTTGGAAACTACACTGCATTAGGCCTACAAATTGGGTATGGGGTGTAGAGACGGTGTGTTCCACTCCAAGGTGTTCCCCAGGTTTCCTCGCCATTGCTTCGATCTTAATGCTCTCGTTTAGTAGTTGTTGGAAACTACACTGCATTAGGCCTACAAATTGGGTATGGGGTGTAGAGAGATGGTGTGTTACACTCCAAGGTGTTCCCCAGGTTTCGTCCACATTGCTTCGGTCTTCCGACTCTCGTTTAGTAGTTGTAGAAAACTACACTGCATTAGGCCTACAAATTGGGTATGGGGTGTAGAGACGGTGTGTTCCACTCCAAGGTGTTCCCCAGGTTTCCTCGCCATTGCTTCAATCTTAATGCTCTCGTTTAGTAGTTGTTGGAAACTACACTGCATTAGGCCTACAAATTGGGTATGGGGTGTAGAGACGGTGTCTTCCACTCCAAGGTGTTCTCCAGGTTGCCTTTCCTGAGCTTCTATCTTCAGGCTCTTGTTAAATAGTGGTTAAATGGAACAACTGCATTTGGCGTACTAGTTGGTTTGGGGCCTACTAACAGTGTCTGCCGCTCCTTGCTGTTCTCCTGGTTTCCTGTCCTGAAATTCCATTTTCAGGCTCTCGTTAAGTAGTTGTTAATGTTAGACTGCATTTGGCCTACTAGTTTGGTTGGGGCCTACTATCGGTGTCTGCCACTCCTTGCTGTTCTCCTCCACTGAACAAAGCTGTGCCGCCTGTTTACTACGGTTGCCAATTTTGAACTGCATTTCGACTACTTACTGATTTGGGCCTACTCTCTGTGTCAGCCTCTCATTCCAGTTGTCCTCCACTGCAATGCCCCCTGGTTAGTCCTGTGTTACCAATTTTGAACTGCATTTAGCCAACTTTATTCTTTGGGCCTATATCTGTGTTTCCTCCTCATCCTGCCCATTGCCCAGCCAGTGATAGATGAGTCTGCTGGTACATTGACCCATAACGCAACATTCCCCGTGCACGCTACACAGCAAGATTGTGACCCTGCTGAAAGTCAGGTTCCTCTTCCCACATACCATACCACCTTACACGGGGACAAAGAGGAAGGTGCAGATGAAAGTGCAGGTTCCTTCATCAGGTGGGGGGAGGAATACTAGTTGGCACGTCACTGGCACAGGGCCTCTCATAGTACGCAAAAGTGTTGCTGCCGGTGGGAGGCGCCCCCGCCGTGCAAACACACCGCTGTACTTTGAGGGGCCCTGTGCCAGTGCCAATGCCAACGAGTGGGCCCCCCCTGCTTGCTCAGGATCACAGCACTTGCAAAGTTGAAATACTTACCTCTCCCTGCTCCACTGCCGTGACGTGTTCCAGATTTCCTGGGCCCACTAATTACTTGAACCAGCCCTACCCCCCACAACTTTAGCCAAATTACCCCCCAATTTCAACTGCCTTCCAATTATTATAAGGTAAATTACGATTGACAAGCTTCTGTAACAAGAATGGATGTTTTTGCCATTAAAATGGGCAGTGTAGGTGTTTTCCTGGCCTCCACTCACTGCTGACTATGCTCCCCCATTGACTTGCATTGGGTTTCGTGTTTCGGGCGATACCCGACTTTTCGTGATAATCGGCCGATTCCACTCGACTCGACTTCTAAGATAGGATTTCGCGAAACACGGCTCGAATCTAAAAAGGTCAAGGTCGCTCAACCCTAGTCACTACAATAGCAGTTTTCAATTTCACTCACCAAAATCCACTGCTTTATGGGAGATTCTGTTTTTCTAGCACTTAGGGGTCCTTTACATGGAGTCCACAAATTATTGTAGGAAAATCTGCACTCCAAGAGGCAAATAGTGTTCCGTCCCTCCCGAGTCTCGCTGTGTGGCTAAGTATTACTGCACAGCCTCATATGGCCTATTTCTATATTCAGGAAAAATTGTGGGACAAATTTCGGTGCCATTTTTACCTATTTCCAAGTATGAAAATGTTAAATCTGGGTCTAACAAAAAATCTTGGTGTTAAAATAATTATTTTTTCTTCCCTGCCCAATGGTATCAAATTCTGAATAAAGTAAAGGGTGCACTACTATCAAGAAAAATATATATAAAAATATCAAAAATAGGGTGCAATACTTAGTCTGTATATCAAAATGGACATGAGAAGGAAAAAGACTAGACTAATGCTGGTATGCACCTCCACAAGATAATAAAATATCAAAAAACCTTTATTTCACCTCAAACAAGACAAATGTTAAAAACATTTAAAACACATATAGACATGACCAATAACCAACACCCCCAAATAAGGCCATATGGGCCATTGAGTAGAAATTCACCATGAGAAATAGGATGGCTAATGAAAATATGTGTTTTAAATGTTTTTACTATTTGTCTTGTTTGAGGTGATATTTTATTATCTTGTGGATGTGCATACCAGCATTAGTATAGTCTTTTTCCTTCTCATGTCCATGGTATCAAATTTTGTGCCACACCTGTGGGTCACTTATGAGGGGTTCTGCTGGTCTGACACTTCAGGGGATCTACCAATGTGACATGGCACCCTCAAACCAGTTTAGCAAAATCTGAACTCCAATATGGTGCTTCTTCCTTTCTGAGCTTTGCACTGTGCGTCAAAAGTCTATGTAATTGCACAATTTCAGGGTCCATCTTCTCCAGTGAAAATGCAAAATGTGAGTCTAGAAACCATTTTTGTGGGAAAAAAAGTTTTTTTTTTTATTTTCACAGCTCAATGTTCTAAACTTCTATGAAGCACCTGGGGTTCAAGGTGCTCACCACGCATCTAGATAAGTTCCCTGAGGGGTCTAGTTTACAAAATGGTGTCACTTGTGGGTAGTTTCCACTGTTAAGGCACATCACGGGCTCTCCAAGTGCGACATGGCATCAGCTAATTATTACAGCAAATTTTGCATTCAAAAAGTCAAATGGCGATCCTTCGCTTCTAAGATGTGAAATACGAACAAACAGTAGGTTGGTCAGGACAGGGAAAACTTACTTTAAGGCAAAGAGGTTAAAACTGTTAAGCTTAAAACAGTTTGATTTTTAAACTTTTTAATACATACATTTTGGCACTTGTACTGAAATGCAGGCCAGATTCCAGACTCCCTTCACCTGTTTCTTCTCCTCTGCTACATCTTAAAAGAAAAAATAGTAAAGGAGTTTTAACACTGTATATGACATTGCAAAGAATGCTTAACCCCCTGCAATATCTACCACACTGCCTATAATAATTTGATCCCATCTCTTATAATCTTACTGTATTTCAGAGAAAAGTTTAAGAGTAAAGTCAAAATAAAACTCTATAAGATGAGGTAAACTAAAAAAAATGGAATTTTACAATGAAAGCTTTCCTGACTTTAAACATACCATATATACTCAAGTATAAGCTGAGTTTTTCAGCACATTTTACATAGTAACATAGTAACATAGTTAGTAAGGCCGAAAAAAGACATTTGTCCATCCAGTTCAGCCTATATTCCATCATAATAAATCCCCAGATCTACGTCCTTCTACAGAACCTAATTGTATGATACAATATTGTTCTGCTCCAGGAAGACATCCAGGCCTCTCTTGAACCCCTCGACTGAGTTCGCCATCACCACCTCCTCAGGCAAGCAATTGCAGATTCTCACTGCCCTAACAGTAAAGAATCCTCTTCTATGTTGGTGGAAAAACCTTCTCTCCTCCAGACGCAAAGAATGCCCCCTTGTGCCCATCACCTTCCTTGGTATAAACAGATCCTCAGCGAGATATTTGTATTGTCCCCTTATATACTTATACATGGTTATTAGATCGCCCCTCAGTCGTCTTTTTTCTAGACTAAATAATCCTAATTTCGCTAATCTATCTGGGTATTGTAGTTCTCCCATCCCCTTTATTAATTTTGTTGCCCTCCTTTGTACTCTCTCTAGTTCCATTATATCCTTCCTGAGCACCGGTGCCCAAAACTGGACACAGTACTCCATGTGCGGTCTAACTAGGGATTTGTACAGAGGCAGTATAATGCTCTCATCATGTGTATCCAGACCTCTTTTAATGCACCCCATGATCCTGTTTGCCTTGGCAGCTGCTGCCTGGCACTGGCTGCTCCAGGTAAGTTTATCATTAACTAGGATCCCCAAGTCCTTCTCCCTGTCAGATTTACCCAGTGGTTTCCCATTCAGTGTGTAATGGTGACATTGATTCCTTCTTCCCATGTGTATAACCTTACATTTATCATTGTTAAACCTCATCTGCCACCTTTCAGCCAAAGTTTCCAACTTATCCAGATCCATCTGTAGCAGAATACTATCTTCTCTTGTATTAACTGCTTTACATAGTTTTGTATCATCTGCAAATATCGATATTTTACTGTGTAAACCTTCTACCAGATCATTAATGAATATGTTGAAGAGAACAGGTCCCAATACTGACCCCTGCGGTACCCCACTGGTCACAGCGACCCAGTTAGAGACTATACCATTTATAACCACCCTCTGCTTTCTATCACTAAGCCAGTTACTAACCCATTTACACACAATTTCCCCCAGACCAAGCATTCTCATTTTGTGTACCAACCTCTTGTGCGGCACGGTATCAAACGCTTTGGAAAAATCGAGATATACCACGTCCAATGACTCACCGTGGTCCAGCCTATAGCTTACCTCTTCATAAAAACTGATTAGATTGGTTTGACAGGAGCGATTTCTCATAAACCCATGCTGATATGGAGTTAAACAGTTATTCTCATTGAGATAATCCAGAATAACATCCCTCAGAAACCCTTCAAATATTTTACCAACAATAGAGGTTAGACTTACTGGCCTATAATTTCCAGGTTCACTTTTAGAGCCCTTTTTGAATATTGGCACCACATTTGCTATGCGCCAATCCTGCGGAACAGACCCTGTCGCTATAGAGTCCCTAAAAATAAGAAATAATGGTTTATCTATTACATTACTTAGTTCTCTTAGTACTCGTGGGTGTATGCCATCCGGACCCGGAGATTTATCTATTTTAATCTTATTTAGCCGGTTTCGCACCTCTTCTTGGGTTAGATTGGTGACCCTTAATATAGGGTTTTCATTGTTTCTTGGGATGTCACCTAGCATTTCATTTTCCACCGTGAATACCGTGGAGAAGAAGTTGTTTAATATGTTAGCTTTTTCATCGTCATCTACAACCATTCTTTCCTCACTATTTTTTAAGGGGCCTACATTTTCAGTTTTTATTCTTTTACTATTGATATAGTTGAAGAACAGTTTGGGATTAGTTTTACTCTCCTTAGCAATGTGCTTCTCTGTTTCCTTTTTGGCAGCTTTAATTAGTTTTTTAGATAAAGTATTTTTCTTCCTATAGTTTTTTAGAGCTTCAATGGTGCCATCCTGCTTTAGTAGTGCAAATGATTTCTTTTTACTGTTAATTGCCTGTCTTACTTCTTTGTTTAGCCACATTGGGTTTTTCCTATTTCTAGTCCTTTTATTCCCACAAGGTGTAAACCGCTTACACTGCCTATTTAGGATGTTCTTAAACATTTCCCATTTATTATCTGTATTCTTATTTCTGAGGATATTGTCCCAGTCTACCAGATTAAGGGCATCTCTAAGCTGGTCAAACTTTGCCTTCCTAAAGTTCAGTGTTTTTGTGACTCCCTGACAAGTCCCCCTAGTGAAAGACAGGTGAAACTGTACAATATTGTGGTCGCTATTTCCTAGATGCCCGACCACCTGCAGATTTGTTATTCTGTCAGGTCTATTAGATAGTATTAGGTCTAAAAGTGCTGCTCCTCTGGTTGGATTCTGCACCAATTGTGAAAGATAATTTTTCTTGGTTATTAGCAGAAACCTGTTGCCTTTATGGGTTTCACAGGTTTCTGTTTCCCAGTTAATATCCGGGTAGTTAAAGTCCCCCATAACCAGGACCTCATTATGGGTTGCAGCTTCATCTATCTGCTTTAGAAGTAGACTTTCCATGGTTTCTGTTATATTTGGGGGTTTGTAACAGACCCCAATGAGAATTTTGTTACCATTTTTCCTTCCATGAATTTCGACCCATATGGACTCGACATCCTCATTTCCTTCGCTAATATCCTCCCTTAAAGTGGACTTTAGACAAGACTTTACATAGAGACAAACCCCTCCTCCTCTCCGATTTTTACGATCCTTTCTAAACAGACTGTAACCCTGTAAGTTAACTGCCCAGTCATAGCTTTCATCTAACCATGTCTCGGTTATTCCCACTATGTCAAAGTTACCTGTAGATATTTCTGCTTCTAGTTCTTCCATCTTGTTTGTCAGGCTTCTGGCGTTTGCGAGCATGCAGTTTAGAGGATTTTGTTTTGTTCCAATCTCCTCGCTGTGGATTGTTTTAGAAATGTTCTTACCTCCCTTCTGAGTATGTTTTCCTGGATCTTCTTTGTTCAAGTCTAATGTTTTTCTTCCCGTCCCCTCTTCTTCTAGTTTGACGCTCTCCTGATGAGTGTAGCGAGTCTTCTGGCGAATGTGTGTTTCCCAGGTTTGTTGAGGTGTAGTCCGTCTCTGGCGAGGAGTCCATCGTACAAGTAATTCACACCGTGGTCCAGGAATCCGAATCCTTGTTGTCTGCACCATCTTCTTAGCTAGTTGTTTGCATCAAGGATCCTGTTCCATCTCCTGGTGCCATGCCAGTCTACTGGGAGGATAGAAGAAAAAACTACCTGTGCATCCAGTTCCTTTACTTTCTTCCCCAACTCTTCAAAGTCTTTGCAGATTGTCGGTAGGTCCTTCCTTGCCGTGTCATTGGTGCCAACATGTATCAGAAGAAATGGGTGGACGTCCTTGGAGTTGAAGAGCTTTGGTATCCTATCGGTCACATCCTTGATCATCGCACCTGGAAGGCAGCATACTTCTCTTGCAGTTATGTCCGGTCTGCAGATGGCTGCTTCTGTGCCTCTCAGTAGTGAGTCTCCCACCACCACCACTCTTCGTTGCTTCTTGGCTGTACTTTTTGCTGTCACTTGTTGCTGTGTGCCCTTTTCTTTTTTGCTTGCTGGTATTGCTTCATCCTTAGGTGTGCCATCTTCATCCTCTACAAATATTTGATATCGGTTCTTCAGTTGTGTGGTTGGTGATTTCTCCATGGTCTTCTTGCTTCTTTTGGTCACATGCTTCCACTCATCTGCTTTTGGAGGTTCTCTGACACTTTTTCACCTTCTGTGACCAGTAGAGATGCTTCTGTTCTGTCTAGAAAGTCTTCATTCTCTTTGATGAGTTTCAAAGTTGCTATTCTTTCTTCCAGACCCCGCACCTTTTCTTCTAAAAGGCTGAAAAAGCTCCCCTCAGTTTATACTTGAGTGAGGGTCCCAGAAGAAGAAGGGCAAACAGCGGGTCATAGGAGGAAGGAGCCTGCTACAACAGCTAAATTTTGTGCCCACTGCTAAAGAGAAATGAATATTCACTGCGCTCGCAGTGAATATTATTTTCTCTTTAATAGTGGGCACTGGCTTCCTGCAGCACCTGGGCGATCAAGTGTGCCCACTGCTTAAGGAGATGAATATTTCATACCTTCCATGTCCATGGGCGTGGAGTGCAGTGAATATTTATTCCCTGTAGTTGTGGGCACACGTGATCGCCCCGCTGCTGTAGCTGCTGGCATCGGAACAAGATGCTACATTTTTTAATGTTTTTCTGATGGGGGCCATGCATACCTGGATAGGGATGAGGAGGCCGTGCATACCAGGATGGGGATGAGGAGCCATTCATACCAAGATAGAGATGAGGAAGCCATGCATACCAGGATGGGGATGAGGAGGATGTGCAAACCAGGATGGGGATGAGGAGCCATGCATACTAGTATATGGATAAGGAGGTCATGCATACCAGGATGGGGATGAGGAGGATGTGCAAACCAGGCTGGGGATGAGGAGCCATGCATACCAGTATATGGATAAGGAGGTCATGCATACCAGGATGGGGATGAGGAGCCATATATACCAGGATAGGCATGAGGAGGCCATGCATACCAGGATGGAGATGAGGAGCCATGCATACCAGGATAGGGATTAGGGGGCCATGCATACAAGGATAGGGATGAGGGGACCATGCATACAACAATGGGGATGAGGAGGCCCTGCATACTAAGATGGGGATGAAGAGTCATGTATACCATGATATGGGTGAAGTGGCCATGCACCTCAAGATGGGGATGAGGGAACAATGCATAACAGGCTTATACTCGAGTCAATATTTTTTCCCAGTTTTTTGTGGTAAAATTAGGTGCCAAGGTTTATACTTCAGTTGGCTTATATTCTAGTATGTAAGGTAAATTTCACGTGCACATGTCCGTGTTTCACGTACGTGTGGTGAATGGGTGTCTGTGCACAGACACACTGGCATGTTCGTTTTTTTACAGCAGCATGTTTTTACAGCATCTGTGTGTCATCAGTGTGACATGTACTGGCACCTGTGAAGCACCACTGTTAGCACTGTTCCCCAGCGCCGGTTGCTGGAAAATAGCTCACATCATTCTCCATGATCGCGCTGCGACCAGCGCTAGCAGCGGAAAATGTTGAGAGTTGTATTTAACAGATAACAGCAAGAGCAGGTTGCGGCTGATGTTATTACTACTCCCATCAGCCTATACCTGCTGCCGCTAATTACAGTGAGAGCAGGCACCAGCTGATGTGAGTATTAAACAGCCTGTGCTGTAAATTAATAAGTTCAGCTCAGTTAGTTCATGGAAGATCACCTAGAGAATTTTCTTACCGTGATCTGCGGTGAACTCACTGAGCTGAACTGCGGTGAACTCATTGGCTTTTTCTCAAGGTGTTGAGCTCACTGCAGTTCAGCCCGACTGGGAAAGTAGATTCAGTAACCCGTGTTAACCTTGCGTTAATTAAAGGGGTTGGCCCAGTTCAGAAAACTTTTTCTATAAGCTGTGATAGTCAGGGATGCCATCAGGACATTACTGTCCTTTCTGGCGTATGGGGCCCAATGAGCAGAGAAGGGCCGAAGTAGGCCCCCTCTGTTCTGCTCACCGGGCCCCAGCTTCAGGATCCCGACGCTTCAGGTACTGATCGAGCATCCTCCGACACATGCAGAGGCGTATTTGGGGGGGTAGCCGGGGCATATGCCCCGGGTGCAGCCAGCAGGGGGCGCAGTCAGGCCACCTAATGCGGCGGTCCGCAGTGTCTTCCCCGGCAGCTGCATTCTGACACCCCCCAAACAGGCAGTCGGCCGTTCTCTGTGCCGGGCGGTCAAGCTGACAGCCAGCACAGAGAAGCTGCAGCGTGCCGGCTCCCAGGGATCAATCGTACTCGCATCTCACAGACGCAAGTACAATTGAAGCTCTGACCTCGAGGTCAGAGTGACATCAGCAACATAATCAGATCATGTGATCACGCTGCTGACGTCATTCGCCTGCACTGCATAGCCGAACACTGGTGGTAAGTGCTTGAGTGGAGCTGAAGACATTGAAGATTATGTGCATGGGGGGGATTTAATATGTGTGTGGAGATTTGGAGTGACGTTGGGGGGAATTTAATATGTGTGTGGAGATTTGGAGTGAGGATGGGGGATTTAATATGTGTGTGGAGATTTGGAGTGAGGATGGGGGATGTAATATGTGTGTGGAGATTTGGTGTGGGGATGGGGGGATTTAAAATGTGTGTGGAGATTTAGAGTGGGCATGGGGGATTTAATGTGTGTGGAGATTTGAAGTTGCGATAGGGGGATTTAATGTGTGTGGAGATTTGGTGTGGGGATGGGGGATTTAATTTGTGTGGACATTTGGAGTGGGGATGGGAGGATTTAATGTGTGTGGAGATTTGGAGTGGGGAAGGGGGGATTTAATATGCGTGTGGAGATTTGGAGTGAAGATTGGGGGAATTAACCCCTATACCCCCAAGGGTGGTTTGCACGTTAATGACCGGGCCAATTTTTACAATTCTGACCACTGTCTCTTTATGAGGTTATAACCCTGGAACGCTTGGAGTGAGGATGGGGGATGTAACATGTGTGTGGATATTTGGTGTGGGGATGTGGGGGATTTAATATGTGTGTGGAGATTTAGAGTGGGCATGGGGGGATTTAATATGTGTGTAGAGATTTGAAGTGGGGAAATGGGGATTTAATGTGTGTGGAGATTTGAAGTTGGGATGGGGGGATTTAATGTGTGTGGACATTTGGAGTGGGGATGGGAGGATTTAATGTGTGTGGAGATTTGGAGTGGGGAAGGGGCGATTTAATATGCGTGTGGAGATTTGGACTGGAGATTGGGGGAATTAACCCCTTTACCCCCAAGGGTGGTTTGCACGTTAATGACCGGGCCAATTTTTACAATTCTGACCACTGTCTCTTTATGAGGTTATAACTCTGGAATGCTTCAACAGATCCCAGTGATTCAGACATTGTTTTCTCGTGACATATTGTACTTCATGATAAAATGTATTTGATATTGCTTGCATTTATTTGTGAAAAAAACGGAAATTAGGCAAAAATGTCGAATTTCGAGAGCCCCTGATGTGCCAAAACAATGGAAACCCCCACAGGTGACCCCATTTTGGAAACTAGACCACCTAAGGAACTTATCTAGATGTGTGGTGTGCACTTTGAACCCCCAATTGTTTCACTAAAGTTTATAATATAGAGCCGTGAAAATTAAAAAAAGTATATTTTTTTCCACAAAAATTATCTTTTTGCCCCCAATTTTTTATTTTCCCATGGATATCCGGAGAAATTGGACCCCAAAAGTTGTTGAACAATTTATCCTGAGAACGCTGATACCCCATATGTGAGGGGAAACCACAGTCTGGGTGCATGACAGAGCTCGGAAGGAAAGGAGTGCTGTTTTGGAATGCAGACATTGATGGAATGATCTGCGGGCATCACATTTCGTTTGCAGAACCCCTGATGTACCTAAACAGTAGAAACCAAAGAATGGTAATTGTTCTGCCCATCTTAATGTGCAGAGAGTTAATTATCATGTTATTCAAGTTGTGGCCACTGGAGGTCATCAGTTGCCTACTTTTCATGTTTACCAACCTTTCCCTCCTAAGAGCAATGTCTTATGGGTTAGTTCCGCCCACATTCTTCTTGTGAAGACAAGCTTCAGTAGCCATTTTTCCTCAGATCTGCAGAGAGGCACACGTGCTCCTGTCTCGCTTACTTTCTTACCCCTGTCCTAACGGATCTCGGTACATTTATAAAGGTTTAATGCATCTTATGTTTGTGTTAGTATTTAAGCCTTATGCAGCTCCTATAGCCAGATATAGTTAGGCAGATGTGCTTTGCAGCTTGCAGTTAGGTTAATGTGTACTCTGCATTTAGATAGATGCATTCTTGTATAGAATAGGGCAGTGCTGTTAGAATTACTGTGTAATGCACTCTGTATAATTCTTGCTGTTATGTCCCAGTTATTTATGTGATTGCACCCTGTATGTGCATATACTGAAATGCTGTTATTCTTTACAGTTTTTCACCAGTCATCCACTATGATCAGTCATCCACTATGATTATTCACTGAACATCCACTTTGTACATCAACATCATTCACTATTCGATCATTTACTATGAATACTGTCCACCATTGTTGTTCAACGTTATAATTTTGGTTATCATCACCCTAATAAATAAGACTTAAGCATCAACACAGTCTGTTTACTGGGATGTGGATGAAGGTTTAGCCGTATGTTGGAATCCACACAGCATCCTACGTGGAGGAAGACAGAACAGTGAAAAATGAGACCGCCAGTCGCAGGCGGTGATTGTAAAGTAAGAACAGATTAGCTGCCTTCAGTGAAACTGATAGCCGGTCGCAGGCTGTAGTTGTTCAGACTGTACGGAACCGCTAACACCCACACTGCTCCGCATTCGGGTATCACAGCAGCCGCCATACAGCTGCGGGACAATACTGCAGCCCGCCAAGAGGAGCTACATCATTCCCGCCACGCGGAAGCTCACCGCACCTAGACTCAGTTTCCCGCCAAAACACTCAGCAGTACGCAGCTAAGCGCACAATATCTCGAAACAGCACATCCTCACTCAAGACGAGGTCACGAGCAAGCTCTAACAGGTCATCATTAGCAGAGCTGGCTGCTGTCGCTCGTGCTGAAGCTGAAGCAGCCAAAGCGAGGTCCTCCTTTGCCGAGAAAGAAATGCATCTAAAGCTGAGACAAGCAGAGCATGAGGCAGAAAAGGTACGTTTGCAGGCAGAACAAACTGCATGCCTGCAAGCCGAAACCGCACGTTTGCGGGCAGAGCATGAAGCAGATAATGCACGTTTGCAGGCTGGAACCGCACGTTTGCGGGCAGAGCAAGAAGCAGAAGGTGCGCGCCTGCAAGTGTCTCTAGAAAGACTTATGGTAGACAAAGAGGCAGCAGCTGCAATAGCTAAGGCAGAGTACTTGGAAGCCATGAAGGATCCTGATTATGAGAGACGCAGCAACGTTCTTGGAACAGATCTAGAGCAGCAAGATCCAGCTCAGCGCGTCACAGAGTACGTTCATCGACACTCCAGCATGGACAACACCCTCGACAGTTTGTTCACTGAAGGAAACCTAAGGGCAGCTGGACTATGGATAGTTGGAGCTAAGAGAAGAGTGAGCAAACTCATCTTCGACTGTGTTACGTGTCGCAAACTCCGGGGCACATTCCAAAATCCGAAGATGGCCAATCTTCCACCCGACAGACTCAGTTCTGAACCTCCCTTCACCAACGTTGGACTAGATGTATTCGGTCCTTGGTCTGTGGCTACACGACGGACTAGAAAAATACTTACGGAAGCAAAGTGTTGGGCGGTTCTATTCACGTGTCTGTCCGTCAGCCGTTCATATCGAAGTAATCGAATCGATGGACACATCAAGTTTTATAAACGCACTTCGACGCTTCATCGCAATCAGAGGACCTGTGAAGCATATTCGTTCTGACCGAGGTACGAATTTCATCGGAGCGGCAAGAGAACTCCAAATCCCTTCCAATCTGGACATCGATAATGTGGAAAGGTATCTAGGTGAGCAAGGATGTACCTGGACCTTCAATCCACCACACTCTTCGCACATGGGAGGTGCGTGGGAAAGGATGATAGGGATAGCACGCAGAATATTAGACTATCTTCTTACAAGCTAACACCAGACTTACACAAGAGAGTTTATCCACGTTCTTGGCAGAGGTCTCAGCCATCATGAATGCCAGGCCACTGACAGCACTTTCTAGTGATTCTGGAAATCCATCCATCCTTACTCCTGCAATGTTACTCACACATAAAACCTGTGTCCCGAAAGCTCCACTCGGAGAATTCAATGACAAAGACCTCTACAGACGACAATGGAGGCAGGTACAAAGCGTATCCAACGTCTTCTTGAATAGATGGAGGAAACAGTATCTTTCCACTCTGCAAAGCAGGACAAAGTGGCAGAAAGACCGCCCAAACATTCAATCTGGCGATGTTGTACTCGTCAAAGACAGTCAGTCACATCGGAACGAGTGGCCACTCGGCCTAGTCATTAAGACCCTGCCCAGTAAAGATGGGAAAGTGCGGAAAGTAGAGGTCAGAGTGTGCAAGCTTGGAGAAAACAAACTGTTCCTCAGACCCGTTACCGAGCTTGTATTATTATTTTCCCCAAAAGAACCTAATTGTGGCATCTGTTGACGCCAAGCGGGGAGTGTTCTGCCCATCTTAATGTGCAGAGAGTTAATTATCATGTTATTCAAGTTGTGGCCACTGGAGGTCATCAGTTGCCTACTTTTCATGTTGTTTACCAACCTTTCCCTCCTAAGAGCAATGTCTTATGGGTTAGTTCCGCCCACATTCTTCCTGTGAAGACGAGCTTCAGTAGCCATTTTTCCTCAGATCTGCAGAGAGGCACACGTGCTCCTGTCTCGCTTACTTTCTTACCCCTGTCCTAACGGATCTCGGTACGTTTATAAAGGTTTAATGCATCTTATGTTTGTGTTAGTATTTAAGCCTTATGCAGCTCCTATAGCCAGATATAGTTAGGCAGATGTGCTTTGCAGCTTGCAGTTAGGTTAATGTGTACTCTGCATTTAGATAGATGCATTCTTGTATAGAATAGGGCAGTGCTGTTAGAATTACTGTGTAATGCACTCTGTATAATTCTTGCTGTTATGTCCCAGTTATTTATGTGATTGCACCCTGTATGTGCATATACTGAAATGCTGTTATTCTTTACAGTTTTTCACCAGTCATCCACTATGATCAGTCATCCACTATGATTATTCACTGAACATCCACTTTGTACATCAACATCATTCACTATTCGATCATCTACTATGAATACTGTCCACCATTGTTGTTCAATGTTATAGTTTTGGTTATCATCACCCTAATAAATAAGACTTAAGCATCAACACAGTCTGTTTACTGGGATGTGGATGAAGGTTTAGCCGTATGTTGGAATCCACACAGCATCCTACGTGGAGGAAGACAGAACAGTAATCTTAGGGTCGGACTACTGCATGCAATACTTTCCTACCAAAAGCTAGCTGTTCTGATGAGACATCTAATTTATAGTGTCTAGCAAAGGTAGAAAGACTGGTCCAAGTCGCTGCCCTACAGATCTGCTCTGCTAAAGCTCCCCCCTTTTCTGCCCATGACGTAGCTATAGCTCGGGTTGAATGGGCTCTAAGGCTGTCTGGGGGATCCTTCCCTTGGGCTCTATATGCTAGGTCTACAGTAGTTTTAATCCACCTTGCAATGGTAGACTTTGCTGATTTGCAACCTTTATTTGGTCCGTATCTCGTCTCCAACCTTCATTCGCCCTTAGGTATTTTAAAACCGTCTCTCTAACGTCCAGGTTATGATAGACCCCCTCTTTTGAGTTTCTAGGATGTTGGCAGAACGAGGGAAGGATTACTTCCTGGTTCATGTTTGTAGATGAAACTACTTTGGGGAGAAAGGCCGGGTTAAGTCTTAAGACTATTCTGTCGTCAAAAACCTGAAGTTATGGATCCTGTATGGATAGTACCTGCATTTCCCCTAATCTCTTAGCTGAAGCGATGGCTACCAAAAAGGCTGTTTTAAAAGAGAGATTGGCTCTGATAACAGGTATGGTTATCTACACAGGGCATTGAGGACTAAATTTAGGTCCCAGGGTGGAGAGGATTTTCTCACAAGAGGTCTCATTCTCTGTGTGGCTCTAGAGAACCTTGCTATCCAAGGATGGGAGGCCAAAGAGGAGTCAAAGAAGACACTAAGGGCCGCAATCTGTACTTTTAGAGTACTAGGCCGGAGGCCTTTTTTAAATCCTAGTTGTAGAAAGTTAAGTATCCTAGGAATGTCCAGAATGAAGTATCTACTGGGACTTCTAAAAAGGAACAAAATCGCTTCCAGATCTTATTATAGATCGCTGAAGTCACCGGCTTCCTGCTTGCCTGGAGTGTGGTGATCACATCCTCTGACAGGCCTTTTGATCTTAGGGTTAGGCATTCAGAATCCAAGCAGATAGCTGGAGTGAGTCTGGGTTGCTGTGGAACACCAGACCTTGGTACAGTAGATCCTGTCTCTTCGGTAGAAGTATAAGACTTTCTGTCGACATTCTGAATAATAGGGAGAACCAGCTTCTTCTTGGCTAAAAGGGAACCACCAAGATTACTGTTGCTCCCTCGTATTATATCTTCCTGAGTGTTCTCGGGATCAGTGGAAGAGGTGGAAAAGCAGACAGAAGACCCTCTACCCAAGGTTGAGACAGAGCGTCGACTCCCGCTGCACCCTCTAGGGGATTGAGAGAGAAAAATGTTCTGGTATTTGCATTTGACCTGGTGGCAAAGAGATCCACTTGAGGCGTTCCCCACTGCTGGCATATGCTGCTGAACAATTCTGAATTTAACTCCCACTCTCTGGGATCTATTGGCGTTCTGCTCAAAAAGTCTGCCACCTGATTTTTGGCACCTTCCAGGTGGACCGCAAACATGGATCTGACGGATTTTTCTGCCCATCTGAAAATCTGGTCTGCTAGGTGCTGTTGAGATGGATGTCTCTGGCCTCTCTGATGCCTTAGAAACGCCACTGCTGTCCCATTGTCGACAGTATCCTTACGTGTCTGACTCTGACCTGTGACTGGGCTTGGTAAAGCACTTTCCAAATCACATAAAGTTCTCTGAAATTCGATGATTTGTTTGTCATCTTCGGACTCCACTTCCCCTGGTAGTATGTTCTTCCTATATGTCCAACAAAGAAATAGAAAAATGTGCGGCACTCACCCTTCTTATGCTGTTTAATTCATGCTCTTTATTGGAAGCAAAATAGTAGCATGTTATACATCCGTTAGGACATCAGGTATACAGGAGGGTGCGGGAGTAGAGAGAGGACGACGGCCGTTTCGCACAGTGAGTGCTTCGACGGGTCCAGGTGATTGATTACCATATGTCATTTCCTTTTTAAGGATTTCTGACATGCATGCATATACATACATACAAAAAAGTTAATTAAAAAGTGAAAAATATCAGTGATTGTGCATTAATAACAAGTAATCATTTCTAATATACAGACTTATAACTCTAAACATTTTTTCTTTTCTTTTCAGACCCTTTCTTATGTACCTTAGTTTTTAACCCTTTATTCGTTTTGGCTATAAAAATACCACCATATCTAGCCTATCGTTTAAGCCAATCGGACCTTGCGCGTTAGAATTGAGTATCCATCTGGCTTCTTTTTGTAATAATAATTTATTCTGATCTCCTCCTTGCGGAGGGTATTTAACAATCTATAGGCCAGCGAATTTAAGCAAATTAGGATTAGCGTTGTGTTTTTCTTTCATGTGCTGGATTAGCCTTAAGGTACCGTCACACTAGACGATATCGCTAGCGATCCGTGACGTTGCAGCGTCCTGGCTAGCGATATCGTCCAGTGTGACAGGCAGCAGCGATCAGGCCCCTGCTGTGCTGTCGCTGGTCGGGGAAGAAAGTCCAGAACTTTATTTGGTCGCTGGACTCCCCGCAGACATCGCTGAATCGGCGTGTGTGACACCGATTCAGCGATGTCTTCACTGGTAACCAGGGTAAACATCGGGTAACTCAGCGCAGGGCCGCGCTTAGTAACCCGATGTTTACCCTGGTTACCATCCTAAAAGTAAAAAAAACAAACAGTACATACTTACCTACAGCCGTCTGTCCTCCAGCGTTGTGCTCTGCTCTCCTCCTGCTCTGGCTGTGAGCGTCGGTCAGCCAGAAAGCAGAGCGGTGACGTCACCGCTCTGCTTTCCGGCCGCTGTGCTCACACAGACAGTACAGGAGGAGTGCAGAGCACAGCGCTGGAGGACAGACGGCTGTAGGTAAGTATGTACTGTTTGTTTTTTTTACTTTTAGGATGGTAACCAGGGTAAACATCGGGTTACTAAGCGCGGCCCTGCGCTTAGTTACCCGATGTTTACCCTGGTTACCGGCATCGTTGGTCGCTGGAGAGCGGTCTGTGTGACAGCTCTCCAGCGACCAAACAGCGACGCTGCAGCGATCCGGATCGTTGTCGGTATCGCTGCAGCGTCGCTTAGTGTGACGGTACCTTTAGACAGCCTTTGCCTGTTGTTATGGAGTTATAGTGTTCTTTAAATCTCGTTACCAGAGGTCTTATTGTTTTTCCGATATAAAAATATCGGCAGGGACAAAATAAAACATAAACTACAAATTTACTCTTACAAAAAATATAATCCTTGACTTTATGTGTAATGGAACCAAGTTGAATAGGGTTATGTGAAATATGAAGGTGACAAAATCTGCAATTACCGCACCTGTAATTACCCACCAAAGTATTACTAGTTAACCAATTCTTAAGAATCCAAGTCCATAAGAGTTTGCACTCCTCTGGTGCCATCCCTTTCTATACTTCCTATATGTCCGCCCCATCCATACTGACTGGCGTCTGTGGTAACGGTGACACAGGGATAAAGGATCCATGGAACTCCCACCTTCAGGTTTTTCTGGATGGTCCACCAGGTTAGAGATATTTTTCCCGAAGGAGAAAGTCATCTTCTTTTCCAGAGAACTTTGCCTTCTGTCCCAAGTTTTCATAATCTCTTTCTGTAACCCCCGTGAGTGAAATTGACTCCACTTCACACAGGGAATACAGGCCGTCATTAATCCCAGAATGCTCATTGCCTCCCTTATAGAGGCAGGGTTCACTCTGAATCGGTGTACACTCTCGATTAATGTCACCTGCCTTTCTTTTGGCAGAAAAGATGTTCTGGTGTGGGAATCTAATATGACCCCAACAATTTTATTCTGGAATGTGGAATCAGGTTTGATTTCTCCCAATTCACAATCCAGCCCAGCTCTTGTAGAATGGAGAGTGTGAAATTGCAATCGATCCTGAGAAGTTTCTCGGATTTCGCCATTATTAAAAAGTCGTCCAGGTATGGTACTATGGAAATACCTTGATTTCTTAAGTAGGCTACTACCTCTGACATCAGTTTGGTACATATCTTGGGGGCCGAAGCTAGGCCGAAGGGAAGGCACCTGAATTGAAAATGATAAACTACTCCCTTGTTCATCAGAGCAAATCTCAGGAATATCTGGTAGGAAGCGTGGATTGGGACATGGTAGTATGCACTCTTTAGATCTAAGGTGCACATCACCATGTCTTTATCTATCAGAGGTATTGTAGACTTTTTAGACTCCATCCTGAATCTCCTGTATCTTATCCACCTGTTCAGGGGTTTGAGATTTATAATCGTCCGGGAGTCTCCTGATGTTTTTTTTTTTTTATTGAAAAGAGATTTGAATAATCACCCTTGCCTCTCTCTGGGAAGGGTACTGGGACAATTGCCTCTACTTTTAATAACTCCTGGATGTCTGGCCACATAGGAGAGTTTAAGAGGGGATAGGATCTGGTTACTATGAACCTTTCTGGAGGAAGGCTGGTGAACTCTAGCTTGTAACCCTGACCAATTACCTGAAGAATCCATGGATTTTTGGATCTATTCTGCCAACCCCCTAGACATTTTTGTAACCGACCTCCCACTCTGATGCCATTTATTAGGTTTCCCTGAACCAGGACCCGGGAAGATGGAGTCTCTACCCTTTCCACCTTTGGGATAAGACCATCTCCCAGTTTTCTCCTTACCCCTGTAGTCCGTCTTCTGACTGGGTCGGGACCTATGAAAGGGCTGGTATTATTTTGTATTTTCCTCAGGAAACCCTTTCTTTTTGTCTGAGGCTTTTTCTAATATGTCATCTAGAATTGGCCCAAACACTTTACCCACTGAGAACGGGATCCTACAAAGTTTATTCTTTGATTGAATATCCCGATCAAGTTTTTAGCCAGATAGCTCTTCTGGCTACATTGGACAAACACTCGCTTCTGGCGGCGAATCGCACCAACTCCGCTGACGTGTCCACCATGAATCCTGTTGCAAGCTTTAGTAATGGCAAGGATTTGAGGATGACATCTCTAGAGGTTTTAGCCTTAAGATGTTCATCCAAATCGTCCATCCATGGATGCATGGATCGGGCTACAGAGGTTGCTGCTATATTTGCACGTATTATTGCTGCTGAGGATTCCCAAGTTCTCCTAAGCAGTCCATCTGCCTTGCGATCCATTGGTTCCTTCAACACAGAGGAGTTCTCAAATGGAATTGCCGTTTTCTTCGCCAATTTAGCCAAAGGCACATCTATCTTGGGAACTTCATCCCAAACCTTTATATCCTCTGGATTAAAAGGCAAACAGATTCTAAAATCTCTAGGCACCACTAGTCTCTTCTCCGCTTCCTGCTATTCCTCCAAGATCATGGACTGGATGTGATTATTCACCAGAAAAACTCTAGTAACATGAGCATGCAGACCGCCAAACATCTCATCCTGGATCGAGGTCTCGTCTGGAGTGTCCTGTAACTGCATGGTGTTACGAACTGCCAGCAGGAGTTCATCTGTATCTGCAGCCGAGTAGAGATATTTCTTTCCTCTTCCTATAGAGTCTGGAAGGCATGGTACTGCATAAGGTGCGCGCCTCTGACTGGGGAGAACACAGAGAGAGCAGCATTAAAATTATGTCAGTGCCAGTTCCCCACTAGCATCACTCCCCCCTTAGTGATGCACTAATTAGAAGACCCCCAGCCGGCCAGTGGTCACTAGAGGGGAGGGGTCCTACAGCCACTCCTACAGGGGTTAAATCCAGGTGTCCGGCCGGGAACTTCCTCTTTTCCTCCCGGCGGACACCTGGAAGCTTTTGTCTGTATCCCTGCAGTAATGTCAGATCCCCTGGTTGAGGCCCTGCTGAAGAAAGCAGCACAGGAAGGCGAGCACTGGCTTCAGGCCCTTTTTACCGGCATCAGGGCTCACCTCCCTGTCCCCACTCCTGACCCCCTGCTCACAATCCCCTCACCTGGTCCGGTCCCCGTGTGTCCGGCTCTCCTCCGCCGCTGACCAGCACACCAGCTGTGGGTCGTTCTGCGCTGCGTACCTGCAGTCCGGAGGTTGGAGCTGCCCAGATTCCCACACTGGAGCCCCTCTCTGCATCACAGCTGATCGAGGTCCTCCCAGCTGCGGGCATGCAGGTGACCTCCCGAAGGCGGCGGGGTAGGGCTGGGCACCGCACCCGCCAAAAAAACGTTGGTGGTCCCCCTTTGGAAGTGGCATCAGGCCGCGCGTGATGCCCCCCTTTCCCCTCCTGCTGCTCCGGTTGCAGGCGGTGTGTCGGTGGGCTGCGCCAGGCGGCTATAGGCATCACCCCATTCCCCGGCCGCTCCAGTGATGCCGCGAATGGTACAGGGGGAAAGGCGGACCACCCCGTGGCCCGGAGCGGCTCCAGGTTGCAGCTGCAGGCGGCTTCCGGCTTCTTCGGGCACTGCTAGGAGCTCTGGGAAGGCTCCGCCCAGCCACTTCCGGTCCCCGCCCAGCCACTTCCGGTCACATTTTAGTGCGGAGGCCAGCGCTGGCCAGTCCTCCATTACCTTCCCTGCGGGCACATATATGCCGCCCACAGGGGGTAATCTGGAGACTGGTAGTAACGCCACACAGTCCACAGAGCAGGCTGATCAGTCAAACCCGACCGAGCAGCGCACTGAGTTCCCACCAGGCCTGACCTCCAGCCTACCCCTGGCAGACGAAGCACTAATGCCTGCACGGGGGGTATCTGTGGTCAGACAGTAGAGGTCACAGGGCAGCTGAAGAGCGCATTGTTCGGTCCACAAGGACCGATTAAGGCGCTCAACCTCTGCACAGCACGAATCACTGCAAAATATCAGTAAGGGCACCAAACACAGACACATTTACACCTCCACAGCCCATATTCCTAATAATTATCCGTTCACCGCTGCCCCGTCAAATCCCAGCAATGGGATTGAATACAGTTACCTAATAACGCCCCCCTTCTAAGTAGCACGACGGGACCGACTACTGCCAATAATCCCCATCGTAATAATGTTAGAATCCCCCCATTACACCGCTTAGTAACGGCGGACGAAGGCGTAGATGCCAAACGTCCTCCCAATCTTCCTCTGATAACTCCCATCGCCATTTGCGCGACCCCTCTCTAAACGCCCCTCCCATCACCGACGCAGACACAGCTCCCATAGGAGCCGATGCAAATCTCGGGCCTCAGGATCGCCGTCATCAGCAACATCCGAGGGGTTCGAAGTATCTCAGAGCCTAGATAGGTGTTATCGTGCACGTGACAAATCCTCTAAATCACGGGCACCCTCTAGGGCTTTCAGCTGGGGAGATCAATCCCCCGCGGCTTCCAGCCACAACAACTGCCATGCAGTTGCTGAAGACAGAGCCATTAATCTGCCACTACGTGGTTGTAATCAGGCTCCAACGCACGATAGTCAGCGTATCGGCCAGTCCCTCGCTGTAGCGGGAGCCAGAGTTTCTCCGTCTTGTGATATCACCCCATTTACATCAGTGGGAGCCGGGGTTCCTCCAGGATTGGAGTACACTCGTCCAGAGTCACACAGCAGTGGGTGTTCCAAGGGTAGCGAGAAAATGTTACGCTACGGGGTTAACTTAAAGGAAATGGAGCTAACATCAGCGATAAAGAAGTTAATACTACAACTATCACATCTAAGCGGAAAAGTGGTGAACAATACAACACCACAGTCCGCTAATCTACACAAAGACGCCTTCTTCTGCGGGATCAGCCTGCTAGGCGCTCATATAGATCAGGAAACTAGACAGAAAATCTGGAGAAACAATTATATTGACATATGGTCGCTGTTATCAGCGGACCAACAAACGGTGGATAAAGCTAACGATAGGGGTTTCGATAGGGGTAGATCGAAAATAGCATTAACTATGAATAATTGGCTCCAGGCCTTTGCAGTATTGGGCTGTATTATGAGCCAGAAACATCCGGAACGCTGCTACGAATTGTTTATATATCAGGACATGATATATCGTTCGTACAAGTCTCATGGCGGTTCAGCCTGGCGGCGGTATGACGAGGAGTTCCGCAGGTGTCTGGACCTACAGCCCGATCTAGGCTGGGGAATTAAAGCAACAGACGTGTGGTTGTGACTGATGCTGTCCCAAAAACAGCCCCCCTATTCAGCCACGACCACTAATTACTCCGCAGCCGCAGGTCAGAACTCAGTGGTCGTGCGAAAACCCGGGGCCTGCTGGCTATTCAATGAGGTAAACTGCCATTTCCATGCGTTATGCAAATTCAGACATGATTGCTCCGCTTGTGGGGGGGACACCCAGCGTCAAAGTGCACTCGTCAGCCATACAAAGCGCCTACAAGGCAGAACCCCAGTGAGCGTAACCGCGATGGTCCCCTGGCTAAATCTCTATCCCAATAAGAAAGCGGCACAGCAGCTGCAAGCGGGATTCTCCGACGGGTTTTTTATCCCCTTCAGGTTTACAAGAACGCCAACGCTATCCGATAACCTAAAATCTGCTCATGAATTCCCGGAAATACTTAGACAAAAAATAGATAAGGAGGTAGAATTGGGTAGAATAGCAGGCCCCTTTCAGTCGCTCCCCTTCAAAAACATTAAAATATCACCGTTAGGCATTATACCAAAAAAGGAACCCGGTAAATACCGCCTAATCCATCATTTATCTCACCCAGGGCGATTCGGTTAACAACACAATTTCCCCAGAAGAAGCTTCCGTCACATATGCGTCTTTCGATAAGGCAGTAGAATTAGTCCGGGCAGCCGGACCCGGCACCCTGCTAGCCAAATCCGACATAGAATCAGCATTCCGTTTACTACCCGTGCACCTGGTATGTTTGCACCTTCTGGGCTGCAAAGTGGACCAGCACTATTACTTCGATATGTGCCTTCCGATGGGATGTTCCATCTCATGTCATGCCCCGTTCTTCCTGCGCCAGCTCTGCGCTCCAGCCCTCGGTCCTGCACCCCCACAGTACGCAGTCGCACTTCCTGCGCTGGCTCTGCGCTCCAGCCCTCGGTCCCGTACCCCCATAGTGCGCAGTCGCACTTCCTGCGCTGGCTCTGCGCTCCAGCCCTCGGGCCTGTATCCCTGCAGTGCACAGTCACTTCCTGTGTCGCCTCTTTAAATCCCACTGACCTCCCACGGCTTCACACATCACCGCAGGGACGCCAGCACACCGGACCCGCAGGTATTCTATGTTCCCTTCCTATCTCCTAGGCTTTGTACTTCCCGTCTACATCACAGCTGATCCCTGCTTTATGTATTCTTTAAGACACAAAAGAGAATAGTAAAACCAAAAACACTCAGTTTGAAAAAAATTGCAGTAATCCGCAAGTGCTAGTAAAAGATGTAAAAAACAGGGTATTTGGTTGATACGTTTTTTGAAAAAAATGTATACTAAGCTGCTCTACCAAACTTCATGGTATACCCATATCAGAACAGTCCTAACTAATGTATGCAATCCCTATCTGATGTATTTAAAAACCTGATCATCTGTATATTACCTGTGTGAACAGGGTTCAGAGAGGAAAAATCCATGTGTGCATACAGAGTAGAACAGCTTTTGTGCAGATAGCCCAAGAGGAGTGGTGGTGGATAACTCCCCAGTCTTGTAAAACGTATCAATCAAATACCCTGTTTTTTACATCTTTTACTAGCACTTGCGGATTACTGCAATTTTTTTCAAACTGAGTGTTTTTGGTTTTACTATTCTCTTTTGTGTCTTCAGGTTTCTTGGTGGTGTGTGAACATGTTCCTACAGACTTGTTCACTGTGCAAGTAGCCCATGTGTTTCTGTTTCCATAATTGTTCTCTTGTGTCTACAAGACTGGCGAGTTATCCACCACCACTCCTCTTGGGCTATCTGCACAAAAGCTGTTCTACTCTGTATGCACACATGGATTTTTCCTCTCTGAACCCTGTTCACACAGGTAATATACAGATGATCAGGTTTTTAAATACATCAGATAGGGATTGCATACATTAGTTAGGACTGCTCTGATATGGGTATACCGTGAAGTTTGGTAGAGCAGCTTAGTATACATTTTTTGCAAAAAACGTATCAACCAAATACCCTGTTTTTTACATCTTTTACTAGCACTTGCGGATTACTGCAATTTTTTTCAAACTGAGTGTTTTTGGTTTTACTATTCTCTTTTGTGTCTTCAGGTTTCTTGGTGGTGTGTGAACATGTTCCTACAGACTTGTTCACTGTGCAAGTAGCCCATGTGTTTATGTATTCTTTGCAGCACATGCTGTGAGTTTTTCCCCTTCCCTGACTTACATTTTCTCTGCATATACGCCAAACGGTGTGTTATATACCTACAATCTCCAACCCCCCTTTACATATTTTCTCCATTCCACTTAATCCTATACTATTCCCTCTCTACAGTTTTCCCTGGAGCCTGCCTCACGCTACTATCTGTCCCGCAATTTCAGGGTATCTTCCACTTTTTTCTTTCTACAACAAGGTTAGTCGCCCTTTCTCTCACTACTAGTACTTGCATTGATTTTTTTCAGGTTTTGTCAGAACCTTACCTTTGGATGTCATTTGCCGATGTGTACGCCAACTTTAATGTCAGCTCTATGAATGTATATTTCACTAATTCAACTAGTGGCATGATGTATATATTTTATGTGTATATAAAGTGTCTGTATTAGATATATATCACTGTATATAGCTCTACAACCTCAGCCAGCAGTTGTTGCACATGACTAATGTATAGCACCTTTTTGTATATTTTTTTGGAATTTTTTTGTATTTCTTTGTTCATATTAGTAATATATTACAATTCTTATTGTCTTTCTAGTGAGGTTTGACAAAGGCCCACAGCAGGGCCGAAACGTTACCTCAGTACCTTTATACTATTGTGGTGACCCCAGCTTCGCAATATCACTCTGGTGAACATAAATAAATTACTCCTCTGCATATGAAAAAAGACAAAAACTCGAGTGCGGCTGTTTTTTACTTATATGTGAAGTTATCCTGGTTCAGCCTGCACCTATCTACATTGACCAGAGTGCACGCCTTTGCTATTTCTACTATTTCGAGCTATTCAGCACCTTCCTAGATTGGGTAGTTCGGTATGAGACGGGCAGCAAATCCCTAATTCACTACCTCAACGAGTTCCTGTTCGTCAGCCCCAGAAATTCTAAACTCTGCTCCGATCTACTAGAAAAATTCAAATCTATCTCACACAAATTCGGCGTACCTTTGTCACCGGATAAAATGGAGGGACCATGTAATGTATTGCCTTTCTTGGGCATCGAAATAGATACCAATTCGATGGTTTTCCGCTTACCAAAGGATAAAATACTAAAAACCCAGCAAATGTTGAAAGGCTTTCGCGAAGTTAACCAGGTAACCCTACAGCAAATGCAGGCATTATTGGGCCTACTGACGTTCGCCTGCCGCGTAATGCCCGTCGGCAGAAAATTCTCGCGCAGACTATCTTTGGCAACAAAAGGCGCTTACCAGCCCGGCCATAGAATTAGGCTCACTCGTTCGCTAAAAGCAGATCTGCTAGTATGGCAGACGTTCCTACAGTCGTACAACGGTCACACGTGCGTCATGGCTAGAGAGATCGCAAGCAAGGAATTAGGGCTGACAATAGGGTGGAACGAAAAAGAGGGTTTTTCAGCAATTTATAAAAACCAATGGTGCAAGTCTGATTGGCCGGAGCAATGGACGACAGCAAAGTGGGGGCAAGACCCAGCCCTATGGGAATTGTTTGCAGTAGTAGCAGCGATGGAGATATGGGACGATCAGTTGAGAAACATTCGTTTCCAAACAAAAAATGCAAAAACAGCGAGGAGTCTAAATCACATGTCTTCTTCATCCTTGCCCATACTCGCTCTCTTGCGCCGGCTAGTGCTGAAATGCCTGGGAAACAATTTTTGGTGTAGAGCCACCGTGGTGGCGGAAGTAGATGATAATATAATTGAACCACTGTTATTTTCCAATTGGCAAGCTTTCAAAATCCAGCAGCCCAACGCACAACCCCGGGGTATTCAGTGTCCACCGTCCCTGTGAGACACAGTGGCCAATCATTGATGCCATTAATCCGGGCCTCCATTTCACCAGCTACCTGGCAGGTGTATGGTAAGGCTTGGGAGGAGTGGTGCTCACTTATTCAGGGTAGGCCAGTTGATAGATGCGAACGAGCACGAAGCGCGGTGACGACTGATTTTCTATTACGGATGAGGGAAGGCGGGGCATCAGGCACCTCAGCACAACGGAAATTATCGGGGCTAGCATTTTTCTTTCAATTATTGGGATGGGTAGACATAACTAGTCCTTCTGCATAAAACAAGCCATTAAAGGTTGGAAAAGGCTTCAGCCAAGCCAAGAATGTTGCTGCCCCATTTCACTGAGACTACTGCATGACCTGATTTCGATATCCTCATCAGTCTGCTCATCGCAATATGATGTGGCCCTCATATCGGCAGCTTTTGCGACTGCCTTTTTCAGAGCACTGCACATTAGTGAATTGCTACCGTGGTCAAAAAACGCGTCGGAAGGAGGCCTAATTAATGACGACATAGTTATATGCAGTGACGCCCTGCGCATCAGGGTTAGAAAATCCAAATGCGATCCCACCGGTAGGGGCACATGGGTCCTGGTTAACTCTACAGATGGCCCAGTTTGCCCGTTAAAAATTGTTAAAAGATACGCCGTAATAAGACACGCAGGGAGATTTTTCTTCGCTCATACAGACGGGTCCCCTCTGACCAAGTACCAATTCCAGGCAATGTTCAAGCTATGCTTGGAAAAAAACGGTGCAAATCCAAAAGAGTATGGAACGCATTTGTTCCGGATAGGGGCGGCCACAGAAGCAGCTAGGGCAGGAATGTCAGAGGCCGAAGTGCAGAGAATGGGTCGTTGGAAGTCCACATGCTTCGCCAGATACATAAGACCCGACTTGCTTAATTAACATATTTTGTCTCTTACAGGGGTTGAAGTTTGGGTTGTAGGAGATACTAGGCCGAAAAGAGGACCAAACTGCGGCCAGGAGGAACAAATCTTTACCTCCCGGGCATAAAAGTTAACTGGAAGGGAATCAGAGGCCTCCAGTGGAAACAGGTGTTCAAGGAGATGGTTGGCATAGCGGAACACCCAGTTATAATGGTGTTACACGCGGGTGGCAATGACATAGGCAAACAAAAGGTGGCCGAATTGTACAAATGGATGACAACGGATATGGAACGGTTCAGCTGTCTATTCAGGAACATAATACTGATGTGGTCGGATATAAGACCACGGGCTGTTTGGCGAGGAGCAAAAGATAAAACCCATAGAGCGGACAAGGAGTAAATTCAATGCTCGGATTGGAAAATATGTGAGAGGAAGAGGCAGTATTGTGATTCGTCACCACCAGCTACACGGGGATAACACGCCACAATTAAGACCGGATGGAGTACACCTAACGGACATTGGCCTCAATATTTTTCTGTCTAGTTTACAGGATGGGGTTGAACAGGCCCTAACATTGATGGGTGGGGTCGGAGTCCCGCGTAGGTAATACACGGGATCCTCAGTGGCAGAAGAAGCGGAGGAGGGCAAAAGTCGTAACCGCTCGTTGGGCCAATTCCCCTGTCAATCACGGACAGGAGCTCGGCGCGAACCGCCCGTTACGATATGTAATTGCCTTTCTCTGCTTATTTAATTAATAAACTGTGACCGACCTGTTCAACCCACCTAGTACTGTGTGTGTTTCATTACGGGAGTGATGGGAGGGGGGAAGGCACTAGTTACGACACCCAGGTCTCCACAGTTTTCTCTTTCTTCCTGATCCGACTCTCCAGAATCTTCTTTATCAGAAGATGGGCTGGACTCCCTCGGTCTTTTCCGCAATGTTTGCGGTTCTGTCTGGCTGGTCTGGGGAAGATTCAGACTCAAGATGGAAACCTGAACCTCCTGACGTATCATTGTTCTCATGTTGGTCAATAATGAAGTCTGCTCCTCGCCTACGATTTTAGACGTGCATGACTTGCAAAGCGGCTTCTGCCAGTTCTCTGGCAATATAGCTGCACAAATGGTACATTTACTCTTCCCAGGTTTTTTCTTTTCAGATGCAGGGGTGGAAGGCTCTCTCTATAACACACAGAGATCCAAGTACCACCTCCGAGTAAATATGGGATTAGGAAGTGGCATTGTGGTATGGATTTGAGTAGCTTACTCACGTGCCCCTGTGTCTGCTCTGGGCCCTCAGTTCTGCCTGTGTCTTCCCTCAGGAAGGTACACTAACCGGGTGCTCTCTATCAGGATGGTCGGCGGCATATACAGCCCCATTCCCCCTTTTATGCTTTGTTACCTGTTGATCCTGCCCTCCTCATCGCGTTCCACGTGGCATGACCGTGCTGAAAAGCCTCTCCTGAGGCCAGCACTGCCGCTGGAATCTGCCCGCTGGCAAACATCTGATGAGTGCCCCGTCGACCGGAAGTGACGCGGCCATCACAACAGGAAGTGACACCGCCACGGCCTGGAGGAGATGCGGCTGCTATACACACACCAGAAGCTCGCACCCGGACCGAGAACCCCCAGCGCGGAGGAAGCGGACCCGACCCCAGGAGCAGTGCTACACTGAGGAGGCTGAGGTACCCCCCATCGCAGGTATCAGCAGCAGATGTCTTGCAGTGGGGAAGGGAAAGGCTGGGTCCCCCGATCACCACCATCTGCACAGCACCATCGGAGGACATGCTTGCCATTCCTATCCACAGTGGGACAGGAAAAACACTGGTGAGTGGTAAGGGGAGGGTCCTTTTAACCGCTTGTTGTTCCTATCCCACTGAGGGTAAGAAGGACGTCCTCCAATGGTGCTGTCAGGTGGTGAACTGGAAATAATTGTTTTTACATCGCTTTATTCTGAGGGCTATAACTTTTTTTTTTTTTCGCTGATAACGCTGTATGGTGGCTCGTTTTTTGCGGGACAAGATGACGTTTTCAACGGTACCATGTTTATTTATATCTGTCTTTTTGATCGCGTGTTATTCCACTTTTTGTTTGGCAGTATGATGATAAATAGTTTTTTGCCTCGTTTTTTTATTTATTTTTCTACAGTATTCACTGAAGGAGTTAACTAGTGGGACAGTTTTATAGGTCGGGTTGTTACAGACGCGGCAATACTAAATATGTGTACTTTTATTGTTTTTTTTATTTACATATAGAAACGTATTTATTAGAACTATATATATATATATATATATATATATATATATATATATATATATATATATATATATATATATATATATATATATATATATACTGTGTATATATAGTTCCAATAAATATATATATATTTATTTTTTTTTTCATTTAGGAATTAAAAAAAAAAAATATTTTTACAGTGTGATTTTTTTTTCTTTACTTTGTCTCAGAGTGAGACATCACTGTATATTGTCAGATTGCTTATCTGACACTGCACACCACTGTGTCAGATCAGCGATCTGAGAGGCAGTGCTGCAGGCTTGCCGGCGCCTGCTCTCAGCATGCGCCGGCAAGTCACCTCCCTGCAGGACCTGGAAGGACCCCGTGGCCATTTTGGATCCGGGGGCTTGCAGGGAGGACGCTGGAGACCCTCTGAACAACGCAATCACATTGCGTTGTTCTGAGGGTCTCAGGGAAGCACACAGGGAGCACCCTCCCTGCGCGATGCTTCCCTATGCCGCCGGAACACTGCGATCACTAACCTCTGCACTAATCCGTACCTCCCACTCCCGACTACAAGACTTCTCCCGTGCTGCGCCAATCCTCTGGAATGCTCTACCCCAAGAAATTAGGACCATCCACAATTTGCATAGTTTTAGGAGCTCCCTCAAAACACATTTGTTCAGAGCGGCCTATCATGTTCCCTAATCAGTTATTTTGGTTGTGTGTAGCCCATTCACTACTTCCATCTATCCCCCACTCCCTGAAGATGGCTGGACAACCATTGTAAATACATCATTGTAAATACACACCTGTACTTTGTATTTCCCCACCTCATTGTAGATTGTAAGCTCTCACGAGCAGGGTCGTCTTGTGTTGCTTTAATTCTTGTATTGTTAACATTGTTACTTATGACTGTTGTGTTTGAAGCTGTTAAACTGTAAAGCGCTGCGGAATATGTTGGCATTATACAAATAAAGATTATTATCATTATTATCGCAGTGTTCTGGGGGTTAATGTGCCTGGATCGGTCCGTGATAATCAGCTGACACCTGGCCGCGATCAGTCGCACTCCCCTCGTCAGCGCGGCTGATCAGTGATGACTTACTATCCCGTAGGTGGTCCTACGAGCCCAGGGCACCTTGATGGGATAGTACGTCTGATGTCAGAAAGGGTTAATGTGTGGTGGAGATTAGGAGTGGGGATGGTGGGTTAATGTGTGTGTGTGTGTGGAGATTTGTAGTGGGGATGGGGGAGGGTTTAATATGAGTGTAGAGATTTGGAGCAAGGATATGGGGATTTAATGTGTGTGAAGATTTGGAGTTGGGATGGGGGGATTTAACATATGTGGATATTTGGTGTGGGGATGTTTAATGGGGATGTTATGTGTTGTTTGAAGTGGGGATGGGAGGATTTAATGTGTGTGTGTGGAGATTTGGAGTGGGAAAGGGGGGATTTAATATGCGTGTGGAGATTTGGAGTGAAGATTGGGGGAATTAATGTGTGGGGGAGATTTTGAGTGGGAATGGGGGGTTTAATGTGTGGGAGAGATTTGTAGTGGGGATGGGGGTTTTATGTGTGTGGGGAGATTTGGAGTGGGGATGGGGGGATTTAATATGCAGAGACAGTATGGTGAGTATGAAATTCAGAGAGTAGCTGACAGCACAACTGGCAATGGGATGCCCGTCCTAGTCCCACGGACCAAAGTGGAAGGGTACATACCCAAAAAATGCTTAAAAAAGACCTTTGATGGTTGAAACTTTGCACTTGGCACAATAAAATAAGTTTTTCTCACCTGGATTGGATGCTGTCCTTCATCATTTTTTTTTACAGTATGGTGAGTAGGGGGAAGGGTGCAGACAGTAAAAGGAGCGAATGAGTGAATGTATGTATGAGTAGCGACGGGAAAAATGTAAGTGGATACAGTATGAGGAGTGAGGGTCATGGGATAAGTGCAGACACAGTATATGGAGTCGGGGGTATGTGTGTGTGAGCAGGCAGTGTAGAGAGTGAGAGGGTAAATATATGAGGAGACAGTATGGTGAAAAGGAGAGATGTGAGAGGAGACAGTATGAGGAGGGAAGGCAATAGTGTGAGGAGACAATATGGGGGGGGAGAAAAGTGAGTGGGCACAGAATAGAGAGTAGTGCAGGGTAGCATGGGGGGACAGTGTAAGGGTACAGCCAGGAGGGGATAGTACACCAAGGAGAAGAAGTATGATTAGAGGTACAGTATAGAGACTGGGCCCTATAGAGACGACACAGTGAGAGAGGACAGTGTGAAGAGGGGTCCCAGTATGGAAAGGGGAGGTCAGTGTGGAGAGCATGTACCATAAGAGGGACAGTGTGGTGGTCATATTTTGTGCAGAGGATATATTGAGGGGCAATTATTCAGGGGCTCAACGTAGGGCATTTATTTTTATTCAGGAGTATTATAATGACACTGCTATCTTTAAGGGCATTGTGTGGAGATCTGTGCAGAAGTCTGGAGAAGACTGTAGAGACAAGCTGTGGATGATATAACTCATCATGGGGTTTGAACAAGATGAAGAAAAGAAGGAGAAGAACTCCAGAGATGATGTCATCTATAATGTACCTGGATGTAAATGTTATTTGTGATACTGACTAATTCTTGTGCTTTTATTTATGGTATGTATAGTAGTGCAGACAAACAACATATACCGATGAGCGGCAGAGAGTAAGTAATATTAAAAAATAAAGAAAAGACGTGGCAACACTCACCAATCCTGTGAAGCAGATAAAGCCCTTTATTCAAGCAATGAAGAGACCATGTTCACGGCACGGGGGAGAAAAAGAGGTGAGCGGGGAGAGGACAACAGCTGTTTCGCGCCCACACCGGCGCTTCTACGGGTCCACGCTGGAATGGAACAACGCCAGGTGAGATAAGTGCCGAAGCACCACCCCCTCTGACGTGTATCCCGTCCAGCGCAGGCAGAAATCAGGTGTACAGCGGGGAAGTAAGTGAAAGACATATACATATTAAAATCAATAGGAAAATGTTACGATGTTATACATATATACCTAGAGTAACAACAATATTACAATGTTATACATATACACCTAGAGCAACCAAAATCCCATAGGAAAAGAACGTTAATTACACGTAACATCTACAGTCATATTACATATGGTATTAAATCGTTAGAATTTTGCGTTTTTCTAACCTGATGTGAATATCTTTATCAACTGGTCTACCATCTACATTCTATTTATTTATTAATAATATTTATGCGAAAACAACATAAAATATCGTGGACGGGAGACAATGAGAAAAAGTGAATTATAATGCACATTAGTGCTAATCAGACAGTCTGTTCAGCCCAAACTTTAGAGGAACACAGACATGTCAATTTTTTCATTCAGGCCTGCCAGTCCTGTCGCCTTTGTTCTCATTATCCATCTCGCCTCCCGTTGTAGTAGTAACTTTTGTAGGTCACCTCCTTGTTTTGGTACGAATACTTTTTCGATCCCAGCAAAAGTTAGTACGTCAGGATCTCCTGCATGACATTCTTTAATATGTTGAATAAGTCTGGGGACACCTTTCCCTGAATTAATAGATCTTTGATGTTCCCTAAAGCGTGTGAACAGTTTTCTAATTGTCTTGCCTATATAAAATCTCCTGCAGGGACAGAAAATAACGTAAACTACGTAATCTGTCCTGCAGGTGATTAATTGTTGAACATGGTGTATACAGGGACCAATATTTAAAACAGGGGCCTGAATATGGAAACGACAATATCGACACTGTCCAAAAATTAAAACGCCGAGGAGTGACTTTTCTGGGATATATCGTTTGTGGGTGGCTATTAACGCGTTTCATAGCATCCTCTAGAATGTTTTCTGGGTACCCTCTATCTCTGAATCTCTGACATAGATCCTTAGATTGTTCTTCAAACCCTCTGGTTGTATTATTGGCTCTTTTCGTCCTTAATAATTGACTGTGTGGCAATTCACTGCTACATCATGACAGTTTTCATCCTTATCATGTAAAAAGATCATTGCCATACAGTCAATTATTCTAGAGGATGCTATGAAACGCGTTAATAGCCACCCACAAACGATATATCCCAGAAAAGTCACTCCTCGGCGTTTTAATTTTTGCTTCCAATATAGTTCCATGGATAGGGAAATTAGATCTACAATAAGGAAGCATTGGCATATATTGGAAAGTGATAAAGAGCTGACTGACATCGCTATAGAAGGCCCTCTTATTTCCAACAGACGGGGGAAAAGGATAAGAGATATCTTAGTCCGAAACCGTATAACAGAACAGAAGAATACATGGTTAGAACAGATGACACCGAAAGGGAATTATAGGTGTGGACAGTGTCGATATTGTCGTTTCCATATTCAGGCCCCTGTTTTAAATATTGGTCCCTGTATACACCATGTTCAACAATTAATCACCTGCAGGACAGATTACGTAGTTTACGTTATTTTCTGTCCCTGCAGGAGATTTTATATAGGCAAGACAATTAGAAAACTGTTCACACGCTTTAGGGAACATCAAAGATCTATTAATTCAGGGAAAGGTGTCCCCAGACTTATTCAACATATTAACCCCTTCATGACCCAGCCTATTTTGACCTTAAAGACCTTGCCGTTTTTTGCAATTCTGACCAGTGTCCCTTTATGAGGTAATAACTCAGGAACGCTTCAACGGATCCTAGCGGTTCTGAGATTGTTTTTTCGTGACATATTGGGCTTCATGTTAGTGGTAAATTTAGGTCAATAAATTCTGCGTTTATTTGTGATAAAAACGGAAATTTGGCGAAAATTTTGAAAATTTCGCAATTTTCACATTTTTTATTTTTATTCTGTTAAACCAGAGAGATATGTGACACAAAATAGTTAATAAATAACATTTCCCACATGTTTACTTTACATCAGCACAATTTTGGAAACAAAATTTTTTTTTCTTAGGAAGTTATAAGGGTTAAAATTTGACCAGCGATTTGTCATTTTTACAACGAAATTTACAAAACCATTTTTTTTAGGGACCACCTCACATTTGAAGTCAGTTTGAGGGGTCTATATGGCTGAAAATACCCAAAAGTGACACCATTCTAAAAACTGCACCCCTCAAGGTACTCAAAACCACATTCAAGAAGTTTATTAACCCTTCAGGTGCTTCACAGCAGCAGAAGCAACATGGAAGGAAAAAATGAACATTTAACTTTTTAGTCACAAAAATTATCTTTTAGCAACAATTTTTTTATTTTCCCAATGGTAAAAGGAGAAACTGAACCACGAAAGTTGTTGTCCAATTTGTCCTGAGTACGCTGATACCTCATATGTGGGGGTAAACCACTGTTTGGGCGCACGGCAGGGCTTGGAAGGGAAGGAGCGCCATTTGACTTTTTGAATCAAAAATTGGCTTCACTCTTTAGCGGACACCATGTCCCGTTTGGAGAGCCCCCGTGTGCCTAAAAATTGGAGCTCCCCTACAAGTGACCCCATTTTGGAAACTAGACGCCCAAAGGAACTTATCTAGATGCATAGTGAGCACTTTGAACCCCCAGGTGCTTCACAAATTGATCCGTAAAAATGAAAAAGTACTTTTTTTTCACAAAAAAATTCTTTTAGCCTCAATTTTTTCATTTTCACATGGGCATCAGGATAAAATGGATCCTAAAATGTGTTGGGCAATTTCTCCTGAGTACACCAATACCTCACATGTGGGGGTAAACCACTGTTTGGGCACATGGTAAGGCTCGGAAGGGAAGGAGCGCCATTTGACTTTTTGAATGAAAAATTATTTCCATCGTTAGCGGACACCATGTCGCGTTTGGATAGCTCCTGTGTGCCTAAACATTGGCGCTCCCCCACAAGTGACCCCATTTTGGAAACTAGACCCCCCAAGGAACTTATTTAGATGCCTAGTGAGCACTTTAAACCCTCAGGTGCTTCACAAATTGATCTGTAAAAATGAAAAAGTACTTTTTTTTCACAAAAAAATTCTTTTCGCCTCAATTTTTTCATTTTCACATGGGCAGTAGGATAAAATGGATCATAAAATTTGTTGGGCAATTTCTCCCGAGTACGTCGATACCTCATATGTGGGGGTAAACCACTGTTTGGGCACTCGGCAGGGCTCGGAAGGGAAGGCGCGCCATTTGACTTTTTGAATGGAAAATTAGCTCCAATTGTTAGCGGACACCATGTCGCGTTTGGAGAGCCCCTGTGTGCCTAAACATTGGAGCTCCCCCACAAGTGACCCCATTTTGGAAACTAGACCCCCCAAGGAACTTATCTAGATGCATATTGAGCACTTTAAACCCCCAGGTGCTTCACAGAAGTTTATAACGCAGAGCCATGAAAATAAAAAATAATTTTTCTTTCCTCAAAAATGATTTTTTAGCCTGGAATTTCCTATTTTGCCAAGGATAATAGGAGAAATTGGACCCCAAATATTGTTGTCCAGTTTGTACTGAGTACGCTGATACCCCATATGTGGGGGTAAACCACTGTTTGGGCGCACGGCAGGGCTCGGAAGGGATGGCACGCCATTTGGCTTTTTAAATGGAAAATTAGCTCCAATCATTAGCGGACACCATGTCACGTTTGGAGAGCCCCTGTGTGCCTAAACATTGGAGATCCCCCAGAAATGACACCATTTTGGAAACTAGACCCCCAAAGGAACTAATCTAGATGTGTGGTGAGGACTTTGAACCCCCAAGTGCTTCACAGAAGTTTATAACGCAGAGCCATGAAAATAAAAATAAAAAATTATTTTCTCAAAAATGATCTTTTAGCCTGCAATTTTTTATTTTCCCAAGGGTAACAGGAGAAATTTGACCCCAAAAGTTGTTGTCCAGTTTCTCCTGAGTACGCTGATACCCCATATGTGGGGGTAAATCACTGTTTGGGCACATGCCGGGGCTCGGAAGTGAAGTAGTGACGTTTTGAAATGCAGACTTTGATGGAATGCTCTGTGGGCGTCACGTTGCGTTTGCAGAGCCCCTGATGTGGCTTAGCAGTAGAAACCCCCCACAAGTGACCCCATTTTGGAAACTAGACCCCAAAGGAACTTATCTAGATGTGTGGTGAGCACTTTGAACCCCCAAGTGCTTCATAGAAGTTTATAATGCAGAGCCGTGAAAATAATAAATACGTTTTCTTTCCTCAAAAATAATTATTTAGCCCAGAATTTTTTATTTTCCCAAGGGTTACAGAAGAAATTGGACCCCAAAAGTTGTTGTCCAGTTTCTCCTGAGTACGTTGATACCCCATGTGTGGGGGTAAACCACTGTTTGGGCACATGCCGAGGCTCGGAAGTGAAGTAGTGACGTTTTGAAATGCAGACTTTGATGGAATGCTCTGTGGGCGTCACGTTGCGTTTGCAGAGCCCCTGATGTGCCTAAACAGTAGAAACCCCCCACAAGTGACCCCATTTTGGAAACTAGACCCCGAAAGGAACTTATCTAGATGTGTGGTGAGCACTTTGAACCCCCAAGTGCTTCATAGAAGTTTATAATGCAGAGCCGTGAAAATAATAAATACGTTTTCTTTCCTCAAAAATAATTATTTAGCCCAGAATTTTTTATTTTCCCAAGGGTTACAGGAGAAATTGGACCCCAAAAGTTGTTGTCCAGTTTCTCCTGAGTACGCTGATACCCCATGAGTGGGGGTAAACCACTGTTTGGGCACACGTCGGGGCTCAGAAGGGAAGTAGTGACTTTTGAAATGCAGACTTTGATGGAATGGTCTGCGGGTGTCACGTTGCGTTTGCAGAGTCCCTGGTGTGCCTAAACAGTAGAAACCCCCACAAGTGACCCCATTTTAGAAACTAGACCCCCCAAGGAACTTATCTAGATATGTGGTGAGCACTTTGAACCCCCAAGTGCTTCACAGACGTTTACAACGCAGAGCCGTGAAAATAAAAAATCATTTTTCTTTCCTCAAAAATTATGTTTTAGCAAGCATTTTTTTAGATTCACAAGGGTAACAGGAGAAATTGGACCACAGTAATTGTTGCGCAGTTTGTCCTGAGTATGCTGGTACCCCATATGTGGGGGTAAACCACTGTTTGGGCACACGTCAGGGCTCGGAAGTGAGGGAGCACCATTTGACTTTTTGAATACGAGATTGGCTGGAATCAATGGTGGCGCCATGTTGCGTTTGGAGACCCCTGATGTGCCTAAACAGTGGTAACCCCTCAATTCTAACTCCAACACTAACCCCCCCACACCCCTAACCCTAATCCCAACTGTAGCCATAACCCTAATCACAACCCTAACCACAACCCTAATTCCAACCCTAACCCTAAGGCTATGTGCCCACGTTGCGGATTCGTGTGAGATATTTCCACACCATTTTTGAAAAATCCGCGGGTAAAAGGCACTGCGTTTTACCTACGGATTTTCCGCGGATTTCCAGTGTTTTTTGTGCGGATTTCACCTGCGGATTCCTATTGAGGAACAGGTGTAAAACGCTGCGGAATCCGCACAAAGAATTGACATGCTGCGGAAAATACAACGCAGCGTTTCCGCGCGGTATTTTCTGCACCATGGGCACAGCGGATTTGGTTTTTCATATGTTTACATGGTACTGTAAACCTGATGGAACACTGCTGCGAATCCGCAGCCAAATCCGCACCGTGTGCACGTAGCCTAATTCTAAAGGCATGTGCACACGCTGCGGAAAACGCTGCGGATCCGCAGCAGTTTCCCATGAGTTTACAGTTCAATGTAAACCTATGGGAAACAAAAATCGCTGTACACATGCTGCGGAAAAACTGCACGGAAACGCAGCGGTTTACATTCCGCAACATGTCACTTCTTTGTGCGGATTCCGCAGCGGTTTTACAACTGCTCCAATAGAAAATCGCAGCTGTAAAACCGCAGTGAAATGCGCAGAAAAAACGCGGTAAATCCGCCATAAATCCGCAGCGGTTTAGCACTGCGGATTTATCAAATCCGCAGCGGAAAAATCCGCAGAGAACCAGAATACGTGTGCACATACCGAAACCCTAACCCTAGCCCTAACCCTAACCCTACCCCTACCCCTAACCCTAACCCTACCCCTAACCCTAACCCTACCCCTAACCCTAACCCTACCCCTAACCCTACCCCTAACCCTACCCCTAACCCTAACCCTATTCTAACATTAGTGGAAAAAAAAAATTTCTTTATTTTTTTATTGTCCCTACCTATGGGGGTGACAAAGGGGGGGGGGTCGTTTATTATTTTTTTTATTTTGATCACTGAGATATAATCTATCTCAGTGATCAAAATGCACTTTGGAACGAATCTGCCGGCCGGCAGATTCGGCGGGCGCACTGCGCATGCGCCCGCCATTTTGGAAGATGGCGGCACCCAGGGAGAAGACGGACGGGACCCCGGCTGGATCGGTAAGTATGATGGGGTGGGGGGGGACCACGGGGGGGGGATCGGAGCACGGGGGGGGGGGAATCGGAGCGCGGGAGGGGTGGAACGGAGCACAGGGGGCGTGGAACGGAGCACGGGTGTTGTGAGTTCTGTTTTTGGGCTCCCTCTGGTGGTTACTGATGGTACTGGGTGACTTGTCTTTCCTGGGTTTCTGGGTTCCACCTGTTCCATCAGCATATGGGAGTTTCCTATTTAACCTGGCTTTGCTGGCATTTCCTCGCCGGTTATCAATGTATCCAGTGTGTCTTGTTACCTCTGCTCCCTGCTCCTAGAACCTTCTGGTCAAGCTAAGTTTGGATTTTCCTGTTTTGGTGTTTTGCTTAATTTGGTTTTTAGTCCAGCCTGCAGATATGTGATTCTTGCTGCTGGTTGCTCTAGTGGGCTGAAATTGCTCCTCATGTACCATGAGTTGGCACATGAGTTCAGGTAATTTCAGGATGGTTTTTTGAAGGGTTTTTCGCTGACCGCGCAGTTCACTTTTGTATCCTCTGCTATCTAGCTTTAGCGGGCCTCATTTTGCTGAAACTGTTTTCATACTGCGTATGTGCTTTCCTCTCATTTCACCGTCATTATATGTGGGGGGCTGCTATTTCTGTGGGGGATTTCTCTGGAGGCAAGAGAGGTCTGTGTTTCTTCTAATAGGGGAAGTTAGATCTTCGGCTGGAGCGAGACGTCTAGGATCATCGTAGGCACGTTCCCCGGCTACTTTTATTTGTGTGTTAGGTTCAGGGTCGCGGTCAGCTCAGGTTCCATCGCCCTAGAGCTTGTTTGTATCTGTGCTTGTCCTTTAGTGATCCCCTGCCATTGGGATCATGACAGTATAACCGGCCCACAAAGTGTTAATTGTATTGGCTGAAGTAGGAGGATAAGTAGTCTGAGGAAGTTTTTTTTTTTTTTTTCTCTTTCTCTTTCTCTTTCCCTCAGAGTTTGCTGCCTAGCCTTATTGCAGCCTGGCTACTTCCTCCTCCTCTTAATCTTTGAATGGCTCTGATCCCAGCTGTTTATCATGGACGTCCAGAGTTTGGCTTCCAGCCTGAATAATCTTGCCACTAAGGTTCAAAATATACAGGATTTTGTTGTACATGCTCCTATGTCTGAACCTAGAATTCCTGTCCCAGAGTTTTTTTCTGGAGATAGATCTCGTTTTCTGAATTTTAGGAACAATTGCAAGTTGTTTCTTTCTTTGAAATCTCGCTCCTCTGGAGACCCTGCTCAGCAAGTCAAGATAATTATATCTTTCCTGCGGGGTGACCCTCAGGATTGGGCATTTGCATTGGCACCAGGGGACCCTGCGTTGCTTAATGCGGATGCGTTTTTTCTGGCATTGGGTTTGCTCTATGAGGAACCTAACCAAGAGATTCAGGCTGAAAAAGCTTTGTTGGCCCTCTCTCAGGGGCAAGATGAAGCAGAAATTTATTGTCAAAAATTTCGGAAGTGGTCGGTACTTACTCAGTGGAATGAGTGCGCTCTGGCTGCAAAGTTTAGAGATGGCCTTTCTGAGGCCATTAAAGATGTTATGGTGGGGTTCCCTGCGCCTGCTGGTCTGAATGAGTCTATGACTATGGCTGTTCAGATTGATCGGCGTTTACGGGAGCGCAAACCTGTGCATCATTTGGCGGTGTCGTCTGAACCGTCACCTGAGATAATGCAATGTGATAGAATTCAGTCCAGAAGTGAACGGCAAAAGTATAGGCGGAAAAAGGGGTTGTGCTTTTGTTGTGGTGATTCAGCTCATGTTGTATCAGCATGCTCTAAACGCACAAAAAAGGTTGATAAGTCTGTTGCCATTAGTACTTTACAGTCTAAGTTCATTCTGTCTGTGACTCTGATTTGTTCATTATCATCCATTTCCGTCGATGCCTATGTGGATTCAGGCGCTGCCCTGAGTCTTATGGATTGGTCATTTGCCAATCGCTGTGGGTTTAGTCTTGAGCCTCTGGAAGTCCCTATTCCTTTGAAGGGAATTGACTCTACACCTTTGGCTATGAATAAACCTCAGTACTGGACACAAGTGACCATGCGTATGACTCCCGTTCATCAGGAGGTGATTCGCTTCCTGGTACTGTATAATTTGCATGATGTTCTAGTACTTGGTCTGCCATGGTTACAAACTCATAATCCAGTCCTTGACTGGAAATCAATGTCTGTGTTAAGCTGGGGTTGTCAGGGGGTTCATGATGATGCACCTCCGATTTCTATCGCTTCATCTACTCCTTCTGAGATTCCTGTGTTTTTGTCTGACTATCGGGATGTTTTTGAGGAGCCTAAGCTCAGTTCGCTTCCTCCTCACAGGGATTGCGATTGTGCTATAAATTTAATTCCAGGCAGTAAATTTCCTAAAGGTCGTTTGTTCAATCTGTCAGTGCCAGAGCATACTGCTATGCGGGATTATGTTAAGGAGTCCTTGGAAAAGGGACATATCCGTCCATCTTTGTCCCCTTTGGGAGCAGGTTTTTTTTTTTTTTTCGTGGCCAAAAAAGATGGTTCCTTGAGGCCTTGTATAGATTATCGTCTTTTGAATAAGATTACCGTAAAATATCAGTATCCTTTGCCATTGTTGACTGATTTGTTTGCTCGCATTAAGGGGGCTAAATGGTTCACTAAGATTGATCTTCGGGGTGCGTATAATCTTATACGAATAAAGCAAGGTGATGAGTGGAAAACCGCATTTAATACGCCTGAGGGCCATTTTGAGTATTTGGTAATGCCTTTTGGACTTTCTAATGCTCCTTCAGTCTTCCAGTCCTTTATGCACGATATTTTCCGTGAATATCTGGCTAAATTTATGATTGTGTATTTGGATGATATTTTGGTTTTTTCTGATGACTGGGAGTCTCATGTTCAGCAGGTCAGGAAGGTGTTTCAGGTCCTGCGGGCCAATTCCTTGTTTGTAAAAGGCTCAAAGTGTCTCTTTGGAGTCCAGAAGATTTCTTTCTTGGGGTATATTTTTTCCCCTTCTACTATTGAGATGGATCCCGTCAAGGTTCAGGCTATTTGTGACTGGACGCAGCCTACATCTCTTAAGAGTCTACAGAAGTTCTTGGGCTTTGCTAATTTCTATCGTCGTTTTATAACTAATTTTTCTAGTGTTGTTAAGCCTTTGACGGATTTGACTAAGAAGGGTGCTGATGTTGCTAATTGGTCTCCTGCGGCTGTGGAGGCCTTTCAGGAACTTAAGCGCCGGTTTTCTTCTGCTCCTGTGTTGCGTCAGCCAGATGTTTCGCTCCCTTTTCAGGTTGAGGTTGATGCTTCCGAGATTGGAGCGGGGGCGGTTTTGTCACAGAGAAGCTCCGATGGCTCAGTGATGAAGCCATGCGCGTTTTTTTCTAGAAAGTTTTCGCCGGCTGAGCGGAATTATGATGTTGGTAATCGGGAACTTTTGGCCATGAAGTGGGCATTTGAGGAGTGGCGTCATTGGCTAGAGGGTGCTAGACATCGTGTGGTGGTCTTGACTGATCACAAAAATTTGATTTACCTTGAGTCTGCCAGGCGTCTGAATCCTAGACAGGCTCGTTGGTCACTGTTTTTCTCTCGTTTCAATTTTGTGGTTTCATACCTGCCGGGTTCAAAGAATGTGAAGGCGGATGCTCTTTCTAGGAGATTTGTGCCTGACTCCCTTGGAAATTCTGAGCCCTCTGGTATCCTTAGGGATGGGGTGATTTTGTCTGCTGTCTCCCCAGACTTGCGACGTGCTTTGCAGGAGTTTCAGGCAGCTAAACCTGATCGTTGTCCGCCTGAGAGACTGTTTGTTCCGGATAATTGGACCAGTAGAGTCATCTCCGAGGTCCATTCTTCTGCGTTGGCAGGTCATCCTGGAATATTTGGTACTAGAGACTTGGTGGCCAGGTCTTTTTGGTGGCCTTCCTTGTCGAGGGATGTGCGTTCTTTTGTGCAGTCTTGTGAGGTTTGTGCTCGGGCTGAGCCTTGCTGTTCTCGGGCCAGTGGATTGTTGTCACCTTTGCCTATCCCGAAGAGGCCTTGGACGCACATTTCCATGGACTTTATTTCGGATCTCCCTGTCTCTCAAAAAATGTCCGTCATCTGGGTTGTGTGTGATCGCTTTTCTAAAATGGTTCATCTGGTACCCTTGCCTAAGTTACCTTCCTCCTCTGAGTTGGTCCCTCTGTTTTTTCAGAATGTGGTTCGTTTGCATGGGATTCCTGAGAACATCGTTTCTGACAGGGGATCCCAGTTTGTGTCTAGATTTTGGCGGACGTTCTGTGCTAAGATGGGCATTGATTTGTCCTTTTCGTCTGCATTCCATCCTCAGACGAATGGCCAGACTGAATGAACTAATCAGACCTTGGAAACTTATTTAAGGTGTTTTGTTTCTGCTGATCAGGATGACTGGGTTACCTTTTTGCCGCTGGCCGAGTTTGCCCTTAATAATCGGGCTAGTTCTGCTACCTTGGTTTCTCCTTTCTTTTGTAATTCGGGGTTTCATCCTCGTTTTTCCTCTGGTCAGGTGGAACCTTCTGATTGTCCTGGAGTGGACATGGTGGTGGATAGGTTGCATCGGATTTGGAGTCATGTGGTGGACAATTTGAAGTTGTCCCAGGAGAAGGCTCAGCAGTTTGCTAATTGCCGTCGCCGCGTGGGTCCTCGACTTCTTGTTGGTGACTTGGTGTGGTTGTCTTCTCGTTTTGTTCCTATGAAGGTCTCTTCTCCTAAGTTCAAGCCTCGGTTCATCGGTCCCTATAGGATCTTGGAAATTCTTAACCCTGTGTCGTTTCGTTTGGATCTCCCGGCATCGTTTGCTATTCATAATGTGTTTCATCGGTCGTTGTTGCGGAAGTATGAGGTACCTGTTGTTCCTTCTCTTGAGCCTCCTGCTCCAGTGCTGGTGGAGGGAGAATTGGAGTATGTTGTGGAGAAGATCTTGGATTCTCGTGTTTCCAGACGGAAACTCCAGTATTTGGTCAAGTGGAAGGGTTATGGTCAGGAGGATAATTCTTGGGTGGTTGCCTCGGATGTTCATGCTGATGATTTGGTTCGCGCTTTTCATAGGGCTCATCCTGGTCGCCCTGGTGGTTCTCGTGAGGGTTCGGTGACCCCTCCTCAAGGGGGGGGTACTGTTGTGAGTTCTGTTTTTGGGCTCCCTCTGGTGGTTACTGATGGTACTGGGTGACTTGTCTTTCCTGGGTTTCTGGGTTCCACCTGTTCCATCAGCATATGGGAGTTTCCTATTTAACCTGGCTTTGCTGGCATTTCCTCGCCGGTTATCAATGTATCCAGTGTGTCTTGTTACCTCTGCTCCCTGCTCCTAGAACCTTCTGGTCAAGCTAAGTTTGGATTTTCCTGTTTTGGTGTTTTGCTTAATTTGGTTTTTAGTCCAGCCTGCAGATATGTGATTCTTGCTGCTGGTTGCTCTAGTGGGCTGAAATTGCTCCTCATGTACCATGAGTTGGCACATGAGTTCAGGTAATTTCAGGATGGTTTTTTGAAGGGTTTTTCGCTGACCGCGCAGTTCACTTTTGTATCCTCTGCTATCTAGCTTTAGCGGGCCTCATTTTGCTGAAACTGTTTTCATACTGCGTATGTGCTTTCCTCTCATTTCACCGTCATTATATGTGGGGGGCTGCTATTTCTGTGGGGGATTTCTCTGGAGGCAAGAGAGGTCTGTGTTTCTTCTAATAGGGGAAGTTAGATCTTCGGCTGGAGCGAGACGTCTAGGATCATCGTAGGCACGTTCCCCGGCTACTTTTATTTGTGTGTTAGGTTCAGGGTCGCGGTCAGCTCAGGTTCCATCGCCCTAGAGCTTGTTTGTATCTGTGCTTGTCCTTTAGTGATCCCCTGCCATTGGGATCATGACAACGGGGGGGCTGGAATGGAGCACGGGGGGGCGGAACGGAGCACCGGGGGGGGGGGATCGGAGTGCAGGGGGGGTGATTGGAGCACGGGGGGGTGATTGGAGCACGGGGGGAGCGGACAAGAGCACGGGGGGGAGCGGAGCACTGGACGGAGGGGAGCCGGAGCAGTGTACCGGCCAGATCGGGGGACTGGGGCGGCGATCGGTGGGGTGGGGGCACATTAGTATTTCCAGCCATGGCCGATGATATTTCAGCATCGGCCATGGCTGGATTGTAATATTTCACCAGTTATAATAGGTGAAATATTACAAATCGCTCTGATTGGCTGTTGAAAGTGAAACTGCCAATCAGAGCGATCGTAGCCACGAGGGGGTGAAGCCACCCCCCCTGGGCTAAACTACCACTCCCCCTGTCCCTGCAGATCGGGTGAAATGGGAGTTAACCCTTTCACCCGATCTGCAGGGACGCGATCTTTGCATGACGCCGCATAGGCGTCATGGGTCGGATTGGCACCGACTTTCATGACGCCTACGTGGCGTCATGGGTCGGGAAGGGGTTAAAGAATGTCATGCAGGAGATCCTGACGTACTAACTTTTGCTGGGATCGAAAAAGTATTCCTACCAAAACAAGGAGGTGACCTACAAAAGTTACTACTACAACGGGAGGCGAGATGGATAATGAGAACAAAGGCGACAGGACCGGCTGGCCTGAATGAAAAAATTGACATGTCTGTGTTCCTCTAAAGTTTGGGCTGAACAGACTGTCTGATTAGCACTAATGTGCATTATAATTCACTTTTTCTCATTGTCTCCCGTCCACGATATTTTATGTTGTTTTCGCATAAATATTATTAATACATAAATAGAATGTAGATGGTAGACCAGTTGATAAAGATATTCACATCAGGTTAGAAAAACGCAAAATTCTAACGATTTAATACCATATGTAATATGACTGTAGATGTTACGTGTAATTAACGTTCTTTTCCTATGGGATTTTGGTTGCTCTAGGTGTATATGTATAACATTGTAATATTGTTGTTACTCTAGGTATATATGTATAACATCGTAACATTTTCCTATTGATTTTAATATGTATATGTCTTTCACTTACTTCCCCGCTGTACACCTGATTTCTGCCTGCGCTGGACGGGATACACGTCAGAGGGGGTGGTGCTTCGGCACTTATCTCACCTGGCGTTGTTCCATTCCAGCGTGGACCCGTAGAAGCGCCGGTGTGGGCGCAAAACGGCTGTTGTCCTCTCCCCGCTCACCTCTTTTTCTCCCCCGTGCCGTGAACATGGTCTCTTCATTGCTTGAATAAAGGGCTTTATCTGCTTCACAGGATTGGTGAGTGTTGCCACGTCTTTTCTTTATTTTTTGTACTATTACATTTCTGTCATGTTTCAGACGTGAGCACCTCCTGATATGTTCTGAGCTCAGTAGTTGCTTGAGTGATACCACTTTAGTCCTTGTCATCGGGCTGTGCTGCTTACTTTACCTTTTACTTCATATAGTAAGTAATATTAATTTTGTTTTTTTTATGACTATCACAGCTTTTAGAAGAAAGTTTTCTGGAACAACAGACTTTTTCCACAGACAGATTGTCACCTGATAGGCTATGTGCACACGTTCAGGATTTCTTGCAGAAAATTCCTGAGAATTCCGGAAATTTTCTGCAAGAAATCCGCAAGAAAACCGCATGCGTTTTTGCCGCGATTTTGCCGCGGTTTTTGACACGTTTTTGCCGCGGTTTTGACGCGTTTTTTTCCGGATACTCCCCAATGCATTTTGGAGTGGGAAATCCGCAAAAAAAACGAAAAAAATTAATGAACATGCTGCGTTTTTTGCCACGAAGCGTTTTTTTCGCGGAAAAAAACCGCATCATGTGCACAAAACATGCGGAATTCATTCTAAATGATGGGATGCTTATTGTATGCATTTTTTTGCGGTTTTATAGCGTTTTTATCGGGAAAAACCGCGAAAAAACCGCGAAAAAAAACGCAACGTGTGCACACAGCCTTAGGGTTTGGCGGAACGCACCAAATAATTATTTATAAAGTAATAGGTGGGTTCGCAACCCGGTATCCACCATGCAAGAGTAAAACCCGCTGCTATTAAGTGACGGTACTATATGGCGGTATAAGTGAACTCTTTTACTTCACAGAGACACTTAAGACAAGAGAATGCTGTGCCCTGTTAACCTCACAGAGGAACACAGATACCAAATAGAGCAAACAGTGGTCATGCAGTCAGAATAGCACACGCAAAACTCCTCACCGGAGGTGCCGGTATTCTAGGGGCTTATTTCACCCGAACCCTGAAACCACATACATAAGACCACACTGGCGCTGAACACACAACTTAGTTGATACTAGCGCATGGCCGTGCGGCGATGCAAACCTTTTATAGCTGCAGCAACTTCAGGACCTTCCTAGAGGACCAATGGGAGCTGCTACAGTATCTGAGAAACTTCAGGACCTTACTAGAGGACCAATGGGAGCTGCTGCAGTGCCTGAGCATGTGACCCCCGACCTCCAATGAGAGGTCATACCCTGGGCATGCTCAGAAGGAGAAAAGGAGGACTTAGTCCCAGAGACGTCTGCTCGCCTCTGACCAGTACTGGCTACAATGGCTGGGCCTGGAAAGGCAGCACTAACCATCCGCACCGCATCAGGCTGAGCCAGACGCTGGGACCGACGTCTCCACTGAGCAGGCTCCACTGCGGCTGGAGAAGAATGGGAGACCGCAGCGGAGATGGCTCGAGATTCCCCCTGTGCAGAGGCGGGAACTCGTCCCCTAACAGTCACCAGCCAAACATGTAGCAACAAACAACATGCACATCACCTTGGATAGTTTCATTTATCTTCTATTTTCCTACGACATTTTTATACCATGTTCCTGAATATTATATTTCACAGCCAGTTTTATAAACTATTCAACTGGCATGTTAGAAGAAATCTTCCATCAACCAAACTGATGTATGTACAAGTAAATCACCACTTACCGTCTAGCAGATTTTTGTTTTGTGGATACTGTCTTAGGTATATGAATAGGTTCTTTCAGAGCACCTCTCAAATGAATTGTTCTGTCTTGTATTACTTCTCGTATATGTTTAATCCAGTCTTGCTTGTTCTCAATACTAGAACCCTAAAAATAATGTAACAGTAAGTAAATGCAAAATTTTAAGACAGCATAAAACTACTAATATTTCCAGTTAGTCAATACACAAAACAAGCAAGGTTAAAAACGGAAAAGTGAACATCTTTGATAAGAATTAGTAATATCAACTCATTAGCATAACACAGCTTAAGTATCAACAGAATAAGTCAAATGCTGCAGTATAAACGATTCATTTTAACCTCATAAGGACCAAGTTCATAATTTTGAGTGATTGGTCCTGTGCTTCAATCCCAAGCTATGGTAATTTTACGGTGCAGGGTTAAAGAGTAATTATACATCTTTGTTAGCCAGTAGATAGAAAACTAATTAGAATTGAGAGTCCTCCGTGGTTGTTGATACCTTTTAATGGATAACTGAAAAGATGGTAACAAATTGCAAGCTTTCGAGACTACTCGGGTCTCTTCATCAGGCATAGACTATAACAAAATGTAAAGAATCACATATTTATACACAACACAACAGATAGATAAAGCAATAGATAAGATAAGTGACGTGAAGAAGAACTATCATAGCACATTGTTCTGCTGGAAAAAACAGTCCTCAGAGATGGGGAACATTGCTTGAGCAGAAGGAATCAACGGTTTTTCAAGGATAACCTTGTATGCGGCTTGATTCATACGTCCTTCGCAAAGATTAACCTGACCAATTCCAGCCTTGCTGAAGCATCCTCAGATCATCACCAATCCTCCTCCAAATTTCAGTGGGTGCAAGACAATGTGGCTTGTACACCTCTCCAGGTCTCTGTCTAACCATTAGATGACCAGGTGTTGAGCAAAGCTGAAAATTAGATTAATCAGAGAAGATTACCTTACTTCAGTCTTCTACGGTCCAATCCTTATAGTTTTTGGCAAACTTCAGCCTGTCTCTCCTTTGCTTCTCATTGATGAAAGGCTTTTTTTCTAGCTTTACATGACTTGAGTCCTGCCTCTAGGAGCCTGTTACGAACGGTTTTTGCCATGCACTTCACCACAGCTGCCATTTGTCATTCCTTTTATAGGTAGCTTGATGTCATCCTGCAGTTGCTGAGTGACATTCAAATAAGACGGTCATCCCGGTCATTGGAGAGTTTTTTTCTCCCTCTGTCGGTCTGTAGCTTTGTTGTCCCCAATGTCTACTGTTTGACCTTGTTGTAATGGACTACCATCTCAGAAATTTTAAGGATGGGGGAAACATGACGCTCACTGTGTCCCTCTGCTAGTAAAGCCAAAATTGAGCCCTTCTTTTCCTCACTCAAGACTTTTCTTTTCAACTCCTTTGGCATGGTTAAAAGTTATATTTTCATTTCTATTACTTTTTGTCAAGACTCTGGCCAGGATGTTCCAGCCTCTGTCCTGATCAGGTCAGGGTTAACCAGAGTTGCCTCTCTCTGATTCTGGGGTGGCTATTTAATGCTGGCGATTTCTGGGTCAGGTGTCGGTGATACTTCAATGTACTCGGTTAGTGGTTGCTGACCCAGGTTACACATCTATAATCGTTGTGCCACTGTGCGTGTGAGCCTTGCTGTGTATGACTCAGTTCTGTCCCCTAACATCTGCCTCTGTTTTCTTATCGGTACTGATCTGTCCTTCCTGGTTTTCTGACCCCTTGGCTTGTCTCAGTTTATTCGTTGGTCTTGTCCATGGTACCTCGCTCTCTCCTGGCTTTTGACCCTAGGCTCCCCACTGACTATGTTATTGTTCTTTGTCCTGTGCTCCGCGCTCTCGGCTGACTCCCCGTCCTCTCACGCAGTATCTCCGCTCCTCTGCGATCACATGGCTGTCTAGTTAGGTCCTGTGCATACTTCCTGTCCAGGTCCTTACACTCCTGTCTCTCGGTCCCGTGCCCCCTGCTTGCACCATCTAGGCTTTCTACAGTGACACTACCTATGTCATTACACTTTTGGGATATTACTAGCATTTGTTTTGCCATCCAGCTTGTCCTATTGCAAGAGGATTATGAACACAACAGCAGTGTTATTTATACTTTCCTTCGTTAAATAAGATTTGGTTGAGGTGATCACCTAATCAGAAGCACATTAAGTAGAATGAGGTGTACTCTGGTTGGAATTCAACCAACACTGTAATGGTATGGCTGTTAGACATATAGAGAAGCTGATTGTTATAAAATTGTGCAGTGGTCTCTTATTTTTTGCCAGTGCTGTATGTGTATGTATAAATACAGTTCCTTGGGAAAGTATTTGGCTCCCTGGAACTTTTCAACCTTTTCCCACATATCATGCATAAAGATACCAAATGTAAATTTTAGGTGAAGAATCAACAAGTGGAACACAATTGTGAAGTTGAATGAAATGTATTGGTTATTTTAAATTTTTGTGGAAATTCAAAAACTGAAGTTCCAGGGAGCCAAATACTTTCGCAAGGCACTGTATATACATATATATGTGTAGGGAGCTGTTGATCCATTATACTGTATATCGGGAATTATGGTACCTCATGCTATGTATAATGAGACCAGAGGCATAGCAAGGCGTTTGGAGGACAAAACTTCTGAGAGGGCCCTTAACCAGGTAACCCTGACTATGGTGGCACACCCTAATAGTGGATGTAAGAGAACCGTAACAAATGGCCATGTTGTTATTAAAAAAAAATCTCTATACAAAGACCAACTTTGTTACTGCCATATGGTGATCATATAGTAGTAGATACCAGTGCAGCAGAACATGTAAGAGATACAGTACAGTTACAGATAGTGACTTACAGCTGATGTTCTTTCTGGTGGAGTAATTTACTTTTCCTGTCTTTTCCACGTAGCCCAGATGGACATGGAAATTTATTCGAGCCAGATTACAATAAAGACAGATATGAATTCTCCCATTTTTGGCACCATACTCATCTATTCCCAACCTGCACAAACTCCTTATCCTGCTGATACCCGAATGCTGAGTCGCTGCTTCCTTATATGTCCTTATAACTACACGTACTGTGTGGTACCGTGTGCCCTCTAATTTTCTTTCTACTGGAGAATTAGATTCCCCTTTTATTGCACTCAAAGTATGATGTCAACAAAAATGCGCTACAAACACTGTAAGATACACCCATAGTGAATTCCTCCACATTTCCCTCCACATGAACAGTGAGATGACACTATTGTACCTCATCCTTCAACTCCCCTGGAAAAGTACGGTGACCTCAACACAGTATGATCCCTACACAACTCTCCACGCAGTATAATGGGCCTACATAAAGTACTATGGCCCCACATCTCTCCACACTGTATAATGGACCCCACGCAAACCTTAACACTGTATAATTGCTTTCATCTTATATATAATTGTCTAAGGGTCACTTCCGTCTGTCTGTCCTTCAGTCACAGTTATTCATTCGCTGATTGGCCTCGCCAGCTGCCTGTCATGGCTGCCGGGACCAATCAGCGACGGGCACAGTCCGGAAGAAAATGGCCGCTCCTTACTCCCCGCAGTCAGTGCCTGTCGCCCGCATAGTCCCCTCTGGTCACCGCTAACACAGGGTTATTGCCGGCGGTAACGGAGCGCGTTATGCTGCGGTAACGCACTCCGTTGCCGCCGCTATTAACCCTGTGTGTCCCCAACTTTTTACTATTGACGCTGCCTATGCGGCATCAATAGTAAAAAATGTAATGTTAAAAATAATAAAAATAAAAAATAAACCTGCCATACTCACCCTCTGTAGTCCGCTGAGCCGCTCCCGCCAGCCGCCATCTTCCGCTGTACTTTCCGGTGGCAAAGATGGTATGGCAGAAGGACCTGCCATGATGTCACGGTCATGTAACCGCGACGTGATCACAGGCCCTGCGCGCCTGCGCGACAAGGACCTGCCATGACGTCACGGTCATGTGACCGCGACATCATCACAGGCTCTGCACGCCTGCGCTAGAAAGACCTGCCATGACGTCACGGTCATGTGACCGCAACGTCATCACAGGTCCTGCGCTCATACCAACGCTGGGACCGGAAACTGCCGTGGACTACAAGGGGCCTTCGGAAAGGTGAGTATATGTTTATTTTTTATTTTTTCACCTGTGACAAACCTGGCTGGGCAATATACTACGTAGCGGGGCTATAAACTACGTGACTGGCCAATATACTACGTGGCTCTGTGCTGTATACTACTTCACTGTGCAATATACTACGTGGCTCTGTGCTGTATACTACGTCACTCGGCAATATACTATGCCACTGGGCAATATACTACGTTACTGGCCAATATACTACGTGGCTCTGTGCTGTATACTACGTTGCTGTGCGATATACTATGTCACTGGGCAATATACTACGTAACTGGGCAATATACTACGTGACTGGGCAATATACTAAGTGGGTGTGAAATATACTACGTGACTGGGCAATATACTATGTAACTGGCCAATATACTACGTGGCTGCGCAATATACTACGTCACTAGGCAATATACTACGTGACTGGGCAATATACTACGCAACTGGGCAATATACTATGTGGCTGGACAATATACTACGTGGCTGGGCAATATACTACATCACTGGGCAATATACTACGTGGCTGGGCAATATACTATGTGGCTGGGCAATATACTACATCACTGGGCAATATACTACGTGGCTGGACAATATACTACGTGGCTGGGCAATATACTACGTGGCCGGGCAATATACTACGTGGCTGGGCAATATACTATGTGGCTGGGCAATATACTACATCACTGGGCAATATACTACGTAGCTGGACAATATACTATGTGGCTGGGCAATATACTACGTGGCCGGGCAATATACTACGTGACTGGGCAATATACTACGTGGCTCTGTGCTGTATACTACGTCGCTGTGCAATATACTACGTGGCTGGGCAATATGCTATGTGACTGGACAATATACTACGTGGCTGGGCAATATGCTATGTGACTGGGCAATATACTACATGGCTGGGCAATATACTACGTGACAGGGCAAAATACTACGTGGCTGGGCAATATAGTACGTGGCTGGTCAATATACTACGTGACTGGGCAATACACTACGTGAATGGGCAATATACTACGTGGCTGGGCAATATACTACGTGGCTGGGCAATATACTACGTGGCTGGGCAATATACTACGTGGCTGGGCAATACACTACGTGACTGGGCAATACACTACGTGACTGGGCAATATAGTACGTGGCTGGGCAATATAGTGCATGGCTTGTTGTGAATTCTGTGGCTGAATTCACTCCTGTGGTCACAAGTGGTACTGCAGCTTCTGGGCTTCCTCCCTCAGGTGTTCTGGTGAGCTCGTTGGCTGCCTTGTTATTTAACTCCACCTGATTCTGTCTTCCTTGCTCCTTGTCAATGTTCCAGTGTTGGATCTGAGCTTCTGGATCTTTCCTGTGGCCTGCTGCTCTGCTTAGATAAGTGCTTCTTTGCTTTTGTTGCTGTTTTTTCTGTCCAGCTTGTCTATTCATTTTTGCTGGAAGCTCTGAGACGCAAAGGGTGTACCGCCGTGCCGTTAGTTCGGCACGGTGGGTCTTTTTGCCCCCTTTGCGTGGTTTTTTGCTTTAGGGTTTTTTGTAGACTGCAAAGTTCTCTTTGCTATCCTCGCTCTATCTAGAATATCGGGCCTCACTTTGCTGAATCTATTTCATCCCTACGTTTTGTCTTTTCATCTTGCTAACAGTCATTATATGTGGGGGGCTGCCTTTTCCTTTGGGGTATTTCTCTGAGGCAAGTCAGGCTTGTATTTCTATCTTCAGGCTAGTCAGTTCCTCAGGCTGTGCCGAGTTGCATAGGTAGTGTCAGGCGCAATCCACAGCTGCCTTTAGTTGTGTTTAGGATAGGTTCAGGTATTGCGGTCTACAGAGATTCCACGTCTCAGAGCTCGTTCTATTGTTTTTGGGTTATTGTCAGATCACTGTATGTGCTCTGATTACTGGCACACGGTGTTACTGGATTGCCTTCATAACAGTACAAGGAGCCCAAACTAATGATTCTCAATAGAGGGAAAAAAGAAGTTCTGACATCATTTTTTTTTCTCAGCTCTGTGTTCAGTCTTTTTTTTCCCCTAGACATTAGGGTGCTTCAGGACACAGCTGTGGACATGGATATTCAGGCTCTGTGCTCTTCAATGGATAATCTCGTTATAAATGTACAAAAGATTCAAGATACCATTGATCAGAAATCTATGCTAGAACCAAGAATTCCTATTCCTGATTTGTTTTTTGGTGATAGAACTAAGTTTCTGAGCTTCAAAAATAATTGTAAGCTATTTCTGGCCTTGAAACCTCATTCTTCTGGTAATTCAGTTCAACAGGTTTTGATTATTATTTCTTTTTTGCGCGGCGACCCTCAGGACTGGGCATTTTCTCTTGCACCAGGAGACCCTGCATTGAGTGGTGTCGATGCGTTTTTCCTGGCGCTCGGATTGCTGTACGATGAGCCTAATTCAGTGGATCAGGCTGAGAAAAATTTGCTGGCTTTGTGCCAGGGTCAGGATGATATAGAAGTATATTGTCAGAAATTTAGGAAGTGGTCAGTACTCACTCTGTGGAATGAATCTGCGCTGACAGCTTTGTTCAGAAAGGGTCTCTCTGAGGCTCTTAAGGATGTCATGGTGGGTTTTCCTATGATTGCTGGTTTGAAAGAGTCTATGTCTTTGGCCATTCAGATCGGTCGTCGCTTGCGCGAGCGTAAATCTGTGCACCATCTGGCGGTATTGTCTGAGATTAAACCTGAGCCTATGCAGTGCGATAGGACTATGACCAGAGTTGAACGGCAAGAACACAGACGTCTGAATGGGCTGTGTTTCTACTGTGGTGATTCCACTCATGCTATTTCTGATTGTCCTAAGCGCACTAAGCGGTTCGATAGGTCTGCCGTCATTGGTACTGTACAGTCCAAATTCCTTCTGTCCATTACCTTGATATGCTCTTTGTCATCGTATTCTGTCATGGCGTTTGTGGATTCAGGCGCTGCCCTGAATCTGATGGATTTGGATTATGCTAAACGTTGTGGGTTTTTCTTGGAGCCTTTGCGGTGTCCTATTCCGTTGAGAGGAATTGATGCTACACCTTTGGCCAAAGAATAAACCTCAGTACTGGGCCCAGCTGACCATGTGCATGGATCCTGCACATCAGGAAGTTATTCGCTTTCTGGTGCTACATAATCTGCATGATGTGGTCGTGTTGGGGTTGCCATGGCTACAAACCCATAATCCAGTATTGGATTGGAACTCTATGTCGGTATCCAGCTGGGGTTGTCAGGGGGTACATGGTGATGTTCCATTTTTGTCTATTTCGTCATCCACTCCTTCTGAGGTCCCAGAGTTCTTGTCTGATTATCAGGATGTATTTGAAGAGCCCAAGTCCGATGCCCTACCTCCGCATAGGGATTGTGATTGTGCTATCAATTTGATTCCTGGTAGTAAATTCCCTAAAGGTCGTTTATTTAATTTATCCGTGCCTGAACACACCGCTATGCGCAGTTATGTGAAGGAATCCCTGGAGAAGGGACATATTCGCCCATCATCATCACCACTGGGAGCAGGGTTCTTTTTTGTAGCCAAGAAGGATGGTTCGCTGAGACCGTGTATTGATTACCGCCTTCTTAATAAGATCACTGTTAAGTTTCAGTATCCCTTGCCATTGTTATCTGACTTGTTTGCTCGGATTAAGGGGGCTAGTTGGTTCACTAAGATAGATCTTCGTGGTGCGTATAATCTGGTGAGAATCAGGCAAGGAGATGAATGGAAAACGGCATTTAATACGTCCGAGGGTCATTTTGAGTATCTAGTGATGCCGTTCGGACTTGCCAATGCTCCATCTGTTTTTCAGTCTTTTATGCATGACATCTTCCGTGAGTATTTGGATAAATTCCTGATTGTTTACTTGGATGACATTTTCATCTTCTCAGATGATTGGGAGTCTCATGTGAAGCAGGTCAGAATGGTTTTCCAGGTCCTGCGTGCTAATTCTTTGTTCGTGAAGGGATCAAAGTGTCTCTTCGGTGTGCAGAAAGTTTCGTTTTTGGGGTTCATCTTTTCCCCTTCTACTATCGAGATGGATCCGGTTAAGGTCCAAGCCATCCAGGATTGGACTCAGCCGACATCTCTGAAAAGTCTGCAAAAGTTCCTGGGCTTTGCTAATTTTTATCGTCGCTTCATCTGTAATTTTTCTAGCATTGCCAAACCATTGACCGATTTGACCAAGAAGGGTGCTGATTTGGTTAATTGGTCTTCTGCTGCCGTGGAAGCTTTTCAGAAGTTGAAGCGTCGTTTTTGTTCTGCCCCTGTGTTGTGTCAACCAGATGTTTCTCTTCCGTTCCAGGTCGAGGTTGATGCTTCTGAGATTGGAGCAGGGGCGGTTTTGTCACAGAGAGGTTCTGGTTGCTCAGTGTTGAAACCATGTGCTTTCTTTTCCAGGAAGTTTTCTGCTGCTGAGCGTAATTATGATGTGGGCAACCGAGAGTTGCTGGCCATGAAGTGGGCATTCGAGGAGTGGCGTCATTGGCTTGAAGGAGCTAAGCATCGCGTGGTGGTATTGACTGATCATAAGAACCTTACTTATCTCGAGTCTGCCAAGCGCTTGAATCCTAGACAGGCCCGTTGGTCGTTATTTTTTGCTCGCTTCGATTTTGTGATTTCGTACCTTCCGGGCTCTAAAAATGTGAAGGCGGATGCTCTGTCTAGGAGTTTTGTGCCCGACTCTCCGGGTTTATCTGAGCCGGCGAGTATCCTCAAGGAAGGAGTCATTGTGTCTGCCATCTCCCCTGATTTGCGGCGAGTGTTGCAAAAATTTCAGGCTAATAAACCTGATCGTTGTCCGGCCGAGAAACTGTTCGTCCCTGATAGGTGGACTAGTAAAGTTATCTCTGAACTTCATTGTTCGGTGTTGGCTGGTCATCCAGGAATCTTTGGTACCAGAGAGTTAGTGGCTAGATCCTTCTGGTGGCCATCTCTGTCACGGGATGTACGTACTTTTGTGCAGTCCTGTGGGATTTGTGCTAGGGCTAAGCCCTGCTGTTCACGTGCCAGTGGGTTGCTTTTGCCCTTGCCGGTCCCGAAGAGGCCTTGGACACATATTTCGATGGATTTAATTTCTGACCTTCCTGTTTCTCAAAAGATGTCAGTCATTTGGGTGGTCTGTGATCGCTTTTCTAAAATGGTCCATCTGGTGCCCTTGGTTAAATTGCCTTCCTCCTCTGATTTGGCGCCTTTGTTCTTCCAGCATGTGGTTCGTTTGCATGGCATTCCTGAGAATATTGTTTCTGACAGAGGTTCCCAGTTTGTTTCAAGGTTCTGGCGAGCCTTTTGTGGTAGGATGGGCATTGACCTATCTTTTTCCTCGGCTTTCCATCCTCAGACTAATGGCCAGACCGAACGAACCAATCAGACCTTGGAAACATATCTGAGATGTTTTCTTTCTGCAGACCAGGATGATTGGGTGTCCTTTTTGCCGTTGGCTGAGTTCGCCCTTAATAATCGGGCCAGCTCGGCTACCTTGGTCTCTCCATTTTTCTGCAATTCTGGATTCCATCCTCGTTTCTCTTCAGGACAGGTTGAGTCTTCGGACTGTCCTGGTGTGGATTCTGTGGTGGATAGGTTGCAGCAAATCTGGACTCAGGTAGTGGACAATTTGACCTTGTCCCAGGAGAAGGCTCAACTTTTCGCTAATCGCAGACGCCGTGTGGGTCCACGACTTCGTGTTGGGGATCTGGTTTGGTTATCTTCTCGTCATATTCCTATGAAGGTTTCCTCTCCTAAATTTAAACCTCGTTTTATTGGTCCGTATAGGATTTCTGAGATTCTCAATCCTGTGTCCTTTCGTCTGACCCTCCCGGACTCCTTTTCCATACATAATGTATTCCATAGGTCGTTGTTGCGGAGATACGTGGCACCTATGGTTCCATCTGTTGAGCCTCCTGCCCCTGTTTTGGTGGAGGGGGAATTGGAGTATATTGTGGAGAAAATTTTGGATTCTCGTGTCTCTAGACGGAAACTCCAGTATCTGGTTAAATGGAAGGGTTATGCTCAGGAAGATAATTCCTGGGTTTTTGCCTCTGATGTCCATGCTCCAGATCTTGTTCGTGCCTTTCATGTGGCTCATCCTGGTCGGCCTGGGGGCTCTGGTGAGGGTTCGGTGACCCCTCCTCAAGGGGGGGTACTGTTGTGAATTCTGTGGCTGAATTCACTCCTGTGGTCACAAGTGGTACTGCAGCTTCTGGGCTTCCTCCCTCAGGTGTTCTGGTGAGCTCGTTGGCTGCCTTGTTATTTAACTCCACCTGATTCTGTCTTCCTTGCTCCTTGTCAATGTTCCAGTGTTGGATCTGAGCTTCTGGATCTTTCCTGTGGCCTGCTGCTCTGCTTAGATAAGTGCTTCTTTGCTTTTGTTGCTGTTTTTTCTGTCCAGCTTGTCTATTCGTTTTTGCTGGAAGCTCTGAGACGCAAAGGGTGTACCGCCGTGCCGTTAGTTCGGCACGGTGGGTCTTTTTGCCCCCTTTGCGTGGTTTTTTGCTTTAGGGTTTTTTGTAGACTGCAAAGTTCTCTTTGCTATCCTCGCTCTATCTAGAATATCGGGCCTCACTTTGCTGAATCTATTTCATCCCTACGTTTTGTCTTTTCATCTTGCTAACAGTCTTTATATGTGGGGGGCTGCCTTTTCCTTTGGGGTATTTCTCTGAGGCAAGTCAGGCTTGTATTTCTATCTTCAGTCTAGTCAGTTCCTCAGGCTGTGCCGAGTTGCATAGGTAGTGTCAGGCGCAATCCACAGCTGCCTTTAGTTGTGTTTAGGATAGGTTCAGGTATTGCGGTCTACAGAGATTCCACGTCTCAGAGCTCATTCTATTGTTTTTGGGTTATTGTCAGATCACTGTATGTGCTCTGATTACTGGCACACTGTGTTACTGGATTGCCTTCATAACAGTGGCTGGGCAATATAGTATGTGGCTGGGCAATATACTACGTGGCTGGGCAATATACTACGTGGCTGGGCAATATAGTACGTGGCTGGGCAATATACTACATGACTGGGCAATATACTACGTGGACATGCATATTCTAGAATACCCGATGCATTAGAATTGGGCCACCATCTAGTACAGTATAAAAGCCCCCACAAAGCACTCAAAATTTGCTAGCCCTCACACAGCCTTCCATATAATATAATGCACCCCATAGTCCTTCATATAACATAATGCACTCCCCTATAGTCCTCCATATAGTATACTGCACTCCGCATAGTCCTCCATATAGTATACTGCACTCCCCATAGCCTTCTACAGTATACTGCACTCCCCATGGTCCTCCATATAGTATAACAAACTCCCCATAGTGCTCCATATAGTATAATGCAGTCCCCATTGTCCTCAATATAGTATAGGAGAAAACTAAATCTGGCACTCTTGAACGTTGAATTAAACAACATGTTTTAATTAGCAAAGTAATACAAAAAAAGGTATGTTTCATTTTTAAATATTGGCTTTCATCAGATGGTTTGCTGTGGTACAGGGAAGACAAAAGAGTAGTGCATAAGAATATGGTTAGTTGCAGGCCATAGAGATAGGGAACACCATCTTTCTGGGCTACTATCATCCCTATTCTTATGATACTGCTCTTTTGTCTTCCCTGTACCACAGCAATCCATCTGATAAAGGTCAATGTTTGAGACTGAAACATAACTTATTTTGGATTATTTTGCTAAATAAAACATATATTCTATAATTATACATTCCAGAGTGCCAGTTTTTGATTTCTTATATACAAGGAGTGGTATCCTATCAGAATGCCTTCCAACCAAAGAGTGACGTGTATCCATATCAACTGTGATCACCTCCATACAGTATAATACACTCTCCATAATCCTCTAAACAGTATTCGAAAACAATACTTACCTCTCCTTGTTCCCCGGCTGCTCCGGCCTCTGCAACTAGCATTCTGGAGCACGCGCACATCTCAGTACAGCAGGTGCCATGTAGTTACGTCACCGCACCCGCTACACAGATGTCAGACGCTGAAAAAGAAGAATGGATGTAGAAGAGTCATCTGTAGCTCCCTCATTCATGATTGCCTTAAACTCAATCGGCTGAGCACACCAATACAGTTAAAAGCAGCGTAGCTTCAAGTGGGCCCCTCAGAAAGTGGGGCCCAGAGCAACCACACCCTCTGCCCCCTGGTAGCTATGCTACTGAGGTAGACATATGGGACATTATACTGTACATAAGGAGCTATGGGGGTATTATTCTTTGTACCGTGGGGTATGGGACATCGTACACTTAACAAGGTGCTATGAGGCATTTTACTAGGGACTGTGGGGACAACATACTGTGTTTAAGAACTATGGGCCATAATATTGTGTATAGCGGGCAGGGGTACATCATACTGCTTACAGTTTATGAAATGGGGCATCATAATGTGAACAGGAGCAATGGAGACCATCAAACTGTGTATAAGGGGACTATGGGGCATCATACTGCGTAAACGGAGCTATAGGTCATTATATTGTGTAAAGGGGGACTGTGGGGGCATTTGCATTGGAGGCTCTGGTAGCAATCATACTCCACATGGGGGGCTCTGGGAAATCATTATAAAGATTATAAGGAGGCATAGTGAGGGATCCTTATCATACTTATACTGAAGCACAGAAAAGTTAATATAAGAAAGCAGGGAAGTAGTTCCTAGAGGTGAATGGTGTGAAGGTTATATTTCATAAGGGCAGACATAGTGGAGATTACTATTCATAAGGGTGCACGATGTGGAGAGTATAGTTCATAAAGGGGTGGAAGTTATAGTAAATAAGAAAGTGCTAGTCAAAAAATGAAAAAAAATACAGGGTATTTAGTTAATATCTTTTTTTTTGCAAAAAAAATGTATATTAAGTTGCAAAAAAACGTATTAACTAAATACTCTATTTTTTCATTTTTTTTACTAGCACTTGCTTATTTACTGTAACTTCTTTACAACAGAGTATTTTTGACCTTGCTGTGCTCTTTTTGTGTCTTCAAGTTTCTTGGTGGTGTGAACAGGTTTCTACAGACTTGTTCACTGTGCAAGTAGCCCATGTGTTTTTGGTTCTATAATTGTTCTTTTGTTTCTACAAGACTGGGGAGTCCTCTGTGGGCCATTTGCACTGAAGCTGTTCCATCCAGCATGTCCACATGGATATTTTCTCTCTGAACCCTGCTTATACAGGTACTATACAGATGATCAGGTTTTTAAATACATCAGATACTTTGTGAATGTTTTTCCCAGCAATATGCGCTCCTGAAGGAGGATGATGGAACTCGATGTTCTAATTCAAGGATGATTTTTATTTCAAACTAAAATACAACTGGTTTCGACTTCTTAGAGTTTTCCTCAGGTATAATGTCATGACATTAAACATTCACAAAGTGTTATCGCCTATGAAAGCACTGTTCAGTGCGCTCATCAGTTCCCAGATCTTTTGCAGCAAACTGAGTGGAAAGAGGAATGGAGTGATCCATGGATTGGATCTATACACAGTATATCAAGACACCAAAAAGGTGAGTGGATTCACACTGAGTACACACCTTGGGAAACTAACTACTACACTCAGAAGTCTGCGCTTCCTATTTCTCTCCCTATAATCCCCTCTTGTTTTATAAATACATCAGATAGGGATTATATACATTAGTAGGAGTGCTCTATTATGGGTATACCTTGACGATTGGTGGAGCAGCTTAATATACATTTTTTTGCAAAAAAACGTATTAACTAAATACCCTGTATTTTTTCATTTTTTGACTAGCACTTGCTTATTTACTGTGACTTCTTTACAACAGAGTATCTTTGACCTCGCTGTGCTCTTTTTGTGTCTTCGTGTTTCTTTCCTTGTCCACATGCTCAGCTGCCACAGAACCTCGGTCGCTGCCCTCCCCTTGTTCTGGTAGGCCGGGTCCCCCTCTGTGGTTTAAAGGGTCCGCATTTCGTCCCCGGGGGACGCACACCCCACACCTTCTGTGGTTGGTCAGCTTGCGGGCGTCTATGGGCTGGGCCGCATCATTGGTGGCCGCAGGTGACCGTGACACTTTATACACCAACAAGCGAGAATTAGAAACGATCCCAGCTTTGACTTTGCAATACCATATGCCACACTGTCACCGCCTGCAAATCCACGAAGAATATCTGTGGCAGTACACAAGACTTATGTTTCTTCTCCAGGTTCTAATTACAGGTCTGCTGGCTGCTCCCAGTCAGAGACAAAGGTGCAGGACCCTGACAATCAGTGCCCATCTCATCAGAAGCCTCATCTTCTCCTGAAATGCAGAGCCTTCAGAGGAAAATTTATGCCAGATCGCAGAAGCTTCCTGAAAGAAAACGGTATCTGCTACAAGTTCTGCTCGTCCACAACTCATCTCGCCAAGGATTGCAAGGTCAGTGTAAAATGCACAGAATGTGGCACCACAGATCATAACACTGCTCTACATCCTGGCCCAGCTCCATGGAATACACAAAACATGCCAGCTGACAGTGAGCATGGCAGGGAGGAAAGGAACACTGATACAGCTAAGCCAGAGATCACTTCACAATGTACAGAAGTCTGCATAGGGACAATAGACAGTAGGTCCTGTTTAAAAATATGCCTCGTCAGAGTGTACCCAAAAGGCCATAGAGACCAAGCTGTAAGACTGTATGCTATCTTGGATGATGAAAGTAATCGATTATTAGCTAGATCAACATTCTTTCACCTATTCAACATCAAAGTGCCAAGCACCCCCTACTCATTAAAGACGTGTGCAGGTACTGTGACAACAGCAGGCAAGAAAGCAACTCACTACCAAATCGAGTCCTTAGATGGACAATTCTGCCTACCACTACCTACGATCATCGAATGTAACCAGATCCCAGAAAACAGATTTGAAATCCCTACGCCAGATGTAGCAATCCATTATGCTCACTTGAAATGCATAGCACACCTTATACCTGAACTCGACCATCAGGCCTAGATAATTCTGCTGTTGGGGAGAGATATCCTGCAGGTTCATAAAGTGAGACGTCATATCAATGGACTCCACTTTGCTCCCTATGCCCAAAAGCTTGACCTAGGATGGGTCATAATTGGCAATGTATGCTTGGGACGCTGTTGTGAATTCTGTTGTCGGGCTCCCTCCTGTGGTCATGAATGGTACTTCGGCTGGTTCTATCCATGGAATTCCTCTGGTGGCTGTGGGTGTTTCTGAGTTTCCTTCCACAGGTGACGAGGTTAATTCGTTAGCTGGCTGCTCTATTTAACTCCACTTAGATCTTTGCTCCATGCCACCTGTCAATGTTCCAGTATTGGTCTTGTTCACTCCTGGATCGTTCTTGTGACCTGTCTTCCCAGCAGAAGCTAAGTGCCTGCTTGTTTTTCTCTGGTTTGCTATTTTTCTGTCCAGCTTGCTATTTTGTTTGTTGTCTTGCTTGCTGGAAGCTCTGGGACGCAGAGGGAGTGCCTCCGCACCGTGAGTCGGTGCGGAGGGTCTTTTTGCGCCCTCTGCGTGGTCTTTTTGTAGGTTTTTGTGCTGACCGCAAAGCTACCTTTCCTATCCTCGGTCTGTTCAGTAAGTCGGGCCTCACTTTGCTAAATCTATTTCATCTCTGTGTTTGTATTTTCATCTTTACTCACAGTCATTATATGTGGGGGGCTGCCTTTTCCTTTGGGGAATTTCTCTGAGGCAAGGTAGGCTTTATTTTTCTATCTTCAGGGCTAGCTAGTTCCTTAGGCTGTGCCGAGTTGCATAGGGAGCGTTAGGAGCAATCCACGGCTATTTCTAGTGTGTGTGATAGGATTAGGGATTGCGGTCAGCAGAGTTCCCACGTCCCAGAGCTCGTCCTATATTATCAGTAACTATCAGGTCATTCCGTGTGCTCTTAACCACCAGCTCCATTATTGTCCTGACCACCAGGTCATAACAGTACAGGTGGCCCCAAGTACTAATGCATCTCAATAGAGGGATAAGAGAAGTTCTGAGACCATTTTTTTTTCTTTGCAGTGTGTTTTGTCTCTCTTTTCCCCTTTACATCTGGGTGGTTCAGAACACAGGTGTAGACATGGACATTCAAGGTCTGTCCTCTTTGATGGATAATCTCACTATAAGTGTACAAAACATTCAAGATTTTGTGGTTCAGAATCCGATGTCAGAGCCTAGGATTCCAATTCCTGATTTGTTTTTTGGTGATAGATCTAAGTTCTTGAATTTCAAAAATAATTGTAAATTGTTTCTTACGTTGAAACCTCGCTCCTCAGGTGACCCTGTTCAACAAGTAAGGATCATTATTTCTTTGTTACGTGGTGACCCTCAAGACTGGGCATTTTCCCTTGCGCCAGGAGATCCGGCATTGCATGATGTTGATGCGTTTTTCCTGGCGCTTGGATTGCTTTATGACGAACCTAATTCAGTGAATCAGGCAGATAAAATCTTGCTGGCTCTGTGTCAGGGTCAGGATGAAGCGGAGATTTATTGTCAGAAGTTTAGAAAGTGGTCTGTGCTCACTCAGTGGAATGAATGTGCCCTGGCAGCAATCTTCAGAAAGGGTCTCTCTGAAGCCCTTAAGGATGTCATGGTGGGATTTCCCATGCCTGCTGGTCTGAATGAGTCTATGTCTTTGGCCATTCAGATCGATCGACGCTTGCGTGAGCGTAAAGCTGTGCACCATTTGGCGGTACTATCTGAGCATGGGCCTGAGCCTATGCAATGTGATAGGACTTTGACCAGAGCTGAACGGCAAGAACACAGACGTCGGAATGGGCTATGTTTTTACTGTGGTGATTCCACTCATGCTATCTCCGATTGTCCTAAGCGCACTAAGCGGTTCGCTAGGTCTGCCACCATTGGTACGGTACAGTCTAAATTTCTATTGTCCGTTACTCTGATTTGCTCTTTGTCATCCTATTCTGTTATGGCATTTGTGGATTCAGGTGCTGCCCTGAATTTGATGGACTTGGAGTATGCTAGGCGCTGTGGTTTTTTCTTGGAGCCCTTGCAGTATCCTATTCCATTGAGAGGAATTGATGCTACGCCTTTGGCCAAGAATAAGCCTCAGTACTGGACCCAATTGACCATGTGCATGGCTCCTGCACATCAGGAGGATATCCGCTTTTTGGTGTTGCATAATCTGCATGATGTGGTCGTTTTGGGGTTGCCATGGCTACAGGTCCATAATCCAGTATTGGACTGGAAATCTATGTCTGTGTCCAGCTGGGGTTGCCAGGGGGTACATGGTGATGTTCCATTTTTGTCTATTTCGTCTTCCACTCCTTCTGAAGTTCCAGAGTTTTTGTCGGATTATCGGGATGTATTTGATGAGCCCAAAGCCAGTGCCCTACCTCCTCATAGGGATTGCGATTGTGCAATTAATTTGATTCCTGGTAGTAAGTTTCCTAAGGGCCGATTGTTCAATTTATCTGTGCCAGAACACGCCGCTATGCGGAGTTATATAAAGGAATCCCCGGAGAAAGGCCATATTCACCCGTCGTCATCACCGTTAGGAGCAGGGTTCTTTTTTGTGGCCAAGAAGGATGGTTCTTTGAGACCTTGTATTGATTACCGCCTTCTTAATAAAATTACAGTCAAATTTCAGTATCCTTTGCCGTTGCTGTCTAATTTGTTTGCTCGTATTAAAGGGGCTAGTTGGTTCACCAAGATAGATCTTCGAGGGGCGTATAATCTTGTGCGTATTAAACAAGGCGATGAATGGAAAACAGCATTTAATACGCCCGAGGGCCATTTTGAGTACCTGGTTATGCCATTCGGGCTTTCCAATGCTCCATCAGTATTTCAGTCCTTTATGCATGACATCTTCCGAGAGTACCTGGATAAATTCCTGATTGTGTATTTGGATGATATTTTGGTCTTTACGGATGATTGGGAGTCTCATGTGAAGCAGGTCAGAATGGTGTTCCAGGTCCTTCGTGCAAATTCCTTGTTTGTGAAGGGGTCAAAGTGTCTCTTTGGAGTTCAGAAGGTTTCATTTTTGGGGTTCATTTTTTCCCCTTCTACTATCGAGATGGACCCTGTTAAAGTCCAGGCCATTTACGATTGGACTCAGCCGACATCTGTGAAGAGCCTGCAAAAGTTCCTGGGCTTTGCTAATTTTTATCGGCGCTTCATCGCTAATTTTTCTAGTGTTGCTAAACCGTTGACTGATTTGACCAAGAAGGGTGCTGATGTGGTCAATTGGTCTTCTGCAGCTGTAGAGGCTTTTCAGGAGTTGAAGCGTCGTTTTTCTTCTGCCCCTGTGTTGTGCCAGCCAGATGTTTCGCTCCCGTTTCAGGTTGAGGTTGATGCTTCTGAGATTGGAGCTGGGGCTGTTTTGTCGCAAAGAAGTTCTGATGGCTCGGTGATGAAGCCATGTGCCATCTTTTCTAGAAAGTTTTCGCCTGCTGAGCGCAATTATGATGTTGGTAAACGAGAGTTGTTGGCCATGAAGTGGGCATTCGAGGAGTGGCGTCATTGGCTTGAAGGAGCCAAGCATCGCGTGGTGGTCTTGACAGATCACAAGAATTTGACTTATCTTGAGTCTGCCAAACGGTTGAATCCGAGACAGGCTCGATGGTCGTTATTTTTCTCCCGTTTTGATTTTGTGTTTTCGTACCTTCCGGGCTCTAAGAATGTGAAGGCTGATGCCCTGTCAAGGAGTTTTGTGCCTGACTCTCCGGGTGTTCCTGAGCCGGCGGGTATTCTCAAAGAGGGGGTAATTTTGTCTGCCATCTCCCCTGATTTGCGGCGGGTGCTGCAAAAATTTCAGGCTGATAGACCTGACCATTGCCCAGCGGAGAAACTGTTTGTCCCTGATAGATGGACTAGTAGAGTTATCTCTGAGATTCATTGTTCAGTGTTGGCTGGGCATCCTGGAATCTTTGGTACCAGAGATTTGGTGGCTAGATCCTTTTGGTGGCCGTCTTTGTCACGGGATGTGCGTTCTTTTGTGCAGTCCTGTGGGACTTGTGCTCGGGCTAAGCCCTGCTGTTCTCGTGCCAGTGGGTTGCTTTTGCCCTTGCCGGTCCCGAAGAGGCCCTGGACGCATATTTCTATGGATTTTATTTCGGATCTCCCCGTCTCTCAAAAGATGTCGGTCATTTGGGTGGTTTGTGATCGCTTTTCTAAGATGGTCCATTTGGTACCTTTGTCTAAATTGCCTTCCTCCTCTGATTTGGTGCCATTATTTTTCCAGCATGTGGTTCGTTTACATGGTATCCCGGAGAACATCGTTTCTGACAGAGGTTCCCAGTTTGTTTCAAAGTTTTGGCGATCTTTTTGTGCTAGGATGGGCATTGATTTGTCTTTTTCCTCGGCTTTCCATCCTCAGACAAAAGGCCAAACCGAACGAACTAATCAGACTTTGGAAACATATCTGAGATGCTTTGTTTCTGCTGATCAGGATGATTGGGTGTCCTTTTTGCCGTTGGCTGAGTTCGCCCTTAATAATCGGGCCAGCTCGGCTACTTTGGTTTCGACGTTTTTCTGCAATTCTGGTTTCCATCCGCGTTTCTCTTCAGGGCAGGTTGAGTCTTCGGACTGTCCTGGTGTAGATACTGTGGTGGATAGGTTGCAGCAGATTTGGACTCATGTGGTGGACAATTTGACATTGTCCCAGGAGAAGGCTCAACGTTTCGCTAACCGCCGGCGCTGTGTGGGTCCCCGACTTCGTGTTGGGGATTTGGTTTGGTTGTCGTCTCGTTATGTTCCTATGAAGGTTTCCTCTCCTAAGTTTAAGCCTCGTTTCATTGGTCCGTATAGGATTTCTGAGGTTATCAATCCTGTGTCATTTCGTTTGGCCCTTGCTGCTTCTTTTGCCATCCATAATGTGTTCCATAGGTCGTTATTGCGGAGATACGTGGCGCCTGTGGTTCCATCCGTTGATCCTCCTGCCCCGGTGTTGGTTGAGGGGGAGTTGGAGTATGTGGTGGAGAAGATTTTGGATTCTCGTATTTCGAGACGGAAACTCCAGTACCTGGTCAAGTGGAAGGGTTATGGTCAGATAATTCCTGGGTTTTTGCCTCTGATGTTCATGCTGCCGATCTGGTTCGTGCCTTTCATTTGGCTCATCCTGGTCGGCCTGGGGGCTCTGGTGAGGGTTCGGTGACCCCTCCTCAAGGGGGGGGTACTGTTGTGAATTCTGTTGTCGGGCTCCCTCCTGTGGTCATGAATGGTACTTCGGCTGCTTCTATCCATGGAATTCCTCTGGTGGCTGTGGGTGTTTCTGAGTTTCCTTCCACAGGTGACGAGGTTAATTCGTTAGCTAGCTGCTCTATTTAACTCCACTTAGATCTTTGCTCCATGCCACCTGTCAATGTTCCAGTATTGGTCTTGATCACTCCTGGATCGTTCTTGTGACCTGTCTTCCCAGCAGAAGCTAAGTACCTGCTTGTTTTTCTCTGGTTTGCTATTTTTCTGTCCAGCTTGCTATTTTGTTTGTTGTCTTGCTTGCTGGAAGCTCTGGGACGCAGAGGGAGCGCCTCCGCACCGTGAGTCGGTGCGGAGGGTCTTTTTGCGCCCTCTGCGTGGTCTTTTTGTAGGTTTTTGTGCTGACCGCAAAGCTACCTTTCCTATCCTCGGTCTGTTCAGTAAGTCGGGCCTCACTTTGCTAAATCTATTTCATCTCTGTGTTTGTATTTTCATCTTTACTCACAGTCATTATATGTGGGGGGCTGCCTTTTCCTTTGGGGGATTTCTCTGAGGCAAGGTAGGCTTTATTTTTCTACCTTCAGTGCTAGCTAGTTCCTTAGGCTGTGCCGAGTTGCATAGGGAGCGTTAGGAGCGATCCACGGCTATTTCTAGTGTGTGTGATAGGATTAGGGATTGCGGTCAGCAGAGTTCCCACGTCCCAGAGCTCATCCTATATTATCAGTAACTATCAGGTCATTCCGTGTGCTCTTAACCACCAGGTCCATTATTGTCCTGACCACCAGGTCATAACAGGACGCATACACGCCCCATCTTCTGTGACAAGCATGCTGACAAATACATTGGAGAAAGGACAACCATCTCTATTTCAACCTTGTAGCAATGAGTTCCATGTCAGGAAACTGCCACACAGCATCCAACTGCCCAATCATTTAATAGACTTTACTCACGACAGCAGTATAGTGTTGAGAAGCTATGAGGATCAGTTAGGGTGCACAGTCTTCCAGAGAACTAAGCAGGACAACCAAGCGGCAATGTCGGTAGAGGACAAGTTGTTCTTAGAGATAATGGACAAGGGACTTGTTAAAGATGAGACCAACAGCTGGGTCGTACCTCTTCCCTTCAAAACCCACAGACCATGTCTACCGGACAACAGAAATCAGGCATTAAAACATTTCTCCTCTCTCAATCATAATCTGCAAATGAGATCAGAGATGAAAGATCACTTTTTCTCCTTCATGTCAAAGATTTTCGAAAACTGTCATGCAGAACTAGCTCCCACTCTCAAAGACTCTGAAGAATGCTGGTTCCTACTCATGTTTGGAGTATATCCCCCTAAGAAACCAGGCCAGATTAGAGTTGTGTTCTATTCCAGCGCTAAGTTTAATGATGTCTCCCTGAATGACGTTCTACTGACAGGACCAGACCTCAATAACAAACTGCTGGGAGTACATATTCGCTTCAGTAAGGCTGGGTTCACATTGTGTTAGTGGGTTTCCGCTAACGGAATCCGTTACATGGCAAAATTGGCGCAATTAACGCTATGTAACGGATCTGTTAGCACACCCATTGACCGTAATGTTCTAATGGATCGCTAGCACATCGCTAACGTATGCCATTTTTGGCATGCATCAGCGATGTCCCGTTATTTTCGGATGAACCTCGAACGCTGCTTGCAGCGTTCAGGGTCCGTTCTTCGCTAGCGCAGATCGGGCATCTGCGCTAGCGGGATCGCCAAACGCAATCCCTTTTTGGACATTGCGTTAGTGCATTCCGTTACCGTATCCGCTAAACGGATTGCACTAACGCAATGTGAACCTAGCCTAAGGATTCCATTGCCTTCATCGCTGACATCCAGCAAGTGTTCCATTGTTTCCTTGTGAGAGAGAGAAAGGCAGGAACTTCCTAAGATTCTTCTGGTGCAGAGACAATGATCCTACTAAAGAAGTCACAGAGTATCGCATGAGAGTGCACATCTTTGGCAACAGTCCTTCACCTGCAGTCACCATTTATGGACTCAAAAGGTCGGCTCAAGAAGGAGAAGCAGAATACGGAGCAGATGTCAGACAATTCATAGAAAAAGACTTTTATGTCGACGACTCTCTGAAAGCCATGCCTTCAAATGGGACTGCCATCATTCTTCTCAGGAGAGCCCAGGACATGCTTGCCTGCTCGAACCTCAGGCTTCATAAAATAACCTCAAACAGCCAAGAACTCATGAAAGCATTCCCTTCTCAGGACTTATGTAATGGTCTCAGAGACCAGGACCTGGGGTCAGACCCCGCACCAATGCAACACAGCCTCAGGCTTCTCTGGAATCTACAATCAGACACTTTCACCTTTCAGGTCAGCCAGGAAGAAAGACATTTCACACGTAGAGGCGTCCTGTCTACCATCAACAGTCTGTACGATCCCTTGGGTTTTGCAGCTCCTGTTGCTATACAAGGCAAGGCCCTACTAAGAGACCTAACTAGGGAAACATCTGACTGGGATGCACCTCTGCCACCTGATAAGAGGATCCAGTGGGAAGGGTGGAAGAACTCGTTAGCAGCCCTCTCCAACCTGAACGTGCCAAGACCATACACCCCTGTACCATCTACAGAAATACAAAGCCAAAGACTGTACGTATTTGCATATGCTTCTGTCAAAGCAATTGCCGCGGTTGCCTACCTCAAAACTGTAGACTCCAAATGTCAGCGCCACATTGGGTTCATTATGGGGAAGGCCAAACTCGCACCACAACCAGAGCACTCTACACCCAGGGTAGAGCTTTGTGACGCAGTCTTGGCCATTGAGTTAGCGGAGTTCATCACATCCAAAATCGATATAGACCTGACACAGGCCAAGTTCTACTCAGACAGCAAAGTAGTCCTGTGTTATAGCCACAACGAAACCAGGCAATTCTATGTTTATGTCAATAACAGAGTGCTACAAATCAGGAGATCAGTTCATCCGAAGCAGTGGCATTACATAACCACGGACCAGACTCTCGCAGATCACGCAACTAGTGCAGACGCAAGTCGACTAGGCAGCACAACATGGCTCTCAGGTCCAAAAACTATTGTACATTGAGGAACGTTTCCCAGACACCTTCAAACTAGTAGGAGAGGACTCAGATGCTGAAATCCACCCTCAGGTGTCTACATGTCATACAACGACCTCTGTTAACCAGCTTGGATCTTGCAGGTTCAACACATTCTCAAGTTGGAAGTCACTTATTTGAGCCATTACCTGCCTGACTCATAGAGCTCGCTCATTCAGGAACACCAGAACTTGTGGCACAGACAAATGTAAAGGTTGGCATCTTTGTAAACATACCTATGTTACTTCCGACTTGGAATTCTCTAGAAATCACATCAGCCTCACTGTTTAAAGAGAAACCTACTTTGCAGAAATCCAATGTCTTATTAACAAAGCTCCAATACCAGTGAGCAGTGTATTGAGAAAACTCGACCCATTCATCGACAACAGCAGCCTGCTGAGAGTAGGAGGCCGACTCAAAGAAGCTGAAATGAAGTTTGCGGAGAAATTCCCTCTTATACTTCCCAGAAAATGTCATGTTGCCTCCCTAGTCATACAACACTACCACAATCTGGTCAAGCACCAAGGAAGACTATTTACAGAAGGAGCCATCAGAACTGCTGGCGTGTGGATTGTCGGTGCAAATAAACTCATCAGTAGTGTTATTTACAAATGTATTACCTGTCGTAAGCTTCATGGTTCGACTCAAACCCAAAAGATCGCTGACCTACCAGCAGATAAGACTCAGCCTAGACCCTCCTTTCACCAGGAGCCTTGGTCAGTTGTTACACATCGTACGAGAGGCGGCCAAACCAATTCTAAATGTTGGGCAGTCATGTTCACTTGCATGTCAATCAGAGCCGTCCACATAGAGGTCATCAAGCCCTTGACACATCAAGCTTCATCAATGCCATAAGACGTTTTATTGCCATCCATGGTCCTATCAAGCATATACGTTCAGACAGAGGTACTAACTTCGTCGGTGCAGCAAAAGAATTAAGAACACCTTCAAATCTAAACTATAAGACTCTCGAAAGGTTCCTCAGTAAACAAAGTTGCACATGGTCATTCAACACACCTCATTCTTCGCATATGGATCATGCGAACGAATGATTGGTCTAATATGGAGAATTCTTGGCTCCACTCTTCTTCAAGAAGGCTTACCCACGAAAGCCTAATGACCTTCATGGCAGAAGCTGCAGCTATAATCAACGCAAGACTCTTGGTTCCAGTTCCTAACCACCCTGTGGAGCCCTTGTTATTGACTCCAGCTTCTCTCCTTACCCAGAAAGTGGGACTGTCCAGTGCCCCTCCAGTAGGATTAGACGCTAAGGACCTCTACAAGCGCCAATGGAGACAGGTACAAAGTCTTGCAAATATTTTCTGATACAGGTGGCGCAAACAATATTTGTCTACCCTGCAGCCACGGACAAAGTGACAATCTACTAAGCCTAATCGGAGCATAGGTGACCTTGTTGTGAAACTGTCAAATTTACCGGAACCAGTGGCCACTTGGTCTAATTACCGCAACATTCCCGAGCAAGGACGGCAACGTCCGCAAATTTGAACTAGGGATTAACAAAGGGAATGAACTTAGGACATTTTTCAGACCGGCATCTGAACTGGTCCTATTGTTGCCTTCAGAAGAAAGAAGTAGTGACATCCGTTGATGCCAGACGGGGAGTGTTCTGTTTCTGCCATCTAATTTGTTATCAGTTTGCATAATTTGCAGTTGTTATTTCACTAATGAGTATACAGGAACTCAAATATTCATATATTTAATTGTCTGTATTGTTTTGGCTCCCTCTAACAGTCAGAGTCATGTTCACAGTCCTATTTTCTGTTTTTTTCTATATCTGTCTGATTCTCCTCCTCCTTTTGCAAATGCATTATGGTAGTTCAGCCTCCATCTACCTCCATTTTACTCCATTTCCTTCAGTCTGCCTTCAAGGAAAGATGCTTTTACTTCATCCCCTTTGCGATTGCATTGCCGGTATGTCTTTATGCTTTCTGTAGGTAATTTCTGCTCTAATATTAGCCTAGCTTAGTCAGTTGTACTCTCAGTTCAGTTACTAGCCTTGTAAATGTTCATGCATAATGTACGACATGTGTAGTATGTATTTCTACTATACCATGCACTGATTGTATGTATATGATTGTTTACAGTTTACAAAGCTCCAATATACTACTACGTTCAATAAAAGCACAGTCTCCTTATTGGAATCCATTATAGCGGTTAAGCTGCCTGTATAGCTACATATGAGCCTGCCTCATTTAGTGAAGACAGAACTGAGACCCTGATTTCAGTGATGTGTCACTGAGTTTACAGCTGCGATACAATCATACAGGAGAACATAAAGTATATAATGTCTACAAGTTTGTCCAAGGAGTCTCACAGTATAACTCATGCAATGCTCATTTGCTCCCATGCAGAACGCATATAAATTAAAAAAAAATTCATGCATGTAACTAACCTTAAGGACAATTTTGTTGTCAGATGAGGGAGTTCTGCCAACCCAGAGAGCAAATTTACAAGGGTCACCTTCCACATGTTCTGTAACTCCTAACTCGGAAGTCTGTAAGTAATAATAAAAAAAAAGTACTGTATATAAACTAAATATTTTTTTCTCATTAGACATATTTGTTAGTTTCATTAATAAGAAAAAGCTGTATAGTCACTATACTAGAATTATTATTATTATACAGCACCATTGATTCCATTAAAATTAACATTTTAGGAGTCCAGCTGTATTTCAGTACCAGGTTAAAACATTTTTTAAGACCTCATTACAGAGGCATTGCTAGGCCCCTTGATTTGGGGGCTGTGCCTTAAATAACAAGTGCATTGGCCCAAGATTTTACTATTGAAAATAAAATGTATCTTATTTTACAATTCTATAAACTACAGCGCTTGAGGTTGAGTGCCCGAATACACATGCTGCTTCCCTCTATCTCTGACAAGACAGCCTTTTCTTACTGCTCTGAAAAATCAAGACTGGTCCCTGACCTGTGGAGTAAATTCAAGCTTGTGGGTCGAACTACACAATCAGGGCCCCAACTATCACAGGTCTTTAATAAAAAATAGTTTTTTCATATGGGTCAAAGGGAACTTCAGGGCTCCCCTGATCTCTAAGGCCAGGGTACGATTGCAACCCATGCACCTATTACAGGTTAAGACTCTGTCCCTGACCCTATCCACCCCATCCACTATGCTGCAACATTTTGTCCGCTGCGGGTTGGACGCTGCAGATGTACGCAGCATCCAACCTGCAGCGTTTACAGACCATGGAAACATAGCCCAATATATCTGCAAACAGGAAATCACTTGTTTTTCCTTTCCAGGAGCCAACCTTCAGTTAGCTTTATTTCAAGTGACCAAAAAAATGCATGCAATGAAAAAACGCATCAAAAACACAAGCGGAAAAAAACACATAAAAAACGCAGGTGACCTGCGTCAAATGCTGAGCAAATACTGAGCCATTCCTGACCGTGGAAACATACCTTAAGGGTATGTTTCCATGGTCAGGAAACGCTGCGTGTTTGACGCTACGTACAGCCGCAGTGTCAAACATCGAGCGCACAGATGTTATAGCATAGAGGAAGGGATTTCATGAAATCCCGTCTCCACTATGCGCTAAAAGACGCAGGTGGCAGACCCACGTAAACGGACATGTGGCACATCTTTCCAGAACGCAGCATGACTGTTTACAATGCGGCGACCACTGCAGTTATCGCGATAACTTAGCTTAGCACGAGAACTGCCATGCACATGACCGGGGGTTATCTCAGCTCACCCTAGGCTACTTCTCACGGTCAGCTGACCACAAGAACTAGAGTGTAGGTGATCTCCTTAGAGTTATCTCCGGTGGTCATCTACAAACTCTGCTATGTCTGGATGTCAGGCATCCAGATGTAGCAAAGCTGGACTCGTCGTGAGACACTCGTTATTAAGGACTGCGTCGGAATAGGGAGTATACGGTTGGTTTATTTATTTTTAACCCCTTAAGCCCCAAGGGTGGTTTGCACGTTAATGACCGGGCCAATTTTTACAATTCTGACCACTGTCCCTTTATGAGGTTATAACTCTGGAATGCTTCAACGGATCTTGGCAATTCTGACATTGTTTTCTCGAGACATATTGTGCTTCATGATAGTGGTAAAATTTCTTTGATATAACTTGCGTTTATTTGTGAAAAAAACAAAAATTTGGCAAAAATTTTGAAAATTTTGCAATTTTCCAACTTTGAATGTTTATGCCCTTAAATCACAGAGATATGTCATGTAAAATAATTAATAAGTAACATTTCCCACATGTCTACTTTACATCAGCACAATTTTGGAGCCAAAATTTGTTTTTGTTAGGGAGTTATAAGGGTTAAAATTTGACCATCAATTTCTCTTTTTACAACACCAATATTCTTTAGGTACCACATCACATTTGAAGTCATTTTGAAGGGTCTATATGATAGAAAAAACCCAACTGTGACACCATTCTAAAAACTGCACCCCTCAAGATGCTCAAAACCACATTCAAGAAGTTTATTAACCCTTCAGGTGTTTTACAGGAATTTTTGGAATGTTTTAAAAAAAAATAACATTTACCCCTTTTTTCACAAAAAAATTACTTCAGCTCCAATTTGTTTTATTTTCCCAAGGGTAGGAGAAGAAATTGAACTCCAAAAGTTGTTGTGCCATTTGTTCTGAGTACACCGACAGCCCAAATGTGCGGGTAAACCACTATTTGGGCGCATGGCAGAGCTCGGAAGGGAAGGAGCGCCGTTTGACTTTTCAATGCAAAATTGACAGGAATTGAGATGGGACGCCATGTTGCGTTTGGAGAGCCACTGATGTGCCTAAACATTGAAACCCCCAACAAGTGACACCATTTTGTAAAGTAGACCACCTAAGGAACTTATCTAGATGTGTGGTGAGCACTTTAACCCACCAAGTGCTTCACAGAAGTTTATAATGCAGGGCCGTAAAAAAAAAAAAAATCATATTTTTTCACAAATATGATCTTTTTTCCCCCCAATTTTTTATTTTCCCAAGGGTAAGAGAAGAAATTGGACCCCAAAAGTTGTTGTGCCATTTGTTCTGAGTACGCCGATACCACACTTGTTTAAATACAACATGAACATTTAACGTTTTTTCACAAAAAAATTAATTCAGCTCCAATTTGTTTTATTTTACCAAGGGTAACAGGAGAAAATGGACCCCAAAAGTTGTTGTACAATTTGTCCTTAGTACGCCAATACCCCATATGTGGGGGTAAACCACTGTTTGGGCACATGGCAGAGCTCAGAAGGGAAGGAGCACCATTTGACTTTTCAATGCAAAATTTACTGGAATTGAGATGGGACACCATGTCACGTTTGGAGAGCTCCTGATGGGCCTAAACATTGAAACCCCCCACAAGTGACAATATTTTGGAAAGTAGACCCCCTAAGGAACTTATCTAGCTGTGTTTTGACAGCTTTGAACCCCCAAGTGTTTCACTACAGTTTATAATGCAGAGGAGTGAAAATAAAAAATATTTTTTTTTCACAAAAATTATTTTTTAGCCCCCAGTTTTCTATTTTCCCAAGGGTAATAGGAGAAATTCGACACCAAAAGTTGTTATGCAATTTGTCCTGAGTACGCTGTGTAGGGGTTGTACTCGCTCAGATGCTTAGGAGGTAACAGGAGGCACATTCTCTTCAGTGTTCAAGTGGGTTTATTGCTCCATAAACCACATAGCAGCATGAACAACAGGTAAACAGTCTTACATCAGACAGATGAATCCTCAATGTCCATAGTAGAGCTCCGCTCTCTCTCAGACCTGTAGGCACACAGGCTGTGCTATGTCCAGCACGTAGGCTCTCCAGCCTAAATATGGTCTCTGTGTGCTGTTCAGGACGGCTGTCCCCACTTGGAACCGTCCAACACACAGTCCACTTTGCAGTGTCCAGCAAGGACACATGGAAGTCTGTCCACTCTTGCAGACTCCCAAACACACTCCATGTGCTACACACACACCTCTTTACATAGGTGTAACCACACCCAGGAACCCATCATATGATTAGACATGTGGTTCTGACATCACCACAGGTCCTGCAACAAACATAGATAGGCACGGTTATGCCCCTTACCCAGGGGTGAGGTATATGGGTAGCCAGACCCTCCAATCTCTCATAGCTACCCGTAACCCGGACCCAAATATCCTAAACAATTTCTCATTGCTTTATGTGCATTACAGAAGACACTCCGGGTCACATCACAGCGACAAGCCTTCTCTGTGATACATACCTCCCGTCGACTATCCAACCTTTAGCCACGTTACATACCTCCCCCCTCTGCCTAAAGCCGTGGGGCTTGGCACTTGTCCTAAACCGACTAGAGACACCTCTCAGTCGTCCCTGACAGTCAAACCATCTGTCTAAGTCAGAGCCTGTTATTGAACCCTTTCGTCGGCATTCGTCATCCCTTTCCGTCACATCCTTTGATAACGATGACCCCTTGTCATCTCGTCTGCTATAGGATCTCCCGCTTAGGTCACTTAACCCTGAGCTAACTGAGGAGTGACTACTTCTAACTCTTCCATCTAACCACCTTTGGTTCTCTCTCAGTTCTTGATCTCTCCTATTGTCTTCCTTCGGAGAGCAGCTCTTCACTTTACCTCTATATCCTCTGTTAGCTTCAGCTTGAGGACTTCTGGTCTTGCGCAAACTTCTTCGCCTCTCTGGCAGCTGTTTATTAACTTGCCGTCTCTCAAGTCTCAGCTGCTCTACCTCCCTTAGGTATGCCATGTGATATTCCAGGAGCATGCGGATATTCCTGAGACTCTCTCTGGATCCGACAACCAGGAACGGAACCATCCCATCTTCACCCATGACCTGGACCTCTTCATCAGCCGGTATCCTCAGTCTCTTCCGACCGGATTTATCCACCATCTCCTCCATCACTCTCCCAAGTTTCCCAATGACTTTCGCCACCAGACCTTTAGGTACTTGGACTGTGTCTTCCACTAAGCCCAGCCGACTAAGAGCTTTCCTTTCACGCTCCAAACGTCGAACGGCTTCATCATTCTTCAAAATGATATTCTGCTTTGTACGGAGGCAGTGTAGGTGCATATCCCTCAGGACAGCCACCCGCTTCACTGTGACTTCCCTAGTCGACAGTATGACCAATTGCTGAGTCTCAGGTGCCCAGTGCACACTACAAGCCTCTACTGCCTTTCTAAATGCTTCATGCACACCCTTCCTGGCGCACACTTCTCGCATGTCTTCGGGTACTTCTATTATGCTCTTGAAAAGCGGGGTCTCATCTTCACGGACATCTGCCACAACCGGGTGACTCTTGTTCCGCTTTTAGCACGAACTCTTCCTCAGTCTTTTCTTCCGCTTGAGCCTTCGCCAAGATGGGCATTGGCAACTCATCTGCCAGGCAGCGACGTTCCTCCTCTCTCTGGAGAAGCTCCTGCTGATGCTTTTCTTGAGCCATTCTGAGCACATCCATATCTTTCAATATGGCCCTATTCATGGCCTGACACGCTGATAGGTGACCTCTGAGTTCAACGACCTCCTTCTCTAGGTCACCCACTTTGTGCTCAATTGCTTGCCTCAGGATCCTTTCTTGTTCAACAGTTTCTTTAAGCAGCTCTATGTTATGGTCCTGCTCTTTTTTGGCCAGCACATGTCGCACCACCAGTTCTTTAATTAAACTTTCAAACGGGGGCTCTTGTCCACCCACACTCTGCCTCTTCAGTGTTCCACCTGTTTTTGCATCCACCTCTATGGTCTCTCCTTGGCTCTCTGTCTGTTTACTCTTAGGTACCTCTGGACTCTTGGTAACTTCAGAATTCTCCATCTCTTCAGCATCAGGTACTTCATCATACTGAGCCAGTTCAGTCTTTCCGGGCATTGCAGATGTGGGTCTACTACAGATCTGTTCTAACCCCAGCCCGACACTAACTACCTCAGTGCTAGGGTTTGTCAGACATAAAGTGACCTCCTCATCAAGGACAATAATGTTATCTGCACCTGACCCTGTCTCTTCCTCATCATCTTTCTTCTCACAGGGTATAACTTGTCCCGCCTCTCTGCGGCCCCCGCGACGTGATGAAGATCTGTGATTTTTACTCGGCTCCTCCTTACTGCACTCCTTTCCCTTTGTGCTCGAGTCACAGTCTGAATAGGAGTCACCCCCTCTCACTCTGTCATCCTGGAACAGCAATTCCCAATTTAAACACGTGTCAGACCCACACTTTCTTCCAGTCACCTGGAACTCTGGACTATCGACCTTAGGTGTCGCTATCTCCTGTTGACACATCACACAATCCGGAATCACTACAGCCGCCTGTTGTGGTGGGGCTCCCTTAGAGTCATTCCGACTCCGTTCAGAGCAATTAGACACTCCCCTTTCCTCCCACAAGTCCCAAAACCTTTCAAAGTCCTGGCCTATTACAACAGGGAATGGCAAGTCTGGGACTACAGGTACATCATGGCTGGCAATAAACGTGGGCGTCTCAATGATTACCCTGGACACCGGATAATCCCTAGCGACCCCATGAATGCAGTGAACTTCCATCTTCCTTCCGGAATCAGATAGACAGGGAGTGTGGCACTCACCAGCATCACCAGGCTCCCTGAGTCCAGAAATCCAGTCACGCACACTCCATTGACTTCTACAAAACAGCTCTGTGTCATCTTGCCAGATGAAAAGTCAGTACAATATTCTGAACATGTGCTGTTCGAACACTGAACCCGGCAACAGTCCATCAGTGCATTCACCGCCACCCCTTTTTGGGCCACCACCCCTATTTGGGTCGCCGCCCCCTTTTTTGACTCCACCCCTTTTGGGTTACCGCCTCCTTGTGGACCATTTTCTCCTTTAGGGCCACTGCCCCTTTTAGGGACTCCACCCCCTTTTGGGTTACCGTCCCCTTGTGGACCATTTTCTCCATTAGGGCCACCACCCCTTTTAGGGACTCCACCCCCTTTTGGGCAACTACCCCCTTTTGAGAAGCAGCCCCTTTTTGGCCAACCATAATTATTTGGGCACCGCTCCGTTTTTGGGACTCCACCCACTTTTTAGGGACACCACCCCACTCTGGGGTACACCCTGTGGACTTCCCACAGTACTCTCAGGCCCCAGTTCGCACAACACACCAATGTGACTCTGGCCCTTTAAGAGTCTGCACACTCTAAACCAGCAATGTCTTCTTCTTTTTTTTTCTTTCTCTTTATTCTCTTTGCTGCAACTGCAGCTACACTTCACAAGGCTCTGCACCGCAGACTTCGTGAACCCGCCGATACACAGCAAACTTCGTAACCCCGCCGAGTTACCGCCAGACGCCTTCAGTCTTCCTGGCCCTGCCGAGCCACAGCAAGTCGATCACAGAAGAAAAAAAAGAAATACATGGACTCGCCGGTCCACAGCAAGCACTTGCACATGTGCTTATAGAAAAAAAAAACACAGTCTCTCAGTGCCCTGGTCAGCATAGCACAGACTCCTGTCACTGATCCCAATCAGCACAATACACGGTTTTCAGCCCGTTACCCGCTGGCAACCTGCACGGGTTCCTGGACACCTCTTGGCCTCAGAGGTGCCCCAGACACAATGTCTCTTTCTTTGTTTCACACTGACCCCGGTCAGCACAACACGGATGTCCATCCGTTCTCAGCTTTACAGCCCAAACACATTTTCTCACTGATCCCAATCAGCATAACA